>NC_136907.1:37179063-38524063 GCF_949606895.1 Notothenia rossii
CAGCTTCAAAGGGGTCCAGCTTGATGCCGATAACAGACCCAGCTTTCCTGATCAGTTTATCGATCCTGCTGGTGTCACCAGCGCTTATGCTGAAAAAGTATGTGAACCCTTTGGAATTACCTGGATTTCTGCATAAGTTGGTCATAAAATGGAGGAAGCCACTGCTGTTCAGAAAAAACATTGCTGCACGTTTGAAGTTTGCAAAAGAGCACCTGGATGTTCCACAGCACTACTGGCAAAATATTCTGTGGACAGATGAAACCAAGTTGAGTTGTTTGGAAGGAACACACAACGCTATGTGTGGAGAAAAAAAGACACAGCACACCAACATCAAAACCCCATCCCAACTGTGAAGTATGGTGGAGGGAGCATCATGGTTTGGGGCCTCAGGGCCTGGACAGATTGCCATCATCGACGGAAAAATGAATTGTCAAGTTTATCAAGACATTTTGCTGGAGAACTTAAGGCCATCTGTCCACCAATTGAAGCTCAACAGAAGATGGGTGATGCAACAGGACAACGACCCAAAGCACAGAAGTAAATCAACAACAGAATGGCTTCAACAGAAGAAAATATGCCTTCTGGAGTGGCCCAGTCAGAGTCCTGACCTCAACCCAATTGAGATGCTGTGGCATGACCTCAAGAGAGCGATTCACACCAGACATCCCAAGAATATTGCTGAACTGAAACAGTTTTGTAAAGAGGAATGGTCCAAAATTCCTCCTGACCGTTGTGCAGGTCTGATATGCAACTATAGGAAACGTTTGGTTGAGGTTATTACTGCCAAAGGAGGGTCAACCAGTTATTAAATCCAAGGGTTCACATACTTTTTCCACCCCGCACTGTGAATGTTTACATGGTGTGTTCAATAAAAACATAAAAACATATAATTGTTTGTGTGGTTTTAGCTTAAGCAGACTGTGTTTGTCTATTGTTGTGACTTAGATGAAGATCAGAACACATTTTATGACCAATTAATGCAGAAATCCAGGTAGTTCCAAAGGGTTCACATACTTTTTCTTGCAACTCTATAGTCCTTCTTTCCCTTTGTCTTGTGTTGGTTCGTCTTGTCTTGTCGTCATATTCATGCCTGTTTGCCAGAGACCTATTTTACATTACCTAGTCAAACCTAGTGATTCTATGGAGAGTCCTAGTAGATCCTAGAAGTCATAATTGAAAAGCTTTGTGTTCTTTGCAAGAAAGAATATTACAAAGCAACGGAATCGAGCATCTGAGTTCTTATGAGCCCATCGTGTCATGGAGGAGAGGTGTGAAGTGGAGGTGGAGAAGACAGCCGCAGCGGGCAGATAGCAGAACCTATTAAAAAGGTGTTAAAGGTCCCGTGTCATGGCCATTTCTACTGATCATAATTCCACTGTTGAGGTCTACTAGAATCATAGCCGTGGGAACAGGTTTCAAATGGGGGGTGCTGTGGGGATGAAACCAGGGCTGGTTCTGACCAATGTGCTGCCCTATAGGCAAGATTTTAGCTGGCAATGAAAAACCAATACACTGCAAAAAGAGAAATATATTGACATGGTGGACAACTTATATAACAAGGCTTCAAATTTATTATATATTATAACATGTTTCAATTGGGGGTGGACTTCACATCCTCTAGGGGGGTCCGGGGGTAGCCCCCGGGAAGATTTTTTTTACATTTTAAAGTAAAATGCTTCAATTTGGTGCACTTTGAGCGCCCAATTAGAGACTGATCTAGGGGGTACAACTCTAAAACACCCATATGAAAAAGATCGGTTTGCATTTTATTAATCAAATAAGTAGGTATGTGAACATTTCCAATAACCTACCATAGCCAATAATAAATACATGTAACTTATTTTATTTGTGTCGTTCATTCATATCTTATTTGGCCAGTTAACATTTATTTATGTATATTTTAAAATCTCTCCAGTTTTAAACGATATTTTTGGTTTACTGTCCTATAGTATACATTGGGATGATTTCAAACCTGTTTTTATTTATCCTAATAATTATAAAGGTGTGCCTTGGAAATATTTCTTTGCATAAATTGTGATCAAAACGTTTGAGACCCACTGAGATAACTTAGACTAAAGTGAACTATCTAAGCCCTCATAGTTCTTTACCTCACTGAGCCTCTCAGTCTGACAGGAGAGGACTCTCCCTCCACATTATTGTAGAAACAGCTTCTTATATCTGTTAGCGCAGCAGAAGCTAACAGCAATCCCCGCTGGTACCGCGGTATCGCCTCTCTCTATCTCTCTCACTTTGGCTGTGAGCTGCGGGCGCCTGCTAAGCCAACATCCCCCACTTTCATCACTTACAGCGCCCATCGTACAGGGCAAATGGAAAATGTAACCGGGGTGAAAAGGGTGTTATCTTTACTTAATTATGAATGTTGTTACATCAAGGCTGAAAATTCGTTTTTTTTGTATTATATCTTGTGGAAGTGCAGATCCCCTGTCCTCCACCAGGGGGTGCTGCAGCACCCTCAGCACCCCTACTTCCCACGGCCCTGACTAGAATAGATTTAAATTGTGCAATTTTCAAAACTCACATTGGTTTTTCATACAGCATCTCTGTATAGTATGTGTATTCACCGGTATTCACTCTCTGTCCTAAACGGCTTGTTGGAGCTCGCCCGCCCCCCCCCACCTCCCTGTGAGCCCAGTGTGCTCTGATTGGTCAAGCGACGTGCAGCTGCTGTGAGGAGCTGCTGTGAGGAGCTGCTGTGAGGAGCAGACAGGGCTTCCGTGTCGGCGAAACAAATACAGCTAGAACAAGCGAAACTCATCCTGAGCACACACAAACACTCATAGCCAAAGTAAAAACAATAAGTGTGGCTTGATATTGAGTAACAAAAAGGTTTATAACGCTGTGAGCATGGGTCTGTGCAGGGGCGGACCTAGCACATTTGGTGCCCTAGGCGAGCTTCACCACTGCGCCCCCCCCCAAAAAAATATCAAAACATCTTAACAGTTATACAGTAAAGTACTGCAGCTTTATTTATTACAAGCAAGAACAAGAGCTAAGAATAAATGTAAAGTGCACACTAAAGAATTAAAACAAATAAACAACTTAGCTAACAAACAATAATAATATCAATAACAAACAATAAAAGAATGTGCAAATTTGCTTTCAAAGAAAATTAAGAAGAAATGTAAAGTGCACACTAAAGAATTAAAACAAACAACTTAGCTAACAAACAATAATAATAATAACAATAACAAACAATAAAATAACGTGCACATTTGCTTTAAAAGAAAATTATGTATTGTAAAATATGTTACACATGTCAAATAATCAAAATATAATATGCTAAATAAACAAACAAATACATAAAAATTACAAATTCACTTTGTCTCAAGAACTATTTACATTCCACTCCCTATCATCACACAAGGTTGGCCTACATATTAGCTCCTACTGGTTTCCATTTACAGTGCAATCCTTCTGGCCTTCCTCGCTGCAAAGTCATCAATCACATCATCATATGAAATCTGACCACCAACCTCATGGTTAATACTGATTACAGCCAGACCACTGAGGCGTTCTTGAGCCATGGTGGACCTCAGGTATGTTTTCAAGAGTTTTAATTTGGAAAAACTCCTCTCGGCTGAAGCTACTGTTACTGGTAGCGTTGCACTGATCCGCAGAGCAATACACAAGTTGGGATATATTTCGGTGAGCTGCTTTGTGTGTATGAATTTCAACAACTCAAGAGTTGTCATGCTCTTTGATGGCAAGTCAGGTACATTTTCCAACTCCTGAGCCAGCTCCTTCCCATCCAAATCAGATTGCCCTCCATGGCTTAAGGTGTGTGCAAGTGCCTCTGCTTGCTTCATCAGCTCTTAGTGTGGCAGGTCTGGGAAGTTGTACAGAATGCCAAACTTGTCTTGCACATGTTCAAGAGTGGTAAACCTCTCCTTTTGTGCTGACACTGCAGCATCTACCACCACGTTAAAGAACGTTACCTCCAGATTTTGCAAGGCATTCCTCAATGGCTCATCAGGAGACTCATATGAGAAGTGCCTCTTTGTTGACTTCAGCCGCTTTTGCACAAGGACTGCATCCACATTCATGTCTTCACACATGTCCTTGGCTGATGTTTGTGCAGCCACAAAGCCTGTGGCTCTGTAGGATTTGAGAGCTTTTTCAGTCTTTTTCAGTAGACTTACTGCTACATCCACTTGCATTGTTTGGGACTGCAGGACTTTGCTCACCTGCTGAATTTGACTTAACATGTCATACCAGACCACTGTGCACAGTGAAAAGCGGAATGACCCCACTTCTTCTGCCAGAGACTGGGCTTCAATCCTGATGATTGGGTCTTTGGCCTGGTTTCTCACCTCAAGCAGTGCCTCTCTCACAGCTGCGGCTTCATATCGCAGAGGCTCCACAGCTTTCACTCTGCTCTCCCATCTGGTTTCTGACCACATTTTGAGTGAAAGGTTGACGTGTTTCTTGAGGATGGCCCATCTCTGTGTAGAGGCAGAAAACAGGCAGTATAGCTTCTGCACAATGCCAAAAAATGATATGGCATCTTTGGAGCTTTTGGCAGCATCAGCAATGACCAAATTGAGTGTATGTGCCCCACAAGGCACAAACAAAGCTCTTGGGTTCAACTGCAGTAGCCTGGCCTGTACTCCCTTGTTCTTCCCTCTCATATTTGCGCCGTTGTCATATGACTGTCCTCTGCAGTCATCAAAGGCAATCTGCAACTCCTCCAGCCTCTTCAAAATCAGGGCGGACAAACTTTCACCAGTGGACTCCTCTGCTACTAGGAATCCCATGAAGTGCTCTTTAATCTGGGGGTCTTCTTCCAGTGTCACAATTCTGATGACTACTGACAGCTGTTCAGTGTGGCTAACATCCGGGGTGCAATCTAAAATGAGGGAAAAGTACTTGCATTTCTTTATTTCTTGCACTATTGTTGATATAATCTTTCCACTGATGCATTCAATCAACTCATTCTGAATGGTTTTGCCCAAGTAGCTGTGGTGGGATGTTTGACTTTTAATCTTGTGGATGTGGTCTTTCATCACTGGGTCAAACTGCGCCAAAAGCTCAACCTCTTTCAAAAAGTTTCCATTTGAAGGAGAGTGGAGTATTTCTGTCTTTCCTCTCAATGCCATATTTCGCCCTGCCAGAGACTGTACAATAGCAACCAGTCGTGTCAGCACTGCTCTCCACCGACTCTTCTCTGCCTCAAGGAGGGCCTGCTCTTGTTTGTCTATTGTTGTACCTTGTTTTAATCGAACTGCCAATTCTTTCCATGACGCCAAATTGTTCAGGTGTTCCGGACTATTTTCATGGCTGGTCAAAGCAGCACTTGCATTTTTCCAATCCGACAGTCCTGCATTTGTTAAATGAATTTTTTTTGGAGATAAAAGTTGACAACAAAAACAAAAAAGACTGTTCTTCTTTTTTGAATATGTCACCCAACTTCTTTTGATCCTTTCTCCATTTACTAAGGTCCTGCTGAAGTACTGGTGGTGGCAACTTCTCCCATCATCTCTCCTTGGGAAAATGAAATCAGGTGTTATCTGATATGGTCCTCTCCGAACAAACTCTGTCCTCATTGTGTCTGTGAGATGTGAAGGGCAGTCAGCAGGATCGGTTGGTAGTGGATCGTCTGTCTTTGCTGCATCTGGAGGGCATGTGAAGCACATTTTCTCACCTCATATTCACAATATCTTCACACACACACACACACACACACACACACACACACACACACACACACACACACACACACACACACACACACACACACACACACACACACACACACACACACACACACACACACACACACACACACACACACACACACACACACACACACACACACACACACACACACACACACACACACACACACACACACACACACACACACACAACCCCAATTCCAAAAAGGTTGGGACAGTGTGTAAAATGTAAATAAAAACAGAAAGCAATTATTTGAAAGCATGAGGACAATTAGGTTTATAGCTAAACATCTTTACATTCATCAGGCAAACACCTGAGAAGAGTGTATGGGTGGAATCTGTGGTGCAATCAGGATGAGATGCAGCAGGCTGTTCTGACGTTCCTTGCAGTGGTTCTGGGCCTATACATATATAGAGAACACACAAGAGCAAATATATTGGCTGGATTAGAAATGGCACGACAGTCATTTTTACATTCAATTATTTATCATCACATCAGGAACATCTATTGACATATTGTACTCACCAGAACAAACAGACACAGTGGTCAGTGGCAGGGTGGAATCAGTGGTCATCTCATCAGGATGAGCAGCTTGCTGTTCTGACGTTCCTTCATGTGGTTCTAGGTCTATAAATATAGAAAGAACACACAAGAGCAAATATATTGACTGGATTTCACATTCAATTATTTATCATCAGGAACATCTATTGACACATTGCACTCACCTGAGGAAGCCGGCACAGCTGAGGTGCATGGCGGTTCCTTGTCAACTGATGCAGCAGATGGTCCCAGATATTTTAAAAGTGAATCTAAAATGAAATAACAAAATGTGTATTATCAACATTGAATAATTTCCATTTGTTAAATGTAGCTATTATTTAGTTAGTAAGCATTAGGACAGCCTGACAGGTCTGATTCAACTAATCAAGAGCTATGCCTATCTTATTAGAACAGTTGAATCAGGTGTGTTAGTTCTGGGTTGGAACGAAAACATTCAACAGGACTGGAGTTGAGAACCACTGAGCTAGTTAGCTAACGTTAGCGCACATTATGACAGGGTTGAATTTGGCAAATGTTTGACTCGGATAGTCAATGTGCTTTCTGAGGTAAACTTAACGTTAGCTAACGTTACCAACTAACTAACATTCCACCACACTGGCTAGCTCGCTACACCAAAACTAACATTGTTATTATTACTAATATTTCTATTTCATGACACAAAGAAAATAGCCTTATGACAGTTTCGACTGAATGGCAATAACAAACGCTGGCTAGCTAACGTTGGCTTGGCTAACTAGCAAGATTACATGATCCATTCGCTAATGTTGACAATACAATCAAAATTGCATACCTTTCACCTTGGCACGTTTCTCTTCTTCTTCTTTTCTTCTGTTTTTATACTGCGCCCCAGATGGCTTTTGCCTCTTCATAGTTCTCTAACGTTAGTCTTTCTTTCCTCAACGCTCAATTTTATAAACACTTGACCGATACCCATCAATGCACAGCGCTCTAACATGTTCTGACTGTGAACACCTAAAGCCGAGGCTCTTAGACCGACCGACCGTTTTAGATTTTTGGCTCATTTTCCCTTATGTTAGAATTTTTTTTTTTATGTAAGAATAATGGTTGCAGATATAGAGAGGGGGCGCCAAAACTGCGCCAAGCAAAAAAAAAAAAAAAAAAATAATAATAATAATTGTTTTTGTTGCAATTTTTGGCGCCCCCCTCTGGGTGGCGCTCTGGGCAACTGCCTATATTGCCTGTAGGAAGCTCCGCCCCTGGGTCTGTGGAGAGCATTTCTCCGCGATCCCAACTTAGCATTCCGAAAAACGTTTACTCATTTAAACAGTCGTGGTAGATACCTTGTTTATTTTAAACATCATAAAAACACAAACAACAATGAATACTTAAAGGCCCAACCCAAATCTCCCGCTGGTCCAAACAAAGTAGGAGCAGCATCGTTCTTCAGTGCCCTACGCTGTACATATCCGGCATGAATCGCTGAAAGGTTTTGGAAGCTTTGTTTCGTGAAAGGCATGACAGTCTGTGTCTATGATTTTGTCAGTGCCTGCAAATGTGGGGGGAGCTCGCCCAAAGGTTTCCAAGAGATAACTCATGCAAGATGATTTTTCTACATGGACCCTCACTATTGCGGTAAGCGTATTGTCACTTCCGGGCTATCTTGTGTGCTTCCTGTGTGCTTGCTCTGCTGCTGATAGCTTGTATTATCTTAAATTAAATCGATCGTTTCTAAAACTCTTGATCACGGCAGCTACCTGACGTTATAATCACATGTTACTACAGCTTAAGCACTCACAACTGGTACGTGATCTGCCCTCGCTTAAGGGAAAACCTCCAGCTTGACTTGAGACCGCCCCCGTGATAGATAAATGTAATTATAATGAAGCCAGCTGCAATGGATCATTGATCCACCAGGGGGTGCAGTGGGGTTCCACACTGGAGCTCATGTGAAATAAAGTCAGATACAGTACGCTGGATGTACAGCGTAACTTTGTTAAGATCCATATGTCACGGATATCATACTATTGTGCTAAATAAGAGACATGTAATCATTTACAAAACATCACCATGTTGTTATTTAACAAAATCATTTTGTTATTCGAAAAAAACGAACGGGAGGAAATGCAGCCCGGCTCTCGATTTTTAATCCTAATTTAATCATCATCTTCACCACGATCATTTATGTTTATGTTCGCCGAATTGACATGAAATCACTGACACATATGAATATACTGTATTCAACTTCATTAAAACGTTATTAATGTGCCTAAACTCAGTAATTCACCAAAAATATGTATATTTTAATGGAGCTTCGTCGGTCTATCAGGATCCCAAAGTGTAGCGGAGGGATCCTCATCTGGATGAAGGGTGTTATTTTCCCCATAAGGAACAAGTCGCTGCAAATTATCCCGCTTATTACACGGCCACATTCTCAACAAAGTAACGACATGACTCCCAATATTAATTGAAATGCTTTTATGGATTTAGAAAATGTTTTTATTGATTTAAAAAATAGTTGTATGTATTGATTTAAATTGACATGCATCCGCTAAGAAAAATAGTCAGTTGTTACAGTTTTTTAAACAGTCTGAAAGAAACGGCAGCTCTCAGCTGTGTATTTACACAACTAATGGCCCATCAACCACAGCTCTCTCCCCCCCTCCCCCCCTGATCTTTCTTCTCCAGCAGCTAAATTAACAGTAGGTTACTCTGAGTGACCATAGACTGTATGTGACAAGCTTACAGTTAGTGACGTAACAACACCATAAAAGCTGATGGGTTGAAAGCAATACGGGAGGTAAAAATAACTAGAATAATTGTGATTTATTTATTGTGGCTTTTATGTTTTTAGGTATAAAATGTTATGTAATTCAGGCTTATAGTTCACCCTTCCCTAAAAGCCTTCAACAATGACAATATTCATTGTAATTTAATAAATCCTTCCAACACACATTGTAAAAAATAGCCTACTGTAAGTTAAGAAATCATTCCAATATGTACATCTTCTGATGTAACAACAACAACATTATAAATAGTAACATAGCTGAACATGGTATTGCACATTTAGCTTTGAGTGTTACTGACCTGAGATGTTTTTATTACATGAATTAAGGTGACTGAGACTTTTTAACATACAGGGATGCAAACTCATCAGGTATGAAAAAGGTGACAAGGATCCGAGCCCCCGGCTCCCCCACCCAACGGAATAACAGAGGATTTTAGCAGTCAGAACAACTAAAGCAGCAGTGTTAATAATAACAGAAACGCCAAAGAGTCACATCTAATAGAAATATATAAAAGCATTTATTTTAAATTGTGTAGCAGTCAGTTTATAATTTTGGCAGCACTGTTGAGCATTTTGAAAATGTATTTTCATGCCTCTGTGCAAGGCTTAAGTCTTTTTATCTTTATAGCCACATGGTGTAAAGTAACTAAGTTCATAAACTCAACAAGTACTATACTTGGGCACAATTTTGAGATACTTGTACTTTATTTAAGTATTTCAATGTTTTGCTACTTTGTTCTTCTACTCCACTACAGTTCAGAGGTACATGGTGTACTTCTACTCCACTACATGTATTTAATACCTTTAGTTACTTCACAGATGTGGATGAATGATGTGAAATATAATCAAGTGTTAATTCCGACTTTAGTTCCACCTGGAGTAAATCCACAAGCTTCCCTGTCGTATACAAAGTCATTCAAACTAGCTGCACCTTTACCAGCTTTGAGAACACTTTCATGATCAATCATTATAAAACATATCATATCTATTATTCTGAAATGGAACAATCTGCACATTGACTACTTTTACTGTCGCTACTTTCACTATATTTTGATGATAATACTTTTCTACTTTTACTTGAGGAACATTTTGAATGCAGGACTTTTACTGTAACAGAGTATTCCTACACTCTGGGACTATTACTTTTAATCAAGTAGGCCTACAAGATCTGAGTACTTCTACTTTTACTCAAGTACAAGACCTGAGTACTTCTACTTTTACTCTAGTACAAGATCTGTGTGCTTCTACTTTTACTCAAGTACAAGACCTGAGTGCTTTACTTTTACTCAAGTACAAGATTTGAGTACTTCTACTTTTACTCTAGTACAAGATCTGTGTGCTTCTACTTTTACTCAAGTACAAGATCTGAGTACTTCTACTTTTACTCAAGTACAAGACCTGAGTACTTCTACTTTTACTCAAGTACAAGATCTGAGTACTTCTACTTTTACTCAAGTACAATATATATATATACTTATACCACATCTGTTTATAGCCTATGAAAAAAACTATTAGAAATAGAAGGCTAAAGCTAACGTTAGCAGATAGTGACAATGTATGCTAGCTAGCTAGCTCAACGACTCCTTAAATAATATTGCCACAGAAAAACTTTTCAGTTCACATCACGCTCTGCCGCTCCGACAGGGAGCTCTGCTCTGAACACCTGAACGGCCCGTTCTAACAGCTGTTCACCAGCGGTCCAGTCTGTGCCACAGTGACTCCAGACGCACAGTTAATATTAACGAACGCACCCGTAGGTAATGTAGCTGCTGAAGCTAGACCATCATCTCGGAGCAGCAGAGCCTTATTATACATCCATGAGCAGAGCCGACAGGCAGGATGACTCGAGCACACAGCTCGTACTTCATTATAATATATAAAAAAAGAACACCATGCGTGTCATGATGGCACATAACAGCTCACGGCCGCAGATTACTCCGGGTCCCAGACCCCCCCATACCCCGAACATATTTTTTATTGCAGATCTACAAGAATCACACAAACAACTTATTTTGGATTCAAAACGGCGAAATTCGCCGAAAGGTGACAAGTTTGCATCACTGAATATAGACAGAGCACAACTGAAACATAACATCTGAGATGTAACAACATAATACACTTTTTGAGGATGCTTGGGATGTGAGGAGTGAGGGACACGGCTTAGAACGGGCGTGTCGCCTGGCAGGACAGGAGAGTGTGTGCACCAGTCTGCCTTGATCTATGAATTAATGTCCGTGACACTCACTGCTACCCACAGCTGTTTTATAGAAGGAAATTCCTTCACTTCATGAAAGTGTTTTAACCACACACACCTCTACACACACATGACGGGTGTTATTTTCCCCATAAGGAACAAGTCGCTGCAAATTATCCCGCTTATTACACGGCCACATTCTCAACAAAGTAACGACATGACTCCCAATATTAATTTAAATGCTTTTATGGATTTAGAAAATGTTTTTATTGATTTAAAAAATAGTTGTATGTATTGATTTAAAAAATAGTTGTATGTATTGATTTAAATTGACATGCATCCGCTAAGAAAAATAGTCCATTGTTACCGTTTTTTAAAGAGTCTGAATGAAACGGCAGCTCTCAGCTGTGTATTTATACAACTAATGGCCCATCAACCACAGCTCTCTCCCCCCCTCCCCCGTTGATCTTTCTTCTCCAGCAGCTAAATTAACGGTAGGTTACTCTGAGTGACAAGCTTACAATTAGACACAACACTGTCATTGCAAGTGACCCTCAGTTAGTTGACTTTTATGTTTAACTGCTAAATTCGTTACTGATAAAAAAAGGGCTTGTTCTGTACCTAATTACCTTAACACTAGAACCGCCAGAGGTTTTTGTATAGGCCTACCTAAACCCGTCAAATCCCGCTATTAGAATGCAATTTTTAACAACATAGGGTGATACATAACACACTTTCAGGAAAAGTCACGGACTGGGAGACTTTAATATTTTATTGAAAAAAAGTTACATTGCACACACACAACACACATCACACAAATTGACCCGATTGGCGGTTCTAGTGTTAAATAAACTCACTAATTACTGAAACCAGTTCAATACGCATTATTCTTATTCTTATCATTCTTTATGAGCGCAGAAATAGTCTTAAAATCAGATCTGTTTTTAAATAAAATCTGACGGCAGGCAGTTAGCTCTGATCATCTATGATAAATGCGCCGCACCTAATCGCTGGCCATTCAGCCACAGACACTGTTCGAAATGGGGGGGAGCTAGGGGGAGCTTGGCTCCCCCGAAGAGGGAGGGAGCTCCCCTGAAGGCTGACTTTGAGATAAATAGGGGGAGCCCAAAACAATCGTGCATATTTGTGTTACACAGATTAGAAATGTTGAGTTTCTGTAAATAACAGTTCTTGAAATAAATAATAGTTATTGTTCATTACAGTTTCTGAATATTTGTTTTATATTTGTGAATATGTCTGGCTGTTGCCATCTGTACGTGGCGGCGCTGCATTCTTACTTACGTTGCTATGGTTATGGCGGTGATGCCGGCGCGGTATTTGAAATGTTCATATTGATATTTTTTTAACTCTGGCCTTTTAATAAAAAATATGGCAAAAGGAAAACAGCCAAGCGTCACAGCTTTTGGATTCACAAGCAAAGAAGCGAAGGAGTCTAAAAATGACAACGTGAACGGAAAACAACTTTCAGTTGGCCGGCTGTAAGCGAAGTTAAGGTCGAGCTTGACAGCTCCACACCGAGGGAGATGCCTGCCGATGCGGAGCCTGAAGAGGCTTCAACAACGGCCACATCCGCCGGCATAGTGACACCGTCTGTATTAGTAGAAGAGTGTTTTTATAGCAATTGATCGCAAGAGGTAGCTTGTACTAGCCGTCCCCCGGCAACTCCCGAGCAGCTAGGAGACTGGGTGATTGCTCAGAAGGGGCATAAAGCGAGACTTGCAGGCCCCCACCAACCCATTCCCTTATCTAACAGATTTTCTCAACTCAGCAAGACACCCGCTGAGCAGTCAATTCTGGTTATTGGTAACTCTATTATGAGACACGTGAATTTAGAGACCAAAGCCTCCACACAGTCACATGCATTCCGGGGACCAGAGCGGGCGACGTTGAGGCACATCTTAAACTGCTGGCTAAGAATAAACGTAAATACAGTAAGATTGTTATTCACGTCGGTGGTAATGATGTTCGTTTACGCCAATCAGAATGCACCAAAGTTAATGTGGCGTCGGTGTGTAGATATGCTAAAACAATGTCGGACACCGTAATCTTCTCAGGTCCCCTCCCCAATCTGATCAATGACGACATGTATAGCCGCATGTCATCATTTCAGCGCTGGTTGTCTTGGTGGTGCCCAGCAAACGATGTGGGCTTCATAAATAATTGGACAGCCTTCTGGGGGAAATCTGATCTGATTAAGATTCATCCTACTTTGGAAGGTGCAGATCTCCTTTCAGCAAACATTTCAGAGCTTTGTGGACTTAATCCATGACAAACTGGAGTTGAGACCAGGAGGCAGAGTCACAGTTTTATATGTTTCTCTGCGCTCTCTCCATTAAAATACCCAATATTAACGGTGTGTGTGTCTGCCCAAGGACAATTTAAAGTAAAACCTAATAGAGGTGTCACACATAATAACTTAATAAAAGTAAATGTAACAACTACTACAGTGCAACAAAACAGGAAGATTAAATATGGTCTCTTAAACATAAGATCTCTAGTATCTAAAGCAATATTGGTAAATGATTTAATATCAGATTATAATATTGATATATGCTGTCTCACTGAAACTTGGTTGAGACATGAAGAATATGTCAGCATAAATGAGGCCACTCCACCCAGCCATATCAATACTCATATTGCCCGAGGCACGGGCCGAGGAGGTGGAGTTGCAGCAATCTTTGACTCAAGTTTACTTATCAACAGTGTTGGGTGTAACGCGTTACAAAAGTAACGGAGTTACAGTAATATATTAATTTTTGCTGTAACGAAGTAATGTAACGCATTACTAATGAAATGTGGGTAATATATTACCCGTTACAATGCTCAGTAACGCAGTTACAACACATTTTAACCCGAAATTAAATGGTGTTTTGTTTTTTAAGAATGTACTAACATAGCGAGACATTCCGACACCGGACAAATTGTGCGGGTAGATTAGTAAACCTGGTGTTTACCCTTCAGGCTTCGCGTCGAGATCTTCGGGGAAGTTGAACGTTATGAAACCATTCAAAAAAGAGAACGTAGCGAAAAATACAAACAACAAATTGTGTCAGGTGCGCGTGACCTGCTCCGCTGCACGTGCATCATTTCCAAAGTGCTTCCACAGCAGTGACACACATCTGATCTGTGGATAATCGTTTATACGAAAATGGTTAAAGCAACCATCAGTAAACGCCAGCAACACTGCATCTACTGCAGACAGTAGCAACAGGTCAGATGCGGACATCACGTTACCCTCCGTTGTGGACACTAGCTTACTCCCCCCTGACTAAAGTAGTGTAACTCATTACATTTCAGAGACAGTAATATTGTAATGTAACTTATTACTTTCAAAAGAGAGTAATAAGTAATATGTAATATATTACATTTTGGAAGTAACTTGCCCAACACTGCTTATCAATACTAAACCAAAATTAAATTATACCTCCTTTGAAAGCCTTGTTTTTAGTCTTACGCATCCCACCTGGAAATCTTTGCAGCCAATCTTATTTGTTACAGTGTACCGTGCACCAGGTTTTTATTCTGAATTCTTATCAGAATTCTCTCAGTTTTTATCAACTTTGGTACTTGAAAAAGATAAAGTAATTATCGTAGGTGACTTTAATATTCATGTTGACGATGATAAAAATAGCTTTACTGTTGCATTTAACTCTATATTAGATTCTATTGGTTTCCGTCAGAGTGTAAACAAACCAACCAACTGCTATAATCACACTCTCTACCTTGTTCTGACTTATGGTATTGAAATTGAGCAACTATTAGTCGAACCGCATAAATCTGCTTTATCCGACAATTTTTTGGTAACTTTTGAAGTACTGTTACTAGACTACAAAGCATTAGTTAAAAGCTCCTGCAGCAGAAACCTATCTGTTAGTGCTATAGCCAAATGCAAGGAAGAGATTCCACCAATACTTAACTCGATAGCATGTCTGCATGTAAGGGGGGAAACTTATACAAAATGTACACCACCCCAAATGTATCATGTTGTTGATAGTGCTACAGATGCGCTGCGAATATAATTGAACTCTGTTGCTCCTTTGAAAAAGAAGAAAATAAAACAACATAGATTAGCTCCATGGCATAATGCCGAAACCCGCAAAATAAAGCAAAAGTCGAGACAACTTGAAAGGATATGGCGTTCCACTAAACTTGAAGAATCTCGTTTAATTTGGAATATTACTCTCAATGAATATAAGAAAGCACTGCGTAAAGCGAGAGCAGCCTACTACTCTTCATTAATAGATGAGAATAAGAATAATGCAAGATTTCTTTTCAGCACTGTAGCCAGGCTGACAGAGAGCCACAGCTCGATTGAGCCTTCTATTCCCATAGCACTCAGTAGTAATGATTTTATGTGCTTTTTTAATGATAAAATTGTTACTTTTAGAAACAAAATCAATGACCTCTTGCCTTTGACCAGTATAGTGTTATCAACAGCTCCCGGAAACGTAAGTTCTAATATTACACTAGATAGTAAACTAGAATGCTTTTCAGCCATAAACCTTGAACAATTAAATTCAATGATTCTTTCTTCTAAACCATCAACGTGTATCTTAGAACCAATTCCAACTAAGCTGTTAAAGGAAGTTTTTCCATTAATTAGCACTTCTTTATTAGATATTATGAATATGTCTTTATTATCAGGCTATCTTCCACAATCATTTAAAGTTGCAGTAATAAAACCTCTTCTTAAAAAGCACAACCTCGATTCAGAGGTTTTAGCCAAATATAGACCTATTTCTAATCTCCCATTCCTCTCAAAAATTCTTGAGAAAGCGGTGGCAAAACAGTTGTGTGATTACTTAAAAAACAACGATTTATTTGAAGATTTTCAGTCTGGCTTTGGAACACATCATAGCACAGAGACAGCTCTGGTTAAAGTCACAAATGACCTTCTAATAGCCTCTAAAAACGAATTCAGGTGACTTAATTAAATGCATGGTTGCAAGATAAAAATGTGAGTTAATTGATTTAGATAAACATTTTAAGTTGCAAAAATTTATTTATAAGTTGTGTTGACGTAATAATGTTGGTAATTACATCAACCTAATATTGTGTGTAATTTGAACTCTGATTTCTGCGTTAATTGACTTAAAACAAAATTCAAGTTGTAGCAAGTAATGCAATTGGCTTGATAACTTAATTGTTCTACACCTTGAGTTAAGGATTTCAAGTCCACTCCCACTTAACATGCCTGGACAAGTTCTGACAGTTAAGACAAATAGAAATATACAAAGGACATTTTAAGGTGAGTGTTATCTTTTGTCATTCAAATACAGTTAGCCTTGTAGTTGCACTGTTTAGGCAAATTGCTGTTTGACCAAAATTAGCAGCCTTTGAACTGGGAATAGTTCTGTGAGAGGATACAAAGTAGTAGAGGCTACTGTGTGAGTAAAAATACTTTGGTTACTATTGTGATATAGCTTTTTATTAAAAGTGAATCTCGGTGAAGCAGACCAAGGACATGCTTCTTGAGGTAGGATCGTTATTTAGAGTTGTCATTGAAATACAAGTTGTTGGCAGTCACCCATTTAGAATATATTAATTTAGGTAATTTCTCTTTTTTTCCTTTTTCAAAAATAGCACAATACAATTGAAGTACGCAGAGAACTATAGCCATCCGCTGCCTTGTTGTGTACCTTGGAGAAAAGGAAGAGGACATTTTCAAGGAGTTTAGAGACGTAATTAAAAATCTTGAAATAAAATAAAATCCACGTTGGACACAGGACAAAAGCACTGCTCTCTGTCAGTTACATTTTGAAGCATATTGCACTTTTGGCCACACCCCAATCAAATATATCTTAGCAACGTTCAGCATGGATAGGTGTTGACAGCAATGGCATGGGAAAATAATTTTGAAAAGTGGCTTCTGCTCTTCACTTAACCAGTTCAAATATTGTATGGAACCTGCAAAAAATATGGGAAGATACACTAAAACTTGCACGGTTGTGATTGACAAAATCTGTCCGCATACGTTTAAACACTAGGCAAAGTACTCAAAACCACCTCTGTGTGTCTTCAGGACCACATTGCCATAATATCACACACATGCAGACTCAATAGGGGAAAACAATACCAGTGTTGCTTTAGCAGCTTGTAATAATGGCTCTGAATTAGATAAGAGTGACGTTTTAAAAAAGTATGCAATTACCTAATTGCCTAAATGCGCTAACCTATTATTTAATGTGCTTCAAAAGGACATGAATATCGCCTTCATCAGTGACCGGTCTACCCCAGGATCTGACCATACGATGGCAACCATCGTGGTTGAGGGAAACAAATGAATAAGCAAGCATTCTGAGTTAAATGTGTTCATACTGTTTGAAATATTGACTGTCGGCAGTGTAAACATCTTTGTTACATCTTTTGTAAAATGTATGTGTGTGATTTGCAGATTGGTGGCCATTGAGAGTTTGTTTCTGTAGTTTACAACAACTTTACAGATTTTACATATTTGGCACTGGTTTTAAATATGCAAAGGCCTCTAACTTCGTTGTGATGGCAGTATTTATTTGCTGTGTCCCCATTTCCCATGATAATATGGCTAATGTGTTTATTTATTATTTGTGGGGAAATTTAAATTTGTGTTATTTATCTTTTGGTTCAAGATTTAAATGAAGCTCAGCGCAAGTTCTTTCAGGAAGACTGGGTGTATACCTTCACTCCGCAGCTGCTTATAATCAGCTCATCACAGGCGTTCTCTTTAACCTATTACATTTCACCTCATTCTCCAGCAGCCAATCAACGTGCTGCAGCCAAACTATAAAATGGTTCTCCTCTCTCCTGCAGTCAGCTGTGATTTCAGGTGTTCATGCACCTTATCATATGGAATGATGAAAATGAAAATGAATTATCTCCTGATTGAAACATAATGTGTTGAAATAAACAACTGCAGTTCAAAATAAAAAGTGAATTGCCTAATATTTTTGTTGTGGAATCAATTAATTTGTTTCTTTAAAGGCAAAAACATGAAAAAGCTAAGAAAAAAAACTATTGAATACAATATATTTGAAGCAACTTAATTTATAAATGTTTGTCAACTTAAAAACGTGTGTTCACAATTATGGTAATTAAGTACATACAACTTAAAATTCCTTTTAAATCATACGGTAAAACAAGTTGGAACTGGTAATTAAAAACACCTCTGATTGTAGAGGAACAGCCTTCTCCCCTAACTCAAATAACTTTGTTGCTTTAAGACAATTTCATTAGAAGTTGTCGTAACTCAATAAACATCGATGCAAACTGTTGCGTTGATTTTCTTTGTTGAGCCAAGGCATTTGTTTTTAGAGTGTAGCCTCTGACAAGGGACTTGTCTCTATTCTTCTTTTTGCTCGATCTCAGTGCTGCATTTGATTCTATCGACTATGATATCCTATTGCAAAGACTAGAGCACTTAGTTGGCATAAATGGAACTGCTTTAGGCTGGTTTAGGTCCTATTTGTCTGAACACAACACGTTCTCACTCCCAACCCGTCACATATTGAAGGACGGTCAGGGCCCCTCCCCGTCACTCTATTACGTACAGGGTACCCCTTGGAAGTCAGTGCTCAACGGGCAGGGCGTCCCATAGACCTTCATAGACCTCCCATAGCGTTGATAGTTGACGCCATGAGAATGCTCCCCGGCAAATGCTACCCAGACGGTCGGTTGTTATTATCAATATTAATATAATAATTATTTATGTTTTAATAGTCACACTCGATTTCGCCGATTTTCTTGTTGCCCCAGCTGGTCAGCACCTCTTTTAGCAGAAACAAAGGCTACATTAATGTATTAAATCGATGTTAATCCATGTGTGTGGTTGTGGAATTAATGGACGTGCCGTTGTGCGATTGCGCAACGCAATAATTTACAAACTTTTCAACTACAACCCTAATTATATTTAAAAACATTTTAGAAGGTCTCACGAAATACTTTAATATAAATTTAAATGTGAAGGGATGTGCGTAATGTGGTGATTATTATTCATCCGCGGATCTATGGGTTGGAGTATTGTTGCGCACGGACATTTTAGTTAACCGGACTTCCTGTTGATGTGAAATCCGAAAACATTTTTTAAAATAAAATAATACTTTATTCTGAGTGCGCTTGCTTTTCTCTTTGAAGGTCATCACATAACGGCTTTGTAATACACGGTTCGGCTGCATTAAATATTACTTATCTGCCGTAGTTCGCTATTTATAGAGCCCTGATGAAAGGAATTCTAGACAAACAGGAACAACTGCCGCCGAAACTGAATATGTGACGTGGATCATAAATATATCAGCAATCAAACAAAATCTTCAATTTCTCTTCACACAATACGTCTCCTTGCAGTATCAATACTAATTCGGCTGACTTTTATATTTGATCCAATCGGTATATTGGTATATGTACACCATAACGGTGCACAGCTGATAGAAAGGGACACCTGGTGGTTAAAGCACGTTATTGAAATGTATTATTTTTATTATTAGATATTAACACAGACAGACAAACTAATAAGAGTTTATTTAAACATTAAAGAATACTTTAGGTTAAGGTATTATTTTGAATAAGAAAAAAGCTTTGGGGGTATACATATTAAGCCTGACAAAGTACTAATATATTGCTTTCCTGCAATGCTAACTACTGCATGTTTAAGCATTTATTTTAACTGATATTATACATATGTATTATACTCTTATAAGATGTACGTAGATAGTATAAGAAATGTGCAGAATATGACCGTTTAATGGTGGAGGTATAGACACATATTGATAGATGTCTTGTAATGCACTGTTGAGGAACCTGCGACCCAGGTTTTTCATCTCCGACCTTGTCAGGTATTGAACAATCAATAAATAAAGAACACAGAATTATTAACTATAAAACACAGAATTGGTGTGATTATACTAAATGATTTACAAATAAACACCACAGCATATTTACAACTGTTACACATGCTGATGTAACGCAAATGTTTCCAACTTGGGATCAATAAAGTATATCTTACCTCTTTCGACTCCACTTCGAGTGATATAATTACTAACAAAGCCCTTATATATTAATAAAGGACTGGCTTATCTAAAGCCAGTTGACTAGCACTTGAAATGTTTTTGCTCTATGAAACCTGATGTACTTATATGATTCTGTTTTCTTCAAGTTTGTATCTTGTTGGTCGAACGCACTTATTGTAAGTCGCTTTGGATAAAAGCGTCAGCTAAATGCAATCTAATGTAAGATGATCGATGGCTATGCCATATTTGCCTCTGAACCTTGACAAGTGCATGTTTCAGGCTTATCAATGAACAACAGGAGGGGTCACAGACATAAGACCAGCTGTTAAATAAAGCTCTTCTGACCTTAGCTGTCATGTGGGCATATATTAATGCTGCCCATTATGAGCACAAGCAATTTTCACCTATTTATTAATTATATGTTTTAAATTTGAGTGTTTCCTATCCCCTAAACCTCCAGGGATGTACACAGTTTAATACTGGCAACTTCTTATTATGGGAAATACGAAAACTTCTTTTAAAACTACAACTCCCAGTAGAGACGTGCCATAGAGAATGTTGCAAAACACACAATAGCCAGCATGTGTAGTTCTGGGGGTGGGGGAGGGGGGGACGGGGTGGACCCGTTCAAATCCAGTTTTGGACAGTCTGCCGTGGTTCCATCCCATTTCAAAATGTTGTTCGACGCTCGGCTTAACCCTCGGTGCACACTCAAACATCCAATCACAGAGCTTGAGGACTATCATGGGGCCCTTCTCACTTCGGTTAAATGGATTCCTTGCGTCCCTCAATTGCGTCGTTTCCCTGTGACTAGTCCCTCCCACCAGGGAAGCATGGAGAGACGCAAGGAAACCACGAGAAGCAGGGAAGTGAGTTTTAAGAGCAATGGGACGTCCTTTCCTCCGGAGCGTCACGTGAAGCGACGTCCGTTTGTGATGACGCTGCACAGCTGATCGTCTGACAGCAGCCAGCTCTGTCCCCGTTATTTCCGCACACACCCCCGCCTCTGTTAGTACACATTTACTGACACAAACATTTGTATCATCTGTTGTAGACCCAAATAAATAAAATAAAATAAGAACTAATTCTCAAAAAAGATAAACGCCATTCTTAAAATGTATAAACAAACAATAGTTTGATTAATATTGATTAGAGTGCACAAAATAAATAAAATAATTCAGAGAAGAAAAAGAGATATATTATCTATAAAAACCCAGTTAGATTAACATTCTTTGGATTGCACACTTTGTTTGTTTGTGTGGATATGTAGCAAATTAACATTTTAAATAGCACTTAATGACTGACTGAATGGAAATGACAATAAATGAAAATGTAAAACGAAAAAAGCGATCATGAAAATGTTTCCAAAAAATGAATAAAATGATTTTTGACCACTTTCTTGTTCAGATATATCACATATTTGTAACTAAATGATACATTAATTGAAACAAAACACGGTATAAACTGAGGAGTGACTCCCGTGAGGTTAATGTATTTTCTTCATTCCTCAGATAAGTGCATGCGCTGCATCGTCCAATCAGTGAGCGATACACAGTAAGTGGGCGGGGCGAGTGTCTGAGGATTTCATCGGAGGATGGTCTGGTGGTTCCTCGATTATAGCCCCTCCATTATCGCTCCTCGCTCCTCGCTCCTCCGCCAAAAATAAGGCCATTGGGACGCTACTCAAGATGGCGCAGACAAATCAACTTCCGGTGAGACCGAGACCGAGGAGCGAGGAAATGAAAAATAAGAGAAGTTAGAAGGGCCCAGGGGGTTTGTCAAGCGAAGCGGAGAGAATACTTACTTCCGGGTGTAAAATTCTCTAACTACTATGATGAGCTGCTCCGACCCTCGGTCCTGACGGACTCCAACTTGTGTTTATTAATCAAACAAATAAATAAACACAAGGATAATTATGTGTTATTGTTGAGTAAATAATAGTGTGTGGTTTAGAAAAGAATACAAAATTAGAAGGAAAAAACGATGAAACAATACAGATTTCTGTTTTCTGAGCCCCTACTCTCCCCATAACTGACGGCAACAAAAGTCCTACATTATTCAATTAAAATAAAGAAGTAAAAGCAATAAGTGTGGCTTGATATTGAGTAAGAAAAAGGTTGATAAACGCTGTGAGAATCGATCTGCGGAGGGCATCTTGCCGCGATCCCAACTCGTCTATTACCAACGTTCAGGGAGCTCTTTGCAAGTCAATGGGACGCCCTGCCCGTTGAAAACTGACTCTCAAGGGGTATGCTGTCCGTAATAGAGTGACGGGGAGGGGCCCTGACCGACCGTCAATATGTGACGGGTTGGGAGTGAGAACGTGTTGACATTATACAATAATACAGAAATATATTATATTCAAATTTTACAGTAATCACCTCTAAACCATTTCACAGTATGAACATTGTTCATATGTAGAAAATGTATTTAACTGGGTTCTCTTTAGTGTTCTTAGAACATGTTTGACAGTGTAGAGCCTTGTTGTAATGTTTAGAGGCCATCACTTCTCCCATGTGTTTACCATAGATCAGCAGGTACACAAGTACACCGTAAATATATTTGCCCGTGGAAAGCAGCGGCATCGGGTACCATACTTACTTGTAACGTCGGTGACAGTTGCCAAGGTTTTTTGACAAGCACTTATTCATCTGTTGACAGTGTGTTCTCAGTGGTGCTGCGAGTGTTTGCTTTCCAAAAAATACCAATTAACCCCGTCCTCCTCTCCCCTCCACTATGTTGGTGTTAGGGATTACCCAGTAGATGACTTGGCATTGTTCCTGATGTCAAGGTCTACAACTTCACATTTCAAATGTGCCCAAGTGATATTTAGTTGGTTTGCTTCTCCTGACTGGAATGTGATATAATGGATTACAGCACAAATGACCAGTGGGGGGGTTGCAGGATGATTGTGCTGGCTTCATGTTAACTACTCTTTCCAAAGCATTGACATCAGGAAAGAAAACACAAGCGCTGCAATATTTTGGACATTGTAAAATAAATAAATATGAACTTTCATAACAAAGAAAGTTCTATCTCACACAGGCTCTGCCCTCTACTGGATTCTATGGGTACTACTCCTCAACAATGATACGAGAGCGTTCACACACTGAATTCGCATAAACGTAGCCGGCCAGGGTGAGCCTACCTGAATGCGCGCGCAGGCCGCACAGTATATAAGGCAGCTACACCTCCGAGTCCTGACTGTGATCCTTCTCTCTTCAGCGAGTGGGACAACACCTGAGAAAAGTATTCGAAACAGGGAAAAAAAATGTATCTTATCTCCAGGCAAGCGAATGGAGTTGCCACTGCAGGAAACCCGGGCCTGTTCCTCATGCCCAGCTTAATAGCGGGCGCCGATCCCCATCAGCTCTGTTTCGAGTGCCTGGGACCAGACCACACCGAAGACGAGCTTGAGGTGGTGGACGTGGGAGACCAGGATATGGCCGAGGCAACGCCACTAACGTTCGCCATCGCAGCCGTGCGGGTTATGGCTCCGTTTGTTGAGGAGGAAGAATCACTTCGCCTCATCGGGGTCTGGCACTTCCGGGTCCGGAATCCGCGGAAGTCCGCTGCACGTGTCTGCCCGCAAGGGCTAACCCCTGGTGATGGCCATGGCAGCGGAACGTGTCGTACAACCGCTTCCCTCACCACTGCCGCCGAAGCCGGTGTATATTTAAGCAAACTCATATCTGGATACTGACAACACAGGTTACTTTAATAATCAATAATCCCCCTTTTGATCTCACCCCAAGAGATCAACATAACCACTGACATTCTTTTCTACTGTGTCCGTCCCTCAACATTATACAAATCCATCAGAAGCTGGGATTTAGAGCACTTTAAACATTTGGGAACAGCCCATCATAACAACTTCTCATGACAGTGGAGAAAGACCAACAATTGTTAAAAAACTGCGTCCTCGTCTGCCGAATCATCATACTCGTCCTCTCCTTCTGCATAAGCCAACAAGGGCATTTGGTACAGTGGGGGAGGAGCAGCTTTTCCTTCAATGGTGGAAATGATTAGTCTGACACACAATGAGCGGATGCACGGCACACAACAACAACCAATTGTTATTAAAATGGCCATAATAGTAGCTACAGAAATAAAAAGAGACATTATTAAACCTTTCCATTGACCAAACATGTTAGTAAACCACTCCTCTAAGGGATTGTGTATCCCTGATTGTTCATGCATAGTTTTAGATAGGGTACGAAGGCCTTCTAAAGCCCTTGTGACGGAACCGTCCGGAGCCGTGTTGTTGGGAATAAACGTGCAGCATATCACCGAACATTGCGCAAACACCCCCTTTCTCTGGCAGAAGCATATCCAACGCCATCCTATTTTGCACAGCCATAAGGGACGTTGGACCCAATTGTTCAGCCAGGCCTTCTACCGTGTCCCTAGTGAGATTGGCAAATCGGAGTATGTTATAATGTACATAGTTGATCCTGTCTACATTTTTGATAGGGGTCACAGGGAAGAGGGCAGAGAGAATTGGCATACTTTCAAACCCTGCAGCTATTTGGTCAGCTAGTTTGTATTCGTTAGGGACCCCTTGTGGGACTCCTATGGAATCGATGTAGGTGGGAGAGTCGACAGACAAATCAAAGGAGCCTGGGGCGTAACGTTTGGACAGCACGTGTCTCCTACGTCGAGTGATTAGGTTGGTGTTAAGGGAGGCTTTAGGGTCCGTGGGCACCAGTTTTTCGCCTAGTAACATTAGGGGTGCCTGGAGGCGCACCATAGCACACAATCCTAGAGATAGTTCGGGGATACGGGTGAACAGGCGGTGACCCCCACAATAATAGTAGAGACCAGCCCCGGCCCAATGTCCTATACTAGTGCTAGACATGGTGTGGTTACACCAATCCGTAGAGACATTTCCTAGGTCAAAACGTGGAGATTTTTGGACCATGGCCAAACATGTATACCCACCGGCGCCTTTGTTAGGCGTAAATGGGCCTGTCCTAGTGTCATTGTCAATTGGAGGGAAAACCTTGGCTAGGTTGGCGCAGTTAGGAGGACTAGCCATCTTGGTCAGTTGTAACATGCAATTGTAACCCCAGGTATCTGTGGGAAACAGGGGCGCAGGGTCAGTGACTAATTGCGGGCGGGCCGTAGCACAGGCTAGGCAATCCCCTGCCATTTGTTCTTGGGCTGTTCGGGCCACCCATTTTAACCATAGATTGTCATCTGTGTATCCTGTGGCCATTTGGATGACGTCTAGAGGTTGAAGTTGGCTATAATCCCCCTTACATTTATCCGTACATTTGATTTTAGACAGGTATTTAATATTAGATGCTGCATGAGGAAGGTTTTGCGCTACCTTTGGTATCACTTTCATTTTGAAGAGGCCTTGTGGCGAACCCTTTCCTGCATGTAGCGCGAGGACATAATGTCCAGCGTCGGAGAGCACGACATTCTTTAGCGTTATGCCTACCGGATTAAAAAACCTGGCGCAGCACGGAACGTTTAGGTTTCTCCTAACCACGTTCATTCTATATTTGAGGGATCTAACAATTTCCTCCGATTGGTAAGATGGCGTGTATCACCAGTCATCAGGACCCAAATTTGCTAGGACACCGGACCAGGACTCGCAGGAGCAACCGTAGGTGTATGTGACGGACACATAAGGGTCACCTTTGGAATAATATGCACTGCCTCTGTAAGTGTAAGGACGGCCTTTTAACCTTATCTTTGATGCTTCTGTTGCATACCGCAGGGGCTAAGCAGACATATTTGGCAAGGTAGGAATAGGTCCTGTCGAGGTTTCTGCAGGGGGCAATTTTGCACAGGTCGATTTGTACTATTCCATCACTACCTGCTTGGAAAGTGAAGGTTTGTTTAGGAGACATTGGGGTAACTACTACCTCATATTCGCCAAGTTTGACCCTAGTTAAGGATTCATCTGGCGGGGGAGTGGAGTCTGGGTGGTCAATGGAATCACATAAAATAAAAATAATGGCAACAGTCACAGTAGAAAACAGGGCTAAGCCTGCGAGACATTTCCAGTTACCATACATAGCTATGCTGTTCGCTCCAATTCTTCTGGTATCAGTAAAACTTCTATGCTAATGTATGGTATTAAAAACCCAAGTTATTAAGAGTGCTGTGGACCAATGGGTCATTTAACCATGACTTTTTAAAGGTTATAATGTACATACACTAGGGTGAACAAGTAGATTATTACTCCTAATACTAGTAGCAACCAACAGGTTATCAGGAAATTCAGGGCTCCTTCAGACATTTTCTATTCATCTCTGAAATGTTTTGGTCCCTGTGTCAGCACTACACGAGGTAAAAATCAAATAAAAATAAAAATCCCTTAAATATGTTTTTTTTTTTTTTAGAAAACAACTCCCTAAATGTGAGTTTACAAAAACAAATTCCCTAAATGTGCGCTTATAAATGGGGTCCTTTTCCTCAAAAATAGGTTAATAAATGACTTAAACTGTGGGTTAAGATAAAACTTCCCTAAAAAAATGGGTTAATAAAAAGGACTTAAACTGTGGGTTAAGATACCACTTCCCTCCAAAAATGGGTTAATAAATTAGGTGCTATGTGTAGCTTATAGCAACCTGATCAGAGGGAAGTAGGTTCCTCTGTTTCCCCTGAAGTCCGTGTCTTCGTACTCCAGCCCGCTGACGGCGACTTCTGGGCCGTCTGTTGTAGGGATGTCCTCAAGGTCCGTCTCCTCCAGTCCGCTGATGGCAGCTTCCGAGTCGTCTGCTGTAGGGATGTCCTTGAGGTCCTTCTTCTCCAGTCCGTCGATGGCAGCTTCCGAGTCGACCTCCTTGATGATAGCCAGATCCTTCCTGATGTCGTCTAGGGTCCTTCCAGGTGATTTCCCCGCCGCACACTGGCTCCAGTAGTACCGGATGTCCCCCTTTCCTTCTAGGCGGACGGCATGAGAGGTCCGCTGGGTCACTCGGTATGGGCCGGAGAACCTGGGGTTGAGCCACTTGGGCCTGATGACCTTCAGTTAGACGTACTCTGCTGTGTTGGCCTCGTGCTTCTCGGGTCCCCCTTTGGCGTCAGCAACCTGAGTGGAAAACCCTGACACCAATCCCTTAAGTTGCTGTAAATAAGGTTTCGAACTCATGACCTCTATTTCCTTTCCTACACGCAAGGCTCCTGGGCCAGGAAACTGATGGCCATGTGTCAGCTCAAATGGGGAGAAACCTGTCCCTCGGTTAATAGAGCTCCTGATTGACCTAAGGGCCAGAGGCAAGGCGTCTAACCATTTCATGCCTGTCTCCTCACATGCTTTGCTGAGTTTCTGTTTGATGTTCTTGTTCATCCTTTCCACCTTTCCCTGAGATTGGGGGTGATAGACAGCTCCGAAACTGTGTCTTAGTCCTAAAGACTGTTCTACTGTGCGTAGGTCATGGTTCTTGAAATGGCTGCCATTGTCTGACCTCACTTTCCTAGGAAACCCATGTAGTGGAATGTAATGCGTGACTAAGAACTTGATCACTGAGTCTGCATCTTCTCTCCTGCATGGCATAGCTTCTGGCCAACCTGTGTATGCATCTACTACTACTAGTAAGTACCTGGACCCTCTTACTTTGTCAATCATGTCAGTGTAGTCAATTATGATTTCTTCTCCTGCCATCTTAGGTAAAGGAAACTTTCCCTGGTTTCAAAGGGTGTCTCATCACAATGTGTGACATTTTATTTAAGATCCGTGCTGTACCTGCTGCATGTCTTGTGCATGGAGGTTCTCTGTTCTCCACTCTGTCCAGTGTGATACTAATGTACATCAGTATTGACCTACATCCCCCCTTTTTCTGAAATAGAATACCATTTACTGTGTTTTCATTTTCAGAAACATCAAGGAAAAATGGCAATGCATAGGATGCAGAGGCGAGAGAGGTGACCTGGGACAAGGATTGTTTGAGAGAAATGAACGCAGCTTCTGCAGCTTGTGTCCAGTCCAGTGTGACAGTGAGATTGTGCATGCCTTTCTCATTGACCAGTGTTCTCAGTACAGCTGTTCTTGGGTTATACTCTGGGATGTAGTGTCTGCTGTAGCCTGTGAGACCCAGAAAAGATAGCATGTCTTTGACTGTCTTGGGTTTGGGGTGGTGCAATATGAGTTCCTGATGTGCTGCTGACATGCCTGTACCTGCTGGAGAGATAACTCTGCCCAAAAATGTCACCTCTTTACGGGTGCATTGTAGCTTTTTCTTGGAGACCTTGAACCCTGTTGCGTGGAGGCGAACCAGTAGGTTCCTGGTGGCCTCTAAACAAAAGGCTGCGGAGGGTGCTGCAATGAGAAGGTCATCTACATACTGGATAAATACCACCCCCTCTGGTAATGAAACGCTGTCTAGCTGTTCCCTGAGTATTTTGTTAAATATTCCTGGAGACAGACTGAAGCCTTGGGGTAGTCTTGTGTACTGTAGTTTTCCCCCGCCAATTGTAAATGAAAAAATAGGTCTCATTTTCTCCGCCAGAGGTATGCAGAAGAAAGCGTTGGCCAGGTCAATACAGGTGAACCTTGTATGGTCAGGTGTGATATTACAGATAGCTGTGTATGGGTTAGGAACTGGTACCAGAGCTGTAGTTGTGATAGCATTAATGGTCCTTAAATCATGAGCCATTCTGTACTCCCCGCTAGGTTTTGATACCGGGAGTATTGGAGTGTTCCACTCGCTTTGTGAGGGTTCCAACACCCCCGCTCTCTTTAGTCCCTCAACTGCCTTGCTGATACCCCCTTTGGCCAGTGGTTTAACAGGGTACTGTGATAGATTTATAGGCATAGTGCTGCTCACCTCAAATGTTATTGGTGCAGCCTTTGAGCAGAAACCTACGTCATGAGAGTCAGATGCCCACAGGTCAGGTGGGAGGTCACGCAAAATGTCATCAGTGAATGAATAGTCAGTTTTTTCTCTACCTTGATGTCTATCCACTTCGTGTCTCTCCATGAAGATGCATTCTTGAGTGCAGATCTTTAGAGCATAAGCTTTGTGTGAGGGAGAGTATGTGAGTGCTGCTATTTGTGTTGGTTCCCAATCCTCGACTTCTAGCAGTGTCTTTACCATAGGACCAAGTTCCTTAGCTTCATAGCCCTTCCTGATAGCTAATGAAATGTGTGGTGTGGCTTCAGCTGACATATGGTACCAATAGAGTTGTTCATCAGTCACTTCAACAGATGCAGCCACCCCCGCTTGTCCCATAAATAAATTGGTTGTGGCTACGTCCCAAATGGACATAGCCACCTCTGCGTCGTATGCATATGCATAACTTTGGTCGTCTTTTCTATCATAATTCAGCGTCAGATGGGGAGGATCTGGAGGGGAACCATAAGGCCTGAGGAGGTTAATCCACGGCTTCCATTGTTGAAAAATGGAAAATAATCCTGGTGTCTTGTCTTTGGGCTGGTCGGGCAACCCCCAGTATATAGTGGCATACTGAGTTGCTTCTGCAGCAGTGGATTGGGCCAACATCATTTGAGAACCTGACTTTATGGTGGATAGTGAACAATTGAGACGAGTGCCATCTGGAAACGATATTATTAGTCCGTCGGGGGAACAGAGGATGGAGGCATTAGCTTTGATAAGAACATCCCTTCCCATGAGGTTAGCCGGACTTTGGGGTGCCAGAATGTACTGATGAAAAAACATCTGGCCTGCTATTCTGGTGGTTAATGGCGTAGAGAGCGGTACTTGTTCTATTTCTCCCGAAAACCCTATAACTGAGACTGTATTACTTGACATGGATGTGTTGAAAACGGGGGAGTTGATAGTTGAATATCTGGCTCCTGAATCAACAAGGAATGGTAACTTCAAGTTTTTTACAGTCATGTCCATGTAAGGATCCGCCAGGCCCATACATTCAGGGTTCCCTGGGCGACCTCATTGTGGTGGGTAATAGTCTTGTTCGTATTGGACAAACTGGCCATAGGGGGCAGCCATCGCATTTGGTGCAACATGACCCTGGTCTTGGGCCTGTGGGGCTGCCTCATGGGGTTTCTGGAAATACTGCATGTCTGCTCTGTACCCTTGTACATGCCCTCTCTGTCCCCCTTGTCCCCGCCCTCTCTGTGGTGGGGTTCCCTGTGGGCACTGCTTGTACCAGTGGTCGGCCTGTCCACAGGTGAAGCACACCTTCTGCTGATATTGGTACACTCCTGGAGCTGTTCCAAACCTTCCTCTACCTCTAGCTCTGCTTCTGAACCCGCCCCTCTGTTGCTGAAAACCATTATTGTAGCCATATTGGGGCTGGTTATAGAATGGACCTTGGTTGGGAAAATCCCCTTGTGGGTTTTGCGGCCCTGGTGCTTGCTCAGCTGTTTGGCACTCTTTTTCTCATTTTAAACTGTTTTACGGGCTATCTCTAGCTGAGCACGGAGTAGTTGCACTCTCAACTCTTCTTCCTCGGTTTTATTCTTTGTGAGTTGTTTGTTAAATTTACCTAAATTATTTCCCAAATGACGCTCCCATGTCTGCGTGCTTAGTTGATCCGCTTCTGGGTTGTCCTCCATAAGAGCTTTAATCTCGTCAGGTACTGCTGCCAGTATCGCTTTACGGAACATCTGCATATGTTGGTCACTATTTTCTGGACTACAGTCAGTAGCTACTGTGTATTGTTGGCGTGACCTGAGCAACATGGTTGCTGCGGCCTCTCCAGGTGTGAATGTGAAGGACAGTGAGCCGTAACCTCCTCCTGTATGTGGGAAATGCTCTCTCATTGCCATGGCAAGCAAGCTGTGTATGTTGTTGGAAGAGATAGGTTTGTCATCGGTCATTTTTCCTGTTCCTGATCTTTCCTCAACTCTCTTTACCTCATGGCTGGAAGTTTGTTGTGCTTATATCCTCCTGAAATCTCCAAGGCAGATTGTTTGTCATACTGACATATCAGCAAACTTTCTCATCCAATGTCTCCCTCGCTCAGTAGGTAGCGGCATTTTGTCAACTAGTGCATGTGTGTGTAGTGTATGTCTCCTAGTGTGAAAGGGTGGTAAGCGGTATTCCCATTGGGGAGAGCCACTAAAGGAGCCTGTAATGCTGGGCCCATATAGGTATGAGATGTGGGGTTTTCTGAGGTGTGTTGGGATCTTAACCTCATACGGGGGAGTGCAAGAACCTGTGTATCAGTCAGTTCGGTGATTGTTCCTGTCATAGATATGTGCTTAACCTTGCTCTTACACACCCTGCCGTCGTCCTCTTCCTGTTCTGCTCCAGAGTAACACCCACCCCTTTCATCCCCCGATGCCCCTCCCCTGCTGATGGAGAGATGGCCTGTTTGTGCCTGTTGTTCATGGAATGGTACGTCACTGAAACTACCCTCATTTTTGGGAGAACTGTCTCTATACCGTTCCCCACCTGTTCTTTCTTGACTACCGCTCTCTCTATACGTTCGGTTCTGACTTTCTCGTTCCTTTTCTTCCTTTTCACGTCTCAGTAATTCATCCGCTGCCTGGTGATAGCCCCTCTCTCTCCCCTGACTATCCTCAGTCCCATCGTCTCCGCTTCTCTTATCACTTCTTCTCTTCTCATGTTGCCTTCTGTCATAGACAGAACTCGACTCGTACTTTATCCTGTTTCTCCCTCTCCTCTTGGCGTTCTACAATGGCGAGTAATTCTGCCGCTGTGGGGATGCTCTCGCCCTTTTCAATAGAGGTACTCCTTAAAGGAGTCAGTGAAACATTTCCCACCATTTTAAAGTTACCCCCCCTTACACTTGCTTTGTCTTGGTCTGACCCAGAGCCCGCGTCTGTTAGTGGCATCTGTAGATTAGACAATGGGGGGTGCGTTCAGGACAGGGGGAGAGTAAGGGGGCGGTTGTTTAGATACACTGGATAAGTCCGGGTATATGAGGGGGGAACGAATTGAGACATAGTGATCCTCCATAGTTCCTGTCTGAGACCTCTCTCATGAGCTAGCCTTTTGTGCAGTGAACCCGTTATTTACAGCACTGCTGAGAGTTTGTCTCCCCCTGTCTTCCCTGTCTGAGGCAGAGGTTTCCTCTTTAGTTATATTCCTATAAAATCTGACACGTTCTGCAACATATTGATGTATTTCTTCATCTGTGGGTGGTTGTGTTGGCGCGTGCGTTTCGTTAATGTCCTGAGGGAACAGGAGAGTGCCAACGTCACTAGAGCGTTGAAACTCCCCCCCCCTGTGTTTGGGCTGCTATCATGGCTGGGGGACTTTTGACTGGGGGGAGAGTAACAATTGTTCCTTTCATGACGAGTGCTGCGTTATGGCAAATCCTCCTTAATTTATCTACCGCCTCTTTCTCCCCCTTTAGTTTCTTACGGCCAAATAATCCGGGCATCTGCCCGTTTAGGTTTCCTAGTTTCTTTACAAGCTGTCGCTCATAAACATTTAGAGCTGAGCCTAAATTTCCTAGAGTCTCATCTCCTCCCACTCTATCTTCTTCTATCATTTTATTATGGAGGAACCTGAGGTCGGCACAAGCCTTCTTCTTGTCTCCCTGTTTTATTCCACGGAGAATCAATCTCTCAGTCTGTCCCCATTGTTCTTGGAAACTTCCGGGAATTGCGACGTCTAAATCATTATTTTGAAACTGCCCTTCCATATTGACTTTGCGTGTATTTATCTAACCAGGTTAATCTGTGTTCACTTGTATTTATTAATATACTGGACAATGCTTGTCGTCACTCCCAATGTAGTTATTGTATTTATTTAACTGCCCTGCCCTTATCTTGACGTGTAAATAGTTTGAGTGTAAAAACTCATGTATTTCAACTCCACTTTGAGCGATAGAATTGTTAACAAACAAGTATTAATAAAGCACTTATATACTAACAATGGACTGGCTTATCTAAAGCCAGTTGAGTAGGACTTAAAATGTTTTGGCACTATAAAACCTGATATACTTTAATGATCCTGTTGTTTTATTGTATGTTCCTGGTCAAACGCACTTATTGTGAGTTGTTTTGGATAAAGGCGCCAGCCAAATGTAATGCAATAATGCAAGAAATACTACAAAATACGTCCAGCAGATGGAGCCAAAAAACCATACTATCAAAAAAGACTAAAACCACTAGTCTCTCTTTTCTGTGCCACACCCTGTTGGCCACCAGATGGCGGCACCCGACCAGGAATGAGCTCCACCTCACTGAGGGGAAAATGCTTCTGAGAGCAACAAGCTGAAACTCCGCTTCTTTATCCGACTTTCTCCCTTATAGTTACTAGTAAATATTCACAGAAAATTATTCCCCGTACAGTCTATTCAGCTTTTATTGTGTGATGTTTATTTCAACAGATTACGAGGCCTTTGAGCGCGCTTCAACACCGCTTTTCAGCGATGTGGCACTCACATGGAGTCGAAACCCAGGCCTCAGAACCACTTTATCGTCACGTTTTAGCTTTATAGATTCAAACCCAACAGAACAAGAGATAGCGAGAATCTGTTCGTTTCAAAATGGCTTTTTGAAATGTGCGTTTCCTTCTCTTGGAAATTGTTTAACATATATAACTCACCTCCAGCTCATACGAGCTTTGGATTTGTTATTCTGATTTAGTCATATATGGAGACTCAGTACTACCTTTTGACTACCCCAGAAAGTATAGCTGTGGGGACTCTGTACCTCCACTTAGGCTAGGGACTCTATACCCTTCCAGCAGTAGGAACTGAAAATCCAACGCTGAAAAACTTTGCTGCTTTAATTCTGTCTTATATGACTTTCCTGCTGGCGTTAGGGACTCGATACCCTCCGCTAAAACTAAAATATGTATTGTATTGTTTACCGTAAAAACACTGGGAACTCCTCTGATGACTATAACATTTAGAATATGGTCAAATCACAGATTTTGAATTTAACTGGCATCTGCTTACCTTGTATTTTACAGAGCTCTGTTTCTAGTTGTCAGAAGGGGTCGAGGTGTTATCCCTGGACTGCTCCGTCCGCTTGCTGCTGGTGGTCTCTCCTCTGAAACCCCACTCACTAACGTCGGAGACACCACTTGAAGGAGTCTGAGGGGTCTAAAACCCACCTCGGCTCCGTGTGTCATTTGGTGAGCTGGGTAAAATCATAGAAGGAAGGAATTCAAAAGCACCAGGATATTAGTTAAACAATAATCTGTTTTAATGGTAAAATACAACAATACAATATACAGAGTACTCTGGGCTCAATTCTACTACCGTGCGATACCAATATCGGAGACGGTCAGTCAGAAGGGGCGCCGAGCATCAAAATATCACAACCTTTATACACAGGTGGGGAGGAGTTGTATCGGATGCTCCTCCCTAGTTATTTGTTATTGGCGATTTCACTTCTGGGCAAGCTAGCCAGTGAGTTGGCAATTCTCCATTGGCTGGTTTCACTCCTGGGCGGGACCCCAGACAATGAGTCAGCAGTCGTTGATTCCATCTGTTTCGCCCCATCTCTTTACAAGGAGATGTTAACAGACGACCAATGTATAGCTGGGATCACACACACACACACACACACACGTGCCTGTGTCCTTATAGGGATGTTTCACTATATCGTTGCACATAACAGATATATAGTTGATCAATGATTATTTCATTGTACAACAATCAATAGTAACGAGGAAAACATTACCTCTGCTCTCAATCAGTCCTACAGCAATGCTTTGGAGTAGTAGAATTGTACATACATAGGACTCTTTGACAGAATGCACACACATTCCCCTTAAACATCTTTAACGCACACACACTTAGACATGTAGTCTTCCAGATGCTGACATGCTGTGTCCAAATAAGGATGTCTCATCTCCCACATCTCTAGTTTCCTCTCATGCAAAACTGCTCCTACTTCATACAGAATAATTAAACATGTTTAAGCCAACTACTGCACAATGTTGTAGCAATTTAGTACTCACAACATGAAAGAATAAAACACAGGTATAGTTGAACAGTAATCACACAGCACATATATTTACTGCAATGAACACACACTCACACATATGCCCTAAGCATGTGTAACGCACACTCTTTTTTTTACCATGCAACATTCCAGAGATTTGAGCTATGTCCAAATAAGGATGTCCCCTCGCTCACATCCCACTCCAAACACAAAGGCTTCATCTCTCATATCTCCAGCTTCTTGCCACACAGACCGCTATTATTTGATACAAAGTAATTAAACACACACATATATTTAAGCAAACTCATATCTGGATTCTGATCAAGTAATTCAACACACACATATTACATTACATTACATTACATTGCATTTAGCTGACACTTTTATCCAAAGCGACTTACAATAAGTACATTCGACCAGGAAGATACAACCTTGAAGAAAACAGAATCATAAAAGTACATCAGGTTTCATAGAGCCAAACATTTCAAGTGCTACTCAACTGGCTTTAGATAAGCCAGTCCTTTATTAGTATATAAGTGCTTTGTTAGTAATTCTATCGCTCGAATTGGAGTCGAAAGAGATGAGTTTTCAGTCTGCGCCGGAAGATGTGCAAGCTATCTGCTGTCCTGATTTCAATGGGGAGCTCATTCCACCATTTTGGAGCCAGGATAGCAAACTCACGTGTTTTTGCTGATCGGAACTTGGGTCCCCCTCGCAGTGAGGGTGCGGCGAGCTGTTTGGCCGATGCAGAGCGGAGTGCACGTGCTGGGGTGTACGGTTTAACCATGTCCTGGACGTAGGAAGGGCCAGATCCATTCGCAGCATGGTATGTAAGTACCAGTGTCTTGAAGTGGATTCTAGCACTTACCGGAAGCCAGTGAAGGGAGCGGAGGGGCGGCGTGGTGTGGGAGAATTTTGGAAGGTTGAAGACCAGACGAGCCCATGGGAGCCTGCCTGCAAACCTCCACCCTCAGGACAGTTCCGGTGCAGGCTGCACTCTCAGGACACCTCCACTGTCAGTACAGGAAGTGACGATTCTGACGAACACTTTTTTTTCCCCGCCCACCGAAGGACTCGTTTGATGGAAGTTTTCAAATCACAATGGAGACTCATCAGGGAGGTGATGAGTCCGCCCACCGTGCACTTTGGATCGGCCTTGGCCAAGCCCTTTTGACCCCCCCAGCCTGGAGGAATGTAAAGAGAGTTGACAGAGGACTCTGCCCGCCTCACAACTGCCTATTTTTGGACACTTTTTTTCACTTTCCCTCCTATTTTCCCCGGTTTTATTATTATTATTATTATTTTGGCTATTTCACCCGGTTTCTACCGGTGACATTGACCGTCATCCATATATTAAGGGATTTGGACCTTTTTTGTTGCATTTTTCTTCTCTCCTCTCACTGATCGAATGGCAAACGCGACGCACTGTCGGAGGGCCTCCGCGCCGGCCCGGCCTAGTGCCGGTGCTCTGGCGGTCGGTTCCTCCGAACTGCGGGTTCGACTCTGATGGCCGGGAGGGTGTGCTGCGTTGGGGTGGGGGACATCCCCCACTCTGCGTGTGTCTTCCTTCACGGGTCCCGCAGCGGGGTGGAGGTTCCTAGCTGGAACCTCCCCACCTCCGCCGCTTATATATATATATATATATATATATATATATATATACCTTGTATTGTAGTTAATATCAGTACAGTATCACTTTTCATCACTTAGATTGATTGAACTGTTCTGCCCTTACAGCGCGTATCCCTATGCGTAGCTAGACAGTTAGCTAACATTTAAAAGTCCTCCAATAAAGATGCAAGGTTTTCTTTCTTGACTTTACTGTTCTTCTTTTACTTTGTAAAACTGTAACAATACATAAATAAAACACATATAAGTATGTAGGCTTTACATAACATATAAGTAGAACTGTACAAACGACACACATACTACTATTAGGAATTAGCTATCATTAGCATCACTATTAGCTAGCACACGTCAGAATCGTCACTTCCTGTACTGACAGTGGAGGTGTCCTGAGAGTGGAGGTCTGCACCGGAACTGTCCTGAGAGTGGAGGTCTGCAGGCAGACCCCTCTCGACGAGCCGCTGCATTCTGGATGAGCTGCAGAGGTCGGATGGCACATGCAGGTAGACCAGCCAGGAGGGAGTTGCATATATTTAAGCAAACTCATATCTGGATACTGACAACACAGGTTACTTTAATAATCAATAATCATTACAAGTCTCTAAGAAATTGCACATTTAACCTTGAGGACACCTGCGTTGAACGTGCTTCACTATGGTCTCTAGTTAAATGTTTTTTCAGAGATGATTCAGTCCTAAAGGAGCACACACAGCCTGCATAAACACAGGGAAGAGGACAGTTCCTTGCCTGATGACAGTGCTTCAGTTTGTAATGGACAATAGTGTGCGTTGGCTCGGTGAGGAGTATTGACAACACTTGCAGGACCACCTCATTGAAGGGGGATTGCTCCAAACTGCACAGCCTCCACTGAAGTTATCCTGTACAGAAAAACGAAAGAAAAACATGTTATATTACTGAGTTATCAGCACACAACAAAGTAAAATAAGTCCAAATACTCTTCTCTAAAATGTTTTTCAATCCAGATTTGAATGTAAACACTGTTATTACAAAGTGGAAATAAATACATTGAACAGATGCTAAAAATTGATTGCTGTAAATGATAAATGTCTAGTAGACAATCAAGTTTATCAAATCAATTGTCAATGTATCACTATTTTTCACATCACATGCATTTTCATCACCACCTCCATTCTTTATTTGTGTTACATCCACCCTTGAGGACACTTAAATGATAAATGACATTTTTATGTTATGAATGCTGAAGAATGATGAAATGTAAGACGGGGAAAATTATGTAACATTGCTCTGTTTTCCTCACATTACAACTGTTTCAATCAAATCGGCTTTAGATTAATCCAATCACTTTTCCAATTCACATCCGTTATACCCCTCTATTTTTCAATTCACATGCATTTTCGTCAATTATTTTTTTTGGCTGTAGAAGTGTCAGAATCAATATAGATGTTTTTATTTTAAAGTAAATTCAGATTGAACATAGTAAATAAAATGCAAATTAGTTTCCGTCTAAAAACCACATTACTTATAGTGAAAACCACCCTTGAATGATGGGATAGTAGACAAAAACCTTTAGGAATCCAAACTATAACATATAATAAGTACCCTGTATCAAGATTGATGCAAAACAAGTGAAGTTTGACCTTTTTTAAGAGGTTTAGAAAAAGTGGGTCCAGACGGACTCACCTCTGGGTTCATTTGGGGGATTTGCCGTATGAGTGCGGTAAAAATGGTTATTATCGTCGAGTTTCTCCCCGTTAAGTGGGTATGACACATTAATAGGTTGTTAAATGTTAACAAGCCCTGGAACGGTGTTTCTAACAAGATGCTGCGTCAGCCCGCGTGTCCGGGGGCAATCGGGCTAGCAACAAAAGTGCTAAATTGGCATCACTGCACGTGTGTTTGCTTGCGCTTTCGACTTTTTACTCGTAAAAAATACTTTTACTCGTGAAAAGTACTTTACCCGTACCGGATACTAATTTCAGCCGAGTTTAAGGCTCAACCCTCCTTCAAATACTTGCTATTTCACTCGGGAACCTCTTAATTTCCAACCCACTGCTAGCGAGCTAGCTAGCTAGCCAACTTTGGAAATTGGTTGGAAATTAAGAGCTTCCCGAGTGAAATATTCTAACGTTTTTCCTAAAACTAACTAACGTTAAATATGAAATATGCATCAAAAAGTGTGGCGACAGAGACTAACGTTAGAGGATTAATTTGCATTGTCTGCTGATGAACTAGATTACATTTGAATGTACTTACTTGATAACTCCAGTCTGGGCTCTGAGCGAGGAAGAAAGATGGCAGCCAACTCGGATTTCAAATTCGTTTCAGTTTTGGGACACTGCGTGTGACGTCATATTGCGGGCGCATGCGTGTTACATACAATGCCGAGGCTGACGCATGTTATCAATTTAATGCAACGGATTATTGTGAGTTTACAAATATTTTTCAAATTTAAGTTTTTGTAACTCGTCTTGATGAGTTGTAATGGGCAGTGGGTTCACTCAGCATGATAACATTTGCCCATCTGACTAAAAACCAATATCCTTTTTAACAGTGTACAAGCTTTATGCTTCCTTATTTCATTGGGCTGCAAATTTCTACTATGACACATTCCTTGTCTTCAGGGGATGGAGCTATGCTATTGGGTAGTACATGTGTTTATAGGTCCTGCCCTCTGGCCAAACACACCAGGGATTTTGGGCCCCATGAAAATATATCACATTGGACCCCACCACCAGGCCCAGGCCATGCCAACCAAGCACAATTGCTGTAACCATACCTCCAGAACCCAACCGACTTATTTGCTTTAAATAACTCTACCTGTACAGGCTTGCATCTATCTTGTAGTCCAAAACTAACCGCACAATATTTACTGACACTGAGCTGTGAAAATATAACACTTATGGGGGGACAGGGCTGCTGAGCCTAGAGATGCATCTGTTGGTCCTGGCACCAGGGGGAGGGACAACTGATTCAGTATGATAGCTGTCTAACAGAAGTTAAATCAATTTCTCACTTATTCTGACAATCTACTTAACCCAAAATAAAAGAACCCAATAAAAAGAGTTGTTAAATAATAGAGAAGTCACGTTGTAATATGAAGTCAGGTTTTAATAACAATAACTAATCTCTCTCGTTCAGATTAACATTGTCGGGTGTTCTTTTTCTGCTTTGCCAAAAGCCACTGGGTCAAGTGTCCCATTTGGGTTGCCGTATGTAGTTGTCCATCTCGCACATGCGCAGTACAGATCGGGTAGTGACAGAGGTAACCGTCGTAACAGGCAGACTTCATCCGCCTCTATCCAGCCTTTTTACACTTGGAAAAACGAGCACATGTGATACTGGTAAGGATAAACTAATGTTAAAATATATATATATATATATATAATATAATTTCATATACCGAAACGTTAACGCTTGTCTGAGTATATCTTCCGTTGACTCTGGCTGTGACTCTTACCGGTGTAGGTACCAAATCTGCTCGGGGTACCATATCTGCTCGGGTGTATTTCAGTCGCATCCGTCATCCGTCATATCCGTTCTGCCCAATGACGTCACGCGTTGTGAATGGCTGTACGATAATTACCCAGGGGTGCTCGGGGGCACTGTCTAGAGCAGGGGTGGGGAGCCTCCGGGCCGTATACGGCCCGCAAGACCATTTGGTACGGCCCTCGAGGTAATTTATAAACACACGCAAACAAGAAAAAGATTCAAGAAATCTAGACCGAAAAATAATTAAACAAGCTTGTTTTTCCTGGCCAAGGTCAGTGTCCTTGAACACAACACGAGCCTAACGTCTCATCACGTGGTATATGTCTCGTCTGACAGGAGTGTAGTTCTAACGGAGAGCACCAGAACGCGGCTCCGGGCCGGGACTTCACAAATTGCAATACCCATAAGGAGCAGTACACATGCCGCAGTTTTTGCGTGGCTGTGTCTTTAGTTGTAAGCCCAGTGGCGATCTTTTCATCTGTCATACTGATCATACAGTCAATAACGTTGTTGTTATTAGCATCTGGTTAGCTAGCTATGCTAACGAATATAATAAGCTTTTTCTCCAACCAGTGAGGTAAAGGCACATCTTTATATGATCATTATAGTTATAGAAAAATAAGAGAATAAAGTAAACAGGTATACAATACTAATATGAAAGTAAAAAAAAAGTTGTTATTAATAAACAAGAATACAGTTTAAAAGGGAAGTGATTTGTAAAATATCCATAAAGAAAAAAATCTGCTTACAGTTCTGTTTCATATGGGTGTTGAGAGATGTATCCATAGATCTCTTCATGTTGCTCTCAAAGTGCACCAGATTGATGCTTTTAACTTCAACATTTAAAAAAAATCTTCCTGGTGGTGCATGCCCCCAAACCCCCCTGGATGAGGTTAGATCCTCCCCCCCCCACTTAAATCATGTCCACATGGATATGAAACTAAATACATTTGCACACATCTTTTGTCCATATCTTTCTGTTTTGGTGGTCAGGCCACGGTGCATGAATGCGCGGGTCATGGTCAAATATCTGGATTAAGAGGTTGCTTTTTCTTTGCACAGCATGAAAGAAACGCGAAATGAATGGGCTGTGATTTGAGTTTTTTAAGCAGACGTTGAGTTCAATAATTTGTACGGCCCTCGAAGGATGTTGTAAAAATTGAAATGGCCCTTGAGAGGAAAAAGGTTCCCCACCCCTGGTCTAGAGCATAGATATATATAAACACTAGATGACTCACTATGGTTTACTATTTAAATAACCATAGCTTGCTCAATTTCCAACCAATTTTCAAACGGTTTGGTTTTTTATAAACATCAAAGATGTAGTTATGTTACTGCATACTTATCATGGACTTTCTTATGAAAATAACATTAAGCAGATAAAGCAATAGCTATACACACACACAAGGTATTTATATTACATATTTGCCCATGTATATATTTCCATTTATGTTATTATATTGTTAATATTTAAAATAAATTATAAAATAAAAATATATTTATATTTTAAATATAAAAATCGGTCTCATGTTACCACTCTGTAAGCCAAGAGTTGTTCATTTAGCAATGCCTTAGCTTGAAGAACAGAGACACAACTAATGACAATAGCATATTTAGTTTTAGTTCTGTGAAGTTAACACTTCACAGCACGGTGCGCTGAGTTCTTGAAGTCGAAAAAAGCCCTAGAAGAACAACTTGGTGTGGTGTGGAGGGGATGTAGGAAGCAGGGGCAGGTGGGGAGAGATGGGGCTTCAAGGTAATAATAATAATAATTTTGTTTTAAATGTGTCTTGGAGATAAGGACCAGCTGCACACAATAAAATACAGTTTAACAAAAAACCAATAAGACACACAGTGACACGTGTACAACACCTCACATTCAACAAGCATCACCTAAAATGGCCAAATCCAATTAACCACTTAAACCCTCTGCTCTTAGAGAATCGGATTTGGGTTGCAACTGTATTTTGAAGCAAAAAATAAAAAAATATTGGACTAGGGGAACCAAAAGAGAGTAACAAAATACAAAACAACCGGGCAAATGAAAAAAGGAGAGGAAACCGGTTTGTGAAGCCACAAGATGGTCTTTTAATAAATCAAAGAAATCATGTTACATGTTCATTACTTAGACCCTCCAGAAAAACGCGATTCTGCTTTCGCAGAATTTACCGCATAATCAGCAAAATGGCTCAGATTTTTAAAAGGCTGCATATTTATCAAAAGGCCGCATAATCCCCACATTTTTCCACACAAAGTTGAGAAGAAAAAAAGTTGACTCGTCTTGACGTGACGTCATCAGCTCGCACATCACAGAATGTAAACAACACTGTATAGAGTGAACGTGTGGAGCTCACACGATAGAGAAAACACCAAGATGAAAAATCGAATCCATCTCATTTACCGACGAACATTTCTACTAAAGACCGGGCAAAAAGTGGGGGGAAACTATTCTGCACCCCGTGCAACTGTGTGTTGGAGCATAAGAGAAAATCGACGGGGACGACCCACTTTTGATCTGCTGCTGCGGACAAGAAAGCCAAACAACTCACGTTCAGCGAGGCATCAACCTCCAAAACCCTTTCGAGGGCTACAAGAAACGAAGTGAGTAGCCTACAAGATTGAAGCTGGTCAGATAACGAACGAGTAAATGAAAACGGAATGAGGCGGAGAAGTGTGTGTGTGTGCGCGTGTGTGTGTGTGTGTGTGGGGGGGGGGGGGGGGTGTGTGTGTGAGATTAAAAAAGCCCAATTGCTTTTACAATAAATAAACATTGAATATTTTTAATTGAATAGTAAAGGGGCTTAACGTTAGTGGCAGGTTGTGTCTGAGAGAGAATAAATAAGACAGCCCAATATTTAAAAAAATTGTTATTCTTTTTCCCCGCATATTTAGCAACTTTCCGCATATTTCGCAACTTCCCGCAATTTCACCGCATAAAATCACATAAAAACCCCGCATGTTTAATCGCATAATCAAGGATTTTAGCCCGCATAATCAAGGAATTTAGCCCGCATAATAAAGGATTTTTGCCCGCATTTTTCTGGAGGGTCTAATTACTGCCAAGTGATAGCTTGTATCTGTTGATGGCACACCAACAATCAATCATCGTCCAGCCTCAGCTTTGGTATTCTTTCCCAACCACCGACCTTCCTGGGCACCACCGAGATAAAGGATTTAATATGATGAGCCATATGATGCTCTCATTTGTTAGTGACATTCCACATGCAAATAAGATAAGATAAGATGGTACTTTATTGATCCCAATTTGGGAAACATGTTTTAGTTACAGCAGCATAAGGCTCAAGGCATTTTAAAATAAATTAGAAATAAGCAAAACAAATAAATATCTAATCTAATATATATATATACAGTACATACATATAAGGCAATATACAATTTGACAGGATATTATATATATCTAATATACATATACATACAATTAAGTAATATGGAATATTAATGTTAAATATTAAATATTTAACAGATTATAAATGTGTAAAATGTACAACGTGGTTATATTCAAGAGAAACTATGGAGCACAGAGCTCTCTTCCAGCCAGAGGGGATTTGTTGTACAGTGTTATTGCAGTGGGCAGGAATGTTTTCCTGTATCTGTCCTTGTGACAGCGGAGCTGCAGCAGTCTGTTGGAGAAGGAGCTCTGCTGACTGTCCAGCTGCAGGTGGAGAGGATGGGTGGGGTTATCCATCATGGACAACAGCCTGTTCAGGAAACTCCCAAGTATTTTATTCATCAAATCACATCTACAGATCAAGATGAAGCGAATGGAAGTACTCCCATACTCATAGCGTGTGAAAATGCTTGTGAAACGTGTGCAAAGTCTCCGAAAATCCTAAAAATAAGCTTATATTTGAATTATATATATTTGATTAAATATCTGAACTTTGGTGACGAGTTGGGGGACACACGACACATCAAATCACATCTACAGATCAAGACGAAGCGAATGGAAGTACTCCCATACTCCTAGCGTGTGGAAAACGTGTGCAAAGTCTCCGAAAACGGAGCAGTGGCTGTGATGCTAGCTTTGCGGCTAGCGGTTAGTTGTTATTTTTTATGTTTAAATCTTAAAAAATAACAATCGACAGTGTAAACATAATTATCTAAATAACCCAATTTGTGTTCTGTGAAACGGAAAAGGATTTTACATTGTTTTTGTTACTTTCGTTGCAGTGTCTTAAATGTAATTTAGGTTAACTTCCTGTTTGAAGTTGTTAGTATGGAAACAACATGACGGAGAAAAAAGTAATATCTTCTACATATAATAACGGACAAAGTAAAGAATGAAGTGTGGGCTATGTTTAAATGTTCTGAATTTGACCGTGTATGATGGCCCTCTTGAGTTGTCGTACAATATGACGGATAGGATGGATGACGGATGTGACAGAAATACACCCGAGCAGACATGGTACCCCGAGCAGATATGGTACCGATGTAGGTACCATATCTGCTCGGGGTACCATATATTATCTGAATCTGGAATAATAATATTTACAGCAAAGCCTAAAAATGTCAGGAACTTTTCATCTACAGATTGCTTTGGTCTGGCTTTACTCTTCACTGATTGGTTACAGACACTTTAAACTTAGTGGCTATGGAAATCAGAAGGAGGGGCTCATTATCATATAAAAAAAACGCTAAAAACGGGCGTTTTACGGGCGAAAACATTTTAAACGGGCAAATAGTTGCACTTTGGGTTTTCCATACACTTTGGGCTTTCGATATGAAACCCATCAACGGCACACTATCCAAATCAGTGTTGGGTGTAACGCGTTACAAAAGTAACGGAGTTACAGTAATATATTACTTTTTGCTGTAACGAAGTAATGTAACGCATTACTAATGAAATGTGGGTAATATATATTACCCGTTACAATGCTCAGTAACGCAGTTACAACACATTTTAACCCAAAGTTAAATGGTGTTTTGTTGAATGTACTAACATAGCGAGACATTCCGACACCAGACAAATTGTGTGGGTAGATTAGTAAACCTGGTGTGTTTACCCTTCAGGCTTCGCGTCGGGATCTTCGGGGCAGTTGAATGTTATGCACCCTCTATTCAAAAAAGAGAACAGAGCAAAAAATACAAACAACAAATTGTGTCAGGTGCGCGTGACCTGCTCCGCTGCGCGTGCATCATTTCAAAAGTGCTTCCACAGCAGTGACACACATCTGTGGATAATCAAATACGAAAATGGTTAAAGCAACCATCACTAAACGCCAGCAACACTGCATCTACTGCAGACAGTAGCAACAGGTCAGATGGGGACATCACGTTACCCTCCGTTGTGGACACTAGCTTACTCCCGCCTGACTCGCCACCCTCGCCCCCGGAGCAGCAGTCTTCGTCGCCTGAAACTACGCCGCCCCTCTGCGGCTCGCAGGTGCCAGGATACCACGGCAAAACAGAGCCTGCCCAGGTATGTCTAAACAAGTACCCGCCTGTACAGTGGGGTTAGGCAGTCATTTTGCAGCTCGTGGTATAAAAATAGACAATGGAATATGCATGTGAAAATAGAGCCATATTCTGCCATGCCTGTATAAATGTTGGGTCAAAAATAATGCATACAATAGCAGAGATGCCTTCACCACGAATGGCTACAAAAAGATCTCATATCCCAAGCTTATCAACGAGCTGATGTTGCAGCTGAAATGTTCTCCAGGTCATAAAGGCAACCTCACATGATGATGTGATACCAGTTTTTAAGCACAGTAAATATTCTCTTCCCAGAGATGGGACCAAGGTGATGATGTAGTACATGGCTTTAATAATACTTTTGCTTTTCAATGTTTGCCATTTCAAACCATGAGCTGGTTCAAATAATATTTGCCTTGATTTACAATATGTTCTCATTTGTTTTATCGGTACAGTTTTGAAGCTTTTGTGCTTTTCTTTGCCATAGCCCACTTTGGACTATATGAAATATTTCAGGATTGCACTTTTAACTCCCTTGAAATGTTCTCACTTGCTTGGTTTCAAAACATAACAAATGCCATAATCTGTTCATTGGGGACCATCAATGCTATTTTTCATTGCTGTTGCCGGCCACTATTGCCCATGTAAACCTACTACTGCTGCGCCCCCTGTAATCTCAGAGGCACCCTGAGTCATTTTGTTCTGGAACCGGGCCTGTACATGGCCATATACTAAACAAACTACAGAGCCCATTCCGTGTCCTGTTAGTGTTTACTTCCTCTCTGCCTTCTTCTGGAGATTTATCTGACGTCCAGCGCTCCGTCTTTTAACCTCTTTTCCTTTCTCTTTCTTGATCCTCCTTAGAAATCTTCATTATAGTCCTTGACAGTGGTCTGTACTGCTGTATTAACAACGTGTCACATGTTAAGAATTTACTATCAGAATCGAGTATTCAACTAAGCCGTGTAATACAAGTTGTTAGTAGCCTTAAGGACGTACAGTTGTTATGCTATACCACATTGTCCTTCACTGGATGTACAATAACTACATTTTAGCATTTAAAATACCTAGCCATTCTTTTGCGGTTATTTTGGTGAAAGTAACTAAAAAGTAACTAAAGTAGTGTAACTCATTACATTTCAGAGACAGTAATATTGTAATGTAAATTATTACTTTCAAAAGAGAGTAATATGTAATATATTACATTTTGGAAGTAACTTGCCTAACACTGATCCAAATCAAGACTTGAACGTGTCCTACCCCCCCCCCCCCCCCCTTAGGTCACAGGCTCCTCCAACAGTGCAACACAATTAAATACAGATACATATAGATACACAGAAAAAATAGCACCGGGTGTATATAAAGAGTTCATAGGTGACAGGAGAACGAGGACACAGAAGGAAGGGAGCATACCGATTCCACCAGCCCGGCAGATGCTCATCACAACAACTAAAACTGTTGAACGCTGAATAAACCTCATTATAAACTGCAACCAAGGACCGGAAAGTCATCTGTTTGTGTCTGCGTCTGGATCACTCTTCAGCCCTTCTGTGAAGTATGACAAAAATATATTGGACATAGAAAAAGGAAATTGCCATTACATTAAGTGGAATCGTACTCTGAGTGAAACTGGACAATAAGAATCACTTCACATTGGATTAAGGATCGTTTTCACCGGAAACAAACAAGAAGGAACAATTAGATTTACAAACTAAACTGGCAGATGCCAATGCCAGGCTAAACGTGCTCAGCATGGGATCAAGACACACCTCTAGAGCATCATATGGGATGAGCTCTTACTTCAGAAACCCTACAGCAATATTTAATCTACATGCAACTGAATTCTTGCCTCATTGTTACGTCCCAACTAGGGGAAGAGGAATGCAACACACACCAGTATGGAATTGGTATTAATTATAAGTGTTTATTTAAAACAGCTGTGAACAAAATGGCAGGCAAGCAGCCTGAAACAAACAAAAGAGCCAAAAGGGCACAGGTTGACAAATAACCAACTAAAGGAGGACTCTAAAAAAGGAGTCTAAAGACATACAGGGAAAATACATACTAATATACTAAATAAAGAACGAAACAAAACCTCACTCTAAAAGTGGTACAACTAACACAAAGAATCTATACAAAAACACAGCTAAACTAAAGGCAACCGTCACAGAATCCTAACCTACTCTAAACACTAACTAAGCTACTCTACACTCTAACTAATCACACACGTTTAACCCCAGAACACAGAGCAAGTAGCGAGAGGCATCTGTCCACCTACAGAGCCTCCAGAATGATGATTGTCCCCAAGCTTTGTAATAATCTCCAGCAGGTGTGCGCCGGCTGTGCGCTGCGATTGGAGTGCGTCGGGCCCGGCGTGCTCCAATCGCAATCTTCAGGGGCGGACCAGGAGATGGCAGCCAAGGCCGGGAGGGCAACCGCACAGCTCATTTACATAGAACACACAGCTGAAAAAACTCAGACGACCAGGAAGGCAGCAGCCGTAACACTCCCCCCCTTAAGACACAAACCCACAGGTTTTGTGAACCTAAGCACACTAACGAAATTCCTAATAACACACATTCATCACAAACTCAACCTGACACACTAACGTCACAAACTCAACCTGACACACTAACATCTCCAACTCAACCTGGACAAGCATCGGCCAACAAATTCTCTGAACCCTTTAATGACAGGTGTCTACTGTTGTAGTCCCGCACAATCAGAGCCCATTGCAGGAGACGCTGGTTGTGCTTGGACACGCTGGGGCAGAATATGAATGGATCGTAACATGTACACATCACAATTGGCCAAAGGCTGGGTCCAACATCAATCTTAACATGTTGTAGAGCCAACACTAACTCTAAGATCCGATAAACTACCTGACGCTCTCTGGTTACCGGGAGTGTCGAGAAGTCTAGAGGCTTGTCTGAGCCGGCGTTTTGCGCTGGTCTCATGACATCCTCACAAGGAGGAGGGGGAGCCACAATTTCTGGCTTCTCCTCAGAAACTGCTTTATCTGAAGGCACAGGCACAATCACAGGATCAGACAATGGGACATCAGGGTCACGTTTACTTGCCTGTGTGCGTGCGTGTGTAGCCAGACCAATGCCTTTAGGCGGCGATATTTTCTGCCGCTGTTCCTTGCGCTTCAGCGCTGCACAGTTGGCGATGACATTTCCAGGTTTGTGACAGTAAAAACACTCTCTCTCTTCTCTGCTCACATTATACACATTTGCTGGCTGAGTAAATGGCGCGGCTGACACACGGCGGGATCTCTCCGTAGAGACAGGGGAAAACACCGTTTTATGCATCAGCACATACTCATCAGCTAACACAGCGGCAGCAGAGAGAGAGTTTACCCTTTGTTTGTTCACATACTCCACAATGCGATCAGGCAAACACTTCTTAAACTCCTCCAACATGATCAATTCTCTCAGAGAAGAATAATCGGTAGCATTACATGAAGCAATCCACTTAGCAAAACCCATTCCCTTTTTCCTAGCGAACTCTACGTGCGTTTGATCAGGACTCTTCCTATAGTGTCTAAACTTTTGCCGGTAAGCTTCAGGAACTAATTCGTACACTCTGAGGATGGCAACCTTTACTGAGTCATACTGCAGGCTGTCCTCTAACGTGAGAGCCACAACTGCTTCCCGAGCTTTTCCATGTAATTTGCACGTTACCATCAGAGCCCAAACTTCAACCGGCCACCGCAACGCCATAGCAATGCGCTCGAAGGCACCAAAATAGCGCATTTGAACTCCTCAGCTTTTGCCAGGTCCACAGTTTCACTTTGTAGGTATTTGTGTAGACTTTCTGTCACAGACAAAAAAGTCTTGAACATCGTCAATAGATAAACTGTGGAGAACCTTGCAAGGTTGGCATGCAGACCCACAGCCGTAGGGTTGCTGATATTGGACATGCACGTGAGAACTGCTGGGAAATTCTCTATCATAGCGTTGATAGACCTCAGCTGGCAAGACCATCGGGTCTTGGACAGCTGTACAAGCTCAGAAGCTTGTAAGCCAAGCTGTTTCTGAGTCTCCTTAAACTTGTCATGGTTCACAAGGGAGCCAGAAAAGAATGTATAGACATTCTGCAGGAGGTCAAATAACTTCCTGGCCTCTGGTATGGCCAGACATGTGGAACAGAGCACTAAATTCAATTGATGTGCATAGCAGTGCACATAAATGGCCATGGGATGGTTCTCTCGGAACTTTGCTCGGACCCCTCCAACAGCCCCACTCATGACTGAGGCGCCATCATAAGCCTGTGCAACCACCTTCACATGGTCTATGCCATTCAACCTTAGCTGTTGTTCAATGGCAGTTGTAATGGACTCCGCGTCAAAACCCTTCAAATCTACCATAGCTAGTAAATGTTCTTGCACACTCCCCCCAGCAACATATCGGACACACACAGCTAGCTGCTCAGTGCTGCCATCTCTTGCTTCGTCAGCCATCACTGAAAACATTCCAGCCTCCTTAATGTCTTTACTGATAGCTTTTGTTATCTCCTGGGCACAGCACTGAATTACTTCATTTTGTGATGAAGGTGACAAGTGTGTAGTGTGTGATGGTGCTGAATATGTCTGAAGGAAAGGGTCGAACTCTTTCAAGAGGTTCATGCATTCCAGAAAGTTCCCCTGGTTGTCGCTGGACATGCCCTCATCATGGCCACGGAATGGGATATTTTGTTTTCCCAAAAACTTGGTAACAGCCACAACCCGGCTGAGGTACTCCCGTCTCTCTTTTATTTCATGCTCACTGGCAGAATCCAAATGGTCGACAACACTGCCATGAGCCTCACTGGCTTTATAACTACACCAAGACTGCATGCTTGCCTTATGTGCTGGTGATTTCTCATGCTCTCTATAGACATCCAGAGCTTTTTTCCAATTTTGAAAGCCAGTGTTTACAAAGGTGTCATTCTTCAAATGTTTCCCAAATATTCTACAGGGAAAACAAAACGCTGCATCTTTAGCCTTGGAATATTCCAGCCATGTAAAGCTTTCAAACCAGTTGGCGTTAAATGATCGATTCTTTGCACCAAAGTTGTGCTGGGGATATTTTGACAACTTAACTTGGTTTGGGCCAGACTCCTTTCCCCCAAGATCACTTGTATGTCCCTCAAGATTGTGGACACTGCTTTTTTCTCTTGCCCCCAGTCTAATGTTCTCTGCCACTGTGGCAACTGTTTTCTCAGTCTCATCTCTGGGGTGTGATCTCTCCGGCCTGTCTGTCTCTTGTTGTCCTTCCTTCTCTCTCTGCCTTTCCCCTGCCTCAACTAGCTCAATCTCTTCTGCCCTCTGACTCTCCTGTCTGGTGCAACGTACAAAAAAATCATATGCTCAATAGTTACCTCAGATAACCATTAAAAGTTCAAATAACATTCATCACATCTATAAGTAGGGACATTTACAGTAGCTAACTACATTGTCAGCTGAGTCTCACTCTCACCTGTCAGTGTCATCTCTCAGTGTCATCCCTTCCTGTGTCCCTTCAATCTCCTCCTCTCCTCCTCTGCACTCTGCTGCACTGAGTCTTGAAACAACATGAACATATTACAGTCTAATGTCTGCATTTTCATTATCTACATTTTTACATATGCAGATGTAAGGTTACTTGTGTATAACCTGTTTGCAGTTATTCCTAATTAATATTAAATTAATAGCCATATCACCTCTGCTCGTGCTCATCAACATCCCTCTCTCCTTCACCTCCTCCGACACTCTGCTGCTCCTCTTTGTCTGGACAGATATGTAACTGTTAGGCTAGTGACCAGTGGTGAACTCAACTTGTGGGTTGTTACCTAAAAGTGGTTTGGGTTGCCTTGTTACCTAGCTTACCTCTCTCATTTCTCCTTGCTGCTTTATCCCTGCTCCGAGCGAATAACTTTCTGATGTCCATTTACAAGATACTAAATACTAAAATACAGAATACTATCAAATCAATCAAATCGTGAAGTGATAAATAATGGGAAACCAACGCCGGAGCTAAAAGGTATGTTTCAAAAGACGGTTAGGATAACTCCATCGACTACTCACGTTCAAAGCCACATTTCTTTGAAAATGTTTCACCTCAATAATAGATTTCGTGATTTAAGATACTTGGGTTCTAAATCTGACACTGAAACTGTCAGTGCCTCACCAGCCACGAACCTCAGCGCATGTCACTGCTATTCACATCTCCATCCATTTAGCCTAGTCTATTATGTTTTATAAATTATTAAAAAGTGCTATTTATACAAATCACATAACATTTAACAGTGTAGCCTATACGATTAGCTTCCAGGCAAACTCATTAAAAATATATAGCCTACTCCTGTGTGACCTTCACTTCTAAAACTAAGATTATGTTCATCGTAAAATTACGTTGCTTACCAGATTGACCGCAAGCTTTATTTCATGGTATCCTGAACTACCAAGGCAAAACACGCATCAACACTACGGGTTATCAGAAGGGACAAAAAACATTAGAATAAACAAATGAAAGCAGCGTGTGATGAATAGGACTAGTCTTATGCTGTGCAAGAGAGGTTTACAGTAGCAAAATTGAGTTCGCATTGACGGCCACAATGCTTGTAAAAGACGCTCCGTGCAAAGGGGTTATAAAGTTACCAGACACACGGGCAGGCAAGTGCATAGAGTTACTAGTCCGATAGGAAAGTTACTAGACCCGGGCGTGCGGGCGTGTCGCCATTTCGAACCCTGAATAAATTAATAAATTAATAAAAAAATCAGTGACCCAGGCATACCTGGGCACCTCAGATCTACAGGGGGGCACGTGCCCCCGTGAAAAGGGCCTCACGACGCCGATGCTGTTGACCCGGCTCTCCCACCTGGTTTCAGACCATGATTTCAAGGTAGTGGTGACATGGCTCATCAAAATGTCCCAGCGCTTTGTGGATGCTGAAAACAATGTAAAAAGCTTTTGGAGGTAGCCAAAGTATCCAGTGGCATCTAGGGAGCTTTTCGCTGCATCAGCTAACACCAGATTGAGAGTGTGTGCGCCACATGGCACGAATAGTGCCCTCGGGTTTAGTTCAAGTAACCTGGCCTGAGCTCCTTTGTTTTTCCCTCGCATATTGGCACCATTGTCATAAGACTGTCCCCTACAGTCCTCAAAGGGGATGTTCAGTTCTTGGAGCCTGTCCAGGATGAGGGATGACAAACTCTCGCCAGTTGATTCCTCAGCGACAAGGAACCCCATGAAGTGTTCCTTAACTTGTGGCATCTCCTCCATTGTAACAATACTTAAGATGACCGATAACTGCTCTGTGTGGCTAATGTCAGGTGTGCAGTCCAGAATGATGGAATAATATTTGGCCTTCTTAATTTCTTCAATCATGTGGGCACTGATTCTCTCACCGATACATTCAATGAGTTCATTTTGAATATTTTTTCCGAGATATGTGGTATGGCTTGCACCCCTTTTGACTTTAGCAACGTGTTCTTTCATTACAGGGTCAAACATTGCCATCAGCTCCACTTCTTTAAGGAAGTTGCCATTGTTGGGTTTGTTGAGTGTGTCACATGTTCCCCTGAGGCCCATGTTTCTCTCAGCTAATGATTGAATGATGGCGACCAACCTTGTTACCACCTCACACCATCTCTTCCTTTCTATGTCTGTAAGCGCCATCTCAGTCCTATCAATAGTTTGCCCCTTTTGTAATCGAAACTCTAACTCTTTCCATGATTCCATGTGTTTAGTATGTTCTGGAGTGTTCTCGTGTGTTTTCAGTAATTGGTGGCAATTTTTCCAGTCATTTAGTCCTGCAATGATTAATTTGTATTCCTTCTGGGAGAACAGCTTGCAGCAAAAACAGTAAAGGCTGTCGTTTTTCTGTGAGTACAATAGCCAGCTTCTCTTGATTCTTTCCCCATTTACCAGTTTTCTATAAAAGTATTGGTGGTGGCAGCTTCTCCCATCCTGTCTTTTTGGAAAAATTAAGTGTGGTTTTGCCTGATAGGGTCCTCTGCTCACAAACTCTGTTCTTACCTTATCAGACATGGATGGCCAGTCGGCAGGGTCAACAGCTGCTGCCTTTGTGGCGTCACGTGCTGCAGACTGTGTTGTGGTACTCGGGATCAATGTTTCCCCTGCAGATTGTGTAGCAGCAGGTTCACTTGGGACAGGTAGTGATATGTTTTCACCTGCAGACAGTCAAACATGCATGGATACAGTCGGACACCCACTGTGTGTGTGTGTGTGTGTGTGTGTGTGTGTGTGTGTGTGTGTGTGTGTGTGTGTGTGTGTGTGTGTGTGTGTGTGTGTGTGTGTGTGTGTGTGTGTGTGTGTGTGTGTGTGTGTGTGTGTGTGTGTGTGTGTGTGTGTGTGTGTGTGTGTGTGTGTGTGTGTGTGTGTGTTTTACATTAACATGTACATTATTAGTAAGAGAAGTGCTATTGTAATGTGCAATAATAAACTGGACTCACGTGCTGCAGACTGTGTTGTGGTACTCGGGACCAATGTCTCTCCTGCAGATTGTGTAGCAGCAGGTTCACTTGGGACAGGTAGTAGTGATACGTTTTCACCTGCAGACAGTCGAACATGCATGGATACAGTCAGACACCCACCGTTTTACATTAACATGTACATTATAAGTGATATAGGTGCTATTGTAATGTGCAGGTGTGAACATGTGTATGAACTACCCACAACCCTAATAAACTCAACAGGCAATATCACAAAAGACTGAACTCACCTGCTACAGGCAGTGATGCAGTAGACTCAGGTTGTGCAGTGGTGGGAGTGGGATTACCCAGATATTTTAACAATGCACCTGGAAATTACAAAGAGAATAATGTAGTAGGTATCTATCTGCAATAATACTGAGCAGTTCAGACTAGCTGACATAATATCCTGTGCCCAAATATGCAAAATATATTTTTAAAGTGATAACCTAGCTAGTTAATGATTTAGCAGAATTATTTTGTGTCCATTACCATTTGTAAGCTAAAGATGGAACAACATAGATAGCATTAATAATAATAAATATACATAAAGAATACAAGAAAAACCACACAGTGCAGTTGGTGTAAAAAGAGCTATCAAGCTAGATGGTAAAGCAGCTCATCTGCTAGCTTCTATCATACTATATATCAGCTGCTATCATTAGCTAACGTTAGCTAGCTAGCTTTATACCGTTGCTTGAAAAATGCCAATAAACACAAACAGTCATCAGACATACCTCTGTTTTCTGGAGTTTTTCCTCCTCTCTCTTTTTTCGCCTTTTCCAATGCGCCCCAGACGGCTTTTTGTTGGGGTTGCCCCGCTTCATGTTGTGACAGTGAAGTTCTAATTCTCGTTCAAAACGCGAGCGCGCGCGACACGCGAAACACAAATGGACAGAACCAAAGAAAACATAGAGAGGGGTGTTGCAGTGGTGGGGCGCCCCTACGTTTTATTTTTCATATTCTTAAAAAAACAAATGAATCCTGATCTGAGCGGCGCCTAAAAAAAAGGAATCTGGGGGGCGCCTACAAAAATAAAAAAATATACATAGGCCTATTACATTTTTTTTTTTTTTTTAAATCTGGACTGCACCCCTGCGCTCCCTCTACAGTTCAGCGCCCTAGGCGAACATTTATAACGCCAGTGCGGCGGGCCGGCCCTGCCTCAAGCATCGGCAATCTCGGTAGAACCTCCAAAATGTTGTGGCAATTTAGCAATCACAACAAGAAAGAATGAAACAGAGAGGAATCAATAAAACACAAAACACAGATAGAGTTGATCAATTATTATTTCGTTGTACAACAATCAATAATAATGAGGAAAACATTACATTTGCTCTCAAGCAGTGATAGTAATGCTCCCCCGAATATCAGAAACACAGGACAGATATATACGTTTCCCAAATGACACACGAACATGTTCCCTAATCATGTTTAACACACACAAATTGTCAGGCCTCCTAAACTTGGACGCACCAACATCAGAGCAACATGTAAGTTCCAGATGTCAAAAGGTCATTATCTCATGATGTCTTTAGGAGTCTTGCAGGATATGAATTATCCAATTAACAAACTATATATAAGTCTGCACATGAACACACATACATTTCTTTATATTAACTAACACACCAACATCCTTATCGTTTCTTAGCTAATGCATACTGGATATGAACCACCAACTAACAAGACTTTAACTGTATTATATCTGAGGAAGACATCTCTTGGAATTCCTCTGACCTTTACCAATTTACTTAACATGGGTACATCTGCTGTTAATTGCAAAGACCATTGATAATTAGCAAAGAGACTCATGGGCCTCTTCTAATATCTGGAAACTGTAGTTAAATTATAGTTATATTGAGAAGGTCCAAGACTTGACATAACAAAACTACCCTACAAACTCGGAGACAAGTGGAGGAATAGAGCATGTCAGCTACAGGAAGAGCGTGGGCATCGAGCTACATTTCCTGACCTTGTCAACTTTATAGAAAGGCAAGTGAAGATACTGTCAGATCCTCTGTTTGGAAGCATCCAGGATGATAAACCAACTGCAGCTATCAAAACTGTTATCTCTACCTTTTCAAAGGGAAAACCAAGCCTAAGAGGAAGTAGTTTTGCAACAATTATTACCTGCCCAAGAACACCAGTGCTAGAACATGCAACAACAAATGGAATGAAAATACCTCCATCAACCACCAACTTCCTACAATTGTGTTTGTTCTGCAGAAGAAGTGGTCACTCATTGGAGCAGTGTCCACACATCCTGAAGAAAACACACGTGATCACACACTTGAGCAAACAATGCCATAGTAGTTTGACATGTTATGTGTGCAATCAAAGTCATCCTGTAATACTCCACATTGAACAAAAAGGCAAACGAGAGGAAGCAGAACACACAAAACAGAGTGGGAAGCCAATGGAAAGTAATAGTGTCATCTCACCTCATACATGTGGGCACATTGGGGCCAGTTATGAAAACTCCATATTCTCCATTGTACCAGTAAAAGTAAAGAGCCACAAAGGGGACAAAGTGTTACAAACTTATGCATTTCTGGACCATGGAAGTTCATCTACCTTTTGCACAGAAAGTTTAATGAGGAGGCTCAACCTTACAGGACAAAGGACTAACATTCTCCTAAAGACAATGAATCAGTAAACATTTTTGTCTAGTCATCATATCTCATGTTTGGAAATATCGAGTCTGGACGAAGACAATTTCCTTCAACTATCCGATGTCTTCACACATAAAACCATGCCTGTTTCCAAGCACAATATTCCTCTACAAGAAGATCTGGAAAAATGGCCTTACTTAAAGGGCATCAAAATTAATGAAATTGCTTCTGGCACTGACCTACTCATTGGGACAAATTCTCCTAAGGTATTGGAACCTTGGGAGCTGATCAATAGCCAAGGAGAAGGACCGTACGCTGTAAAGACCCTACTGGGGTGAGTCTTCTATGGTCCCCTAAAAGGAAGCAACGACAGCAGAGATGCTAATGGCCACCCTGCTGCTGCTGTCAATCGGATATCCATTGAACACCTAGAGGAGCTATTGGTCAAACAATACAATCATGACTTCAATGAAAATAAAAGCAAGGACACTGAGGAAATGTCCAGAGAAGACAAACAATTCCTGAACATTATGAATCACTCTGCAAAAACCACAAAAGGACACTACTGCCTAGACTTGCCATTTAGACAAGAAAATCCCAGCATGCCAAATAATAGATGCATCGCTGAACAGCGTATCCAAAGCCTGAAACGCAAGTTTGGAAAAAATGAGAAATTTCATGATAAATACATATCCTTTCTAACGGAAATGATCAACAACGATTATGATGAAATGGTACTAGTAAACCAGCTGAAGCCAAGTGATAACAAGCGCTGGTATATACGAGGGCTGGGCGATATGGCCCAACAAGAAATCCCCGATTTTTTCACAAAAAATCCGATTTACAATTTAAATCGTTTCCCCCCCCCCCAATTCATATTCAGATGACAAAGTAATTGTTCCAAAAAAAAAAAAAATTATGATTTTCCCCCCTGGGGTTTAAGTGCAATCAAGAACAACTAGCCAAAAAGACAATACGGCAGGCCCTGCCATTGTAAACAGTGAAAATGTAACATAACATAAAATGTAACATACAATATTTCTTTAAACACAAGTTGAACATCTTGCTAATAGTAGATTGGAGGTAGTTCTGATAAAGTGCCAACAAAACATTCAACAGCATTAATTATCAGTGCATGAGAGCATAAGATGTTTTTTTGTTGTGCTGTTTTAGTTTGAATATCCTCTTTTCTAAACATTCCTAGCCAGGAAGACAAGCCTGTCTACCACCTCTGGCTTTAGACATGCTCGGTGGCATATAACAATGCCCCCCCCCTCCCCCCGACACTGAAAACCCTCTCTGAGGGTGCACTTGTTGCTGGGATTGAGAGGTATTTTTTTGCCAGGACACTTAGCCTAGAAAAATTTGGTTGGTGGTGCTTCCACTACTTAAGAGGATTGGTGTCTGGGTCTACGTCAGGGGTCAATAAGAAAGATTTCAGCTCAGTCTCTATCTTTTCTGCCTCTGACTGGTTGGGAGATGACACTGGATTCTTTTTAAAGTCATCTTTTTCTTGGGTGGAGGCTGTGCATCTTCTTGGCGCACCTGCACAGCCGTGCCAGGCTGCTGTGGTGTACTGTTGTTGGCAGGAGCAGGTAAAGACATCATCTCAGCAACAGCTCTTTTTTTGACTGGTTCCACCTTGACTGGGTCAATGTAGGTTGTGCGGAACCTTGGGTCAACCAGTGAGGACATGTCCAAGAGTTCATCTTTTACAGGGTCGCTGTATTTGTCGTCAAGGTACCGCATTATTTTTCCTTTTATTGTTTTCCTGAGCTCTGCATCTTCCTCCTCTGGCTGTAGGAGACTGGTTTTGAACAGATGGAGCACTGGTTTGATGCATGAAACACTAACATAAGACTCCCCGGAGAGTGCATCAGTGAATTCTTGGAGTGGTTTTACAGCTTTAATTATCGACTCCAACACATCCAGACAGAGGCGCGGGAAGGTATTTTGAGTGGGGGTGCTGAGGTGCTGGACTCCAGTGAACACTATTACGGGCACTATAGAGCACGCACAAAAAAACTCCCCACACGCAAACACACAGTAAACCCGTGACTGTTACAATGAAGGCTCGATAATCAGCTCACGGCATATAGGCAGGGGTAAAGTGCTATTTTTTACGAGTGGGGAGTGGACCTCACCTTCTCTAGGGGGGTCCGGGGGGATTCTCCCCCGGGAAGATTTTTTTTTAATATTGAAGTTAAAAGCATCAATCTGGTGCACTTTGAGAGCAACATTAAGAGATCTATGGATACAGCTCTCAACACCCAGATGAAACACAACTGTAAGCAGATGTTCTTTTTCTTTATGGATATTTTACAAATCACTCCCCTTTCAAACTGTATTCTTGTTTTACTGCCATATAGTATTTCATAACTGTTTTTCCTTTATTCTCTTATTTTTTTTATAACTATAATGATCATATGAAGGTGTGCCGCGGAAATAATCTTTTGAATAATTTTTGACCAAACCGTTTGAGACCCACTGAGATAACTTAGACTAAAGTTAACTATCGAAACACTCAGAGAGTCCTTTAGCTCACCTGAGCCCCTCAGTCTGAGAGGAGAAATCTCCTCCAGCTTGTTGTGGAACAAACAGCTCCGTATGTCCATTAGTGCAGCTAGCTAACCAGATGCTAACAACACGGTCCCTGCTGCTGGCACCAGTCCCTATCTCTCTCCCCCTCTCTCACACACACTAAATGCACTATTTCCGCACACACACAGAGCCGCGAGCTTGAATGACACAAGCACACTTTTATTTCCATGCAACTCTCTGATTGGTCTGGTGTCTTGCCTCTGTTGCATTCACTGAACACGGGAAATTACAGTCCTGCCGTCCTTTCTAGTGTCTTGATGAGGTTCACGTAAAGCACGGTTAATGTATTATATTATTGAGGTAGAATTGTCCGGGGCTACAGAAAAAACATTCGGGGCAGGCCAAAATATTATTTTACCAACAATGTGGAATTTATTGGCTACATATTACACAGATTATGCATAGCGGGAGCAGCAAAAACCGTCAAATAATGATTCAGACAGGGGAGCTCCGCACCCCCTGCCTGCCGCTAGGGGGTGCTGCAGCGCCCTCAGCACCCCCCTTCCCGCGCCCATGCATCCAGATCTCGCCAAGTGGGCACAAGATGGCGACTTTCCTTGTCCGAACCCAGGACACGGACTACAGCCTTCTCCTGTTCGAGAAATCTCTCAATCATTCTTTGGCGTGAACCCCATCTGGTCGGGGACTCTGTTATCAGCTGATGAGTGGGTAGACCAAGCTCTGCCTGTACTTCACTCATGTCTCTTCTTTTTTTCCAGCTGCAAGAAAAGGCAGAAACAGCCTTTTTATATACCCCAATAGCACGATCGATCCGTGGCCTTCACACCATTCTCTGTAGTAAATGAAGAATACATAATCAAAACACATTTTAGTGGAACATACCACTACATTCACAAACTTGTCTTGCTTCAATTTCTGCAAAATATGCACAAAGGACACACACACACACACACACACACACACACACACACACACACACACACAGCATGTATACCATTATGATTAGATATTTATTTATTTATTCATACACATTTTGTCAAAATATTGGCTTGATATAATGCATTAATTACATGACGCATTAATTAGACTGTCTTGCGAATTGGAAAAATTTCACTTTGTAGTGAATGTGAGATTCATAATTGACCATCACCTTTCAGTGTGTTGTGTTTCATGTTTTACATGCACAGTCGTGATGTTGTACGTTTAGCTGTTAAGTGACCACGGCCTTTAAGACGAGCGGTATGTCTTTCATGTCATTCACAGAAATAAACGACTCACGCGCTTGCATGGTCAACGTGAGAAATAGTTTTGCCTCATTCTTCACGCAATTTCCACAACTTGATGCATAGCCATTAGACTTACTTACCGATAGCATTGTGCTATCTGTGTCCAAAGCACTGGAGGTTGGGCCACGCATTGTCCTTCAGAGCTATAATCATGTTGCTGCCGCTGTCAGTAGTCATGCAAATGAGTCGGTCTTCGGCAAGGTTCCATGAGTTTAGGGCATCTTTTAGCCCCTGGGCTATAATTTCACCTGTGTGGCCGTTTGGAGGCAGACGCTCCGCAGAGTCCAGTCGTTGTTAATAAAGTGCACAGTAAGACTCATATACGGCTGCATCGTCCGACTCAACCATAAATCTGTGGTGGCAGAATAAAAGGACACCTCTTCCAACTCCTTTGCGACCCGTTGTCTTGTGCTATTATATAGCTGAGGCAAGGCAACTTCGGAGAAGAACTTTCGGCTTGGTAACACATACCTGGGGTCCAAAACTTTAATCATGTTAATAAACCCCGGCTTTTCCACTGTATATATTGGCACCATATCCTTTGCTATATACATACCGACCGCATCTGTAATGGCTTTTCAGCGGGCCGAATTCTTGTCATATGAGATGCAGTTTGAAAATGTTTGTGTTACGGTGGACTGTATTTTGGCGGCTGTGCGTGAGGTGCTTGTAGTGCCGCGGTCTTTTTCATTCCGCTGCGCGCAACATTTCTCCCAATCAGTGAAATAGTGAAAGCGGCTACGGCACTGTTTCATATCTAAGACTGGAGAATGATAACAAAGAAGAGCATGTTTCATTCATAACAGGAACATCAAGAGTGGCACCATTGAAACAAGTTACAATTCCCAGAATGGAGCTTACAGCAGCAGTCCTGGCTGTCAAAATCGACACAATGCTGAAGAAAGAATTACAGCTGCAACTGGACCAATCCGTCTTCTGGACTGATATCACTACCGTGCTAAAATACATAAAAAACAAAAACAAACGCTTTCAAACATTTGTAGCAAGCAGGATCTCTCTTGTAAGGGATGCCACGGATGTATCACAATGGAGGTATATTGGAACAAAGGAAAATCCTGCAGATGAAGCCTCTAGAGGACTAACGGCAGATCAATTCTTAAACTGTAGGAGATGGATCAAGGGACCAGAGTTTCTCTCCAAGCCAGACATAGAATGGCCAAACTCTCATGTGGATTCAGATATCTCTGGCAATGATCCAGAAATCAAGCAGGACATCACAATGAACGTCATTGTCAAAGATTCATTCAGCCCCACAAACTCTCTGATAAACCACTTCTCATCATGGAGAAAACTGAAGACTGCTGTAGCCTGGCTTCTTAAAGTAAAGACGACACTCTTGGAGCTGATTCAAAGGAGAAAGGAGATTCAGACTACTGTGAATGGCTCTGAAAAGGATCCTAGAAGATTAAAGGAACAGGTTGAAAGGAAGATACAGGCCTTTTTAAAGGAACACTCCGCAGACAATGTTTATGTCCTGAAGATCTTGTTCAAGCAGATTCAGTCATTTCTTTTAGTCAAAGGCAACGGTTCAAAGAAGAATTATCTTTACTAGAAGCTGGTAAACATAATGTGAAAGGAAGCAGTTGCCTGTACAAACTGGATCCAATATTGGATCATGGACTTCTGAGACTGGGTGGTCGCTTGAAACGACTAGCAATGCCTGAAGAGCCCAAACATCCGATCATTCTCTCAAAGGATCTTCACATATCCACACTATTGTTACGACATATTCATGAAGAACTTGGACATGGGGGAAGGAATCATATGCTGTCTCTACTCCGTAAAAAGTACTAGATAATTAAAGCTAACTCTGCGGCAAGAAAGATTATATCACACTGTACTGTGTGTAAACGGCAGTGTGGAAGACTTGGAGAACAGAAAACGGCCGACTTGCCCTTGGAAAGGATTCTACCAGATACACCTCCCTTCACAAATACAGGAGTAGACTACTTCGGTCCTATTGAGATCAAGAGAGGACGAAGTCTTGTCATAAGATATGACGTAATCTTCACTTGCATGGCAAGCAGAGCAGTACATCTTGAAGTTGCATACACACTTGACACAGACTCCTGCATCCATGCACTATGAAGATTTATTTGTCGGCAAGATCAAGTTTCCTCTTTAAGGTCAGACAATGGCACAAATTTTGTCGGCGCAAATACAGAGCTAAGAGAAGCACTCAATGGTTTGAATCAAGACAAAATTCAGAGTGCTATGCACCTGAATGCGAGGAATAAGGTGGTATTTTAACCCCCCAGCAGGAAGCCATCACGGCGGTGTTTGGGAACGATTGATCCGTATGGTTCGAAATGTGCTGTGTTCTGTTCTAAAACAACAAGTTCTGGACGACGAAGGATTGCAAACCTTTCTTTGTGAAGTCGAAGTGATTCTGAATGATCTACCAATTACAAAATCTTCTGATGATCCGATGGACCTAGAGGCTCTCACACCTAACCATCTTCTTCTGATGAAAACCAAGCTGAAACTTCTACCTGGACTCTTTGTAAAGGAAGACTTGTACATCAAACGCAGATGGAGACAAGTGCAATATATGGCAGATCTCTTTTGGAAAAGGTGGACACAGGAATACCTGCCTCTAATCCAAAATAGACAACGGTGGTTAAAGGAAAAAATAAGCTTTGCTCCAGGTGACATTGTTGTAGTGGCTGATTCCACTGCTCCACGCGGCTCCTGGTTAATGGGCAGAATACTGGAGACAAAACCAGACGCACAAGGTCTTGTGCGCACAGTTCAACTTCAAACTAAGAGCAACATCTTAGTGAGACCGATAACGAAGATATGTCTGCTCCAGGAAGCTGAGACATAAATACCACAAAGACTGATGACCCTTAAAATAAGGGAGAAGAAAATAAACTGACAATTCTTTAAGAATGACATACCAACACATCCATCCATCCATCCATCCATCTTCTCCCGCTTATCCGTGGTAGGGTCGCCGAGGTAGCAGTTCCAGCAGAGAGCCCCAAACCTTTTTTCCCTGGCCACATCAACCAGCTCTGACTGGGGGATCCCAAGGCGCTCCCAGGCCATCGAAGAGATATAATCCCTCCACCTGGTCCTAGGTCTACCCCTTGGTCTCTTCCCAGCTGGACGTGCCTAGAACACCTCCCTAGGGAGGCGCCCAGGTGGCATCCTAACTAGGTGCCCAAACCACCTCAACTGGCTCCTTTCTACGCGAAGGAGGAGCGGTTCAACTCCGAGTCCCTCCCGGATGACCGAACTTCTCACCTTATCCCTTAGGGAGACACCAGCTACCCTGCAGAGAAAACCCATCTCGGCCGCTTGTACCCGCAATCTCGTTCTTTCGGTCATGACCCATTCTTCATGACCATAGGTGAGGGAAGGAACGAAAATGGCGGTAGACAGAGAGCTTTGCCTTTTAGCTCAGCTCCCTTTTCGTCACAACGGTGCGGTAAAGCGACTGCAGTACCGCTCCCGCTGCTCCGATTCTCCGACCCATCTCACGCTCCATTGTTCCCTCACTCGAGAACAAGACCCCGAGATACTTGAACTCCTTCACTTGGGGTAAGGACTCATTCCCTACTTGGAGTGGACAGTCCATTGGTTTCCTGCTAAGAACCATGGCCTCAGATTTGGAGGTGCTGATCCTCATCCCAGCCGCTTCACACTCGGTTGCAAACCGATCCAGTGAGTGCTGAAGGTCGCAGACCGATGAAGCCATCAGAACCACATCATCTGCAAAAAGCAGTGGTGCAATCCTTAGTCCACCGAACTGCAGACCCCCTCCCCCACAACTAAGCCTCGAAATCCGATCCATGTATATTACAAACAGGATTGGTGACAAAGCGCAGCCTTGGCGGAGGCCAACCCTCACCTGAAATGGGTCCGACTTATTGCAGAGGACCCGGACACAGCTCTCGCTTTGGGAGTACAGAGATTGGATGGCCCTGAGTAAAGACCCCCTCACCCCATACTCCCGCAGCACCTCCCACAGTGACTCCCTGGGAACCCGGTCATACGCCTTCTCCAAGTCTACAAAACACATGTAGACTGGATAAACGTACTCCCAGGCCCCCTCCAGGATCCTTGCGAGAGTAAAAAGCTGATCCGTCGTTCCACGACCAGGACGGAATCCGCATTGTTCCTCCTCAATCTGAGGTTCGACAATCGGCCTGACCCTCCTTTCGAGTACCTTAGAGTAAACTTTCCCGGGGAGGCTGAGTAGTGTGATGCCTCTGTAATTGGCACACACCCTCTGATCCCCCTTTTTAAAAAGGGGAACCACCACCCCGGTCTGCCACTCCTTTGGTACTGTTTCCGACTTCCACGCAACGTTGATGAGACGTGTCAACCATGACAGTCCCTCAACACCCAGAGCCTTCAGCATTTCTGGGCGGATCTCATCCACCCCCGGGGCTTTGCCACTGTGAAGTTGTTTGACGACCTCAGTGACCTCCCCCCGGGAGATTGGTGTCGATCCCCCGTCATACTCCAGCTCTGCCTCTAACATAGAGAGTGGAGTTGTCGGGTTCAGGAATTCCTCAAAGTGCTCCTTCCAACGCCCTAACACTCCATCAGTTGAGGTCAACAACGCCCCATCCTTACTGAACACAACTTGGATGGTTCCCTGCTTCCCCCTCCTGAGGTGTCGGACAGTTTTCCAGAACAACTTTGGTGCCGCCCGAAAGTCCTTTTCCATGTCTTCTCAGAACTTCTCCCACACCCGCTGCTTTGCCTCGGCCACAGGGCCGGTGTGTAGGAGCCATTTTATGGGTGTTGTTTGTGTGTCAGTTTATTTAAGTTATACGTATTGGGCAATATTATTTTTGAACACTTGGTGGTGGGGTTTAGCTGCACCGGGTGTATATAAAGAGGTCATAGGTGACAGGAGGACGAGGACACAGAAGGAAGAGAGCACACCGATTCCACCAGCCCGGCAGATGCTCATCACAACAACTAAAACTGTACATTAAACCCTAGTATGTAAACACTGAATAAACCTCATTATAAACTGCAACAAAGGACCGGAAAGTCATCTGTTTGTGTCTGCGTCTGGATCACTATTCAGCCCTTCTGTGACGTAATGACACAAATATATTGGACATAGAAACAGGAAATTGCCATTAACCCTTCCAAGATTTCAAAATGTTCAAAGGTTTATTAAAATATCGTATACACAACTAACTGTAGTTATGCAATGATAACAAACTTGGGTCATAGGTTCCTCAACAAGAGATCTATCAATATGTGTGTACCTCCACCGTGAACTGTCATATTCTGCACATTTCTTATTCTATACATACATCTTATAAGAGTATAATAAATATGTATAATATCGGTTAAAATAAGTGCTTCAACATAGTTAACTTTGCAGGAAAGTTGATTGTCAAGTACCAAAACAAACCATGCAATATATTAAACGTTAAGTACTTTGTCAGGCTTAATATAGATACCCCCAAAGCTTTTTGCTTACAGATGGAGCACTGAATTTCGGACTCCAGCTTACAGCTTCCTGCCTACCACCAGCCAAAGACCAGTATAGAGGAATGTTAAGCCCTCCCACTATTTTCCAAGAGGGCGTTGCCAGATTTTCAATTTCAGGTTTTAACCAGGAGATGGCGCTTCATTCACAAATACAGAAAGACAAGTTTCATGGACTTTCAGTTGTGTTTTGAAGAGCATTTTAACACATCAATATTTTAGATCAACTAAAGTATATCTAATCTTGTAATTCAATAATATATAGTCTTTATATATTAAATAATCATAATTATAATGTAAATGTTTACATTACACTTCTTTATTTGTTATGCTCATACTTTTACCTTTACAATCGTTTGCTTTAATATGCAGTATATTTTTGTGTTTGCTTCCTCCTGCTCCCTTTCGGACACATACCGATGATTTATTATTATTATTAATATGAAGATATTATTAAGATAAGATAAGATGTTACTTTATTGATTGAACATTTTAGTTTAGAATGTGCTGTCCCACGGTAATTCAGAAGGCTCACAGGTCACATTCCGACCATTATTTAAAACAATAGGTGCTTTCACACCTTCTACAGTTTGATTTGTAGAGAGGGAGCTCTGTCAGTTTTCAAATTACCCATTTGCTTTCGGGGAGCCCTATTTTTCAGAGCACATCCTGCTACTAAATATGTCACACGCACGCTCTGTTGACTGGCGCAGCAGCGCGGATGCGATCAATTGCTATAAAAACACTTCTACTAATACAGACGGTGTCACTATGCCGGCGGATGTGGCCGTTGTTGAAGCCTCTTCAGGCTCCGCATCGGCAGGCCTCTCCCTCGGTGTGGAGCTGTCAAACTTGACCTTAACGCCGCTTACAGCCGGCCAACTAAAAGTTGTTTTCCGTTCACGTTGTCATTTTTAGATTCCTTCGCTTCTTTGCTTGTGAATCCAAAAGCTGTGACGCTTGGCTGTTTTCGTTTTGCCATATTTTTTTATTACACAGCCAGAGTTAAAAAAATATCAATATGAACATTTCAAATACCGCGCCGGCATCACCGCCATAATCATAGCAACGTAAGTAAGAATGCAGCGCCGCCACATACAGATGGCAACACCCAGACATATTCACAAATATAAAACAAATATTCAGAAACTGTAATGAACAATAACTATTATTTATTTCAAGAACTGTTATTTACAGAAACTCAACATTTCTAATCTGTGTGACACAAATATGCACGACTGTTTTGGGCTCCCCCTATTTATCTCAAAGTCAGCCTTCAGGGGAGCTCCCTCCCTCTTCGGGGGAGCCAAGCTCCTCCTAGCTCCCCCCCATTTCGAACAGTGTCTGTGGCTGAATGGCCAGCGATTAGGTGCGGCGCATTTGTCATAGGTGATCAGAGCTAACTGCCTGCCGTCAGATTTCATTTAAAAAACAGATCTGATTTTAAGACTATTTCTGCGCTCATAAAGAATGATAAGAATAAGAATAATGCGTATTGAACTGGTTTCATTAATTAGTGAGTTTATTTAATACTAGAACCGCCAATCGGGTCAATTTGTGTGATGTGTGTTGTGTGTGTGCAATGTAACTTTTTTTCAATAAAATATTAAAGTCTCCCAGTCCCTGACTTTTCCTGAAAGTGTGTTATGTAGCACCCTATGTTGTTAAAAATTGCATTCTAATAGCGGGATTTGACAGGTTTAGGTAGGCCTATACAAAAACCTCTGGCGGTTCTAGTGTTAAGGTAATTAGGTACAGTAGAAGCCCTTTTTTATCAGTAACAAATTTAGCAGTTGAACATAAAAGTCAACTAACTGAGGGTCACTTGCAATGACAGTGTTGTGTCTAACTGTAAGCTTGTCACTCAGAGTAACCTACCGTTAATTTAGCTGCTGGAGAAGAAAGATCAAGGGGGGAGGGGGGGAGAGAGCTGTGGTTGATGGGCCATTAGTTGTGTAAATACACAGCTGAGAGCTGCCGTTTCATTCAGACTGTTTAAAAAAACTGTAACAACGGACTATTTTTCTTAGCGGATGCATGTCAATTTAAATCAATACATACAACTATTTTTTAAATCAATACATACAACTATTTTTTAAATCAATAAAAACATTTTCTAAATCCATAAAAGCATTTCAATTAATATTGGGAGTCATGTCGTTACTTTGTTGAGAATTTGGCCGTGTAATAAGCGGGATAATTTGCAGCGACTTGTTCCTTATGGGGAAAATAACACCCGTCATGTGTGTGTAGTAGAGGTGTGTGTGGTTAAAACACTTTCATGAAGTGAAGGAATTTCCTTCTATAAAACAGCTGTGGGCAGCAGTGAGTGTCACGGACATGAATTCATAGATCAAGGCAGACTGGTGCACACACTCTCCTGTCCTGCCAGGCGACACGCCCGTTCTAAGCCGTGTCCCTCACTCGTCACATCCCAAGTATCCCCACAAGTGTATTATGTTGCTACATCGTTTCAGATGTTATGTTTCAGTTGTGCTCTGTCTATGTTCAGTGATGCAAACTTGTCACCTTTCGGCGAAATTCGCCGTTTTGAATCCAAAATAAGTCGTTTGTGTGATTCATGTAGATCTGCAATACAAATATTTTTGGGGTATGGGGGGTGCTGGGTCCCGGAGTAATCTGCGGCCGTGAGCTGTTATGTGCCATCATGACACGCATGGTGTTCTTTTTTTATATATTATAATGAAGTACGAGCTGTGTGCTCGAGTCTTCCTGCCTGTCGGCTCTGCTCATGGATGTATAATAAGGCTCTGCTGCTCCGAGATGATGGTCTAGCTTCAGCAGCTACATTACCTACGGGTGCGTTCGTTAATATTAACTGTGCGTCCGGAGTCACTGTGGCACAGACTGGACCGCTGGTGAACAGCTGTTAGAACGGGCCGTTCAGGTGTTCAGAGCAGAGCTCCCTGTCGGAGCGGCAGAGCGTGATGTGAACTGAAAAGTTTTTCTGTGGCAATATTATTTAAGGAATCGTTGAGCTAGCTAGCTAGCATACATTGTCACTATCTGCTAACATTAGCTTTAGCCTTCTATTTCTAATAGTTTTTTTCATAGGCTATAAACAGAGGTGGTATAAGTATATATATTGTACTTGAGTAAAAGTAGAAGTACTCAGATCTTGTACTTGAGTAAAAGTAATAGTCCCAGAGTGTAGGAATACTCTGTTACAGTAAAAGTCCTGCATTCAAAATGTTCCTCAAGTAAAAGTAGAAAAGTATTATCATCAAAATATAGTGAAAGTAGCAACAGTAAAAGTAGTCATTGTGCAGATTGGTCCATTTCAGAATAATATATATGATATGTTTTATAATGATTGATCATGAAAGTGTTCTCAAAGCTGGTAAAGGTGCAGCTAGTTTGAATGACTTTGTATACTGCAGGGTAGCTTGTGGATTTACTCCAGGTGGAACTAAAGTCTGATTTAACACTTGATTATATTTCACTTAATTAATCCAGATCTGTGAAGTAACTAAAGGTATTAAATACATGTAGTGGAGTCAAAGTACACCATGTACCTCTGAACTGTAGTGGAGTAGAAGAACAAAGTAGCAAAACATTGAAATACTTAAATAAAGTACAAGTATCTCAAAATTGTGCCCAAGTATAGTACTACTTGTTGAGTTTATGAACTTAGTTACTTTACACCATGTGGCTATAAAGATAAAAAGACTTAAGCCTTGCACAGAGGCCTGAAAATACATTTTCAAAATGCTCAACAGTGCTGCCAAAATTATAAACTGACTGCTCCACAATTTGAAATAAATGCTTTTATATATTTCTATTAGATGTGACTCTTTGGCGTTTCTGTTATTATTAACACTGCTGCTTTAGTTGTTCTGACTGCTAAAATCCTCTGTCATTCCGTGGGCTGGGGGAGCCGGGGGCTCGGATCCTTGTCACCTTTTTCATACCTGATGAGTTTGCATCCCTGTATGTTAAAAAGCCTCAGTCACCTTAATTCATGTAATAAAAACATCTCAGGTCAGTAACACTCAAAGCTAAATGTGCAATACCATGTTCAGCTATGTTACTATTTATAATGTTATTGTTGTTACATCAGAAGATGTACATATTGAAATTATTTCTTAACTTACAGTAGGCTATTTTTTACAATGTGTGTTGGAAGGATTTATTAAATTACAATGAATATTGTCATTGTTGAAGGCTTTTAGAGAAGGGTGAACTATAAGCCTGAATTACATAACATTTTATACCTAAAAACATAAAAGCCACAATAAATAAGTCACAATTATTGTAGTTATTTTTACCTCCTGTATTGCTTTCAACCCACCAGCTTTTATGGTGTTCTTACGTCACTAACTGTAAGCTTGTCACATACAGTCTATGGTCACTCAGAGTAACCTACTGTTAATTTAGCTGCTGGAGAAGAAAGATCAGGGGGGGAGGGGGGGAGAGAGCTGTGGTTGATGGGCCATTAGTTGTGTAAATACACAGCTGAGAGCTGCCGTTTCATTCAGACTGTTTAAAAAACTGTAACAACGGACTATTTTTCTTAGCGGATGCATGTGAATTTAAATCAATACATACAAATATTTTTTAAATCAATAAAAACATTTTCTAAATCCATAAAAGCATTTCAATTAATATTGGGAGTCATGTCGTTACTTTGTTGAGAATGTGGCCATGTAATAAGCGGGATAATTTGCAGCGACTTGTTCTTTATGGGGAAAATAACACCCTTCATCCAGATGAGGATCCCTCCGCTACACTTTGGGATCCTGATCGACCGACGAAACTCCATTAAAATATACATATTTTTGTTGAATTACTGAGTTTAGGCACGTTAATAACGTTTTAATGAAGTTGAATACAGTATATTCATATGTGTCAGTGATTTCATGTCAATTCGGCGAACATAAACATAAATGATCGTGGTGAAGATGATGATTAAATTAGGATTAAAAATCGAGAGCCGGGCTGCATTTCCTCCCGTTCGTTTTTTTCGAATAACAAAATTATTTTGTTAAATAACAACATGTTGATGTTTTGTAAATGATTACATGTCTCTTATTTAGCACAGAGTATGATATCCGTGACATATGGATCTTAACAAAGTTCCGCTGTACATCCAGCGTACTGTATCTGACTTTATTTCACATGAGCTCCAGTGTGGAACCCCACTGCACCTCCTGGTGGATCAATGATCCATTGCAGCTGGCTTCATTATAAATACATTTATCTATCACGGGGGCGGTCTCAAGTCAAGCTGGAGGTTTTCCCTTGAGCGAGGGCAGATCACGTACCAATCACGGCCCTCGCGTTTCAAACTGTCCGAAATGAATCGCTCCATCTGTACATGTATTTAAAAGAAGACCTTAACCTAAAGTATTATTTAATGTTTAAATAAAGCCTAATTAGTTTGTCTGTTTTGCACACCCTCCTATTAATATCTTTGTACATCCGGCACTAAACTGTTTTATTCAGTTCTAAACAGAGCCTTCTCCGTTGCTGCACCCACCCTCTGGAACTCACTACCCCAGTGGTTCTCAAAGTGGGGGGCGCGCCACCCCTGGGGGGCGCAGAGGCATGCCAGGGGGGGCGCGAGAGACCAGGAGGAAAAATGGTTAAAAAAAATTTTTAAAAATCATAATTTGACAAATTATTGATTCAAAAATAATATGATGCAGTACAGTACTATTACGTGTTGAGAAATGTATCCATAGATCTCTTAATTGTGCTCTCAAAGTGCACCAGATTGATGCATTTAACTTCAATATTTAAAAATAAATCTTCCCGGGGGGGAGCTTGCCCCCGGACCCCCCTATGTGAGGTCCTATAAAAATAGCACTTTACCCCTGCTTACACCTATATGCCGTGAGCTGATTATCGAGCCTTCATTGCAACAGTAAAAAATTCCACTGTAGCGACCGGTACATTAATGGGAAACCCTAAATGTTTGAGCACCCTCTATGAAACATCAAGCTACCCCACAGCACCCCCAAAAGAAATCTCTGGCCGCCACTGAGCCGAACTATTTGTGTTGGGGGGGCCCACATTTTTTTTTTCTCCAAAGGGGGGGCCTGACAGAAAAAGTTTGAGAACCACTGCACTACCCCAATCCATCAGAGATTCTTCCTCCCTCACAACATTCAAAACATCACTCAAAACCCACCTGTTCAACACTGCATTCAACCACTGACCACCCCCCCCCCCCCCACCTATTTTTTGTTTTGTTTATCTCTTTTTTTATTTCTTTGTTTTTGTTTTTTTGTTTGTTTTTTTATTCTCTGTCAAAGCGTCTTTGAGTTTCTTGAAAAGCGCTATACAAGTCCCATGTATTATTATTATTATTATTATTAGGGCCCGAGCACGATGTGCTAGGACCCAACGGCGTCCGAGCACGAAGTGCGAGGAAACCTATTGTTATTGGTGGAATTATTATTATTATTAGGGCCCGAGCACCGACGGCGTCCTAGCACGAAGTGCGAGGAAACCTATTGTTATTGGTGGAATTATTATTATTATTATTATTATTATTAGGGCCCGAGCACGATGTGCTAGGACCCAACGGCGTCCTAGCACGAAGTGCGAGGAAACCTATTGTTATTGGTGGAATTATTATTATTAGGGCCCGAGCACGATGTGCTAGGACCCAACGGCGTCCTAGCACGAAGTGCGAGGAAACCTATTGTTATTGGTGGAATTATTAATTTTCTTGGGGAATAGGCACACCAAAGCATTTTCATTTTGGACTATAGGGGGCGCCAAAAACATCACCAATTTATAACTCAAGAGCGGATGGACTAATTATTATTTTATTTTTTTAGACATACTCTCAGGGTGACTACGAACTCAGATTTAAAGTGTCGCAAAAAATGCAGAATGTGGGCGTGGCCTATACATTTTTTTTTTTATTGCGATAGCATAAAATGAGCTTCGGACGCAAAACTTGGGACACACGTCAGAGCCCACGACCTTTTCGAGAATGTAAAAAAAAAACGTAATTTTTCGAAAAAGCTGCTCACAAGCGCCCCCTATTGTGTGGTAGTCATATATAGTTTCTTAGAACTTCACGATGTTTGGCACAGACATTCCTCATGGAATTACGGACATATTTGTAAATAAATCCCATTGGCCCCGCCCCCCAAAAAGTCAGCCATTTTGAAATATGTGCGTTTTTCAGCCATTTTAAGCACATTCTTGCAAACTGCTCCTAGGGGAATGATCGGAAAAATTCCAGTCCAGGACAAGTTCAGCTCCTATCCAATATGATGCCAAATTGAGAAGAACATTTTTGATAGCTCAATCGTGGAGGTCATAAGCTAACAGCGAATAAACCATTTTTGACGATTTACATGTCGCAAATGACTCCAAACTACTCCAAATTACTCAAATACAGTTGTTCCAATATTCACGAAATGCTATATCTACATTACTATTATGATTGCAAAAATATTTCAAATTGCTTTCCATTAGCCCCGCCCCCCAGAAAGTCGGCCATTTTGAAAGATGTGCATTTTTCATGCATTTTAAGCACATTCTTGCGAACTCCTCCTAGGGGAATGATCGGAAAAATTCCAATCCAGGACAAGTTCAGCCCCTATCCAATATGATACTTAATTGTGGAGCACATTTTTGAAAAATCACTCGTGAAGGTCGTAAGCTAACAGCGAATACACCATTTTTGACGATTTACATGGCGCAAATTGCTCCAAACTGCTCGCATATAGTTTTTCCGATATTCACGAAACGCTGTATACACATTGCTATTATGATTGCACACATATTTCAAATTGCTCATCATTAGCCCCGCCCCCCAGAAAGCTGGCCATTTTGAAAAATGGGTGTTTTTCATGCATTTTAAGCAAATTTGTTCTAATTCGTCATAGAGAAATGATCTGAATAATTCCAATCAAGAGCAACTTAAGCGCATATCCAATATGATGCTACATTGCGAAGGAATAGTTGATCGCTTGAACATGGAGCTCGGAAGCTAATGGAGAATGTACCATTTTTGACCATTTAGGTCACATACTACCTTAAGCTACTGAGACCTGCCTGTCTGCCTGCACCAACAACTCTCTCTCTCTCACACACACACACACACACACACACACACACACACACACACACACACACACACACACACACACACACACACACACACACACAACCACACACACACACACACACACACAACCACACACACAACCACACCTACACATTGTACAACAAACACAAACAGCTCCTAAAGCATAACTAAATATCAGGCTACAGCCCTTGTATATTTTATTATGTGAAGCATGTTGGGGCAGAATCTCTGCTCCGCGCCGTTCCTATATGAGCGGGTTCTCAAAAGAAGGAAAAATTCAAAGCAGCCAGGATAAGGGTTAAACAATAATCTGCTTTACAGTTTTTCTCAATTGCTAAACCCACTATTTAGAATCAAAATTCATTTCTTCAAAACAAGAACATAGCCATCTAAACAGAAACACACTTGCCATAACTCTGAATATCTTTTGCAAAATGCACTTACATGACCAAAACTGAAAATACTGGTCACAAAAAAGAATAAGTCGATCGAAACAGAACAAATTGTCCTCTAATGAGACAAATGTGTTTTCATAACTGAAACTCCGGTCACCATAATAACCCATTCTACCATAACAATATACATTTCTGGCAAAGTGCTCTAAGGCAGTGATTCTTAACCATAGGGCCGCGGCCCACACTTGGGCCGCCAGCGCCCCCCAGAGGGCCACAAAAAACTTTCAGTTTTGCACCTGTGGGCCGCAAGGGCCGCGAGACTGCGTGCAGCTTTCGACCACGTGGTGGCGTTTTTTTTTTTGGTCAATGTATCTTTATTACCACTCAGTTGTTAACAAGCGCCAATACACATAGATGAAGCGGCAAAAATGGAGAAGTTTTTAAAAGAAAAAATGAAGACGAATGTCCTGCCAACCCCCCCACCCAAAAGACAAAGTTTTTACGGAAATACAATCTCGACTTCATTAAATACGGTTTCGTAAATGGAGGAACAGAGGCAGTGCCAAAAGCCCAGTGTGTGGAGTGTGGGCTAATGCTGTCCAACGAAGCCCTCAAGCCCTCAAAACTACAGCGGCATCTAGAGACCAAGCACCCGAATCTCGTGGGAAAGCCGGTGGAATATTTTAAGAGGAAGGAAAGTGGGCTGCAGATGCAGAAAAGGTCTGTCGTGTCACTGACAAGCAACTCTAAATGTGCATTGAAAGCGAGCTACCTCGTAGCCAGACGTGTGGCACAGAGTAAGAAAGCATTCACCATAGCGGAGGAGTTGGTTCTGCCTGCCGCTGTTGATATGTGCCGTGAGATGGTCGGAGAGGCCGCTGCAAAAAAGCTGCTGACCATCCCACTCTCAAACGACACTGTGAGTCACCGTATCGCGGACATGGCATCAGACATACAGCATCAACTTATAGAAAGAATAAAAAGCAGCCCTTTTTTTTCTTTGCAATTAGACGAGTCCACGGATGTCACGAATGCTGCACTGCTGCTTGTTTTTGTTCGCTATCGCTGGGACAGTAATTTGCACAAAGACATACTGTTTTGTGGAGAGCTACCAACACGAACTACGGCTCAGGAATGTTTCCGCTGCATGGATAACTACTTCACTGAGAACGGCCTGGACTGGCAGAACTGTGTCGGGGTGTGCAGTGACGGTGCAGCATCAATGACTGGCAGGCATCATGGTGTCATTAGACAGATCCTTGATCGTGCACCAGAAGCTAAATGGACACACTGTTTTCTCCACCGTGAAAGCCTTGCAGCAAAAAAGATGTCACCAGACCTCCACCAGGTGATGGATGTAAGTGTGAAAACCATAAACTTTATTAAAAACAATGCTGTGAACTCCAGATGTTTTGCTAAGCTTTGTGAGGACATAGAAGCAGATCATGTCCAACTGCTATATCACAGTGAAGTGAGATGGCTTTCCAGAGGACTGGTCCTCAATCGTTTGTTTGAACTGAGGAATGAGGTCTTCTCTTTTCTCAGTGAGAAAAAATCTAATCTTGTAGATTACTATGCTGACACAATGTTCACAGCAAAACTTGCCTACCTCTGTGACATTTTTTCACTACTGAACCAACTGAACACCTCACTTCAAGGAAGAAACAGCAACATATTTTGTGTTGCAGACAAAGTTGAAGCTTTCAAGAGGAAACTTGCTTTGTGGACCAAGAGGGCCCAGGAAAATAGGATGGACATGTTTCCACTTTTGTCTGACATTTTGGAAAACTCCCCTCAGGTGAAGATCAGCGACTCAGTCTCCCAGCACCTCTCACAACTGGCAGAGAAATTTGGTGACTACTTTCCTGAGGATCCCAGAGAGGGAAACATGTGGATTTTGGACCCATTTTCAGTGGATCCCACTGCAAATGATGTTGCTTTGCCCTCACACCTGGAATCCCAGCTTCTGGACGTTTCCACTGACAGCACTTTAAAGCTGCAGTGGGGCAAACTGGACCTGGGCTCATTCTGGGTTGCTGTCTCAAAGGAGTACCCATGTCTTGCACTGAGGGCTGTGAAACTCCTTCTCCCATTCACAACTACGTACCTGTGTGAATCAGGATTCTCCATTGTGGCCACAACTAAGACCAAAGCCCGAAACAGACTCAGAGCAACACTGGAGTCTACTCTGAGAGTGAGCCTTTCTCCCATTCCACCCAGACTGGATCTGATTATGTCTCAGAAGCAGGCCCAAGTGTCTCATTAAGAGGTCAAGATAAAAAGGGAGTTGTATTATTGTTGTTATTGTTGTTCATTGTTGTTATTATTTGTGTCATTGTTCATTTGTCACAGATATAAAGATTATTCTGGTTCTGCCATGCAAAAATGGAGACTGCTGAAGCAATTTTCAAATAGCTTTGCAGATTATAAGGCTATAGTTTCATTTGCACTTTATTTCAATTTCATTTAGTTTATTTATTTAATTTAAAAATAGATTTATATTATTTGAATGCATTTATTTTATCACCCCCTTTTATTGATTGATTGATTGATTATTTATATATATATATATATATATATATTTTTTTTTTATTAATTTAAAGTAAAATCCTAATATTGGTCTTTTTTATTATTATTTAAAAGCCTGACTTGATCCTTGACATTTTTTTCTTGTCACAGCTTGATTTGGTCCAGGAATTATCAGCCTGTTCGGTGTCTTGATACAGTATGTGTAGGTTTACATACACATGTTTAATAAAAGTATTTGTGATGATCCCATTTTATCATGTCATTTTATTTGATAAGGTTTTTGCTTGTTAAACAGTTAGTGGATTTGGTTTATTATTGAATACAAATCAAACCGAGAATGAGGTCAATTAAACCTATACAGTGTTAATATTTAATGGGCCCCGGGCCACTTTGTACTATAAAAATTGGGCCTCAAGGTCAAAAAGGTTAAGAACCCCTGCTCTAAGGCACTCAAAACTAAAAATACCCCTTCCAAAACCAGATACCTTCTCCAAAAACAAACATTTGTCAGCTCATTAGAAGACTATTTGAACAGTCATTACTAAGTGGCACACTAAATACTGACTACAATCATCAATACACAAACTTCAAGCTATCGATATTGGAAACTGAACGGAAAACTGACAAGTTGGGAGAAACAAACTTACATATAGGAAAAACAGTGTGTTACTGTAACTATGTCATTGTTTTTATGTCTCATTTTCAGTAGAGCACCGTAACAGAAACAAAAGATGAATAGCAATACACTGGAAAAAAAATGATGTAAATCAGCAGTAAAGCAGAGAATGAGATCTATATAGCTTTACTGATCTGCTCTTTACCGTCTGTCTGGCCACATAGCCTCATCTACGTCACAGCGTATGTCTTCCCTTGCAAGGCAGCGTGGGAAATATCTCCTTGCGTGTCGACACCACCCTTGACAAACATCTTACTGAAGTGAGGGAGGTATTTTATAGGATTCTCACTAATTACAATTACTATAGGAAATTCATTGATGTCAGCTGTGAGCAATTCATTTACATGGAAGTGAAGTACTCAATTCACCCCAATACAAAAAAAAACATTTCTCAATGTGCAAAAAGGAAAAGACCACAATTACTGACTGTAAAAATGTTGTATCAGCTATAGCTAATCCTCCCCATATGAACATCTCAAAGAGCTATGCAAGTCATATCAACACTATTATAGCTTTACCGGCACCATTTAAAAAAATATTTTAAATACAGTCATGCAAATTCTATCATGTAAATGTTTTCAATGTAACATCATTACTGTAAGGTATACAGTACATTCCATGTAGTTACCTTTTTCAATGGGGTGATTGACTGATAACAAGTGTTAATATTTTGCACATCAAGTGTCAATTAGTGTAGCTATGGTCTAAGTTTATGAGGAAGTGTTATCCACTGTGAGAAGATTATTTTTGTTTTGTAGACATGAGTTACACAAAAGATTTTTGATCTTTGTGTAGAGAATTGTAACTTCAGTTAGAGAATTGTGTGATCTGTTTTGCAAAACACTGCTTAGCATCTGCATTTTGTGTGATATCAATGATAAATGGTATACTGTTGTAGAGAAATGGTTTTCTGTTTCGATGGCTGTGCTGTTGGTTTGTTTGATGAAAGGAATTTTGATTCTAAATAGTGGGTTTAGCGATTGAGAAAAACTGTAATGGCAAAATCATACAAATACTTCACCCCATCACCTAATCACGAAGCACTCAGCAGAGTACTCCGGGCTCAGGTTCTACCACCGTGTGAGACACGTCTCAGGAACGGCAAGTCAAAAACAAGAGCCCCGATTTTCAAAATGATCACAACATTTATACACAGAGTTCACTTCTGAGCGAGCTAGACAGTGAGTTGGCAGTGTTCCATTGGTCGGTTTCCCTTCTGGGCGGGATCCCAGGTAGTAAGTCAGTTTGTTGATTCCATCGTTTGCTTCTGTGTGCGTGTGTGTGTGTGTTTGTCCCTCTGCCCTCAGGCAGATCCCCCAATCAATGATTTGGAGTCATGACAGAGGACTCTTTGACAGGACACATACTCATTCCCCCTAAACATCTTCAACACACACACATCCTATCATGTATCTTTAACAGAAGTTAATTGTTCTTATCGCTTAATGGCTTCCCTGAACTTCCCTTCACCCCAAAGTCAGCTTACTAGGAATGAATACATTTTATTGATAAGCTCAAAAGGTCCTTTATCTCATTTACTGCTGGGTGACCCAAGTCTCAAGGCCTCTTTTGGGGTCTGTAGGAGATAAATCATTAATTCTACAAGGCTTCAACTGTCTTGTATCTGAGGCACATCTCCCTTTGGGCTAATCAATACGGGTTTTAGCAATTAGCAGAGGAAGCTAGAGACTCAGGGCCCCTTCCTTGCTGGGAACTGCAAAGCAGATGTCAAAGGTCATAAAACCACCCTTTTGACTACACATGAAAAGTGGAAGAAAAGACTATTGCTTTAATTTATTATTACTAAGTAGTGGGACATTGTTTCAGGAATATATGAAAAGCCTCTCTATTATTTAAACAGTAGAAATGTACTTTCAAATTTAGCACCCACGAATATATAAGGTGACATTAAAATGAATATACCAGATTGAACTTTCCTGCCATAACAGGTTACTTTAATACTTCAAATAATTCAAATAATACTTCAAGCACTATATGGTTTCATGAAAAATATCTACTGTTCATTGGTAGATATATCCTGAAGCCTACAAATAAAGTGTGAAATGTAGGCTTGTTACATATATTATTGAGCGATATATATTATACACACTGTTCTGCTTTCTGCACTGACCTCAGCAGCTGTTCTCACTGTAAACATCGCCTCACAATGAAAGCATAACCTAACATCCAGGGGAGATGTGATTAGTGAGTAAACAAACAAACGGTAAAGGGCAGAAAGTCTGATGCACATTTGATCATCTTGAATAACTTATCATCACAACGGGAACAGTTTGCAGAGCTGTGCTTCGTTGACATCCAGCCATGAGTCACGCCTCTTTTAATTAAACATCACTGTTGGCTGAAATCGTCTCCGGAGAATACTTCAGTGTACCCTCGGTTATAGCTCCTCCAGAGGCACTCCTCTCTCCTCTAAATCAGTGTATCCTCGGTCACGGCTCCTCCAGACAGCCTCCTCGATAATCGATCCTCGACGAGCCTTCAGAAAAATTAGTTTTCCTTCCAGAACGCGCGCCGACATCCGTTTCCGGGTTGCTGCCGGAAGACCTGGGAGTCTGGGTCGCGAAATTAGAGAAATGAGAAACGGCTCATTTCCGAGGACTCGCGCGCGTCTGCTTGACGCCGGGACGACCGGCCGCCCTCCCCGACAGGCGCACGGACACGAGGGCCCGCTCATCACTGCCCGCACAAATGCGACCACAGTTTTAATTATTATTATTTTTAGTCCCATCTTTCCTGTTTATGAGGCCTTTAGGATGCTGACAAAGTTGTATAATTTTGCACGGACGCCAGGACCCGTAAAAATTGCAACATTCTGGAGTCAATGGGTTAAAATATTCTAACGTACTCAATAGCGCCACCTATCAAAATCCCATTTCGGAAGAAATTTACAAAGTCGCACCGTAACTCCGAATGATCTGACATTTTGCACACATATCCGGGTGGAACTGCTCTACAAATAATCCTCTTGGAACCCTAAGCTCCGCCTTCATTGTTTTTCTTCTAAATTAGCATAATGTTCAAAACAGTTAAATATTCACTTAAATTTCAATGTTCAGTTTTTCAACACCAAACTTCGTATCCAGCATTGTTGGAGGGTCAGACACATGACCCTAGAAAATGAGCATGTTAGAACGATAAATATTGCTGCCGTCAATCAAAACGTACTCGCAAAAAGGCGGGGCTTATAAAGAAATGCTCATAACTCATCAACAATGTATCCAAACAACACAGATTTTAGTAGATAGTTTCTGACTGTCTTGGGGAATAGGCACTCCAAAGCATTTTCATTTTGGACAATAGGGGGTGCCAAAAACACCACCAATTTATAACTCAAGAGCGGATGGACTAATTATTATTATTTTTTTAGACATACTCTCAGGGTGACTACAAACTCAGATTGAAAGTGTCGCAAAAAATTCAGAATGTGGGCGTGGCCTATACGTTTTTTTTAAATTGCGATAGCATAAAATGAGCTTCGGACGCAAAACTTGGGACACACGTCAGAGCCCATGACCTTTTCGAGAATGTAAAAAAAAAACGTAATCTTTCAAAAAAGCTGCTCACTAGCGCACCCTATTGTGTGGTAGTCACATATAGTTTCTTAGAACTTCACGATATTTGGCACAGACATTCCTCATGGAATTGCGGACATATTTGTAAATAAATCCCATTATCCCTGCCCCCTAAAAAATCGGCCATTTTAAAATATGTCCGTTTTTCAGCCATTTTAAGCACATTCTTGCAAACTGCTCCTAGGGGAATGATCGGAAAAATTCCAGTCCAGGACAAGTTCAGCCCCTATCCAATATGATGTCAAATTGAGAAGAACATTTTTGATAGCTCAATCGTGGAGGTCGTAAGCTAACAGCGAATACACAATTTTTGACGATTTACATGTCGCAAATGACTCCAAACTACTCCAAATTACTCAAATATGGTTGTTCCAATATTCACGAAACGCTATATTTACATTACTATTACGATTGCACACATATTTCAGCTTGCCTTCCATTAGCCCCGCCCCCCAGAAAGTCGGCCATTTTGAAAGATGTGCTTTTTTCATGCATTTTGAGCACATTCTTGCGAACTCCTCCTAGGGGAATGATCGGAAAAATTCCAATGCAAGACAAGTTCAGCCCCTATCCAATATGATACTTAATTGTGGAGCACATTTTTGAAAAATTACTCCTGGAGGTCGTAAGCTAACAGCGAATACACAATTTTTGACGATTTACATGGCGCAAATTGCTCCAAATTACTCAAATATGGTTGTTCCAATATTCACGAAACGCTATATTAGCCCCACCCCCCAGAAAGTCGGTCATTTTGAAAGATGTGCTTTTTCATGCATTTTAAGCAATTTCTTGCGAACTCCTCCTAGGGGAATGATCGGAAAAATTCCAATGCAGGACAAGTTCAGCCCCTATCCAATATGATACTTAATTGTGGAGCACATCTTTGAAAAATTACTCCTGGAGGTCGTAAGCTAACAGCGAATACACCATTTTTTACGATTTACATGGCGCAAATTGCTCCAAACTGCTCGCATATAGTTTTTCCGATATTCACGAAACGCTATATATACACATTACTATTATGATTGCACGCATATTTCAAATTGCCTTCCATTAGCACCCCCCCCCCCCCCCCAGAAAGTCGGCCATTTTGTAAAATGGGCGTTTTTCATGCATTTTAAGCACATTTGTGCTAATTCATCATGGGGAAATGATCGGAGAAATTCCAATCTAGGGCAACTTAAGCGGATATCCAATGTGATGCAACATTGCGAAGGAATAGTCGATCACTTGAACATGGAGCTCGTAAGCTAATGGAGAATGTACCATTTTTGACCATTTATATGTCACATACTACCTTAAAGGGGACCTAAAAACAGGGCTGCAACGGATTTTATACATGTGGATTCTGATTTGCACCTCTATGATGTCACAGAGGTGCACTCCACCTGTATGGTCAACTCTCCACCTATCAGGGGAATGAGAGGTTGCAGTGGCATGGCAACAGCATAGCAACAGCATGGCAACAGCATACTAACATGACGCTTGTGCCTCACCCCCTCCTTTGCAGGGGGGGGGGGTGTCAGCTCCAGCTCAGGCAAAGACAGAGCTGGAGTGAGGCAAAATGGGGCATGGCTAAAATGCATGATCTGTTTGGTATTTTGAAAAATAAAACTTATAAATATACCTTATATAGGTATGGCCCTACAATATATTATTCAAATATAGCATGATAGGTCCCCTTTAAGCTACTGAGACCCGCCTGTCTGCACCTTCAACACACACACACACACACACACACACACACACACACACACACACACACACACACACACACACACACACACACACACACAGTTTATTGGTAGATATCTCCTGAAGCCTACAAATAAAGTGTTAAATATAGGCCTGTTACATATATTATTGAGCGATATATCTTATACACACTGTTATGAGGGGCCGTACAGACCGTAATTCATACTGGTCCTCTCACGCACATACATTCTCCTTTTACATACATATATTTTATAATATATGCATGTCTGAAGACAATATATGTCTGCAAGAGAAGAATGTATGTATGTGAGAGAGAAAGTATAGTGGAAACGGAAGGAGTATGGTTGAAACGGAAGGCAGGTCATTCTCGCGCTGTGATTGGCTCAGAAGGTCGAGCGGGGCGGGCTCATGTTCAGAACTTCTGATTCAAATCAACATGATGGAGGGATTGTTAGGGTTAGATGACTCCGTGTATCTACCATGGTATCTACGGACCATTTGTTTTTCTTTATTAAACAAGTAAACGGAAGAGTGTCTGCAAGGCGTTTTTGCTTTTTGTTTTTAACCTTACTAAATGGTCTAATATTCATTGTAGCGAGGGGGGGGGGGGGGGGGGCGCGAAACTCGCTGAAGTGATTTCAAAACAAAATCACTCGTTTGCTTGGAACGTTGATAATATTATAAACAAGGGGAAACAAGGTGAATTTAGCGATCACAACGAAAACGGCCAAGACCCATATTGAGCCCAGAGAATGGATATATAATAAGCCTGTGTCTAAAATGGACAACATTGTTAGGAGATTTAAACTATACAGCAATTCTGCACTGCAGTCACTCAGCCGTCTCTCGCGTTTGTCTTTTCAAATCAGCTGCTCTTCATATTTTACAAATATTTTTGACTGAAAGTTCTTAATAAAACTGACACTGTTGGACTCGAGGGGAGAAGAATAAATGGACAACATTGTTCGGAGATTTAAACTATACAGAGAGCCGTCTCTCGTTTTTTCAAATCAGTAGCTCTTCATTTTCTTTTTACAAATACTTTTTACCACAAGTTCTTAATAAAACTGATACTGTTGGACTCGGTACTAGTTTGACTGCTACTAACAATACATTGAAGTACTTTTACTGTGTACTTTGTGAGAAATACTCTGTCAAAGTCCTCTAGTAGCCAACATAATGCATGTTTTCTGCTATCTTTGATGAGTGATACAAAGACAATTTTACCATTAGTTCTTAATGATATTGATACTGCTGGACTCAGTAGTCTTATACCTACTACCACAATGAAGTAGCCTACTTCTAGTGTGTTTTTCGTTGTTGTTGAAATCCTCTGTCAAGGTCCCCGAGCTCCTGAGAACAAAATCAAGCCACTTCTGCTAAGTTTGATTAGGGAAAAACTGATTTTTTTTTGTCATTAGTTCTTCGTGAGATTGACACTATTGGACTAGTGAAACTACTCCCACAAATACTATGAAGTACTGTGTACTTTTTGAGTAATCCTCTGTCAATGTCCCCTCCTGAGAACAAGTTTCTCTAATCTCTGCTATTTTGAATAAGCGTTTAAACACCTTTCTTCATGAGACTGATATTGTTGGACAGATTATTTTAAGAGGATGGTAGACATGATATCAGCAATAATTCCAGTCAGTAGGCCTACTCCAGCAGCAGCATTTGTACCCCTTGGAAAATCTATACAGACTGGCCTGGATAGCTGGTCTATCCTTCAGCACACTGACACACCCTGTCACTCTTGTAGGCCTCATATGAAGCTGCTATTTAAAATATGATTATTTATCTGCTCCTAGTTCATTCCTCGCAGATTCTTCCATCAGTCCCAGTCATTGCATGTCAGTCAATAGAGCTTCGAAAAATGTGTCCAATTCATCCAAATGTTTTTTTGTGAGTGAAGGCCAGAGCTAAATTATAAATTGTTTGATTGTGTAATTACAAGGTGAGAGAAAATAAATCCACATCCTCCTATTAAACTTATTGTATTTACTTGTCCATACTTATACTTACTTGTAAAGTTGTACATTAGAACATTTGCATGTTGAACTACATGCTGATATATCTTCCCCAGCCTCAAGGATATACAATAAAATAAATGGATAAATGGAGACGAGACCATTTAGTAAGGTAAAAAGCAAAAACGCCTCCCAGACGCTCTTCAGTTTACTTTACTTCCGAAAAACAAATGATCCGTAGTCGATATATACACGGATTGTGCTGGTATATATATATATATATATATATATATATATATATATATATATATATATATATATATAACTTAACTGTGCTTTTTTACCCCAAAAGTTGTAAATGAAACAAGTGAAGTAGATGCAATAAAGCCGTGGAGGGCGGGATTTTATAAACCAAAGAGTAACCGCCCTTACGGGACGCTCTAATAAGTAAAGCAAACGCACCCGCAAGGACACCTGGGGCCGTATTCACAAAGCATTTTATCTTACCGCTAGGAGTGCTCCTAACTCGCGCTAAAACATTTTACGTAGGAGTTTTTTCTTAAAAGTTATTCACAAAGCCGCTGAGACCTACTCATACTAAGGATAAATCACTAAGAGTGAACTAAGAGTGACACGCCGTTGCTATGGATTACGTTGATTCTCGTGCATGAGTTTAGAAGCGGTCAGTACGGTGATTGGTTGTTCAGAGCACGCGGTCTCGCTGAAACTCATCCGCAACATCCCACAAACGAGCCCACTAAATCACCGAAAAACAAGGAAATAGCCTAGGCTAGAAATGTATTCCTATCAAATAGTTATGGACAGTGCAGTTAGCAGAATACACGCATGATGACAAGTTTGTGCAGACCACGATAATGACGTTGTATATGCACGTTAAAGAGAGAGAGCAAACAATAAAAATACGCAAATTGCATTAAATCAAGGAGGCAATTAAAAGCACCCTGCAAACTATTATCCAATGAGCATATTTCCAGCACTTAAACACTTTCAATAACAGCCCATACCGCCGTTCAAGTCCCCCTATCATGATGAATGAAAACAATCTGCGTGTTGATGGAATGTACTTTCTTTCTATTGACGAACACGTCCTCATCTTTTGATGGCGCAATTATTTTTATGTCAATAGCACCGACCACACCGGGCATACCTGCAATTGCCATGAAGTTGGCTTTGATCCTGTGTAGTTGTTGATTGTCCAAAGGAAACCGGATAAACTGTTGGATGATATGTGGTCTAGAGAGCGCGTTGATGGTTTGGTTTATGGCACGGCTGACTGATGGTTGCGATATTCCTAAATCGTCGGCATTGCAAAGTTGCAGTTTCCCTGTTGCTAAATATCGTAGTGTTGCCAAACATTTTATTTCCGGACTAATCGGGTTATCCTTGTTAGTCGGGGATGTTATTGCATCCCGCACTAATTCCACAACAAGTTTGATACCCTCACGATTTAGCCTATATCTCTTGATCAATTCACAGTCTTCCATTGTCTCCAAAACATTTAGTTTCGCAGCCATTTTCAGATTCTTTGTGAATAGGTCTTACTGAGTTAGGAGTCCTCTCGAGGACTTTTAAGCTCTCCCAGATTTAGGTGCTACTTTTAGGCCTAAAATACTTTGTGAATTGCTCTTAGTGAATAAAATTAGGAGTCCTAAATGTAAGACTGACACGCCCATTATGTTTAGGAGTTTCTCCTAAATTCGCCAGTTAGGAGCTACTTTTAGCCCTAAGATCCTTTGTGAATACGGCCCCTGGCCTCCTATTGGTTGAGGGATTTTCACAGGGTTGTTGACTATTTGAGGACAGGGTTTGAGGGAAATAAATACATCTGAACGTGAAATCAATAAATTATGCTCTCAAATGTAAAGACCACGCTCTTGAATAAAGATAGGGAATAACCTCCATACACGTCCTCCACACATATATTACTCTCACATAAAAAAGTTCTAACTTTTACATATATATATATATATATATATTTCTATTCTCACATGTATAAACATATATCATATTCTCAAATACATACATTGTCACTTACACACATACTTGACACTCGCATGTATTTGGTCTCATCCGTTTTGGTATCCATTACCTACTGACACAGGAAGTCCCGCCTTAAGAAGGAAGTCACTCTCAAACCAGAAAACACATGCGTGACTTGCTCAGCTTATCCTAACCTGATTTTAAATAGCTATACAATACAATGATGCTATTCAAAGTCATCCTGTTTTCTTTGCAAGTACAGTTTTTCATTTTGGGAGTAAGTAGCAATGAAAATCAAATTAGACATTATTTTAATAATGTCTTGGAATGTATTGAACGAATACAAAGAGAAGGTACAGATTATTTTGTTCATGAGAGGATGTATGGAGAACTTCGTGACCACATTGAAACCTTATCTGGATTTCTGTCAATCTCAAGATTTGCTGAAGATTCAAGAGAGGTATTCAATACATTAGAGTCCTTGCATGGATGTCTTCATTTTTTGCTGACAGCTTATGAAACCAGACAAAGAACCAGGTCTTAGAATAATTTAGCACTGTTGCCTCCACCTGTCATGAATAGACATCAAGGCAGACCTCGATACAGCATTTCAGGAGAGCAAATATCTCATTTGGTATCCCTTGGAATGAACTGGCAAAGCATTGCAACATGCTTAGGGGTAAGCTGTCGGACTCTCTACAGGCATAGACAGCAGCTTGGCGTTCAGCCACTGACATATGCAACACTATCCAATGACAACTTGAACAGAGTTGTTGGTGAAATTCTTCAGCGCACCACAAATGCAGGTGAACGATATGTGCATGGGAGCTTGAGGTCACGTGGGTTGCGCATTCAAAGGTGGCGTGTTAGACAGAGTCTGCAAGAAGTTGACCCCATTGGACGGTCGTTCAGAAGACGCCATGCAATACGTCGACAAATTTACAGTGTTCCAACCCCCAATCAATTATGGTGAGTAAATTCCCAATAGAACAACTTTGGTTGAATCAAGTAGCACAAACTCAGTTGTCAGTTTCTTACTATCCTTAAGTACTTATATCCTTTCTTTGAGTGAAAGTAAATGTAAAAAGTAAACCCTTGATTACAAGTATAAGTCCTGCATTCACAGCTTTGAGTGTACAGCAAAATGGACTAAGCATCAAAAGCACAAGAAGTCATTATTAAGAATTGTTTCTCTTAGTTTTAAATTATTTATGCATATCTAACCTTGGCCTAGTTATAGTTTTCCCACTCATGATTTACTCTGATTTTAATTTCTTTTAGGCACATAGATGGAAACCACAAGCTTGTGAGATGGAGAATGGTGTTCCACGGCCGTGTTGATGGTTTCAGTCGAACCATCATATACCTTGGTTGACTTGACAACAACAGAGCCTCTAGTGTGTTGTCACTATTCATTGACGGTGTTCAGAACTTTGGACTACCGTCCAGGGTGAGATGTGATCATGGACTGGAAAACACAGGTGTTGCCCGTTTCATGCTTTACAGAAGAGGATTAAACAGACATAGTGTAATTACTGGCAGGTCAGTGCACAACCAAAGAATTGAGAGATTATGGGCAGAGGTAAATCGAGTAGTCTCATTTCATTTAGTTAATCTTTTCAACTTTATGGAGGAGCACAGCGTATTAGATTCACTTAATGAGCTCCATATATTTTGTCTTCACTATATTTATTTGCCACGGGTTCAAAGGGCTGCCACTGAGTTTCAGAACCAGTGGAATAACCATGGTCTTTCAACAGAACGGGGGCAAACTCCTCTTCAGCTGTGGCAAAGAGGCATAGTCAACAATGCAGGAACGCATAACCCAAGTATGAATGGTATTTATGATATAGACAGTGGCTTTGGTGTTGATGACAACAGACCACTCCCAGAGTTACAGACTAACAATGTTGTTGTTGTTCCATCTATTAACCTTACCATCAGTGACCCAACAATGGATACACTTCAGCAGACTTTTGATCCATTTGAAGATGATGGGAATCATGGTATATATTTGTTTTGCAACCTTGTGTATTTTCTTGAAGAGAGGCATAGGCTACCTAAAATCATAGAACCAAATGGCGTGCAAAAAAGAAACAAAACCCCCCTCGACAGATAGGCCTATTTAAGAGCACATTCACATCAATAGAAAAGGTCCACACAGGATATGTACGGCCTTTAGTAGTGTAAAGCAAAGCAAAACACACCAACAATCTATTTCACAGACACTTAAACATATTGTGAGTTTTAACATACACTGCTTAAAAAGAAAAAGTGTTTATTTCAGTGGAGTAATGGGAAAAAAAGTTCAGCTTTTGTCCTCTTTTGTTCTATGGTGTGCTGATTTTGTGTTTGCTTCTTGTGCTCCTACTGACTTCTCACATATTCCACTGATGCTGTATCATTGTATTTGACAAAAGACATCAAATGTTAAAATAATTAATACTTCAGTCAATTTATTAAGTTCTCCAGAGCCAAAAGCTTTAATAAAATGTGGTTTCAATTCACACGTGTTTCACTACTTTCGGTAACAATTTCTTTGAACATTTAAAGTAAGAAATATGGCTGGAAATGTTAAACATGGAGGTTTGAGCTCACTAATGCACATAAAGGTCTTAACATCCTATACACAGCAAGGATCCATTAATTGGAAGAAAACTGCAACCATGAACCTAAACATTAACCTAACAATTGTACATCTTTATAAAACCTTTTTCTTTTTAAAACTTTTGATTGCAAAATGACTGGCAACCTATTCCTGGCTAAAAATACAGAGCCAAGTTCCAAAGCCAATTGAAGTTTACTCAATAAAGTTGAATGTGCCTTTATTGAACTTTCTCAAAATCTGAACTGTACTTTAAAAGATGTTCCCAGCAAAACACTGTGGAATGATATCCACAATAAAAACGTGTCAATAACTGTTTGGGATTTTTTTTAACTAAAATGTATTTATTTGAGTGTGAACTTGACCTTTAAACAGAATACTGAGATGGAGGTCTGCCCATGAACAGGGTTCCCACGGTACCTGGAAAACATGGAAAACATGGAATTAATCTTTTCATTTTCCAAGTATGGAAAAGTCATGGAAACTAAGCAAAAGTGAACACTTAAATGGAAATAGAAACAGTTGTCCTGGAAACTTTTATTGGATGAGGTGTAAAATAGTAATAAAATGAAACTACTGAGCACAGAATTAAGATGACTTTATAAAAACCCTTTACATGTGAACAGCTTTTACTGTAGATATAAATGGATGATCCCATGTTGTAGAGCATGCTCTTGGCATCCTATATGGTATATTGGATGTTGGAATTTGATGCAGGCAACTTGGTGATATGGACTTTAAAAGTATAGTTTCGGATTGGTGGACTTCAGGAATAATAACGTTACTCGCGATCTCAATAGAAGGGTCAAATACATGCATTTCCCAGCCAACACGGGAGCCTTGACATCTACAGTGAAACTTCTTATGCAAGTTTATCCTCAAATGTAAGTAGCTGTGTTTTAACTGTGGTAAACTTGGGTTTATCAACGTTAGTTAGTAAGCAGTGCAATCTTGCTAACTAGCTAGAATTTGGATTTGTTAATGATGGTTAGCAAGCACATGGAGTGCAATCTTGCTAGCCAACATTCAGTTTGCTAACTAACTAGCTAGTGTTGGCTAGCTTGCATTGCGAGCTAACTACCAATACATTTTCACATTAGGCTGTGACATTACTTCTATACTAGTTGACATGAATAGTCTAGTATTGATCAATTTTTTAACATTCATTCTTATATCTACTTTTAGCTATTTTGTGATTTTTCATTTTTTTCTTAAAATACAATGAAACTACTAAATAGGAACATTTGGGGTGAGACATTTTGGAAAAATCATTGATCATGCCTAGACTGATTCTATACATCTATACTGTTAAGCTAAGCTTACTAGTGGGGTTGCTGTACTGAGGAACCACAGGGGAACCAGCCTTATGTTTTCCCTTTTAGGTTCATTAGTTTGATTTACAAAAGCTTTTACAGAGTAAGAGTAGGCATATACCCCTTCTACGTAAGACTCATAATCTCAAATGTGTGATGCATTACAGGAGTGAGTGACAATGACACGCGGCAGATTCAAGTCACATTGGAAAGATGACTCTCAATACAAGGACTGGATTGGAGAAGAACCAGGAGATGTCCACAAGGCTTATTGCAAGTTTTGCCGCAAGTAATTTGACATCAGCAATATGGGGGTCCATTCCCTCAAGAGCCATTCAAAAGGACAAACCCACACCAAGTTAGCTGGACAGCTAAATAATGAAAGAAGAATGACAGATTTCTTGACTACAAAAACAGGAGAGGGAAGAAGCGGCCCAACAAGCCAGGATATCGAAAGTGACAGTCAGGTGCCCAGTACCAGCAGTGAACAGCCTACGGAAAAAGGCTCTGGAGCTCAGGGGAAAACATTTTTTTCAAGCCAAGCTGTATTTGAAGCAGAGTTTCGCTGGGTCATGAAGATGGTCAGGTCACACTTCTCGTTCAACTCCAACTCTGACATTTCAAACACTTTTGCTCTGATGTTCCCAAACAGCGAAATTGCCAAACAATTTACATCTGGCGCAACAAAATCGGCTTACCTTATATGTTTTGGCTTGTATCCTCATTTTAAAGAGCAGCTGATCGAAGACGTAAGAAAAGCAAAGTGTCATGTAGTGTCTTTTGACGAATGCCTTAACAAAGTGACACAAACAGAACAGATGGATATCATTCTGCGCTACTGGAGTGAACGCGAAGGGAAAGTAGCTGTGCGTTACTTCACTTCAGAGTTCTTAGGACACACTCAGGCAGAGAAGCTCTTGGAGAGTATCAACAGATCCCTGTCACCTCTGGACCCCAAGAAGCTCCTGCAAATATCGATGGACGGCCCTACAGTGAATTGGAAGTTCTTAAGAATATTCCAAGAGGACAAGAGCAAAGAGGACCCAGATGTACCAAAGCTCGTCAACCTGGGAAGTTGTGGTCTGCATGTTGTTCATGGAAGTTTCCAGACCGGAGAGAGGGAAACAGGTTGGAAAATCGGAGATGCACTGAGAGCGCTTTGGCAGGTGTTCCATGACTCGCCAGCAAGGCGAGAGGATTTCAGTGAGCCGAATAAAACGGCCAGATTTCCTCTGAAGTTCTGTGCCACTCAATGGGTTGAAGACTTGCAAGTTGCTGAGCGGGCAATCGAAGTGTGGCCAGCTGTGATGGCGTACATCCACAGCCACAGGAAACTTCCGAAGAGTAAAGTGCCAACATCTGCGTCCTTCTTGACTGTCAAGAAGGCAACCGAAGACCCTCTTTTCCTGGCTAAACTTGAGTTTTTCGCTTTTGTTGCAAGACAGCTGAAGCCTTTTTTGAAGGTATTTCAGTCAGATGCCCCAATGGTGCCATTCTTGGCAAAGGAGCTCCAAAGCACCCTGACAGCCCTGCTGTCATGCTTTATCAAGAGAGAAGAGCTGGCAAAGATCAAGACACCTCTCCAGCTCACTAAACTGGACCCCCAAGAGAAGCAAATCCATGTCCCACTCAAACACCTGGACATAGGATTTTCAACCAAGAAGGCTTTGCAGAAGGCATCTGAGAAGCTCCAGGAAAATCCAGTGAAAATCGTGGAGTTCAAAAAAGAATGTGTCTCCTTATTCGCAATGACCTACAAGAAAATTATGGAGAGAAGTCCTCTCATGTATCCAGATGTGCAGCATATGAGGTCCCTTGACCCTGTGATGATTGTGACGGAAACCGAAAGTACAACAGCAATGTTTGAGAAACTCCTTCAGGTTCTCCTCAATGCTGGATGGTGCCCTGCCACAGAGTGTGACAAAGTCCTTTCTCAGTATAAAGCATTCTCACTCGATGTCAACACAAACAACAAAAGCAGAGTTCCAATAATTTGTTTACAGCTGCAGACTTGAAGAATTCTTCGGAAGATATCTCAGTGGCAAAGAAGAGTATGCAGAACTGTGGAACATCATGCAATGTCTCTTCACGCTGTCTCATGGACAAGCTGCAGTAGAAAGGGGGTACTCTGTTAACAAGGATATGCTTGTTGAAAACCTACAGGAGAAGATGCTAATAGCAGTGCGCTTGGTCCACGATGCAATGGCTGGGCACACAGATGGAGCTCTTCCAAAAGACCTCAAGCAACACTGCAGAGGAGCAAGGACAAGATATGAGATGTATCTGGAAGACCAGAAGAAGTTGAAAGAGCAAACCACTAAAGAGAAGAAAAGAAAGGAGCTCTCCCAGGAAATCCAGAAAGTGAAAACAAAGCGGCAAAAAGTAATGACTAGCGCTGAAACAATGGAGAAAGAAGCACCTGAAATGGCAGTCATGGCAGAGAAGAAGCACGATTTTACACTGCTGTCAAAATCAAATGCCTATCGGAAAGGGGTTGCTGATAAAAGGGAAGAGGTGGCAGCTCTAGACAAAGCCCTGAAAGAGCTGCAAGAGTCTGTCAATAAGTTAAAGCAATGAGGTATGCACAATAGCCTTTATGGATGTATGAAAGATTGTAATATTTATTGGTCACCCTCCTAAAGACATATATAACACCATTTTAGCTTATGGAGATGACCAATTTTAACTCAAAATAACATTCTGTTTCAGATCTTCAGACTGTAGAGAGGAGGAGGAAGAGGAGTGGAGAGGGGGAGGAGCCAGGAGGGCACAGAAGGAAAGAGGGAGGAGGAAGAGAAGAGGGGCGAAGATGAAAGAGGAGAAGAAGAGGGGGATAATGTCACGATTCTCATGTTATGTCACGTTTATAGTTTTGTAGGTTTTGGTGTTTTTGCTGTTTTCCATGTCATGTTTCCCTTTGGGTTATTGTCTTGTCATTAGTTTCCCTGGTGTGTCTAATTGTCTGATTATGTTCACCTGGGCCCCTGTGTTTTCTCCTCCCTCCTCACCTGTGTCTTGTTGTGTGATTGAGTCTTGTGTGTATTTAAGTTCTGGGTTGTCTGTCTGTCTTGGTCGGTTCGTCTTGTTCCCTGACTAGTTCTGCGCTGAGTGTTCTGTTTGTCATTGTACATATATATCATAGCCTTGAAATAAAGGAAGTTTCAGTTTATATCAGCATTTGGGTCCTGCTTGTTTCACAAACCGTAACAGTACGAACCGACCTGAAACATGGGCCCAGCAGATCCTTTCGAGCAGGAGATATTGGAGTTAACCTTTGCTTTAGCTGTCTGCTCTAGTCGATGGTTGGGAGCATCCAGTGGTCAGCAGCGAGAGGCTGTTCGGGCTGAGGCACACCAGAGGGCAATGGAGAAACCAGGTTTAGTTAAATTCTTACCTGGCTGAATTTTGGACTTCCTCTCAGTGTGTGATTCCCGGCCTGCTAGCCCCAGGCATGCTAGCTCCATGTCTCCCAATTCCCAACCTGGCACCATACGCCTTGGTGGGTTCCGTCTGAAGTCAACCCGTGCTTCTGCCCCAGTTCCTGCTCCTGTCCAGGAGTCATATTCTGGAACTCGTCTGGCTTATGGAGGTCCACGGAGTATTCAGGCGGCTGCTAAGAGGAGGAGTCGCAAGGCCAAGCTAGCAGCTCAAGCCCCAAGAGCCATGGTTCCGGCTCCAGAACCGGACCTTACAGCCATGTTTCCGGCTCCAGAACCGGACCTTACAGCCATGTTGCCGGCCCCAGAACCGGCCCTTACAGCCATGTTTCCAGGTCCAGTGCCGGCCCACACAGCCATGTTTCCGGCTCCAGAACCGGCCCATACAGCCATGTTTCCGGGTCCAGAACCGGACCTTACAGCCATGTTTCCGGCTCCAGAGCGGGACCTTACAGCCATGTTTCCGGCTCCAGAACCGGACCTTACAGCCATGTTTCCGGCTCCAGAACCGGACCTTACAGCCATGGTCCCGGCTTCAGTGCCGGCTCCAGTAACCATGGTCCCGACTCCGGCTCCTCGTCACCTGCTGACTCATCGGCCGACGCCAGCTCCTCGAGTCCTGTCGGCGTGCCGGCCGACTCCAGCACCTCGTCTCCGGTTGGCTGTCCGTCCGACGCCAGCTCCCCGTGTCTTGTCGGCATACTGGCCGACCCCAGCACCTCGTCTCCGGTTGGCTGTCCGTCCGACGCCAGCTCCCCGTGTCCTGATGGCTGTCCGTCCGACGCCAGCTCCCCGTGTCTTGTCGGCATACCGGCCGACTCCAGCACCTCGTCTCCTGTTGGCTATCCGTCCGACGCCAGCTCCCCGGGTTCTGTTGGCGAACCAACCCACTCAAGTGTCTTTGGAGGTCCCGCAGACTGCCCTTCTGCCGGGGGTCCTGCCAACCCCATGTCCTGAGCCGTTGGAGGTCCCGCAGACTGCTCTTCTGCCGAGGGTCCTGCCAACCCCATGTCCTGTGCCGTTGGAGGTCCCGCAGACTACTCTTCTGCCGGGGGTCCTGCCAACTCCATGTCTTGTCACGTTGGAGGTCCCGCAGTCTGCTCTTCTGCCGAGGGTCCTGCCAACCCCATGTCCTGAGCTGTTGGAGGTCCCGCAGACTGCTCTTCTGCCGAGGGTCCTGCCAACCCCATGTCTTGTCCCGTTGGAGGTCCCGCAGACTACTCTTCTGCCGGGGATCCTGCCAACCCCATGTCCTGAGCCGTTGGAGGTCCCGCAGATTGCCTTTCTGCCGGGGGTCCTGCCAACTCCATGTCCTGTGCCGTTGGAGGTCCCGCAGACTACTCTTCTGCCGGGGGTCCTGCCAACTCCATGTCTTGTCACGTTGGAGGTCCCGCAGAATGCTCTTCTGCCGAGGGTCCTGCCAACCCCATGTCCTGAGCCGTTGGAGGTCCCGCAGACGGCCCTTCTGCCGGGGGTCCTGCCAACTCCATGTCTTGCCACGTTGGAGGTCCCGCCGACTACTCTTCCGCTGGGGGTCCTGCCAACTCCATTTCCTGTCGCGTTGGGGATTCCGTCGACTTCTCTCCTGCCGGGGGTCCTGCCGGTCCTGTGTCCTCTTCCATGGGGGATCTGGCCGATACCGGCTCCTGACCGGCCTCCGGAGCTGTCTGGTCTTCACCCCTCCTCGGACTCTGCCTTGCCCCCGGGCCGTCCGCCCGAGATTCCCTCCGTGGACTCTGCCTTGCCCCCGGGCCGTCCGCCCGAATTCCCCTTTTTGAACTCTGCCTTGCCCCCGGGCCGTCCGCCCGAATTCCCCTTTTTGAACTCTGCCTTGCCCCCGGCCCGTCCGCCCGAATTCCCGTTTTTTGAACTCTGCCTTGCCCCCGGGCCGTCCGCCCTCCTTTTTTTGGGACGTTTTATAGGTTTGGGTGTTTTTGCTGTTTTCCATGTCATGTTTCCCTTTGGGTTATTGTCTTGTCATTAGTTTCCCTGCTGTGTCTAATTGTCTGATTATGTTCACCTGGGCCCCTGTGTTTTCTCCTCCCTCCTCACCTGTGTCTTGTTGTGTGATTGAGTCTTGTGTGTATTTAAATTCTGGGTTGTCTGTCTGTCTTGGTCGGTTCGTCTTGTCCCATGACTAGTTCTGCGGTGAGTGTTCTGTTTTGTCATTGTACATATATATCATAGCCTTGAAATAAAGGAAGTTTCAGTTTATATCTGCATTTGGGTCCTGCTTGTTTCACAAACCGTGACAGTTAAGAGAGTAGAGGATGACAGAGGAAAAGGGAGAAGAGTGGAAAGGAGTTGAGAAGAGTAGGAAGAGAAGACAGGAGCGGACACAAGAGGGGAGGTGTGGAGAGAAGAGGACAGGATGAGATAGGAGAGGAGTGGAAGAGAGAACATATATAAATCCCAGTGCTCATGTGTTTCAAAGTTCCAGTTCAATAAATTGATGTTCATCTACAGCTTGTTGCATTATTTCATGCATTGATATTATCAATAAGACATTTCTAAGCATTTACAATGTAGACTTGACTGGCACATCTTTTAAATCAAGTAAGTAGTCAGGTGTCCTAGGGGGTTGTGTGTGTGAGGGGAGGGGGGAGTGGATGGGGGCGGAAAGCTTCAGGGGCCTATCGATCATCACTTAATATGGTACCTGGAAAATCAGGAGGTAGCATGGAAAAAAATGTCAAGGCAAGCGTGGGAACCCTGATGAATTAAACTATGCCGAAACCCTGGGTATTTCCCAGTGCAAAGTTTCCTGGAAGTCTATGTAAGAGCTTTGCAGTGGCAACTTCAAACAGTTGATGCAGGTGTTTGCAATGGGAAGTTTAGAAGTGGTTCCTGAGTCATAATTTTGGTGAAGAAATTCAATTGAAGGTGGTGGATCAAAGCCAATTGGTGGAACAGTATTGGCTCCAGTGGCAAAGGCAAGAATTGTCCTCAGCTTCTGTGTTCCCTCTTGATCTAGAGAAAAGTCAATACATCGGAAATTAGAAAGAACACAAACAGACAAAAAAAACACTGCACTTAACTGATACAATGTCAAGATGCAGTGCATTGTTAATTACAAGCGAGGAGATATTTCAGCTCATACAAGAAACGCTTTAAACAATTATATATTAACCTTCTGCATCTGTTAGGTAGTCTCTCCAGAAAGGAACAACAACTTCTTCAGCACTCCTTCTATTGCTGCCAACTGTAGATAGGCGGATGGTGAAGAGGCTGTCAAGCAGGTCAGCTGTGAGGTTTGTAGGAGACCAGCATAGAAGGGGGCGAAAACTCTCCGGGTGAGCTTGGATTTTGTCCAGCACACCAAGTGTTCTCATCCATCCCGAAATCTGAGTAAAAATCACACTTGCTTTTTAAAGTGTTTTGATTGGCGACTTAAGTTTGAACTAAAGAAGCTTTTACATCTTCACATGTAGTCCTTTTTAAACGTCATGGCAAGGAAAAATGACTTGCTTAGATGCTGTTCAAACAGGAGAAAAATACATGTGTGTATGTACGCGTGCGGGGAGGGTTTACAGTATTTTTGCTCTAACACACAACCCAAGCCCACAACTACTTTGTACAACAACTTTTAAATGGCTAGAAGCGCTCGCACCACAACCACCTGGCATTTAGTTTTAGCCTATGTGACACGATGATGTAACATAATAGTGTCATGTGGCTTATATACGGTGCGGTTTAGTCGGGAAATTACCACATACACTTCAACAGAAATGGCCAACAGAAAACCCTGAACACAATGCAATCATCATGGGTTTCAATTCCTTATTGGAGAGGCAAAAAACTGAGGATAAAAATGTACCTCTCAAAAGGACCACGCACTCTGTGTATCACTTGGAACATCAGGATGTCATCTACAAGCAGATTCTTGTCTTCCAACCTCCGCAGCGGCCTCAGGCAGCCAGCATTGGCCAAATACTCCTCAAGTGGTTATGTTGTTGCTAGCAGATCTTCCAATGATTTACCCTCCGTGACCTTCCAATACATACAAAAAAAAAACATTTGAAAGCGCCAACATTTGAACATATTCCCCTCTGCACTAGCTACTAGTGTAGAAACAGACATACTTACAGCACAACATAGTCTAAAACTAAGGAAAATAAATTACCCTCTTAATTTTTTCGTGCAGGTCAATATCCGCAAGATCTTCCAACACTGGCTTAGCCAATTCTGGGCCATCAACAAGGCAAGAGAAGAGAGTTGGGGACAGAAAGCCTGCGGGAGAACCGCCATGTACAAGGCTTACTGCAATGGCCCTTCTTGCAATAAAGTACCGGTCCTCTCTCATGGCTAGAAGAAATGACAATTATTATATATTTGACAATGCATGCGTATAAAGACTTGAAAAATGCCTGTAAGATCATATAAAACAGTGACATACATGTAATAAATGGTTATCTGGAGTTTATCATGTGAGATTACAATCAATACATACCACTACTGTCAAAGGCCAAGTTCAGTTTGCCTTCTTCTCCCTCAAACATTGGAGATTTGGACAAAGCTTCCATTAGAAGTCTTAGAAACTCTCTTCTTGGTCCACCCAAGTCCACAGCCTCTTCAGGTACTCCCATATCATCAGAAAACCTGACAGAAATAGTGTGACATGGATCGTATGTCCCTCGTTTAAAACCCCTGATGGCTCCATCCAGGACTGTGGATCGGTTGATGTTGAACTTGCATTAAATATCTCTCTCACCGGCACCAAACATCCCGTAGCCATACTGGAACTAGCAAGATAAATAAAAGTTAGGGCACACACACTAGTTTTGAGCAAGTGGCATTATGTGTGTGTGTTGTTCATGATCATTGACAATTTTGAACTTCAGTACATAATTGTCACGTACAAAGTATACTAGTATAGTAGAAAGTCAATAGGTGGTGACATGTAGCATAAGCTTGCAAACTAAACTGCGTTCCTGAGAATGCTCAGTGGCATCTGCCATTCAAGTTACCTCTCTCTTGAGAGTAACAATCTTATTGCTGTTATTAGTCTTGAGGAGCCATTTCTAAACAAACTAAAGTAGTCGCTCTCACCAGGGATGAAGGAATGTGCCACTCAGTGGAGCGGTGTGACTTACTGTGTTTTTAATAGTTTTTGGACAACAATAGAGCTCTAACGCACAGGGGATTCAAATATCCGCACATAATGTCATAAATTATGTCATAAATCTTGATGTAATTTATCATTATTTAATACCACATGGTTAAACCTACAGTGCGGAACTGTGTCTACCCTCCTACAGTGAGTAATTAAAAAAAACAGTGTTGACATGTGCTTTTTGTACACCGACCAGTGTTTTTGCAAGCCCTCCGAGATCTTTTTTGTACTAACCTTTCACTCTGCAGGCTTGCTAGTATAGCCTGGTTCAATTCCTCATCAGAAGACTCGTCAGACAATGCAGACATTATTGTAAGGTAGCTATCATAGATTGCTGATTGGTGGTGTGTTGAGGTAGAGGGTAACACAGGACAATGGCTTGCTGGAGTGCTGCCCGGAGCTGGATCAACAGAAGTTGTTCCTCCAAATGATGATGTAGAAGGCTGACTGCTGGAAGGGTAGCTTTCCAGTGAGCATACTGGCAGTTGAGTAGAATAACTGCTCGCTGATGTGCTGCTGTGGTAGGGTGAGATACTGCTTTGGTAGGTCAAGGCAGGAGTTTGAGTGAATGACATTCCACACCCAAGTGATGAGGCAAAAGGTTGAACTGCAGAAGTACAGTTTGGTGGGGAGGCAGTCATTGGACTGTTGAAACTGTCTGAAGATGCATTTGATTGTCTATCTCGTGGTCGAAATGAGGAGCGCAGCTGCCTTGCTGAACCAGTGTTTTCCGTACAAATGTTGTCCTCACTGCTATAGCCTGTAACCTCATCCTTGGAAAGACATACAAATAATTTTCAGATATACTACATTTCAACTGTACACTGAAGAGTATCTGGAAACACTTGGATTAATGATTATATTGCTAACAATTACTTTTACTGTCCACGCTTTAAAAGTGACATCTCCCGACGAGTACCAGTATCCCCTTCTATTATTAGCTCTGTTAGTCCAACTAGGCAGCTGCCAATTAAGTCAATTTCTGTGCTTGGATATAACATTTAAAACAGGCATTCTAACTCTGCATTAGTCTATAGAAGTACAAAAATAAATAAACACATAGCTAGTAAACATTTTCATGACTACAAAGCTGAAATTAAAGTTCAAGAAGAACATACATTTCAAATGTCAGAGGTAACTGACAACATTTAATCTTCAGGCATGTTTATACACCGATTATGGCTTATTATTTTTACAATGTTCTGCAGTTTAATTCAAATGTGATATCACATACCAAAATTGACTTTGATGGTCTGATGTATAGGGCTTTCGATTTATACACTTTATGTATGAGATTTACATCCAGTTCCTGTCCAGCACGCAGTTTTGGCTTGATCAATCTGTTGCCACATGCCATCAGAAGCTCTAGGCTGAAAAGCAGTGGGTAAAATGACAAAAGGTAAAAAAATGCACAAGACAGATTGAAACGGATCCTCTGACCGCCTGTTTTCCATTTCCTCTTTGATGATGGCAGTCAGAAAAATAAATGAGAACGAACGTAAGTGATGCCACAAAATCAAATGTACTAGTATGAATAACTGGCTTAATAGGTTAGGTCCTTTTTTCATTTGAATAGAATCACTATATCACAGTTTGGACTGGGACTGGATGATTACATTAAAGTGCTTACCTCACATCAGCTGAGAGTTTTTCTCCAAAGGCATCCCTCATTTGATCAGTGACAGTCCTGTGGTCCCAGGATTTCTGGAATTCAAATCCATTCAATATATGTCCTTGTTCATGCAACTGTTGCTTTGTCCGATGCTTTATGACGGCAGTGCTGGATGGTCCCGGAAGAAGGATGATGTCTTTGTTGAAAGTGTCATGATAAACTGTTTTGGCCCTACAAAACAAAGCAGATATTTTATTTTATATTCATTAAAAGATAATAATAATACATTACATTTATAAAGCGATTTTCCTGGTGCTCAAAGCGATATATTATATATCATAAATAAAGTGTTGTCTTTCTACTGAAAGACAAAACTAGACGGAGCTGGAAGTAATACATTAATTATCTTCTTAACTTACAATACCGAAGTGTGTCAGCCATGTGTCCTCACCTGCTCTGTAATGCTTTAGATATTGACCCATACACAACATAGACTTTGATTAACCTCTTCTAGCAAGATTAAGTTCATCAATATGTATGCCTGACTAGCTGTCGGCTAGCAAGGGAAATTATTTCATATTCCCCACCTTAAACAGATTTGGGACTAATCAACAGCATAGCAAGCTAAAAACATTAGCGTGATAGTTAGAAATATGTAAACTTAAACATTCATCCAACATTTAGTAACGTTAGTTCATCAAGTTGTAGCTCAATATTACAGTAGCATACTTGTCATTGTCCATGGAATTTAAAAGTGTGTGAAGAAAAGAATACTTCAATTTTCTACACATCTCGATTGACATGTGTACAAGTGTTACACAGTTATATTAGTTGTCATTGTATTAATCGGAAATAAAAGCCTTTAAGGTCTATTTAAGATTCAAGGCTTTTATTGTCATGCGTACATAGCTACAGGGTAGTTATGTCGATGAAAATCTTAGGTCACTGAAGTATTATTTGAATTATTTGAAGGATTAAAGTAACGTGTCATGGCAGGAAAGTTCAATCTGGTATATTCATTTTAATGTCACCTTATATAGAATGTGTGTTAAACTTGTGATTTCTGCATTGAGTGACTTCTGCCTAGCAGATACCAAGAAGAAGCCCCTAGGGTTTCTCTGTTAATTATCAACAGCGGCGCCGGATTCATTTCAGAAGTGGGGGGGCCAAAAAGTGTGTGTGTGTGTATGTGAAAGAAATGCTAAATCTACAGTGGTAATCAGTCCGCCAGTGCCTCCGCCAGGGCGGAGTGGTAATCACTCCGCCTCTCTGGCTACAGGAGGTAATGCAATTCATGAAACTTATTTAAAGAAATTCAAGAAATTGACATAAATTATTTATTCAACCGATGAACAATAGTTGTAATACAGTTACGAAAAGGACGAAGAGCCACTCGAACTGGCCTGGCTGGGGCGTAATATTAACTGTATAATAAAATAGGTCTTCCAATGAAACTATTGGTTAATAACACCTAACACAAGCTGTGATGTCATGTAATCAAAATCACATGACTCAAATGTCCAATCACAGGTGAGGGTGGAGGCGGAGCACCCTTCAAACAAATGTCCGACATTAGGCTAAAGCTAAAGAACATTTCCACGTGGCTAAATCTACACAATCTTCCTAGATTTTGCCGAAGTAAACCTCCCTTCGCTCACTGGCAAAGCAGATGCTCCGGAGCACTTTTTTGAGGTCCAGGCCGTCGGTCAAATCTTTGTGGATGTGGAGGAAGAGAAGGTGATTTAAGCGGCGCTCGGACATTGTTGAACGGAGGAACGTCTTCAACCGACGGAGGCTGGAGAAGCTCCGCTCAGCTGTTGCATTTGACATTGGCACAGTCAAATACAGCCGTAGAAGTTTATCCACTTCACTGAAGAGGGATTGCGTGCCTCGTCCCTGTGCCGCCAGCATGTCGGTGATTGTGGACACCTTTGTCACCTGCATGATGGGTCTTTCAGCGGCGGAACTACTGTTGTGTGCCTGCAAAACTGCTGGAAACAGTGACAACTGGGTGGACAGCCGTTCCATGTCAATATCACCTGTGTACATGTCGACCAGATTTTGGGGGATGTTGATGCTGCCGAAACCAGGGGGACTGTTTACTGCTGTGAGGAGTACCTGTTCCATACTCATCAGCAGCTGCAGAGTGGGTTGGTTAAACCTGCGAGTCAGCTCAGAAGTGAGCAGGTCAACTACCTCAAAAAACTGGCTCCTGAAGTAGTCCTCTGGATTTTCCCAATGATGAGACGCATCCCCATCATCATAACGGCGTGGAGCGCGCCGCCTTGGAGGAAGAGCCGGGGCCTGGACCAGGTCGCTCATGTTCGTTCTTTGGGCCTCTTCAAAGATGCTGTGGAATGCCTCTGTGGACCTCAGGTTTGTGTAGTGTGTCTGGAGCATCTGCACTGCTGACTTAACTGTCTCTGCTGAGAGGTCTTTGGACTGGAGCACCCGAGCCACCTCTTCCGCAGAAGAAAACAGTGTAAGACACACTTTCAATCCGAAGAACACACTAAATTGAGTCATCAATGCCTGCAGCCCTGGTGCCTTCTTGCTTGCTTCTGTGTTCCCCCCCATTCGGATTATTTCATCCAACGTGTCGTAGACGGCTTCATAATTCGCAAGCAGGGATTTTATTGCACTGCCTCTGGCTGTCCAGCGAGTGGGGCAGAGCGGTGTGAGGCCACTGACAGTAGGAGAGGCAGCAGCTGCAGCATCCCTAATGGTATTAAAGATGGCAAGTCGTTTTGGTGAGTTGTTGATGACCTCATGTATGTCGTGAACTAAACTGAAGGCACCACGTACCATGTTGCACTTTGAAGCAGCTTCCTGGAGTATGAGGTTTAAGCTGTGATTAGTGCAATGCATTGAGATTGCTTTGGGATTGATGTCATTAAAACGTTTGGCCACACCTGACATTTGTCCCTGTAGAACAGATGCGCCATCGTAGGTTTGCCCTCTCATGTCACCAATGTCCAGGCCGCATCTCAGTAACATGTCCTTAATAGTAAGCGTTATTGATAATGCGTCAGTCTTAGGACAGTCATACATTCCTATGAAGTCTTCATGGACAACATAATCAGCTGATACCCATCGTACAGTCAGAGACAATTGTTCATGCCCGGAGCAATCGCGAGTTTCATCCACAATAACTGCATAATGTTCTGCATTGTTTTTAATTTCTGTTAATAAAGTGGTGAGAGATTCCCGATACATTTGGTTTATGAGTTCATTGATTGTCTCGTGTGATGCATATTTCCCGGTGAGCATGAAGCTTCTCAGAGTGGGGTTTTTATCAGCTACGAGTTCTACTAGCCTTTTGAAATTGCTCTCCTTATCCTCATGCCCCCTGATTGCTAGGCCCTGTCGGGTTAGAAACTGCAGACAGCGCAGCTGCTCCATCATCCCATCTCTTCTTTTTTCCTGCTCAATACGCTCCTGTTGGACAAGCTGGATGTTGACTGGTGTTTGACTGAAGAAAGCACACTTTTTTTGAACACACTCTCTGTGAACATTGGACTTTTCGTGGCTGTCCAGGAGGCTTGGGCACTTTTTCCAGTTATTACATCCGGTATTTACAAAACTGTCATCTCCAGATTTGGAGAAAGTTACCAGCCGTTTGACAGCAGCAAATCTCAAATTTCACAGAAGGCCCGTTTAGTGGTTTTACAAAGAATTAGCCACTCTCGGTTTTTGTACCATTCTGCATTAAAGTACCTTTCTCTTTGTCCAAACGATCTAGCGGTCTCCTTTTTATCAACAATTAGCTGTGCAGCTTTACCCGTCTCGATGTCGCGACAACAAGCCTCCACGCAGTCGGAACCAGCCTGTTTCGGTTCAACGAGGCCTGCGGTTTTGACAGTCTCTGCGGCTGCAGAGCTGCTGCTTTTGGGTTTATCTGGCTGCGCTGGTTCTATAGTTGAAGGTCCAGGCTCCGGAGTTGTGGTGGATGTCAGGGATGTGACATTGAAGTGGTTGAATTTAAGTTTAGTTTGACTGTATTTCATTTTCTTATGCGCTGGTTCTTCTGACATGTTTGCGAGCTAAGTTTATCTTTCTAGGTTAACGGCTGCCACACACAGAACAACGTAACAAATAAACAAATCTCAGCTTTTTTATTGGTTGTAATGTAGGCTACTTGATACATTTGAATGGTGTGACAAAGTCCTCTTTGATTGGATTAAAATGTACATATTCTTCCTGTTATGTTTGCCTGCTTTATTTTACCTAGTGCAATATTTGAACTGCTCGCATTGACCCAAAGACACATTTTGAGTTGTATACACTGTTGGAAAGAGGAGATTCCTAGCTTTCTAATGATATCAGGATTGTTGTTGTACTCCAAATATTAAGCAAAATGTCACATTATATAATGATTGCCACCGAGTCATAATTTTGAGAAAAAGACGTTCAAAGTTTCCTCTTCTCTGGAATCCATCGATCTGATTGATTATTAGCGGGGCAAATGACCAGAGTAGCTATGGAGGGAAAATATTTTCGTTTGGATTACTTGTCTCGGGTAAACTCGCAAGTGTGTCTGTGTTAAACACACAGACGAGAAACACCGGCTGTTGTTATGCCCTGTGACGTTAAATTACTCCGTTCTCCTCTTGTAATTATGCCGTTACAAGCTTTCAAAGTTGTATTTATCATCTGGATTTGCCGAAAAAAGTTTAATATTCTGAAAGCCAAGACTTTGTTTATTTGAAATCAGATGAAACTGTCACGGACCCTGCCGTGTTATCTAGATTACTATACGGTTTACATTAATAATTTCAGTGAGAGGGAGGGGGAGGGGAGCTGCTGCTGCTGCTGCGCTGAGGGGGAGCCGAGTGAGAGCGAGGTGCCTGTCTTCTTCCCTTTACAAGCTTCACAACTGTATTTATCGTTTGTTTTTGGAAATAAAAGTTTCATATTCTGAAAGCCAAGACTTTGCTTATTTAAAATCAAACAAAAAACTCGAACCCCGGAAAAATATTTTTTTACACAAATACACGTATATTTTTTAATTGATCCATAAAAGTGGGGGGGCCAATGGCCCCTTGGCCCCCCTGCTTCCGGCGCCCCTGATTATCAATAGTCCTTGCAATTAACAGGGGAAATCCCGGATACATTTTCAGACATAAGGCAGTTAAAGTCTTGTAGAATGAATGTTTATCTCCTACACATCCTGCAGGCCTTGAGACTTGGGTCACCCAGCAGTAAACAAGATAAACGTCCTTTTGAGCTTATCAATAAAATGTATTCATTCCTAGTAAGCTGACTTTGGGGTGAAGGGAAGTTCAGGGAAGCCATTAAGCCACAAGAACAATTAACTTATGTTGGTTGACTGATGCGGGGACTGTCATGGGACGATGGCGTTTGGATATTTACAAATATGGCTTTCATAAAGAAAAACAGGTGACTGTTGTGTGATAAGATACATGATAGGATGTTTGTATGTGTTGAAGATGTTTAGGGGGAATGAGTATGTGTCCTGTCAAAGAGTCCTCTGTCATGACTCCAAATCATTGATTGGGGGATCTGCCTGAGGGCAGAGGGACAAACACACACACACACACACATACACTGTGAAGCAAACAATGGAATCAACACACTGACTTACTACCTGGGATCCCGCCCAGAAGGGAAACCGACCAATGGAATACTGCCAACTCACTGTCGAGCTCGCTCAGAAGTGAACTCTGTGTATAAATGTTGTGATCATTTTGAAGATCGGCGCTCTTGTTTTTGACTTGCCGCTCCTAAGCATTGTCTCACACGGTGGTAGAACCTGAGCCCGGAATACTTTGCAGAGTGCTTCGTGATTCGGTGAAGTATTTGTATGTTTCCACCATTAAAGCAGATTATTGTGTAACCCTTATCCTGGCTGCTTTGAATTTTTCCTTCTTTTGAGAACCCGCTCATATAGGAATGGCGCGGAGCAGAGATTCTGCCCCAACAAATGGTGTTTCCCCGACGTGATGACGTCATGACGTGGTGACTTCATGAGTAGGGTTTTTGAGAGGAAAATCAGCAGCCAGCGGACGAATGGTCCGGAGAAGAGGCCTAGAATAATCTCTGACAACTAAAACGAGGATCCTACAATTGAAAGGTGAGCAGACGAGCCTGTTTCTATCGAAGGTCTGTAATTGGCTAAACTAAATTTTAGAGTTGTCAGAGACATATTCCAGTGTCATAGTTGTTGCGGTGGAATATACAAATACGTGTTTTAGTTGTAAAGTAGGATATTGAGTTCCTGCAGCCGGAAGGGTATTGAAGTCCCTGGCTTAAAAAGTGGAGGTACAGAGTCCCCACAGTTATACTGTCTGGAGTAGTTAAATGGTAGTATTGATTCTCCATATAGGACTGACTCAAAATAACAAATCCAAAGCTCGACGGAGCTGGAGATGAGTTATTTATGTTATAAGTGATCCAAAGGAGAGTAACGCAAACTTCAGAAAGTCATTCTGAAGTGACCGGGCCTCACTATATCCTTTGTTGTGTTGGGGTTGAATCTATAAAGCCAAACGTCACGATAAAGAGTTCTGTAAGCCTGGGTTACGACTCCATGTCAGCGTCACATCGTTGAAAGACGGTGTTGAAGCGCGCTGAGAGGCTCGCTAAACTTGTTGGAATAAACATCGGACAATAAAAGCTGAATAGACTGTACGGGGAATTTTTTCTTTGAATATTTACTGGTAACGAAGACAGTAAGTCAGATGAATAGATACGAAGTCATAATGAAGGGAGAATTTGAACGAGAGGAGCGTGAGTTAAGAGCTTACGAGAACAGTGGGTTCAAGCAGAAAAATTGAATAAAAGGATAGCAGAAGTGTTAATTGTTGAAAGAAGCCCCCCTTCTCCTAAAAAGGCTGAGAGCTGCAGCGGGGGAGAGAGGGGGGTGTCAGTATTTGTCTGTGAGACCCCCCCCCCTTTTTTTCCTCTCGAGAGCAGCAGCAGCAGCCCGGAATGTGTCTGCTTGCTTTTTTCTCTAGTGATCTGAAGTTGGAGTGAAATACATAGAAAATTAACAGATCAAGGTGTGATTTGAAGTGGTAGATATATTGAAATAAATAAGAAACAATGATTTGCTGCTATTTAAACATAGTCTTTGAGAACTGATTGATACCGTTGCATTGCGTTGTGAATTTCATGGTATTTGTCATTAACTAAGGATTGTACTTAATTATACTTCAAGGAAAATTATATTACATACAGTAACCTTAGGGGAAAGTAAAAAGAGATTTACTGAGTATATGAAGTACATTAAAGTTAAGGCTTTATTCAAATTAAATATAATAGGTGGATTTTTCCACCTAGAATAAGACATGGAAAGAGGAGAATTTGTTAGACATGAAATAACGAACTCACTGGAAGAAATATATATTGTAAGGTTATTTAGGAGTTGTATTTATCATATACAGTTACTCTCAGTTGATGGTTGTTTAAAGTAGATAGGAAACTGAAAACGTAAACGATTCACCACAATGGTGTTTTTTAGTTTATGAAGAAGGAGTAGAAAGTAGAAAGAAGGTTTTTGTAAGTTTGTCAGAGGGAATCTGTTAATGTTTAAGCATGACAGAGGTGCTGCACGAGGCTAAAAGCCATCTCACACAGTTGGAGAACAAAAGAGGTTTTGATGAGAGAAGCTTGGGCCGGCAGCTGCAGGGCGCAGAGAGGAAGAGAGAGAGAAAAGTCAGATGGTTTGAAGAAGTATAGAGAGAGTACAGGTTATATAGAGTTACTACTATTCTGGAAAATGTCATATTTTTTTATGAGTAACATAAGATAAGAATATACTTTTACTTTAATTTACTAGATATAAGAACAACAGGCTTATCTAGGTTAACAGAAAATTGCTATTAACCAGTTTCAGCTGCAACTATCCTGTCTTTGTTCTAAAGAGAACATAAGTTGCATTTACAATTAATATTAAGAAAAGTTCACAATAGATACCATTAAAGACCGTTTGGGATTAATAGGACGAGTTTGTCATAAACATTCGTGCTTAGATGGAATAAAAGTGTTGAGATGTTCTCAAAAATGGGAGTTTTCACAATGCTTTTTAGTTTTTATTGAAACAATTAAGTAATAAGGACAGAAAAATGTTCCGTGATGATTTATTTAGGTTTCAGCTTTAGTAATAATGAAGATTACATTTTGTAATAATTCCTTTAAGTGTTCCAAAAATATATTCATTAACTGTAGTCAGATTACTTGTTTTTTAATATATAGCGCTGAATACAGTTAGTTTTGTATTCTGTTACAAATCTAACCATGCTTTTAACACACAACTTAGATAAACAATTTGAAAAAGAATAGAATAAGCAAGAAGATTACAGATGAATCTATAGTGGTTAAGAAAGGTGTCTTTGTTTTGCCTATTAACTGAAGTAATGAAGAATAGGAAGACTGTTACCATTAATGGGTTTAACATTCACATGTTTCAGCATTCCTGACCATATAGACGCTGTTTTATTTTGTAACCCGCTGGGGGAGAGATTTACATTGAGTTTTTCTCCGTAGCTGATTTGCTGTGATTACAGCAGCATTGGATAGTTGTGCGCCACCTTTGGGTTGTACTCTGAATCAGTGTGTTGGTGAAATGTTGCTCATTGCAAACAGAAGAACTGTGCAAAGAACGCATCTCTGAGGAGGTATGGACAGTTTGCTTGTGCCTCGTTGTCAAGGCAACAGTGCTGTGAAGAGGTACTGCAGTTTTTGGGGATTTCTGCTGTATAGAGGACAACGTGTGTCTGCTGATTGTATCACATTGATCCAGAGGTCCCTTCCCCCTCAGGACATCCCAATGCCAGAGAGAGTTTCCTTGGAGCCCACTGACCAGGGCCGGTTCTAGCTTTTTGGGGACCCTGCCACTGACTACAGCTGAAGAGGACAATGAATCATTGACTGTTCTCAATATGACAAGATCAAGAGACAGGCTGGTCTCAGTCTGTTCAGACTCTGAAGAAATCATGGAATGATTTTACAGCATAACTGTGCAAGAGTTTACCAGAAGGTGGTGTAGAACGATATGCTTAGTGTTTAGGAAAGAAGGCTGATTGTTTAATGATGGTCTGGAATACTGAAAAGATTAAAGTTTAATATCCTTGTTTGGCAAACAAGACATCTGATTATTTTGTCACACATGATAATCTTGACATAGTGACTAGCTATGGGTAAACGTGTGGTTGTTAAACCGTTTACCCATACTCTGCAGAGTGCTTCGCGATTAGGTGAAGTATTTGTATGTTTCCATCATTAAAGCAGATTATTGTTTAACCCTTATCCTGGCTGCTTTGAATTTTTCCTTCTTTTGAGAACCCGCTCATATAGGAATGGCGCGGAGCAGAGATTCTGCCCCAACATCACAGGCTCCTTCAACAGAGCAACACAATAACACAGATACAATAGAGCAACTAAACACAATAAAATAGTGCCATAAGAGTATACAAGTGATACATAATTTGTAAGTTGCACACAGGTGAATGTTATGGATGTTCTTAGTTCAGGTGTTTAACAGTCTTATGGCCTGTCGGATGAAACTGTCCCAGAGTCTGGTGGTCATACACACATTGGTGTGATTATGTGGGTAGAGCAGAGACAGAAACGTCGTTTTCAAGGGAAAACACTGCTGTTCCACGGACAATATTTTTAGAAACATAAAAAAAAACCTGCCTCAGCGGCCTTGAAAGTTGGCACCCGCCGACACGCACGAGCGACGCGCCTCACGTTTACCAGGCGGTAAAAGATGCAGCATGTGTACGGCCACTTAGCATGCTCAAGTGTGTTGCTAAATAAGCAAACATACATTTCGAATTTAGTAGATTGACAACTTCCATTTAAGTTACAATGTACGTTGTTCTCACCTTTTCCTTGGTCGCGAGTTCCACTTCCCAAAGTGGAGCTGAGTTTGGTATCTCAAAGATCCTCCAGTTTGTCCTCCTTCATCTGCTTGGCCTGCCAAAGCGACTTGGGAGTTGGCAGGTCTGAAACGTTCTCTCAGCTCACTCTCCACCGCGCTGTGAGAAACGTTATTAGTAACGTGCTGCTACTGTGCCTGTGAGCCTGTCCTCTGCCGCTCAAGGGACGATGACAGGGATGTGACAGTTTCAGTGGTTGACAAAAGGTTCCTTAAAACCCCTAATGCTTGCTGCAATCTACGCGATTCATCTTCCTCCATCATGTTATGTTGATTTGAAATCCGAAGTTCTGAACATGAGCCCGCCCCGCTCGACCTTCTGAGCCAATCACAGCGCGAGAATGACCTGCCTTCCGTTTCCACGATACTTTCTCTCTCACATACATAAATTCTTCTCTTGCATACATATTATTGTCTTCATACATACATACATTCTTCTCTTGCGTACATATATTGTCTTCATACATACATACATTCTTCTCTTGCATACATATATTGTCTTCAGACATGCATATATTATAAAATATATGTATGTAAAAGGAGAATGTATGTATGTAAGAGTGAAAATATATGTATGTAAAAGGAGAATGTATGTGCGTGAGAGGACCAGTATGAATTACGGCCTGTACGGCCCCTCATACACTGTTCTGCTTTCTGCACTGACCTCAGCAGCTGTTCTCACGATTTACATGTTGCAAATGACTCCAAACGACTCCAAATGACAAAAATACAGTTGTTCCAATATTCACGAAACGCTATATATACATTACTATTATGATTGCACACAACAAACACAAACAGCTCCTAAAGAATAACTAAATATCAGGCTACAGCCCTTGTATATTTTATTATACACACAATTTTTGACGATTTACATGGCGCAAATTGCTCCAAACTGCTCGCATATAGTTTTTCCGATATTCACGAAACGCTGTATACACATTACTATTATGATTGCACACATATTTCAAATTGCCTTCCATTAGCCCCGCCCCCCAGGAAGTCGGCCATTTGGAAAAACGTGCGTTTTTCAGCCATTTTAAGCACATTCTTGCAAACTCCTCCTAGGGGAATGATCGGAAACATTCCAATCCAGGACAAGTTCAGCCCCTATCCAATATGATACTTAATTGTGGAGCACATTTTGGAAAAATCACTCGTGGAGGTCGTAAGCTAACAGCGAATACACCATCTTTGATGATTTACATGTCGCAAATTGCTCCAAACTGCTCGCATAAAGTTTTTCCGATATTCACGAAACGCTGTATACACATTGCTATTATGATTGCACACATATTTCAAATTGCTTTTCATTAGCCCCGCCCCCCAGAAAGCTGGCCATTTTGAAAAATGGGCGTTTTTCATGCATTTTAAGCACATTTGTGCTAATTCGTCATAGGGAAATGATCGGAAAAATTCAAATCTAGGGCAACTTAAGCGGATATCCAATGTGATGCAATATTGCGAAGGAATAGTCGATCGCTTGAACATGGAGCTCGTAAGCTAATGGAGAATGTACCATTTTTGACCATTTATATGTCACATACTACCTTAAAGGGGACCTAAAAACAGGGCTGCAACGGATTTGATACATGTGGATTCTGATTTGCACCTCTATGATGTCACTCCACCTGTATGGTCAACTCTCCACCTATCAGAGGAATGAGAGGTTGCAGTGGCATGGCAACAGCATAGCAACAGCATGGCAACAGCATAATAACATGACGCTTGTGCCTCGCCCCCTCCTTTGCAGGGGGGGGGGGGGGGGGGGGTGTCAGCTCCAGCTCAGGCAAAGACAGAGCTGGAGTGAGGCAAAATGAGGCATGGCTAAAATGCATGATCTGTTTGGTATTTTGAAAAATAAAACTTATAAATATACCTTATATAGCTATGGCCCTACAATATATTATTCAAATATAGCATGATAGGCCCCCTTTAAGCTACTGAGACCCGCCTGTCTGCCTGCACCTGCAACTCTCTCTCACACACACACACACACACACACACACACACACACACACACACACACACACACACACACACACACACACACACCCACACCTACACATTGTACAACAAACACAAACAGCTCCTAAAGCAGAACTAAATATCTATGGAGGATGGATTGTGACACAATTAAATAAATAAATACATCATTAAATAATTAATTAAATGTGTCATTAATTAATTAAAATTGGAATTAAATACATAAATATGTGATTAAATGTGTCATTAATTCATTCAAATACGTATTCATTCAATGTAAAAACCACATATAATTATTTCACTATTTAATTAATTATTTCATGGACCTGTGTTGCAGCGCTTCATGAATTTATTTTATCTGTCAAACTCACCCATCAAAGTCAGGGGGCGGGGCTAACGCAAATCTAGTCTATCCATTGCTTTCGTCTAAAGCCTTTCCAAGCATGGCGGCTACGGAGGACATTCTTCAACTTTCTCAGGAGTTGGTGAGAGATATTTTAAACCTTGCTGAAGATGTGGAAGCAGGACCTGCTGACCCAGAGCAGGTAGCGTGTAAAGCAGAGGAGTTTATTGAAATTGTTGGAGTTATTTCCGCCCTTTCCGATCAAGATATTGATCGTAGAGTGACTGCAAATTTAGAGGAAGTACTCCACCGCTTCTCTGGTACCAGGGCGCAACAGATACAACACACACAGGGACCAGGACGTTTGGCGTTTGACATACCGAGTGCAGTCTTGGAACACCAAGTTCTTTCTGGAACACCAGTTTGTCAAATTGCAGCATTGTTCGGAGTCTCAAAGAGGACCATCAGAAGGCGTATGAAACAAAATGGTCTAAGGTATTTACACTACATTCACGAGTTTTCAGTTTATGAATGGCCGGTGTTGTGTAACAAACTCGATACTAATATGTTTTTTTTGTTTGTGCAGAAAGACCGACCTCTATTCAGCAGTGAATGATGAGGAGTTGGACCATATTGTAACAGAACTCCACAGAAGACATCCAAACACCGGCTACAAGCTAATGCGAGGTCATCTGAATGCAAGAGGTGTGCGTGTTACAAGTAAGTATAATAATATATGACCTGATGTAAGGGATAATATAGAATGAGACGGTCATTTCTCCTATGTTTTGCTAACTCTATTCTGGGTCGTGAGAAAACGCAAAGCCGTTTAGAAATCAATGCATGGAGGGATTACATACGCGTGTATATCAGATGTGGGTAGTAATGAGTTACATTTACTTGAGTAACTTTTTGGATAAATTGCACTTTTAAGAGTAGTTTTAATGAAAAATATTTTATATTTTTAATTGAGTAATATTGTTCTAAAATAGCAATACTATTGAGTACAATTGTTGGCTTCTCTACCCACCTGAGTATTAAATATATGTACATATAATATTTGTGCCTTGATTTATGTTACTTTTGTAAAGATTTAATATATGTGTGCTGTAGTTAAGAAGTATTGTTTAAAATACATGAATTTGAAGTTTATTCATTTATAATATCGTAGACAATCCCAATTAATTGACTGTAACCATAACAGCAGAAAGGGCAGCTTTAGCCAACAGAGATATTATCAGCTGTAGTCCCTGGCCAGATGAAAATAGACAGCCCCCCCAAAAAAGAGATTATTATTGATTACATTCATGTTCTTATTTGACAAATCAGATGTTACTCAACAGTTACTCAGGACTTGAGTGTTTTTTTTTCCACCAAATACTTTTTTACTCTTACTCAAGTAGTTATTTGGATGACTACTTTTTACTTTTACTAGAGTAATATTGTTCTAACGTAACAATGCTGACTTGAGTACAATTTTTGGCTACTATACCCACCTCTGGTGTATGTTTTATATGTGTGTATTTATGTAGTGTTGTCAGACTCTGATCTTGCATGGTTGTTTTCCACGCCTTCACTCTCCCTGTAACAAGTTATGAGTAATTTTTCTAACCATCACCATTAGTCCGAAGCTGATTAAATAAGGCAAATATCCTACATAGTTCCTCTTGAACCTCTTTTCCTTTATGCTCCTCTAATTGTAGCGGTGTCCCTAACAACTGCGTGTTATACATAGCAGTGGTGAGAACAGACTGTAGAATGCAACGATTGACCAATCAATTTAACAGAATTGGTAATGATTACATTTATTTATATTGTATCTATTATTTGAAAATGAACTATACAGTAGTGAGCCTAGCTAATTTTAAGATAATGTTCATGTAGCCTATGTTTCTATTTGCAATGCATCCAGTCATTTTATTTGCAGTTAACTTGAAGCCAGTAGCCATGTATTAAAATATCCTATCACTAAGTTTGGTGTAACAACTTTTTTCTCTTTCAGAAAATTTAGTTAACTTTGGTTATTTTGACATGGTTCTGCACTGTAATAGTTGTACACACCTCACTATGTTATGACACTGTTTCCTCAAATTAAGTGACTCCACAAGTATTTTTGTTCCAGCACTAGTCAAGTAGATTGAACAGGTGTGAGTGTGTGTTTTTTTTATTTCATTCTTCTATCCTCAGTCTCAAGACTGCAAGACTCATTACGCAGAGTCGATGCAGAGGGAGTCCACATGAGACGTCTAAGGCTGCGTGTGTTAAGACGACGCCAGTATTCTGTTCCTGGCCCGAACTCTTTATGGCATGTAGATGGCCACCATAAGCTCATCAGGTCAGTGATATTGGCAGATAAAGAATGCATCTGTCAGTAGAATTGTTTTACAGTAAAGTTGTTTTTTGTGTGTTTACAATTGCCTTACAGGTGGAGATTTGTTGTCCATGGTGGGGTGGATGGATTCAGTCGTTTGGTGGTCTACCTGACTGTGGCTGGCAATAATAGAGCTAGAACTGTCTTGCAGAGCTTTATCGCTGCTGTTGAGCAGTATGGGCTGCCATCAAGAGTACGGTCTGATAAAGGAGGAGAGAATGCAGATGTAGCAGAATTCATGATCAGGAGCAGAGATGCCAACAGGAATTCGCACATCACAGGAAGAAGTGTCCACAATCAGCGGTAAAAAATTGTTTGGCAACTAGGCTCACACAACAAACATTACCAGTTGAATATGTCACCCACAAATTAACACCAATTGTCAATTTGATCCTAAAAACAGAATAGAGAGGATGTGGAGAGATGTGTATGAACATGCCCTGGACCTCTTTCATCAGATCTTCACTTCACTGGAAGATCAGGGAACACTGAATCCAGACAATGAAGTCCATCTTTTCGCACTGCACCGGATCTTCCTTCCTCTGATTCAGCAAAGCCTAGATTCTTTCAGAGATGGATGGAACTTTCATGGTCTTAGAACTGAAAGGAATCAGTCACCACAGCAACTCTGGAGAAGATACAGAGAGCAAGGCCCAATGGAGGACCCTACTGAGGTTAAAGAAAGATCAAATTTTAACACTTTTTAAATAGTCTGTTTCCCTAATGGAATTATATGAGAAATGATATGCTATAAAGGTACTTTAAATGAATCATACATCTTATCAAGGTCTCCTGAGCTTTTAAAGAACAACCTGAGTTATAGTTATAGTATTCATGGCTGTATTATTTTACAAAACTATATAGGCGACCAAAAACCAACAGGGTCCATAGTGCTCAGTAATTTTTTTCATAAGAAGGCTGTTTGCTGATATGTGGGTTGTATCCCATTTTGAATTATGTACTGATTAGTTTTAACCATTTCATCATTAAGTGGCCATCCTAAAGGCTTTTTATAGTTTTTTCACTAGAGTGCCTTGGATTTTTTCTTCGGTTATTTGTAATATGTATAATTTCTCAACTGACTTAGTGACCAAAAATAACAAACTTAACCCTTGTGCACTGTTAGAAACCACTACCGACTCGTTATTGTTCATTTTAGTGGCTTTTTTCCCCCAGCCACGACTTTGATGCAGGTAGAGAATTTGCCCAGTGTATTATTGACCTAGTGACATTTTTAAAATTATATTTACAAAATTCATTTCAAATTAATGTGTCACCAAAAATCATTCCATTTTCTGTAACACAGCAACATTTATGGCCACATTTAAGAGTGAAAACATCCAACAGTGCATGAGGGTTTAATACTTTGAGTAATGAAACTAGTTTGATGTATTAAGTACAAGATTGATCATGCTTGTCCTCCATTCAGGTTTATGAAGACTATGGGATCGACTGGAATGGACCTCAGTCTTCATGGAGGCACTGTGTCAGTCCCTGAGATTCAGCTGGCCCATGAACTCTCCGATGAAGAGGCTGCCATTTTGCCAGCTCCAGGAGTTTCTGTAACTGATGCACTTAGATCATATATAGAGACTGTGCAAGTTTTATCAAGAATCATAGCAGACTAATGTCCAACCAATGCTTTTATTTGGCATCTTAGAACAAGCAATCATAGTAAAACGCTTCATTCCTTAAAATCAGTTTAGCCTTAAAGCTCTTCCATCACTGTTATGAACTTGTAAATGGACTTTATGCACAGCTCCATTACTTCCTAAACTTAAAACACACTCCTTTTACTTGCTGTCTCATTATTGACCACTGAATGAATAACATGAATACTGCTCTCTTAACACTGAAAGCTGATGATGCAGAATGGTTGGGTGTAAGTAAATGGAAAAAACTATTTTGAATAAAACAATTGTCAACTACTGGACACAGTATGTTCACTGTTTGTTTTCAAAGACACTGAACTTGTGTCAATTGACCTGACCAACTGCACAGTGCACATCTGTCCGAAAAACACTTAAACAAGTCCAAATCCAGTCTGAACACTATTTATGGCAGAGACGAGTGCTTTCTCAAAGTCCATGAATGTTTTGAAATGGGCTGGCAGCTTTAGTGTTTCAAAGCATGCGGAGGATGTAGGAAGGGTTCCACCAGAAATCTCCACTTTCAGTTCAGGAGGAAGCTTCTCCCAGCCAACCCAGAACGTCAGCAGCTGGACCAGTGTAGCCGATGAAGCTAAAAGTCAAAGTGGATTCAAGACTATATTTAGTTCAACTTAATTCATATCAATGAGACATAGAAGAGTTGCTAAAGAGAATAAATTAGCCAAATACAGGTGAAACTTGGAAAATGAGAATATCTTTCAAAAGTGCATTCGTTTCAGTAATTCCAAAGGTGAAACAAATCTCATAACATGCAAAGTGAAATATTTCAAGCCTCAGTTATAATTTTGATGATTTGGCTTACAGCTATGAAAACCAAAAATAAAAGAATCAAATTAGAATATTTTATGAAATCAATAAATGTAATCATCAAAATTATTTAAAAAAATGCTTGAAATATATTGCTTTGCATGTAATGAGTATATCAGTTTCACCTTTTAAGTTGAATTACTGAAATAAATGAACTTTTGCACGATATTCTAATTTTCCGAGTTTCACCTGTAATGTTAATTACCTGTTTCAATGAACATCCTTAGAAATCCAGTGATGCGGCACGTAGACTCTATGTCAAAGTCTTCATCATCACTGTCCTCAAGTGGCCATGTGATTTTGTCTAGAAGCATCTTACAGAACAAAGTAATTATTTTAAAAAGAACTTATTTTAGTGAAGGAATAGGCAGAATACATTCTTGGTAAAGGAAAAGAGAACCAGCTCAGTCATTGAAGATGTGTGTACATTCATCAAGTGAAGTCAAATCTAACTAAATTACTGATTTACCTGTGGTGTGAACTGCATTTCAGCCATTTTGGGGAGAAGAAGAGGGACAAGATGTCAACAGGGGCCATACCATCACATCTTTCAGTCCTTTTCTCAACTGTTTGATTTGGCGCATGGTCCTCCCAATAACCTAAGAGGCAGAAAAATCCATATTACAGATGAAATCCTCAACCCAAATTTGCCAATAGTAGGGAAAATGTTCATAAAAAGCAAATTACTTGCTTTATAAAATCCATCCTCACTCTACTACACAATATAGCAACCCTTTATAAGACATTTTCAAGTTCTAGAATAATGTACGTACGCCGCTAATCAAATGTGTTTTCCTGTAATGTCCCTTTATTTAAAAAAAAAAAAAAATTCTACCTGGGTTACAAGTTAAAGAGAATGCTAGTTCTCCTGCCTACAGTCCCAAAATGCCTGTGAGAGAATAAGTGGTGCTTCATGCAAACCTGACATAACTGTTCTGCTTAAGACAATGATGGATGATGGGGAAATGCCACTTTCTAAGTTTCAGCACCTGATGTCTAGTGCTCAAATACGGTACTAAGAGAAGTTAACAGTGGTGAACACCTAACTATCACCTTTTTAGAGTAGATTATCAAAAGGGAAATTCACACAACCAGATGAGTGTTGTTGAGCTGCTTTGATGTACTGTAGTGTGATTTTTTTTTATGAAGGATTGCATTTTGTTTATGATGATTTTTCCTACTGGGTCAACTTTTGTGAAATTGGGGTTTCTTAAATATACCATTGTTCTAATAACACTTGCAGGAATGAGAAACATTGTAGTAGTTAAACTGTATGTATTTAATGCTGGTTTTGAATAACTAACATTACTATGGGCCAAGACCAAATATGTTTAATGTTTCCATCTCTTCCTGTGTTGACATAAGAACCCAGGGTTCACAACACTTTATCATTTCAACAACTACAGCAATGAATTCCGTCAATAAATAGGGACTCACTGCATGGAGTAGAAGTTTGTTATGTAGCCATCTCCAATTTGTTTTGGTGACTGTTGGGAGATCCCAGGACATTGAAAGATCTGAAACGGCGTCCTTCTGTTCCGGTGTAAGTTCTTCATGTTCAAGCTAAAATCCAAATCATACAAGTGATTACATTTGCCCAAACAATAATTCTGCAAGGCAATTTTTTTGACATTACATACCAGTTTTATGATGCTCCTGATGTGCAGATCAGGACAGTCTTCTGTAACAACAGTTGCTGTTTCAGGGTCCCCATTGAACAGTACATGAATTACAGCAGGACTTAATCCTGTGACATGGGGGCCGTCATGCAGAAAGCTGTGGGCCAACATCCTTCCTGCAACCCGGAAGAGGTCACTTTCAATAAGCACCTCTGATGCAGCTGGAACAAGATGATCAGGTTCACCCTCAAATAGCAGTGTTCGGCCCATTCCTCCTGTAAAGTATCCAGAGATCTAGAGATTAAATCAAAAACAATTAACCACTGAAATACATTTTCATCTTTACAATAGGAAGAGACTTACCAAGATCTAGACTGAATCCAAACTGAAGTTTGGATATTATTGTTGTCATAAAGTACCGCATCACTCCCTCCCCAACAGCAACGTCACCTGAAATAAAATTGATGAATTAATTATAATTAATAAATAACAGTGGCAAAACAATGGCTGACTGATCCAGGTAACAGGATTAGGTAACATTTAACAAGCAAGGAAAAAGTAGTCAATATTGTATGTGTGTATTATGCAAGATCTTTTTTCATCAGTGATCTTCAATTATATGATTTATGGATCCCATTTAACAATTTCATATAAAAACCTGAGTGTTATAAACTTTACTGATACATTTATATTAAAAACTTTGGTAATACTTTACTTGAATGGGTATGCATAAGACTGACATGATAATGTCATAATCATGACATGACACCTGTCATGACACTTTATGAATGCTTATGACAGTCGTCATCAAGTGTCATTCGATAAATGATGTCACTTTTAATGCCAAGTTGACTTTGTTTGAGATGTCTTTGTTATGACAACTTGACATAGACCAAAACAACGTAATCTGTCATAAACATGACATATAAGACCTGATTATCAAACTTTGAAAATATATTTAGCTTTATGTCTTAACGTAACATTAAACTGTCATATATTGATAGCTTTCACATTGTAGTGTGGAATCTACAGAATTGACGAGGCATTTTGTTGGTTCTTTTTACTGCTTTATTTACGTTTTTACATTACCTTTTTTGTTGGAAATAGGTTGAGAGATAACTGGCACAGAGGACACCAGATTAGACATGCAAAAACGTTCAAAAAGTTTGATAATAAGGTGTTCTGTGTCATGTTTATGACAGGTTATGTTATTTTGGTCTATGTCAACAACAATGTCAACTTGGCATTAAAAGTGACGTCATTTACCGAATGTCACTTAATGAATGCTTATGACAGTCATAAAGTGTCATGACAGGCATCATGTCATGATTAAGACAGCATCCTGTCCGTCTTATGCACACCCATTCAAGTAAAGTGTAACCCAAACTTTATATTACTTACCAACAAGAATACAATGAAGTGGACATGCCCATTCTTGCTGCTGTTTATAGAATGACAGAAGTTCCCGTTCCCTGTCTTCTTCGGAGTCCCTTACATCCATCTTCATTCTCAGTGCTTTTCCAGGTGCATGTTCCCTTAAAAGATGCTCTTTGAAAACGTTTGCAGCTTCAGCTGGTTCCTTAATAAGCTTCCAATCTAGAAAAAAACAACAATAAAGTGATCAATTCCAGACAGACATGTTGTTAGTTGGGATGTTACCCGCAGATTAAGATATCCTCTCAGTCTACAGAAAAGGAGAACATTTACAGAATATTTTACAAAGCTGAGTTGATATAAAAACCGCTTTCTGTAAAAAAAACAAAATATTTTAACAATATATAACCCTATTGCCCATTGTTTTGTGTAATTGTATTAGCTTATCCAATTATATCTTACAGGTGTTATTTTTCTATTGACACAGTTTAAATTACACACAATCTTATAGCAACTGTATTGTGATGACACAGACCGTTGTTTGTTTCTTTGGGACCAAAATCCTCATCAATCGCTGCTGGGGCAACTGAACCCTCAGCTGATGTTGATGGCCTCACTGGAAGACTGTCAGTGACTGGAGCTGTCCCGCTATCATTTTCTTCACTTTCACCTCCCTCTTGTTCTCTTTCTAATGCCTGCATGGGTGCCCTTCAAGTTAACAAAATTGAGATTATGGTCACACTCCCTTGTTTGTGTGCACAACACTTCCCAAAGAAAAAAGAATACACCATCCTTCAATTTCTATAGGAAGTACATACCCATTGCAGCTCAATCTGTGCAGCTTCATCTCTGAAAAGGGAACTTCATTCTGGCAAGTGATGCAGGGGATTACTGGACCAGAGACATGACCTGAGCTCTCCTAGCAACAACAACAAAATACTTTTAATTAATGATTAAATGTCACCAGTGAGCTTTGTTTTAATGATGCATTAAACTGAGTGTGTGAAATTATGTACACTACACAATCTAAGGTTAGATCCTGTTGAAGTGGACGTATGTAGATTGTGGACTGTCCAATCATCGTTGATGGATCTTTCAGAAAGGCAAGTGTGTATCCAGAGCTGGGACACGGAAGTAGTGCCAGATTTCGACTACGAGTAGATCCTGCAATTTTAAGAAATTCAAAGCCTCCGCCTTTTTGGAGCTTCGGGAACACTTCCATAAGTTTGTTTGATATGACCATTGGATCGCTGTCATTCCCTGTGGAATAAAAGCACATCATATTGACTCACCAAAAACTAAGCAAATAAGCCTGTTATAACGTATTCACAACATGATAAATCAACCTAAGTTTGAGTCTAATATGAACATATGGAAATACTTGTCTATAAAAAGAAATGCCGAGCATAACTGCACAATTTCAACTTTCCACAGACAGTACAGTACTTTCTTTATGGTTTTGCTAAAGTCTTAGTTTCTTACTCACCTAAAAATGTCACTTTTTGCTCTCCAAGTCCTGAAGAAAGAAATTCCTGTTTATGCTGTACGCTTGGAACTTTCTCCACCTTGTGGTCTGCCAAACAACAGACCGTGTGTGTGTGTAGCTTCTTCGAATGACTTGTGCTGGTCGTCTCATAGTCCTTCTGGCGCCACCGGTATACGGCGCGAAAAGCCTTGCTACCTCGGCTGCAACACAGAACAATGACAACTCAATCGGTCACCAGTCAGCTAAAACAGTTAGCCTCACCGTCTATTTAAATTTAGTGGTTGCTGCGAGCTAACACTATTTTGCCGATTAGCGTTGTATGCCCGCACCATTGAACACACACAAAGCATACCGCATACAAACACTTTTCAATCCATCTCCAAATTGTTCGCTAATTTAACCTACACCTGTGTCCAAAGTCATTGATTACTAACACACTTGGCTGACATTAAATGACTTAGCTAAACTAAGTTAGCTTACCTTGGACAGGTGTTCGCAGTGGAGCGGCAGGTAGTGGAGCCGCCGATGTCGCCGGAGCCCCCGCCGCCGCTGAGGTCGCCGTCGGGGCCGGAGGAGTTCTGCTGAGAGCTTCCTCGATTAAAGTCGCTGCTTCTCTCAGCAGCTCAGGGCAACTCTTCGACATGTTGTACTGCACGCATGAAATTCGTCGATGTAGGTGCAGGCATGGGTGCAGGACGGAGTCTTCCACTTGACCCAACGTACTGTAGCCTATAGGTGAATAGCGCCATCCAGTGTATCGGGGTATTTTCACTATCAATCCATTATCTGGAATCCATCTGTCTTGACTTGATGCGCTGGGTAACCAATCAGGTGTTAGAACCCGCCCCCTGACTTTGATGGGCGAGTTTGACAGATAAAATAAATTCATGAAGTGCTGCAACACAGGTCCATGAAATAATTAATTAAATAGTGAAATAATTATATGTGGTTTTTACATTGAATGAATGCGTATTTGAATGAATTAATGACACATTTAATCACATATTTATGTATTTAATTCCAATTTTAATTAATTAATGACACATTTAATTAATTATTTAATGATGTATTTATTTATTTAATTGTGTCACAATCCATCCTCCATATATATCAGGCTACAGCCCTTGTATATTTTATTATGTGAAGTACTATATGATTTCATGAAAAATATCTACTGTTTATTGGTAGATATCTCCTGAAGCCTACAAATAAAGTGTGAAATGTAGGCCTGTTACATATATTATTGAGCGATATATATTATACACACTGTTCTGCTTTCTGCACTGACCTCAGCAGCTGTTCTCACTGTAAACATCGCCTCACAATGAAAGCATAACCTAACATCCAGGGGAGATGTGATTAGTGAGTAAACAAACAAACAAACAAACGGTAAAGGGCAGAAAGTCAGAAAGGTCAACTCTCCACCTATCAGAGGAATGAGAGGTTGCAGTGGCATGGCAACAGCATAGCAACAGCATGGCAACAGCATAATAACATGACGCTTGTGCCTCACCCCCTCCTTTGCAGGGGGGGGGGTGTCAGCTCCAGCTCAGGCAAAGACAGAGCTGGAGTGAGGCAAAATGAGGCATGGCTAAAATGCATGATCTGTTTGGTATTTTGAAAAATAAAACTTATAAATATACCTTATATAGCTATGGCCCTACAATATATTATTCAAATATAGCATGATAGGCCCCCTTTAAGCTACTGAGACCCGCCTGTCTGCCTGCACCTTCAACTCTCACTCACTCACTCACTCACTCACTCACTCACTCACTCACTCACTCACTCACTCACTCACTCACTCACTCACTCACTCACTCACTCACTCACTCACTCACTCACACACACACACACACACACACACACACACACACACACACACACACACACACACACACACACACACACACACACACACACACACACACACACACACACACACACACACACACACACACACACACACACACACACACACACACACAACCACACCTACACATTGTACAACAAACACAAACAGCTCCTAAAGCATAACTAAATATCAGGCTACAGCCCTTGTATATTTTATTATGTGAAGCACTATATGGTTTCATGAAAAATATCTACTGTTTATTGGTAGATATCTCCTGAAGCCTACAAATAAAGTGGGAAATGTAGGGCTGTTACATATATTATTGAGCGATATATATTATACACACTATTCTGCTTTCTGCACTGACCTCAGCAGCTGTTCTCAGTGTAAACATCGCCTCACAATGAAAGCATAACCTAACATCCAGGGGAGATGTGATTAGTGAGTAAACAAACAAACGGTAAAGGGCAGAAAGTCTGATTCACATTTGATCATCTTGAATAACTTATAATCACAACTGGAACAGTTTGCAGAGCTGTGCTTCGTTGACATCCAGCCATGCGTCACGCCTCTTTCAAACATCACTGTTGGCTGAAATCGTCTCCGGAGAATACTTCACTGTACCCTCGGTTATAGCTCCTCCAGAGACACTCCTCTCTCCTCTAAATCAGTGTATCCTCGGTCACGGCTCCTCCAGACAGCCTCCTCGACGAGCCTTTAGAGAAATTAGTTTTCCTTCCAGACGGCGCGCCAACATCCGTTTCCAGGTTGCTGCAGGATGACCTGGGAGTCTGGGACGCGAAATTAGAGAAATGACAAACGGCTCATTTCCGAGTACTCGCACGCGTCTGCTTGACGCCAGGACGACCGGCCGCCCTCCCCGACAGGCGCACGGACGCGAAGGCCCGCTCATCACTGCGCGCATAAGTGCGACCACAGTTTTAATTATTATTATAGTGCTGCCGTTTCCTGTTTTTGAGGCCTTTAGGACGCTTAAAAGGTTTTACATGTCACAAATTACTCCAAATTACTCCAAACTACTCGCGTATAGTTTTTCCAATATTCACGAAACGCTGTATACAAATTTTTCTTTTGATTGCAGACATATTTCAAATTGGCTTTTATTAGCCCCGACCCCGACAAAGTCGGCCATTTTCAAAAATGTTCGTTTTTCATGTATTTTAAGCACATTCTTGCCAACTCCTCCTAGGGGAATGATCGGAAAAATGTCAATCTAGGACACCTTCAGCCCCTATCCAATATGATGCTAAATTGAGAAGAACATTTTTGATAGCTCAATCATGGAGGTCGTAAGCTAACAGCGAATACACAATTTTTGACGATTTACATGTTGCAAATTACTCCAAACTACTCGCATATAGTTTTTGATATTCACGAAACGCTGTATACACATTGCTCTTATAATTGCGGACATATTTCAAATTGCCTTCCATTAGCCCCGCCCCCGAAAAAGTCGGCCATTTTGAAAGATTTGCGTTTTTCATGCATTTTAAGGACATTTCTGCGGACTCCTCCTAGGGGAATATTCGGAAAAATTCCAATCCAGGACAAGTTCAGCTCATTTCCAATGTGATGCTAAATTGTGAAGGAATAATTGATCGCTCAAAGGATGAGCTCGTAAGCGAACGGAGAATGTTACATTTTTGACGATTTACATGTCACAAATTACTACAAACTGCTCGCATACATTTTTTCCGATATTCACGAAACACTGTATACACATTGCTATTATAATTGCACACATATTTCAAATTGCTTTTCATTAGCCACGCCCCCCAGAAAGTCGGCCATTTGGAAAAATGTGCGTTTTTCAGCCATTTTAAGGACATTTTTGCAAACTCCTCCTAGGGGTATGATCGGAAAAAGTCCAATCCAGGACAAATTCAACCCCTATCCAATATGATACTAAATTGCGAAGAAAATAGTTGCTAGCTCAAACGGGGAGCTCGTAAGCTAACGGAGAATGTACAATTTTTGACGATTTATATGTCAGATAACCTACTGACACCTGCCTGTCTGCTAGAGCCATATGAAATCCGCGTTCACGGAATCGCGGACGGAATCGCGGAATTGACCAATAAAAATGGAATCAACTGTAAAACGTGGAATATTGCAGAATTTGCCATAATTTGGACTGAAATTCCGTTTTCGGGAGAACGATGGAACGTTTGGTGCAAAGCAAAAATGACCGGGACGCTAACACGTCACTTCCACACTGCTTCCACGTCACTTCCACACTGCTTCACAACAACACAGCAATGTCCAAGCGTGTAGCTGCTTCGGTATCAACATCATCATCTAAAAAGCTACGAAATTCCACACTAAACCCTCAATTCAGAGCACAGCAGTATCCGAATGATTTTTATGCCTCCGGCGATAAGTTATTTTGTAAATATTGTCAACATACCGTGGATTGGACCCGCAAAAATACGTGCGACGATCATTTAGTCTCGAAAAGCCATGTCAGAAACAAGGGAAAACACTGTGCTTCCCAAAACACACCTGCACTTCAAACTACAATTACAGCAAGTACCTCGTCAGCAGATTCAAGACGAGAGTTTGTGCAGGACTTTGTAGCTGTTTGCGCCGAGTCAGACATCCCTTTAGCAAAGCTGAAGAAGCTGCGACCATTTCTAGTTAAGCACTGCAAGCAGGGAGGAGCGCTGCCCGAGAACGAAACAGCCCTTCGTCAAATCCATCTGCCCCGTGTGTTTGACCAACATATAACGGCTGTTTTGGAGAAAATCCGTGGGAAGAAGTTGTCGGTGGTTGTTGACGAGACGACCGATACCAGGGACTGCAGTGTTCTAAACATCGTCATTGGTGAGCTAATGAACAGCCTATTAACATGTCGTTTAAATATCCTAATTTTTTTTACATGCTGCAGTGTGCATTGTCAGCATGCAAAGTGTGATGACGATGATCTCTGCCTGGTGATCACAATAGATACAGCTAGAGGGCGAGGCTAATCAATGACACTATTGTGATTAAATAGCTATGTACAGTAGTCCTACATTTAGGACTATAGATGGAAATTATAGCTCCTTGCTAAATCTGGTGCACCAGTCTATTTTTTTTATGCAAATGATTGTCAGTGCACACTGTCCTTTATAAACAAAATAAACTAAAGGTGCATAAATGATGCATTACTGTATTTCATCACAATAGAATAGATACTATAGCTAGGCTACTGACATTGTGATAATGTCAGTAGCTAGCTGTATCTATTGTTTACACTTGAAATGTGTATTTTTATTTTGTTCATTTTTATTTTGTCACAATATTATTTGGCTTAAATATAATAATCTTTTGCTTGTGTTATCTTTCATTGCAGGTGTTGAAAACCAGTACTATCTGGTGGATGTAATTTTCATGGATCGATGCAACCACTCAACAGTTGCCCAAGCCATCATACGCTCCTTCCACAGCAATAATCTGGAACTGAATGATGTCTGGGCAGTGGTCACAGATAATGCCTCCTACTGTCTGAAGGCATACAGGGAGATTCTAAAAGGAGTGATGCCCAACAGTGTCCATGTAACGTGCCTCTGCCATATCATAAATCTGGTGGGTGAGACCTGGCAGCACTACAGATACTTCTCTGATGCTGCATCACTTGTGGCAGCGATGAGATCTGTCTTCTGCAGGAAGCCTGCTAGAAAGAGAAGATGGGTGAGCTTCCTCATCAACAAGGAGTTTGTGCACACCAAGGCTCCTCCTGAATCAGTGGGCTCCAGATGGAATAGCTGGTTTGAGGCAGTGCAGTACCACGCAAAGCATGTTCATCTGTACAGAGAATTTTTGTTGGAAGAAAATTCATCAGCCCAAGCAGTCACAAACATCCTCAGCCTGCTAGAAACAGAGGAAAAGATGCAGGCCCTCACTGTGAAGCTAACCTTCATCGCAGAAGGCTGCTCCAAACTGATGACAGCTCTGACTATCCTAGAAGGAACCCATCGTACCACAGCAGTGTCTGCATACAACATCATGGAGGACCTGGGCTCTTACCTAGTGAATGGAACAGCAAAAACATGCGGGTTTGGTGCCAAGACAGATGAGCTGCTGAGAAAGACGGGTGTTCGAGAGAGGAAGCAGGTTCTTGACGATCTCCATGATGCCTTCCACTTGGCCTTCACAAAGTTCTCCAAGCACTGGGACACGCACCCAGCCAGAGAGATCTACAAGCTGATAAGAGTGTTCGATCCAAGGCAGGCACCAGCCATGGAGAAGCGGATGGAAGCCTACACAAGACTGATACCCATGGCAAACCCATCACAAGAGCTCAGTGAGCAATGGATTGCCTACCAGCACTCCAGGGAGCCCTTGGCAGCTGATGTCACTCTTGCTGATTACTGGAGGGGCATGAGTGTGAGATTCCCAAAAGTTGCAGAAATGGCAATGTCCTACATCTACTTCCCAGTCAGCTCAGTTGACTGTGAGAGGAGTTTTAGCAAGTACAAGACTCTCCTTACAGACAAGCGAGAGGCACTCACCGAGCTCAACACAAAGAGGCTGACCATCATGTACTTCAATGGAGATGTCTCTGATAGATGGAAGACTTAAATGGACAGACAGGAGCTAATAAGGAGTAGTAGTACTAGTCATACTACTACAGGGAAACAGAAACACGTTTTATTGTTTTAGTTTCAAGTTTTCAACTAAATTCAGGTTACTAAGTAAGTTGTTGCATATTTTCTGATGCATTTTTTCATTTATAATGAAAAGCGTAACAGTTTACAGTTATTGTGTTTACAGTTATTGTATTGAGTGTTTTGTTTACAGTTATTTATCTTTTTTACTTGAAGCACAGAGAGAAAAGTTTGCTTAAAATGTGTTAACTCAGAAGCCAGAAGCCAAGGGAATGTTTTGTTTAGAGTTTTTTCTTTACTTGAAGCTTATAAGCACTTTAAAATTGAACTGTAGCACTTAAACATTAAAAAAGACTGTTATATCTTATTGAATTGTGGACATTTATTCATTCCCACTTATTAGACACTATTTCTGATGGTAAAATTAGCGTAAAAAGCAAAATACAGAATTCTGAAATATTAAAACGGAAAAAACGGAATTTGGCAAAAAATAAAATGGAATTTGGAAAATAATAAAACGGATTTCATATGGCTCTACTGTCTGCCTGCAACATCCACTCACACACACACACACACACACACACACACACACACACACACACACACACACACACACACACACACACACACACACACACACACACACACACACACACACACACACACACACACACACACACACACACACACACACACACACACACACACACACACACACACACACACACACACACACACACACGCACCTACTGTTAGTCCAACAACGCCCTTTGCTGGGGGCATATTCATTACAACAACTACGACACCGATACACTCCCTAACCCTAACCCTACTGTTTTTTTGTAGATATCTCCTAAAGCCTACAAATAAAGTGTGAAATGTGGGCTGCCTGTTACATATATTATTGAGCGATATATATTATACACACGGCTCTGTTTCTGCACTGACCTCAGCAGCTGTTCTCACTGTAAACATTGTGTTACAATGAAAGCAGTTGTATTAAAAAAAGAAATAGCCTAACATCCAGGGGAGATGTAATTAGTGAGTAAACAAATGGTAAAGGGCAGAAAGTCTGATGCACATGTTATCATCTCAGATAACTTATAATCACAACGGGAACAGTTTGCAGAGCTGTGCTTCGTTGACATAAGTCCAGCCATACGTCACGCCTCTTTTAAACATCACTGTTGGCTGAAATCGACTCCGGAGGATAAATCCCTCGGTTATAGCTCCTCCAGAGAGACTCCTCTCTCCTCTACATCGTTGTACCCTCGGTTATAGCTCCTCCAGAGAGACTCCTCTCTCCTCTAAATCAGTGTATCCTCGGTTACGGCACCTCCAGACAGCCTCCTCGAATATCGATCCTCGACGAGCCTTAAGAGAAATTTGTTTTCCTTCGAGACAGCGCGCCAACATCCGTTTCCGGGTCGATGCCGGAGGACCTGGGATGCGAAAATTAGAGAAATGACAAACGGCTCATTTCCGAGGACTCGCGCGCGTCTGCTTGACGCCAGGACGACCGGCTGCCCTCCCCGACAGGCGCACGGACGCGAGGGCCCGCTCATCACTGCGCGCACAAGTGCGACCACAGTTTTAATTATTATTATTATTAGTTGCGTATTTTTTATAGTCTTATATTTCAACAGTTTTACAACAAACTGTGACTTTTTTGACATGGAAATTATTTTTTAAGATTGAAATTCTTTTACAATTCAAACGGGATCGAAAGATAATCTTTCTCTCCCCATTGACTTCAATAGATAATTTTTCCGAAATAAGGTCCCATGGGTCGGAAGTAGATGAGCGGGACTTCGCCTCTATACGCTGATTATATCACGGATAAGAACCAATCAAATTGCTTGATTTGACGTGTCTGTTTTATAAATAAATATATATATAGTATATAATATAAAGTATATACACTGAACAAAAAAATAAATGCAACACTTTTGTTTTTGCTACCATTTTTCATGAGATGAACTCAAAGATCTAAAACATTTTCTATATACACAAAATAACCATTTATCTCAAATATTGTTCACAAATCTGAAAGAATTTGTGATAGTGAGCACTTCTCCTTTGCCGAGATAATCCATCCCACCTCACAGGTGTGGCATATCAAGATGCTGATTAGACAGCATGATTATTGCACAGTTGGTCCACTCCTCTTCAATGGCTGTGCGAAGTTGCTGGATATTGGCAGGAACTGGAACACGCTGTTGTATACGCCGATCTAGAGCATCCCAAACATGCTCAATGGGTGACATGTTAGGGTTTGGGAACCCTAACCCCTAACCCATGCTGGATGTGGAGGTCCTGGGCTGGTGTGGTTACACGTGGTCTGTGGTTGTGAGGCGGGTTGGATGTACTGCCAAATTCTCTGAAACGCCTTTGGAGACGGCTTATGGTAGAGAAATGAACATTCAATCACGGGCAACAGCTCTGGTGGACATTCCTGCTGTCAGCATACCAATTGCATGCTCCCTCAAAACTTGCGACATCTGTGGCATTGTGCTGTGTGATAAAACTGAACATTTTAGAGTGGCCTTTTATTGTGGCCAGCCTAAGGCACACCTGTGCAATAATCATGCTGTCTAATCAGCATCTTGATATGCCACACCTGTGAGATGGGATGGATTATCTCGGCAAAGGAGAAGTCACTATCACAGATTTTTTCAGATTTGTGAACAATATTTGAGAGAAATGGTTATTTTGTGTATATAGAAAATGTTTTAGATCTTTGAGTTCATCTCATGAAAAATGGGAGCAAAAACAAAAGTGTTGCATTTATATTTGTGTTCAGTGTGTATATATAGTATATATAGTAGTATAGATCTCCATGGTAACTTATGCTGAACGGCTAGCCTAGTCCGGAGCAAATTATGAATGAAATGCGTATAGTAATCATAGACAACACGGCATGGTCCTTGACAGTTTGTTTTCATCTGATTTCAAATAAACAAAGTCATGGTTTTTAGAATATTAAACTTGTTTCGCCAGATCATTCAGATTTTAAATACAACTTTTAAGCTTGTAAAGGCATAATTACCAGCGGTAACTTAACGTCACAACAGGCATAACAACAGTCGTGGTTTCTTGTGAGTGTTTCTCCGGGAAACAAACACAATACACACAAAGCGTCACAGATTATTTTGCGGTATTTGGCTGCCGAACAAAATCATGTACGCAGCTCGCAACGTAACTAGGAGTCTAGTGGACGGTATGAGTACTACAAGTAAAAAAATAAAACATATATTTTTGTATTAATTACGTTGTCTATACATTTATCTGAGGGCCGCAAAAAGAGGAGGGGGGGATTTGCCCATCCCTGGCCTACTGTATGCAGAAGTATTATTTTAAGCAACACATTAAGTTGACGAAACACTCGAGTCAAATGTAATTAAAGTCAGATCCACTCATGTCTTAGACGGGGCAGTGATATCATAAACCTGTTAATGTACGCATTCAAACACATTTTCTGTTACCAGCTGTATTCAATTTGCACTATGTGGCTTTGATCCTGGATAAAGTGTTTAAGTCATGGATGTTTAACGTCTTAATATTTGTCTAATATTATAGTTCACTTTTCATTCATGAAGTATGACGCTGCGCTGTCAGTACGCTTCTCCCAGAGCCATATAATAGAAGAGTTACGACATCTCCGTTCACTCCAATGGACCAGTTTTTTACAGCAATGGCAGATCGTGGAGCCTGTCAATAGTTCCCCGGAAGTTAGTTATTGAGAGGATCTGCGGCTAGCAGCGCAGTAGAGTTGCAGCATAATAGACCGTTCGTGATGGACTTTTAAAGGTAAGAAGACGTTTAAAGATTTATATTGCGGATATTATCAGAACATCTGAATCAAATTAACTACACATGTGTATTAAAGGATGTTAGTGGATTATCCCTTAAATCAGTATATTTTACGTTTACAGATAACAGATTAGGCTAGGATACCGGATAAAGTTAGCAACACACGTTAACCACGAACAGCCTATTAATCGGTTCTCTTACTGTTATTTCCTCCAACGTTGTGGAATTAGAGAACAGGGGCTTCTTAACGTGCTTTTATCCGGGGTGGAGAGAGTTACATATTAGTTAAATATAACATTGGGGCGTGTGATTGTAGTGGGTGGAGGTGGTGAAATGAGGATATCCATCTTGGAGTTCAAGCTAGTATAATATAGTTAACGTTACACAATAATATGGAAGAGAGCTATTTTTGTGATACATCGCTATTGATATGGATTTAGAGTGCATATTTGAGACTTCCGAACAGTAAACAAAAACGTTACTTGTCTGTATTATGTTGCAGTTCAGCTGATTTTGGATTGATGGCAAAGGGAGAGGGACTGAAGTGAGAGTGAAAACACAAGGTAAGTTTCAAATAGGTCAGCAATTTCCCATCCTATAGGTTGCTAGATGTATCTAACCCTTTTTCCTGTCTTTGTCTCCCTCTTTCAGCACAAAAACCCCAGGGGGATTCAATGGAGCCTGAAGACCTGCAATGAGTCCCTCACCCTGAGCCTGAGTCTCAACTCCCAGAGTTTTGCAAGCCCCTCCCTGTTCCTTATTTTTAACAAACAGACGTTAAGCTTCCCAATGGTGTGGTCTTCGTTTTGTGAAAAATATGATTACCTCACATGTGTTGTTGCTATTGTTGTCTTTCGAGATAGTTAAATTGCTCCTACTGACTTGAGCCAGACATGACAGATTTCTCCCATTTTTCCCTTTAAACTGTGGGGTTTTCTCCGGAAGTTTTTCCTTGTACGATGTGAGGGTCTAAGGACAGAGGGTGTCGTATTGTCATACTGATATTCTGTACAAACTGTGAAGTCCACTGAGACAAATGTAACATTTGTGATATTGGGCTATATAAATAAACATTGATTGATTGATTGATTCTTTCCTCCTCTCTGTGTCAGTGGGGAAGCCGTACATTCATACTCCTTTCTCTGAGCGATTGGAGCATCCCCAGGCAGCAGAGCAAACCATGGGGGAGACTATATGCCAGGACAACACAGAGGAAAAGGCACAGACAAACTGCATGACATGCTATTCAATGTTTATTGAATTCCATTTATTAACTGTCAGTTGACAATCATTGATAGGCACCTGTCGGTCTCCTGTCCTTTCTGAAAGTCATAAAGATGACATTACTCATTTAGATTACTTATGCCCTCAATTACCAGGGGACTACTGAAACCACCATGAATTAAAGAAATGGTAGAAATGAATCTAATCAGAATTTTGAAACCTTCCTTCTCATCCCCTCCCTCTAAATATATCAATAAACATTAGGAAGTGATGCTCCTGACTACCATACAGGTTTAAGAAGATAATATTTGTTTTAAGCAATTCAAACCAATAAACAACAGCAACAGGCTCTTTAACCAAGACAACGTTAGCCTAACATCTATATGTTAACAGGTAAGATAGCTGTTCACACTATGTATATTTTCTGCTATTTTATTTTTATTTGAGATTCTTACATTTTCGATTGTTTAATTCTAGTCTTTTAACTGTCTTAGGTACAATGCCAGTAGTAATATTCATCCCGCTTCCATCACATTAGTAAGCATAAAAAGTGACAGGTGCTGTGACAGGTCACACCTCTCCCTACTTATGCTAATGAGCTAAGTCCCGCCTCCCCTTTGATCGAGGTGTGAGATCTCAAGTAGGTGTGATATCCCAAGTAGGTGTGAGATCCGTCGATAGGAGGGGGGTGATGTGTATTCACAGGTGTGAAAAGCCCCCACTGTTGCGCCTTATGGCTAATACAAAATGTTTCAATCACATTAGTATGCATAAAAAGTGACAGGTGGGCCCGCCCCCAAGTGTGTGTGTGTGTGTGTGTGTGTGTGTGTGTGTGTGTGTGTGTGTGACGGTCTCCCCTAACCCCTGCTGTGGACCGGGGCTACATCAAATCTTATTTTAGCCCCTAAAGAAAAGCCATAAACATAATAATTAAAAATAGTATTGATGTATGTTACCACTTTCCTTCTTCATCAGACAGCTTAGATTCCCGTTAGAAAGGGGCTAACATCTACTCTCGTCTCAAAGCCTCCTTCCTTCTGCGGTGATGCAGGCAAATGCTGCCCCTCTCTACTATACTAAAGTCCCCATACAAACTTTATTGTCCTATCTAAATTAGATTAAGGTTTTAATATGATTTGTGTTAATTAGTTTACTAGCTATGAGGAAGTCTCTGTCTACATTGCAAGGATTAGACTGATGGTTGTAAAACACAAATTGAGCCATTGACCTGGCTAAGGGTTTATAAGGATATCTAGTTTCCACAGCAAGAGAAAGGTGATGATGAACCACCCTGGCATTTCTTCTCTGCGTTTTCCTGACCTGGATCTGTTCCTGAAAATCTCTGGTAAGTACTTCATATAATTATTAATGTGTGCCATTAAAAAGAAACCGAATTGCTGCTAAGAAATAAGTTCAGAAAGCTATGACTCCAGTGGAACACTGTTAGAGTCAAAAGTAACTCTCAATTTATTCAGACAGAGTATGCAGATTGGGGCTGTTCAGAACAAAGAAAGCACCTTCCTAGTCAAAAGTTAGTCTGCACACACTCCCTTACTGTCACCCTTACCTCTTCCTATGGCTGTCAGGCCTTTTGGTGGGTGGGTGGGTGTGTGTGTGTGTGTGTGTGTGTGTGAGCCTGGCCCTGCCCCCTCTTCCCCCCTTCCTGCCATCTTATCACTAGACAGAGGGGGGGAGGGGTTCTCTCTAAAACATAGTGGCTGTAAACGTGGGGGAGACTGTCTCCCCCCTTCCTGCCATCTCTCTCTGTTTCTGCTGATGTGTAAAATATACAAAATAACGATTAATATACTTACTCTCTTGTTAAAAGGTGATGAAGTTTGCAGCGTAAGCCAGCCATCAGCGTTCTAGTTTTAAGGTTTTGCATACCTCAAAGTGTGTCTAAAAGTATCTTGGCAAGAGAAAAAAGCCAAAATCCGCCTAGGCCATTAAAAAGAAACCAAATTCCACGTTTTACAAATGAACAGACACAAATGCAGACTTGACTACTTGGCAGTTGATTAAAGCAGATTTGTCCTTTTTCATCTCTCAAAGGTTTGGGTCCTGTTCAACACTGGGTACAGAAATATATTCAATATACAGTCATTTGTACGTAAAGATCTTTTAAGTTGTAAGCACTTAGAAATATACATTTGATTGCATTTAAAGTGGCTGTAGACAACTTATCATAATGAAGTAGTTGATTGCACAAATTTGTAACGGATGTAAAATAAAGAGGACATTAGCATTTAAATTGGCTCCCTATAAGACTTGCTTTCTCTATGAAATTATTTCTGGCTCTGATTAGTGTTCTCCCTTTCACAATAAAAGCCCAAACCCAATACTTTCTGAATCACTGCAGGAAGTAATGTGCTAAAATGCAAATAGAAATAGCTTACAGTAGCTCCCAATTAGTTGAACAATTGGAAAACCGCAAGGACTGTGGAAACACCTACTGGCAAAGGATTGTGGATGCAAATTATGCAAAGAGGAAGAAAAAACATTCTATCTAAAGCCATATAACACAATCTACGTATTGACAGTATGAGTACAACAAAAACAGTATGCATGTTGATGCAAACGACAATGTTCAGTAAACGATCAATAAAAATCGAAGGATCCAATGTATTTTTAAATGGAGCAGAAATAGAACTAGTCTCCCAGTTCAAGTATCTTGAACAGGGAGTGTCATATTGGACTCGCACTTGACTTTTTAAGAAACATATCCAGAAAGTATCCAATACCATTAAATTCAAATTGCAACATTTTAAACAAATTAGACCTTTTCTTAACTGTCAATGCTGCACAGTCATACCTCCACTGTATGATTCTATCCCACATTGAATACTGTTTTACAAACTGGTCATTTGCTTGTGCCACACACCTGAAACCCATAGAACAGCTGTTCAAGAGAGCTATCCAGGTGTTTGACAGAAAGCCACAGTCATACCACCACTGTACCATCCTTGAAAATCACAATTTCTTGAGTTTTTGACAATTTTAAGTCTTTTAAAAGTATGTGTTTTTTTAAATATAATATTTACTTGGGCTGGCCCCCCTCCCCTTGGGGGAATTCATCCACAGAAAACACACTGGACGCAGCACTAGGTCAGAAACCAGAGGAGACTGTGAAGTCCACCACAGACGGACCACCTTTGGACAAAATGTCCTCTCCATTAAAGGCAGCTCATTGTGGAATAGCCCCCCAACTGAGATACGGGGTTGTCCCACTCTCAATAGTTTTAAAGGTCAACTTAAAGAATGGTTGAGCAACAAACAGACGTGTAATCACCGCTAAATAAATGCACTTTAACACAGGGGTATCTCCTCTTGCACTTTATGTAGCGCTTTTATCTTATCTTGCACTTTATATATCATAGCTGCTACATTGTAATGGCATGTGGTAAATGCTTGTATGCTGCTCATGCTCTTTCTGCATATCATGTATTTATTTTTGCTGTATATATATATATATAAATGTCATGTTCTTATATGCTGTATGTGACGGGACTACAGATGGAAATTAGCTCAAAGCTAAAATCCGGCTCATTTACACTTGTAAGCATTATTTTTGTTTTAAAGTGTTCATCAATGTGCACTACGGTAGCCCTGAAGAAAATTAAACATTAAAATATGTTATCGATGTCCCCATTCCCAGTTTGTTTAGGGAATAATTGCGATGTTTACTATGTTTTGGTAGCTCTTAACAAAACCGAATCTTTGTAAAAGACTGCGACTCTAAAAGGCAAGTTTGTGATTTTAACACTGTTTCGATGAAACAATACATTATACAATATTACGACTTTTTGCCATATTTTTAACACAATATACTTGTACTTTTTTTTTGTGGTTGTAGGGCTTCAAGATATTTTGCATCTCATGCATAAACACGGTGTCATCTTTTCCTTGAAACTGACGTGCTGTCCGTTTTACAAAAGTTATTTTTCTGCTTCTTCATCCTCTGAATTTTCCTCCCCCGTCCCTCTTCCTTCAGCCAGCACAACAAGAATCAAGGTGGATCTGTGAAATGAAACACCTCTTCCCAAAGCGTGACTTCCCTATTGAGAGCATGCGTCTAGGGCAGTAGGGTCTAAACCAGGGGTTCTCAAAGTGCGGCCCGCGGGCCAATGGCGGCCCTCGGAAATGTTTCTGGTGGCCCGCGATAGTTAACCTGTTAAACCCCAAGTACAGTAATTTTTTTTTTTTTTAACAGACATTGCTCCAGATAACAAACCGTACATCAAAACATGTAACAACAAACAACTAAACAAAACGTAATGGGGGAGGGGGGGGGGGGGATGCAAGGATGACTTCCTAAGACAGCTGATTGTGACATACACAGGACATTACATACACAATACATTATACATTACACAGGAGATGCCATATTGACAGGGTTAGATAGGAGAGCTGCGGACAGTGAACCGCAATCCTCCTGTCTCCCCTCAAAATCCCCCAGCAGAGAAGCTGCAGGCTCCATGTTCAGTAGGTCCAGATACTCCCTCAGCCATGAGTCCCTAGTAAAGCAGGCTGGTTTGCGTTCCTTCCAGTTTAATAGGATGAGTCTTTTTGTGGCTAAACAGGCCAATGTCCAGAGCCGATCGGTAGTCCTTGCAGGATTGCCATCTGGCTTGAGACCCAGTAGACATGCAATGGGACATGTAGGGAAATTAACTTTTAAAGATTCAGACAATAAGGATATTACTTCTGACCAAAGTTTTTTTTACCGCTGGGCATTCCCAGAGTAGGTGCAACAATGTACCTCGCTTGCCACATTCATGCCAGCATAAATCTCTGTGTTTATTGTCCGTCTTGGATTTTGTAACAGGGGTGATGTAAGCTCTATTGAGAATTTTGAACTGTATGATCCTGAATCTTACACATTTAGAAGAGAACATAGCTGACTGCCAAATGGAGTTCCATTGCAAAGCAGACAGAGAGATATTCAAGGTATGCTCCCAGGACAGTTGGACAGGAGAATAGGTATTCGGGGCAGCCCTAGATAATAATTTATAAATGTTAGAGACCACACCTGATGATATGATTGCTTTCTTGAGGCGCTGGTCCTCTTCCATACATGAAGCAGGCATGGCTTATTTATTGATGGTCCATCAATCCATTTTTGTGCAAAAATCGGAGAAACTAAATGATAGCATTATGGTAGCCACCGGAGGCTAGCGCAGCTTCCGGTTCCTCTACGCGTCACTCTCACTCCTTATTTGGTAACCTGAATCTCGCAAATCTCGCAAATCTCGCGAGTTGCAGTTAAGCGGAAAATCTGTTGTAAGTTATCAGAAACGGGAGTTAGCTAGCGATTTTAGCTAGTCACTGTCTGTAGATAACCCAACTTTGTGTCCTCTGAGACTGAAGGAGATGTTGCATTGTTTTTGTTGCCTTCGTTGTAGTTTTATGTGTATTTTGGATTTAATTTAGGTTAACTTCCAGTTCCGTTTGCATGCTTTTATTTTGAAGGCGAGATAACGTGTTTGACAGGAAGTTGTGGTGGCATCGGAGACAACTTGACAGATAAAGTAGTGTCTGCTATGTAACGGCAGAGAAAGAGTGTGTGTGTTTGCGTGTGTGGTTAAGTATATGAACGCACACAAAAGTCCGGTTATACAATAATAAAACAACAAGCTGTCTCTCCCAACGTCCACACTCAGGCACACTGTTATTTCCACTGAATACCCCCAGCGCGAGCATCCCCAAACTCACTCCCTGATTGGATGCACGTCCCAAAGACGGCAAAGTGTTCACGTGAACAGCGGAAACAAAATTTGTTGGAAGTTTTCGTTGTGTAAGCGAGATGGAGGAGCCGGGGCCGTCGCGTAAAAAACGTTTTGTCAGTGAGGAGAAAAGGAAGTTCCAGGAGAAATGGAGCAACGCTTACTTCGTTTTACCTCAGGGGTCGGATAAAGTGATATGCCTCATCTGCAAGCAGGTGAATGCAATGCTCAAGGAGTATAACATAAAACGCCATTATGATACCAATCATAAAATGTATGACAAGTTCATGGGCAAGGAGCGCAGAACTAAACTTGAACAACTTCAAAGAGGTTTAACTGCCCAGCAGTCAGTTTTCACAAATCTTGCAAAATCCGGTGAAGCTGTAACACAGGCTAGCTATGTGGTAGCTCACGAAATTGCCAGGCGGAGCAAGCCGTTCAGTGATGGAGAATTCGTGCGAGACTGCATTTTGAAAGTGGCTGACATTGTATGCCCTGAACAAAAGTCAAAGTTCCGTGACATAAGTTTATCGAATGACACAGTGACACGACGAATCGAAGATCTGGCCAATGATCTCAAAGAGCAATTGGGACTACGTGTGGAAGGCCTAGGCAAGGGGTCCTTTTCTATAGCACTGGATGAGAGTACAGACATTTCTGATACTGCACAACTGCTGATTTTCATTCGAACGGTCACGGAGGACTTTGAAATAGGCGAGGAACTGCTAAGCATGGAGAGTATCAAAGACAGAACAAGGGGAATCGACATTTGTGATGCTGTGTGTCGTAGTCTCGATGCATACAATGTGGAGCTGACATCCATGGTCGGTGTCACAACAGATGGAGCGCCAGCCATGGTCGGGAGAAAGGCGGGCGCTGTCTCTTTGCTCAGCGACAAAGTGGCCAATAACGGAGGTGAGAACCTAATCAAATATCACTGCATAATTCACCAAGAAGCCCTTGCTGCTCATACGCTTGAAATGAAACATGTCATGGACATTGTTGTCAAGACAGTGAATTTCATAAAGTCCAGAGGTCTGAATCACCGTCAATTCAAAAGTTTTTTGGTGCAATCAGAGGCTGAATTTGGTGACGTCATATACTTCACTGCTGTCAGGTGGCTGAGCAGAGGTGCAGCACTGAAGCGTTTTTTTAATTTGAGGAAAGAAATCGCTGAGTTCATGCAATCAAAAGGACAAGATCTGCCACAGTTAAGTGACACTGAATGGCTTTGTGACCTAGCGTTCCTTGTTGACCTGAACACCTTTCTCAGCGATCTCAATGTGAAGCTGCAGGGCCATGGGAAGCTCATTTCCACATTGTTTGAAAGCGTCAAAGCTTTCCAGCGAAAACTTCAACTAGTGCAGGGACAGCTCAGAGAGGGGGATCTAACCCATTTCCCCACCTGCAAGGTGCTCGCAGGTGAATGTGACGTTTTACATCACCTGTGTTCAGACAAGAACCACAACCTCATGGAAAAACTCCAAGAGGAATTCCACCACCGCTTCTCGGACTTCAGTGACCACGAGAAGTCATTCAACCTATTCCAAGATCCCTTCACATGTGCACCCGAAGAAGAGCCTGCAGAAATGCAGTTCGAGCTCATCGACCTGCAGGAGAGCTCTGAGGCCAGAGCAGCATATCGAGACAAGAATCTCATCGAGTTCTACAAAGGACTTTCCCCATCTACGTACCCTGCACTTCGCCAACATGCCATCAGAATGGCCTCTCTGTTCGGAAGCACATACATTTGTGAGAAAACCTTCTCCACCATGGCCATCAACAAATCCCAGCTGAGATCCAGGCTGACGGATGCCCATCTACATGCTGTCCTTCGTATAGCAACAACGGAGATGGAACCGGACATCAAAGGAATAGTAGCCAACAGACGACAGCACCATAAATCCCATTCAAAGTAGGAAAAGGTATGTTGATGACAGGCAATAATAGTCGATTTGTGTTACAAATACAACAACAATAATAATAACAATGATGATGATGAATACTGTGTTATTGTGGTCTTTGGTAAGCTTCTATTTTAAAAGTATCTTTCTCTCCCTCCCCCCTCTCTGTCTCTCTGTATTTGTCTTGCAGAGACTATCCTCTGGTGCTTGAGTAGCTGGAATTGGTTCTGAAACAGGGCCCTGCTGATAAGACAGGAAATCCACAGCATATCACTAACTCCAGCGCAATACTCTCTGTGTGTGTGTGTGTGTGTGTGTGTGTGTGTGTGTGTGTGTGTGTGTGTGTGTGTGTGTGTGTGTGTGTGTGTGTGTGTGTGTGTGTGTGTGTGCAATAAAGAAAAGATTTGTTTTGGAATTTTGTGTTCCGTTTTTTCTTGGGCGGCCCTCAATCCAATATTGGGTACCTAAATTGGCCCTCACTCATCAAAACTTTGAGAACCCCTGGTCTAAACCAATTGGCCAGATAAACTAACATGCAGAACGTACGGTATGTTTGAAGACTAACCATTTATCCAGTTCAAGCTGTCTTTAAGATGTGACATTGCGCTCTGACTATTCCCCGTAAAATGGTGACAAACTATTACTTATTCTTAAATTTGACCTCTTGCTGCTTGGTTGAACATGATAGATGAAAAATAACTTTAAAAAAAAGACTCAAACAGCGAGGGACATTATACTGGTGAAAAAAACTCTCAATTCTACAGATGACTCCCCCTCCACTCAACGCAATAAATCCCTCCCTCCACTCAGCAAAGCATCTAAAACTAAGGACCCCACTAAGACGACAGTTTGAAAACTAGCTATGGATCTGAGAAAAACCAAGTCTCCCCCCGCGAGTTGCAGCCAGGAAAAAACTCCTGGACTACCATCATCACCACCATTCTGGACACCCGAATCTTGCAGTACTACTGCTGCTTATTTTGCTCCTTGGGCCAAGACGTCTCTGTTTATGGACACAGTGAAATCAGTGTTGGTTGATATTGTGGAGGGGGTGATACATCGGTACAGAGAAGAAATATGCAACGGATGCCGAGTCAGTCACCCCGGCCAGAGGCAACATGATTGTCTGAATGACATGCCCGATTTTTTCTTCAGAAACAATTACAACGCGTTAATGAAAAGACTCTGGCTCACCGACTTCATGACTGAGATCGACCAGACTCTTATTGATAAAGAAATGTTCAGGGATGATTGGAGGATCCAAGGCGCTTCGGAGGCTTTTCTGCACAATCTCAAAAATTGTAGACGCCTCAAGGAGAGACTTGAAAAGATCCATGCCGAGTTGGATGGAGAAGAAGAAGACTAATAACCTGCGGTTGGTTGAAGCCAGGGATTTTTTCTTTTTTCGATACATTGACTTTTTCTTTAAAGTAAAATAAAAATGGGGAACTACTATGCAAAACGCTCGGTATATATTGATCAGAATGTAGTCAATACCCTTTTAATAAGTGTGGTGATTAGGACGATTGAAAACAGTGAATAGTGATCCCCGTGTAAACAGAATGGCTGAAGTTTGTAAACTAGAAGACATTTTGGATATCGTTCGTTCTGGAAGTACTATTCCTGGTCATTGGGAAACGATTGTAAACGAAACATTTAAAGTGGTCCTGGAATCTTCATTTTCCGAAACATTCTGTAACATTACCGAAGAAATGAAACAAACATCAAAAGTGTATCATGTGCTCTCATTGTATGCTCTGTTTGTAGATGTAATGCATCTTTGTGTCAAAAACAGCATACACATGAATATTTTGACTGAAGTGAAAAAACTCCATCATGATATTTCCAGTAATCTGGGGAATTCTAAGCTGGAGACGGTCCTGGGGATGTTACAATCAGTATAACTATTGAATTTGTGTGTGAAAAAATAAAAATGTAAATAGGAAATAAAAAAAAGTGTTTTTTACATTTTAAAAACTGTTGTCTTCATTATAGCAAGGGGAGCGTGTCTGATACATGTGTATTACAGTCCTTCACATACACTTGTGTCTTCATTATAACAAGGGGAGGGTAACAGTGAAGATGTATGATACATGTGTATTGAAACGTGCGTATTATACCCCCACAGAAACACAGAAACATGGAAACACAGAAACATAGAAACACAGAAAACACTGAAACCACTGAAACCATGAAAAAACACAGAAACCCTGAAACACCGACACACAGAAACACCGAAACACAGAGACACATAACCAAAGAAACACAGAAACACAGAAACACTGAAACACCGAGACACAGAACCAAAGAGACACAGAAACACAGAAACACAGAAAACACAGAAACACAAAAACACAAAAACACAGAAACACAGAAACACAAAAACACAGAAACAAAGAAGACACAGAAACACAGAAACACAAAAACACTGAAACACCGACACACAGAAACACAGAAAACACAGAAACACAGAACCACAGAAACACAGAAACACAGAAAACACAGAAACACAAAAACACAGAAAACACAGAAACACAGAAACACAAAAACACTGAAACACCGACACACAGAAACACAGAAAACACAGAAACACAGAACCACAGAAACACAGAAACACAGAAAACACAGAAACACAGAAACACAGAAAACACAGAAACACAGGAACACAAAAACACAAAAACACTGAAACACCGACACACAGAAACACCGAAAACACTGAAAACACCGAAAACACTGAAAACACAAAAAACAGGCTTGTGTGCTAGTATGGTTTTTGAATAAACACATCAGTATTTTAAAAAGTCAAATAGTATCAGCCTCCCATCGACTTTTTAAAATACTGATGTGTTTATTCAAAAACCATACTAGCACACGAGCCTGTTTTTTGTGTTTTCAGTGTTTTTGGTATTTTTAGTGTTTTCTGTGTTTCTGTGTGTCGGTGTTTCTGTGTTTTCTGTGTTTCTGTGTTTCTGTGGTTCTGTGGTTCTGTGTTTTCTGTGTTTCTGTGTGTCAGTGTTTTTGTGTTTTTGTGTTTTCGTGTTTCTGTGTTTCTGTGTTTTCTGTGTTTTCTGTGTTTTTGTGTTTCTGTGTTTCTGTGTTTTCTGTGTTTCTGTGTTTCTGTGGTTCTGTGTTTCTGTGTTTTCTGTGGTTCTGTTTTTCTGTGTTTTCTGTGTTTCTGTGTGTCGGTGTTTCAGTGTTTCTGTGTTTCTGTGTTTCTGTGTTTTCTTTGTTTCTGTGTTTTTGTGTTTCTGTGTTTCTGTGTTTCTATGTTTTTGTGTTTCTGTGTTTTCTGTGTTTCTGTGGTTCTGTGTTTCTGTGTTTTCTGTGTTTCTGTGTGTCAGTGTTTTTGTGTTTCTGTGTTTCTGTGTTTTCTGTGTTTTTGTGTTTCTGTGTTTCTGTGTCTCTGTGGTTCTGTGTCTCGGTGTTTCGGTGTTTCTGTGTTTCTGTGGTTCTGTGTCTCTGTGTTTTGGTGTTTCTGTGTGTCAGTGTTTCAGTGTTTCTGTGTTTTTTCAGTGTTTCAGTGGTTTCAGTGTTTTCTGTGTTTCTGTGTTTCCATGTTTCTGTGATTCTATGGGGGTATAATACGCACGTTTCAATACACATGTATCATACATCTTCACTGTATCAACCCCCTCCACAATATCAACCAACACTGATTTCACTGTGTCCATAAACAGAGACGTCTTGGCCCAAGGAGCAAAATAAGCAGCAGTAGTACTGCAAGATTCGGGTGTCCAGAATGGTGGTGATGATGGTAGTCCAGGAGTTTTTTCCTGGCTGCAACTCGCGGGGGGAGACTTGGTTTTTCTCAGATCCATAGCTAGTTTTCAAACTGTCGTCTTAGTGGGGTCCTTAGTTTTAGATGCTTTGCTGAGTGGAGGGAGGGACTTATTGCGTTGAGTGGGGGGAGTCATCTGTAGAATTGAGAGTTTTTTTCACCAGTATAATGTCCCTCGCTGTTTGAGTCTTTTTTTTAAAGTTATTTTTCATCTATCATGTTCAACCAAGCAGCAAGAGGTCAAATTTAAGAATAAGTAATAGTTTGTCACGATTTTACGGGGAATAGTCAGAGCGCAATGTCACATCTTAAAGACAGCTTGAACTGGATAAATGGTTAGTCTTCAAACATACCGTACGTTCTGCATGTTAGTATATCTGGCCAATTGGTTTAGACCCTACTGCCCTAGACGCATGCTCTCAATAGGGAAGTCACGCTTTGGGAAGAGGTGTTTCATTTCAAAGATCCACCTTGATTCTCGTTGTGCTGGCTGAAGGAAGAGGGACGGGGGAGGAAAATTCAGAGGATGAAGAAGTAGAAAAAGAACTTGTTTTGTAAAATGGACAGCACGTCAGTTTCAAGGAAAAGATGACACCGTGTTTATGCATGACATGCAAAATATCTTGAAGCCCTACAACCACAAAAAAAAAGGTACAAGTATATTGTGTTAAAAATATGGCAAAAAGTCGTAATATTGTATAATGTATTGTTTCATCGAAACAGTGTTAAAATCACAAACTTGCCTTTTAGAGTCGTAGTCTTTTACAAAGATTCTGTTTTGTTAAGAGCTACCAAAACATAGTAAACATCGCAATTATTCCCTAAACAAACTGGGAATGGGGACATCAATAAAATATTTTAATGTTTAATTTTCTTCAGGGCTACCGTAGTGCACATTGATGAACACTTTAAAACAAAAATAATGCTTACAAGTTTAAATGAGCCGGATTTTAGCTTTGAGCTAATTTTCATCTGTAGTCCCGTCACATACAGCATATAAGAACATGACATTTATATATATACAGCAAAAATAAATACATGATATGCAGAAAGAGCATGAGCAGCATACAAGCATTTACCACATGGCAGTACAATGTAGCAGCTATGATATATAAAGTGCAAGATAAGATAAAAGCGCTACATAAAGTGCAAGAGGAGATACCCCTGTGTTAAAGTGCATTTATTTAGCGGTGATTACACGTCTGTTTGTTGCTCAACCATTCTTTAAGTTGACCTTTAAAACTATTGAGAGTGGGACAATCCCGTATCTCAGTTGGGGGGCTATTCCACAATGAGCTGCCTTTAATGGAGAAGACATTTTGTCCAAAGGTGGTCCGTCTGTGGTGGGTTTCACAGTCTCCTCTGGTTTCTGACCTAGTGCTGCGTCCAGTGTGTTTTCTGTGGATGAATTCCCCCAAGGGGAGGGGGGCCAGCCCATGTAAATATTATTTTAAAAAAAAACACATACTTTTAAAAGACTTAAAATTGTCAAAAACTCAAGAAATTGTGATTTTCAAGAATGGTACAGTGGTGGTATGACTGTGGCTTTCTGTCAAACACCTGGATAGCTCTCTTGAACAGCTGTTCTATGGGTTTCAGGTGTGTGGCACAAGCAAACGACCAGTTTGTAAAACAGTATTCAATGTGGGATAGAATCATACAGTGGAGGTATGACTGTGCAGCATTGACAGTTAAGAAAAGGTCTAATTTGTTTAAAATGTTGCAATTTGAATTTAATGGTATTGGATACTTTCTGGATATGTTTCTTAAAAAGTCAAGTGCGAGTCCAATATGACACTCCCTGTTCAAGATACTTGAACTGGGAGATCAGTTCTATTTCTGCTCCATTGAAAAATACATTGGATCCTTCGATTTTGATTGATCGTTTACTGAACATTGTCGTTTGCATCAACATGCATACTGTTTTTGTTGTACTCATACTGTCAATACGTAGATTGTGTTATATAGCTTTAGATAGAATGTTTTTTCTTCCTCTTTGCATAATTTGCATCCACAATCCTTTGCCAGTAGGTGTTTCCACAGTCCTTGCGGTTTTCCAATTGTTCCACTAATTGGGAGCTACTGTAAGCTATTTGTATTTGCATTTTAGCACATTACTTCCGGCAGTGATTCAGAAAGTATTGTGTTTGGGCTTTTTATTGTGAAAGGGAGAACACTACTCAGAGCCAGACATCATTTCATAGAGAAAGCGAGTCTTATAGGGAGCCAATTTAAATGCTAATGTCGTCTTTATTTTACATCCGTTACAAATTTGTGCAATCAACTACTTCATTATGATAAGTTGTCTACAGCCACTTTAAATGCAATCAAATGTATATTTCTAAGTGTACAAATGACTGTATATTGAATATATTTCTGTACCCAGTGTTGAACAGGACCCAAACCTTTGAGAGATGAAAAAGGACAAATCTGCTTTAATCAAAGGCCAAGTAGTCAAGTCTGCATTTGTGTCTGTTCATTTGTAAAACGTGGAATTCGGTTTCTTTTTAATGGCCTAGGTGGATTTTGGCACACACACACACACACACACACACACACACACACACACACACACACACACACACACACACACACACACACACACACACACACACACACACACACACACACACACACACACACACACACACACACACACACACACACACACACACACACACACACACACACACACACACACACACACACACACACACACACACTTGGGGGCGGGCCCACCTGTCACTTTTTATGCATACTAATGTGATTGAAACATTTTTTATTATACACCATGCGCAACAGTGGGGGCTTTTCACACCTGTGAATACACATCACCCCCCTCCTATCGACGGATCTCACACCTACTTGGGATATCACACCTACTTGAGATCTCACACCTCGATCAAAGGGGAGGCGGGACTTAGCTCATTAGCATAAGTAGGGAGAGGTGTGACCTGTCACAGCACCTGTCACTTTGTATGCATACTAATGTGATGGAAGCGGGATGAATATTGATACTAATGCCTTGTCTTTTGCTTCTGCAAAGCAAACATTTCCCAAATTGGTATCAATAAAGTACTTCTTATTTTATCTTACTCCTCAAATATTAGCAAATTTAACTTTTTTAAATATTGATGTAACTACATACACATCGATATGTTGTATAAATATTGCAAATCAAAACCTTTATTCACTACTTATTACCAAAAATCGTAGTTCTATCTCCGGTAATCATGCATTCAAATGTCCCACCACGAACTTCCGGGGAACTATTGAGTCTCCCTGAACCACGTGACGATCAAGCATTTTGGACTTCCGTTGTCGTAACTCTTCTCTCTATATGGCGCTGGCTTCTCCATGTTTGTGATGGGTCAAATGTTGCTAACCCCGCTCCTTTAATGTGAACGCGGCAACGCGCACATAACTAGATAGGGCAAAGCTGGATTGAGTTAACGAGCTGATAACCAGCGTTGTAGGACCGCTTAGCCAGAGCGTGTTTGTTTTGGATTAGGTAAACCAGTGGGGTATGCTATGAAGCAGGATTTTTGCTTAGCCGGCTAACTTCTGAAGGATTATTTGAATTATTTGAAGTATTAAAGTAACGTGGTATGACAGGAAAGTTAAATCTGGTATATTCCTTTTAATGCCACCTTATTTATATTCATGTGTGTTAAATTAGAAAGGACAAAGTATCTTTTCCCTCCCCCAATATATTGAGGTGAAGTCCTTGTGTATGGAGAGAGAGGTGAGAAGGGGACACCATATTTGGGAATAGTGCCAGACGCTGGAATGTTCCCCTCGTAAAAGAAGGGGGTGCTTACACAGGCTTGAAGCAGATGTGTGTGTGTGTGTTTTCATTGCAGTAAATAGATCTGCTACATGATTACTGGTCAACTATACCTCTGTTCTTATTCTTTCATGTGTGGGTACTAAATGGCTACAAACATTGTGGAGAAATTAGCTTAAACATCTTTTATTACTCTATATGAAATGGAAGCAGTTTTTATGACAGGGACGAGAGAGGTGGGGGAGGGACACATTCCGAAGAGTTTCAGCAGGTCAATTGTCAGTGGAATCGACTTGTTTTCAATAGAGGTGTGTGGTTAGTTACTTTGTGTTAATAATAGCAGTATGTGTAAAGGAAGCTGGAAATATACAATGTGAAACCTTTTATTTGAAGTAAAGATGTGAACAATAGCTCAAACAAATGGAGGGGCTATAGGTAAGCCTGTGAGAAGTTGGACTATTTGAAAAGCATCTCTAATACTGCTTAAGAGCATAGGTAATGTGTTCCTCGTTGTTATTGATATGAAAGTAATTAACATGTATTACGTATATTTAGCCAACTATAACAACTATATCTTAAAACATACTTTTAACTTGTGTGTGGCAGTCAGGAGGCGGGAAGATGGACTCAGGGACCAAGGGCCATAAAGGAGATGTGTGTGTGCTGGCTACAAGCTGCTGTGTCGCACTGATTGGGTGCGACAGGCCATGTGTTGGTCTCTGCCAATAAGATGACCTCTGGGGGAAAGCACGTACACCTCCTCCTCCTGTGTTTTAGTATGAAAGACTGTGTTTTCCTTTGGTTCGCGCTCTTGTTTTTCACCGGCCGTTCCTGAGACCTGTCTCACACGTGGTAGAACCTGAGCCCGGAGTACTCTGCAGAGTGCTTCGTGATTTCTTTGTATTTGTATTTTGTATCGTTACTGTATATCATTAAAGCAGGATTATTGTTTAACTTGTATTCTGGTGTTCCTTAATCCCTCCCTTTTCCCGAACTCACCCAGCTTGTCAAACGACACGCGGAGACGAGGTTGGTTTTCAACATCCTCCAAATCTCCAACAAATGGTGACCCGACGTGTCTGAGTGGGGTGTTTTCGGGGAAGAGACCACCAGCGGCAAGCGGACGAATGGTCCGGAGAAGAGGCCTAGAATAATCTCTGACAACTAAAACGAGGATCCTTCAATTGAAAGGTGAGCAGACAAGCCTGTTTCTATCGAAGGTCTGTAATTGGCTAAACTAAATTTTAGAGTTGTCAGAGACATATTCCGGTGTCATAGTTGTTGCGGTGGAATATACAAATACATATTTTAGATAGGTAGGAAAGTTATATAACATAAAAGTGAATCAACGAGGTATGTAAGACGAAGGTGAAAGGCCCCGTACTTTTTTCAGAAAGGAGACGGCTGAAGACTCGTTGGGGGACGTCCAGTGACCGTTTTCAGACGGCATCCAGGAGACGAATCTGAATAACAATTCTTTGGTTCATAGGAATCGAAGTTGAGTTATAAGTAAAATCCAAAGGAGAGTAACGCAACCTTCAAAAAGCAATTTTGAAGTGACCGGACCTCATTAATCCTTTGTTCTGTGGGGGTTGAATCTGTGAATATTTACTGGTAACAAGGACAGTAAGTCAGATCAATAGATATGAAGTCTGTGAATATTGACTGGTAACAGAAACAGCCTAAGTCAGATGAATAGATACGAAGTCATAATGAAGGGAAAATTTTAACGAGAGGAGCGTGAGTTGAGAGCTTACGAGGACAGTGGGTTCAAGCAAAAAAATTGAATAAAAGGATAGCAGAAGTGTTAATTGTTGAAAGAAGCCCCCCTTTTCCAAAGGAGAGGCTGAGAGCTACAGCAGGGGAGAGAGAAGGGGGTGTCAGTATTTGTCTGTGAGAGTTCCCCCCACCCTTTTTCCTCTCGAGAGCAGCAGCGGCCCGGAGGGTGTCTGCTTGCTTTTGTCTCTAGTGATCTGAAGTTGGAGCAAAATACATAGAAAATTAACAGATCAAGGTGTGATTTGAAGTGGTAGATATATTGAAATTAATAAACAATGATTTGCTGTTGTTTAAATATAGTCTTTGACAACTGATTGATACCGTTGCATTGCGTTGTGAATTTCATGGTATTTGTCATTAACTAAGGATTGTACTTAATTATATTCCAAGGGGAAAATTATATTAAATACAGGAACAAAAGAGTAGAAAGTAAAGAGAAGATTTTTGTAAGTTCGTCAGAGGGAATCTGTTAATGTTTAAGCATGACAGAGGTCCTGCACGAGGTTTTGCTCCGGCCATCTCACACGGTTACACAAAGGGGTGATTTATGAGAAACTTGTGGTCAGGAGAAATGAGATGTTTTGGAGAGTAGACAGAGAGAGAGAGAAAAGTAAGGTTGTTGCTAAAATATAGAGAGTAAAAGTTATATAAAGTTAACTACTATTCGGGAGAATGTCATATTGTTGAATGAGTAACCTAAAATAAGTGAAGATGGTGAAATAGTTTGATTAAGGATACAACCGGTAACTACTGATTAAATACACAGTGATGGTGTACATGAACATTGAGAGTAGATTAAGTTGTTTTGTTCTTCATGCTTTTCACCAGAAGTCATTTGAATTGTTATTATTTTTAAGTAGTGTTGTTTTGTTTTATATTTCTAGACTATAATGTACCCACATGCATGTGGTTTCTTTGTCCCAGTTCATTTTAAAGTCAGCCGCCTCATGGCTAAATCTATTTGACCCCATGAGGTCAAGAGTCATTCTGTTAGACCACCATCTTGTGAAAGACAAATCATTGTTCTTTTGTCACATTTTGAATTAGAAAAGAGTTCATTTTGCTAGATCAATTTATCTATAAATGTTGTAGTGGGAGTTTTGTGTTTGCTAACATTTTTAGGAACGACAACACCAGGAGATGAGTAAACTCAAGAATCCGTGGAGTGTAAATACATTAAGAAAAACACATTTTTATACTCTAACTTTTTGCACATCATAGACAAGGTATTTAGACAATATAAATAAATATTCACCAAAAGTAATAAGTAAAATGGAAAGTAGACATGGGCCTACACTTGAGTCAAATTATATTACTGTGATCTGATCAGTGTGCTCTGCACGGTTTACTATTGTTCTAAGTAACAGTGGGATTTAAAATATTGGAGAAAGTATGGAGATGTTCTTTCGTAGTGTGTGAAATATGTAATGCTTGAAACAGGTATTTCAATTTATGGAAGAAAATGGTTTCCTGAAAGACTCAGGTTGGGTAGATATGTAACAATGGATGAAACAATTTATAGAGGGAGTTTTTGTAATATCATTAGTAGACATTAATGGTGTTGTTTAGATGGCATTTAGCAACTAAGACATATAGTATGATTAGAAAGAGACAGAGTGGAAAGGGTTGGATTGATTCAATCTCAGTGTGCTAGATTTCTTATGGATAATGCGTCCCGGGACCTGGACTCCCCCTCTGAGTTAGAAAGGCTACGACCCCGTCCCTCCAAGCAGACAAAAGACCCAACCCAAAAGGAGGCTCCTCCTTCTCCATCAAACAGACAGAGAACCGGAGCTGAACCGTCTCCACCTGAGGCATCCAGAACCAAACCGCTTGCTGACATACAGAAATACTCTCATCAGTCCCTCAGACAGGGCATGAAGCTGAGCCACGAGATTTGGCACAGGAGCAGAGTGGGGGACATGAGAGCAGAATCCGCCCTCCATGAAGCAGCAGAGAGGCTGTAAAGGGGAGATGAAATGCAAAGCAGTGCAAGAACAGTGGCATGATGTGGGCTGCAGATGTGACTGGGCCAAAGGCTGCCTAAAACAGTTACAGCGGATGGATTCAAGAGCTGATGGACTGAAGAGAAGACAGAATCAGAGGAGTTGGCATAGTCGATTTGAAGTGAGGAGGTCGGGGTCACGGCTTGAGACAACCAGGGGAGGAGAAAAGGAAAACGGGAATGAGTGAGTTTACACATAAACACACTTATTCACAAAACGCGCATAGAAGACACCACATTTAAAGAACTTGAATTGACTTGATAAATAAGTAAAGATAAAAAGAGGTATTAACCATGAATTAATCGATTGGTAAATTCAAAATAGCAGTACAGAGGAAACTATTAATGTAAAATGAGAAAATCATCCTAAAAACACACTGAGGGTTAAAGGGGGAGACATGAGGGAAATATGCACTACACTTTAAGCAGGGGGTTTTGGAGTAGCACAGTGTAGAACCATATTCTTCAATCTTTCCATCATATTAATACATTATTCTTCAAGAGATTTTTATTCATGTGTGAATAAAGTAGTGATCTCATTTGTTACAATATTGATTTCACCATTGTGGCATAGTTATTACCATAGGAGGGCTTTAGGATGGAAACTGTTTTTAATCCTTGATAGAGTAAAGGGTGATGGTTGCATGTTCGGACACCCAAGGTTCCACACACTGCTAAAGAGTTTAACATTGTTTTTAAGTAGACCAGAATTGAAGATAAATGAGTATAATGAGCTATGAAATGCAGAGCTACACAGATCCTAGTAATGTTTTGACTTAAGATAATAGTTATGTACACAAGTTTCTGAATTAGATTTCTTAGACATTTTAATACTACTTAGTTGTAAATAAATTGCAGTAGTAGTAGTACTATTATGAAGTGAGTTTTGTACCAAGTTGCAGGAAATGTGGGAAGCAGCCGTCCCGATGACAAGTTAGAGATATCTGACTTAAGGTGGTAATCGTGAATTGATAAATGATGGCGCTCCATATGTGACTGATTTTTGTAGACAAAGGATACTGGCCTATGCTGAAATATCAAAGTCTCTGCAGAGCACGACACATGGCCAATGAAACTGAGACCGAATGACCTTTGACCCTGACTGACAGTGTGACTTGAGAAAAGCACTATCAATGACTGACTCTGGGGCTGACCAAACTTGACTTTACAACCTGACAGAGTGAGTGTGGAGGAATTTCTGCATGTGATCAGTGTAACTGCATGATTCTAAAACAATAACTAACCGAGCATGTCTTTAGACTAATACATTATTTTGGAGCTCCATGGGAAACACAGGTTTCCTACGATTTCACACATTTGGAAAAATGCACATGTGACCCGTTTCTAATTCCCACAGGAGTTGGCGGTTTGCAAATGTAAAACTCAAACTAAAATCTAAAGATTCTGTTTCTTTTAGGACTGCCAGCTGGAAATGAACACTTATTTTCCCTGGAGTGTTTACTGTGAAAAATGATGGATGTACTTTTGTGAATGATGTTTGGTATTTTCTTATAACCACTGGTTACCTGAAGGTTTTCTTCCCATACAGGATTTTATTACACATGTTTACATGTGTAAAAAGGGGGAGTGTGGGATATTTTCATTTAGGGACTGGAAGAAACCTGCCGCCCCAACTCAGATGTTCAATCTGACCATTGATTGACAGTTTTAGATTTAACCTGCTCCCTATCTGGGGATAAGATAATGTTTGATTAATGTTGACATGTTTCTAATATTGATTGAGTTATAACAGGTAACACAGATGCAGAATCAGTGGCCAAGGGGCTACTGAGAGAGATGTCATTCCAGAATGAGAATGAGAGGGTGAACTGTGATAATGAAACAATTTTGTAATATTTCAACAGGTATTAAAGTAACTGAGGTTTGAAATGTAGAAAGAACATATTACAGCTAAGTTAAAACATAGTAATGTAATGAGATAGAATTTAATTTAGACAACATCTTGTAACTAGCCTGGTAAAGAAGTAAAAGCCATAGACTGTTTAGATCATTATGGGGATGTACATTTAATTTAAAGTCATAATAGAAAGACATTTGATGACAGTATGTTGGATTTCTGTATTCATTTTTCAGCTTGATAATATCCAAGCAGGGACAGGTAGAAGCAGTCTCGCCTGGAAATTATTCACTTTGTCAGTATCATGATTTTAGTTGTTTTTAATCCATAATATTAGTGTGTTCCATTACCAGAGACGTTAGCAGTTCATATTATATTTAGATTTTAAATGGGATCTCAAAGATTTCATTTATAATAACACAGATGCTTGTCAGGAATTCAGAGCTATTCAAATATGTTATTTAGTTCACCTGAAGATGTTGGGGTTTATTTTGTTGACACAGGCCAAGTATTAGAATTCTGAAGTGGCCTACCAGCGGTGGGTCAAACACCTGAGGGCCCAGAAGCACTGAGCGTAGACTGGAGGGGTGGGTATCAGATTTCTCCACACAGGATGCTGACGCCAAAAGGGGGACCCGAGGAGCAGGAGGCCGACACAGCGGAGTTCGTCTGGCTGAAGGTCGTCAGGCCTACGTGACTCAACCCCAGGTTCTCCGGCCTCTACAGAGTGACCCAGAGGACATCTCATGCCGTCCGCCGAGGAGCAAAGGGGGACATCTGGTACTACTGGAGCCAGTGTGCGGATAGGACCTTGGAGGACATCAGGATGGACCTGGCTATCGTCAACGCGGACATCCCTACAGCAGACGACTTGGAAGCAGGCATCAGGGGACTGGAGGAGAAGGACCTCGCGGACATCCCTACAGCAGACGACTTGGAAGGAGGCGTCAGCGGGCTGGGGGACTTCTCGAGGCAGCAGAGGAGTCTACTTCTCTCTGATCAGATTAATCAGTTCCACCTTTGAAGGAAAGGCCGCATCTCCCCCTCCCTATCAGCTGCCACAGTACAACAGTAGTTTTGTTGTTTCAAATGTCTTATGTGTGTTGGTCTCGTGAATGCGAGACCAAAAAGGGGGAATTGAAGGATTATTTGAATTATTTGAAGTATTAAAGTAACGTGGTATGACAGGAAAGTTAAATCTGGTATATTCCTTTTAATGCCACCTTATTTATATTCATGTGTGTTAAATTAGAAAGGACAAAGTATCTTTTCCCTCCCCCAATATATTGAGGTGAAGTCCTTGTGTATGGAGAGAGAGGTGAGAAGGGGACACCATATTTGGGAATAGTGCCAGACGCTGGAATGTTCCCCTCGTAAAAGAAGGGGGTGCTTACACAGGCTTGAAGCAGATGTGTGTGTGTGTGTTTTCATTGCAGTAAATAGATCTGCTACATGATTACTGGTCAACTATACCTCTGTTCTTATTCTTTCATGTGTGGGTACTAAATGGCTACAAACATTGTGGAGAAATTAGCTTAAACATCTTTTATTACTCTATATGAAATGGAAGCAGTTTTTATGACAGGGACGAGAGAGGTGGGGGAGGGACACATTCCGAAGAGGTTCAGCAGGTCAATTGTCAGGGGAATCGACTTGTTTTCAATAGAGGTGTGTGGTTAGTTACTTTGTGTTAATAATAGCAGTATGTGTAAAGGAAGCTGAAAATATACAATGTGAAACCTTTTATTTGAAGTAAAGATGTGAACAATAGCTCAAACAAATGGAGGGGCTATAGGTAAGCCTGTGAGAAGTTGGACTATTTGAAAAGCATCTCTAATACTGCTTAAGAGCATAGGTAATGTGTTCCTCGTTGTTATTGATATGAAAGTAATTAACATGTATTACGTATATTTAGCCAACTATAACAACTATATCTTAAAACATACTTTTAACTTGTGTGTGGCAGTCAGGAGGCGGGAAGATGGACTCAGGGACCAAGGGCCATAAAGGAGATGTGTGTGTGCTGGCTACAAGCTGCTGTGTCGCACTGATTGGGTGCGACAGGCCATGTGTTGGTCTCTGCCAATAAGATGACCTCTGGGGGAAAGCACGTACACCTCCTCCTCCTGTGTTTTAGTATGAAAGACTGTGTTTTCCTTTGGTTCGCGCTCTTGTTTTTCACCGGCCGTTCCTGAGACCTGTCTCACACGTGGTAGAACCTGAGCCCGGAGTACTCTGCAGAGTGCTTCGTGATTTCTTTGTATTTGTATTTTGTATCGTTACTGTATATCATTAAAGCAGGATTATTGTTTAACTTGTATTCTGGTGTTCCTTAATCCCTCCCTTTTCCCGAACTCACCCAGCTTGTCAAACGACACGCGGAGACGAGGTTGGTTTTCAACATCCTCCAAATCTCCAACACTTCAGGGAAAACTCGGGGTTTCCGGTCCTACGAAGCTGGTTCTCTTTTTAGCAGGCTAGATGGTATCCATGGTAACTTATGCTGTGCGGCTAACCTGGTCGGGACCAGGGGGGTATACTACGAATCTAGTTCAACCTATCCTGGATATGTTTTGAGTTATCCGGTTGACTTAATCCAAAACAAAGCCGCTCTCGCTAAACTGTCCTACAACGCATGGCTATCAACTCGTTCGCTCAAGCCAGCCGTGTCCTATCTAGTTAGGTGCGCGTTCACATAAAAGGGGTGGTATCTGGAGCATTCGACCAATCACAAAAAACCTGGAGAAGCGTACTGAGAGTGCAGCATCATACTTCCTGAATGAAAAGTCAACTATAATATTAGACAAATATGAAGAAGTTAAACTTTAAACATCCATGACTTAAACACTTTATCCAGGATAAAAGCAACATAGCACCATATATATAATCCGACAGATAATGGGACACATCGACGTCTGCACTCAGTGCCGCGGACTGTAGGACGTAATGTTACTTTGATCCGGTTACTTATGTTGTGGCAGATATTTAATTAAGCTTTCTTAACATAATAGTATAATAGCCTAGTTATAATAGTCAGATTGCTCTGAAGATGGGAGGTGATATTCTATTCATTTTCACATTCACACAGTCAGTGATTTTGGCCGGTGTTGTGTCAAATTATGCACCCCCGTCATGAAATGCACCCCTTGTCACGGGAACGCGCATTTCTAAATGACACGTTAATACCTTAAAACGATGTTTAAAACGAAAAGTAAACGTTCAGGGTTTTTATTAATGGTCATTTTCAGACTGTGAGTTGTTTAGTGGTAGCTCATATAGTCTTGATTATTCTGGTTTAACTTTTCGCTCCGTATTTGATGGTACTGTAGTGGTGTCGAAATTAATTCGTCACTTCCTTTCCAGTTTTTTTTTTTTTTAATCTTTCTTTTTATTATTATTGTTACGGCCTGTCTGTATAAACGTGCATTAAAATGTATTGTTTAATTTTACATAGTTGTCATCTAATCATCAAAATATATGTTTATGTTACATAGTCTTTGTCAGCATATTTTTGCCACGCTATGCACCCCTTGCTATCTTACATAATAAAAGTGTCACCTACATGAAACTTGCTCCATTTATTGGTACCAGTCCTAGAACCATACCCTGAAAGATATTTTTGAGGGTGGGATTAATAGAAACCTCTTTTTTTGGGGGGGGGGGGGGGCATTTTAGGACAGGCCTGGCCATCACAATATGCCCCCCCCTTGCTATCTTACAAAATAAAAGTGTTACATTCATGAAACTTGCTCCATTTATTGGTACCAGTCCTAGAACCATACCCTGAAAAATGCTTGAGGGTGGGATTAATAGAAACCTCTTTTTGGGGGGGGGGTGCATTTTATGACAGGCCTGGCCATGCCAACGGGCCATGCCTGAGATCGCATGCGATAGTTTTATTAAATGTGCCAACTGCTAGGACTATCTTAGTGAAGATAGCATTTAGATGTCCACTGTCTTGGAACAGTCTGCAATTGAAATGGAAACTGAGCAATCTGGTGCCACTAAATGTTTTTAAAGCTCGGAGTCCCCGTTTTCGGTGGCTGGTACCCGGTTGAAACTACCGAACATTTTCCAGTTTTTGAACGTGCGTTAAAAAAATAGAGCAAGGTGAAATAAAATGTTACATGTCAGTAAAAACAGAGTAACAGTGTTGTGCCTGTTTGTAGCGTTAGCGTATTTCTTCTTCTTCTACTACTTCTTCTTCTTCTTCTTCTTTTGTCTTTAATGGCGAATCGCTTCCACTTGGAGCATATATCACCACCTACTGTTGATTTATTAAATGTTTATATGAAATCCTTGTCCTCAGAGCAGTGTTTTTGAGGAACTTGAAGATCAGCTTATTTACTTCATTTCTTGATTTACTTTCGTATATTGACTTGAAATCCCTGTTGTTTGACATCAACACAAAATAAGACAGACAACTACAGATAGCACCACACATGGTGGTTACTTGTTATTATTTAGGGCTGCCTGTATGGATCAGGTTTTTGCCAAAGCGAGCCCTTTTACTATAATAATAATATGTTATGTATTATATCAACCGTATTGGTACAATGAGCGACATCTAGTGACGGATTTTGGAACATTGATTTGATTTTTCTCATGGCAGTTAGACTCTAGAGACTAACCATGGGACTTTATTTTTATTTTTAATCTGTGTCCGTCCATTTGGTGTAGTATTTGATCCAATATTACATTTGGTTTATATATTAGTCACTTTCTTATGAAATGCCAGGTTTTAGGCCTTGATTTGAACATTCAATCCTGAAAATAAAAAATCAACCAGATTAATGTTTCTTTAATCCTGACCTGACTAGAGTAGATAGTAAGTAAGTAAATCTGTATAGGAAGACGAGTTAAGTGATAGAGGAGAACAGGTTATGGTATAATTACAGAGCCTGTCCATTCATAAATTGAGGAAATCAATGTTAGTCTGTTAACCAAAGTGCAGCCATCTATCTATCTATCAACTATCTACTATCTATGATTAAAGATTAGAGGAAAATAACAGAACGAGAGGGGTAAATCCAGAATAAAAATAAAGAAGCAAAGAGATTGTAGAGCAGTGAGAAGGAAAAAAGCTTGGTGTGTCAATTCATTACATTGCCAGTATTTTTCGTTGTTGTGAAAAAAAAATCGCCCCCTGGGATTTTTTCACACCCCCCTCAGTAATTTCATCCTGGAGCCGGACCTGGCACAGACTAGGTTCCAGGATAAATCCCCATGGAGATCTAGCCCGCTAAAAAGTGAACCAGCTTCGTAGTACCGGAAATCCCAGAAGTTATCTTGCTAAACGAAAATCCTGCTTCGTAGTATACCCCCCAGGTGCATTTTTTTACCACTAAAATACAGCAAGACATCTTCGATTCATGTCGTTTATAACTGGAATATTACAATTATTATTAACTTTGTCTGTACAAAGTAGCCTGTCCAGGAAATATGCCCAAATCAACAAAAACTGCGAGCTGGCAGGCAAGACGCTCCGCTTCTGAAATGCTTCTGAAACGCGCACGGTAGGGTATGACGCCGGAGGAGACCGGACCAAAACCGCGGCACAGCCGCAACGCGACGCAGACGGACCCGGTGGAATCTAGGGGTAAGAGCTCAACTCAGTGAAAGCACTGCCTGCTGACCAATCAGAGCTCAGTGTGCGGAGTTTAAAGCGATCGATTCATATTACAGGAGACAGGAAATCTAGGAAAGACGGCCGGCAAAAATCACCGACTGTGTGAACGTGAACATTAATAGAATATCACCCCCCATCTTCAGAGCAATCTGACTATTATAACATTAGCGTTAAGAAAGCTTACTTAAATATCTGCCACAACATAAGTAACCGGATCAGAGTAAAATTAAGTACAGTCCTCGACATATCACATCATGTATCATATATTACTTTAGCTGAGTCAGCTGAGCCGTATCTGGCCATGCAACACTCACAGTGTCACATACTGTATGCAGAAGTATTATTTTTTAAGCAACACATTAAGTTGACGAAACACTCGAGACAAATCCACTCGTGTCTTAGACGAGGCAGTGATATCATAAACCTGTTAATGTACGCATTCAAACACTTTTTCTCTGTATTCACCTTGCAGGTGCAACTATGTGGCTTTTATCCTGGATAAAGTGTTTAAGTCGGATGTTTAAAGTTTAACCTCTTCATATTTGTCTAATTATATATATATATATATATATATATATATATATATATATATATATATATATATATATATATATATTTATTTATATATATATATATATATATATATATTTATTTATATATATATATATATATATATTTATTTATATATATATGTATTATTTCATTCAGGAAGTATGACGCTGCGCTGCCCTTCAGTACGCGTGTCCATGTTTGTGATTGGTCGAATGCTCCAAATACCACCCCTTTCATGTGAACGCGCACCTAACTAGATAGGACACGGCTGGCTTAAGCGATCGAGTTGATAGCCAGCGTCGTAGGACAGTTTAGCGAGAGCGCGTATGTTTTGGATTAGGCCAACCGGCTAACTCAAACATATCCAGGTTAGGTTGAGCCAGAGCCCTAGAGAGAAATCTCTCTATTTTATTATTATTATTTTATTTTCTTATCTCTCTATGACTCTGGGTTGAACCAGCTTCGTAGTACAGGCCTCGGGTAACTCAAACATATCCAGGTTATGTTGAACCGGCTTCGTAGTACAGGCCTCGGGTCACACATGATCCGTGTTCATTTATAATTGGCATTGTAGTATTCATTGTCCTTATTATTCTTCCTTTTATTTTTGTGTTTAATAGGTTTTCTATTCGGCAACTCATTTCAAACCTCTGTTTCTGACATTCTGCTGTACCCTGATTCCTCCCACTGGAACTAAATATATTTGCTTTGAATGTGTGCTGATTTAAAAATGTAATTATATTGTGGTATTCTGTGTAAAAATTATATTAAATTCAAGGAAAGGAGTATTTCGTTTAAATAGATTTTGTTCAACAGCAAACAAAGCCGTTAAATATAAAATATTATTTGACAAGGACTTCATAACATTAATGTTATTTAATCTGCATTCCTCAATTATGACCACTAGATGGCAGAAAACACAATAAACAGTCAAATAAAAAGACATCGAGCCATGACAAACACAACCTTCAGTTTACAGAAATAGAGAACCAATGGCTGCTGCTTTCTGACGATGCAGCAATCATTACATGAGCGGCACTGGTAGCAAAAGGAAGCTAAAGATCTTAGTAATAAGGTAAGTAAACTTCTCAGAAGTGTTTTTAACGCTTATTAATGTTGTCTTTACTTTAATCATCTTTTATCTATTTTTTTCCACAGTGAGGAAACATAACGTGCTAATCAGATTATATGTTTAACAGATTTTCAGGAAATCAAACAGCATAAGATTATAAAATGGCAGCTTTAATTGGCAAATAGGTAAGAACTCAACAACACTTTAAACAAGTTCAAATGTTACTGTATGAAAGCCAGCATATATAGACAGAATATATTGTCACTGAATGGGTACAAAAAAATGATCCATTCGTGCAACCATAAAACTGCTTCAAAATAGTAATATAAAACATATTCAAACCACATGCATTTGTATGAAAAGTATTTCATATAGACAGTGTTGATGGCAAGTAGTGGTAAACAGACGTAATAGTGAATTATTATTTATAAGATAGTGTAGTATTGTCTGAATTTCAGTTAGAGAGAAGAGGAAAAAACTCAGTGCTTTCTCTTTTACACAAGTGCTTATCCATGTTGTGTATGCACCCCCATCACTAGCTACACTCCTTCATGAGTGCAGACCCTTGTGGAGCTTTGCAGGGCCAAAGGAGAGAGCCCTGTAGAGTTTAGAGGCAGCAGTGCCACAGGAGAGGGTCCTGTAGAGTTTAGAGGCAGCAGGGCCACAGGAGAGAGTCCTGTAGAGTTTAGAGAGCCCTGTAGAGTTTAGAGGCAGCAGGGCCACAGGAGAGAGTCCTGTAGAGTTTAGAGAGCCCTGTAGAGTTTAGAGGCAGCAGGGCACCAGGAGAGAGTCCTGTAGAGGTTAGAGAGCCCTGTAGAGTTTAGAGAGCCCTGTAGAGTTTAGAGGCAACAGGGCCACAGGAGAGAGCCCTGTAGAGTTTAGAGAGCCCTGTAGAGTTTAGAGGCAGCAGGGCACCAGGAGAGAGTCCTGTAGAGGTTAGAGAGCCCTGTAGAGTTTAGAGAGCCCTGTAGAGTTTAGAGGCAGCAGGGCCACAGGAGAGAGCCCTGTAGAGTTTAGAGAGCCCTGTAGAGTTTAGAGGGTCCTGTAGACTTTAGAGGCAGCAGGGCCACAGGAGAGAGTCCTGTAGAGTTTAGAGGCAGCAGGGCCACAGGAGAGGGTCCTGTAGACTTTAGAGGCAGCAGGGCCACAGGAGAGAGTCCTGTAGAGTTTAGAGGCAGCAGGGCCACAGGAGAGGGTCCTGTAGACTAGGCCTGTCGCGATAATCGATAAATTGACTTATCGTACGATAAATTAAAATGGACTCGATAACTTTTCTGAGCTCGATAAATTGCCGTTTACATGCGTGTTTGTTTACATAAGGATGTGACCAGCATTTTAGCTAGGAGCGCTGTGGCTGCCAGACGAGCTGTGGCTGCCGTCCATGCGCGCTGTGAGGGGCGGGGCTGACACAGAGCCAGGTCAGTACACTGTGTGCACGTACAGCAGCGTAGCAGCCAAATTAATAATATAGCGACAAGCGGGAGACAACGTGTGACTTACTCGCGGGGAATTTAAAGTGAAATGGAATTGGTTACAAAACCTACACATCTCGATTCTCCGGTGTGGCAGTATTTTGGATTCAAGCCAAATCAACGAGGCCAACCTACGGACTTGAATGAGCCGGGCGGTGTGTCGCATTTCTTTAAAAAAGGTAGCGACAAAAGCAGGCAATACCACGCATTTTAAACTACACCTAAAACACAACCACTCCATTCCGTTTTCCCAGCTGGTAGCAAACACGGCAGATGGAGATGGAGAGCCCCCACCTTCCCGACAGTTTACAATCAAAGATGCATTTGCCCGGCAATGCAAACATGTTGGTGTTCCTTGCTCGAAAACTTTGAAAAACAGATTTGGATATGGCCTGTTGAGGCATCTGGGCCTTTGTATGGACAGTGGACTGTACACATGACTGTTGTTTTAAGGAGATTTTTTTTGCTTGTGAGACAATGTGTGCTCATATTGATTTATTTATATATATATTTATATATATTTATCTATCCATCTATATAGAGATGGATAGATAGATGGATTGAGAGCTCTGTTTTCCAGCCTGAGTCTATTTAATTTATTGTTTTGGTTGTTTGTGATTTAATTAATTTATTATAATTTAATTAATTAGTTTTATTTATTATATATCATTTATATATTTGAATATTATTTCACATTTCATTTGCAATGTTGAATGTTCAATAAAAAGTTCTGTTTGAAAGGATGTACTAGAATTATTATGATATATTATCAGTATGTCAGTGGTCTAAAATGGTCTTACAATGGTGCCGACAATATTATCGTTTATCGCAATAATTTCCAGGAACATTTATCGTCCAACAAAATTATTTATCGTGACAGGCCTACTGTAGACTTTAGAGGCAGCAGGGCCACAGGAGAGGGTCCTGTAGACTTTAGAGGCAGCAGGGCCACAGGAGCTGATGCACAGCTTCCCGGTGATTAGGTTAAGATCTTGAACGCTCCGCCATCGAGGGGGGACACCATGAGCCGGGCCGAGCCGGGGGAGTGGAGGGGCCGCCACATGTTCCTCCAGATGACGGTGATGAGGCGGGAGATCAGCAGCACACAGGCCAACACCAGCAGAACCACTGATGGACACATAAGGGAACAAAAGGACACAGTCAGTGATTCAGAGGTGGGGACTCGAGTCACATGACTTGACTCGAGTCAGACTCGAGCCGCATGACTTGACTCGAGTCGCATATTTTTTGACTTGAGACTTGCTTGACTAACATTGATAAAAGACTTGACTTGGACTTGATATTCATGACTCGAGACTTGACTTAAGCTTGAGACAGATGACTTGAAAGGACTTGACTGTTTAAAATTAAATATTTGCGTTTCTTTTTGTAGTGGGATATTACGTTTAGTTTTTTCGAAAAACGTGATTATAACGCCATGCGCGCAAACCTGGCAACCCACTAGACGGCAGGAGTGTCAGTTAACATGGCAGCGGCTAGCTTTACTCCAAAAATAGTGAAGTTTGGATTCAAGGGTTATTTTGTCGATGACGCTAATAAGAAGAGAACAGCGGTATGCAGGGTCTGCAGCATAAAGCTCAGTGACAGGACCACCACAACATCCACCTTCATCCGTCACTACAAAAAAAAAACACAGAGAAAGGTAGACTACATCAGGGGTTCCCAACCTTTATTGTGCCAAGGACCAGCAGATGCATTAAAAAAATGTGCGGACCTGTTGTCAATTGAGCTGATTTAATATTTACTCACCAGCAGGTGGCAACAGAGGCTAACTGTATTTAACAGCCTGAAGAAATACCAATATGCCTCCAAAACATATTAATAACGTTTAAAACCAGGATACAATTAAAACAAAAAATTAGGACCGCTTTACAAATATTAATATAATATATAATATAGCCTAATATAGGTGGCAACAGTGACTAATTGTATGTAAAAGCCTGAAAAAATAATAGAACAATATGTATCCAAAACATATTAACAACGTTTAAAACCAGGATACAATTAAAACAAATTAGGACCACTGTACACATATTGATATGGGGCAAAAAAGTATTTAGTCAGCCACCAATTGTGCAAGTTCTCCCACTTAAAAAGACGAGAGAGGCCTATAATTTTCCTCCTAGGTATACCTCAACTATGAGAGACAAAATGAGAAAAAAAAAAATCCAGAAAATCACATTGTCTGATTTTTAAAGAATTTATTTGCAAATTAAACAAACAAGATTTCTGGCTCTCACAGACCTGTAACTTCTTCTTTAAGAACCTCCTCTGTCCTCCACTTGTTAACTGTATTAATGGCACCTGTTTGAACTCGTTATCAGTATAAAAGACACCTGTCCACAACCTCAAACAGTCACACTCCAAACTCCACTATGGCCAAGACCAAAGAGCTGTCAAAGGACACCAGAAACAAAATTGTAGACCTGCACCAGGCTGGGAAGACTGAATCTACAATAGGGAAGCAGCTTGGTGTGAAGAAATCAACTGTGGGAGCAATTATTAGAAAATGGAAGACATACAAGACCACTGATAATCTCCCTCGATCTGGGGCTCCACGCAAGATCTCACCCCGTGGGGTCAAAATGATCACAAGAACGGTGAGCAAAAATCCCAGAACCACACGGGGGGACCTAGCCAATGACCTGCAGAGAGCTGGGACCAAAGTAACACTACCATCAGTAACACACTACGCCGCCAGGGACTCAAATCCTGCAGTGCCAGACGTGTCCCCCTGCTTAAGCCAGTACATGTCCGGGCCCGTCTGAAGTTTGCTAGAGAGCATTTAGATGATCCAGAAGAAGATTGGGAGAATGTCATATGGTCAGATGAAACCAAAATAGAACTTTTTGGTAAAAACTCAACTAGACGTGTTTGGAGGAGAAAGAATGCTGAGTTGCATCCAAATAACACCATACCTACTGTGAAACATGGGGGTGGAAACATCATGCTTTGGGGCTGTTTTTCTCCAAAGGGACCAGGACGACTGATCCGTGTAAAGGAAAGAATGAATGGGGCCATGTATCGTGAGATTTTGAGTGATAACCTCCTTCCATCAGCAAGGGCATTGAAGATGAAACGTGGCTGGGTCTTTCAGCATGACAATGATCCCAAACACACCGCCCGGGCAACGAAGGAGTGGCTTCGTAAGAAGCATTTCAAGGTCCTGGAGTGGCCTAGCCAGTCTCCAGATATCAACCCCATAGAAAATCTTTGGAGGGAGTTGAAAGTCCGTGTTGCCCAGCGACAGCCCCAAAACATTACTGCTCTAGAGGAGATCTGCATGGAGGAATGGGCCAAAATACCAGCAACAGTGTGTGAAAACCTTGTGAAGACTTACAGAAAACGTTTGACCTCTGTCATTGCCAACAAAGGGTTTTATAACAAAGTATTGAGATGAACTTTTGTTATTGACCAAATACTTATTTTCCACCATAATTTGCAAATAAATTCTTTAATAATCAGACAATGTGATTTTCTGGATATTTTCCCCCTCATTTTGTCTCTCATAGTTGAGGTATACCTAGGATGAAAATTACAGGCCTTTCTCATCTTTTTAAGTGGGAGAACTTGCACAATTGGTGGCTGACTAAATACTTTTTTGCCCCACTGTAACTGAAATGTCAGGGAGACCCCTGGGCTTGTTTGCCAGCCATAATAACGTCATACCGGGGCGTTCGTTCCTTTGCACTCCGACAGCATTTAGCACTACATCGAGATTAAGATTAAACTAACTTATTTTGGGAACAACCACATACCTATGGAGTTGGCCAGATGTGTATAAATTACTGTTCATGGTCATTTGAAAACAAATTCCGTTGTTGGACACACAAACACACCGAAAATACACACACACACACCCACCCACCCACCCACCCACCCACACACACACACACACACACACACACACACACACACACACACACACACACACACACACACACACACACACACACACACACACACACACACACACACACACACACACACACACACACACACACACACACACACACTGGGTGTCCGACTGTCTGCCTGCACCTGCAACTCTCTCTCACACACACACACACACACACACACACACACACACACACACACACACACACACACACACACACACACACACACACACACACACACACACACACACACACACACACACACACACACACACACACACACACACACACACACACACACACACACACACACACACACACACACACACACACACACACAGCAGAGCTGAGCAGAGCACATACACATCATGCGCCTTTGTGACCGGACATTTCCTTCATACAACGAGTAATAGGGAAAATAATCGGGCCGTTTGATGTGTGTGTGTGAAACGTAGCAGCCTGCAGTGGGGACACAGTGAAGGCGGTGTGTACGCGCTGGTGCTGCACTTCTCAGAGGCTGCCTTCGTGAGTGAAGGAGTGAAGTGAAGGAGGTTTTACAAATAAAAAAAATAGCTCTACACCCCTGGCCGCAATGTCCTTAAAATGAAGTCCGAGTTCGAAATATATCTCAAATAATGTATGCACTGCTATTTCCCAACATAAACATAGCAGTCTGCGATTAAACGGTTGTCTCCTGTGTGCTCCACTTCCTATTGGCGCACCGGTAACTTTCTCTGTGCACGAGAGGCTGAGACCTTATGCTAACCAATTTTGATTCATTTTGTATGTTTTGGATGAAATAATATGACTGGTATAGGTGCAAAAATAAAATTTAAATAAAAAAAATGTTTGATAAAATATTTTAAAATATTTATAATTCTGCAAATATTACGATAAACTCACAGCTATTTCGCGGCCCGGCAGTAACACCTCCGCGGCCTGGTACCGGTCCGCGGACCGGGGGTTGGGAACCCCTGGGCTACATGACTGTGTTGTGTTAGCTAGAAAGCTAATGTTAAGTTTAAGCTACGTTACACTTGGTTTCAAATCGATTAAGCAAAGAGAAGACAAAACGGGGTAAATGAATACTAGAACCGCCAAGGGATTCATTTTGACTAACCCTGATACTCACGGGCTGTCAGGAGAGGGAGAGAGGAAAAGAGATGTCTCGTTTATTTCCCCTGTGTTATTATCAGAAGTTACTGGAAACTTTTGAATAATGTAGTTCATCTACTTTTAGTAGTTTGTTTAAATGTTTTAATTATGTTGTTTTTGTTTGTAGAAGTGCATCATTCCTTGATTTATTGTCAAATTTATCTGAACTTTTTGATCTGTTATGATGATAAACTGAAGCCATTTCTAAATTAACCCAATTAAGTGAGTTTTAAATCGTCCTACTTAGTTTATAAGGAAATAATGAAGAGGAACAAATTAAATGATTTGAAAATGATATCTATGTAGGTGCTGACGCTGTTTGCAGTTCTAGTGTTAACAGACATTTAAATTAAATATGTGTAATGGAAAATGCCATATATGGAATTCTGCCTTTTTGAACAGACTTTTTGAGTCCTAGCTATATTGTCTACAGTTCTGGGGTTAATATGAATCTAATATGATTGTCATCGGTCTAAATTAGATTTCAAATGATTAACTGTGGATGTAATGAAGATCATAGTGTGGGTTGAATCCATTTTCATAACCACTGTCTTTTAACTGATTTAAATGCGGAAACTGGGCTTATTCATCAGAATTTTGTATGACTTGACTTGACTTGCTTGACCTGAGCAATGACTTGACTTGACTTGCTTGCCTCTCACCACAGTGACTTGGGACTTGCTTGATACTTGTAGGTCAAGACTTGAGACTTGCTCATGACTTGCACATGTAGGACTTACTCCCACCTCTGCAGTGATTGGGTCAGAGCTTTAGAGGCTTAAAGAGAATGCGACATGCCAATATAATTGATATTTCACTAGGATGCATTCTGAGATAATAGTGATTTTGGTCAATTTTAAAACACATTTTTTGGCTTTGAGAATACAAAACTCTTATCGTCATATTCAGACAAGTGAATATATATCTTTTGCTCTCTTATAATAAATAGTTAAACTTAGAAGTTGTCTGTCTGTCCTGGAATTTTGAACACAACAGCTCTCTTTTCTTTTCCTCTCTCCCTCTCCTTCTCTCTCTCTCCTGACAGCCCGTCAGTATCCGTCTCATGCAGCTCACTGAAAACTGGAAAAATCTGAAAGCATTTTGACAGATTAGAACAAACTCGGAACAGCGCTAAAGTTTCCCCGCAGCGAGGCTCTGGTGTCCTCAGATTTATATATAAATATCCATATATTCACTGCAGAAAGAAGGGGCTGGTTATTATGGTAAACTCACCCATGAACACAGAGTTTGGAGTGGGATCATCGGGGTTAAAATGTTTGAAGACGTTTCCGACCAGAGCCAAGATCACCACCGGGTAAACCGTCAGGATGTTACGCACCCAGCGGTCCAGCAGCCAGTTCTCCATCAGGAACCTACACACACACACACACACACACACACACACACACACACACACACACACACACACACACACACACACACACACACACACACACACACACACACACACACACACACACACACACACACACACACACACACACACACACACACACACACACACACACACACACACACACACACACACACACACACACACACACACACACACACTGTAAAAACTAATATGGCCTCCCTAACTCCCAGAATGCTCCTTTGTTATCACCAAGCTTCACCCCTCCCTTTCTCCTCTCTCTGTGTTTAAATATGCAACCCAAACTCTACTCTTTGTCTTTCACTCACAGACTGTATGACTGACTGAACTTTCTGGCAAGAAATAAAATATGACAAAGACAGCTGAATGGTTTCATTCTCTATCCACATTTTATAAATACATTCCCATCCCACTACTGCCTGAATCTGCTTTATGGTTTTCACTTTCTTTGGTTCTGTTTTTAATTCAGCAGGTGAACCTATATGTTCATAAAATAGTGTGTGAGCTTAACTGCATTAAACCAAAACTGAGCTCAGATTATATTTCTGCTTTTTTAAACTGTAGTATGTGCTCATGTGTTTCATTGTTAGGCTGCTGCCTGAATATGCTGAGTGAAAGACAGCTTTTCCTATCAACAGTGGCGAGCCGTCAGGGCCCTCTCTGAGGGGCGAAGATATTCTACAAAATAATATTTAAAAACATTTTTTTTTTAAATTAGTTTTACCAAAATAACTTGATTTAAATTGTATTTAAAATATCATTTCCAAAGAAATAAATCCTTTGAATCCGCCTATTCAGTTTCTTTTGGAATGTGAAGGGTTAAATGAAAGAAGCTCGTCTGTGCGAGTTACTGTGAAGACAGGAGCTGATTGGTGGTCCATCTATGAATTCACAGAAAAGGTTACTGATTACTTTTTTCCACAGGTAACTAGTAACAGTAGGGTCACTATTGAAATGACTTCGTCCAATCAGAGCCTACCATGCCACCACCTCTGCAAACAGGGTGCAGAGAGATGCTGTCGCCGCGGTGCTCTTGGCTACGCCCCACAGGTGGAGAACCAATGAGAAGTTGATCAGAGACGCAATGGAAGTCCATGTGGTGTAGAGAGCCAAACCATTCTGGACCTGTATATGGGAGCATTTATGAGCACAGAGATGACATCATTCTCATGGCACATTCTTAAAAATAGAGACTTTGTTCAGTGAATGAAGAGCAGCACTCACCAGGACCCTGAGGCAGAACAGGTCTTTGCGATGGTACGCCTGCAACCACAGCCCGTAGTAATCTGTGGCGAAGCAGCAGCAGAACAGAGCGGTGCAGCTGGTGATCACCATTAGGATCAATACAACCAGAGCTGCCAGCATCAACCTGCACAGGGGGGGGGGGGGGGGGGGGGGGGGTCAATTCTAGGTCACATTCAGTGAGTTTGACTTCCCTAAAACTTTCAAATCGACAGAATTCATCAATACCAGCCCACTGGGAATACAAATATTTCACATAAATGTATCCAGCATCCTCAATAATCCGCAAAACCACTCGTTTTAAGTTATAATAATTGTTAATTTATTTATTAATTTTTTTAAATACTATGTGCATGCCTTTTTACGTGATAGTGTTCAACTTTCTTCGTCTCTATACTTTGCTGTAACAAACTTAGATTTCCCCTCTGTGGGACGAATAAAGGAATTCTGTTTCTGATTGTGCTAACTATGCTAATTGCCCTACATATAAAAGTTAGCATCCGACCCTTACTATACATTTCTAACATAAAACTTTGGGGAAGTCATCATTTCCGGGTTCACAGTAGGATTCCATGAGCTGGCAGACACTACTTTGTTTCTTTTTGCAGTATTACTAATATTATCACCCCAAACCTTATTGTGTATCATAGATGAGGCTGACTGATTAACTAAAACCTGATTATGTTTGTAGATAACAAACAAGGCAACACATCCATTTGTAAATAAATAATAAAGATTTGTGCCAATGTGCTATATCAGATTCAACTTTCTTACAAACTGTTAAACTAACCTAAACTATATGACAGTGGTTTGTAGAAAACAGAAAAATGTTAATGTGTCAAATATGGGAATACTGCCTGTAAATCACTTCCCTACCTTGCATCATAGAACATTATTATTATCCACATTCTAATTGTGAAGAACTAACATGACAGCCAAGTATGGAATCAGATTTGGGTCAATATTCTAGCGCGCAAAACAAGCTACTCACGAGCGGAACATTTGCTTTTACATGCGCATGAAATGACCCTCGCACGCAGACAGCCCTCTTGCTCGCTCGCGGGAGTGTCAGCCTCACTCGCTCAAACCTGGCAACTCCAGGTTTCCTGGCAGCTGTCAATCAAATTCCAGTGGCTCCGCCCCAAAGTGTCAGAACATTTTCACGCGCGCACAGACATACTCCGCGAGCGAGTGAGGCTGACACTCCCGCGAGCGAGCAAGAGGGCTGTCTCTGCTCGCGGGGGTTTAATCTGCGCGCGAGGGTCATTTCATGCGCTTGTAAAAGCACATTTTCCGCTCGTGAGTAGCTTGTTTTGTGTTTTAGAATACTGACCCAAATCTGACTCCATACCAAGTAACTTACATAAATGTCACACCTTCCTGCAGTTTGTACTAGGGCTTATATTTAGGAGTCGGAGCGAAGGAACTGAGAAAGTAGCCGAAAGGATGCGTTTTTGAGGGCAAAAGTTGATTTAGTTTTTTGGCAGGACTGTCAGGAGTTTAACATTTTTTTATATTTTATATCTGGCATAGAGAACTCTGCCTCCTTCGCTTCACTTTTGAGGGGAATGGAATTTGTATATGTTGTGTATATGGCATATACAGTATAGCACATATAAAGTAAATATAGCATATAGCACAAACTAAACAATAAAAAACAGCAATGTGGATTCCACAAACAAACTCTATGGTTTTCTGGCTCATCAACAGTTTTCACAGGGACTATTTCTGAGCAGTGGCTTTGATACATTGTTTTATTATTTTTTCCCGTAAATATATATATTTTTAAATGTGTTTTTAGATGTAATTTGATCATTCTGTGCGACAAATTAATTATATTAATTTCCTCAGTACTGGGTGAGGCAGAAAATTACAAAACAGATACCTATTTAGGGGTGAATGAGTAGAATATTTAGTTAATTCCATCATAAATCAACAGTACACTTAATTTACTCTTTTCATACTAATGTTTGCACTGTCCTTAGTCCCTACTTACTTAATGTTGACGGGTTAAAGCTTACCTACAGTAACCCCCATGACAGTCACAGTCTTTGTATTATAGCTTTTCAGTGTTTCTGTGCAAATATAAAAGTAAGAAATATAGGTGTCAGACATACTCTCTGTCCCACAGTAGCAGCCAGATCATGTTCAGCACCAAGTTAGCCATCCAGCAGAAATAGAAGGTGTAGGGCAGCAGGCTCTGAGCCCAGGATCTATTCAGAGGAAGAGAGAGGGGGGAAGGGGGGGTCAGTTTCATCTGCACACAGCTCTCATCCGCATTATACATATGTTGATGTGGGCTTACCCTCTGAAGACATATGAAGTGGTGTATATGACCAGGAGGGTGAGCCAGGTGTAGATGACGCCCCAGATGGAGAAGGTCCAGCCAGCAGGGGTGATGTCCGTCTCATAGAGGCCGGAGACATTCCCTGTGGAGGAGTGGAAAGGACCTGGAGGACAGACACAGCATGAGAGGTTCCTGAAGGCCACAGTGATGTCATATCAGCGTATACAGTGTGGGCATTGTCGTGTTCAAAGAGGAAAGGGAAAAAACCAACACCTGGAGGCTAGCATATGGGATTAGTTTTGTATCATAATAAAGATAAAGCAACACTTTCTCAGAATAAAGCAAAACTATGAGTTTAAAAAAACAGAGTCAAGCAAAATAAAATAAATGTTAAAAATAAAACTATAAGTTACAAACAAATCATTTGTGTAATCATGTAAACTATAAGTATTTTTTCTTTGTTTTAACATAGATTTTTGTTTGCAGTTCTTGTTTCTTCTTTCTCAATGATCAGACTTTTGCTCTCGCTGCAGCTTTCTCGTTTGCGCTCCCTCATTTTTCGTTTGAGATTTTGACACAAACATCCCAGGTGGGCGGGACTTTCAGGGGTGTGTCCCCATTGGCTACTCAGTTTTTGAGTGACAGCCCACTACACCACAGATCATACAGTGCAACTCATGCAGCAAACTCCGGAGTCCACTCGGCCACGTTAGTGTTGGGGCCTGTACTACGAAGCTGGTTCAACCCAGCGCCATATAGATAGAAGAGTTACGACAGCGGAAGTCCAAAAACGGTTATCGTCATGTGGTTCATGCAGACGAGGATTGTCCCCCGAAAGTTCATGGCGGGCAATGTGAATGCATTGATAACAGGAGATAGAACTACGATTTTTGGTAATTATTAGTGAATAAAGGTTTTGATTTGCAATATTTATACAACAAATCGATATGTGTATGTATTTACATCAATATGTTTTAAAAAATAAAATAGAATTTGCTAATATTAAGTGATAATATTAGGATTAGTGTGAACAACTAGTTTACATGTTAGGCTAACAGTGCCTTGGTTAAAGAGCCTGTTGCTGTTTATAGCTTTGAATTCTTTAAAACCAATATTATCTTCTTAAACTTGTATGGTAGTCAGGAGCATCACTTTCTAATGTTTATTGATATATTTAGAGGGAGGGGATCTAAAGGAATGCTTCAAAATTCAGATTAGATTAATTTCTACCATTTTCTTAAATTCATGGTAGTTTCAGTAATCCCATGTTAATTGAGGACACAAGTTATCTAAATGCAGGGATGCAAACACACATATGGTGAAAAAAGAGAGAACTATTCGAAGCAGAAAAAAAACTGCGTAATATACCATCTAACAAAGGCCTGTGCTATAATGCTTCAATTAACTGGCTATTCTTTATAATATACTCAGATCAATAGAAGACAGAGATGTTAAGTTATAAATCAAGGGGTTTTCTTATTATTTACAGCAGGGGTGGGGAACCTTGTTCCTTTCAATTTTTACAACATCCTCCGAGGGCCGTACAAATTATTGAACTGCTTAAAAAAAACTAAAATCACAGCCCATTAATTTGGCCTTTCTTTCATGCTGTGCAAAGAAAAAGCTACCTCTTAATCCAGATATTTTACCATGACTCGCGCATGCACGCACGCACGCACAGAAAGATATGGACACAAGATGTGTGCAAATGTATTAAGTATCCTATCCATGTGAACATGATTTAAGTGGGGGGGACTTTACCTCCTCTAGTGGGGTCCAGGGGCATGCTCCCTCAGGAAGATTTTTTTTTAAATATTGAAGTTAAAAGCATCAATCTGGTGCACTTTGAGAGCAACCTGAAGAGATCTATGGATACATCTCAACACCCATATGAAACAAAACTGTAAGCAGATTCTTCTTTTTGGATATTTTACAAATCACTCCCCTTTTAAACTCTATTCTTGTTATTTTTAACAACTTTTTTGTTACTGTCATATTGTATTTTATACCTGTTTTTCATTTAGACTCTAATGTCTCATTAATAACTATAACGATGTCAAGGTGTGCCTTAACCTCACTGAGCTGAGGTTATTTGAGCCTCTCAGGAGAGAGCTCTCTTCCACCTGGTTGTAGAAAAGCTCTTTAAATTCGTTAGCATAGCTAGCTAACCAGATGCTAATAACAACAGATCGCCACTGTGCTTACAACTAAAGACAGCCACGCAAACACTGCGGTGTGTACGGCTCCTTATAGGTACAGCAATATTTGAAGAGCTGGAGCGGCGTTCCGGTGCTCTCCGTCAGCACTCTAGTCTACACTCCTTTCCGACGAGACATATACCACGTGAAGACACGTTACGCTCGTGTTGTGTTCAAGGAACCTGCCCTTGGCCAGGAAAAACAGGCACTCGCTTGTTTAATTATTTTGCGATCTAGATTTCTTCTTCTTTTTTTAAGTGAAAAGTTGTCCGTTAGTCGGACTGACGGACGGGCGGACGGACCCCCCCCCCACCCCCAAAACGAAAACTCTTCGGTTTTCCGCGAATTACACAAGTCACCCAAATCAGCGTTAAAAAAGCGGGAGGCGCCGAAAAGCGACTAATTTGCATCACTGTAAATGACTAATATCATCTTTATGGCTTACAGGAGACCGACAGGTGACTATCAAAGGACTAGCAGCAGCAGCAGCAGCAGCAGCAGCATGATGATGATGTTAAATGTGTTGTTTTAGGAAAATCCATTGCAAATACATGGAATTCAATAAACATTGAATAGCATATCATGCAGTTTGTCTGTGCCTTTTCCTCCGTGTTGTCCTGGTTTGCTGTGCTGCCTCCTAGTCGCCACCATGGTTTGCTGTGCTGCCTGGGGATGCTCAAATCGCTCCGAGAAAGGAGTACGAATTTACGGCTTCCCCACTGACACAGAGCGGAGGAAAAAATGGCTGGCTCAAGTCAGCAGGAGCAATTTCACGACCAACAGCAAAAAAATATGTGAGGTTATTATATACAAACACTGCATTTGCACTTTTTCACAAAACGAAAACCACACCATTGGGAAAGCTTAATGTTTTGTTTAATACAAAAAAACAGGGAAAGGCTTGAAAAACAGAGTTGAGACTCAGGGTGCAGGGTGAGGGTCTCAGTGCAGGTATTCAGGCTCCATTGAATCCCCCTCTGGTTCTTGTGCTGAAAGAGGGAGTAACAGACAGGAGAAAGGGTTATACACACCTATATAGCACACCTATTGGATGGGAAATTGCCTTGGGGAGATAAGGTGTGGTCTTTGTTCCCAACTGAAGTTATGGAACTTTATTATTTGTGAGTTTAACAAAGTATGACAAATGGCATCAGTAACAGATGTGATATGAATTTCTATAAAGTTGTCTCACATTCTTGGTCATATTTTATATACAGTATGTAATGAGTATAACATGTCCAGTAAGTATAAAGTGTTTCCTAATACCGTGTATTCAACCACTATGGAATATGTATGTGGGCAGACAAAACTGAGTTGTTCTGTGTGTGAAGTAACCTCAAGTCACTCCGCAGGCACATTTTGATACAGACCAGTTTGTCAAGACAAAAAAGGGCAAGACTAGGCTGAGAGCAGAGGCTATGCCCACCATCTTCGTGCATCGCCCTGTGGTCAAAAAGAGAAGGGCCCCTGCACCACGATTCACCCCGGGACCTGTATCTACAAAGCCCATAGCTCATGATCACAGCTATAGTGTGAAAGGTGCCACAGGTATAATAAGTATGAACTCTTAGTAACAAAAGTCATATTTCTTATTTTTAAGTGGTATAATATTTTAAATGTTCGAAAATCTACAGTGCCATGTCTTCTACTTACATTAGTCTCAAAGATTGAGGGAAGAAGGGATGAGGAGACTGAGAGAAAGGAAAGTGAGGGTGAAGAAAGAGAAGACATGGCTAGTGAGGAGAGACAGGGAGGGTGGACACCACCCACTCAGCCAGCAGCCAGTCAGCATACGAGGGAACCAGCAGCCAGTCAGCATACGAGGGAACCAGCAGCTGGTCAGCACACGAGGGAAACAGCAGCCAGTCAGCATACGAGGGAACCAGCAGCCAGTCAAACAGATCTATTAAAAAAATTAAAGAGAAAATTAAAGAGCCAAGAAGGAATCACCAAAAAAGCAAAGTCTGCACGAAGAAAAATCAGGAAGGAAAATGCAGCTCTCCAGAAAACAATGAAAATTAGGGACAACAAATATATGAAAAAGTTTTCAAAAGACCAACTTAAGGCATTAGGCAGACTCACCACAAAGGGGATGAAATGGAGCAATGAGACAATTAAGAAGGCTTTAAAAATTCGCTTTGCGTGCGGACCAAAACGGGTTACAAAACTCTGCAGGAATTGCAGATTCCCCTTCCAGGATTAAGGACACTGCAAAGAAGGATGCAATGTGTTAAGTTTGAGCCTGGTGTGTAACAGCTAACATCAATGCCCCTCCACCCGTAACATCAATGCCCCTCCACCCGCCAACATCTCTGCCCTCCACCTGCCAGCACCCAGCCAGAGGAGCGCAAACAACAAAAACAAGCAAGCAAGGTGTCCCGTCATGTACCTGGAAGTTTGGGTTGGCAAAATGGAGTAAGAGAGGGACTTGAAAAACCTTGGTGGCTCTCTACTCATGTTGTTACAGTTGTCTTGGTTACAGCTCTCAAGTTTTTTTTTGTTGCCATTTGCACATCTTTAGAAAATATGAAATAAATGAAGTGAAATCAACCTCTTCTCTGGAGAACAAACTTTGATTTCTCTGTCTTGTGAGTTTGCAGTCTTGCAGTTTTGCTCCTCCACCTGTAACATCACTGCCCCTCCACCTGCCATACAGTAGGTTACTAACAAGATTACTTATATAATACAGTGATAGAATACATGTTTAGTATGCTTACTTATATAAAACAGTAGTATTAAACTTACCTTGTGTTTTCACTCTCACTTAAGTCCCTCTCCCTTTGCCATCAATCCAAAATCAGCTGAGCTGCAACATTATAGAGACAGGTAATAATCAACATAATCACAAGGACACAATATGGCTCTGCTAAAAACACTCACTCTTACACGCACCAAAGTTATATTCATCTAATATTTAACTCCCTCCACCCCCGCATACAATCCTGTTTAGAAGCCCCTCTTCTCTAATTCAACAACGTTGGACGAAATGACATTAAGAGAACGGAATTTACAATTAAAAGGCTGTTCAACCTGTGTTGCTAACTTGATCCGTTATCCTAGCTTTATCTGTTATCTGTAAACGTTCCCTAAATCTACTAATTTAGGGATAACCCACTGACATCCTTTAATACACATGTTAATTTGAATCAGATGTACTGATAATATCCGCAATATAAATCTTTAAACTTCTTCTTACCTTTAAAAGTCCGTCACGAACGGTCTATTATGCTGCAACTCTACAGCTCTGCTAGCCTTGGCGCTAACTTCCGGGGAACGATTGAGAGGCTCCACGATCCGCCATTGCTGTAAAAAAGTGGTCCATTGGAGTGAACGGAGATGACGTAACTCTCAGTCTATACGGCGCTGGTTCAACCTAACCTGGATATGTTTGAGTTAGCCGGTTGGCCTAATCCAAAACATACGCGCTCTCGCTAAACGGTACAACGACGCGGGTTATCAAGTTGATCGCTCAAGCCAGCCGTGCCCCATCTAGTTAGGTGCGCGTTCACATGAAAGAGGTGGTATTTGGAGCATTCGACCAATCACAAACATGGAGAAGCGTACTGACAGCGCAGCGTCGTACTTCCTGAATGAAAAGTGAACTTTAATATTAGTAAAATATGAAGAAGTTAAACTTTAAACATCCATGACTTAAACACTTTATCCAGGATAAATGCCACATAGCTGCACATGCAAGGTGAATACAGCTGGTAACAGAAAAAGTGTTTATGATATCGCTGCCCTGTCTAAGACACGATCTGACTTTAATTACATTTGGCTCGAGTGTTTCGTCAACTTAATGTGTTGCTTAAAATAATACTTCTGCAGACAGTATGTGACACTGTGAGTGTTGCACGGCCAGATACGGCTCAGCTGACTCAGATAAGGAAATATATGATACATTATGATGTGATATGATGTGATATGAATGATAATGGGACACATCGACGTCTGCACTCACAATGCCGCGGACTGTAGGCTACGTATTGTTACTTTGATCCGGTTACTTATGTTGTGGCAGATATTCAATTAAGCTTTCTTAACATAATAGTATAATAATAGTTATAATAGTTCGATTGCTCTGAAGATGGGAGGTGATATTTTATTCATTTTCACGTTCACACAGCGGTGATTTTGGCCAGCCGTCTTTCCTGCAACGGCAGTTTAAACTGTATTTCCTCCGCACACTGAGCTCTGATTGGTCAGAAGGCGTGGTGCTTTCGCTGAGTTGATCTCTTATCCTGGAACCTATCCTGCTTCGGAGCACAGACTAGGTTCCAGGATAAGTCCCCATGGAGATCTAGCCCGCTAAAAAGTGAACCAGCTTCGTAGTACCGGAAATCCCAGAAGTTATCTTGCTAAACGAAAATCCTGCTTCGTAGTATACCCCCCTGGTCCCGACCAGGTTATCCGCTAAGCATAAGTTACCATGGAGATCTAGCCTGCTGAAAAGAGAACCAGCTTCGTAGGACCGGAAAGCCGGAGTTTTCCCTGAAGTTAGCCGGCTAAGCGAAAATCCTGCTTCGTAGTATACATATCGGACTTATCTTATGGATTGCTGTGCATTAGACTTGTGTTGTGTAGTTTATACTTTATTCCAACTTTAAATATTTTAATACCTGAACACACTGCTGCTGTTAAATAATTTCCCAATTTGGGATTGATAAAGTGTCTGTCCAGGGCTCGACATTAAGGGCTGCCCGATGGCCCGGGGCCATCTAGTATTTAGCTCGGGCAATGAAGCCTCACCTGCTGGTTGCCCGATCGGGCAATCTATTATGCCAGTGTCATGCAGCTTGCGGATCCAGCAATGAGTTTCACCCGACAGTGAAACTAAACATATATATAACTAGTTACGGTAGTTTGAGAGGTAATTAAAATAGCTACGTGTGATATTCTAGCCTGAAGTGTGTGTTTTGTCCGCTCACCGCTGCATGTGATCATGCAGAGCTGCGTGTCGACTCGTCAGCAGCAGCTGACTCTCTCCCGTCAGATTAGACTTCACTCGCGTTTATGTCTATATCGATCAGATCCAGCTAGTTCTAGCTAATGATAGGACTACCTGCTTATTAAAAGACACCTAAACAATAAGTGTCGCTATGCAACTGGGTGAGCCCACACAGTATAGCGCAGCATTATGCATTTGTTTACATGCCCACCGGAACCCTGAGGCATTACCAACAGATCAACGCACAATCAAACCATACAGCACATCTCTTTCTCCACATTAAGTGTTAGACATTAGAATTGACTATTCTTGTCTGTCACATAAGTGGCGCAACTGAAGCGGTATTGCGCTAAAGGGAAATTATTTTGACCGAAGAGATTTAGATTTGCCGGCTAACAGGAATTCTGACGTCGCCATTTTGTGTGCTTCGCGGATGCGCTCGGCTCCTCTCGACTGCTGCCTGGGTCTGCTCGGTCAGCTTCCGGATGAGGAGGCATTCGTTCGACCAACTTACAGTAGATAACATTACAAACATTTTTAACAGGGGCCATAATAGTGTAAATAATGTTTGTTTTGGCAGTTACAACTGAATGTAATGTTTTCTACTTTTTTACATCTGGGAAGGCATTTGCCTTCATCAGATGGAAATTGTCTTGACCAACAACTTAAGTATTTCTTATAGCTATGCAGGACATGCAAGAGAGCAAACACAAACAAGTACAAACAAACAAGTGAAATGAAGAATAACATTGAAATTGTACAATATAATATTGTGGTGGTTCATCTTATAATTCAGTCTAGAGAATGCACCAGACAGCATCTAAGGCCTGCAAAAATCTAAATGTTCTAGGGGGAGGCCCCCCAAACCCTTCGTGTGTCATTTCGTCCACGCGCATTTTTCAGGGCAATCTCTATTTGGCTCAGGGCCATTTGTAAATTAGCTTAGATGGCCCACAGGGCCATCTCCCAAAATCCTTAATGTCATGCACTGCTGTCTATTTATTTAGATTAAAAAAACACATCTATTTATTTTCAAGCTAAAGGTGATACACAATATAAAACTGTATACTGTTACATTTCAAAAGCATATTGCTATGTTTAGGACAAACAATTAAAGACTGCTTTAATTTAACAAATTCTACAATATAAAAGTGGCAGATTTGATTAAATAGACCAGACCTAGGCTGCCTGCATACCAACACAATTAGGAACATGCTCACATCTTACTATGTTGGTCTGAAGAGCTGAAGCATTCACCCACAATGGATACAAACTGTGTTGTTTCATTCTATATCCTGTGAGAAAATTATATACATTTAGCATTAAAAACGCGACATACTATTCCTAGCCTGAGGAAGATATGAATAATCAACAGATTTGAATGGAATCTCTTACATTTTCATGTAGAATAAAGACAAAAGAGTGATTATACAAATTACATTTATTGAAATTTGAACCAGAAGATGAATTCTCAAAGAATGTTTTAAATAAAAAGGACATAAAACAAAAAGGTGGATAATAATAAAATCTATTAAATGTATATGTAAAGGCATTTGGTCAAATGAAATGACACTGAGCCAGTGATAACAGTAACGCCAGCGTGGATGAAGCTGGTGCAGTTCTTTCTTCATGCCCCCCCTCCATGCTGTCCCCTCAGAGGAAGTGGGAAAGCGGGATAAGACTCTGGACACCACGCTGTGTCAATGATCCACACTGTTAATATGAGAGAAAAATTAATGTTTTAGGAAATTAAAAATATGAATTTAACAAATAAAACACAGCTCAGGGGCAGTCATGGACGGTAGGTTTTCCTACAAAGTTAATTCAGCCTCCATTGGTTTTCATATCAAATTAGCGTGTTAATAAAATAAGCTATCATGGCTTATACTTGCATATCTAAACAGAATCTTGAAAGCCTGTTGGTAGAGTCAGGCAAACGAGTCAGTTTGAGTGTGTGCGCCGGTGTCTGAACGCTCACTCACACTGCTAGCTATGTAGCCAACTGTTAGGCTATTCAGCTTGCATTGTTATGGATCTAAAGGTAGCAAAAGCTAACTTTCATAGCACAGCTTTACTTCTCACTTACCACAATAAAGAAACAGACCGTATAGTACAGCACAAACAACACAAATGATCAATACTTACATATATTTTCACTTGTAGTATTATCAGTGGCGGCGCCAGAGATTTTCTCTAGGGGGTGCTGTGGGGTAGCTTGACATTTCATAGAGGGTGCTCAAACTTTCAGGGTTTCCCATTAATAGAGAACCGCAGTGACGCGTCGTAAAACCCGGAAGTAAACTTCTTCCGGTTCCTTCACGAAAAACCAATGCAAATTCTCCATAGGATTTTGGAAAATAGCTCGAAATAAGGTCTGTGGTTGACACACATTTAAGAGAGGGATCACGTTTTGTTCAGCCGGATAATCTCCACATGTCAACCCTACTTTTATAATTTTTGATTCATAAATCTAGTCGCCAAAAGCGAAATGCTAACGTTATGCTATAAACGAACTACAAGCCAGTACAGCAGCAGGGTCGCACGACTTCAACGTCATGCCAACTTAAGATCGTTTCAACTGACTTGCACTGAAACTGCACTTTGAACACTTTAAATATATTAACATTTTAAACTGTATACCCCGGTTATCTAGGCCCGTTTTGTTTAATGTATACCACGTTTATCTAGGCCCTTTTTCTTTTATGTATACATGTCACACTGTGGGAAACGATATTTCAATATTTCTGGATGTATAACACATGTAGAATTTTTGACAATAAAGCTGAATTTGACTTTTGCGTGCTTGCATATTTTAACAGAGCTTTTCATTTTAGCCACACTGAATTTAACTAGAAGTCATGGCTGTGTCAATTACCAGTCTGATATCGTTTTACAAAGATGACAAGAAGAGTGTAGATAGAGGAGAGAACCACTACAAGTCAGGACACTTAACAGTGCAGCCTAGATGAAGGTGTGCTTACCGGTGTTGTCAGGGCTAGCATGAGGGACAAGGTTTATAGTGTCGGTGAGTAGTGATAGCAAGAGTACCGTTAACCTTTTAAGACCGAGTTAATTTATTCACATTAATTCCCATCAACAAATCAATTGTATGTGTCACATGAAATCTTTATTAGGCAAGGCAAGGCAAGTTTATTTATATAGCACTTTTCAACACAAGGCAATTCAAAGTGCTTTACAAAAAATGAAAGACATTAAGAAAATGGCATTTAAAATCAGTCATTAAAAAGAAAAGCTAATAAAATAAACATTAAAAGAAAAAATACATGGATAAAAGTTACAGTGCAGTCTAAGATATGAATAGTTCAATTAAAAGCAGCGACAAAAAGAAAAGTCCTCAGCCTGGATTTAAAAGTAGTAAGTTGCAGCGGACCTGCAGGTTTCTGGGAGTTTGCTCCAGATATTTGGAGCATAATAACTGTACGCTGCTTTACCATGTTTAGTTCTGACTCTGGGGACAGAAAGCTGACCCGTCCCTGAAGACCTGAGAGATCTGGATGGTTCATAATTTAGCAGGAGGTCAGAAATGCATTTTGGTCCTAAACCATTCAGTGCTTTATAAACACCAGCAGTATTTTGAAATCTATTCTTTGACACACAGGAAGCTAGTGTAAAGACTTCAGAACTGGAGCGATCTGATCCACTTTCTTAGTGTCAGTGAGGAACCAGTGTAAAGACTTCAGAACAGGAGTGATGTGATCCTCTTTCTTAGTGTTAGTGAGGACTCGAGCAGCGTTGTTCTGAATCAGCTGCAGCTTTCTAATAGATTTTTTAGTGAGACCTGTGAAGACACCATTGCAGTAGTCCAGTCTACTGAAGATAAAAGCATGGACACATTTTTCCAAATCCTAGATATGTTCATTAGGTGATAGTAAGCTGATTTAGTAACTGTTTTAATGTGACTGTTGAAACCAATAACAAATTTAACCCGCTGACAAGAGAGCCCACCTCCGAAGATCGTGACTGGCTGAGGGACAGACTCGGGGGCAGGTTCTCAGGAATTTCTTGGCTTCTCTCCCCCGAGCCAGAAGAGGAACACTACAGCTTGGAAACACTTACTGTTCCTGAAATTATCAAATCTGTTGGGCATCAGGGACCTGAGGCAATTGTGGCAAGCACGGCATTGTCTGAAGAGCAACAGAGGGCAATTCAGGTGGCTACAACTGGTCAGCGAACCAGCCCAAACTGGCATTTGTTCAGGAAAGGAAGGTTGACTGCCAGCAACTTTGGAGCTGTCCTGAGGTCAAAGCGTGTGACTGCTTCCATTATTGCCAGGGTGCTAGGGCAACAACAGGCCCTTGATGGTGTTTTGTCTGTACAGTGGGGGACTATGAATGAATGTGAGGGCGTCAGGGCATTCACCACTGCAACTCAGATGCAGGTCCATGAGTCAGATTTGTGGCTCTCCCTATCAGGATTGTTGGGGGCATCTCCGGATGGTCAGGTAGGGTCTTCCGCTGTGCTGGAGGTAAAGTGTCCCTACGGAGCCAGGGAAATGACAATTAGTGAAGCATTGCAAATCAAGGGCTTCTGTGTCAGTAAGGAAGGAGAAACATTCAGCCTGCGTGAGGAACATCCTTACTGGCACCAACTGCAAGGTCAGCTTCACCTCACTGCAAGGAAGAAGAAATAAAAAAATGGTGAATTGTTTTTAATTTACATTTACTCGCCTTTGCAATGTTGTGGTTGTTAGAGTGTTAGGTTTCCTGTCAGCTCATCTGTTGGGAAGATATAAAATATAGTTTCATGGAACTCACACCGTCACATATACTGTAAGAGCATTAAGACATACAGTACATAGGCTAAAACAAAACATCTAAAGATATAACCTTGCACTTTGATAAGTCTCGTGAACATTTTCACTATTTTGACATTTTTATAGATGAAAATTGAACTAAAGAAATAAATGGTAGATTAATCCATATTGAAAATAGGTGTCAGCTGCTAAACTAATTATAATAGTTATATTTCTTAATTAATTAAGATAAGATATTACTGTATTGATCCCAATTTGGGAAATGTTTGTGTTGCAGCAGCATAACAAGAAAAACAAAATATAATTTATTATATATACAAAAGTATGTGAGGGATGGAATATTAAATTGAATATAAATGTAAAATGTACATGAGATTTTACGTCCAAGAGAAGCTATGGAGCAGAGAGTTCTCTGCCAGCCAGAGGTGATTTGTTATTAGTTCAATATGTCAAACTGATTTCCCTGACTACAATCTTTAGTTACATGGTGAAACGTTATGCTGCTTGTACTAATAAGACTTATCATATAAGCCACACAGGTTTTAATAGGATGTATTCATTATCTTTACTTATGTTGCGGTCTTTTCAGCAGTGCCATCTCTATAACGGCGATACAGTCACTACCCATTATTTACATTTCACCGTGACATGGACAAAAATGTAACGTCAGCTTACCTCATGGCACGAATCCAGACTCTCCTTTGGAAAACATTGGCCGGGAAACGATAGAACAAGCACGTTTCATGCGAAGACCTGTGGCTGCAACCCGGAGCAAAGCAACAAACCATTGCGTAGCTAACTAGTAGCTCTAGCTTTAGCTAACGTTAGCCAACGAAACGAACTGCCAAGTAAAATTGGAAAACACTGGTAATTAATTAGTCTCTAATTTGTAAAACTACAGTGTTAAAAACGACAATTTCAAAAATACAGATTCTAATGGTCAGATATAGATATACAGATACTAAAGATAGGCAGGTACTTGCTTTCAAGCACAACACAGGGGAAAACAAACTTAGCGGGAGTGTTTACGTGTTCGGCGTAGTGAAGTACAACGGCCTCGACAATTTCTGTAGTCCTATTCAGCCATTCGGTAACAACCATCGTTTTTCAGACACGTAAACTCTTCAAAAATCCCCAGTGGGGTCACTGCTGATGTATTTAATATCGTAGAACAAAACGTCAATTACCTCTTAAATTTGTGTCAACCACAGACCTTATTTCGAGCTATTTTCCAAAACCCTATGGAAAAAATGCATTGCTTTTTGAGGAAAGAACCGGAAGTGCTAAAAATGCTAACTTACCTCCGGGTTTTAAGACGCGTCACTGCGGTTCTCTATGCACCAGCGCTACAGTTGAATTTTCTACTGCAACTCATACTTGTTAACCCTCCCGATTTTCGCGGGAGACTCCCGATTTCCTTGCCCTCTCCCGGTTTCCTCCTGGGGTCATATTTCTCCCGCATTTCTCCTGATTTCTGACAAAATCAGATTTACTCAGGACTGTTTCCACTCTGACTTTAATACAGCTACACCATTGTTTGGTTTCCATGGTAACACGTAGGGCTGGGCGATATGGTCTCTAAATGATATCGCGATATTTACTGACTATATCGCGATATACGATATATCTCGCGATATTCTGAAATGTCCTCTAAAAAAAAAAAAAACCTTGATGTTTACAGTCACGCCAGTATGATGATTCCCTGCAACATATGTCTGCATTAAAAAAATCGACTAATAATGAAGAAAATGAACACATTTGCTGCCTTAGTAATTTATGCACTAACTACATTACTACTTGTACTACAACATTTGAATCATCAGTTCTTCCTCATTTTCCTCAATTGTTCATATTTGGTTTATGAAAATAATGATATTGTGGTCATTGTTCAAAAATGTCTGCTATTATTATGAGTAGTATTATTATTATTATTATTATTAGTATAATGCGCTTTCTGTCTTCCTGTCATTATCAGGAGTTAGAAATGTAATGGCTATCTAGTAGATTAGATTTGAACCTTCATTCTCCTAAACTGCTGGGACATTTCCCTATAGCCAATACCTTTATATTTTCTTCTCCTCACTTACTTGTCAGCATAGGTCGGCATTGATGTACAGAGCCGACAGAAGACCTTGTTTATATTGGCATCATATTGAGAGGTGCAGTGACGCGTCCTAAAACCAGGAAGTAAGCTGCTGGTTCCCTCGACAAAAGCAATGGGATTTCTCCACAGGGTTTTGGAAAATAGCTGGAAATAAGGTCTGTGGAAAACAAACCTGTTTGATAAATGCACGTTTTGTTCAGCCGGATAATCTCCACATGTCTTCCCTACTTTAATAATGTTCGAATCATAAATCTAATCGATAGATTATAAAAGGGTTTTAGGACGCGTCACTGCACCACTAGAAGCCAACTCCATCGATCAAGCTGGCTGAAACTTTCTCTCCCTCTTCTTCTCATGCTACCTGTCACTCTCCTTTAACTCCTCCGGTGACTTTCTTTTATTTGAAGATAGTTTTTTGCCCGGCGCTCACGGGCAAACGGGAGCCTGCTCGCGCTGGCTCCGCAGCAGCTGCTTCGGAGCCAGCGCGAGCAGGCTCCCGTTTGCCTTTCACCCAACAACGACAACCGCCTCACGAAACGCTATGTTGTAGTGTTAATAAACGAAACAATTTAACAACATTGCTTGTCAAAGTACCTATACCACAGGACAATTTTATTTTTTTAAGCAATATTTTTAGTGGCCCGAGCGGGCAAGTGGAAAGTACGTTATGCTGGCCCGGGGTGTCTAAATAGTGCTTCCGAGCCAGCGGGCCATTTATAATGTCGAGCCCTGCTCTCTGTCACTGTGCATGTGTGTAATGTTTGTGTGCAAGTTAGACGGGGCCTGCGTGTGTGCCTGCGTGTGTGACTGTGTCTATGAGGGAGAAAGGAAAGCTCATTTTGGCCGCGGCGGGAAATTGATTTGACAACATAATACTCGATGTTCACGATGTGGTCATTTACGACATCGCATGGAGTGCAATCCACGATGTATCGTGTAAACTCGATATATCGCCCAGCCCTAGTAACACGTCTCTTTAGTAGCGCGCGACTGAAAGTCTGAGAGGGTGAGGCAGATAGTCACAGAAAACTGAAGAAAAATCGACAACTACTCTACTCTCTGCTCACTCCTTTCCTGCCCGCACATATGCTGCATCAAGGATGGTGCTACAGGCCGCAAGGCAGTGCACTTAGAACAGGGGTTCTCAAAGTGCGGCCCGCGGGCCAATGGCGGCCCTCGGAAATGTTTCTGGCGGCCCGCGATAGTTAACCTGTTAAACCCCAAGTACAGTAATTATTATTATTATTATTATTTTATTTTTTTAACAGACATTGCTCCAGATAACAAACCGTACATCAAAACATGTAACAACAAACAACTAAACAAAACGTAATGGGGGAGGGTGGGGGGGGGGGGGGGTGGATGCAAGGATGACTTCCTAAGACAGCTGACTGTGACATGCACAGGACATTACATACACAATACATTATACATTACACAGGAGATGCCATATTGACAGGGTTAGATAGGAGAGCTGCGGACAGTGAACCGCAATCCTCCTGTCTCCCCTCAAAATCCCCCAGCAGAGAAGCTGCACGCTCCATGTTCAGTAGGTCCAGATACTCCCTCAGCCATGAGTCCCTAGTAAAGCAGGCTGGTTTGCGTTCCTTCCAGTTTAATAGGATGAGTCTTTTTGTGGCTAAACAGGCCAATGTCCAGAGCCGATCGGTAGTCCTTGCAGGATTGCCATCTGGCTTGAGACCCAGTAGACATGCAATGGGACATGTAGGGAAATTAACTTTTAAAGATTCAGACAATAAGGATATTACTTCTGACCAAAGTTTTTTTTACCGCTGGGCATTCCCAGAGTAGGTGCAACAATGTACCTCGCTTGCCACATTCATGCCAGCATAAATCTCTGTGTTTATTGTCCGTCTTGGATTTTGTAACAGGGGTGACGTAAGCTCTATTGAGAATTTTGAACTGTATGATCCTGAATCTTACACATTTAGAAGAGAACATAGCTGACTGCCAAATGGAGTTCCATTGCAAAGCAGACAGAGAGATATTCAAGGTATGCTCCCAGGACAGTTGGACAGGAGAATAGGTATTCGGGGCAGCCCTAGATAATAATTTATAAATGTTAGAGACCACACCTGATGATATGATTGCTTTCTTGAGGCGCTGGTCCTCTTCCATACATGAAGCAGGCATGGCTTATTTATTGATGGTCCATCAATCCATTTTTGTGCAAAAATCGGAGAAACTAAATGATAGCATTATGGTAGCCACCGGAGGCTAGCGCAGCTTCCGGTTCCTCTACGCGTCACTCTCACTCCTTATTTGGTAACCTGAATCTCGCAAATCTCGCGAGTTGCAGTTAAGCGGAAAATCTGTTGTAAGTTATCAGAAACGGGAGTTAGCTAGCGATTTTAGCTAGTCATTGTCTGTAGATAACCCAACTTTGTGTCCTCTGAGACTGAAGGAGATGTTGCATTGTTTTTGTTGCCTTCGTTGTAGTTTTATGTGTATTTTGGATTTAATTTAGGTTAACTTCCAGTTCCGTTTGCATGCTTTTATTTTGAAGGCGAGATAACGTGTTTGACAGGAAGTTGTGGTGGCATCGGAGACAACTTGACAGATAAAGTAGTGTCTGCTATGTAACGGCAGAGAAAGAGTGTGTGTGTTTGCGTGTGTGGTTAAGTATATGAACGCACACAAAAGTCCGGTTATACAATAATAAAACAACAAGCTGTCTCTCCCAACGTCCACACTCAGGCACACTGTTATTTCCACTGAATACCCCCAGCGCGAGCATCCCCAAACTCACTCCCTGATTGGATGCACGTCCCAAAGGCGGCAAAGTGTTCACGTGAACAGCGGAAACAAAATTTGTTTGAAGTTTTCGTTGTGTAAGCGAGATGGAGGAGCCAGGGCCGTCGCGTAAAAAACGTTTTGTCAGTGAGGAGAAAAGGAAGTTCCAGGAGAAATGGAGCAACGCTTACTTCGTTTTACCTCAGGGGTCGGATAAAGTGATATGCCTCATCTGCAAGCAGGTGAATGCAATGCTCAAGGAGTATAACATAAAACGCCATTATGATACCAATCATAAAATGTATGACAAGTTCATGGGCAAGGAGCGCAGAACTAAACTTGAACAACTTCAAAGAGGTTTAACTGCCCAGCAGTCAGTTTTCACAAATCTTGCAAAATCCGGTGAAGCTGTAACACAGGCTAGTTATGTAGTAGCTCACGAAATTGCCAGGCGGAACAAGCCGTTCAGTGATGGAGAATTCGTGCGAGACTGCATTTTGAAAGTGGCTGACATTGTATGCCCTGAACAAAAGTCAAAGTTCCGTGACATAAGTTTATCGAATGACACAGTGACACGACGAATCGAAGATCTGGCCAATGATCTCAAAGAGCAATTGGGACTACGTGTGGAAGGCCTAGGCAAGGGGTCCTTTTCTATAGCACTGGATGAGAGTACAGACATTTCTGATACTGCACAACTGCTGATTTTCATTCGAACGGTCACGGAGGACTTTGAAATAGGCGAGGAACTGCTAAGCATGGAGAGTATCAAAGACAAAACAAGGGGAATCGACATTTGTGATGCTGTGTGTCGTAGTCTCGATGCATAAAATGTGGAGCTGACATCCATGGTCGGTGTCACAACAGATGGAGCGCCAGCCATGGTCGGGAGAAAGGCGGGCGCTGTCTCTTTGCTCAGCGACAAAGTGGCCAATAACGGAGGTGAGAACCTAATCAAATATCACTGCATAATTCACCAAGAAGCCCTTGCTGCTCATACGCTTGAAATGAAACATGTCATGGACATTGTTGTCAAGACAGTGAATTTCATAAAGTCCAGAGGTCTGAATCACCGTCAATTCAAAACTTTTTTGGTGCAATCAGAGGCTGAATTTGATGACGTCATATACTTCACTGCTGTCAGGTGGCTGAGCAGAGGTGCAGCACTGAAGCGTTTTTTTAATTTGAGGAAAGAAATCGCTGAGTTCATGCAATCAAAAGGACAAGATCTGCCACAGTTAAGTGACACTGAATGGCTTTGTGACCTAGCGTTCCTTGTTGACCTGAACACCTTTCTCAGCGATCTCAATGTGAAGCTGCAGGGCCATGGGAAGCTCATTTCCACATTGTTTGAAAGCGTTAAAGCTTTCCAGCGAAAACTTCAACTAGTGCAGGGACAGCTCAGAGAGGGGGATCTAACCCATTTCCCCACCTGCAAGGTGCTCGCAGGTGAATGTGACGTTTTACATCACCTGTGTTCAGACAAGAACCACAACCTCATGGAAAAACTCCAAGAGGAATTCCACCACCGCTTCTCGGACTTCAGTGACCACGAGAAGTCATTCAACCTATTCCAAGATCCCTTCACATGTGCACCCGAAGAAGAGCCTGCAGAAATGCAGTTCGAGCTCATCGACCTGCAGGAGAGCTCTGAGGCCAGAGCAGCATATCGAGACAAGAATCTCATCGAATTCTACAAAGGACTTTCCCCATCTACGTACCCTGCACTTCGCCAACATGCCATCAGAATGGCCTCTCTGTTCGGAAGCACATACATTTGTGAGAAAACCTTCTCCACCATGGCCATCAACAAATCCCAGCTGAGATCCAGGCTGACGGAATCCCATCTACATGCTGTCCTTCGTATAGCAACAACGGAGATGGAACCGGACATCAAAGGAATAGTAGCCAACAGACGACAGCACCATAAATCCCATTCAAAGTAGGAAAAGGTATGTTGATGACAGGCAATAATAGTCGATTTGTGTTACAAATACAACAACAATAATAATAACAATGATGATGATGAATACTGTGTTATTGTGGTCTTTGGTAAGCTTCTATTTTAAAAGTCTCTTTCTCTCCCTCCCCCCTCTCTGTCTCTCTGTATTTGTCTTGCAGAGACTATCCTGTGGTGCTTGAGTAGCTGGAATTGGTTCTGAAACAGGGCCCTGCTGATAAGACAGGAAATCCACAGCATATCACTAACTCCAGCGCAATACTCTCTCTGTGTGTGTGTGTGTGTGTGTGTGTGTGTGTGTGTGTGTGTGTGTGTGTGTGTTTGTGTGTGTGCAATAAAGAAAAGATTTGTTTTGGAATTTTGTGTTCCGTTTTTTCTTGGGCGGCCCTCAATCCAATATTGGGTACCTAAATTGGCCCTCACTCATCAAAACTTTGAGAACCCCTGACTTAGAACTACAATATAAGCATGTTAATGTTAATCTAACAGCTCCGGCGATCCACTAGCAAGAAACAAGAACTGCAAACAAAAACCTATGTTAAAACAAAGAAAAAAGACTTATAGTTTACATGATTACACAAATTATTTGTTTGCAACTTATAGTTTTATTTTTGAAATGTATTTTATTTTGCTTGACTCAGTTTTTTTTTTCTTTTAAACTCATAGTTTTGCTTTATTCTGAGAAAGTGATGCTTTATCTTTATGATACAAAACTAATCCCATACAGGCATCGCAAGGGCTTCCTAAAAAAAAAAAAGCAATGGGATTTTTCCAATGGATTTTTGTTTTGTTCAACAGGATAATCACCACACCACACCACACCGTCATTTTTGGAACATAACAAAACAATTACCAGAAATACAACTTAACGTTTGACTAGAAAACAAACTACATCAAGGCTGCATGACTCAACATCACCACCACTGAGCTAAAGGCGGTTTTTGTTTGGCAAGATGGCGTTTAGTGGTCTCATTTAAGATACTTGTCAGCAAATGCTGTTTTTATAACACATAGAAACTTTAGACATTCACCAGTGGGTTATTTACAGACATATTTATATATGTATGTATGACGAAACGTGAAAATCTCTTCCGCTTGTGATAATCACAGACCTTATGTCAGACATCTAAGCAAAAATATTTTCAAAATCATGTTGAACATGAAACCACACATTGCAGCTTTAATGTGTACGTAGTATTTTACTGATGTAGCTTAAATATGAGCCCCTTATTACCTTCTTTATATTGAGTTACATAGCTTAGTTAGGTGGCTCCCGGCCCCTACTAAGTCTTAATTGTGAGATGATTAAGAAAAAAAAGAGGACTAGACAAACTGGTATGGTTTTGGAGACTTTTATAAAGTCTTTTAGCAATTTAGTAATTTTCCATTCAAGAGACATTTTTAGGGAAAATGTCTCTTGAATGGACAAATAATAACTTTAGACACATGATAAAGGGATGGTTACTGTGTCTTTGTAAGAGGACACAAGACAGAAAGTGTATTATACATCTACAAAAAGGAACTACATATGTTACAGTTGATGGTTCATAGGGATTGCTTTCAACAACGCAAGGATGTGACATTAAAATACAGTTTTATCCAAATAAAATATAAATGATGCCGAGAAAACAGCAATACATATCAAAACTTGACCCACTGATGACTTGAGAGGAAGGAATTTGATGTTTATTCCAGCCTACATGGGTGTGCCCCCCACCCCCCTCCATGGGCACCGGTGGGTTTCAGGACCAGATGTTACAAGCGGTCGTGCTTTCGTTCATTTGGAGTGTTTATTTTTGTACAAAGTGATTTAAAAGTGAAATGGTGTAAAATGTTTTGAATGCAGCGTGCAATACCACTGACGTAACATTTAGAGGAAAGTAAGAACTTTTTTTTTTCATTTTGTTATTGGGGTGAACGGACCTTTTAACGCGGCGCAAGAGCATTCTCTCATCTGTGACTTATCCTTTCTCCTGGAAACAAACCGCACGCTCTTGAAATACAGAGTAGCGTATTTGAAATATTTATACATCACTACTATACTTTGCCTCTAGTTAGTAGTTGGTCAAGTTAAAATAACGTCAAAGTTACACAAGCACTGTCATGGAAATAAGTGCTCATGTTTGTATGTAACGACACAACACAAAGAACATTAACTGGGAGTCTCCCTCCCAGTGAAAATGGTTTCGTAACCAGTGGGTGAGGAGAACATATAAGTCCTTATTCCAATTTTAACATGTTACAAACATTGTGACGTTAAGGTTACAGTAAACATGTGTCCAACGTTTTAGGGAACTTAACTTTGTCTGTAACGAAGCGCAAAACAAAACATTTAAGTGTCAGAACAAGGTTACTGAACTCACCCTTTCCCGCTCCAGCCAAAGCGTTGACAATTAAAACTGCAATGAACACCACCGTACATATGGTAATGAGTACAATTCGGTTCAAACTGTTGGCCCTCATGTTGGTGAGCTGCTTCTTCTCCTCTGTTCTCCGCTGTTAGCTGCTAGCTGCTGTTAGCTGTCACTGACCGTCAGAGAACAACACAAACCGTGACCAACTGATGCCTTCAAGCACAATATGTAAACGCCCACACCCCTTCTACGCCTTCAACAAACGTCTCTATTGACTTAAGTCAGGGGTGGGGAACCTCCAGCCTCCGGGCCGTATACGGCCCGCGAGACCATTTGGTACGGCCCTCGAGGTAATTTATAAACACACGCAAAAAAGAAAAAAAATTAAAAAATCTAGACCGCAAACAAAATTAAACATGCAAGTACCTGTTTTTCCTGGCCAAGGTCAGGGTCCTTGAACACAACACGAGCCTAACGTGTCATCACGTGGTATATGTCTCGTCTGACAGGGGTGCAGTTCTGACGGAGAGCACCAGAACACGGCTCCAACACTTCACAAATTGCAGTAGGCCTACCCATAAGGAGCCGTACACATGCCGCAGTTTTTGCGTGGCTCGGTGGCTGTGTCTTTAGTTGAAAGCCCAGAGGCGATCTGTTCATCTGTCATACAGTCAATAACTTTGTTGTTATTAGCATCTGGTTAGCTAGCTATGCTAACGAATATAAGAAGCTTTTTCTACAACCAGTGAGGTAAAGGCACATCTTTATATGGTCATTATAGTTATAACAAAATAAGAGAATAAAGTAAACCGGTATAAAATACTATATGACAGTAAAAAAAGTTGTTATTAATAAACAAGAATACAGTTTGAAAGGGGAGTGATTTGTAAAATATCCATAAAGAAAAAGAAATCTGCTTACAGTTCTGTTTCGTATGGGTGTTGTGAGATGTATCCATAGATCTCTTCATGTTGCTCTCAAAGTGCATCAGATTGATGCTTTTAACTTCAACATTTAAAAAAAAAATCTTCCCGGGGGAGGATGGACACCCCCTAGAGGAGGTTCGGTCCCCCCCCCACACTTAAATCATGTTCACATGGATAGGATACTAAATACATTTGCTTGCATGCTTGCACGAGTCATGGTGAGATATCTGGATTCAGAGGTTGCTGTTTCTTTGCACAGCATGAAAGAAAGGCGAAATGAATGGGCTGTGATTTTAGTATTTTTAAGCAGAGGTCAATAATTTGTACGGCCCTCGGAGGATGTTGTAAAAATTGAAATGGCCCTTGAGAGGAAAAAGGTTCCCCACCCCTGACTTAAGTGCTACGTTTTCATTTATATTTATATATTTGGCAGAAATTAGCCTGGTTGTGACCTCGAATAGCAGAGGGAAAGGCAAAGGAAGTAGGCCTACCCAATTAAAATTAAAATAACTCCGAGAGGATCTGATTTAGGGGCGGAAACATTATCTTTCACTTGTGTTAAGTCTATGTTTAATAGTGGGACAGGGACAGGGTCCTTATAAACCAGAAGACTTTTCTTTGAAGATAAGGTTCCAGGGTGTCCCTTTGCTTGAAACTAACACCATCATTCCCTCACTTTCTCTCCAATACATCAGTGCTTCCATGTCAGGAAAATTGCTTCATCCAGATGTTATGCACTTTAGATGAACATGTTTGATCCTATTTTCTCAAAACTGCCTTGTCTAACATGACCTCAAAAATACCTTTGCTTTTTTTGTAATGACATTTCTTATTGGCTGCTGAATACACTTTTACCCATATATTGGCATTAAGATAATATATATTTTACACATGTTTGGAATTATAGTGATACGTTTTTGTTTAATAGAAGTGTATTGTATTCAATACAATAATCGGAGAGAAAATGCTTACAACCCTGAGCAAAACATTTGAAAAGTTATACAGGGCCACCCCTCCCTACGCGCAGAACACGTGCATTGCGTAGGGCCTCATCTTATGCGCAAATGCGAGCAATACCCATTTGTTTCAGTGTTCAAATATAAGTCGTGTCTCAGTTTGTGAGCTGTTTTTCTTATACCATATGAAGAAAAACAGTGAGCTAAACAAATGTGTGGAGATTTTTCTCTAATGACAAATTATCTTTTTTCTTTTTCAGGAGTCTCTTGTGTAGCAACTGCAAGTTGTGGTTTATTGACATTAAAGACAGATGAGGAATTATTTTAAATGAAACAAAGCCTTCAGTATTGCACCCAGCTGTAGTAAGCATGTTTGTAGATTTGTGGAGATACTATAGTACCGTAGTTTATCAATTATCAATGTTAAGAAAAAACCGACAACATTACTGCTGGGATTGCTCTAAATTCTTGAATATAAACTCCCTGAAAAGGGCACCAATATTCATTCAATGCTGGCCTGAGTCTGCACATGGGATTTGTTTACGATGAAAAACATAGAATATTACCAGATTTCAAATGTTAACATATTACATGCATAAATAATGACCGACAGTCTCAGAACATGTTCCAGCTTTTGGACATAAAATATGAATTTACTTCAAGTTCATTACAACTGTATCTGACATGTCATTTTTTCAAGTGCTTGTCTATTACAAACTGTACATCCATTAAATGTGTGTGTTTGTGTGTGTGTCTCAGTAGGCTGGTTTGTGAGTGTGTGTGTTAGGAGGCCTGTGGTTGGCAGTCCTGAGTCTCTGTGCTGCTGTTCTCATAGTCTCTGTGTAATTCCAGTGGTCCGTACAGGTTCTCCAATACAGCCAGTACTCTGCTCTGCACCGAGTCCACCTGCTCTACGGGGCAGTATTCATCCAGACTGGACCTGGACCACACGTTCAAAAACACATTTCATTTATTTTTTAACTCTGACTCTTATTAAGTACATCTGTAACTCCCATGAGGCTCTGCATGCTGTTATTTACCTGGACATGGTGACCAGTGTGGGTTTGGGCAGAGCCTTGAGAAACAGCTGCACGGCGGAGATGAGTCTGTCGATCTCCTCGTCGGAGCTGATGTGGTGCGGCAGCTCCCCCGAGTCACAGGTCAACCCAGCCTGATGGACCTGAGGGAACACAGGGAGAGAGCAGAGAGATCAGATGTGAGAGGGAATAAAACAACCCTGATGTATTTCATTGTATTCATGCCTTTACTTTGAAAGTCCCTGTACTTTATCATTATCAAATCACTGCCGAGTGTTTTATTCACGTCACACTGACAGGTGAATGAGCGATTGTCATTCTGAGTGAACAGTTCCATCCCATGTCGCAACCTCTAAGGTTTTCATTTGTAATGTGTGAATAATCTACGTACATAGACACCTCTGTATGAATTTGTCAATTATTGCTTGAGTTTCACAAAACCTGTAATAATCAGTATAGTAGAAGCTGTTGTATCAGTACACTCACAGTTCATAAGGGCCTTAACATTCTTACCATTTCATAGTCAGGGCATGGGTTTCTGGACTTTAAACTGGAAACCAGTCGGGCTAATGAAGACATGCTGGAAAACAGAAAACAGGAAGATAATGCACTTTAGGTGTGCCTGGTGGAACAATGGACAGAATAAAGTAATGTGCATGGAATTAACAGTCACACAATGAAGGATCTGGATAATTACAGACGTGCTACACTTCCTACATCAGTGCTGATGCTCAATGATCATGATCAATAAGCACCCATTTCATATAGGGAGAGAAGTCACTTCATAATCGTCACATCACACACATGCTTTCATCTGGTTGGACATGTTGGACCTGTTCTCACTGTGTGGGTGTGTACATGTTACATGATACATCTTTTCCATTCAAATGAATTCCGTTGTAGTTCTGTGTTGGGGCTAGATTGGTTCAGTTTGTTGAGTCTGAGAGGAGCCGGGTTTTAACGCCACCGTTTATATCCCATCAACGCCAGCGAGTGTGCCTCACAATAATGTGATGCATAAGGCAAATTAATTATTGGCCTTAAAGTAGTGTTAAAAACGAATTATGTAACATACTGCCTGGTTAATGTTCCATAACGTCTATATGTACAATATGTGGAATTGCGTTCCAGTCACTTTGCGATCTCGGCACTCCTGCAACATCTTTCTAATCTCGCCATGAACTGATGTTGCTCTGCACTAGCCTCTTATGTATGCGTTATGCCTTATGGCAGTTCAACCCAATCACTGGCGACAAGATGGCGACACGAGCGAATGCTGCGAATGCTGCAAACGCAGCGAACGCTGATCTCCTAGAAATTAAGGACGCTTTATCCAGCATTACCAAGGATATAAGTGACTTAAATAAGACCCGAAAGGATGATAGCATAACAATTAAAAAACTGCTGGAAACGATCGGAAGCATGGAGAGGATAATGAAGGAAAAAGACGAGAAGATTTTCACGCTGGAGAGAAGGATCGAGGAGCTTGAACAACACACCCGAAAAGAGGATGTTATCGTGATCGGATTAAAAATCATAAAACCATATTCCCAGGTAGTGAAAGGAGATTCTGTGCCTTCTACAGACGGAGACGGACATGATTCGGTCGAAACACAGGTGCTCGAGGCACTTAACGATCGTGGCGTGTACCTGAAGTCTGAGGAGATTGAGATCTGCCACACACTTGGGAAGCCGTCGGAAAGTGGATTCCAAACGGTGATCATAAAACGTGTGAGCAGAAAGACAAAAGTTCGTATGATGATAAACGCCAAGAAACTGAAAGGGACCGGAATCTACATTAACGAGCACCACACGAAAAGGAACGTGGATATTGCAAGAACTGCGAGAGACCTGAAGAAGAGGAACAAAATCGAAGCTACCTGGACCAGGGACTGTAAAATATTCATCAAAACAAACAAAGGAAAAGTATCGATTGTGAAGGACAGTGAGGACTTATCTATATTTTAATGAACTCTGAGGATAAGAATATTACTCCCGCTATTGGTAAAGTATTGACAAATAATGCAATTACATCTATGCGCTATTTTCCCTCACTTCATTCATTAAGCGTGAGCCAAAAGTTCCATCGACCACTCGATAATAATCCGTTATATTTAGTTTTGTATTTTGTCCTGTGTGTTAAAATTAATCTCCTGTATTGTATGATCAGTCATGAATTTACCTCCGTGTATGCACCATCAACTTAAATCACCCAGTCCCAGTGACCACAGTGACCGGAGTAAACTCTAAGGATTTAAATCTCTTTGATGAAAATCTAATAAGACATAACTGTTTCGATTCTCACATTGACCCAGACTCTAATTTCTTCAGGAATCTTACCAACAACTGCTGCTACTATAGCAAAACACTTTTTAACTTAGAACTTAAAGCTATTAATGGCTTTTCATTAATACACTTTAATGACCGTAGCCTTAATGCAAATAGTGACAAAATCAAACTATATCTTCAACTCATAAATAGGTCTTTTGACATCATTGCAATCTCAGAGACCTGGCAAACTGACTCAAACACTGTTGACAATTTTTTACCCGATTATGTGGCTTTTCATATGAATCGCAAACTCCAAAGAGGTGGAGGGGTTTCACTGTTTGTTAAAAACAAACTTTCTGCGAGATTGGTAGAAAGTCTCTCCCTCTGCTGCAACAACCTCTTTGAATCTGTCACCGTAGACATTGAGCTAAAACAGAAAAAACATATACTCGTCTCATGCATGTATAAAAAGCCTGGAAGTAATCTTGAGGAATTTAATGAACAAGTAGAAAAAATGCTCAGACCTCACAGAATTAAAAACCTTTATGTGTGAGGAGATTTCAACGTTAATATATCAAAATACAACTCGCTCCAACAGTCGAGACACTTCATGGATATGTTTTCTTCTCTCTGGCTTCTCCCTCTAATAACCAAACCAACCAGGTTAACTAGCACTACTGAAACCTTAATTGATAACATTTTCACTAACGTCCTTGAAACGGAACATAATAGTGGGGCCCTGATCACTGATGTCAGTGATCACCTGCCAATATTCACAATTTGCGGAAAATAACCTGTAAATAACAAAGAACAAAAGAAATACATAACTAAGCGGACATTAAATGACAGTTCTCTAAATAAATTAAATATCAACTTAAAAAATGAAAAATGGCAAAAGTATTGGAGATTCAAGATGTAAACAAATCCTATAATGAGTTTGTAAGGATTTTCATGCAAAACATGAACGAATGTTGTCCATATATTAAAATTAAGATTGGCAACAGGAATAATAATGACTCAAAACCCTGGTTCACTCGTGGACTGAAAAACGCTTGCTGTAAAAAAAAAAATGCACTATATAGGACATTTTTGAAAAGTAAAAGTACTGAAGATGAAAGTCGTTATAAATTGTATAAAAACAAATTGACTACAATCCTTAGAAACTGTAAAAAACGATACTTCTCTGAAAAATTAGAAAATGCTATAGGAGATATGAAAACCACTTGGAAGGTAATTAATAGCATAATTAAGAAGAAAAGAACTGACAACAGAAATGAATTCAAGAAATTCCAAACCGAAGTAAAAACCCCAACGGATGTTGCAAATAGCTTTAATGAGTTCTTTACTGAAACTGGCCCCAATCTGGCGAGTAAAATCAGCCCAACTTCATCTAAAGTGGATGATTTTCTGAAAAACTGCAACCAACAGAGTATGTTTCTGAGCCCAATTAAAGAAAAATAACTGCTTGATATTGTTAATACTCAACAGAGTAAACAGTCCAAAGATTATTTAGGACTTAGTATGAATATTGTTAAACAAGTTGCACCAAACATTGTAGCCCACCTAGTAAATATATGCAATAAATCGTTCCAACAAGGTATTTTTTCCAATGAAATGAAAATCGCGAAGGTGATTCCGGTTTTCAAATCTGGTGATAAATCTAGTTTTAATAATTATAGACCGATTTCTTTACTACCACAATTCTCCAAAATCCTGGAAAAACTCTTTAACAGCATTCATTCCCCATGAAATGTAATATACTATGCCCCAGCCAATATGGATTTCAGAAAAATCACTCTACTTCTTCAGCAGTAATTGAACTGGTTGAAGAATTTACCAACAACATTGAGAAAAAAATTATTACAGCTGGCATATTCATTGACCTTAAAAAGGCTTCTGATACTGTAAACCATACCATACTGCTACACAAATTGGAACATTATGGCATAAGGGGTCAAGCCAAATAATGAGTCAAGAGTTATCTGATAAATAGGCTACAATATGTGGATATAGACGAGGCAAAATCAAACAATCTTCCTATAACATGTGGAGTCCCTCAAGGATCAATTTTAGGTCCAAAACTGTTCCTGATTTATATCAATGACATAATCAACACCTCCGACATGTTAAAATTCATTTTGTTTGCCGATGATACCACCATTTTCTGCTCCCATCATAATCTTGGTGATCTTGTTAAAATTGTTAATGCAGAATTAGAAATACTATGTAACTGGTTTGCAGTAAATAAATTATCCCTTAATGTGGCCAAAACAAATGACATGTTATTCAATACGAAGTCTGAGAGTAGAAATGAATGTATTATATGGATTTGCAATACTGAGATAGAGAAAGTTGGTGCAATTTTTAGGACTCATTGTTGATGAAAAACTCAACTGGAAGCACCATATAAATGATGTACAAACTAAACTGTCAAAAACAATAGGTATTTTGTATCGTACTAAGAACATTCTCGAGGAAAAGATGCTCAGAACTCTTTATAACAGTCTATTTCTCCCTTACCTTTATTACTGCTCCGAAATATGGGGAAACACGTACTCAACAAATCTACAAAAAATAATAACATCTAAAAAAAAAGTATTACGAATAGTCTGTTGTGTTGGTAAATATTAACACACAACTCCCATATTTAAAAAACTCAATCTATTCAAATGTGTTGATATAGTTAAGCTTAAAACAGTACTGATTATGCACAACATTTTCCTTAACAAAATGCCTACTAATTACTCCAGCTAACAAGTATTGGATATTCCCAGTATTACTTACAGTGGGGCAAAAAAGTATTTAGTCAGCCACCAATTGTCCAAGTTCTCCCACTTAAAAAGATGAGAGGCCTGTAATTTTCATCCTTGGTATACCTCAACTATGAGAGACGAAATGAAAAAGAAAAAAAAAAAGAAAAATCCAGAAAATCACATTGTCTGATTTTTAAAGAATTTATTTGCAAATTATGGTGGAAAATAAGTATTTGGTCACCTACAAACAAACAAGATTTCTGCCTCTCACAGACCTGTAACTTCTTCTTTAAGAGCCTCCTCTGTCCTCCACTTGTTAACTGTATTAATGGCACCTGTTTGAACTCGTTATCAGTATAAAAGACACCTGTCCACAACCTCAAACAGTCACACTCCAAACTCCACTATGGCCAAGACCAAAGAGCTGTCAAAGGACACCAGAAACAAAATTGTAGACCTGCACCAGGCTGGGAAGACTGAATCTACAATAGGGAAGCAGCTTGGTGTGAAGAAATCAACTGTGGGAGCAATTATTAGAAAATGGAAGACATACAAGACCACTGATAATCTCCCTCGATCTTGGGCTCCACGCAAGATCTCAGCCCGTGGGGTCAAAATGATCACAAGAACGGTGAGCAAAAATCCCAGAACCACACGGGGGGACCCAGTCAGTGACCTGCAGAGAGCTGGGACCAAAGTAACAAAGTCTACCATCAGTAACACACTACGCCGCCAGGGACTCAAATCCTGCAGTGCCAGACGTGTCCCCCTGCTTAAGCCAGTACATGTCCAGGCCCGTCTGAAGTTTTCTAGAGAGCATTTAGATGATCCAGAAGAGGATTGGGAGAATGTCATATTGTCAGATGAAACCAAAATAGAACTTTCTGGTAAAAACTCAACTAGACGTGGAGAAAGAATGCTGAGTTGCATCCAAAGAACACCATACCTACTGTGAAACATGGGGGTGGAAACATCATGCTTTGGGGCTGTTTTTCTGCAAAGGGACCAGGACGACTGATCCGTGTAAAGGAAAGAATGAATGGGGCCATGTATCGTGAGATTTTGAGTGACAACCTCCTTCCATCATTGAAGATGAAACGTGGCTGGGTCTTTCAGCATGACCATGATCCCAAACACACCGCCCGGGCAACGAAGGAGTGGCTTCGTAAGAAGCATTTCAAGCATTTCAGTTTTTTTCTTCTCATTTTGTCTCTAATAGTTGAGGTATACCTAGGATGAAAATTACAGGCCTCTCTCTCATCTTTTTAAGTGGGAGAACTTGCACAATTGGTGGCTGACTAAATACTTCTTTGCCCCACTGTATATTTGTGACCTGCTCTATCGAAATCAGTCGCATAGACCCGAAGACACATTTTGAGTTGTATACACTGCTGGAAAGAGGATGTTCCTAGCTTTCTAATGATATCAGGATTGTTTTTTTACTCCAAATATTAAGCGAAATATGTCACATTATATAATGACTGTCACCGGGTCATCATTTTGAGAAAAAGGCCTTCAAAGTTTCCTCTTCTCTGGAATCCATCGATCTGATTCAATCAATCAATCAATCAATGTTTATTTATATAGCCCAATATCACAAATGTTACATTTGTCTCAGTGGACTTCACAGTTTGTACAGAATATCAGTATGACAATACGACACCCTCTGTCCTTAGACCCTCACATCGTACAAGGAAAAACTTCCAGAGAAAACCCCACAGTTTAAAGGGAAAAATGGGAGAAACCTCAGGGAGAGCAACAGAGGAGGGATCCCTCTCCCAGGACGGACAGACGTGCAATAGATGCCGTGTGTAAATTGAAAAGATAATACATTTGCAACATAGGTAGTCCAAATGTTTTGAAATGCATGTGTGTATAATAAGAAGATGAATCCACGAGGATATCCATCCAGGACTTATGATCCAGGACCGCAGCCACGTCTCAAGATCCAGGACTCGCAATCCATGACACAGGACCGCAGGATCATCCATGACTCCGGATCCCGGCGTATATAGACACCAAAAAGAAAGACATTTGGGGAAGCTGGGTTAATCGGAACATGAGAGTACACAGGTATAGACAGAGAGAAGGAAGAAGTAAGATGTCCCCCGACAAACTAAGCCTATATCAGCAAAACTAGGGGCTGAATCTAATCAGCCCTAACTATAAGCTTTATCAAAAAGGAAAGTCTTAAGCGCACTCTTAAAAACGGATAGGGTGTCTGCCGTCCGAACACAAACTGGAAGCTGATTCCACAAAAGTGGAGCTTGATAAGAAAAGGCTCTGGCTCCCATTGTACTTTTAGAGACTCTAGGAACAACCAACAACCCTGCATTCTTGGAACGCAATGCCCTAGTAGGACAATAGGGTATAATGAGTTCTTTAAGGTAAGATGGCGCCTGCCCATTAAGGGCTTTGTAGGCGAGAAGAAGAATTTTAAATTCTATCCTGTGTTCTATAGGGAGCCAGTGTAAGGCAGCCAGAACAGGAGTAATGTGGTCCCTTTTCCTAACTCTGGTTAGTACACGAGCTGCAGCATTTTGAATCAGCTGAAGCGACTTGACTGACTTCTTGGTACACCCTGATAATAAGGAGTTACAATAATCCAGCCTTGAAGTAACAAATGCATGGACTAGTTTCTCTGCATCGTTTTGAGGCAAGATATGCCTGATTTTTGCAATGTTACGTAGATGGAAGTAGGCGGTCCTTGAAATTGATTTTATGTGGGCGTTAAAGGATAAATCCTGATCAAATATAACACCAAGATTCCTTACAGTCTCACTGGAGGCCAAATTAATGCCATCCATAGTTAATATATCTTTAGATAATTTGTTTCGTAGATTCTTCGGGCCAAGTACAATAACTTCAGTTTTGGTCGTGTTTAACATCAAAAAATTTAAGGTCATCCACGTTTTTAAGTCCTTGAGGCAGTCTTGAATTTTATTTAGATGATTAATTTCATCAGGCTTGATTGATAAATATAGTTGAGTATCATCCGCATAACAATGAAAGTTTACAGAATGATTCCTTATAATATTGCCTAATGGAAGCATATATAGGGTGAACAAAATAGGTCCAAGCACTGAGCCCTGTGGCACTCCATGGCTAACTTTGGTTTGCATGGAAGATTCATCGTTGACACGTACAAACTGAGAGCGTTCAGATAGATAAGACCTAAACCAGCCTAAAGCAGTTCCCTGTATGCCAACTAAGTGCTCTAGTCTTTGCAATAGGATATCATGGTCGATAGTATCAAATGCAGCACTAAGATCGAGTAAGACAAGAATAGAGACAAGTCCCTTGTCAGAGGCTATTAGAATGTCATTTGTGACTTTAACCAGAGCTGTCTCTGTGCTATGTTGTGTTCTAAAGCCAGACTGAAAATCTTCAAATAAATCATAGTTTCTTAAGTAATCACACAGCTGTTTTGCGACTGCTTTCTCAAGAATTTTTGAGAGGAACGGAAGATTAGAAATAGGTCTATAGTTGGCTAAAACCTCTGGATCGAGGTTGTGCTTTTTAAGAAGCGGTTTTATCACTGCTACTTTGAATGATTTTGGAACATAGCCTGATAATAAAGACATATTCATAATATTTAATAAAGAAGTGCTAATTAATGGAAAAACTTCTTTTAACAGCTTAGTTGGAATCGGGTCTAAGATACACGTTGATGGTTTAGAAGAGAGAATCATTGAATTTAATTGTTCAAGGTTTATGGCTGAAAAGCATTCTAGTTTACTATCTAGTGTAATATTATTAGAACTTACGTTTCCGGGAGCTGTTGATAACACTATACTGGTCAAAGGCAAGAGGTCATTGATTTTGTTTCTAAGAGTAACAATTTTATCGTTAAAAAAGCACATAAAATCATTACTACTGAGTGCTATGGGAATAGAAGGCTCAGTCGAGCTGTGGCTCTCTGTCAGCCTGGCTACAGTGCTGAAAAGAAATCTTGTATTATTCTTATTCTCATCTATTAATGAAGAGTAGTATGCTGCTCTCGCTTTACGCAGTGCTTTCTTATATTCATTGAGAGTAATATGCCAAATTAAACGAGATTCTTCAAGTTTAGTGGAACGCCATATCCTTTCAAGTTGTCTCGACTTTTGCTTTATTTTGCGGGTTTCGGCATTATGCCATGGAGCTAATCTATGTTGTTTTATTTTCTTCTTTTTCAAAGGAGCAACAGAGTCTAATTTTATTCGCAGCGCATCTGTAGCACTATCAACAACATGATCAATTTGGGGGGGTGTACATTTTGTATAAGTTTCCTCCCCTACATGCAGACATGCTATCGAGTTAAGTATTGGTGGAATCTCTTCCTTAAATTTGGCTATAGCACTAACAGATAGGTTTCTGCTGCAGGAGCTTTTGGCTAATGCTTTGTAGTCTAGTAACAGTACTTCAAAAGTTACTAAGAAATGGTCGGATAAAGCAGGATTATGCGGTTCGACTAATAGTTGCTCAATTTCAATACCATAAGTCAGAACAAGGTCAAGAGTGTGATTATAGCAGTGGGTTGGTTTATTTACACTCTGACAGAAACCAACAGAATCTAATATAGAATTAAATGCAACAGTAAGGCTATTTTTATCATCGTCAACATGAATATTAAAGTCACCTACGATAATTACTTTATCTGTTTTAAGTACCAAAGCTGATAAAAACTCAGAGAATTCTGATAAGAATTCTGAATAAGGACCTGGTGCACGGTACACTGTAACAAATAAGATTGGCTGCAAAGTTTTCCAGGTCGGATGCGTAAGACTGAAAATGAGGCTTTCAAAGGAGGTATAATTTAATTTTTGTTTAGTATTGATAAGTAAACTTGAGTCAAAGATTGCTGCAACTCCACCTCCTCGGCCCGTGCCTCGGGCAATATGAGTATTGATATGGCTGGGTGGAGTGGCCTCATTTATGCTGACATATTCTTCATGTCTCAACCAAGTTTCAGTGAGACAGCATATATCAATATTATAATCTGATATTAAATCATTTACCAGTATTGCTTTAGATGCTAGAGATCTTATGTTTAAGAGACCACATTTAATCTTCCTGTTTTGTTGCACTGTAGTAGTTGTTACATTTACTTTTATTAGGTTATTATGTATGACACCTCTATTAGGTTTTACCTTAAATTGTCCTTGGGCAGACACACACACCGTTAATATTGGGTATTTTATTGGGGTCGGGATTCCTATGGATGACTGCCTAGGAGAGAGCGCAGAGAAGCGTGTAAGACTGCGACTCTGCCTCCTGGTCTCAACTCCAGTTTGTCATGGATTAAGTCCACAGAGCCCTGAAATGTTTGCCGAAATGAGATTTGCACCTTCCAAAGTAGGATGAATGCCGTCTCTCTTAATCAGACCAGGTTTTCCCCAGAAGGCTGTCCAATTATTCACGAAGCCCACATTGTTTGCTGGGCACCACCAAGACAACCAGCGCTGAAATGATGACATGCGGCTATACATGTCATCATTGATCAGATTGGGGAGGGGACCAGAGAAGATTACGGTGTCCGACATTGTTTTAGCATAACTACACACCGACGCCACATTAAGTTTGGTGCATTCTGATTGGCGTAAACGAACATCATTACCACCGACGTGAATAACAATCCTACTGTATTTACGTTTATTTTTAGCCAGCAGTTTAAGATGCGCCTCAACGTCGCCCGCTCTGGCCCCCGGAATGCATGTGACTGTGGAGGCATCGGTCTCTAAATTCACGTGTCTCATAATAGAGCTACCAATAACCAGAGTTGGCTTCTCAGCGGGTGTCTCGCTGAGTGGGGAATATCTGTTAGATACGTGAACGGGTTGGTGGGGACCTGCGGGTTTCGCGTTATGCCCCTTCTGAACAGTCACCCATTCTCCCTGCTGCTCGGGAGTTGCCGGGGGACGGCTAAGAGGAGCTACCTTTTGCCGGTCCGCACCGGCTAACATGGGCTTTACTGTAGCTGAGTTATTTTCTAAGATGCGGAGCCGGGCTTCTATGGCTATGATTCCCGCCTCCAACCTAACAACTATACTACATTTAACACATGTATCGGTACCAGTAAAGGAGGTAGGGGAGTAACCAAACATGAGACAGTTAGAGCAGGAAATAGCACCCGAGGGTGGGGAAAGAGCCATGGCTAGCTATCAAGCTAAAGTAGCTACCGTTAGCAAACCCGAAAAGAGTGTAGGCAACTGTGGAGTTACAGTCGCTAAGAGAAGGAGAGTTTGTGAGTGCTTAAGCTGTAGTAACGTGTGATTACAACGTCAGGCAGTTGCCGTGATCAAGAGTTTTAAAACGATCGATTAAGTTAAGATAACAAGCTATCAGCAACAGAACAGGCACACGGGATACCCGGAGATGACAACAACAACCGGAAGTTACAACATGCTTACCGCAATAGTGGTCCGTGTAGAAATTGATTATTAGCAGAGCAAATGATCAAAATACTACGGAGGGAAGACATTTTCGTTTGGATTACTAGTCTGGGAGAAGCTCACGAGTGTGTGTGTGTGTTGATTACTCTACGCATTCATAATGTCAGCCGGAGGGAGGGGGGGTGGCGCTGCGGAAGAGCAGATTGCCTGTCATCTTCCCTTTACAAGCTTAAAGAATGTATTTATCTTGTGAGTTTGGAAATAAAAGTTTCATATTCTGAAAGCCAAGACTTTGTTTGTTTAAAATCAAACAAAACACCCGAACCCCGAAAAAATAGTAAACGCAAATCCACGTTTATTTTGAAATGAGCCGTTGCGACTTCCGACTGATTTTGATAGAGCGGGTCACATATGCATTTACTTTTGTCTTGCTCTAACTTTTATTTTATTTTTTAAAAAAATCCCAGTTTTCATTAGGTTTTCTTTATTTTTTTGTACTCCTTAATTTCTATACCTTTTTGACGAAATAAATGCCATTATTGACCTCAACTGCTGGAGTGTTAGGGCGTTGGAAGGAACCCTTTGAGGAACTCCTGAACCCGACAACTCCGCCCTCTATGTTAGAGGCAGAGCTGGAGTATGACGGGGGATCGACACCAATCTCCCGGGGGGAGGTCACTGAGGTCGTCAAACAACTTCACAGTGGCAAAGCCCCGGGGGTGGATGAGATCCGCCCAGAAATGATGAAGGCTCTAGGTGTTGAGGGACTGTCATGGCTGACACGTCTCATCAACGTTGCGTGGAAGTCGGAAACAGTACCGAAGGAGTGGCAGACCGGGGTGGTGGTTTCCCTTTTTAAAAAGGGGGATCAGAGGGTGTGTGCCAATTACAGAGACATCACACTACTCAGCCTTCCCGGGAAAGTTTACTCTAAGGCAGGGGTTCTTAACCTTTTTGACCTTGAGGCCCAATTTTTATAGTACAAAGTGGCCCGGGGCCCATTAAATATTAACACTGTATAGGTTTAATTGACCTCATTCTCGGTTTGATTTGTATTCAATAATAAACCAAATCCACTAACTGTTTAACAAGCAAAAACCTTATCAAATAAAATGACATGATAAAATGGGATCATCACAAATACTTTTATTAAACATGTGTATGTAAACCTACACATACTGTATCAAGACACCGAACAGGCTGATAATTCCTGGACCAAATCAAGCTGTGACAAGAAAAAATGTCAAGGATCAAGTCAGGCTTTTAAATAATAATAAAAAAGACCAATATTAGGATTTTACTTTAAATTAATAATATATATATATATATATATATATATATATATATATATATATATAAATAAATAATCAATAAATCAATAAAAGGGGGTGATAAAATAAATGCATTCAAATAATATAAATCTATTTTTAAATTAAATAAATAAACTAAATGAAATTGAAATAAAGTGCAAATGAAACTATAGCCTTATAATCTGCAAAGCTATTTGAAAATTGCTTCAGCAGTCTCCATTTTTGCATGGCAGAACCAGAATAATCTTTATATCTGTGACAAATGAACAATGACACAAATAATAACAACAATGAACAACAATAATACAACTCCCTTTTTATCTTGACCTCTTAATGAGACACTTGGGCCTGCTTCTGAGACATAATCAGATCCAGTCTGGGTGGAATGGGAGAAAGGCTCACTCTCAGAGTAGGCTCCAGTGTTGCTCTGAGTCTGTTTCGGGCTTTGGTCTTAGTTGTGGCCACAATGGAGAATCCTGATTCACACAGGTACGTAGTTGTGAATGGGAGAAGGAGTTTCACAGCCCTCAGTGCAAGACATGGGTACTCCTTTGAGACAGCAACCCAGAATGAGCCCAGGTCCAGTTTGCCCCACTGCAGCTTTAAAGTGCTGTCAGTGGAAACGTCCAGAAGCTGGGATTCCAGGTGTGAGGGCAAAGCAACATCATTTGCAGTGGGATCCACTGAAAATGGGTCCAAAATCCACATGTTTCCCTCTCTGGGATCCTCAGGAAAGTAGTCACCAAATTTCTCTGCCAGTTGTGAGAGGTGCTGGGAGACTGAGTCGCTGATCTTCACCTGAGGGGAGTTTTCCAAAATGTCAGACAAAAGTGGAAACATGTCCATCCTATTTTCCTGGGCCCTCTTGGTCCACAAAGCAAGTTTCCTCTTGAAAGCTTCAACTTTGTCTGCAACACAAAATATGTTGCTGTTTCTTCCTTGAAGTGAGGTGTTCAGTTGGTTCAGTAGTGAAAAAATGTCACAGAGGTAGGCAAGTTTTGCTGTGAACATTGTGTCAGCATAGTAATCTACAAGATTAGATTTTTTCTCACTGAGAAAAGAGAAGACCTCATTCCTCAGTTCAAACAAACGATTGAGGACCAGTCCTCTGGAAAGCCATCTCACTTCACTGTGATATAGCAGTTGGACATGATCTGCTTCTATGTCCTCACAAAGCTTAGCAAAACATCTGGAGTTCACAGCATTGTTTTTAATAAAGTTTATGGTTTTCACACTTACATCCATCACCTGGTGGAGGTCTGGTGACATCTTTTTTGCTGCAAGGCTTTCACGGTGGAGAAAACAGTGTGTCCATTTAGCTTCTGGTGCACGATCAAGGATCCGTCTAATGACACCATGATGCCTGCCAGTCATTGATGCTGCACCGTCACTGCACACCCCGACACAGTTCTGCCAGTCCAGGCCGTTCTTAGTGAAGTAGTTATCCATGCAGCGGAAACATTCCTGAGCCGTAGTTCGTGTTGGTAGCTCTCCACAAAATAGTATGTCTTCGTGCAAACTACTGTCCCAGCGATAGCGAACAAAAACAAGCAGCAGTGCAGCATTCGTGACATCCGTGGACTCGTCTAATTGCAAAGAAAAAAAAGGGCTGCTTTTTATTCTTTCTATAAGTTGATGCTGTATGTCTGATGCCATGTCCGCGATACGGTGACTCACAGTGTCGTTTGAGAGTGGGATGGTCAGCAGCTTTTTTGCAGCGGCCTCTCCGACCATCTCACGGCACATATCAACAGCGGCAGGCAGAACCAACTCCTCCGCTATGGTGAATGCTTTCTTACTCTGTGCCACACGTCTGGCTACGAGGTAGCTCGCTTTCAATGCACATTTAGAGTTGCTTGTCAGTGACACGACAGACCTTTTCTGCATCTGCAGCCCACTTTCCTTCCTCTTAAAATATTCCACCGGCTTTCCCACGAGATTCGGGTGCTTGGTCTCTAGATGCCGCTGTAGTTTTGAGGGCTTGAGGGCTTCGTTGGACAGCATTAGCCCACACTCCACACACTGGGCTTTTGGCACTGCCTCTGTTCCTCCATTTACGAAACCGTATTTAATGAAGTCGAGATTGTATTTCCGTAAAAACTTTGTCTTTTGGGTGGGGGGGTTGGCAGGACATTCGTCTTCATTTTTTCTTTTTAAAAACTTCTCCATTTTTGCCGCTTCATCTATGTGTATTGGCGCTTGTTAACAACTGAGTGGTAATAAAGATACATTGACAAAAAAAAAAACGCCACCACGTGGTCGAAAGCTGCACGCAGTCTCGCGGCCCTTGCGGCCCACAGGTGCAAAACTGAAAGTTTTTTGTGGCCCTCTGGGGGGCGCTGGCGGCCCAAGTGTGGGCCGCGGCCCTATGGTTAAGAATCACTGCTCTAAGGTACTCGAAAGGAGGGTCAGGCCGATTGTCGAACCTCAGATTGAGGAGGAACAATACGGATTCCGTCCTGGTCGTGGAACGACAGATCAGCTTTTTACTCTCGCAAGGATCCTGGAGGGGGCCTGGGAGTACGCTCATCCAGTCTACATGTGTTTTGTAGACTTGGAGAAGGCGTATGACCGGGTTCCCAGGGAGTTACTGTGGGAGGTGCTGCGGGAGTATGGGGTGAGGGGGTCTCTACTCAGGGCCATCCAATCTCTGTATTCCCAAAGCGAGAGCTGTGTCCGGGTCCTCGGCAGTAAGTCGGACCCATTTCCGGTGAGGGTTGGCCTCCGCCAGGCCTGCGCTTTGTCACCAATCCTGTTTGTAATATACATGGATCGGATTTCGAGGCGTAGTTGTTGGGGAGGGGGTCTGCAGTTCGGTGGACTAAGGATTGCACCACTGCTTTTTGCAGATGATGTGGTTCTGATGGCTTCATCGGTCTGCGACCTTCAGCACTCAATGGATTGGTTCGCAACCGAGTGAGAAGCGGCTGGGATGAGGATCAGCACCTCCAAATCTGAGGTCATGGTTCTCAGCAGGAAACCGATGGACTGTCCACTACAAGTAGGGAATGAGTCCTTACCCCAAGTGAAGGAGTTCAAGTATCTCGGGGTCTTGTTCTCGAGTGAGGGAACAATGGAGCGTGAGATGGGTCGGAGAATCGGAGCAGCGGGAGCGGTACTGCAGTCGCTTTACCGCACCGTTGTGACGAAAAGGGAGCTGAGCCAGAAGGCAAAGCTCTCTGTCTACCGGGCCACTTTCGTTCCTACCCTCACCTATGGTCATGAAGGATGGGTCATGACCGAAAGAACGAGATCGCGGGTACAAGCGGCCGAGATGGGTTTTCTCCGCAGGGTGGCTGGTGTCTCCCTTAGGGATAAGGTGAGAAGTTCGGTCATCCGGGAGGGACTCGGAGTTGAACCGCTCCTCCTTCGCGTCGAAAGGAGCCAGTTGAGTTGGTTCGGGTACCAAGTTAGGATGCCACCTGGGCGCCTCCCTAGGGAGGTGTTCCAGGCACGTCCAGCTGGGAAGAGACCAAGGGGTAGACCTAGAACCAGGTGGAGGGATTATATATTTTCGCTGGCCTGGGAGCGCCTTGGGATCCCCCAGTCAGAGCTGGTTGATGTGGCCAGGGAAAGGAAAGTCTTTGGCTCTCAGCTGTAACTGCTACCTCCACGACCCGACCACGGATAAGCGGGAGAAGATGGATGGATGGATTATATTGATGCTAATGATGATGCACGGGAGGGCTACTCCCCATAAGCTATGCTTCAGCCCTCCCGCTTCTACTAATTTTGTTCATTTGTGTGTATGAATTATACGTTTTTGTTTTTGTATGATTTTAGTAGAATAAATAAAAAATAAATAAAAAAAGGGCTAAGAGTGGGCTTTTCAGGGCTAAGAGTGGCTGCAGTGGAAACACAAACAACTTGTTCTCAATTGGGCACCGGCTCCAAACCGGAACAAGACCCAGGGAAAAGGGGGGAACTTTATCAGCCCTGTGACAGTGTATGGTGTACATGCAATCGTCTTTTTTTCATTCCACTGAGGAAACTGCAGAGCATTATCTCCAATAAAACAGCAGAGGATAAACATTGAGCACTATATTTAGCCCAGGCTACACAAGCTAGCTCAATGGAACAGAGCCGTTGTTATTGGCTAGGAAGCTTTTACACCAACACACAGTCCTGATAATAAGTGTGCACATGTAAAAAACAACGACAGTTTTCACAGGTTGAGGACACAATCCCCAATAATAAGAAAACTGGGGTGCAACTTTAATAATTCCATTAGTTTAAAATGCTAAGGGTTGATTACCCGGGGTTCCTGGCCCAGCGTGTCACTGTGTCCTCCCCATCATCCTCCAGCAGGTCAGCGAACGTAGCCTCCAGGTCCTCCAGCTGACGGACACGCTTATCCACACACTCATCCAGCTCCTCCTGAAAACACACACAAAAAAAGGTTTGGTATAACTCTTAAAAAGGACCAAAATAAGCTTCAGAGAAAACAACATTACCATGAACTCCTATAGTAAGTATAGAAGCTTTATTAAGTATTAGCAATGTAAAAGATAAATGGGAAAATTATCTCTTCAGCATTATACCATCAATGGATTGGGAATTGATGAGCAAAAACATTTATAATCCAACTTACCCAAACTACTTGAAGGAATACACATGGAAGACTTTAGATCAGTAAAATGACTCACTCAGTCACTGACTCACCTCAACAGCATGGGAGCGCGGTCCTTTGAAGCTGTAGAGCTCCTTCAGGATGGTGTACTCTTCCTACACACACACACACACACACAGACTTCAATTAAACACGTTTTACATTCACACTACAAAAGATCCCTATGTAGATTTCCAACAGTAAATACAGAGCTAAATCCCAGGTGAAATGGATGCAAAAGGGTCTTGAGCGGGATTCTCTCAGTGATCTCGATGTTATGTTAAATGTTTGTTTTTCTTGTATTGTGTCTTAATATCTGTCATTGTTGATGTTGCAAATGGAGCTGCTGTGACGCAAGTCAAATTTCAGACTTGATCTGACCATTAAAATAATACCGTATCTTATATGGACTCTGGCACATCCACTGTACTTTAATTGGTCTTCTTTGTTTTATCTAAAAAGATAAACTGGTGAAAGACTGCATCTTTGCCTGTGTAAAAAATAATTTGTCCATATTTGTGTTGATCATTAACTTGTATTAAAATTCTTCTATTATTCTGCCTGAATATGCTGGATGAAAGGCAGCTTTTCCTATCAATAACATCATTTTTGATCCTAAACATCTTGGTCTCTTCTTTTCTAAGGTCACATTGTTCTGTTGTCCAACAAAATATACTTAAGTTTTGTTCCCATTTGGATAAAGGATTGTTACTCTGAAAGCCTCATGGAGTCGTTTCTGGAGACTTCCTGTCTAGCCCAGGCATAATTCCAAACTCTTTTTTCAAATTCTTACTTCCTGTTTTTCAGGAAGGCGACATCTCTTATAGTTAAACAAAGTGTTTTCTATAAAGCATGTTGCTGCATTGGTAGACGTTTGTTTATAAAATATCATTATGTTTAGCTTTTTTGAAGATAAAAGCAATGAGTGAGAACAGGTGGGATGTACCTCTGTGTATAGAGCAGTGAGAGAGATCAGGTGGGATGTACCTCTATAGAGCAGTGAGAGAGATCAGGTGGGATGTACCTCTATAGAGCAGTGAGTGAGATCTGGTGGGATGTACCTCTGTGTATAGAGCAGTGAGAGAGATCAGGTGGGATGTACCTCTATAGAGCAGTGAGAGAGATCAGGTGGGATGTACCTCTATAGAGCAGTGAGTGAGATCTGGTGGGATGTACCTCTGTGTATAGAGCAGTGAGAGAGATCAGGTGGGATGTACCTCTATAGAGCAGTGAGAGAGATCAGGTGGGATGTATCTCTGTCTATAGAGCAGTGAGAGAGATCAGGTGAGATGTACCTCTGTGTATAGAGCAGTGAGAGAGATCAGGTGGGATGTACCTCTATAGAGCAGTGAGAGAGATCAGGTGGGATGTACCTCTGTGTATAGAGCAGTGAGAGAGATCAGGTGGGATGTACCTCTATAGAGCAGTGAGAGAGATCAGGTGGGATGTACCTCTATAGAGCAGTGAGAGAGATCAGGTGGGATGTACCTCTGTGTATAGAGCAGTGAGAGAGATCAGGTGGGATGTACCTCTATAGAGCAGTGAGAGAGATCAGGTGGGATGTACCTCTGTGTATAGAGCAGTGAGAGAGATCAGGTGGGATGTACCTCTATAGAGCAGTGAGAGAGATCAGGTGGGATGTATCTCTGTCTATAGAGCAGTGAGAGAGATCAGGTGAGATGTACCTCTGTGTATAGAGCAGTGAGAGAGATCAGGTGGGATGTACCTCTATAGAGCAGTGAGAGAGATCAGGTGGGATGTACCTCTGTGTATAGAGCAGTGAGAGAGATCAGGTGGGATGTACCTCTATAGATCAGTGAGAGAGATCAGGTGGGATGTACCTCTATAGAGCAGTGAGAGAGATCAGGTGGGATGTACCTCTATAGAGCAGTGAGTGAGATCTGGTGGGATTTACCTCTGTGTATAGAGCAGTGAGAGAGATCAGGTGGGATGTACCTCTATAGAGCAGTGAGAGAGATCAGGTGGGATGTACCTCTATAGAGCAGTGAGAGAGATCAGGTGGGATGTACCTCTATTGAGCAGTGAGAGAGATCAGGTGGGATGTACCTCTGTGTATAGAGCAGTGAGAGAGATCAGATGGGATGTACCTCTATCGAGCAGTGAGAGAGATCAGGTGGGATGTTCCTCTGTGTATAGAGCAGTGAGAGAGATCAGGTGGGATGTGTACCTCTGTGTATAGAGCAGTGAGAGAGATCAGGTGGGATGTACCTCTATAGAGCAGTGAGAGAGATCAGGTGGGATGTACCTCTGTGTATAGAGCAGTGAGAAAGATCAGGTGGGATGTGTACCTCTGTGTATAGAGCAGTGAGAGAGATCAGGTGGGATGTACCTCTATAGAGCAGTGAGAGAGATCAGGTGGGATGTACCTCTGTGTATAGAGCAGTGAGAAAGATCAGGTGGGATGTGTACCTCTGTGTATAGAGCAGTGAGAGAGATCAGGTGGGATGTACCTCTATAGAGCAGTGAGAGAGATCAGGTGGGATGTACCTCTGTGTATAGAGCAGTGAGAAAGATCAGGTGGGATGTGTACCTCTGTGTATAGAGCAGTGAGAGAGATCAGGTGGGATGTACCTCTATAGAGCAGTGAGAGAGATCAGGTGGGATGTGTACCTCTGTGTATAGAGCAGTGAGAAAGATCAGGTGGGATGTGTACCTCTGTGTATAACTCCTTGAAGGGATTCTTACATGAGAAGAAATCCAAATCAATGTCCAGGATATACGGCTCTGTCTCACTTAGAAATGAAGATATTATCTTCACAACATAACTGGTGGATCCTTCCTCATCATCTTCATTGGAGCTCGACCTGCTGCTGCCCTCTGCAGGTCGCAGCGGGTCAGTACATGTGAGGGGGGGCTCCGAGCAGCTGGACCCTTCAGCCCTGCACTCTGTTCGGCCTCTCTTAACACAACCTCTGTCTATGTCCTCTGCACTCTGCACTTCTGGAATGTCACAAGAACAAATCAAAAACAGGGTCAAATGGAAATATGTCCTATCAGTAAAAGAAGAGAAAATCTTCAATATGATCTAAAAAATCATTGGATATAGAGAAGGAAATAAAGAAACTACTAAATAACACATGTGTTAAAAACATTTGATTAAAAGAAAGGGAAACAATCACTCATATATTAACATTGTTGAATGATGACTGATAAGTCTTGAATAAATCCGGTTAAGGCTTAAGATTTCAGGGAACCATCTTTTTTTCAATGTTTGTACGACCGCAAATAACATTATACAGAGGAGAAGAACCCTGAAAACTGATGAAGCATTTAAATATCCTATAAAGGAAACGTGTTTTTTGAGTTAAAGCAAAGTAAATGCTATTATTTAGTGTACTCCCCTTCTTAGAAGTAACCAGGTAATTTACAAGCATGTGTATTTCACAGCGAGGCCTGGATTCCCTGAGGAGAGAATGAAATCACCCAATCAACCTTAAAGTGTGCTTTCAAAGCGAGGCAAATTACAATTAAGTGGCTGTGCTCTGAAAGGAGTCAATCACTTCAGTTCTGGAATTAGTGACCAACATTTCAGACGAACAAATCTAAAAAAGTAGCAACTTTGCAACGCTCCTGTTGGTTCGCTCTACCTCCCTGGTGTTGGACTCTAGGCCTCAGACTGGCAGCAGGAACAGGTACATCCTCGGTAAATTCATACTTGTGCATGCACAAGATACACAATCCTTATAGAAATGAATATATCAATGAGGCACCTCACATTTCTGTTTAGATATCTTCTAATGTTGCACTCAGTGTTAGACCTCACCCGTCAGTGAGCTTTGGCTCCGTTTAACAGGATTGACTTTGACCACGTTCAGCCTCAGAGCTTTGGGGTTCTCCAGCAGCTTCTCAGAAACATACAGACCGTCACTGAGGAAGTAGTCGTCTGTGCTGGTCACCCTGCACAACAAGGAGAGAAACAGATACAGGAAGTGACGTTCATGAGAAACCAAAGGGAAACATCTGATCTTAAAGCTCCTAGAAACATTTGTTACAGGCAAATCGTTTTTTTTGCTATTAGGGTTCCTAACAGAGTGAAATGACCCGTAAGAACTGAAATGGCAGCCATGATGAGAGCTGTCAAATTCATTAAATGATAGGAGAGGAGCTTCAATAGTCCCTTTAGTATCCCCTTCAGTATCCCCTTCAGTATCCCCTTCAGTTTTAGTATCCCCTTCAGTATCCCCTTTAGTTTTAGTATCACCTTCAGTATCCCCTTCAGTATCCCCTTCAGTATCCCCTTTAGCTCAGGATACACTGGGTCATTGCTTTACAGAAGAGAGGAGAAAGTGATGCACCATTCGTACGTTCACGGAAACAACCGATGATGACCGAGAAACGCAGATCATTTAAGTAACACTGCTTTATAAGTATTTTCCGTCATATTACATAAATCTTGCTAAAGTGCTCATATGTTTCCAACTTTAAAGAAAAATATGCACAGTAGTAGATGTATTGCATAAAGTATTATTTATTCAAATAGTTTCATACAATCACACTAATTGAGATTCATTTTCAATTAATATGAATAGAAGCAGGAAGCAACAATTGCCATTTTGTATTTGAATTCAAACCTTGGTACTGAAAATATACATGTTTCACTTTTGTCCACATTTATACAAGCCCAGCTGAAACAACATGATAAGAATGCATGGGGTAAAGTATCTACATGTATTCCATCTATGGAACATGTTCTGTTTGTGGGCGACTGTGGTGGTGTTGTGGGTTAGGGTTGTCATAATGACATCGCCCAGTGTATAGACCATCTCTTTTCCAAAGTCTGCATACATTCTCTTTCACATCATTCTTTAACCCTTTACTCTAACCCTGAGGTTAATTAATCTGATTTAGAAAAAGATATTGGATGTGATTTTTTGGGGAAAATTCAACAGCAGCTTTCATAGCAGTGTGTGATGCCCTAACAGGTGCAAGCTAACATGAGAGTGGAGGAACTGACAAACAAGCCCAGTGTGCAACACAAGGGAAGCACCTGTGTGGGGGCTTTAACTAAAGATCCACACTTCACAGCTGATAGGAGTTTAATGAGGGTGTGTGTATTCCTACCTGATGGTGGTGGTGGAGGAGTCTCTTCCCACAGCCATCCTGTGCTCCCCCTCTGTGATCTGCTGGGCCCAGTATGGATGCAGCCAGGCCACACAGGACACATGGCCCGCATACACCATGGGCATGATCCAGTTCTCTATACTCAACTCACTGAGAAACATACACAGATAATAGAGGAGTCAACAAACGGGCATTTGTTGTCAACAGCAGTAGCGTGGCGTGGGGAAAAAATGAGGGGAAGCCAATAATACGTCCTTTCTTATGGGTCGGGGGTGTGGTGGTCAATGTAATAACGTAACCAGATGAGTGATTACAGCGCCCGGTATCATTTTACAGACATTTGTATCATACAGATGCAGGACTTACACACGCCTGTTATCTGACCGACAGGTCCGCACGCACTCTACAGCCGAAACTCTAATAAGCATTCATTCACAAACTAAATCAGGAGACCTTTAACGTTTTACGTCCGGTTCGCTCCTTTTTTCCTCGCTGTACACAGCTCCAGTTTGGGAATTGGTCTGTCATCAGATTTTATTTGTTGTTGCTGCTGTAGCGGAAGTTTAGTACAATTATTTTTTATAAAATACTCCAAATCTCAACCCTCCATAATTGCACTTGTTTCAGTTGCTTGCTACTTTCTAACGGCAGTGAGAGTGGTGCAGTGAAGCTATCTATCTTCTATGGATTACATTTATGATTCGAAAATTATAAAAGTAGGGTATACATGTGGATATTATCCGACTGAACAAAACGTGCATTTATCTAACAGGTTCGTTTTCCACTGACCTTATTTCGAGCTATTTTCCAAAATCCTATGGAGAAATCCCATTGCTTTTTTGTCGATTTGTCTTTATAAATCCATGAGGGAAACCGAGCGCAGCTCACTTCCGGGTTTTATGACGCGTCACTGCAAAACTAAGTTGATGTGATTTGATTGGATTGTGAGAAAAGGGAAGCCAGCCGCCTCTGGCTTCCCTTGGCATGGCCCTGACCAATCACAGGTTGGCAGGGGCATGACGTGAGCCTTGTCTGATTGGTCAATCCCTCCATTTTTTTTCACCAAGGGAAGCCAATTTCGGTTGGCCTCCTTTCGCAACAGAGAGTGCAATCTACTGTTTCACCGTAACATCTAGAGGGGCGCTGTTTCACTCTTTGTAAAATACTCAATGAGAATGGGGGAGAGACTGGCCGGCAGCAACACACAACAAAGAATTTCCGAAACTAAACAAAGTGTTTTTATTTATTTATTAAAATTATAACTACAATCCGAAAAAACAGGGGAAGCCTGGCTTCCCTTGGCCTCCAGGACAAAACGCCACTGGTCAACAGACAACCTGAAATGATCTCTGGTGGCCCAAAATATAAATATATAGACTTTTTACTTTGACGCGTTTTTGAGCACAGTGAACTAGGGCTGTCCCGAATTACATTTTTCGGGCTCCGGATATTCGATAGTAATCAGCAGTGAATATTCGGCCCGAGCGAACCGCGTCAACACGTGTATTTCGGTTTATTCACGGCATTCTTTTTGTTGTTCTACAGTATTGTTGTTTTATAGTTATTTGTTGTGTGTTCTTTGAAATTTAAAAAGGATATTGCATTGTGTTTGTTACTTTCGTTGCAGTTGTATATGTCTTAAGTGTAATTTGGCGTGGCTTCCTATTTATGGACACGCTTTTATTTTGAAGGAGAGGTAGCACTGTTGACAGGAATTTCTTTGTTGCTATGGAAACAACGTGACGGAGATTAGTGGAGAAAAGTAATATCGACCTATGAAGACGGAGAAAGTAAACGATAAAGTGTATGGTTAAGTGTTAGCACCCCCCGAAGAGGCACAAGCTCTTACGTTGATATTGGAGTTTTCTATAAATTCAATTTGAAAAAAAAACGGGGGAAAAACAAACAAAACGAATAACGAAATTGAAACCTGAAAAGTACTCCAACAAACGAATATTCTGGTACAGCCCAACAGTGAACATGAACATAAAGGGTAAACACAAAACATTTCAATATAGACATAATATTTGGATAATAAAAAAATGAAGTGTGTGAATCTTTGAAATTCACACATATCTGTATAAATGTTGTGTTGTCAATGGCTTAGTACTGAGAGTGGGACAATGACAGGGAAGAGGAGCAACATGCTCTCTGTGTGCTTGAGAGAGGGAAGAGAGGATGGACTATTGCATGCATTGTTTCTGTAAGTTATCATTCATAATCATTTGAATGGCAACGTTAAAACATTCAGTTGATTATGCTTAATTTTTATAAGCTGATACAGATGTTAAAAATAGTGCACAATAATTTGTATTTCTGCTTCCTCCAGAAAAACATGTTTGTGCTCACCTGCTAAGCCCCCACATGTACTTCTCCATGAACCATGTCTCTTTTATCCCCAATATAAATATTTTGCGAGTTTTCCGCTAGGTACCAGCAAAATAATTAACTTCATTGTACATCCAGGACAAGATAACTTATTCTCCATTAACCCTTTGAGATAAGTAGCCAAGCAGATTGTTTTGGTTTTAGTACTCCAGAGCTTTGAATCTTGCCCCCTTGGGAACTTGAGGTTGCCAGTTCAAGTCCCCAAACAGACCATTACAGGGTGTAGACTGGTACTTTGAAAGATCCACTGCTATGAGAGTATAATAGTAGCCTGTATAATTTCTGCTCACTGCTCCAAGTACGAGGATGGGTTAAAGGCAGAGGCCAAATTGCTGTGTACTTGTAAAATAAAGAGGGTTTCTTTCGGAACCTCCATTTCCATTAAATATGATTTGATTTTTTTTATTTAAACCAGGGATGCAAACTCATCAGGTATGACAAAGGTGACAAGGATCCGACCCCTCCGACGCCACGGAATATCGGCTTTAAAATGAGGAATAACAGAGGATTTTAGCAGTCAGAACAACTAAAGCAGCAGTTGTAATAATAACAGAAACGCCAAAGAGTCACATCTCATAGAAATATATAAAAGCATTTATTTTAATTGTGTAGCAGTCAGTTTATCATTTTGGCAGGACTGTTGAGCATTTTGAAAATGTATTTTCATGCCTCTGTGCAAGGCTTAGTCTTTCTATCTTTATAGCCACTGGTGTAAAGTAACTAAGTTCATAAACTCAAGTACTATACTTGGGTACAGTTTGAGATACTTTTACTTTTTTTAAGTATTTCAATGTTTTGCTACTTTGTTCTTCTTCTCCTCTACAGTTCAGAGGTAAATGGTATTTAATCCCTTTAGTTACTTCACAGATGTGGATGAATGATGTGAAATATAATCAAGTGTTAAATCAGACTTTATCAGGGTTCTTACACCTTTTCCAAAGTCAAATTCAAGCACTTTTCAAGCATTTTCAAGGTGCATTTTCAAGCTTTTCAAGCAGCGTACAGCTGTTGTAAATTACATATTTATATGCACATACTTATACTCAAATGATTATTTCCCTACCTCACATTAAATCCGATGTTCTTTATGCTATAAACAACCAAATGTGTGTTTCGTAATAGCATTCTACATAAGGATGACAAATTAAAGATAAGAAAACAAAGTTTAATATTGTAAAATGAGTGACCCATATCATATATAGTAGACTGGGCATCCAATATAACCTGGCTGAGCCAATATAAAACAATCAGCCAACTAACTTTTCAATAAATTCTTTATTAACACTTTTAACATTTTTGAGGTCCTTTTAGGGTGGCAGTAAACATACGGCTCTCCAAGGTTAGGACAAAACCATTGAAACACAAAGCTGATATAAAAAGAAGCGTGTGCAGAGATCCTCTTTCTGTGTAAGGGTTTTGGAAGTTTCCAGGGAATCTTTTTCAGAATATGAAACTTTTATTGCCAAAATCTCCCGATAAATACATGTTTGAAGCTTGTAAAGGGAAGATGACAGCTCTCCCTCGCACTAATGCTTTTACGTAGCGATGCTCCCCCCTCCCTCCCGCTGACATTATGAATGTATGGCGTATAGCAGGGGTCGACAACCTTTTTGATATGAAGTGCCATTTAAAAAAAAAATGTTATCAGCGTGCCAACGATCGATAATTATCAACGGGGGGGGGGGGGGGGGGGGGGTCGGGGGGTTGAGGAGCTTACATGATGCCGAATTTAACAAACACATTTAAATAATTGGTTTAAACGGCATAATAATGACGATCGTCCGTTCTGTGATTCTCCAGAACACACAAGTTATGATATTAGGGTCATGCAAAGTGAGATGAGATGAGATCGCTGTCCCTTTAAGAGAGAGAGAGAGGGGTGCGGCTTGTGCATGTGTGTTTGTGAATGGTAGAGCGACAGTGAGGGAACGTGTATATGTTTCTGGAAGTGAAACGGGAAAGCAGAAAAACAAAGGTCTGTGATGTATTTTGTGAAACAGAAGAACAGCTAAATAAATGCAACGTCCTCCCAAGAAGAGCTATGAAAAAAAATATTAGAAAACGAAGGCTAAAGCTAACGTTAGCAGATAGTGACAATGTATGCTAGTTAGCCAGCACAACGATAATATTGCGACAGAAAAACTTTTCAGTGCACATCAAAGTCTGCCGCTCCGACAGGGAGCTCTGCTCTGAACACCTGAACGGCCCGTTCTAACAGCTGTTCACCAGCGGTCCAGTCTGTGCCACAGTGACTCCGGACCGCACAGTTAATATTAACGAACGTAGGTAATGTTGTAGCTGCTGAAGCTAGACCATCATCGCGGAGCAACAGAGCCTTATTATACATCCATGAGCAGAGCCGACAGGCAGGAAGACTCGAGCACACAGCTCGCGCTTCATTATTATATATAAAAAAAGAACACCATGCGTGCTTGATTGCACATAACAACTCGCGGCCGCAGATTACTCCGGGTCCCAGACCCCCCCATACCCCAAAAATATTTTTATTGCAGATCTATATGAATCACACAAACGTCCTATTTTGGATTCAAAACGGCGAATTTCACCGAAAGGTGACTACTTTGCATCCCTGTAAACAAACTAGCAAGACAGTCTGGGTGTCCGAATAATTCAAAGTAGATGCTGTAAACAGCTTCAAAGGGAACTGTCTTCTGAAGAAAATAGCAACCCTTTAAAAAGGTGATAAGTGGCTAGTGCTGTAGCGATGCGTCGACTTCAAAATATCGTCGACGACATATTTCCTCGTCGATGCATCGCCACACACACGTGGGTCACCCGAAACAACAACAAGCAGTTCGCAATCGCACTTTAAACACTATGGAGACTGAAACGGCTACCACCTCCTCCTCACAGGATTGCGCATGAAGCCCTGCAAAAAGCCCCCAAACAAAAACATCTCGCCCTAGGTCTTTCAAATTGAATTTATTGAAATCTCCAATATCAACGTAAGAGCTTGTTCAGGGGGTGCTAACACTTAACCATAAACTTTATCGTTTACTTTCTCCGTCTTTATATGTAGATATTACTTTTCTCCGTTAATCTCCGTCACGTTCTTTCCATAGCAACAACAACTTCCTGTCAACAGCGCTACCTTTCCTTCAAAATAAAAGCATATTCATAAATAGGAACAGCCCTAGTGTGTTGTGCAGCTTGAGTTCTGTGCACTTCGGTAGTGCTAACTATCTTATAGCTCTCCGTGCGGTTTGTTCGTGCTTGGTTGGTTAGTAGTTAATGTTAGCTACCTAGCTAGCGGCGCCAGCTGTGTGTTAGTTAACGTTTGTCAGCATTTAATTTTGGATGGAATGGTAGCTGGTTTACGTCTGCAGAACACCGCTATCTAGCCGCCACTAACCCGGAAAGAACAAACTGCACAGAGAGCTAACTCATGTTGTGGTCGTTTACGAGTCAAACATAACATTAGACTAACGTTAGTCAGCTTATAGTATCAATGTATGTCAACTAACGGAGCCAAGCAATGTCCAGGCCAGGGCTGCACGTAAGCTGGTGCGCAGTTGTCATGAATGAAGTAATGTTTTTTGGTATTTATTTGAGATACATTATGTTTTTTCATAAATCAAACAGAAAAATAATCGTTAGATTAGTCGACTAATCGATTAAATAATCGCCCAATTAATCGTTTTCAAAATAATCGTTTCCCCCCAGCACTGACAATCGCCATCATAAACATATGCAGATGTAGGCTTTTTAACATGTCAGCAGTCAGTGAAACGTACCTGAAGAGTTTCTCCTTGTCAAAGACGGTGTCAGCTGACATGTTGACGGGGATGAGCAGATCAGGGTGGGAGTCTAGATGAACCATCTTTATGTTCTGCAGGGGGAGGTGTCTCGATGCAATGGCACGATAAATATGACGTACCACCTAGTACAGAACCAAGATAGAGTAAAATTAGCAATTTAGACATTTGACTCTTTAGAATGTCATGATAAAACTGACATCTCATCTAAGGTTGAAGATATTCAATAGAAGAACCAGCACAATCAAACATGCACTCTGAAAACAAAACAAGCTAATGTTGTTTGATTGACAGGCAAGTGTCAAGTGGCTGACAAATCAAAAAAGAGGGGTTGACAGATAAGGGACATTACTTTTAAAAATAGACTTTTGATCATAACTGACTCCATTATGTATGTGGTTCGATTAACCCTCCTATCTTCAACTATCATTGTTTTTTTTTTACATTTGATTGCAACATCTATGTAAAAAATGAATGCCATTGCAAAGGAATGGGTAACACTAGATTATGTTTGTCCATCAGATAATAAACAACCAAATCGATAACATGTTAATTTTGGAAGACATTTTCACTGTCTATTATTTGTATATTCAGGTATTCATGTCATTGTTTACAAGTGTGTTAAATACAATTTGGTGATGATGAATCGTTTTAGTGTTAATGTAAGAGCAGTTAAAACAGACCGTGAACACCAAAGTAAGGCTGGAGAAACCAAGATGATTAGAGGGTTGAATCAAAAACAGAGAGGTGGAGAGGTGTGTGTGTGTGTCTCAGTAGGCGTGTGTGTGTGTGTGTGTGTGTGTGTGTGTGTGTGTGTGTGTGTGTGTGTGTCTCAGTAGGCTGGTTTGTGTGTCTCAGTAGGCTGGTTTTTCGGGCTCCGGATATTCGGCAGTAATCAGCAGCGGATATTCGGCCCGCACGCGGGGGGGGGGGGGGGGGGCGTAGTAATCAACACGTGTATTTCAGTTTATTCACGGCATTCATTTTGTTATTCTAAAGTATTGTTATGTTATAGTTATTTGTTAATGTAACCCAATTTGTGGTCTTTGAAATTGAAAAGGATATTGCATTGTGTTTGTTACTTTCGTTGCAGTTGTATCTTAAGTGTAATTTGGCTTGGCTTCCTATTTTTTATGGACATGCTTTTATTTTGAAGGAGTTAGCGCTGTTGACAGGAAGTTGTTGTTGCTATGAAAACAACGTGACGGAGATTAACGGAGAAAAGCAATATCTACATAGAAAGACTGAGAAAGTAAACGATAACATTTATGGTTAAGTGTTAGCACCCCCCGAAGAGGCACAAGCTCTTACGTTGATATTGGAGATTTCAATAACAATTTTTTTTTTTTTTAATGAATAACGAAATTGAAACCCGAATAGTACTCCAACGAACGAATATTTGCGTACAGCCCTAGTCAGTGTTTCCCATACATTGATTTATTTCTGGCGGGCCGCCATAATTAAATATCGTCCGCCACAAATGGATCTGATAAAAAAAGAAATATATATATATTTTTTTTTTTAGGTCTAATGGATAGTGAGGTGGGCTGATAATCGGAAGGTTGCGAGTTCAAATCCCGCCTGGAACACCACTACTATTGTGCCCTCGAGTAAGGCACTTAGCCCAGGGAGAACGTCCCTGTAATTGGTCATTGTAAGTTGCTTTGGAATAAGGCGTCTGCTAAATTTTAAATTATATTTCTGGGAGAATAAACCCCACAGATCCTCAACTCCGGTGTGTCTCACTCATTAACAACGCAACACAGAGCAACAAGAACGTTGTCTACAGTAGCCATGAACTCGCATGTATTTTCTTATTTGAGGGGGGGAGGGGGTGGATGCGTGGGCCAACCGAATAGGTTAAGGGGCCTTTGGTATTTCTTGCCCCCACAAATAGAATCAAATTCTGAGGGAAACACTCCTAGTGTGTGTGTGTGTGTGTGTGTGTGTGTGTGTGTGTGTGTGTGTGTGTGTGTGTGTGTGTGTGTGTGTGTGTGTGTGTCTCAGTAGGCTGATATGTGAGCAGTGTTCAGGCTATCTTTGGTACACACTGACTGCACAGCCTTCCAACAGGCTGCTTCTTGGCAGAGTCGGTTGAAAACAACACTGAAATGGCTGACACAAATAAAACTAGAAAATGCATGCGAATGCTTTAAACTGTGAACATTTGTGGCTGAATTTAGCTGAAAATGCAGAAAAAGCTGAATATGTTATTAGTTGAATGGTCTCTGTAGCTGCTTTTAGCTACAAAGACCAACTAAGTGTGTTGCTGAACTTAGCGGAGAAATGCAGAAAAGTTAAATGATTTGAATCAAAATTGTTACAGCTCAAATGCATTGCAATGACTTTGTTGAAAACTTGAAAGTGAAATGTTAAACTGGAAGAGTAGGACAAAATTTGAAGGTTTAAAAAAGCTATAAACAACTAAATGTATAGCCTCAATGTCCTGAAATAGCTGAATAAGTTAATAGTTGAATGGTTTCTGTAGCTGAAAGTAGGCTGAAGGAGTTAGATATTAAATGTAAGTAGTAGAGAATGAATGTGTATTAAGAAGAGAAAATAAAGTAAAAGCGCTTTGAAAAGCATCAGAATATTTTAATAGCAGACTTTTGAATTAAAAACAAACGTCACCAATAATGTATAAAATATGTGGAACCTGTTGAAGTCAGTGTGAAGTCTCCATCAGACAGAAAATAGGCTGAGACAGTCTGTTAAAGTGCAGTCTGTTTGTCAGTGTTTGAGGTGACTACGTTATGAAACACCTGTTTGGGTGTGTAAGCCCAGAGATCAAAGGTTACCACTAGGGGTGCACCGAATGGGAAATTCTTGGCCGAAACCGATGCGAAAATAGGAAACAGTTGGCCGAAAACCGAATGCCGAAAGGCCGAAAATGATTAATAGAAATATATAGAAATATATATATATATATATATATATATATATATAATGTATACATTTTTTACCAATGTTGTTCAGCTACCTGATTATGGAAAAAGACATGATTATGATAACTTAAATAATAATCACTATTATGGGTCCATAAAACATTTATTCAGCACTTTTGAATGCATACAGTACATTAATTCCAAGTCAAGTGCATTTTCTTTTCTCTGACTGTAACAGCCAGGCCTTCAACAACAACAAATGCACCTATAAGTTTGGTAACCTAACGTGTTGTTGTGATGACGTAATCAAAACGCGTACGGCCGAAAGGGCCTTTTTAACCATTTTCGGCCGATAATTTTCGGTGGCCGAATATTCGGTGCATCCCTAGTTACCACGGTGACAACGTTATCAAACACCTGTGTACGAGCCCAGAGATCAAAGGTTTCCATGGAGATGTGCTGTGAAAGGAGGGCATTTCCATTGTTCTGAATGAGAAATAAACCTCTTACATGTTAACTATAGTTTAAAAACGTTAGCTGCTTTCGGTAAAATGTCAACGCGTGAAGCATGTCCAGGACCCTGAGCGTCTGAAGTGTGCTTTTTGTGCACTTTCGGGTCAATAATGTGGCATTTTTGGCTGATTTACTAAAGGTGAGCAGCTGCTGCTCTGATGACAGATCAGGCTGAATTTACAATGGCTCTTAATGGAGACATGTTGAACGTGTTTGTCACTTCATGCCCTCAGGAGGAATTTTGCTCAATCTTTTTTGTTCAACGTAAGAGAGGTTTTCCTACAATTCAAGCATAACATTATGTCCCAGGGGTGTAGGGTTTGGGAATTATGGCAGTTTAAAAAAATTAAAAAAGTAAAGCGAATTTCAAGCTCTCCTCCACTCTAGCTGTGACATCACGCACTCTAAGCCTTAACGAGCTGCGCAATACACACTCATGTTAAAATCTGAAGAAGGCCTCTTTACCAAGCTCCAAACTAAGTTAAATATCTCATAAAGTGTAAAATATATCAAAAATCTGAAAAAGCTGAATGTCTTGTGATTATTTTAAAGTTGGAATGAAATCTCTAGCTGTAAGTATGTGGAAGGAGTAGCACTTGGCGCAAGGTGTAGGTAAAAGAGGATTTGAAGGTTCCTCCCATTGAGTTAGTTAAAAAAAAGAGTTTAAAAAGCTGAATATTTCACTAATCAGTGTGAAGACTGCCAATATGAAGGTACATCAAACAGAAAACACACATGTGAATACATTTTTACAAAATCTTAATTAAGTAAAATTACAAAAGTATTGGCATCAAAATATACTTAAAGTACCAAAAGTAAAAGTACTTGATGCATTAATGTGTTCATCACAGCTAGGTACAGGTGGAGCTAATTGTATTACTGTATACTACTACTATTGAATATCTTAACCTATAATTATATATCATAGTTTATGTAAACTTTATTTATGTTTTGACTTATAATCTGCATATGTAAAGTTAGAAGTAACTGATTTTGTTAGATTGATGTAGTAAAAAGAGTAACAAGTCCAATATTGACTTCCACAATGTAATTTAGTGGAAATATAAAGTAGCATGAAATGGAAATACTCAAGTAAAAGTACCCCCAAATCGTACATAAGTAATACTTCAGTAAATGTACATCACATTACACCACTGGCTGTCACTAATAAACCAATAAGTGGTGAATTAGGCAATTACAGCTAGCTAACGTTAGCAACACACGACATTATGTTATGTTGCGCAGTTCTCCAGAGACCCCTCAGTGTGTCAGTATAAAGGGCCGGCTTACATCGTGGTGGTCCTCCACCACCCACAGCGGCAGTTCCGTGTAGAGCCTCTTAAGCGGGAATCGGCTCATCTTCTCCGCTCCTTCAGATAACGGTACACTATCCCTTCACGAGCCGTTAGCTCACTGACCGCACGTTCTCACACACCCTCCCACGTTCCGTCAGACAGAAACAGCTGAAGCATTCACTCGTGCTGTTAATACATCCACGAGCATTTTAAACTGGCTGGCTGCTCGCATGATTGAACCACCGGAAATTACACCATGCATTGTTTTCATGTCCGTGTGGAAACACAAATCATGATAAAATAAAGGTTCCTAGTGTGGGGCAGGGTGTTATGGGCTCAGAACAGTCTCATAATACACACATGCAAACAGAAGGATTAAAACTTGTATTTCATGATGTGCCAAAGGATTCACACTTGTATTTCCGGATCCACACTTGTGTTTTTCAACGCACACACAAATGTGTTCCGTTTAAATAAAATCCAAACACAGAAAAAAGTTTTACATATGTATTTTTGATCCACACATATTTGTTTTCCGTTTAAAACCTCTGAAACTGCAAACACAAACCGCTTTCTGTGCACGGATCGCTGTGCATTCGGTGTGTTTTTTTTTAGACTCCCCTGACGGTCCGCCGATTCGTACTTGTAATTTTTTCTATCTATAGCCAATCAGATGTCTCCTCAATTCTAAGCCAATCACATGAGCGCGCCCCCACGAGGGTAGATTTCTTGCGTTCATGACGTAGCGCTTCATGTACGCATTTTGTGCAGTCCGGAGCTGACAAGTCCATGAAGCCTGCCTGCAGGCGCTAATCTCAGGACACCTCCACTCTCAGTACATTGCCACTTTCCGAACAGGAAATGCACGCAAATACAAGCCTTTATATTATGAAGGTACAGCGCCACTTTCCGAACCATTGATGAAAGCTTGTGTGTACACAAAAACGGCAACCGTTTTAAATGTGTGTTTCCTGTATGGCGAATACAGCTGCTTTATTTATGTCTGTATGAAGTTGTTGTGAGTGTGGAGGGAGCAGCTACAGGTTAGCTTAGCCTAATCGATCAGTGCACTACGAAGCCAGTGCTAGACAATGAACTGTCAACGGGGGGAGCCCCGCCGGTCATTATTGGCCGATATTCACTCTAAATAGTTTGATCGGTGCTATCTATAAAGGCCGATCAGGAGAGCTGGATCTGATCGATATGGACATAAACGCTAGTGAAGTATAACCGGAAGCGAGAGAGAGATCGGATCAGCTGCTGAGTCTGACGGAGACACGCAGCTCTGCATGATCACCTGATGCTCCGCCCTCTGTTTAGCGAGCTGACCGGACTGCGCAAAATGCGTATATGAAGTGTCATGAACGCAATAAATCATACCCTCGTGGGGGCGCGCTCATGTGATTGGCTTAGACTGGAGGAGACATCCGATTGGCTATAGAGTAGAGAAATTACAAGTATCGGGTGAGCGTCAGGGGAGTCTCAAAAAACCCACACACGAATGCACAGCGATCCATGCACAGAAAGCGGTTTGTGTTTGCAAGTTCAGAGGTTTTGAACGGAAAACAAATATGTGAGGATCAAAAATACATATGTAAAACTTTTTTCTGTATTTGGATTTTATTTACATGTATATGACACGGAACACATTTGTGTGTGCATTGAAAAACACAAGTGTGGATCCGGAAATACAAGTCTGAATCCTTTTGCGCATCATGAAATAAAAGTGTGAATCCTTCTGTGTGCATGTGGCCTCTCACGATAATTAATTGTGTTGGATACATTTTACCGGAAATTATTGCGATAAACGATAATAGTGTTGGCACCGTTGTATGACCATTTTAGACCACTGACATAATGATAATATATGATAATAATAATTCAAGTACATCCTTTCAAACTGCTAGTCACATCCTCATGTAAATGGCAATTTATCGAGGTCAGAAAAGTTATCGAGTTCATTTTTATTTATCATACGATAAGTCAATTAATTGCTTATCGCGACAGGCCTATGAACACAATAAAACAGTGGATACAAACATGTGTTTGACTTTCATTAGTGAATGAAACTTTGTGCCCTTTATAGTCTGTGTCCAATATTGTATATTGTATATCCTATGCTAAGGTCCCGCTACTGACACAATAGCAGTCATTTAGTTTGCGTAATTAAACCATAGAATTAAACCCATAATATCAAAATCTCACTCCAGCCAGGTACCCAAAGTTGGCAACCCTGAACTAGAACCGAATCCAACAGTGTCAGTTTTCTTAAGAACTTGTGGTAAAACATATTTGTATCACTCGTCAAATATAGCAGGAATAATGAAGAGCAGCTGATGTGAAAAAACAAACGCGAGAGGCGGCTGAGTTGACCGCAGTGCAGAATCGCTGTATAGTTTGAATCTCCTAACAATGTTGTCCATTTTAGACAGAGGCTTATTATATTTACAGCCCTTAGTAACATCCATTTTCTGGGCTCAATATGTGTCTTGGCCGTTTTCGTTGTGATTGCTAAATTCACCTTGTTTCCTTTTGTTTATAATATTATCACCGCTTTTGTTTTGAAATCACTTCCGTGAGTTTCGCACCCACCCCTCGCTCCAATGACCATGAGACCATTTAGTAAGGTAAAAAACAAAAAGCAAAAACGCCTCTCAAACGCTCTTCCGTTTACATGTTAAATAAAGAAAAACAATTGGACGTTAGATACACGGATTGTCTGGGGGGATTATCTCTCTTTTTTGAAATACTAACATAAAATACACATTATGGTACTCTCTTGAGAAGAAAATAAATATATATATTACTACACGACATATTACATTTTTTTTTAAAGAAGTTCGACCGCAAAATGATTCCCCGTCGGGACTTCCTGCAACAACACCACCGCCGTTATCGTGGTTCTGATTGGCCAGAAGACATTAGCAAAGATATTTTATTGAGAAGACGATCACTACGTGACAAACGTTTTCAAAACCGTTTCTAGTCTGCAGCATTTCCAGACAAGTGGCTACTGAAATCAATCTTACTAGCTGCTGTCTGTGCAATTTACTCGGCGGGAGTAGGCGGACTTTTTTTTACTTACTTTAACATCATTTTTCATGGTGGGGCTAAGGCGAGCCCCCAGGAAGTGCGCCGGACTCAGATGAAAATATTCGTGGTGGCCAAACGGCGGTACTTCACTTCCGTTTGGTTGCCAGGCCCGGAAACATTTTTTCCCATTGACTTACATTGGGAAAGAGTGGTCTGTAAATCGTTGGATCATTTTTATTTAAACTAAATGAAAACTACCCAGTATGAACACTTGTATAGCCCTTATTAAAAACATGTGTTCCTCAAGTTGTAAAAATGTGCTAATAACGTTATTCTGAGAGTTATTTCCCTCTACATTGTGATGTGACGTGTTCAGTACGACATGATTTTACCCTATGGTTTTACCTTTACCCATGGATGCACAATAAGAATGGACCCATATCGCCTTACTGCCAGCCCACGGAGCTGTAATAATGGATATATTGCACATGTTTGCTGTAATTCATAATTTGTAAAATATTATACTACATGGGCTGTATGATGTAAATCTTGTATTAAATAACAACCCAGTCTCACGGCATTTCGTGTTCACCAACACGATTTTTAATCTATTGATTCGTGTTCACCAACACGATTTTCCCCTTTTTTTCGTGTTGCACAGCACGATTTTAAAAGCAATGTATTTCTATTGGTAGTCTTTCCCCTTTTTTTTCGTGTTGCACAGCACGATTTTAAAAGCAATGTATTTCTGTTGGTAGTCTTTCCCCTTTTTTTTCGTGTTGCACAGCACGATTTTAAAAGCAATGTATTTCTGTTGGTAGTCTCACGGCATTACGTGTTATAGGAAGACCGGAAGCTGTGTGGTTCATAAAAACATGTTCTTACTCAATATCAAGCCACGATTATTGCTTTTATTTAAAATCGTATCATTTCGGACTTTTGTTGCTGTCTGTGAGGAAAATAAATGGGGCTCATTTTTCCTTCTAATTTGTTATTCTTTTCAAAATAACACACTGTTATTTAGTCAACAATAACACACAATTATCCTTGTTTTTATTTATTTGTTTAATTCTATAATCTCTGGCTTTTTTGCCGTCCTTCAGAAACTGAATTTCAAAATAAAAATAACCGGAAACAGACGTAGGCCTATAAGGGACATTTCGAGCATCATCGAGTTTAGGATGGCCGAAGACACTAATAATACACATAATCCCCAGCTATCGTTTAGGACTACAGTCCCCGTGATTAAACTTCAAATCGGGATCGGATGTTGGAGTGCCAGTGCGCCAAGGTTACGGAATCGAAACTGGATCGAACGCCGCCCCCCCCCCCAACAATTAGAAGTTGCCAGTATTAAACAACAATTATTAACCAATTAAAATGAACCGATTAAACATCTCTCTGACACAGTTTTAACGCATTTCAAGTGGAAGAATTGTTCGTGTCTCCTCTTCGTGTCTCGGGAAACTGGAAGCTGTATTATTTTCAAAAAATACAAATAAAAAAATATTTGTTTTAACCATAACGTGTACTTTACACAACATTGAGTCAAACTTATCCTTGTTTTAATCCTTGTTTTATTTATGTTAAATTGTTGTTGTCGGTTCATTTTCCATTTTATTTATTTTGGTTTAAGATATCATTATTTTTTATTTATTATTATCATGTTAGATGTTTAAACTTTTCTGCATTTTATAAGGCAATATATACTTTTTAGTTTTTGTCCGTAGGCTACTTAGGTTATTAAAGAGTTATCGTGTCAAAATATAGGAAATGTATTAATATTTTATTGTATAATCGGTACAGGAAATTACATCATTCAGAGCACCACCTATTGGCCAAAGACGCTGCCACCGGCATTGCGATCCATCCTCTGACAAAGTAAGTTGGGTCACTAAAGTCTGATACATGTTTTGCTTAGATTTAATAATTGGGGCTTTTTTTTAAGCCTTTACTCGCATGGTTCATCATACATACTGAACTGTTCTAAGTCTGAGAAATGCTTTCGCCATAATCAGCAAAGCAACATTAATGTGAAATTATTCTTGCGGACGGCTAGCTAGCTAGCTCACGTTAAACATAAGCTTAAACTAGTTTAGCTACATTAGCTCATAAGTGGTGTGTGAAAAATATTTGTCTTAATTACGGCTACATACGTTGGTGTTAAAGTGTGAGTTATACGTTATCTTAATCGCTTTTGTTTTACACATGACAGTACTAACGCTGGCCGACATTTTAATATATGTTTGGGGGGGAGGGGCATAGTCCACGTCCATGTGCTTGTTACGCGTATGAAACAGGAAATAAGTAAATGAACTCAGTCTGTCTAAAGTAGTTAAACCGTCACAATGTGCATTTCAAAAAGCTAGTTTCACTAAATAATTCACTTTTTCTGTTCTCTCCTGCAGCAACAATGAACTATAAACTGTATAGGCAAATTGCTGTTTGACTAAAATGTTGAACTGTGAATAGTTAAGTGAGAGAATAAAAAGTAGAATAGTAGTGAATAGTTATGTGAGAGAATACAAAGTACAGATGTAGCACTTAATTTCAGACAGTTTGAAACGCGAGGGCCGTGATTGGTACGTGATCTGCCCTCGCTCAAGGGAAAACCTCCAGCTTGATTTGAGACCTCCCCCGTGATAAATAAATGTAATTATAATGAAGCCAGCTGCAATGGATCATTGATCCACCAGGGGGTGCAATGGGGTTCCACACTGGAGCTCATGTGAAATAAAGTCAGATACTGTACACTACACTGGATGTACAGCGGAACTTAATGTTGTTTAGTCTAAAAAAACGAACGGGAGGAAATGCAGCCCGGCTCTCGATTTTTAATCCTAATTTAATCATCATCTTCACCACGATCATTTATGTTTATGTTTGCCAAATTGACTTGAAATCACTGACAAATATGAATATACTGTATTCAACTTCATTAAAACGTTATTAACGTGGCTAAAATCAGTAATTATACGATCATGTTCTGATAATGATGACGCAATAGCCCCGCCTCTCCCCACCTCTGCTGCTCACCCCCGCGTCAAAGTAAACTGCACACTGAATTCAGATTATTTATCTTTCTCTCGATATTGACATAAACGCGAGTGAAGTCTAATCGGACAGGACGGAGACACGCAGCTCTGCTCACCTGCAGCTCCTCCCGCTGTGATGCAGCGGGAGTAAAACACACACTTCAGTCAGATCATCGCCCTTAGTTATTTTAATTACCTCTCGAACTACCTAAACTAGTTATATATATGTTTATTTTTACTGTCGGCCAGGTCACTCATTACTGGATCAGCTGCTGCATGAGACAGACACTGACGCTGTCCGAAGAGAGGGAGGAAAAAGAGAGGCTCCGTGTATTTTATTATTATATAGAGTCGTTATTCATTTGTTTTAAAGCTCAATAAATAACAAAGAAGACCTTTGACCGGCACTTTTTATAATTTTGTCCAGAAGATTTAAACTTTAATACACGTTGACCTCTGCCCCATGGATGTATAATAAGAACTGGATACAGCGTGGGAGGCGGGGCCTCAATCATTCCTATGAGAGTTGCTTGGCGCATGATGATAAAATGGCCCAACTTTTGAGAGAGCGAAACGTCACAGATTACCCGGCATGCCTGAGAAGTACCCGTATGTGCGCTCATAGCGCATGCGCAACTTTAACCAAAATGCAAATAATTATTGCACTGTATATATATATATGTATATTAATATATATATATATATATATATATATATATATATTAATATACATATATATATATACATATATATATACACAGTGCAATAAGCTTCTTTGTGCAATAAGTAGCTACAGGGACGTTAATCTAACGTCGGTAATATTGACTTAATTGAATACAACATTTACGGTACAATATTTAATAATACAGCCCATGTAGTATAATATTTTACAAATGAGGAATTACAGCAAACATGTGCAATATATCCATTATTACAGCTCCGTGAGATGGCAGTGAGACGATATGGGTCCGTTGTTATTGTGCATCCATGGGTAAAGATAAACGCATGTAGTGCTGAACCTGATGAACACGTAACATGAACGTGCCGGGCGGCGCGGTCCCGTGGGTTAGATGCGCGTTCATAATGCAGAGGGATATAACTCTCAGAATAACGTTATTAGTACATTTTTACAACTTGAGGAACGAATGTTTTTTATTAGGGCTATACAAGTGTTCATACTGGGTGGATTATTTAGTTTAAAAAAAAGTATCCAACGATTTACAGACCATTCTTTCCCCATGTAAGTCAATGGGAAAAAGTGTTTCCGGGCCCAGCAACCTAAAGGAAGTGTAGTACCGCCGTTTGGCCACGACGAATATTCTACTCAGAGTCCGTTGTACTTCCTAGGGGCTTGCTCGGCCCCCACCGCAGAGAATAAACAGAAGGGTAACCATGACAACCATGCTTCTTCGCTAATTTTATGCCACTGGTCCGTGGTCAGGCCTGGGAACCGACGGGAGACACTGGACTAAAGTGTCTGCCTCACATTGAGGGGAAGGGGAATTTCCCCTTTGCTCCCGCTCCAGTTTGTGATTCTGACCATGTTCTCATAGGTTTCAAATGGTAACATGGCCATGAATATATCCCGCTATTAGAATGCAATTTTTAAAAACATAGGGTGCTACATAACACACTTTCAGGAAAAGTCACGGACTGGGAGACTTTAATATTTTATTGAAAAAAGTTACATTGCACACACACCGTATCACACAAATTGACCCGATTGGCGGTTCTAGTGTTAAATAAACTCACTAATTAATGAAACCAGTTCAATACGCATTATTCTTATCATTCTTTATGAGCGCAGAATGTCTTAAAATCAGATGGCAGGCAGTTACAGGTGTGTGTGTGTGTGTGTGTGTGTGTGCGCCTTATGTGCCCATCCCCCCATGAGAATCACACGTAGCTCTGATCACCTATGATAAATGGGCCACACCTAATTGCTGGCTATTCAGCCACAGAGCTCCCTCTATGCAAATCAAACTGTAGACGGTGTGAAAGCAGTGAGGCCTGTGAAGACACCATTGCAGTAATCGAGTCTACTGAAGATACAAGTTTAAAATCAGACATGTTTTTTTTAAATGAAATCTAACGGCAGGCAGTTAGCTGTGATTATCTATAAGGCTTAAAGTTTTATTTTTCAAGTATAAACATACAGTATACAACAGATATACATGCATACAAATTATAACATCACATTTATGTTATTAATTTTACAAATAGGACAGAGGGTGCAGCACAAACAGTACGAAAAAAAATAGAGAGCTTTCTGAACATCAGCAGGAGAGGACTCTTTCAAGACACTAGTAAATACTGAAATGAACATTAAATGTCCTCTTAAAATGCAAGTTTATTCGTGACACTTCCAACATAAATGGAATTCTCACTAACCTAAAACATTTTATTTTTTAAAAAGCATGTCACTGTAGAGACACAAAATACTTGAACATACAAATGAACAACACCAAATTGAGCTTACTTTCTACAATCTTTGATGATCTACCTCCTACCTAGTTTGTTTTTTAGTCCATGTATTTTGGCAGAGGCTTGGTCTGGCTGTATCTTCATAACAACCCTCTGGATAAACTCAAATGAATATTTCATTTCCAGAGTATACTGAAGACGGAAGCAATATATTAGTCCAAGAAGCATCGCAAAGCCACATCTTTCAGGTTGTGGAGCACAATTGTCTCCTCGACCACAACTGCCACATTGAAGATCTGCTGAGGAAAGGCATCCCATTCACCTTCGTAGCCTATGAGTAGACCAACTTGCATCACCTTCATGGCTTCCTCGAGAGTGTCTCCATGAGCCTTAAAAAAGGAGAAATAAAAGTGAGCTCAGTCTACTACAAGTACTTTTTCTCTACAAAGCTAATTAAGAGGCTTCTGCTATAAACATAGAAGCTAAAATCTACAGTTCACAGTGTAAAAGTGCAATGTGATGAAACATCATTTCAACTGCCTCTCTTTTCACAGTTTGAGTTTTATATTTATTTATATTATTTAATAGTTACGTTTTCTTGCTGTTTTTGTTTATATTAAATGTATCATTCTTTATTGCAATTATTTTAGTTAAATTAAGGTAATTGTAAACATTACTTTTGAAGGAAACTTTGGGCACAGGGTGATTTATGTTCAAATGTACAATTACATAAAGTAATTCAAGACAGTTATGATCTTACATCACACATCCTGATGACATTTTCCTGATTTTCGCCAGACATGTAGTGTGATAGTCCCAAGAGAGCAGCAGTCCTCCTCCTCTCATTTGTGTCCTGCAGGACAACAAATGCACTGGGATATAAACATTTGTAGCAAACAAATGGTGGCTAAATTATGGTCATCAGCATCTCCACTTACATCTTTCTCAAGGCAGTCCAAAAGGCCTTTTAGTGCCGGCTTCTTTCCAGTCCTGGATGCACCTTTGTAGACCTCCAGCAATGCCAGGCCATCGAGTCCATCCAGAAACGATGAAAGCAGGTCCGTAGTGACAATTCTCTGGAACTCTGCCTGAATCTGAGGAGACAGACATATAGAAAATATTCTACCTACAGTATGCAACTGTGCATGTTGCCTTCTCATTGTAACTGGAAAACCTGCACAACTTACAAGTCCACTTCATCCAGTTGCAGCAAAAGGGACATCTTTGAAAATCTGTCTGTAATAGAGAACACACATTTAGGTACATTATGAAGCAGGCCTTAATAAAGTAATAAGAACTGAGAACATGACAAAGAATAAGATGCACACAATTACAACAGTCACGTTGCCCATAAACTACAAGCCTTGGCTTTCACAATTACAATATTATTCCTGAATTCATATGATAAAGACTTAAACAGTACTTCATTTAAATAAATAAACAACTTGAAATGTTCATCTTTGATTGATGAGGCATATTCAATCAAATAAATTTATGGGATGCATGTAATAATAACAGGGAAAGGTTAGTGTAAATCCACATAGAGCATTTTTCTGTCTACGTGCATGCCAAATATATCAATGAAAAAACTATTATTTGTTTTAACCAAACTTAAAATAAATTGTACAATGGTTGTAATTGTTGATTATTTGCTTGCAGTTATTTTCCATAGACTATTCAGTGGATTATTATTGTTTTTTTAGTAATAACTTGACTACCTCTGAAAGCAGAAGTTTAGGAAAAATTATTGATCATAAATATTATTTATTTTATTATAATATAAATATCTAACAATTACAACCATAGAGAACCGCAGTGACGCGTCGTAAAACCCGGAAGTAAACTTCTTCCGGTTCCTTCGCGAAAAACCAATGCAAATTCTCCATAGGATTTTGGAAAATAGCTCGAAATAAGGTCTTTGGTTGACACACATTTAAGAGAGGGATCACGTTTTGTTCAGCCGGATAATCTCCACATGTCAACCCTTCTTTTATAATTTTTGAATCATAAATCTAGTCGCCAAAAGCGAAATGCTAACGTTATGCTATAAACGAACTACAAGCCAGTACAGCAGCAGGGTCGCACGACTTCAACGTCACGCCAACTTAAGATCGTTTCAACTGACTTGCACTGGAACTGCACTTTGAACACTTTAAATATATTAACATTTTAAACTGTATACCCCGGTTATCTAGGCCCGTTTTGTTTAATGTATACCACGTTTATCTAGGCCCTTTTTGTTTTATGTATACATGTCACACTGTGGGAAACGATATTTCGATATTTCTGGATGTATAACACATGTAGAATTTTTGACAATAAAGCTGAATTTGACTTTCGCGCACTTGCATATTTTAGCAAAGCTTTTAATTTTAGCCACACTGAATTTAACTAGAAGTCATGGCTGTGTCAATTACCAGTCTGATATCGTTTTACAAAGATGACAAGAAGAGTGTAGATAGAGGAGAGAACCACTACAAGTCAGGACACGTTACAGTGCAGCCTAGATGAAGGTGTGCTTACCAGTGTTGTCAGGGCTAGCATGAGGGACAAGGTTTATAGTGTCGGTGATTAGTGATAGCAAGAGTACCGTTAACCTTTTAAGACCGAGTTAATTTATTCACATTAATTCCCATCAACAAATCAATTGTATGTGTCACATGAAGTCTTTATTAGGCAAGGCAAGGCAAGTTTATTTATATAGCACTTTTCAACACAAGGCAATTCAAAGTGCTTTACAAAAAATGAAAGACATTAAGAAAATGGCATTTAAAATCAGTCATTAAAAAGAAAAGCTAATAAAAGAAACATTAAAAGAAAAAATACATGGATAAAAGTTACAGTGCAGTCTAAGATATGAATAGTTCAATTAAGAGCAGCGACAAAAAGAAAAGTCTTCAGCCTGGATTTAAAAGTAGTAAGAGTTGCAGCGGACCTGCAGGTTTCTGGGAGTTTGTTCCAGATATTTGGAGCATAATAACTGTACGCTGCTTTACCATGTTTAGTTCTGACTCTGGGGACAGAAAGCTGACCAGTCCCTGAAGACCTGAGAGATCTGGATGGTTCATCATTTAGCATGAGGTCAGAAATGCATTTTGGTCCTAAACCATTCAGTGCTTTATAAACAGCAGCAGTATTTTGAAATCTATTCTTTGATACACAGGAAGTTAGTGTAAAGACTTCAGAACTGGAGCGATGTGATCCACGTTCTTAGTGTTGGTAAGGACTCGAGCAGCGGTGTTCTGAATCAGCTGCAGCTTTCTAATAGGTTTTTTAGTGAGACCTGTGAAGACACCATTGCAGTAGTCCAGTCTACTGAAGATAAAAGCATGGACACGTTTTTCCAAATCCTGCTGTGACATTAGTCTTTTAATCCTAGATATGTTCTTTAAGTGATAGTAAGCTGATTTAGTAACTGTTTTAATGTGACTGTTGAAACCAAAAACTAATTTAACCCGCTCACAAGAGAGCCCACCTCCGAAGATCGTGACTGGCTGAGGGACAGACTCGGGGGCAGGTTTTCAGGAATTTCTTGGCTTCTCTCCCCCGAGCCAGAAGAGGAACACTACAGCTTGGAAACACTTACTGTTCCTGAAATTATCAAATCTGTTGGGCATCAGGGACCTGAGGCAATTGTGGCAAGCATGGCATTGTCTGAAAAGCAACAGAGGGCAATTCAGGTGGCTACCACTGGTCAGCGAACCAACCCAAACTGGCATTTGTTCAGGAAAGGAAGGTTGACTGCCAGCAACTTTGGAGCTGTCCTGAGGTCAAAGCGTGTGACTGCTTACTTTATTGCCAGGGTCAGATTTGTGGCTCTCCCTATCAGGATTGTCGGGGGGATTTCCGGATGGTCTGGTAGGGTCTTCCGCTGTGCTGGAGGTAAAGTTTCCCTACGGAGCCAGGGAAATGACAATTAGTGAAGCATTGCAAATCAAGGGCTTCTGTGTCAGTAAGGAAGGAGAAACATTCAGCCTGCGTGAGGAACATCCTTACTGGCACCAAGTGCAAGGTCAGCTTCACCTCACTGCAAGAAAGAAGAAGAAATAAAAAAATTGTGAATTGTTTTTAATTTACATTTACTCGCCTTTGCAATGTTGTGGTTGTTAGAATGTTAGGTTTCCTGTCAGCTCGTCTGTTGGGAAGATATAAAATATTAGTTTCATGGAAGTCACACCGTCACATATACTGTAAGAGCATTAAGACATACAGTACATAGGCTAAAACAAAACATCTAAAGATATAACCTTGCACTTTGATAAGTCTCGTGAACATTTTCACTATTTTGACATTTTTATAGATGAAAATTGAAATAAAGAAATAAATGGTAGATTAATCCATATTGAAAATAGGTGTCAGCTGCTACACTAATTATAATAGTTATATTTCTTAATTAATTAAGATAAGATATTACTGTATTGATCCCAATTTGGGAAATGTTTGTGTTGCAGCAGCATAACAAGAAAAACAAAATATAAGTTATTATATATACAAAAGTATGTGAGGGATGGAATATTAAATTGAATATAAATGTAAAATGTACATGTGATTTTACGTCCAAGAGAAGCTATGGAGCAGAGAGTTCTCTGCCAGCCAGAGGTGATTTGTTATTAGTTCAATATGTCAAACTGATTTCCCTGACTACAATCTTTAGTTACATGGTGAAACGTTATGCTGCTTGTACTAATAAGACTAATCATATAAGCCACACAGGTTTTAATAGGATGTATTCATTATCTTTACTTATGTTGCGGTCTTTTCAGCAGCGCCATCTCTATAACGGCGATACAGTCACTACCCATTATTTACATTTCACCGTGACATGGATAAAAATGTAACGTCAGCTTACCTCATGGCACGAATCCAGACTCTCCTTTGGAAAACATTGGCCGGGAAACGATAGAACAAGCACGTTTCATGCGAAGACCTGTGGCTGCAACCCGGAGCAAAGCAACAAACCATTGCGTAGCTAACTAGTAGCGCTAGCTTTAGCTAACGTTAGCCAACGAAACGAACTGCCGAGTAAAATTGGAAAACACTGGTAATTAATTATTCTATAATTTGTAAAACTACGTTGTTAAAAACGACAATTTCAAAAATACAGATTCTAATGGTCAGATATAGATATACAGATACTAAAGATAGGCAGGTACTTGCTTTCAAGCAGAACATAAGGGAAAACAAACTTAGCGGGAGTGTTTACGTGTTCGGCGTAATGACGTACAACGGCCTCGACAATTTCTGTAGTCCTATTCAGCCATTCGGTAACAACCATCGTTTTTCAGACACGTAAACTCTTCAAAAATCCCCAGTGGGGTCACTGCTGATGTATTTAATGTCGTAGAACAAAACGTCAATTACCTCTTAAATTTGTGTCAACCACAGACCTTATTTCGAGCTATTTTCCAAAACCCTATGGAAAAAATGCATTGCTTTTTGAGGAAGGAACCGGAAGTGCTAAAAATGCTAACTTACTTCCGGGTTTTACGACGCGTCACTGCGGTTCTCTATTGCACATCTTATTTATTATTGTGGGTGAACAGTAAACTTTCCCTGTGTTATAATTACATACATCCCATTAATTTATTAGATTAAATAACAATAATCTCATCAATCAAAGATCAACATTTTTAAGTGCCTTGAGCACCGACTGTTCCCGCTGCTAGAAACGGCTGATATTAAGACATTTCAGTGCGCAAGTCACAGAACAAAATGCATTGTTGGACATGTAGTTTATGGGCACCATAGTTCAATAAAATAAACTAAATATATTCCTTTCTTTTCTATAAAATATTTTCTAAAAAGCAGAAATACAAATTTGTCTCCATTTCAAGAGTGGAACATAGCATTTGTACACAATATAAATACTATTTCTGAACACAGTTAGCATTTTACTCGTTCAATGGCGCGAGGCACCCCCTCTGTATCTGGGCAGGTTTAGCGTGAGCTGAACCAGAAAAACGTTGCAAGGATAGAATCACTTTAACACTTGCTCGGCCTAAACAAAAAACAATCTTCAAGTCCCCTATACTTATCCACAAATGACATCCATTTCAAAGCCATGGCGGGGGCTAACAAGCTACAATTCTTAGCCGAACAGAGAGCCGGGACACGGCTAATTACTGGCAGGAACACACACAACCTCACCAAAACACGTTAATTTAGCTTAAATATTTAGCCGAACAGAGCCGGGACACGGCTAATTACTGGAACGAATGAACAAAACCTCTCTAAATTAAGATACAAATATAGGCAGTTACCATTTAAACCTTTTAAAAATTAATAAGCGTCATACATAAGAGTAAGAATACTTGAAACTTATTTATTTAATAAAAGTTTAGATAATCATAATCCTGTAAAGTTAGCTTGGTTAACCGACATTTTCATAACACTGCCCTGAAATAAGATCTCTTTTATAAACATTCAAACACCAGTTAGGTGTGGATTTAACTCCATTTAGCTACTTTTCGTTTTGCCTGAAACCATTAAATATGCAACCACTCACCTGACTTTGCCTGTCCGTCAGTGGTTCATCAGCCGAAATCACTGTCATATCGCTTCACAAAAACGTATTCATCCGCCGCTTAGCTTTTCGTAGTCATCAATCTGTCCGGTGGAAGTTCTTCTTTTGATAATGGCGAATCAAACTCTGTGGTTCACTTGCTGTATATCGTAAAAAAATAAAAAAACTCATGTCCCTGTTAAATGCATTCAATTAATGAAAACAACTATGAGACCGGGACTATTTTCACCGGGCAGGGATATGTCAACACGACTGCCATGTTAAGAGGCCATGGAAAGTTTCAGAACATTGTTACACATCACAACTCACTGTTCAGTCAAATTGACTTCATAGAATGTAGAGGTCATTGAACTGGCTTACAGAGCTGAGTTGAAATAATAACAACTTATGAAATAAGTAAAAATTGCATAAATTGATATGTTAAGTGAAAGTAACTTAAAGACAAAAGTTTCAATAACTTAATGATCAAATCCTTTTTTACAGCGGCTCCATAATATAACTGGCAAAAATGTAAGAATTTCATGTATCGGCCTACAGTGGGAAAACGGTTTAATCTGTTGGAATAGAGTATAAATATCAAATATCACTACTTTTCTTCTAAATGAAATGCTGACATTACAAAATGCATGGTTTAATGTAATGTAAACATTTACATTATTATTATGATTATTTAACATATAAAGACTATATTTTCAAATGCTCTTCAAAGCAGTTTCTGTCAACTACGAAAGGCAACATCATTTCTGTATTTGTGAATGAAGCGCCATCTCCTGGTTAAAACCTGAAATTGAAAGTCTGGCAACGCCCTCTTGGAAAATAGTGGGAGGGCTTAAGATTCCTCTATACTGGTCTTTGGCAGGTCGTAGGCAGGAAGCTGTAAACTGGAGTCTGAAATTCAGTGCTACATCTGTAGTAGAGGCTATTGCAGTAGCCTCTACTACTTTGTATTCTCTCACATAACTATTCACAGTTCAAAATGTTAGTCCAACAGCAATTTGCCTATACAGTGCAACAAGGCTATCTACTGTATTTGAATGACAAAAGATGACACTCACATTAAAATGTATATTTCTATTTGTCTTAACTGTCGGAACTTGTCCAGGCATGTTAAGTGGGAGTGGACTTGACATCCTTAACTCACGGTGTAGAACAATTAAGTTATCAAGCCAATTGCATTACTTGCTACAACTTGAATTTTGTTTTAAGTCAATTAACGAAGCGGATCAAGGACATGCTTCTTGAGGTAGGATCGTTATTTAGAGTTTTCATTGAAATGCAAGTTGTTGGCAGTCACCCATTCAGAATATATTCATTTAGGTAATTTCTCTTTTTTTCCTTTTTCAAAAATAGCACAATACAATTGAAGTACGCAAAGAACTATAGCCATCCGCTGCCTTGTCGTGTACCTTGGAGAAAAGGAAGAGGACCTTTTCAAGGAGTTCCATCCATCCATCCATCTTCTCTCTCTTATCCGTGGTCGGGTCGCGGAGGTAGCAGTTCCAGCAGAGAGCCCCAAACTTTCTTTTCCCAGGCCACATCAACCAGCTCTGACTGGGGGATCCCAAGCCGCTCCCAGGCCAGCGAAGAGATATAATCCCTCCACCTGGTCCTAGGTCTACCCTTTGGTCTCTTCCCAGCTGGACGTGCCTGGAACACCTCCCTAGGGAGGCGCCCAGGTGGCATCCTAACTAGGTGCCCGAACCACCTCAACTGGCTCCTTTCGACGCGAAGGAGGAGCGGTTCAACTCCGAGTCCCTCCCGGATGACCGAACTTCTCACCTTATCCCTAAGGGAGACACCAGCCACCCTGCGGAGAAAACCCATCTCGGCCGCTTGTACCCGCGATCTCGTTCTTTCGGTCATGACCCATCCTTCATGACCATAGGTGAGGGTAGGAACGAAAGTGGCCCGGTAGACAGAGAGCTTTGCCTTCTGGCTCAGCTCCCTTTTCGTCACAACGGTGCGGTAAAGCGACTGCAGTACCGCTCCCGCTGCTCCGATTCTCCGACCCATCTCACGCTCCATTGTTCCCTCACTCGAGAACAAGACCCCGAGATACTTGAACTCCTTCAGTTGGGGTAAGGACTCATTCCCTACTTGTAGTGGACAGTCCATCGGTTTCCTGCTGAGAACCATGACCTCAGATTTGGAGGTGCTGATCCTCATCCCAGCCGCTTCTCACTCGGTTGCGAACCAATCCATTGAGTGCTGAAGGTCGCAGACCGATGAAGCCATCAGAACCACATCATCTGCAAAAAGCAGTGGTGCAATCCTTAGTCCACCGAACTGCAGACCCCCTCCCCAACAACTACGCCTCGAAATCCGATCCATGTATATTACAAACAGGATTGGTGACAAAGCGCAGGCCTGGCGGAGGCCAACCCTCACCGGAAATGGGTCCGACTTACTGCCGTGGACCCGGACACAGCTCTCGCTTTGGGAGTACAGAGATCGGATGGCCCTGAGTAGAGACCCCCTCACCCCATACTCCCGCAGCACCTCCCACAGTGACTCCCTGGGAACCCGGTCATACGCCTTCTCCAAGTCTACAAAACACATGTAGACTGGATAAGCGTACTCCCAGGCCCCCTCCAGGATCCTTGCGAGAGTAAAAAGCTGATCTGTCGTTCCACGACCAGGACGGAATCCGTATTGTTCCTCCTCAATCTGAGGTTCGACAATCGGCCTGACCCTCCTTTCGAGTACCTTAGAGCAGCGCCGTATAGACTGAGAGTTATGTCATCTCCGTTCACTCCAATGGACCACTTTTTTACAGCAATGGCGGATCGTGGAGCCTCTCAATCGTTCCCCGGAAGTTAGCGCCAAGGCTAGCAGAGCTGTAGAGTTGCAGCATAATAGACCGTTCGTGACGGACTTTTAAAGGTAAGAAGAAGCTTAAAGATTTATATTGCGGATATTATCAGTACATCTGATTCAAATTAACATGTGTATTAAAGGATGTCAGTGGATTATCCCTAAATTAGTGGATTTAGGGAACGTTTACAGATAACAGATTAAGCTATACCATACCATAGTACCATACACTATACCATAGTGGTTGAATACACAGTATTAGGAAACACTTTATACTTACTGGACATATTATACTCATTATATACTGTATATAAAATATGATCAAGAATGTGAGACAACTTTATAGAAATTCATATCACATCTGTTACTGATGCCATTTGTCATACTTTGTTAAACTCACAAATAATAAAGTTCCATAACTTCAGTTGGGAACAAAGACCACACCTTATCTCCCCAAGGCAATTTCCCATCCAATAGGTGTGCTATATAGGTGTGTATAACCCTTTCTCCTGTCTGTTACTCCCTCTTTCAGCACAAGAACCAGAGGGGGATTCAATGGAGCCTGAATACCTGCACTGAGACCCTCACCCTGCACCCTGAGTCTCAACTCTCAGTGTTTTTCAAGCCTTTCTCTGTTTTTTTGTATTAAACAAAACATTAAGCTTTCCCAATGGTGTGGTTTTCGTTTTGTGAAAAAGTGCAAATGCAGTGTTTGTATACAATAACCTAACCTCACATATTTTTTTGCTGTTGGTCATGAAATTGCTCCTGCTGACTTGAGCAAGCCATTTTTTCCTCCGCTCTGTGTCAGTGGGGAAGCCGTACATTCGTACTCCTTTCTCAGAGCAATTTGAGCATCCCCAGGCAGCACAGCAAACCAGGACAACACGGAGGAAAAGGCACAGACAAACTGCATGATATGCTATTCAATGTTTATTGAATTCCATGTATTTGCAATGGATGTTCCTAAAACAACACATTTAACATCATCATCATGCTGCTGCTGCTGCTGCTGCTGCTGCTAGTCCTTTGATAGTCACCTGTCGGTCTCCTGTCCTTTCTGAAAGCCATAAAGATGACATTAGTCATTTAGATAACTTGTGTCCTCAATTACCATGGGATTACTGAAACTACCATGAATTTAAGAAAATGGTAGAAATTAATCTAATCTGAATTTTGAAGCATTCCTTTAGATCCCCTCCCTCTAAATATATCAATAAACATTAGAAAGTGATGCTCCTGACTACTATACAAGTTTAAGAAGATAATATTGGTTTGAAAGAATTCAAAGCTATAAATAAACAGCAACAGGCTCTTTAACCAAGGCACTGTTAGCCTAACATGTAAACTAGTTGTTCACACTAATCCTAATATTATCACTTAATATTAGCAAATTCTATTTTATTTTTTAAAACATATTGATGTAAATACATACACATATCGATTTGTTGTATAAATATTGCAAATCAAAACCTTTATTCACTAATAATTACCAAAAGTCGAAGTTCTATCTCCTGTTATCAATGCATTCACATTGCCCGCCATGAACTTCCGGGGAACAATTCTCGTCTGCATGAACCACGTGACGATAACCGTTTTTGGACTTCCGCTGTCGTAACTCTTCTATCTATACGGCGCTGCCTTAGAGTAAACTTTCCAGGGGAGGCTGAGTAGTGTGATGCCTCTGTAATTGGCACACACCCTCTGATCCCCCTTTTTAAAAAGGGGAACCACCACCCCGGTCTGCCACTCCTTCGGTACTGTTTCCGACTTCCACGCAACGTTGATGAGACGTGTCAACCATGACAGTCTCTCAACACCCAGAGCCTTCAGCATTTATGGGCGGATCTCATCCACCCCCGGGGCTTTGCCACTATGAAGTTGTTTGACGACCTCAGTGACCTCCCCCCGGGAGATTGGTTTCGATCCCCCGTCATACTCCAGCTCTGCCTCTAACATAGAGGGCGGAGTTGTCGGGTTCAGGAGTTCCTCAAAGTGCTCCTTCCAACGCCCTAACACTCCATCAGTTGAGCTCAACAATGTCCCATCCTTAATGTACACAGCTTGGATGGTTCCCTGCTTCCCCCTCCTGAGGTGTCGGACAGTTTTCCAGAACAACTTTGGTGCCGCCCGAAAGTCCTTTTCCATGTCTTCTCCGAACTTCTCCCACACCCACTGCTTTGCCTCGGCCACGGCTGAAGCTGCTGCCCTTCGGGCCTGTCGGTACCTTGCAACTGCCTCAGGAGTCCCCCGGGATAACAAATCCCTGAAGGCCTCCTTCTTCAGTCGGACGGCTTCCCTGACCACCGGTGTCCACCAGGAGGTTCGAGGGTTACCGCCCCTTGAGGCACCTAGGACCTTGAGACCACAGCTGGTTCAATGTCCCCAACCTCCACAGGAATGCCCGAAAAGCTCCGACGGAGGTGTGAGTTGAAGGCCTACTGAACTTGGGCCTCCTCCAGACGTTCCCAGTTCACCCGAACTACACGTTTGGGCTGACCAGGTCTATCCAGAGGCTTCCCCCGCCACTCGACCCAACTCACCACCAGATGGTGATCAGTTGACAACTCCGCCCCTCTCTTTACCTGAGTGTCCAAAACATACGGCCTCAGGTCCGATGATACGATAATGAAATCGATCATGGACCTTCTGCCTAGGGTGCTCTGGTACCACGTACACTTATGAGCATCCTTATGTCCAAACATGGTGTTTGTTATGGCCAATCCATGACTAGCACAGAAGTCCAGTAACAAACCACCACTCCGGTTCAGATCAGGGGGGCCGTTCCTCCCAATCACTCCCCTCCAAGTGTCTCCATCATTGCCCGCATGTGCGTTGAAGTCTCCCAGCAAGATTAAAGAGTCCCCTTCAGGAGCCCCATACAGGACTCTTTCCAGGGTCTCCAAGAAGGCCGTATACTCTGAACTGCTGTTGGGTGCATAAGCACACACAACAGTCAGAGTTTTCCCCCCATAACCCGCAGGCGTAGGGAGGTGACCCTCTCGTCCACTGGGGTAAACTCCAACAACAAAGCACCCAACCGGGGACTTGTGAGTATCCCCACACCCGCCCGGCGCCTCACACCTTGAGCAACTCCGGAAAAGAAGAGTCCAACCCCTATCCAGAAGTAAGGTTCCAGAGCCGACGCTGTGCGTAGAGGTGAGCCCAACCAGATCCAACTGGTAACGCTCCACCTCCCGCACAAGCTCGGACTCCTTCCCCCCCAGAGAGGTGACGTTCCATGTCCCCAAAGCCAGCTTCTGCCGCCCGGGTCTGGTCCGTCGAGAACCTCTGCCTTCACTGCCACCCTTCTGGCAGCGCACCCGACCCCATCGCTGTTTCCCGTAGGTGGTGGGCCCGCGGGACGGAGAAGCGGAGGTGTTGCCCGCGTTGCCTTTTCGGGCTTTGCCGGCCGGGCTCCGTGGCAAGCCCGGCCACCAGAACGCTCGCCGACGAGTCCTCCTTCTGGGCCTGGCTCCAGAAGGGGACCCCGGGCTTCCTCCGGGCCGGTTATCCTCACTTCGTGTGTCGTCTTTCATGAGGTCTTGTGAGACCTTTTCAAGGAGTTTAGCGACGTAATTCAAAATCTTGAAATAAAAATAAAATCCAAGGAAAAAAGCACTGCTCTCTGTCAGTTACATTTCGAAGCATATTGCACTTTTGGCCACACCCCAATCAATAATATCTTAGCAACGTTCAGCATGGATAGGTGTTGACAGCAATGGCATGGGAAAAGGATTGTGTACAATTTGAAAAGTGGCTTCTGCTCTTCACTTAACCAGTTCAAATATTGTATGGAACCTGCACAAAAGATGAGAAAAACTTGCATGGTTGTGATTGACAAAATCTGTCCACATGCATTTAAACACTAGGCAAAGTACTCAAAACCACCTCTGTGTGTCTTCAGGACCACATTGCCATGATGACACACACATGCAGACTCAATAGGTGAAAACAATACCAACGTTGCTTTAGCAGCTTGTAATAATGGCTCTGAATTCGCTAAGAGTGACAGTTTGAAAAGTATGCAATTACCTAATTCATTATCTCTTATGCGCTAACCTATTATTTAATGTGCTTCAAAAGGACATGAATATCGCCTTCATCAGTGACCGGTCCACCCCAGGATCTGACCATACGATGGCAACCATCGTGGTCGAGGGAAACAAATGAATGAGCAAGCATTCTGCGTTAAATGTGTTCATACTGTTTGAAATAACGACTGTCGGCAGTGGAAACATCTTTGTTACATATTTTGTAAAACGTATGTGTGTGATCTGCAGATTGGTGGCCATTGAGAGTTTGTTTCTGTAGTTGTACAAAGACTTTACAGATTTGACATATTTGGCACTGGTTTTCAATATGCAAAGGCCTCTAACTTTGTTGTGATGGCAGCATTTATTTGCTGTGTCCCCATTTCCCATGGTAATAAGGCTAATGTGTTTATTTATTATTTTGGGGGCAATTTCAATTTGTGTTATTTATCTTTTTTTTCAAGATTGAAATGAAGCTCAGCACAAGTTCTTTCAGGAAGACTGGGTGTATCTACATTCACTCCCGGCTGCATATAATCAGCTCATCACAGGCGTTCTCTTTAACCTATTACATTTCACCTCATTCTCCAGCAGCCAATCAACGTGCTGCAGCCAAACTATAAAATGGTTCTCCTCTCTCCTGCTGTCATTTGTGATTTCAGGTGTTCATGCACCTTATCATATGGCATGTGTCAATAAATGTTCAAACAAAATGAATTCTCTCCTGATTGAAACATCATGTGTTGAAATAAACAACTGCAGTTCAAAATAAAAAGTGAATTGCCTAATATATTTGTTGTGGAATCAATTAATTTCTTTCTTAAAGTCAAAAACATGAAAAAGCTAAGAAAAACAACTATTGAATGCAATATATTTGGAGCAACTTAATTTATAAATGGTAAAAACTTGTATCCCGAATGAGGGTAATTAAGTACATACAACTTTAAATTATTTTTAAATAATGTGGTAAAACTAGTCGGAACAACTTAATCTTTTGAGTAATCAACTTCAAAACTTGTGTTTATAATACCAATTATTAAGTAAGTGGTAATTAAAAACAACTCTGATTGTAGAGGAAAAGCCTTCTCCCCTAACTCAAATAACTTTGTTGCTTTAAGACAATTTCATTAGAAGTTGTCTTAACTCAATAAACATCGATGCAAACTGTTGCATTGATTTTCTTTGTTGAGCCAAGGCATTTGTTTTTAGCGTGCAAAATGAACATAAGAAGTCATGTTAGTTAAACATAGGGTAAATGAATATACCTAATATTAAAGGAAATATTCAAATGAACATAACAATTTCTTGTTTCTTTGACATAACATAGTTGTGTGTCTCTAACATAATGGAATGGTTTTGAGTACACATGAATTTAATATGTGCAAACAATGTCCATGTTTTTTTATTACTTAAGTCCAACATACTTTTTACAGTGAAGTTTAAATGAAGAAATCATGTTGCTTTAACAGGTACAAGTTAAATATACTGAGCATATTAAAAGCCTAAAATGAACATAAAAAAGTCATGTTGGTTAAACATAGGGTAAATGAATATACCTAATATTAAAGGAAATATTCAAATGAACATAACAATTTCATGTTTCTTTGACATAGTTGTGTGTCTTTAACATAATGGAATAGTTTTGAGTACACATGTTTTTAAGATGTGCAACCGATGTCCATGTTAAAATCATGTTAATCCAACAGCCTTTTTTTTTCACTGTAGGCGTGAGTATAATGCTTGGTTTGTCCCATGGCTGTCGGCTGTGGGAAGGAGGAAGAGTGAGATTCCCTACATGCTTAGTAGGGACTTTTCCCCATTTCTGTTATGTGTTAGTTTAGGATTTTATGTGCTTTGTTTAGTTTTTTGTGTTACACAGCTCAGTCACTACATCATTATGTTTATTGAAGAGAAGGTGTCAGGACATTCCCAGTCATATAACTACATAAAAAGTTTAGATAATGGCAAATAAATTTAGGATTTGTACATGGAACATACCAGGGATTCATAGCCCCATAAAATGCAGGAAAGTATTTACCTTTCTGCAGAAGGAAAATATAGACATTGCATTAGTCCAGTTGTTCTCAAACTTTTTCTGTCAGGCCACCCCTTTGGAGGAAAAAAAAAGTCGGCCCCCCCCAACACACTGAGTCAGGCTCAGTGGCGGCGCCAGAGATTTATTTTGGGGGTGCTGTGGGGTAGCTTGACGTTTCATAGAGGGTGCTCAAACATTTAGGGTTTCCCATTAATGTACCGGGCGCTACAGAGGAATCTTCTACTGCAACACTCTCCACGCATATAGACAGTTTACCCGCGACTGCTACAATGAAGGCTCGATAATCAGCTCACGGCATATAGGTGTAAGCAGGGGTAAAGTGCTGTTTTTATAGGTGGGGTGTGCACCTCACATAGGGGGGTCCGGGGGCATGCTCCCCTGGGAAGATTTATTTTTAAAATATTGAAGTTAAATGCATCAATCTGGTGCACTTTGAGAGCAAAATGAAGAGATCTATGGATACATCTCTCAACACCCATTTGAAACAGAACTGTAAACAGATTTACTTTTTCTTTATGGATATTTTACAAAACACCCTTTTAAACTTTATTCTTGTTTTACTGTCATATAGTATTTCATACCTGTTTTTCATTTATGCTCTTATTTTTTTAGATATATAATGATCATATACATAATAAAATTGGTACGATACAGAGAAGATTAGCATGGCTCCTACGCCAGGATGACACGCACATTCGTGAAGCTGTAAACGTGCGCCTCGGAAATAATTGTTTACATTAATGGTGACCAAAACATTTGAGACCCACTGAGATAACACTGAGAGAGTCCTTTAGCTCACTGAGTCTCTCAGTCTGACAGGAGAGGACTCTCCTCCACTTTGTTGTTGAAAAACATCCGTTAGCATAGCTCGCTAGTACCAGAAGCTAACAACAACGATCTCCGGTACCGGTACGGTCTCTCTCTCTCGCTCACTCACATAACCTCTGCAGTGCATCTATCTGCTGCTGAGCGCACCACATTCTGAATGGCTGAGGTGAAGCTCTCTATAGCGGAGAATACAGCATTTTCAATAACTCTTCCTCAAGAGCGAAATCCAACGTCTGGGAGGCTTTTGGTGTCATCCTAGATGGAGAAAATAACCAACATCCCAGGCTTTTTGAGCCAAATATGCAACTGCGTGTGTTAATAATTGCACGTTTTCACTGCTTACTGTATATATATGCGGGTTCGGGTCGGGTCGCGGATCTTGTGCCGTCGGGTCGGGTCGGGTTGCGGAACTAATTGGCAATATGTGCGGGTAGCGGGGCGGGTTCGGTATTGCACGTCACGGGTGCGGGGCGGGAGCGGGTCTTGAAAATCAGACCCGTGCAGGACTCTGCCAGATAGAAGACACCGACGAGAAACCAAGGTGCATTATTAGCCACCCAGGCTTTAGAGAAGGCTGTCTCAGTGTTTGGACACTGAAAATAGCGTATCTTCAATACAAACAACAACACAGAGCAGTTGATGGCCCACTACACCAGTAAGTAAATATTGATTGACCCAACTGCCTATTGCAGCTTTGCTTTCATATAATACTTTTAGTCGCTACAGATATGATGGTACACTTTTAAAGATACCATTAAACTCTTTCAAGCAGTCAAAAACAGCTTGGCTTTTATTTTTTCTGTGTATGCAAGTTCAATGTATGCTTGGGAAAAGAAACAACTACACATGTGAGGAAATATATAAGAGGTCTATGAATCTGTCAAGCAGTCATGTACAACCTCATATTTATTTTGTACAAGTAAAATACAAATATCATGTTATAAGCCAATTTGTAACCATTGCTACATAATAGTACTACATAACATTTTATTTTTCTCCAAATATATTTATAATCTGTATACTCTTTTTTCATTAGGAAGTATCGATATACAGCTTATCGACAGTTTGTACGTTGGTGCTGGGGTGTACTCGGCCCAAAAATCAGAGTCCCGCTGCCTGCATGTGCTGTAACCGAGATACGGAAGACTTACCCTGAACCGGGAGGCCGCTATCAGGGATTTCAATGGCCAAATCTGTAATTTGACATAAATCATGCAGCTGAACTGGTTAAAATGGCTTTGCATGATGTAAATAATTTACAAAGTACATCATTTACAATATTATTTTTCCAAAGAAACATGTAAATATAACAACATTTTCCAAATCACAAGTTTGTAAGATTGTATTAATTTACTGTTTGATAAATAAAAAAGGGTTCTTTTGTTAATTTTTCACTTGTAACATTTGATCTTTATTGCAGTGTACATTAGTCTATTTTGGTATATGTGCGAGCCCACAAATAATTAAAAGTGGTAAAAATAATAAAAGATATTCAGACGTAATTCATTTTTGGCCTTACTTATTTCACTTCACCTTTTATATATTTCAGTCACTAGGCAAGTTCACTGTACTCTGGTGACATTTAGCTCAAGCTGGCATAACACCTGTAGTAACTTAATTCTGACCCGAGTTTTGTGCACAATCTTCCAGCACCCATGATCAATGTTTATAGCAATCAGGAAACATTCACAGCTCACAACTACACATCGCTTCCCCATCATGAATTGTTAGATAAAAAAAGTTTAGCGTGGTCCGGTTACACATATGTTGAGCGAAAATAGCGGAAGGATACAAAACAAACAATCCAGACGAGGCTGGTGTTTGCCACGTGTGACGTCACACAGCTGGGTTAATGGCTGGCAAGCTTTTCGCTACCGGAGCGGAATAACACGGGAAAGTGGCACACATTTCATGTTATTTGGGGGGTATTTATGGAAAGAATCATTAATGTTGATATGTCAAATGAAACAGTGGAAAGTGATGAAGCGATTTATTAACACAGAATAACGTTTATTTTGGACATTTCATGGACTTTAAATAAATCCGAAGCTATGCCTCTGGGTAGTCTTAGGACTATACCAAATACAATGCCATCCTTTCCTTTTAAATGGTCTCCATCCGGTTTTGTATATTTAGGTATATTTATTACCCCGTCATTTAATCAACTGTACAAAGCCAATTTTACTCCATTATTTGGTAAGGTAAAACAAGATTTAGATCGCTGGACCTCACTCCCTATCTCCTGGCTTGGGCGAATAGCTCTGATTAAAATGAATGTATTACCCAGGTTGCTTTATCCCATTCAGATGATTCCTATTTTATTTTCAAACAGGGTGCTTAAGGATCTGAACAGCTGGCTTAGCTCTTTCATATGGGACAAACGTAGACCTAGACAAAAAATGTCAGTGCTGCAGCTGCCTGGCTCTATGGGTGGCTTAGACCTGCCAAATATGAAAGTGTATCAGCTCTGTGCTCACCTGACAGCAATATCTCAATGGATAAAGAATGATGTCTCTTCTACATGGTTGGATATTGAATCCTCATTATCAAAATGTGCTCTACAGGACTTACTGTATTTTGGGAGTTTTAAAAACATAAAAGAAAAATGTACCAACCCAATCACAATTAATGCTTTGAAAGCATGGCGGTCATCTCGCCGTATGGAAGACAAATTGACTTCCATTTTCACCCCGATAACCAACAACCCAGACTTTTTGCCAGGAGTAATGGACCCTAGCTTTCAGCAGTGGCGTAAGAAAGGCTAAACTAAATTGGGGGACTTGTTCAATGACAGTTGTCTCATGTCATTTGATCAATTAAGGACAAAGTATCAGCTCCGAAGGCACGACTTCTTTCGTTTTTTGCAGATCAGGCATTATATCACCAATAATACAACCCTTATGGATCACAGGGAGGTATCTGTCATTGAGAAATTCCTGTACCGTCAACCAGGGAGATTGTCTCTCAGTTTTTTTTATGAAGTAATGCGAGGCATGACTCCTAATAATACGCAAAGAGTCAAAGGGGCTTGGGAGAGGGAATTGTCAGTGACTATCGATGAGGAGACATGGGAAGATGTCTGGAATTATGCCAAAAAGATATCCATATGTGCCAGAGCAAAAGCAATACAGTTGAGAATTATACACAGGATACATATATCCCCTAATCGCAGGCACTGTTTTAACCCCTCACTCTCCCCCATGTGTCTAAAATGTAAAACAGAAATATAAACCCTGCGCATTGCTTCTGGTCATGCTGCGAACTTCAGAAATATTGGTCTGACATATTAGTTGAAATGGAGAAGATATTTCATAGACATTTAGATATGGACCCGCTGTCTTTGATTTTAGGTCTACCAGTCAAATCACTACCTACTGCTGCGAACAGAAGATTATATAATGTCCTTACTTTTGCTGCTAGGAAAAATATTTTGTTACAGTGGACTAAGGATCAGGTCCCATCTCTCAAAGGCTGGCGCAAAATTATATTTGAGTTGGTTCCCCTAGAATATCTCACAAATGTTTTACATGCCAAATCTGATCAGTTCTATAAAATCTGGCAGCCTTACTTAGATTTCCTTGGACCTGAATTGTCAGCTATTATTGTTAAAGGAATCTCATGAATCGCCTGTCATTATAAATTCATCATCAATCATAAATGTGATATTCCTGTAACTACCTTCATATGGATATGTTTGAGACTGAGCTGTTTTTTTTGTTGGTTTTTTTAATGTTTTTTTTTGTTGTCATGTTTTGTCTTTTTTCTTTGTAATTATGTACTTGTCATGTATATGCTACGTCATTATTGTGTTGTGAAAATTGAAAAAATCAATAAATATATTGTTAATATATATATTAAAAAAAAGGAGTTGTGTTTCCAACACACTCTCACTCCATAAACGTCCAGGAGCGACGCTTGGTCAGGGTCCCGTGACTGATAGCAATGTATTCCCATCTGCGCGGGATTTGACGCTCATGGAAGCACCGGATTCGTTTGTGTCGACTGCCCTTAAAGGCAATGTGAGCGTCCATTCCCATTGGATAACGGAGAATTGTACACCCGGAAGTAAGTATTCCCCTTACTGTCGATTGATTTTACAGTGATATCTGCACTACTCATCGACTAAAAAACACCAGATTATCCTTGTTAATTACACAACATTGATCGGTTTAAATTGTGTGCAATGCTTTTATATTGTTCAATAAAGGAGTAAAGGATGGCAGAAGACACTACACTACGCAGAATCCCCAGCTATCGTTTAGGACTACACTGAAAAAAGGGGGACTGGCCATCTGTTGGATTTATCCAAGCCTATTGTGTGAATGTTATACAATTGCCTCATGTTCCGAAGCAAAATGTAATAGTATTGAGTAGAATCTACATTTTATGTGGAGAGAGTACATGAACTTGTTTAGGTCATGTTGGGATAAAATGAGTCAATCAAATAAATGTATCAATTCCACCGCAATATACCCCGCGAAATCGCGCAATGCATTTCTTTGTGGAAGAAGACAGCAGCAAGGAAGGCAGCTCTGTCCCGCCATTACCCAGCTTGGATCGGTAAGTATGGATGGTTGGAATACATTGGAATATTAGTTAATGCGTAACTATATGTAATATAATGCATTGAAAGTCACCAACATAAGTTAATGAACTGTCATGAAGTTATTTGCTCTCGTGCTGTTGAATTACCATGTGCTACGTTTCCTCTGTGAAAATGGCGGGTGGGGCCCGCCGCAAGGTGTTGGTTCGTAGTTACTTAATGCTATCTGTTAATTTAGCCATTGTTAGCTAACGTCGCATTAGGATTAACGTTAGCTTTCAAACGAAAGCTTTGGTCAACGAGCAGTACGAGTTTACATTACTGTCTTTTAATTAAGAGGCTGGGGCGCTCACTTTTTAACCAAGCCACGCTCCAAAGTTATGCTAAATTTTAGCAAGGGAAAAACGGCAATACTTTTTTAATGTCAATGCTGTTGTTGCTGCTGCAGATTGCTGCTGTAGATTGCCGTCAGACGACCGTAGTGCCTCTGCTGTGGCTCAAGTTCTGTGGTGAGTATGTATTTTATCTGTAAATAACAGGATTAGAAGTGTGGGTATCGTTTATCAGAATTATGATACCAGTAGGCTACCCTTAAAACCTGATTGGGGTATGTTAGAAATTAAAATCAATGTTTTAATGGGGAAATGTAGTTTAAACATGCCGTCAGTTTTAATGCTCTTTTATACTGAAAAACCAGAAATTCTTGTGCACAAGCAGTTAAGCTTTTATTCTGAAAATCCTTCATCTCCGGTTAGCATTTAGCATGTGGCTAATATACGATTTCCTAAAGAGGTGAATTTAGTAGCGAAATGATATGGAGTGGTGCAAACCGAAGCCTACTGATTTAACACTACAACTATAGATGTCGAGGTACTACCATGCTGAATATTAAATGAAGGTACAGTTTATTTGAATACATTATTGTTTACAGACGAGAGTAGCATGTGACAACATCCGGAATGACCGGAAACCAAACGAGCCGAGAAGTATTGTTTAGAGTATTGATTACAGCGTTTAGAATGTGTTAAATGAAAAGTGATGAAAGAGAATATGAGGAGAAACGGCGTGTTAAGCATATATTGAATGTGAAAAGAACCTATCCTCTGTTTAAATGCAATAACGGACATTGGAGACGAGGTGAGCCGGCTGGCGGGGAGGAGCCAGCAGAGGATATATAAACAGCACCGGAGGAGAGATCTATTCTCTTCTCTTCCCTATCGAGGAGAGCCAGATCACAGCTGTTTGTCTGACTGAACAATATCATGCTTGTGACCAACCCGCGCCTTTTTAAATTAAAGTACCCAATTGAACTTTCACAGAGACTCCATTTAGTCTCCTATTTTAAAGCTTCTCCCCTGGTCGGGAGAATAACGAACACAGTTAACAGGTACTAACGGGGCTAACGGCTACTTAAGGGCTAACGGCTTAGCATGGTTAGCAGTCCGGTGCATCAGCTTTAGGGCATATATGTTTGTGCGTCATTCTAGGTGATACAGACAGGCTATATGCTCTAGTTACCAGAAGCACATGGCTAATTATTATGCAGCACATGGTTAATTATTATGCAGACTGACATCATCTGACTTTCCCAGTGCCCCATGTAGCAGTGATTATTATGATAAGGATAGGTATCCTTTGACTTGAGAAGTCGATACTACTTGGTACCAGATTATTTCGGTAGGTACCCAGCCGTATATATACATGTACATTGAAGGGAGCAATGGTGTCATTTACATTTTCAGATGCAGACATGTATATTGGCTATTTGTTGATCTGCTATAAAAAAGATTGGCATCATCCCTCAAAATAACATAATCTGTTGACCTGTAGAGTCATAGCCGTGGGAAGTCATTTTACTTAGGGGGTGAGGCCAAAAGTGGGGAGAGATTTCAACAGTAACATGAACATAATAGTAACCATTAAAAAATGTACACCATTCACCAACAGGGGGTGCTGCAGCACCTCCAGAACCCCTACTTCCCGTATGTGTAGAGTATTTACAATTTTTGTCTATAGAAATACTGTTTTGCATTGTATAAGTGTTTTTTGTGTTGCTCTTTGTTGCAGCAGATTGAAACGCGAACTCTGTGCGTGTCTGGAGTCGGCGCTTTTACTGTGGGCTCAAATTGATGTGGTGAGAATACAATTGTATTTTGGTTTAACCCTGTCCCACTCGGTGTGATTGGCCATTGTGTGATGTGTCATACTTTTTGAAATGCTTTTTATAAACAGTTGTGTCACTACTGTTACTTAGACCTTCCCCATTTTATTATTGATTGATGTTTGTTATTTCATTTTGACAGCTTGTCTTACATTTTTGTCAGAATTTTCTCATTAGACATTAATCCTTCTTTGTTTCCATTTGTCTTTTGCAGTGAATGGTGCTGCAAGTTTGCCAGAATGTTGCTGTGAATGTGGCGTTGTAAGGCCTGCCCCTCAGTTTTACCAAGTAGGTCCCAAATATTAAAACAATATCGAGTGAAACATAGATATTATGGGAATAATAATCGTTTTCCTTGTGTATATGTAAGCTGCCCCTGCACTTTTAAAACGTGGAATGCGCTTTTAATTCATTTGAATAGATTTCATGTGACTAAAACCAGTCATCAATCCAAGAGCTGTATATTTAGGTGCCAGTTATGTCCTTGTAAGGATCTTGTCTCGGAAAGGTATTACTGGGCTCACATTAATGCACACCTTAACAAAAATGAGGTTGTAACTTGCATGTTTTTAGATTGCAACTTTCAAACAAATATCTACGGAACATTTAAATCCCACTGGAGCAGAAAACATACTTATTATTCAATTACAGATTTTAAACCAGAAATTGTGACATCAACCACCTTTGTTTCTCTGGAATCTGCGCAAAATACTTCAGATGATGAAATAGGTGAGGCATACTCTGATGCACAACCAGATTGCAGTGTTTATGCCCCGAATGACCTTCCAAATGTAATTGAACAAACTTTTGCAGCAGCTTTGTTAAAGTTGGAACATTTAACCCATGTACCAAGCACAGCAATCAATGATTTTTTGCTAGAGCTTCACAACTTAACTAGCTCTCTCTCGAGTTCCCACACTGATGGCGTTCTAGTTGATATTTTTCAGAAGCACAAACTCCAGGTTGACAGAGCTATCATAGAGGAAATAACCACTTCTCTGTGCACTGGGAATCCTATAAATAAAGCCATAGAGAAGGGTGGTCCTTTGAGTTCTACATATCAACGTAAGCAGTATTACAAGGCAAACTTTAATATTGTTGAACCAGTTGAATGTATTTTGGATGCTAAAGAGAAGAAAACCTTCCAGTATGTCCCCATTCTTGAATCTCTACAGGTGCTGTTGAATAGGAAAGATATTGTGGACAAGTTAGTTTGTAGTCACAAAACGCAAAGGGAAACAGAGACAGCAAAATAAATTGTGTACAAGTGTTTCAGGGATGGTCTGCATTGTAAGCAAAACAGTTTATTGTCAGGTCAAGAGTTAAGGGTATCTATTGGTTTGTATGTTGATGACTTTGAGGTCTGTAACCCTCTTGGCACCTCCCGTAAAACCCACAAACTTTGTGCTGTGTACTGGGTGCTGAGTAACCTACCCCCAGGGTCTCATTCCTCTTTGTCCTCCATTTACTTAGCTATTTTGTGCAAAACAGACAATGTTAAGACCTATGGCTATGACAAGGTTTTAGAGCCACTTCTACGTGATCTCAGGTCTTTGGAAGTTGATGGAATTTTTGTCCCACAACTGGGAACATCGCTCAAAGGTACAGTTCAAACTATTGCTGCAGACAATTTAGGAGCTCATGGATTAGCGGGTTTTGTTGAGAATTTTTCAGGCACCTATTTTTGTCGTTTTTGTACTGCAACAGCTTCAGACATTGCATCAAATGAGGTTAGAGCAGGAACTTTCAGCCTCAGAACAAAAGAAATACATGACACTCATGTCAGAACAGCCCTAGATAGTGGCAGCAGCTGTTTTGGAGTTAAAAGAGCTTGTCCTTTGACTAAAGCGCTTTCTCATTTTAATGTTATCAGTGGCTACCCTCCTGACATTGCCCACGATCTCTTTGAAGGCATTGTGCCTGTTGAAATAGCACATTGTCTAACATTTCTAATCTCAAAGAAGTACATAACCTTGGAAGATATTAACAATTCCATTCTACATTTCCCATACAAGTGGACAGACAAAACAAATAAGCCTCATATTTTGCCACAAAATCTCTCACACAGGAAAACCATAGGTGGTAATGCCCATGAAAACTGGTGCTTGTTAAGATTGCTCCCATTTATAATTGGGCCTAAGATTCCTGAGCATGATCCAGCATGGCAGGTCTTGTTGGACCTAAAACAGATTGTTGAGCTTGTGGTTTCCCCAGTTCACAACGACGAGTCTATTGCATACCTTGAGAGCAAAATTTCAGACCATAGACAAAGGTATCAAGAGGTTTTTCCTAACAATAGACTGCGTCCCAAACACCACTACATAGAACATTACCCACAACTAATAAGGTTTTTTGGGCCTCTTGTGGGACTTTGGACTATGAGGTTTGAGGCAAAGCACAGTTTCTTTAAAAACATAATCAAACACACCAGTTGCTTTAAAAACGTGCCCCTATCTCTGGCTGTGAAACATCAGTTTATGATTGGCTACCACTTGTCGTCTCCAAGTATTGATAAACAAATGCTGGATGTCTCAGATGTATCTTCTGTCCCCTTAGATGTTTTGAAGGAGGAGCTAGTTCAAGCTTTTAAACAGAAAGATCCTGACATATCTGAAATACACCTTGCAAAAAATGTTTGGAGCAAGGGAATAAACTACAGGACAGGTATGGTAGTTGTCCATGGGTCGGAAGGTGGCTTGCCCGAATTTGGGGAAATCCATCAAATATGCATTTTGCATCAGAGAGTGTTTTTTGTCTTGAAACTGCTGTGTGGATGGTATAGTGAGCACTACAGAGCCTTTGAGGTGACTCCATTTCCGTCACGAGAACTTGCTCTTGTGGAAGTCTGTGAACTGGTCGATGAGTATCCCTTGGCCGCCTATCTGGTTGGATGTGTGCGGATGGTGACCTTGAAGAGATCAATCTGTGTCTGAGGTAAAGTAACAAATTAAACACTGCTTGGGCAGGTACAGACTAAAGTACAGAGAATAGGTACCGTTGGGTACTGGTATCGGTTCAAACACATATATATATATATAAACAATAGATGGCTCATGGGAGATTTTCCAGCGTAGCTCACCGGCCGCCATCTTGCTGCAGTCACCAGCTACTGTTGTAAGGTGAGTGATCTGCACAAAAATACTCTTAACTCGCTGAAATCTTGACTGATTTACAAACGGTTTGGTTTATTATAAACGTTATTAGCATGGCTATGATACAGGAGACAACAAGACATGTTGAAAAAAAAATCATAATTATAAGTATGCAGTACCATAACTACATCTTTGATGTTTATAACAAACCAACCCGTTTGAAAATTGAGCAAACTATGGTTATTTAAATAGTAAACCATAATGTTATGAATGAGCGAGCTGACTGCAGCAAGATGGCGGCCATGTTGCAACGTCGGTCTCCATTGGCCAGCAGCATGGGTGAGCCATCTATTGTTTATATCTATGGGTTCAAATGTGAACAGTACCCAACCCTATACATTGGTCCAATAACATTGTTATTGTTCTTCACAATGAACCCTTTTAAAAAATGACAAGCATTCACTCTTCTACCAAGCCCCATGTACTTGAAATAAAACTAATTCTAAACCTTTTATTGTTTATATACTCTCTTTCCTAACAGACGGTGAAGAAAGACCGTGATGACATCAGCTGTTCTCAGAGTAATCCTAGGGGCTGACAGCTGTCAGAGGGTGGTGATTTCTGCTGGCCTGCCTTCAACTGTGAATGAACTGGAGAATGAGATAAAGACTCAGTGTAATGTAAAGGAACCCTTTCGGCTGCAGTTCATGGACACGCTTTTTGGCGATGAATTTATGAACTTAACTTCCATGGGAGAAATACAAGACAAAGCTACAGTCAAGGTCATATACACATCATGCAGACCTCTCAATGCTGATGCAGATCAATGTGTGGACAGTTGCTCCTTTCCACCAACCAGTCATCCTGATGACACCACATCTTCTCTAGGCGACAGCACCGGGATTCTCACATCTCCAGAGTCCACTTCTTCACGGTCTTCATGGCCAGGTGTGTTCCATGTTCCCCGTTTTTCGTATGATGCAGAGATTAAGCTTGAAAAGGCCCACAGAGTTCTCAGAGAAGAAGGGACACTGTTGATCCCTGATTCAAAGCTCAAGTCTGATATACTAGAGGGGTTGATTCAGGAGGTAGTTAAGCACAAAGTCTACGCCACGGACAGGGAGTTTGACCAAGTTGCAGAGGCGCTCGTCATGAAGCATCCATGTTTACAAGAAAAAGGCTCAGCCTCTGGCTATGGGGGATGGAAGACTAGTCTCAAATACAAGTTGTCCAACTACCGCACACATCTCCGGAAAGTGGGATGTCCTGAAGTATGTGTAAATACTTTGAAACATAAACCAGAAGGGAAACGTTCTCCTGCTTTTAAAGTTAAGAAACCAAAGAGGGGTGAAGTGGCCTACTGCCCTGACTTTCCACTTGGAGAATGCGCCCAGTCCTTGGAGAAGATGAGGGTTGAACTCCTTTCAGATTACAAGAAGCGTAATAACAGAGAGACAGTTAAGGCTAAAATGGAGAAAACATTTGCATTGAGAAGACAAGAAGTCATTAGTGATGTTCCCATGACCAGTGATGTACAAGAGAGATGGCCAGCTCTCTTTGGTGTAATGGAGGTGAGTACAAAGATAATGGTGTAACTTTTTGTGCTGTAGATGGTATATGCAACTGTTAGAGTAAAGCTTGGCCCCATTACGATGTTGTTCAGAAGTAGGTGCAAATGAATGCTGGATGTTGAAAAGCTGATGCTTCACTGCATTGCTGGCTTAAATGTGTAAGAAGAAGGTGAAGTAGTAGGAATATTTGAAAAAGTGGGAACATGATTGAAGCAGATGAGTAGGGCTTGAGTTTAAGGATGTCCGTCATCCCGGGGGCCGAAAAAAATAGGATTGAGGAGGAGGAACATTTATTTAGCGAGGAATTTGGGCTTAGAGTTAAAAGGAAAAATACCGTGATAACGTCATAAATTAAAATGACTGCAAGTTTTGTTTAGCACAAGTTCTTATTAAACCTCCTTGAGAACAGAAACACACAGCACATACTGCTGGTGTCATGTCCCTACTGGTTTTCAGACTAACTGGTTTCCACATGTTGTGTTTACCGAACACAACAGTTGTGGTCTGCCTCTGTCATCAGATTCGTCACACATTCACAAACATATTATTGGCGATTTTCAGGTCCAAATCTCGTATCTACTGTGGCGAATATGATTGTATAAGTTAGCACTACATCAAAGCCGCCTAAAAAAATAAGTTTGTCTAAAATATATCAGATCGCGTCAAGCTGGATTACATCTCGGTAGAGCAAAATGCTTTCAGCATTCACACCCAATATTCCATAGCCGAAATCAAATGCTGAGCAAACATGCATAGTGCATACAGTTATGTGATTGGCAGCTGTAAGTTTAATGAAACAAATGTGTGTATGTCAGTGGGCCGTGTTGTTAAAAAATGGTTTCATTTTTTTTTCAGGTTAACGCAGAGTTCAAGCGGATTACAACTATGGCTCTACAGTCAAGGTTCCTGTCACAGCTTGACCTACACTCCGCAAGTCTGCTGAGGGTGTTCTCGAAAAAATCGGGGCAGCAGGGCAAGAAGTTAAAAGACATGGCTGCCATGATGACGGTAAGAACTTTTGAACTGTGTATATGTGTAGATATGTGTGTGTGTGTGTGTGTGTGTGTATATATATAATATTTCCTTTTTGGCATTAGGTCAGTCTAAAATCAATTACAATGGTAAATTATCCCAAAATGTGACCACTCCATAGGTTCAATTTGATTAAAATGTCCCTATATTCTTTGTTTTAATCCTTAAGGAAGACATCGATGCTGACAGGGAGTGCCTCATTAAAGGACTCTGCATCTACCTCAATGAGGATCCTGAGGATCTGGTGAAGGAGTACATGGTAAGTGTGTGCTAAAGTAGTAGGCCACATACAAAAAAGAAGTTAGTTTGAACATGTTTTTAAGAAGAAAAATAGCCTCAGTTAAAAGAACCTCATTTGACCAGATATACCAGACCATATTACCAGACATGTTACTTAGCTGTCTTCCTGAAATTGATATTATAATTGGTTTTGTTAGAATTAACATGGTCTATCATGATTTGTGTTCTTCTGATTCCAGAAACACATTCAAATACTAATGCAATAGTCTTAAGGACAGCTCTATCCTCCTCAGGCTGCAGTATCTTCCACCTGTAGGGCTTATATTACATCACATAGGATGAATTATGAATCAGGAGTAGTACCTAATGCTTTGCTCATTAGTCTCCAGCATTTGGTGTCATTTCATTTCACCTGTTTATTCTCTCCAACCTTCTCCTCTTTTTAAAGTCGCTGATATATATATTACCAATAATAATTACCATTCACTCAATTTAATGTACAACCTACAATCTGATAGCCAGGCTGGTGAAACCCACAGGTGAAAACAAACCAGGTATTCTTCTTCGCAAGCATTGTGCTAATTAGTGTAGTGCCACAGTAGAGTCAAATAAGCAAATTGTGTCTTAATGAGGTCCGAGTAAAAAAAATCTTATCCTTAAAGAAATAATTTATCTTCCACCAGGACATGACTGAGGCCAACACACTACGTGAGGTAGAAGAAACAACAGTGGGGATCTATGTTGCCAGAGAGACTCCCAGCAGTGACTATTCTGATGTCGGAGTTATCCTCGAGGGTGTGGTGGTGCTTCAGGATCTGGAGAATGTGGCTCTTGCAGCTGTAATGCTGTTTGGACTCATGTATGCCCTAAACATGAATTACCCGTTGAAGCTCCGCAACACCTTAGAAGTTATTCAGAAGCTTATAATGGAGGTGGATGCATCTGACCTTTCAAGAAAGGCCCAAAACTTGAAGAGGAAAATGCACGAGTGAAGAGAGCTCACTGTCCATGTTCACTGTCCATGTTCACGGCTCGCTGTTCCTACACTGTTCTTGTAGTTGAGATGCAGAGTATACATTCCTGGACTGAGTGGTGTGGCTGGTTCTCCCACCATCGCAGTTATTGATGCCTTATAAAAAGCAGGGGATGCTTTATTTATATATATATATATATATATATATATATTGTTTTTTAGTTTACGTTGTTGTTGTTGTAACGAAATTGCTAAACAATATGTAAGGTCCTTTTTAATATTTGTACTTCTCAAATTGGAGATTAGTTTTGGAAAGACTTGAGTGATTATTTAATCTCCAGGTTCTTGAATAAAGGTCTTGAAACAAAACTTTCTAATCGTTTTCAATGCAAAAAAAGTGGGTTATGTTTACTTTTAAAATCTGTTTCATATTTACATAAAATTATATTTATAAATATAATGTATAACAAAAAAAATTACAATTCTGAAAACATGTAATAGACATGGGAATATTAAAATAACAAATATTGCTAGAGTTATGTGATAAAATAGTGTTGGAATAAAAGGGATTGAATTGTGTTTGAATAAAGTGATCAACATGGGTTGGAGTAAAATGATGAAAGTGTTTAATTTACTTTATTGAAACACATTTCAATAACTTTGAATCAACACAAAGTAATTGCGTTGATTGGACATAAATCGTTTGTGTTGATTTAAAACAATTCTATAGGTTGCTGCCAAAGCAAATTATTTGTGTGCAACAAATGTCCACAATTGAATTGAGTAAATCCAATGTGTTCTTTTTTTCAGTGTACACCATGTGCTCTGTTTGACAAACCCCGTGATTAGTTCTCAAGCTCTGTGATTGGTTGACCTCCAAATACATTCCATATGAAAAAAAAGTTTTGTAAAAGATAAAATCATACTTTATACAGCAGTGCTTGCTTTACTCTTTGAAAGTCATCAGATGAATGCATTGTAATAAATGGTTCGGCTGCATTAAATATTACACATCTGTCATAGTTCTTTATTTTTATTTATCTACAGAGATCGGGCTCAGAATAGACCGGAAACTATTCTTTTACCTTCAGTTTGAATTTCACAATAAAGTTAGTAGTAATATTTTGTTTTGATATTATTGTTTTTTATTAACTACTAAACCGCTGGGTCATGTTAAGCCCATCTTTTCTGTGTTGCTGTGGGTTTTTTCCATCGCTTTTGTGTTACAAATATCAAAACAATAACTAAATATATCCGTCAAACTAAACCAGAAGCAGCAGTATATTTTATTTTGTTAACACTGGAAACTTGACAGCTTTTTAACCCAAACCACCTACTGGTTAAAGCACTTATTACACGTTTAGAGTAATGCAGGTAGATTGTGTTGCTTTTTAATGACTGTTTAAAATGCCTTTTTCTTAATGTTTTTTATTATTATTAACTTGTTGCGAGGGGCGCTGCTATCGATATTATTTCTGTTATGTTGTGTAGCTGTTTAATGGTGTTATCTTTATTGCTACCCCCTTCCCCGTCAATTTATAGTGTTGGTCCACAGCGCAAACGTATTAGTTTAACAAAATCCACATCTAAAATTGTGGCATAGATAGCCTACGTTATTTTCCCCTGTGCAATTCTCCATTTACTCAACAATAACACATAATTATCCTTGTGTTTATTTATTTGTTTGATTAATAAACACAAGTTGGAATCCGTCAGGATCGAGGGTCGGAGCAGCTAATTTGCTTTAGAGAATATTGCACCAGGAAGTAAGTATTCTCTCCGCTTCGCTTGACAAACCCTGTGATAGTCCTCAAGCTCTGTGATTGAATTGAAGGATTATTTGAATTATTTGAAGGATTAAAGTAATGTGTTATGGCAGGAAAGTTCAATCTGGTATATTCATTTTAATGTCACCTTATATAGAATGTGTGTTAAACTTGTGATTTCTGCATTGAGTGACTTCTGCCTAGCAGATACCAAGAAGAGGCCCCTAGGGTCTCTCTGTTAATTATCAATAGTCCTTGCAATTAACAGGGGAATTCCCAGATACATTTTCAGATATAAGGCAGTTAAAGTCTTGTAGAATTAATGTTTATCTCCTCCACATCCTGCAGGCCTTGAGACTTGGGTCACCCAGCAGTAAACAAGATAAACGTTCTTTTGAGCTTATCAATAAAATGTATTCATTCCTAGTAAGTTGACTTTGGGGTGAAGGGAAGTTCAGGGAAGCCATTAAGCCACAAGAACAATTAAACTTCTGTTAATCAACCAAAACTCATGACTTTCAGGGGACAGGACATTCGGACCTATAACAAGGGTCACTTCATAGAGAATATGTGTGTGTATTCCTTACTGTATAATCATTTATCAACTATTCCTGTATTGGTGTTTTATTTGATTCCTCTGTTTCAATTCTTTCATATGTGGGTACTGGAGGGCTACAAACATTTTGGAGAAATTAACTTAAACATGTTTTATTACTCTATATGAAATGGAAGCAGATTTTATGACAGGGACGAGAGAGCTGGGGGAGGGGATATTCTTCTTGAGATTTTCAGCATGTCAATGATCAGGGAAATCTACTTGTTTTAAATAGATGTGTGTGGTTGATTACTTTGTATTAATAATAACAGTATGTGTAAAGGAAGCTGGAAATATGAAATGTGAAACCTTTTTTTGAAATAAAGATTCTGCAGGAATATTCTTAAAGAACAATAGCTCAAGTGTCTGGAAGAGCTGCAGGCTAAATGAGTGTGCGGTACTTTTTAACTGCTTGAGATCAGAGCTGATGTTTTCCTCTTGTTATTATTGTTTGAGGTTAAGGTAACTCACATGTGTTATTTGTATAATCCAACTATAAAAAACTATATCTTAAACCTATCTTTATAAAATGCCAAAAGTATGTGAACCTTGCAAGGAGGGGTTTGTTATCTCGAATGTAAGGGTCGCCTCTGGCTTGCGCTGATTGGCTGTCTTTTCTAAGTGGAGGACCCCTCGGGGGGGGGGGGGGGCAGCCGCATAGCTCCTCCTGGGTTTTTTGGATATAAGCCTGTGTTTTCAGTCTCTTCTTTTCTTCAAACTGACCAGATCCGTGAGATTGGAGGAAGAGCAGGAAGTACTTTCTTTGTATTTGTATTGTTACTTTTTATCATTAAAACAAGATTATTGTTTAACTTGCATTCTGGTGTTTCTTAATCCCTTCCTTTTTACGAATTTACCCAGCTTATCAAACGACACGCGGAGACGAGGTTGGTTTTAAACATCCTCCTAATCTCCAACAGAGAGTGTGCTCCGAGGGTTACGCCGAGCGTCGAACAGCACTTGAAATGGGATGGAACCACGGCAGACTGTCCAAAACTGGATTTGAACGGGTCCACCACGTCATTTAGTATAATCACACAAATTCTGTGTTTTATATTTAATAATTCTGTGTTCTTTATTTATTGATTGTTCAATACCTGACAAGGTCGGAGATGAAATATCTACATACATCTTATAAGAGTATAATACGTAATGTATAATATCAGTTAAAATAAGTGCTTCAACATAGTTAACATTGCTGGAGGTATGCACAAATATTGATAGATGTCTTTGTAATGCACTATTGAGGAACCTGCGACCCAAGTTTTTCATTCATTGCATAACTACACCGTTTGTGAATTGGATATGTCAATAAACCTTAGAAAATCTTGAAATCTTGAAAGGGATGTGCAAAATAGTCATTATATACAGTCTTTTATGAACTATTAGTCGAGAATAACGAGTAATGAATATACTTTATAGGGATCCTATTAATATCTAATAATAAAAATAATGAAATTCAATAACATGCTTTAACAACTAGGTGTCCCTTTATATCAGCTGTGCACCTTTATGGTGTAAATACAGCCTATCTACCAATTGGATCAAATATAAAAGTCAGCCGAATTACTGTTGATACTGCTAGGAGACGTATTGTGTGAAAAGAAATGTAAGATGTTGTTTAATTGCTGATATATTTATGATCCACTTCACGTTTTCAGTGCTGGCGGCAGTTCCTCATGTTTGTCTAGAAGTCTTCTCATCAGGGCTCTATAAATAGAGAACTACGGCAGATATGTAATATTTAATGCAGCCGAACCGTGTATTACAATGCCGTTATGTGATGACTTTGAAAGAGAAAAGCAAGCACACTCGGAATAAAGTATTATTTAATTTTTTTAAAATGTTTTTGATCTGTTTCCGGTATGTGTTAATGACGATGTGATGTGAGATGTGAGACTGGAATTGCACAGGGGAAAATAACGTATCTATGCCACAATTTTAGATGCGGATTTTGTTGGAATACGTTTGCGCTGTGGAACAACCCTATACATCGACGGGGAAGGGGGTAGCAATAAAGATAACACCATTAAACAGTTACACAACATAACAGAAATAATATCGATAGCAGCGTCCCTAGCAACCACCTTGGTAACAAAGAAAACGTTCTATGGACGCAATTTCCTGAAGTAATCTTCGTAATAACTAGCAAACTAAAGATCATGTACATCCACTGCATACATAATCTGAAATAACAACTCATATTTCTTGCATCAAATGACATCAAAACACATTTTAATGGCCAAACTAACTTTAAAATAGGCATTTTCCACCGAGAATAAAACGAAGTTCGGCCATGTTTTTTTTTCTCTGCAGGGACAAATTTGAAGATAACGTGACATAAGCTGTGTCCCAATTCAGCGGCCGCATCCTCCTGAGGATGCATTCGGAGACCGCATACGTCACTTCCGCCAAACGAAGGCTGTCCCAATTTTTAAAAAAAGACAAGACTCCTCCGAATGCGGCCCGCAAATGCAGCTTTCTTTCCCCAGATTTAGAGGATACATCTGATGTACACTCCACGGTGTACCATATCCCAGGATGCAACGGGTGACTGTGACGAATGAGTTTTAAAAAAAATATATGGCTTGTAACGTCCCATCAACGGCTACAACGGTTTCAGCTGGATTAGTTTTTAAATGTACTCACCCAAATAGTAAACGACATGAAAGAAAAGTAAACCTATTTAATTTGCGTATTTAAATATACGGGCAATTGGAGATGTCTTCTTTATATTACATACATAAAATAATATGAAGTGAAAATATTTCTAAACCCTGTTTGGTTTTCATATTGTTGGGATTCATTATTAAGCTAATTTATTTATTTAACTGCTTTTGTTATACAAATCTTACTGCAACAATTTTGTTTTGATAGGGAGCAAGGAGCAGACTGCGCAATTTATCCAGATGCGCGGGGAGAATGAAGCCCTCTTCACGGGGGCCTGTTGCGACCTCGGGAAAATAATTTAAAAATATTATATAACACCAAAATAAGTACAGCTAGATCTGACTCCATATTGAACAGTTTTGAAAACAGTTTTGAAAACAGTTTGAAAACAGTTTGAAAACAGTTTGAAAATATTTTGCCTAGTGTCAGAAATTATTACCGGCACTTGTGACTGCAGCTGGTTGCTAGGTGACGGGGGCGGCAAAATGTAGGGGTAACTGCCGGTGACGTACAAGGACATGCTCCGTAGACCGTTTCATTTCGCAGTCCGCGGAGGCTTGGTCCTCAGGAGTCTGAATTGGGACACAGCTATAGACGCCAGCCATTGGAATGAATGGAATGCAGTTGGAGGTCAACCAATCACAGAGCTTGAGAACTAATCACGGGGTTTGTCAAACAGAGCACATGGTGTAGTCCTAAACGATAGCTGGGGATTCTGGTTAGTGTAGTGAACCGCAGATGGGGAATACATTGCAATCAGTTGAAAGCTATTTGCGTCCCTTTATGAAGCTGAAGGAGCCAAGGAGCGTCACAACTGCACGCCACGGGACCCTGACCAAGCGTCGCTCCTGGACGTTTATAGAGTGAGAGTGTGTTGGTGTTTCCTACCGTTGCCGCCACCATCTTCTAGCTCACACCACTGTCTGGTGTTTTGTGCCGTTAACGTAGCCACTCAACACAGTCTCGCGCATTTGCGTGCATTTCCACCAGGCATCTGCTGTACTTTTATCTTCGTCGCCATTATGTAGCAACTCACAGGAGGCTTCTGGTGAGCATAGTGGAGTTTATTGTTTCTGGTAGCGCCGAACTGCAACTCCGGTTCATCACATATTTAGGATAACAACATAGCCCCCAGTTCCTCTGCTCTGCCTATTGAACGGCAACAACTTCAATGTCACAGTGCCACCTAGTGGACTGGTGAACTAACATGCAATATATATATATCCTTACAACATTACATTACATTGCATTTAGCTGACGCTTTTATCCAAAGCGATTTACAATAAGTACATTCGACCAGGAAGATACAACCTTGAAGAAAACAGAATCATATAAGTACATCAGGTTTCATAGAGCCAAACATTTCAAGTGCTACTCAACTGGCTATAGATAAGCCAGTCCTTTATTAGTATATAAGTGCTCTGTTAGCAGTTCTTTGTTAGTAATTCTATCGCTCGAAGTGGAGTCGTAAAAGATGAGTTTTCAGTCTGCGCCGGAAGATGTGCAAGCTATCTGCTGTCCTGATTTCAATGGGGAGCTCATTCCACCATTTTGGAGCCAGGATAGCAAACCCACGTGTTTTTACTGATGGGAACTTGGGCCCCCCTCGCAGTGCGGTTGCAGCGAGCCGTTTGGCTGATGCAGAGCGGAGTGCATGGTTTAACCATGTCCTGGATGTAGGAAGGGCCAGATCCATTCGCAGCATGGTACGCAAGTACCAGTGTCTTGAAGTGGATTCTAGCAGTTACCGGAAGCCAGTGAAGGGAGCGGAGGAGCGGCGTGGTGTGGGAGAATTTTGGAAGCTTGACGAGCAGACGAGCCGCTGCATTCTGGATGAGCTGCAGAGGTCGGATGGCACATGCAGGCAGACCAGCCAGGAGGGAGTTGCAGTAGTCTAGGCGTGAGATGATGAGAGCCTGGACCAGAATCTGCGCTGCTTTCTGGGTCAGCTGGGGACGTATCCTCCTGATGTTGTAAAGCGCGTATCTGCAGCAGCGGGTTGTAGCAGCAATGTTTGCAGTGAAGGACAGTTTGTTATCTAGGGTCACACCTAGATTCCTTGCAGTCTGAGTCGGGGAAACAACAGAGGTGCCGATGTTGATTGTTAGATCAAGAGTGGGACAATCTTTTCCCGGAAGGAAAAGCAGTTCAGTCTTGTCAAGGTTGAGCTTGAGGTGATGAGCAGACATCCACTAAGAGATGTCAGCTAGACAAGCAGAGATACGTGCGACGACCTGGGTCTCTGAGCGGGGAAAGGACAGAATTAATTGGGTGTCGTCAGCGTAGCAGTGGTATGAAAAACCATGCGGGCTAATGACAGATCCGAGCGAGTTTGTGTACAAGGAGAAGAGGAGGGGACCAAGAACCGAGCCACGAGGGACCCCTGTAGTTAATTGACAAGGGTCGGACTCGGACCCTCTCCAAGTTACCCTGTAGGTGCGGTCTTTGAGGTATGAGGTGAGGAGGGAAAGTGCAGTGCCTGAAACTCCAACTTTTTGGAGAATGCGAAGGAGGATCTGATGGTTCACTGTGTCGAATGCAGCAGACAGGTCCAGAAGGATGATGAAAGAGCTGAGGGATGCTGCTTTAGCAGTGTGCAGTTCCTCAGAGACAGCAAGGAGCAGTGGCGTTTTCTCCTGGAGGCCAAGGGAAGCCAGGCTTCCCCTGTTTTTTCGGATTGTAGTTATCATTTTAATAAATAAGTTGTTTAGTTTCGAAAATTCTTTGTTGTGTGTTGCTGCCGGCGCTTCTCTCCTCCATTCTCATTGAGTATTTTACAAAGAGTGAAACAGCGCCCCTCTAGATGTTATGGTGAAACAGTAGATTGCACTCTCTGTTGCGAGAGGAGGCCAGACGAAATGTGCTTCCCTTGGTGAAAAAAAATGGAGGGATTGACCAATCAGATGAGGCTCACGTCATGCCCCTGCCAACCTGTGATTGGTCAGGGCCATGCCAAGGGAAGCTAGAGGCGGCTGGCTTCCCTTGCCTCACAATCCAATCAAATCGCATCAACTTAGTGGTGCAGTGACGCGTCCCAAAAAGCGGAAGTAAGCTGCGCTCGGTTTCCCTCGACAAAATAGCAATGGTATTTCTCCATAGGATTTTGGAAAATAGCTCGAAAAAAGGTCAGTGGAAAAAGAACCTGTTAGGTAAATGCACGTTTTGTTCAGTCGGATAATATCCACATGTATACCCTACTTTTATAATTTTCGAATCATAAATCTAATCGATAGAAGATAGATAGCGTCACTGCACCACTCTCACCGCCGTTAGAAAGTAGCAAGCAACTGAAGCAAGTGCAATTATGGAGGGTGGAGATTTGCAGTATTTAATCAAAAATGATTGTACTAAACTTCCGCTGCAGCAGCAACAACAAATACAATCTGATAACAGGCCAATGCCCAAACTGGATCTGTGTACAGCGAGGAACAAAGGAGCGAACCGGACATAAAACGTTAAAGGTCTCCTGATTTAGTTTGTGAATGAATGCTTATTAAGAGTTTCGGCTGGAGAGTGCGTGCGGACCTGTCGGTCAGATAACAGGCGTGTGTAAGTCCTGCATCTGTATGATACAAATGTGTGTAAAATGATACCGGGCGCTGTAATCACTCATCTGGTTACGTTATTACATTGACCACCACAACCCCCCCCCCCCACCCCAAAAGAAAGGACGTATTATTGGTTTCCCCTAATTTTTTCCCCACGCCACGCTACTGGCAAGGAGAGCAGTTTCTGTTGAGTGACCTGCCTTGAAAACAAGTATATAATGATTGATGTGTACATTAGCATAATTACTAATGGCTCGGACGTTACACTAGCTAGCCGCTAGCTGCTAGCTGCTAACTGCCGAGGCCGCCTCGTTATTCGTTAATATCAAATCCATTGTCCTTCCTGGGTTGCCGTCCGGAGTTCTCCAATATGGCGGACCATCTCGCACATGCGCAGTACAGATCGGGCAGGGGGACGGATCGGGTAGTGACAATAACAATCCAGAACGCGAGGTGCTGTTACGTGTACGCAAATTGACGTGCTTGTGATGTGAACGAGCCTTTTGGGGGGCGTGGTTAAAGTTGCGCATGCTCTATGAGCGCACATGCGGGTACTTCTCAGGCATGCTGGGTAATCTGTGACTTTTCACTCTCTCAAAAGTTGGGCCATTTTGTCATCCATGCGCCAATGAGCAACTCTCATAGGAATGAATGAGGTCCCGCATTCCACGCTGTATACTATCCAGTTCTTATTATACATCCATGGGCTAAGGCAGGGACGCGGGAAGTCAATCAGAGTTGGGGGTGCGGCGTGCGGGTGCGGTGGGAGGGGGATCTTTTTTAAATATTGAAGTTAAATGCATCAATCTGGTGCATTTAGAGCAAAATTAAGAGATCTATGGATAACTGTTTTTCATGTATTCTCTCTGGCTATCCATCTCATAATGTTCACATAGAAACTAGCTGTGAATAGGAATATAATTCAGAAGAATTATAATTTCATGCAAAAATCTATCTCAAAAAGAGGTTGCACATTTAAATTCAGGTCTTGTTATATATAAAAAAATGTATTCATTGGGATAAACCCCTTGAGATGCACCATCTCGTTTTCAAGGGGGTCCCGACAATAGCAACAACTTACAGACATACATAAACAAAAAGACAAAATGCAAAACACGAGACACAAGAAAAACCACATACAGTCTGTTAAGTACAATTCAAGCAATGCATACAATCATTACCATTTGAGATACAGTCGAGCAAATGAGTTTCATCAATATCAGTTTAATTAATAACAAGTACAGACCAGTTGAAAGTGAGATGATTTCGCATTTTTAAACATACCCAATGATACAAGAGATCTAATAGCAGCAGGTAAAGTATTCCAGTCTGTTGGGGCTTTGAAAATGAACGCTCTTCTGCCAATCAATTTTTTTTGCAGAGGGGAAAGAGAAATAAATCTGAACAGAATGTCTAACTTGATGATTTGACGAGTAGGGTACTAAATACTGCTTTAAGTAAGGGGGATAGTTAAGACAAATGCATTTAAATTAGGGCCGGGACTCGATTAAAAAAAATAATCTAATTAATTAGAGGCTTTGTACGGAGCCCCTAAAGGGACATGAAAAAAAAAAAAAAAAACAGAGAGAGAAAATAAAAAGTCAGGATAACGGGTTAGTTATCTCGTGCGCACGAGATACTAAGTCGTTATCCTGACTTTTTTTGGGGGAGAAAGTTACCGGTGCGCCAAGGAGGAAGTGCAGCGCACAGGACACAACCATTTCATTGCAGACTGTTATGTTTACGTGGGGAAATGACAGTGCATTATTTGAGATATATTTCCTACTCAGACTTCACTTTAAGGACATTTCGGCCAGGGGTGTGTGGTCACTCCAGGAGGCAGCGGGACGTGTAACTCAGAGAAGAGCAGCACCAGCGCTCAAAGAGCTTTTACGCACCGCCTTCTGTGTTTACCTTCATTGAACAGCTATAAAGAGTGACCACAGGCCGTTTTAGCCACACACACCTCTACACACACACCGAACTGCCCGATTACTCCCCCTTTTATTACTTTTATGAAGGAGATCGCCGGTCATCAGGACGCATGATGGGCGGACTGGGACTAAAAATCAGGGGGGTGGGGCCATAGCCGTGGGAACATGTTTCAAATGGGGGGTGCTGTGGGGATGACACCAGGGCCGGTTTTGACCAATTTGCTGCACTAGGCAAGATTTTAGCTGGCAATGAAAAACCTCTACAAAAGACTAATACACTACAAAAAGAGAAACGAATTGATATGGTGGACAGCTTATATAAAAAGGCTTCAAATGTATTTAGTATTGCATGAACATGTTGAATTGGGGGGTGGACTTCAGATCCTCTAAGGGGGTCCGGGGGTGTCCCCCCGGGAAGATTTTTTTAACATTTTAAAGTAAAATACTTCAATCTGGTGCACTTTGAGCGCCCAATTACTAGAGACTGATCTAGGGGATACAACTCTAAACACCCATGTGAAAAAGATCGGTTTGTATGTGAACATAACCAATAACCTACCATAGCCAATAACAAATAAATGTAGGCTAACTTGTTTTATTTTTGTGGTTCATTTATATCTTATTTTACCAGTTAACATTTATTTATGCATATTTTTAAATCTCTCCAGTTTTAAACAATATTTTTGGTTTACTGTCCTATAGTATACATTGGAATGATTTCAAACCTGTTTTTATTTATCCTAATAATTATAAAGGTGTCCCTTTGAAGTATTTGCTTACATAAATTGTGATCAAAACGTTTGAGACCCACTGAGATAACTTAGACTAAAGTGAACTATCTAAACCCTCAGAGTCCTTTACCTCACTGAGCCTCTCAGTCTGACAGGACAGAACTCTCTCTCCACATTATTGTAGAAACAGCTTCTTATATCCGTTAGCGCAGCAGAAGCTAACAACAATCCCCGCCGGTACATCTTGTGGAAGTGCAGATCCTCTGTCCTCCACCAGGGGGTGCTGCAGCACCCTCAGCACCCCTACTTCCCACGGCCCTGGGTGGGGCAGTCCGCCACTGGCTCTGTGTGTGTGTTCTGAGTGTTTGTTTCCCTATAAAGAAGCTGCGGGGGAAGCAGGTACTCTGCGAGTCACAGACATTAATTCATAGATCAAAGCAGACTGGTTTACAAACTCTCCTGTTTTGCCAATCCTGTGCTTAAACCAATAGCTCTACACCCCTGGCCGAAATGTCCATAAAATTAAGTCTGACTTCAAAATATAGTCTATCTCAAATAATGTATGCTCTGTCATTTCCCCACGTAAACATAACAGTCTGCAATGAAATGGTTGTCTAATGTGTGTTCCCCTTCCTCCTTGGTGCATCGGTAACTTTCTCAAAAAAAATTAAGTCAGGAAAACGGATTTGTTTCTCGTGCGCACGAGAAACGAATCCGTTTTCCTGACTTTATTTTTTTTCTCTCTCCATTTTTTTTTTCCATGTCCCTTTAGGGGCTCCGTAGCTTTGTAATTAATTAATCGAAATTAATCGCATTTTTAATCACATCAATATTTGACCTGAGAACAGTGAGAAGCAATTTTTTTCACATGGATTTTAGTATACCATTGAATAATGAATGAATACATAAGCTTAAGCAACAAAACATTGTTTATTTTTTTCAAGGTGGTACTTAACCAAGACCAACAGAAAAGTGCAATTTTTGCCATAAAGTGTAGCAATAGCATATTTAGGAATATAGTACATTTCAGAGATTCAGGTAGCCTATAGGTAGGTAGACCTTCTGTAAACTATAACACTTTGTTTTTTAAGTAAAACACAATACTTTCAAGTACATTCAGAACATTGGAAACCCTGACTATTAGAAAACATCTCTCTGTTGCTTCAGAGGCCATAACAGACTTTGTTGATTTACCAACAGTTGATTTAAAAAATCTAATCAATTTCAGTCCAACTCTCTCAATAACCTTGGCCAAAACAATAAACAGTTCAACATAAAGTGCCAGTTGCACCAACAACATAATAAATAGTTCAACATAAAGTGTACCATTCAAAATAAAATAAAAAAGTGCCAGTGATTGACCTCAATCCCTCCTATTCTTCCAATATCCTGATGAAAAATAAAATCTCTCTGTTGCATAGGCCACTGTTTGATTAACGCAAATTGGGTGTGGGTCCTTGTACTCCGAGCCGGGCTAACGTCCACGCTAGCTTCCACGCTAGCTGCTATATGTTTTGCATTGAGGTGATACTTGAGGCTTGATGTACTGCGGGGATATGCAAATTCCTTTTTGCATAATTTGCAAACAACAGCGCTCTTATCGACGCTTACATCCGTCCGTTTTTTAAAACAAAATGTCCCATCCACGGGGCCAACCAAAGCGGTCTCATCAGCTTCTTCGTTCATGTTTGACTATTGTTCACTGTGGTTTGTTGTTGTCTGAAGTCATGAACGTTAGTTGGTGCTCCAGTATAATCGGTACCAGGGCCGGCTCTAGACAATTTGCAGCCCTAGGCGAGATTTGAGTTGGCGCCCCAGCCAGAGAATCGTACAATAGAAAAGATAAAGATCAATAGAGTATCCAAGGAATACACAATAGATTGGGGGGTGGACGTCACATCCTCTAGGGGGGTCCGGAGGTATGCCCCCCCGGGAAGACTTCTTTAACATTTTAAAGGTCACATGTCATGCTTTTCTGGTTATTACCTGTCCCCTTGTGTGTTATGAAGGTTTTTCTGCATGTAAACGGTCTGCAGAGTCACAAACCCCCAAAGTACACCCTGTAGCGAGTAAAACTCTAAAACAGAAAATACCTCCCCAAAACGCCTCGTTGGTGAAACATCATCATGACGTCATCATCCATTTGATTCTTCCGGGTACGTGCTTACGAAAGCACGTACCCGGAACTAAATGGGCCAATCCGTGGAGCCGTTACGTTACGTCCGCGGAGCCGTTACGTTAAGCCCCCGCTGATTGGTCCAAATTGACCAATCCAAACACACACACTCAGTGCAGGCAGCCCTGCTGATTTCTGCTCCGTGCTGCAGGCTGATAAAAGACAGTTGGGATCGCGCAAAATTCTCTCTGCAGACCCATTCTCACAGCGTTTATCAATCTATAAACCTTTTTCTTACTCAATATCAAGCCACACTTATTCTTTTAATTTCGGCTGTGACTTTGTGTGTGTTCAGGTTGAGTTTGGCTGTGTTTGGCTGTGTATCGCTAAACAAGGAAATCACGGAGGGGCGGGGGGGGGGGGGGAGGGAGGAGCTGCAGTGATGTATACTTTACAGAGATGCTGTATGTGAAACAAATGTGAGTTTGGAAAATTGCACAGTATTTTCTCTATTTTAGTATACCTCAACAATGGAATTATGATCAGTGGAAATGGCCATGACATGTGACCTTTAAAGTAAAATGCTTCAATCTGGTGCACTTTAAGCAGAATTACTACTAGATCTAGGGGGTACAACTCTAAACACCCATATGAAAAAGATTGGTTTACATTTCATAAATCAAATAAGTATGTGAACATAACTAATAACCTACCATAACCAATAACAAATAAATGTAACTTATTTTATTTTTGTTGTTCATTCATATCTTATTTGACCTATTAACATTTATTTATTCGTGAATTTTTTTTAATCTCTCCAGTTTAAAACAATATTTTTGGTTTACTGTCCTATAGTATACATTGAAATGATTTCAAACCGGTTTTATCCCAATAATTATAAAGGAGTGCCTTGGAAATATTTGTTTACATCAATTGTGACCAAACCGTTTGAGACCCATTGAGATAACTTAGACTAAAGTTAACTATCTAAACACTCAGAGTCCTTTACCTCACTGAGCTGTAGTTATCAGCCTCTCAGTCTGACTGGAGAGGACTCTCCCTCCACATTATTGTAGAAACGTCTTCTTCTAATATCCGTTAGAGCAGCTAGCACCAGATTCTAATAACAACAGCGCCGGTACCGGTGCACCCTGGTTATGGCTAGAAAGGATCCGTCTTGTGTAAAACTCTCGCGAGAGTTTGGCTGAATGTCACGTGGCTGAATGTTTACGTTTGGCAGGCAGCCTTTTAGTTACGATCGTTAACATCAGTGGGCCACAGCAAATGATGATGAGAAGCTAAACTATCTATTAATTATGTCAATTACAGGGAGTGTGATTGTTGAAATAGGGTGTTAGCGGTCTTGCTGGTGTTCAAAGAAGAATGACAACACTGTAGATCACCAACACTATGGTTTATTTTTTATTCAAAGGCAAATCAACGTTGTCGCAGTAAAAGTCCCAAGATAGTTCCTGGTGCAATAAAATGTTCACTTGCAGTGTTTTACTATTATGTCTGATGTTTCTCTATTAATATTGCTGCTGCATTAATGTGTATGTTGCTGTTGCATCATGTCAGTGGCGTCAATTCAGCCAAAGCTAAGGTATGGCAAGGTTACTAGTCACATGACTTAACTACAGTATCAATCAATATACATGCCCAGCAAATAATCATAACAAAAGTGACAAGTCTGCTTTGTAGCTTTTCTGTGTGGTTAGGAAAATTTGAACTTTTTCAAATGCAGCCTCACTCACATCCCGCTAGCGCAAGTAACTATGGACACAAACACTTAACTACGCACGTCAATCAATCAATTCAGTCAAATGCGCCGTTACGCATCCGTTTTCAGCACCATGGATAGCAAGCGGCAGGGTTAGACAGCAGGAATAGCCTTTCTGACACAATTTCACTCTTTCTGTTCACTTCATTCACTATGTAATTGCAACAATATCACGTGAACATACCAGGTAAACTGCTGTAAACTGTTAAAGTCCAAATATAAAGAGGAGAGGGAGGGAGGGAGGGAGGGAGAGAGGAGAGGGAGGGAGGGAGAAGAAAAGAGAAAGATAAATCATATTAATAAGATGTTTGGGTATCTTACTTTGAGATGAACTTTATTAATTATTCCACAAGTGGATAACGGCGGGTCCTCAAAGCAGCAAAGTTATTGACGAGTTCATCTGCGTCCAGGGATTTTACGACAGCAGGCTCAACAGCCATCAACATGAGGTTTGCGAGCCTGTCATCGCTCATGGTGGTCCGCAGGTAAGTCTTGACTCTTTTTAAAACGGAAAAGAATCTTTCGTTGGATGCAGTGGAGACAGGAATTGTTGCTGCGATCTTGAATAGCTTGATGACCTCTGAAAAAGCGACAGACATGGTCTTCAGTCGTGTCAAAGCCAGCATTATGTTTTTCTCCTCCTCCACGTCTTCCTTCATCTCAAGTTCAAGGAAAGCTTTTGCTGTGTGACACTGGGAACTGAGAAGGGTGGTGTCGATCAGTTCATCATAGAGTTGTGCAAACTGTTCCATTTTAACTACATCCATGAAATGGGGAGATGAACAATCAAATGCCTGGATAGCATTAAGTAGCTCATCATTATCTGTAAATCGGCGATCTAACTCAGAGATGAAGCGGTCCAGTGTTTCAAAGTATAGTCTTTTTTCTTGGTCATCTCCTGTTTGTCTCTGGCCACTGGATGATCCGACAATAAACCCTGCCAAGGCTTTGGACACACTCCGTGCTCTTGCTGGTCGCAGAGGGGCAGTGTCGCTGCTTGGGAGGCCGAGCTCTGTGGAAAATGCCTTGGCTCTGCTCAGTGTGTCCTGGTACTCTTTATCTGACCTCATCTTTTCCAGCTGGGCCTTAGTACTCCGTATGAGGTTGGAAGCCATCGTGATTGCAATGTCTTTTGTCTGAAGCTGTTCAGACAGTCCATAAGTGAGATTTAAGATTTTTTTCTAGGACATGAAGACGCACAACAAAAGTGACTGTCAGCATATTTGTCCGAAGTCCAGCAGCTTCAGTTGAACCCTCTGCATGAGCGTCAATAGTGGCATCTAACACAGCTAGTATAGCCTCGTAGCGCAGTTTTATCTTCTGTAGAGCCCTATACCAATACAGCCACCGAGTGGGACAGGTGCGCTCCAAGTGCAGTATTTTGTTGTGTCCCAACTTCTTTTGAGCCTCAATGAAAAGCATGTGTCTGGTATTGCTATTTGCAATACAAGTATATAGTGTTTGAACAACACCAAAAAACTCTGCCATCTCTGGTATTTAAGATTTAGTCTATGTGCATGACAGTGTATATACGCTGCATGCGGCACTTTTTCACGTATTAAAGCCTGCACTCCACGCACATTACCCCGCATAACACTTGCACCATCGTAGCATTGTGCAACACACAGCTGAATATCTAAACTCGATAATTCCTTTATTATTTTCTGGGCCAGGGATTCAGCTGTCAGGTCCTTCATGTGATAGGTTCCAATGGCTCTTTCCTTTATAATCCCGTCATGTACATAACGGATCAAAATGGCCAGCTGCTCCTTCTTAGACAGGTCTTTCGTTTCATCCACTAACACTGAAAAGTACCGTGCTTCTCCTACTTCATTTATGATTATACTTCTGATATTTTCCCCAATAACTCTCACCATATCATTCTGGGCTTCTGGGGAAGAATAGTGCGCATACCTGCGTTCCTGTTTGCTTTTCACGTTCCTGTCATCTGTTGCAATAACGTCCAAAAGTTCAAGGAAATTTCCTTTATTTTCATCCTCATCTCTCTCGTTGTGGCCACGGAGAGGGAGGGCCTGTCTTCCCAGAAATGACGTGATTTTGAACAAGGATTTGACGTGAGCCCGGTTCTCCTGCACCTCATCTGTCCTGTTTGCGTCAATCCGACTTGCGATGGATTCCTTATGTCCGCTGATCACAGCCTTAAAGTTAGACCACGCTAATGCAGCACAATTGTGTCTACTGCTCCCTTGATGATCCCGGAGATTTTTTTTCATGTTCTTCCAACATGTGTATCCAGTGTCTATGAACACACGCAGTCCATGCCTGTCACCTGTTAAAGTTGAGGCTCCTCCAAAATGACGGCATGCAAAGCAATAAACTGCATCTTCTTGCGCAGAATATTCAACCCAGTCATATTCCTGATACACACTGACATTAAAGCGTCTTCCATTTCTAGTTGGGAAGTGGGTCAAACGAGGACGCCTGAGTCCGTCTGTTTTACATCCACTAATATCCTTCTTCTCTGCTCCAGTTGACCCAGAGGCTGCTACTGCTGCTGCACCCGGGCCTTGACCTTCCTTATCGCTGTCCACGTCTGATCCAGCTCTTTCAATCTGAGAAATTGGTGGGGACTCAGACTCGGATTCAATTCGAGAAGTCGGTGTGGACGAGTTCTCAGCCTCCATGCATGTAGTCTCCGTCTCCCTGTTAGCATCTGCATCCCCGGCGCAGGTGCTGGAGTGGCTAACAGCCTCGTTAACAGCTTGAATCCCACCTTCACTACCTGGTCCTTCTCCCTCTGCTGCTGGGGCAACATTGGAGCCATCACCTTCACCTGCCTTTTTTTTGATAAAAAAAGATTCTAAAGTTCTTTGCTTTCTTTTCATTTTAGTTAATTAGCTTAGCCGAAAAATAAAAAAAACCGCGATAACATGACCCGCTCTGACCTCCGGCGGCTTCTCGTCAGGAGATACCACATTTCAAGATAGGGAGGGGGGATACGTTACGATAAGTATTGGGAAAGATAATATCTAGACTAGAGAAATCGATTGTGTTGTTCTGATTTTCATTTGTATTTAATTTATATGTATTAAATAATAGAATAATCAATACAAATTGACACAGAGTAATTCCATAAATTTATTTTTTTAAAACGAACATTTACATTTTCCCCTGGAGCCAAGGTGTGGCAGCTGCCATACCTTGCCATACCCAATTGACGCCTCTGCATCATGTTACTTCTGTAGATGTGTTTCCGAGCCGCTCCGATTACAACGAGAGTTACAACGAGAACGTGACGTCATATTTACACTAGACGGATCCTTTCTAGCCATAACCGTGCACCCTCCCTCTCTCCCTCATTCGCTCCCAAGCTCACTAGCACTTTGGCTGTGAGCTGCGGGCGCCAGATAAGCCAACATCCCCCATTTTCATCACTTACAGCGCCCATCGTACAGGGCAAATGAAAAGTGTAACCGGGGTCAAAAAAGGGTGTTACATTTACTTAATTATGAATGTTGTTACATCAAGGCCGAAAATTAGGATGAGCACCAACGGTCAAAAATGTTTTTCTACCAGCGCAGCGCCTCCCCAGATCTGGCGCCCTAGGCGAACATCTATAACGCCAGTGCTACGGGCCGGCCCTGATCGGTACCCCTGAAACTCATCCAGTGAGAAACGTTCCGCGGTGCAAAAATAAGTGCGATTAAAATGCGTTAATTTTTTTAACGCGTTAATTTTTGTGTAATTAATTAATCTTGATTAACGCGTTAAAGTCCCGGCCCTAATTTAAATATCAGCTGAAGCCAATGCGTGTGTCTTCTTACATTTAAAGAAGGCCATTTAAGTTGGTTATACATTTTGCCAGAGGTGGGGACTCGAGTCACATGACTTGACTCGAGTCAGACTCGAATCGCATATTTTTTGACTTGAGACTTGCTTGACTAACATTGATAAAAGACTTGACTTGACTTTGACTTGGTATTCATGACTTGAGACTTGACTTAAGCTTGAGACAGATGACTTGAAAGGACTTGACTGTTTAAAATGTAATATTTGCATTTGTTTTTGTAGTGGGATATTATGTTTAGTTTTTTCGAAAAACGTGATTATAACGCCATGCGCGCAAACCTGGCAACAGTTAACATGGCAGCGGCTAGCTTTACTCCAAAAATAGTTAAGTTTCGATTCAAGGATTATTTTGTCGATGACGCTAATAAGAAGAGAACAGCGGTATACAGGGTCTGCAGCATAAAGATCAGTGACAGGACCACCACAACATCCAACTTCATTCGTCACTACAAAAAAAAAACACAGAGAAAGGTCGGCTACGTGACTGTGTTGTGTTAGCTAGAAAGCTAACGTTAAGTTTAAGCTATGTTAGACTTGGTTTCAAATCGATTAAGCAAAGAGCAGACAAAACGGGGTAAATGAACACTAGAACCGCCAAGGGATTCATTTTGACTTACCCTGATACTGACGGGATGTCAGGAGAGAGAGAGAGGAAAAGAGATGCCTCGTTTATTTCCCCTGTGTTATTATCAGAAGTTACTGGAAACTTTTGAATAATGTAGTTCATCTACTTTTAATAGTTTGTTTAAATGTTTTAATTATGTTGTTTTTGTTTGTAGAAGTGCATCATTCCTTGATTTATTGTAAAATGAATCTGAACTTTTTGATCTGTTATGATGATAAACTGAAGCCATTTCTAAATTAACCCAATTAAGTGAGTTTTAAATCGTTCTGCTTAGTTATAAGGAAATTATGAAGAGGAACAAATTAAATGGTTTGAAAATCATATCTATGTAGGTGCTGACGCTGTTGGCGGTTCTAGTGTTAACAGAAATTTAAATTAAATATGTGTAATGGAAAATGCCATATATGACTTTCTTACCTGGAATTCTGCCTTTTTGAACAGACTTTTTGAGTCCTAGCTATATTGTCTACAGTTCTGGGGTTAATATGAATCTAATATGATTGTCATCGGTCTAAATTGGATTTCAAATGATTAACTGTGTATGTAATGAAGATCATAGTGTGGGTTGAATCCATTTTCATAACCACTGTCTTTTAACTGATTTAAATGCGGAAATTGGGCTTATTCATCAGAATTTCCTATGACTTGACTCGACTTGCTTGACCTGAGCAATGACTTGACTTGACTTGCTTGACTCTCACCACAGTGACTTGGGACTTGCTTGATACTTGTAGGTCAAGACTTGAGACTTGCTCATGACTTGCACATGTAGGACTTACTCCCACCTCTGCATTGTGCAGTGATGTGTACGAAAAGGACAACCAAGAACAAATATGCATAGTCTATTGTAGGCTATGTTGAGTGGAGCAAGATCTGATTTATGTGCATTTTGGTAGACAATATCACAATAGTCCATAATCGGAAGAATAAGTTGAGAAGCAATTCTCTTTCGGACACTGAGCGTAAAACAATTGCGAGAGCGGTGTAAAACACTGATTCCGTAATTGACTTTTTGTATTACATGCTTTATATGTAGTTTAAATTAAAGTTCAGAGTTTAGCCATACACCAAGATATGTAAAGCTATCAACTTTATGCAGAGAAGTGCCATCCTTACATGTTATTAGTACATTAGGTTTGGATTTGAGCTTCTGCCTGGTACCAAAGACCATGGTATAAGATTTTGTTTTGTTAAGCAGTAGTTTATTGTGTGATAGCCAGTCCTGTAAGATATTAAAATCCGATTGAAGAGAGATCTGAATTTCTGAAAAATCGGATTTGGATGTATACAGATGTAGCACTCCAGATAGGACTCACATGGGTGTGTCCCAGTCAAAAGCCCAGCAGATCCCAGTGGCTGGGGGTGTTGCCAAATTGCTAGAGGGCGTTGCCAAATTTCCCCATTTGTTCAATTACAGGATTTAACCATGAGATGGCGCTTCATTCACAAATACACAAAGACAACTGGGTGTTGTAGAACTTATTCTGTTTGCAATGTTTGCAGCTCTGCAGTTGTGTTTGCTGAATACTGTAGCATTTAATCACTTATTTGTTATGGTTTTCACAGGCTACTATAATGAAAAAACATCAATATTTTAGATCAAATAAAGTATATAGTTTGCTTTATGCAGTATATTTTTTGTAATATTGTTGGGGTGTTTTTACACATTACAGTAGATTGAAGTAAATCAATTTATACATTAAGATAAGATAAGATGGACTTTTATTAATCCCAGTTGGGAAATTCAGTAGTTCAAACAGCAACAGGGAAAGAGTGAAAAACAGGATAGCACAGATTCACACAGATTAATAAAATCAAAAATAAGATGAGCGATAAAAATAATAATAATGAGAAACTATGAAATAAGAAATGAATAAAACTAAAATATAATTATCATATCATATATTATAATGTATTGTATTATTAAGTAATATCATACATTAACCCCATTATAGCAGATGCCACATTGAATGGATGCACACATTTATGCATCAATAATTACAACAGAGTATTTCTAAATACAAGTTGTAAAAGTACAATATGTATTTAATATGAATAACATAATGATTAATTTCAGATGATAATACTTTTCAAGGTTAGGTCCGGTCTGACAGCACTTAGCTCTCTGCTGAAGATCATTGCTCTAAACAAAGTCAAAAATCCTACATCCAAACGGAATAAATACAATTAATTATTATTAATACGTTAAGTCTTGTTCATTGTTTTTCACTTTTATTAAATGTTAGATATTTCCGGCACAGACCCTTTCATACCGGCAATGCGCGATAGAAACAACAGAAAGTGCGACAGTTTAAAGAGCCTGTGCATCCCAACAACTGTTGTGCAATGGAGCTGTGGAGCTGTGGAATGTGAGCATCCCCCTTGGGAGACTTACTCCACACATTCCGATGGCCAATTAGCTTTAAACAAAGAGTTTGCAACATGGGGGGTGGGGGCTTCTCAAAAGAGAAAATGCAGATATAATTCACTCTCTCGACTCGCTGGTATCTCGAGCTGAGCGCTCATTGGTGGTTTGTACCCCTGCTGATGAAACTCTCCATTGGCTCGGCAAAAGTTTATTGTTGTTTTTTGTCAGTTTTAGGTCGCCACTTCCATTCACATTTTTCATCATTGTTCCACAATGTTTATCAGGAAATTAATATCCATATATTTTATACTATACTACATGCCAACCCTACCGATTTGGGCGGTAGTCTACCGCTTTTGACATGTTTCTACCGCCTACCGACTTAGCTGGCTTTCCCTACCGATTTTCAATCTTCCCAAACTATAACAAATAAAAATGACACTCCATAGACACTGGACTCGACTTTTGGTGGACACCGTTTGCAGCGTGATCGCATCATACAAACAGCCTCTGTGTTTCTGAAAGAGAAACAACGTGCAGACCAGGGGTAACGCTGCGGGAAAGGCAGCGTTACCCCCGATGAGGCATTTGAGTCCTGCAGGATTTCCCCGTTAATATCAGTGTCTCGAAAACACATGTTGGCGACTGAAAGACATCCAGTGTTTGGTCTTTTCCGGAAGCATCCTACAGTGTCTCAACTGAAAGAGGACCACAAACACACACAAAATATAATGCAATTTTGAGATTTGGGGATATTTATCTCCCATTCTTTCACTTTTTCTGACATTTTCAACACCAAACATGTCGTTAATGTGTTTAGTGAACTACAGTAATCTGAAAGCCTGTACATTATTTATATCACACTTTATCAGTATAAAAATGCAGGAAATGACTTTTTTAATGCAGTATTTTCTGATTTATGGCGCTACACAAAGATATTTCGCTCTGTGCAAACCTTTGACTCTAATATGTCAACAACATGAAACAAGAATATGAACCTGGCTTTATCCAATGTTCACACAAGAGTTCTACATCCTGACACATCCTTCATCTGTCTCAACTGAAAGAGGACCAGAAACACATTACAAATATAATAAAATGTGGAGACTTTGGGATATTTATCTCCCATTCTTTTACTTCTGAAAAATGCATAAAATGATGCAATATATGTTAAATACATGGTTTATACATGTAATTACTGGGGTTCCATTTCTTCTGATTACCTAATTTGGGCGTGCACATTTGCCACGCGCAAACCTACCTCTTTTGGATCTGGAAAAGTTGGCATGTATGCTATAGACAAGTTTACGCGACAAACCACGGGTAGCGCCATAACCCTACACAAATGCACTTCATTTCCGCCGGAAGTCTTTTGCACAGCGTCTGTCGGTGTAAACCGGTGTAAACAGTCAGACGGGCACTGGTGTAAACACAGCGATTTCGATGCTAACAGTGATGCTAGCTTGGGAACACGATTCTACTTCTTTGACTGGAGATGGCGTTACTCTCCCCCACCCGAATTCAGTGCAAAACTGGGAGGATAACATGACGACGTGGCCCAGCATAACGTACAGCAAAATTTGCTCCTACTTCGTTCAATCCATGGCAATAGATGGAAAAGCAATGGACAGTCTGAAGGCCTCCGAGGCATATCAATATTTGCACAGCAACAAAGTTGGTTGTGTCATGTCATACAAACATGATCGTTTTGTTTATCTAAAAGCAAAGGTAGAGCCTAGCCAGTGTTTGAACAATGCGTGGCATAATGCTTGGGTGCTGGTAACTGAAGCTGGAGAAGTCAAAACTGCGGGATGTACGTGTGTTGCTGGACCAGGGAGATCTTGTTCCCACTCAGCTGCGATCCTGTGGAAGGTAACTAGATTATTTGACCATTGTAGCCTAGGCCTATGTCTTTTGTTGTTGGTATCCGAACTACATCATAGGCTACTTGGCTAGAGTGCAAAGTGTGTGTATGCCATGATGTATTATATCATATGACATGTTTGCAGTGAACCCATTATAATATCTATGCACTGTTTTTACTCTATCTCTCTAGGTAGAAAATGCTGTGAGACAGGGGAAAACCGGGCTTGCCTGCACAGACAGACAGAACCAGTGGAATGCTGGGTCTAAAAGAAATGCTGGTCAGAGGAAGATGAAGTATGTGCGCTTCAAACGACACAACAGGAAGGATCTCTACCAGCCGCCACCAACTTCACAGCCATCCTCTACCACTCCAGAACCGGCACAGGAGGTGACACTCTTTAGGACTCATGAAGAGTGGAGGAAGAACACACTTGCCTCACCAATGGCAGAACTTTTCAATTGCCCTGGGAATAGCCTCCTGCAGTTCTGCTTTAATGCTGATACCTCTTCCATCACCGAGCCAACACCATGTCCACACCTCCATCTCCTAACCCATGATGAGCACCACATACCACTGGCTTGTGTAAAATGCAGAACCTTCTATGATAAGTACATTAACATGTCCACAGCCCGGCTTGAGGAGATCGAGAAGGTTACAAAAGCACAGAGCAAAGAACAGGTCTGGCATGATGCGCGGAGAGTGCGCATCACAGCGAGCACAGCTAGAAAGGTGCCCATTCGCTCAACCACGGCGCCCGACAAGTTTTTGTCAGAACACTTACACCCATCCTTCCGTGGCAATGCTGCAACCCGTCAAGGAGCGGAGGGGGAGGAACTTGCAAGGGACTATTTGGAAACTCTGGGCAACAGCATTGAAACCAAAGGCTTAGTGGTGTGCGACAAGGATCCGTGGCTTGCAGCATCTCCCGATGGAGTGATAAACAAAGATATTCTGTTGGAGATCAAATCACCTGTGTTGGGAAACAAGTCACTTGCAGAATTTTTGGCAACAAAGAACTGTGAAATCACAACTGTGGCAAACGGAAATAGGATAGATTACCATATTGCCTGCAATGGTCCAAAAGGCTACTATATGCAGGTACAAATTGGGATGCACTGCACAGGGCTTCAGCACTCCAAGTTGGTGATCTGGAACAAAACTGAGCACCTAGAAATCGAAGTACCCTACGACCAAGACTTTGTCCAGGGGCATATCATAAGGCTGCGCACATTCTACTTTGCCCACATGCTCCCGAAAATTGTTGACGATTTTGTTGAGGGAAGGTTACAGTTCTGCAGTAAATATCTCAGCATTTTAAAACCAAAATAAACTGCCTTATTTAGGTCATGCCCACAGGAGCCAACAGTTGTCTGTTGTTTACATAATGCACAATTTACATGATCTCTTTATGCTGTGCAATATATCATATGTGCCTGTACTGTTTGAGTGAAAATAAAGTTTGATGTAATTTAATTTCATTATTGCACTGTTATTGCATTATTGCATTTCATATGTTCCTTAGAGTGCTACAATTTCTTTTAACACAGTTCATCATTCATATTAAGCTCATACTGTACATAAATAACACTGAATGAATTAATTGTTTAGAGGAAACTAAAGAAATGGCTTCAACAAGAAAGATCACATGTTTAATCCTAACAGGTATTACAAATTAAAATATAAAAGCAGCCCACACAATTACATCACTATGAAAATATTCATATATAATATTAAAAAATACAATGCATGCAGTATTTGTTGTGTTTATCTGTATTTAATGAACAACATGGCTGGGTGCTGGGTGCTGGTTTGTGGTCGTAGCACTCTCTATCTAACCACTCGTTCAGGTGCTTTCTCGAGTGATTGCAACCAACTACCACACACGTAGTTCCCGAACCACTTTTCTTCATGTTGTAATTGTTATATCCAGGGGTGCACATAACTTTTTTTGTGAGTTACTCAGATGAGTACCAGGAGACAGCGTTTGGTACTCAACCCATACGAAGCATGGTCCTCCTCAGTGTCTCCTTCACTGTCCTCTATTGACACTTATTGCATGCTAGATGATGAAGATGCACCTCCCTGTCTCTTTTTAAGCCTCCGATTTGCTTTCTCCAAAACTTCTTGCCAAAACTGTGAAGTCCTAGCATTTCCTGAGGCCAAGTGGAAGGATCAAATACTAAGAAATGATCACATGACTTGAAGTCATATCTGATTTCAGATGTGGGAAGTTACTAAGTACACTTCTTCAAGTACTCTACTTAAGTACAATTTTGAGATATTTGTACTTTACTTGACTTTGATCTAATTTAACCAGCTTTGAGAACACTTTAATGATCAATCATTACAACACATATCATATATATTATTCTGAAATCGACCAATCTGCACATTGACTACTTTTACTTTTGGTACTTTGGGAACTATATTTTGATGATAATACTTTTCTAATTTTACTTGAGTAACATTTTGAATGCAGGACTTCTATTGTAACAGAGTAACACTCTACTTTTACTCAAGTACAATATCTGAGTACTTCTTACACCTCTGTCTGATTTAAAACTCTTCCATAACACCCTGAGTAAGTTTGCAACTGTGTGTTTTACTCCACTTTGTTGGAAATAAAATTGCAGCAGCTTGACCACAGAGCGTGAACGTTGTGATCAGCTGATTTTGCGCAGTTCTCCAGTGTGTTCGCGGGGCACAGAATGTGCACAGAGGAGTCTCCCACTGCAGCCAGTTGGCGGAGTTTTGGCACAATTCTGTTGTTCATACCGACGTTAACCCTTTCTGTCACACGGCGACCAACTCTGTAGTCCGGTGATCTAAGCCTCTGCCTCCTGTAAGCTTCACAGGTCCGTCGGTTATGTCCTGCGCGGCTCGGCCAGCACCCAGTTCAGTCAGCCACAGAAAGTCCGAAGATTTTTTGCAGGGAGTGAAACGGCAACGTAGCTGCTTAATGTCTTTGTTTTTTTTTAACATGTCTCGTAGTTTACTCCATTGACTGTTGACAAGAAACTCGTGTAGACGAAATATGTGTTTTGTTTAGATGTTTTGAGGTACGCAAAGGCGCGTAGTGACACAAGTGACGTTACGCAATTCAGATTTTTGCCGCGCATGCGTACCTGCGTACCAGTTATGTGCACCCCTGGTTATATCCTCTTTGTCTCTGCGATATCAGTGCTTTGTCGGCACAACGGAGCTAGCTAGCAAAACAAACCCAGTCCGCCAAAACGGAAGTGCATTGCATCGAAGGGAGGAGTTCAGGATGTAGAGCGGAAACGGCTCAATAACTTGTGTATACTTGCACTGCTTACCGTTTTCATACTTTATATATCTTAGCATATTCATACACACTGTTAATACTGCTCACAGGCTGCTGTGTATATCTTGTGTATTCATACCCCTCACTGTTTATTCATAATTCAATTAATTCTATATTTTATTCTGTAGATTGTGTACATTACTTTTCACTTTACTGCTTGTTGCACCGTTAGAAGCTAAACTGCATTTCGTTGTCTCAGTACCTGTAATCTGTGCAATAACAATAAAGCAGGCATCTTTATTGTGGCCTCAACAATCAAGTTCTAAGTAGTGCAATATGAAATACAAACAACTACACTCTTTTGGCAGTGTTGTGGTGCCGAGAGATGGGAGTCGGAGGCGGGGTATCAAAGGTACAAGCTAGACTTTTATTTAGCATCTGAAAACCATTGTAAACAACTTCATGCCCGGGAAGCGAAGAACGGCGGAAACAGGAAGTCCGGTTCACTAAAATATCCGTGCAGAACAATACCCCAACCCATAGATCCGTGGGTGAATAATGTCAATCACCTCAGTGTACACATTAACAACAACGACACTATTTTGGCAGTGTAACAACTAAACAAGAACTACACTCTTTTGGCAGTAGCAATTAGATAAATAATAAACGGTCAGACTGACACTGAAGACAAACAAACTATTTTCAGCATTCAATCTGTTTAGTTGACTCTGGGTGACATGTGGCGATTTTAAAAAATCGTTTTTTGGCTTTTTAGATGATGGTGTTGCTCCATCTGGGTCACTGCCGCTGGTTGAGACGGTGGGGTCTTTGGCGACTTCAGGAGATCGGCATTGCTGTTATTTGATGTGGACAATGCTCTCTGTCCTGCACACAGTTTACATTTGACCGTAATATTTTGTGCGTCCTTTATCCCCACAAATTGAAAATAGTGGTTATATCTCTAAATTGTAAATGCGCTGCTGCTCTCGCTGATACTTCAATCTGCCATAGTGTGTGTGCTGGTGGTGGGCGTTGCCGTGTATGTGTGTGTGTTAGCCTTAGCAAGTGTTAGTGTGTCTGTGTATTTTCCCCATAAGGCAAGACCCGCCCAACTCTGTCTCTATTTGGCTTACCCTGAAATGTTACCCCGCGTTAACCAATGGTCACTCCTCTCTGGTCACTTTCACTTTTCCATGGTACTGTGAGAGGACATCGCTGTATTCGCCTGTAAATTACATCCGCAGGGAGATTCGGTTCAGTTGGATCACATAATGTAACGCAGTAACGCACCCATTTAAATCACAGTAACTATAACGGCGTTACTGAATGGGAATAGTTAACTAGTAACGTTATTAGTTACCGCAAAAGGTAGTTGTGTGCGTTAGTTTGTAACACGTTAGTGCCAACACTGGTAAACACACACCTGATCACCTGAGAGCTGCCGTTTCATTCAGACTGTTTAAAAAAAAACAACGGTCTGATTTTAACAACTCAATGTGTGATTTTTATAGCAGTAATATTAGACACTAATAATACAGTAAACTATTAACACTGTACATATTATTGTTTGCCCGTGGGATTAGGATTATCGGTAGTGAGAGCCCTGCTGCATTTTCCTCCGGTCGGATGTGATATAAAAACAAAGCGATTATTTTTGTTGTTGTAAACTCACGTGGATTAAACTACATGTATTAGTGCATTCATTTCAATTCGCAAACATTTGTAAATAGAACAGATTATAGAGATTGGTCTATAATTATTTGTATCAAGTAAATCACCACCTTTATGCAGTGGAATGATGCGTACACATTTCCAAATAGTCGGCAACTCACAGGTGGACAAAGACATGTTGAACAAATCAGCAAGTGGGTACATGAGAATATGCGACGTCAATGTTATGAACCTGTTTTTTTATACCATTGAGTCCTGCACTGCCATCCACTTTTAATTCAGTGATAGCATTATGAACTTCATGTGGTAGAATCTTCTTAAAAGAAAAAGAACTGTTGCAGTATGAGTTACTATTAAAATACCAGTTGTCAAATAGGAGTCAGATAGTAGTGTGGAACATACATTAGCGAAATGCTGATTAAATATTTGGGCAATGGATAATGGGTCATGAATTATTGTATCAGCAGTTCTTATTTTATTAATAGAATGTTTACCTGATTTATTTAAAGTAGATTTAATTTTAGTCCAAAATTGTTTGGGATTCTTATGGCGCATTTACACTGCAGGCCTCGCTCGGCCTCGCTCGGTTTGGTTAGGCCTTATTAGGCCCGGCTCACTTTAATGCTGCGCTCACATTACAGTTTAGGAACTGGGGTAGTTACTATAGTAACGCAGTGTAGGCGGGCCGATCGGCTTTTTGGCGGGTGGAGCGACGCTGCATACAACTGCCGCGACTTCATCTTCAATGCGACACAACTCACAAAACACACAACAACAATGGAGGATGTGGAAGCCATCGTGTCCTTGCTTTTTGGTATGTGGTTTTTTCTTCTTAGGTTCACTGTTTTCAAAAAGGCTGGAAGGTTCACTGTTTTAAAAAATGCTGCAAGCGTCCCTTAATATATGCGACACTAGGGATTAAGTCGCACGAGAATTGTGACGATTCTCTCTGACCAATCAGCAGTCGTCACTAGTTTAGCATATTCCGCCCGGTTGTTGGCCCCGCTTGTTGGCCTCGATAGAACCAAGATTTAGTCTGGCCAGAAAAAAGGTGAAAAAGTGGCCCTGGGCCAAAACTAGGCCAAGTGGAAGCGCAACCAAAAACGGGCCCCGCACGGCTCGGCACGCTTAAAGCGAGCTCCACGCTGCAGTGTGAATGCGCCATTAAAGTCCGATGTGAGAGATTCTTTATAGTAGTTCGATTTGCCATTTCGGGTTTTGGTTTTACTCAGATTTCGAAGATGCCTGTATACTTCCCAATCGGCTATAGTTCTTGTATGACGATATATCGACCATGCTTTATCCCTTTCCCTAAAGAGACTGATGAGTTCAGATTTGATCCAAGGGAGATGTTGACCTTTGACCTTAACCGTTCTCACAGGTGCATGTTTGTTCATGACATCAGTGAGCTCTTTATGCAGAAAATCCCAAGCATCTTGCACAAAAGGTATTAGTTGAAATCTGTCCCAATTAAGGGCAACAACATAATTAATAAATAAATCAACATTACATTTTTTATATTGTCTGATTTTGACTAGTTTTGGAGGTAGTTTAATTAATTAGATTTTCCATACGCAATAAACAATTGAATGATCGCTGAAGCAATCCGACATGACACCAGCTTTTAAGAGTCTGTCAGGGTATGACACCAGTATCCAGTCAAGCAGAGATTGGGTTTTAAGAGTGATACGAGTCGGCTCATTAATTAGCTGTTTAACAATTAGACTACTGAAACGTTTTTTCTCTCTATCAGATGATTTATCCAACCAATCTTTGTTGAAATTACCAAGCAAGATTATTTAATTTCCGCAGGAAATGGAGTTGACAGTGTCAATTATGTGGTTAAAAGACTCTGCAGGTGAAGAAGGTGGCCTATCAATGCTACCAATAGTTAAGCATTTATTTTCATGAAAAATTATTTTAAGAAAAATGCATTCAAAATGCAGAGGCTCTATAGAAGTAGGAATTAGCACAGTCACAAGGTCAGAGGAGACATAAATAATAATAATAATAATAATAAATGGAATTTATAAAGCGCCTTTCAATGGACCCAAGGTCGCTGTACATGGTGGACAGACAAAACAAAACAGACAGTGAGGAGCGAAAAAACAAGAAAACAAATAAGATAAAATAAAGGAAGCCAGGGGACCAGGAAAGGACTAGGGTCCGAAGGCCATGGTGAACAAGTGGGTTTTTAGTGCAGATTTGAAGATGTCCAGTGAGGCAGCGTTCCGGATCTCAGGAGGAAGTGCATTCCAGAGGGTAGGGGCCGCAAACACTGAACGCCCTGTCACCCACAGTACGAAGGCGAGAGCGGGGGATGGAGAGCAGGCCTGTGTCTGAGGACCGCAGACTCGGAGAGGGGGTATAAGGATGGAGGAGGTCTGTTAAGTAATGGGGGGCGAGGGTATTGAGGGACTTGTACGTAAGGAGGAGTGTTTTATAGTGAATCCGGGACTTGACCGGCAGCCAGTGGAGGTGGATGAGGGTGGGGGTGATAGGTTGCCATGGCTTATTGCGGGTGAGAAGCCTGGCGGCAGAGTTCTGGACATATTGGAGCCTGGCCAGGGATTTGCTGGGAACCCCTGACAGGACTCCATTGCAATAGTCCAGACGGGATGAGATGAAGGCGTGTATGAGTGTTTCTGCCACAGAGTCGGCGAGTGAGGGGCGGAGTCTGGCAATATTTTTGAGATGGTAGAAGGCGGATTTGGTGATGGATTTGATATGAGCCTGGAAAGAGAGGGTGGAGTCCAGGATGACTCCCAGGTTGCGGACTTAAGTGGACGGGGAAATGGAGTAGCCGTCAATGGTGAAAAGCAGGTCACCAACCTTCTGAAGCTGCGCCTTGGGAGCCACAATGATGAGCTCAGTTTTGTTGCTGTTTATCAGGTTTGATGACATCCAGTTGTTGATGTCCTGGACGCAGTTGACAAGGGAAAGAGGTGGGAGCTGTGTGGACGGTTTGGTGCAGAAGTAGAGCTGTGTGTCATCGGCATATGAGTGAAAGCTGAGGCCGTGTTGGCGGATGATTTGACCAAGTGGGAGCATGTAGATGGTGAATAGGAGGGGTCCAAGCACAGAGCCTTGAGGTACATCTTGGTTAACTGGGGCCGGAGGGGAGCTGAAGTCACTGATGTTAACATATTGAGTCCTGTTAGAGAGGTAGGATTCAAACCAGGCAAGGGCTGTGTGACTGAGGCCAAGGTAGGCTGAGGCGGCTGAGGAGGCGGCTGAGGAGGATGGTATGGGATATTGTGTCAAAGGCAGCGGAGAGGTCCAGGAGGATGAGAATACTGATGAGGCCAGAATCAGATGCGATGAGGGGGTCATTAGTAATTTTAATGAGGGCAGTCTCAGTACTGTGATGGGGTCTGAAGCCAGACTGGAGGGGCTCGTAGAGCTCATGAAGTGTCATGTGGTGTTGCAGTTGTGCGGCAACTACTCTTTCCAGGATCTTGCTCAGGAATGGGAGGTTTGAAATCGGCCGGTGGTTGTTGAGGTCCTCCGGGTCCAAGCCAGGCTTCTTCAGGATTGGAGAGACTGAGGCAGTTTTGAGGCAGGGTGGGACTATGCCAGAAGACAGGGACAAGTTCACAATGTCAACAATGGCGGGGCAGATGGTTGATAGAGCTGCTTTGACCAAGGCTGTGGGCATGAGGTCGAGAGAGCAGATCGATGTCTTGGCCTTGGTGACCAGCTTGGCAATTTGGATGGCATCCACCGGGGAGAAGGTGGAGAGGCAACACCTAGGTGGATGAGTAATACCTTGCAGCTGGGGTGCAGTTGGAGTAGGGGGGGGGGGGCAGGCACCAGAAGCTGCTGGTGGATGGAATCAACTTTGGCCTTGAAGAAATCCAGAAACTTCGTGCAGAGATCGAGAGCACCTGGAGGATGGGGTGGGTCAAGGGGGCGGAGAAGCCGGTTTATGGTTGAGAACAGCATTCTCGGTTGAGATTATTGGATGCCAATGAGGGTGGAGTAGTACGAAGACCTAGCCAGGGAGAGGGCTACTTTGTAGGCCTTTACATGGTCCAGGTATGCTTCACGGTGTACGGTGAGGCCAGTTCTTATTTTGAGTCTCTCTAGCCGATGACCAGAAGCCTTCAGGGCGCGGAGTTCAGTGGTGAACCAAGGGGCCGAACGGGTGAAGGAGACAGTCCGGGTTTTGAGTTGGGCTAGAGAGTTAAGGCTGAGGGATAGAGCTGAGTTGTAGCGAGCAACCAGGCCATCCACTGTGGTGGTAAGGGGAATGAAGGCTAGTTGGGCTGCTATCGTGCTGGTCAGGGCTGGTGCACTCAGTGTTTTGGTGTTTCTGAATGTGATGGTGCGTTTTGCACGCTGAGTGGGCAGAGGGACAGGAACAGTAAAGAGTATGGCAAGGTGGTCGGCAACAGCTAGGTCCAGGCACTGGAGATGGCAGGGAGGGGTGCCTATAGAGCACACTAGGTCCAGCGTGTGACCTTTGATGTGGGTGGGACCTTGGACGTGCTGTGTGATGTTGAAGCAGTCGAGTAGTGAGAGAAAATCAGAGGCAAAGGTGCATGTGCTGGAGTCGACATGGATGTTAAAGTCACCAAGCAGCAATGTGGATGGAGATCTGGAGCAGACACAGGTGAGCAGCTCTGCGAACTCAGACATGAAGATGGCGGAGGCTTTTTGGGGGGCGGTATATGAGGACAACCTGTAGCTGTGATGATCCGGGCAGGGAAAAGGCAATACACTCAAAAGAGGTTGTATTTACCACAGGGAGTTGTTTTATCGGGATTTCTGCTCTGTGGATAACAGCCAGCCCACCACCCCGACCCAGGGAGCGGGGCTGCTGCAGGTAAATATAGCCCGGGGGTGTGGCTTGGTTTAAGGTGAAAAAGTCTTGTTGATTTTGCCAGGTCTCCGTTCGGCAAACAAAGTCCGTTTTCTTGTCAGTGATGATGTCGTGAATGAGTGGTGCTTTATTATTGAGGGAACGGGTATTCAGCAGCATGAATGTGGGGGCATTGCTTCTGGAAGCTGGCGGAGTGAGCAAAATTACACTGTCAACACAGACCAGGGCCTTCAGATTGCCAATGCAGGTGCGAGGTTTGTTGTGATGACGTAGAGAGCCAGGGACGGTGCGCGCGCAGGACCAGCTGGAGAGAGGCTCCATCCCAGCGACAACAAACCTACGCCAGGAGCCTCTATGGATGTACTGGGGTCTGCTACGTAACAGCCCAAGCTTGTTGATGACTGCCAAACATAGAGGTTGGATAATACAACTATTGAGAGTAACCAGTTGTGCAGTGGAATATTTCAGCATCATAGAGCCGGAGGTATGCTAGCACGATGCTACGTTAGCTGAGAGCCAGCTGGGAGAAGGTGGTCCCAACCAAGAGGCTAGCCACTCCGGGATGGACTAAAGTGTGTCGTGGGAACAGGACTCTCAGCATGGACAGCACTAGGGGGGAGGTGGGTGATCCAGATATATTCTGTGGAGGGTAGCCGAGCCAAGAGATGCAGCGGAGCTAGCCAGCGAGGCTAACCGCACCGGCGGTCAGCCGTGGGTTTGTCGAGCACTCAGTGGTGATGATGACACAGGGTAGAGACGGCAATGCATGATTGAAAGTCGGCGACAGGTAGTCCAGAGTCGGGGCACGCAGGGAGGGCAGGACAGAGCAATCCGTCGAGAGACGACAGGAAAGCAGAGATCACCCTGGAGCCGGAGTAGCTGCTACAGCTAACTGCTACAGCTAGCTAAAGGAGCTGGTGTAGCAGCTGCAGCATACAGGTAAGAGATCAGAGGAATTGGGTGTAAAGACGTGTTCACATAAAACGTGAAGATATGAGATACACGACTGGTAAGAGGCCAACAGTTAGAGCCGGCAAAGCCAACAGTTAGAGCCGACAAAAGAACGACAAACAAACAAAAACACTACTAGGTACAGCTGGAGAAGCGGCAAACAGTCTATGCCAGCGTCCTCTCTCAGCCATGGAAAAAAGAAGAAGAATTGGGGGAAGCCCTAGTCCCCAGTGTGCCACACCTCCACCCCTGCTGCATCTATCAGATCTGTAAAGCAAATCATTTGTGATTTGTAGTTCATTATCGGAAATGTTACTACTAAGCCAAGTTTCAGAGAGTGTGATGATTTTAGGTTTATGTAGAACAACCCATATCCGAAGTAAATACATTTTGGGCAATAGACTCCTGATATTCAAATGAATTATTTTTATACCCTTTAATTAATCCAGTCTGGAAATAAGAGCAAATAATGCTCCTGTCACTTGTTACGCATAAATGTGATTCATGATTGTAAAGATTGCTAGATTCAACCATTAATTTAAAACAGACATACAAAACATTCAAACACAAAAAGAAAAAGACAGAAAAACACAAAACAACCTTTAAGAAGGCCCAGCAGCCCTGGACACCAAATCCCAGAGCATTACCATGAATAAACGTAAACATAAAAATAATAAATAATTATTATATCAGTCTGCATTACGAAGAGGATAAAGAAGTCGTAGCTCAAAGAAATTCATCCGAACGAACACAAACATTATTTAACAATAACAGCCACTCGGGGCAGTATTGCAATAGTAGAGGGCTCTAACGTGCCAAAGAAGAAGTGACGTCAACATCAAATGTAAACAAACCACACAACTGAAAGAGCCAGGCGGGTGCCCACCTGTTATATTAAGTTATAATAAACACAAAAGAGAGTGTCAACAACATCTCAGCAGTCATGACACATCACGTAAACAGGTCTCTGTTTTTAGAGAAGATGAGAAAAATTAAAAACAAGAGAAGAGAAGAGAGGAAACCGAGGAGAAAGTCACTTAGCTGCACCATCGAAGTGGATCAACATGATGACATGAATACCATTAGCAGCAGCCTCATCTCTGGGGATGTTTGTCACCCAGGAGAGTTTGAGGTAGACATGAAGATTGCGTCCGCGTCTTTTTGGGTAGAGAAGTGTTATAGCCGTTCACACCGGAGTAATTTTCCCACTTTAGTTCCGATATGTTCTCATGAACCTTTATGGGAAAAGTACTGCGGTGTGAAAGCGCCTGTTGTGTGCCATCAACAACAACACAGAGGGTGCACGGGTAGAGGAGAAAGTACTTAATGTTGAGTTCACGGAGCTTGCGTTTGACTGGATCGAAGCTCCGGCATCTTCTAGTAAGCTCGGGACTGAAATCGGGATATATGCTGATGTGTTTCCCGTTGTAGTCCAGAGACTTTTTCTCCCTGGCAAGACGAAGGATTGTCACTTTGTCCTGGAAATTCAGCAGCTCGATCATGGCACGGGAGTTTTGGCACGGGAGTTTTGCCTGGCAGTTGGTGAGCGGTCTGCCCTCTCAATGATCGGCAGGGTAGGGAAGGCATCTGGCCCCAAGAGCCGAGACATGAAGCCGATAATGTCACTGCCTTCAGCGGACTCCTGGATTCCTACGAAGTGAAGGTTGGAACGTCGGCTCCGGTTCTCCAAGTCATCAACTTTAGACATTAGCAAGGAGTTGTCTTTCTCAAGCTGCTTGACTCGAGCGACACACTCGTGTACATTGTCCTCATTAGCCCCGACACGCTGCTCTAACAAATTGACTTGGTCTCCCAAACTAGACAGGGAATTGTGTATCCTGCTCAAGCTACTTTGAATGGGATCAATTTTTGCATGTCGGTCTTGATTTGTTGAATCGCGTCCCACAAAGTTTGCAGAGACATGTTTCCCTCCATAGTTGCAAAATCAAAAAATACACTAATCCAGAGACCGTAGTGAGCCGCTTTACTATGTTATACAAATGTTCATAGGTTCAGGTCATGTGGATCAATGACATAAGCTTTAAAGAGCTAATTTAACAGCGACAAACAGACAGGCTTGAGATGCGCTTACTCACGCTGCGACCATCACATTATTATCGAATCATGTGATGTATGGCAACGTCAGTGGCCAAACAGCCACATTTACTGCTGCAAATACGTTCAAACATGCTGTCGACACAAAGCAGTGGCAACTATGCCACCATTTCAGCTGACTTTTTCTCAGAAATACTGTCACATAACATCCATATATTTCAGTGCTTGGTTGATGCTTAGCTAAGCTAACTATGAAACACTTTAACTGACAGGACTCAGGATCAACGGTGTACAGAGGCGAACCGTCAGGGCCTTCAAGGTATTCAGAGAATACCCTGGAACACTCAGATAAAACAAACAAAAAATCAATTTAATTATATAAATAAAATGTGATCAAATGTAATAAAATGTATATAAAATTAACAAATGAGAATCGTACCTGTGTTGTTGATCTGTAACATTACAGTGTTACGTTGATTTGTTTGTCCTTCTCGGACCATGCACTACGCATTTCAGTGGTTTTGTGTTAGAAAAGAAAGCAACCAATCAGATCTTGTTCTGGGTCTCTGGGTAGAATATCCTTCAACCAAGGTATTCTACATCCTTGATAGAATGCCCTGGCCGTTGCACTGAATGAGAGCATACGTTTGGACTGACAGTTTGATCAACCAATCATATATTTAAGCAATAACTCACGACAGGCCGTGGTATATGCTCATTATATCACAGCTAAGGGGCGTGGTTCGGCCCGACGCAAAGCGGAGCCTTTTTGTTGACCTCTTTGATTACAGATTTGAAAACATCGTTGCTTGCTTTAAAAGTAGCACAATTCATTATGTTAAACTTTCGAAAGTATCTAGATATCCCTGCCCTAATGCCAAAGGAACTGCACACTGAATATGTTTTGCCATTTGATGTCTATGTCTGGACCGCTGCGTTAAAAAGGAGGGCTTCTGCCCAGCTTCTGCCCCGTTAGTTCTCCGCTGCTTTCTTGTTCCAGTATGAAAAGCAAACTGCCTGCCCAACGGTATACTGTTTTTCTCAGACGCGGAGGGATACTGACTTGTTGTGAAAAGTAACTTACAATTCTACCCGTGGTATACGCTCAGTATATCACGGCTAAGAACCAATCAGATTGCTTGATTTGACTTGTCCGTTTTATAATGATTTGTAGCCTATGGGCGTATTCTTTCAGAGTTTCCCTCGGTTCCAGGTTAATCTAGAAGGCCCGCTAGTTAACTGGCTCGAGACAGAGGATCTAGATTACTAACCCTAACCCGCGATTCAAAGTAACGTCAACGTAGCTGTAATTTATGCTTTGCTTACATGTTCGCATAACTTGGAAGTTTACTGATATTTACATACCTTATTTACCTGGCTCAAGTGGTGGATCTGGGGTTGTTGTGTGAGCCACCACTTGAGAATTGTCGTATTTTTTAAGAAAAAATGTTCTTATGTCCATCTTCAAAAACTCTGGCTGCGTTTCACTTCGGTTAAATGGATTCCTTGCGTCCCTCACTTGCGTCGTTTCCCTGCAACTAGTCCCTCCCACCAGGGAAGTATGGAGAGACGCAAGGAAACCACGAGAAGCAGGGAAATGAGTTTTAAGAGCAATGGGACGTCCTTTCCTCCGGAGCGTCACGTGAAGCGACGTTCGTTTGTGATGACGCCGCACAGCTGATCGTCTGACAGCAGCTCTGTCCCCGTTATTTTCACAAACACCCTCGCCTGTTAGTACACATTTACTGACACAAACATTTGTATCATCTGTTGTAGACCCAAATAAAAAAGATAAACGCCATTCTTAAAATGTATAAACGAACATTAGTTAGATTAATATTGATTAGAGTGCACAATAGAAATAAAATAATTGAGAGAAGAAAAAGAGATATTTTATCTATCAAAACCCAGTTAGATTAACATTCATTGGATTGCACACTTTGTTTGTTTGTTTGGATATGTAGCAAATTAACATTTTAAATAGCACTTAATGACTGACTGAATGGAAATGACAATAAATGAAAATGTAAAACGAAAAAAGCGATGATTAAAATGTTTCCAAAAAATGAATAAAATGATTTTTGACCTCTTTGTTGTTCAGATATATCACATATTTGTAACTAAATTATACATTAATTGAAAAAAAACACGGTATAAACTGAGGAGTGACTCCCGTGAGGTTCATGTATTTTCTTCACTCCGCTGGGAAACTGCTCTCAAGAAGCATCAGATCAGTGCATGCACGGCATCATCCAATCAGTGAGGGGGCGGGGCGAGTGTCTGAGGATTTCATCGAAGGATGGTCTGGTGGTTCCTTGATTATACACTGAACAAAAATATAAACGCAACACTTTTGTTTTTGCTCCCATGAGATGAACTCAAAGATCTAAAACATTTTCTATATACACAAAATAACAATTTCTCTCAAATATTGTTCACAAATCTGAAAAAATCTGTGATCGTGAGCACTTCTCCTTTGCCGAGATAATCCATCCCACCTCACAGGTGTGGCATATCAAGATGCTGATTAGACAGCATGATTATTGCACAGGTGTGCCTTAGGCTGGCCACAATAAAAGGCCACTCTGAAACGTGCATTTTTGCTTTATTGGGGGGGTCTGGGGGGGTCCGAAAACAAGTCAGTTACTGGTGTGAGGGTTAGGGTTAGGGTTAGGTTTAGGCTAATGTTGTGAATCGAGTTGCCTGTGTTCATCGTCCATAACATACGCCTGCCCATACCATAACCCCACCACCACCATGGGCCACTCGATTTACAACATTACCCTAACCCTAACCCTAATCCTAACCCTCACACCAGATACTGACTGGTATTCGGACCCCCCTGGTTTTAGGTACCTGTCAGCCAATAAGACACGTTTATTTCCATGCAACTCTCTGGTTGGTCTGGTGTCTTGCCTCTGTTGCATTCACTGAACACGGGAAATTACAATTCTGCCGTCCTCTCATGATGAGGTTCAGGTAAAGCACGGTTAATGTATTATCAGGGATGCAAACTCATCAGGTATGAAAAAGGTGACAAGGATCCGAGCCCCCGGCTCCCCCACCCCACGGAATATCGGCTTTAAAATGAGGAATAACAGAGGATTTTAGCAGTCAGAACAACTAAAGCAGCAGTGTTAATAATAACAGAAACGCCAAAGAGTCACATCTAATAGAAATATATAAAAGCATTTATTTTAATTGTGTAGCAGTCAGTTTATAATTTTGGCAGCACTGTTGAGCATTTTTCAAATGTATTTTCATGCCTCTGTGCAAGGCTTAGTCGTTCTATCTTTATAGCCACATGGTGTAAAGTAACTAAGTTCATAAACTCAACAAGTACTATACTTGGGCACAATTTTGAGATACTTGTACTGTATTTAAGTATTTCAATGTTTTGCTACTTTGTTCTTCTACTCCACTACAGTTCAGAGGTACATGGTGTACTTCTACTCCCCTACATGTATTTAATACCTTTAGTTACTTTACAGATGTGGATGAATGATGTAAAATATAATCAAGTTTTAAATCAGACTTTAGTTCCACCTGAAGTAAATCCACAAGCTACCTTGTATAGCGACAGCAGGAAACAAACAAAGTCGCTGAGAGGCTGAGGCCGGGCCTGTTTGATATTGTATGACACGCTAAAAAAGTACTTGCTGAGATCAAAAGCTCTGTTTCATAGTATTGTAGTTTAATGAAAAAACTCGGTGATCAGACATATACATTGTTATAATAATCAAAGCAATCGTAAACCTTGCGGTCAACAAAAAAGTACAACGGCCCTGTGTCACCCTCTCTTCCACACACACACCTCACGCAGGTGAACAAGATTATAATGAGTGCCGCCCATAACCATGTGACCCAAGCCAACCAATCGATAGTGATCAAACAAATATCTTATATTAAAACATAAAGGATTACTAAACACGTTTCATGGCTCCTACATACCCTTTAGTATACAAAGTCATACAAACTAGCTGCACCTTTACCAGCTTTGAGAACACTTTCATGATCAATCATTATAAAACATATCATATCTATTATTCTGAAATGGACCAATCTGCACAATGACTACTTTTACTGTCGCTACTTTAACTATATTTTGATGATAATACTTTTCTACTTTTACTTGAGGAACATTTTGAATGCAGGACTTTTACTGTAACAGAGTATTACTACACTCTGGTACTATTACTTTTACTCGAGTACAAGATCTGAGTACTTCTACTTTTATTCAAGTACAAGACCTGAGTACTTTTACTTTTACTCTACAAGATCTGTGTGCTTCTACTTTTACTCAAGTACAAGACTTGAGTGCTTCTACTTTTACTCAAGTACAAGATCTGTGTGCTTCTACTTTTACTCAAGTACAAGATCTGTCTGCTTCTACTTTTACTCAAGCCATTTCTTGATATGGCTGCCTACCCCAGCAATACCCTGAATCCGCCACTGCACACAGGTCAAGAGACATGAGGGCCGTGGGTGTTTCTCTGGGTGTTTGTCAATGTCGAGGAAGGCTCCCCCAGAGCCACTATTTCAAGGATGCTACGTCATCGAGTCCCGCCGAAGGACTGTTCCAATGTCCACGATCCTTGGAATTCTACCGAGGCCGGCGTCCTTCGTTGCGGGAAATGTTGAGGCTGCACATGTGTATCCTCCGCGGTCTCAAAATCCCCACAATACTTTGCGCACGGACCAATTTCCAAATCTTTGGCGGAAATCACGCTCCATTTAAGGCGGGGCCTCGCATATGACGCACACCTGAACACTTGTTAGCCTGTTCCACAATTCTTCCTTTTCCGAGGCTAGGAAGGATTCTTGCATCGCTTCTGAAGCAAGTGACTCAGAGGGACTTGTCCTACCAAGGAAGCGTCCTCGACATTGAGAAACACCCAGAGTCTCAATTCAGGGGCCCAATCCTTCGGAGGCTGCATTTGTAGACCGCATATGTCACTTCCGCCGAAAGAAGGCAGTCCCAATAAAAAAAAAGACAAGACTCCTCCGAGTGCGGCCTTCTTTTCCCGGATTTGAAGGATACATCTGATGTATCCTCCGCAGTCTACCATATCCCAGGATGCAATGCGTGGTGGGGGCGAATTAGTTTTTTCTCAAATTAAATGGCGGTCCGCTCTCCCCAGCAGAGTGGATTTAAAAGGAGCAGCAAGCGGAGGAATCACTAATAAATGTGAGTATTGGGTTTCAACTTACAATAACTAATGTAACACACGTCAAACCCAAGGGGCATTAAAACGTACATTTCCGTTAAATAATACGGATAAATATGTGACGTTAGTGACGCTAACTAGCTAGCTGGACGTGCTGCACTGTGGTTTTACACTTATTTTGAATTCAATTCAGAGGTTTACTAAAGTCATACAGAGATCTTGGCTCTGTTATGGATAAGTTATACTTTATATTACATACATAAATAGACCAAAGTGAAAATATTTAGACCGGTATAGCCTACAGTACGGTGGGATTTGTAAAATGGTACCCTGACGTGTAGCTGCTGTTAGCTTTATTTATTTCTCTGACATTTTGCAATGTTTTACTGTTTATTATACTTGGGGACAACATTACATCCTTTGTATTCAGCTAGGGCTAAAAAAAAGCCGATTTGAAATATTTCCAACAGATTTTATCATCTTTTATTTAGGTTAAAGTTTTTTGAATTGATTTTAATCCCATAATAATAAGACAATAGAAAATGGACAGCAGCCTTTTGCTTGATTTTTGTTTTTGCAGTGCTGTCAAAGGGATGCAAGTTGTGACAGTCACTTCATCTCTTTAGTTTTTTAAAAACCAAAACACTACATCATTTTAAATAATCCTTTAGGGATTGTTCGTCTGAAATGCTTAGAGTTACATTTTGCAATAATAATTTTGCAACCCTGTGTTTAATGTGATCAATTCATTTGTATTTTTCTCTTGTTTTTCTCTTTTATTAGGACAATTCTGGAGAAATAGATCTGAAAGGTGCACGGCACATCAGCAGGACAGAGCTGCCATCCACCTGGACCCCCGTGGTGCTGCAGAAAGCAGAACGGCGATCAGGAACATCCTCCACCCAGACCTCTGCTTACTGCCGTCCTACAGACGTATGAGTGTAGAACTGTAGAGCTCATCACTGCTGTCACTTTAGCCTTACATACTTTTACTTCAAATGAACACATTTCATTTGTGAGCCATATATAACATCTAATTTTGCATATACCGTATATACTTATTGCATTGCTGTTAACAGTTAATTTATTTGCAATACTGTCTAGATTTAATCTACAATTAAGATGATATTACTTGTGTTTGTTTATATTAATCTATATTTTATCTTGCACTTTTCTGTGTCTTAGTTTCAGAATTAGATATTTGTTGTGTCCTTTCTTTTAATAGATATTTAATGGTTATAGCTTGAGTCTGTCTGATTCCCCAAACAGCTGCTTCGATATACTTGCTGCACATATAATACAAATAAACAACTCCATAAACACACTTTTGCTGCTGATATTTGTTTTACTGCTGGTGATGTTGCATGGCATGTTTGATTTCCTCTGTCTCAATGATGAAAGTTATCATAATAGAAGACATGAAGCTGCAGAGAGAGGATGGATATATTCTTACCTCAACTCTGTGATTAGATGAAAATACAAAATTGAATGAAAATAGTAATTGTTAAAGGTCCCATGTCATGGCCATTTCTACTGATCATATTTCCATTGTTGATGTATAGATTTATGCTGTGCAATTTTCCAAACTCACATTGTCTTCTCATACAGCATCTCTGTAAAGTAATTTGTATTCACTCTCTGTCCTACACGGCTTGTTGGAGCTCCTGCCTCCCCCTCCCTGTGAGCCTCGTTGCTGCGAGGAGCGGACAGGTTTCTGGGTCGGCGATACTGCGAGAACAACCGGAACTCATCCTGAGCACACACAAACACTCACAGCCAAAGTAAAAGCAATAAGTGTGGCTTGATATTGAGTAAGAAAAACGTTTATAACGCTGTGAGAATGGGTCTGCGGAGAGCACTTCTCCGTGATCCTAACTTAGCAGCCCGAAAAACGTTTAGCCATTTAAACAGTCGTGGTAGATACTGTTGAGATCATAGTATCAAGTGAATACTTAAAACAAAAGTTAATTATAAATCAAATATGATCAATCATATTCTTGTATGGACCCATAATGAGAATGCTTCTTGATGGTTTTTGAATATGTATGTATGCTTACAATTTTAGTTGTTGCTGTTTTGATAACTTTGCGTTTTAAAAAGAGGGTGTTGAGATCTTCATAGTATGTTGAATACTTAAAACGAAAGTTAGTTATAATCAAATATAATCAATTATATTCTTGTATAACCCACAATGAAAATGCTTCATATTTTAGGTTTTCCTATATTTACAGTATAAACAAAACACAAGTGGTTTGTTAAATTGAGTGTAAGGCCTATAATGATTTATGCCTTACTCTCTGATAAGAGAGTAGGCAGTTTCTTCCCTCTCCTCTCACAGCAGTACACAGGGAGAGGGGCTCCGGACTTAAGGAGAAATACATTGAGGCCTCAAAAAGGTGGTTATGTCATAGCCATAGAATATGTCTGGTCATGTCCTTTTTTACACAAACATGGGAAGGTGTGTCTTATGCCATAGCCAATAGAATATGTCCAGTCCTGTACATCAGTGGCCATGCCCAGTTTTTTTCATTGGTTGGGTATGGAGGTGTTTTTGGGGTTTTCTATCCGGTTTTTTGAGCATAAAGAGACTTTCTTTTTGGGAGCAAGCAGAGAGAGAGGGGGGTTACCCTGGTATACTCTCTCCCGGGCTCTGTCCCTCAGAGCTGGGTTAATAGCTCTCGGTAAGGTCCTCTCAGACTTGGTAAATATCTCTCAAAATGTCTTGGTTGAATGCCGAGTGAATTTCTTTGTGAAATGAGTGGAATGAATTGATGTTTGTTGAAAGTTAGTACCCTGCCACCTGTGAGGACGGGTCCTCCGAATTCATGAGGGACTAGTTGAAGTATACGAATGTGAATTGTGGAATGAATTGATGTTTGTTGAAAGTTAGTACCCTGCCACCTGTGAGGATGGGTCCTCCGAATTCATGCGGGACTAGTTGAAGTATAAAAATGTCGAAATGAGAAAATGAACTGTTTTTGGTAAATGAAAGTTTGAATGAGCTTTTTATTAACACCGGTCTTTTATGAGATAAGACCTCTACAATTTTATAAAAATCACAACTGAATTGGACAGTAATAAATGTAAAACTGTGAATCAAGGTTTCATATTAGAACATGATCACAGCATGATAGTTTTAGTATGATTATAATGTTGTAAAGAGAGAACGTAAAAACCCTGTATTAGTTTGGACCTATTTTTCTTCAAATAAATTGATCCGACCTTTTGGATTCGGACAACTTAAAAGACATCTGCGCTCTCCTCTCCTGCTTCAAAGTTAAGATTGCACCCTGCCACACTCACTTTTAGGTAGGACCACACCTCATTTACTGATATCAAAATCCTTCGGGATCGCTTAAACAATTTTAAGAGAGTTGTCTGAATTGAAACAGCAGTTAATTGAATCTGGTTCTTCGGGGAGTTAATAGAGGTGAGATCTAGCTGACGTTGGTGGATCTGAGCCAACCAGTAAACTTACATAGACTCAATAACTTCGGTTAGGTCAATTAGGTCAGAGTAATTTCCCGGAATAAATTATCAGGACCTCACCAACTCTTACAATACCTTGTTTGTTTTAAACATCATAAATACACAAACAACAATGGATACTTACAGGTTGTGTATCCGAATCTCCCGCTGGTCCAAACAAAGTAAGAACAGCATCGCTCTTCAGTGCCCTACGGCCTACGCTATACATATCCGGCATGAATTGCTGAAAGGTTTGTGAAGCTTTGTTTTTCGTGAAATGCTGGCAGAGGGTGCGACCTCTGGGTATTCACATGTCACAGTACCCAGGAAGTAAACAATGGAAAATGAGAAATCTCCAACGAGGCGTTTTGGGGCAGCATAGACTGTGTTAGAGTTTTACTCACTACAGGGTGTACTTTGAGGGTTTTTGACTCCGCAGATCGTTTACATGCATAAAAACCTTCACAAGGGGACGGGTAATAACCGGAAAAACATGACATTAGCCCTTTAATGAAAAAAAACCATTGTGTTTATGGACACATGGGAGATCTTTTTTGCGTGAAATGTTAAACAGCTTGTGTTTAATAGCCGCTATTTTGTTGAAAGCTCTCCTAGCTCCAATATTAAAACAATTCCACCACGGAGAGACTAAGACATTAGTAACAAACAAACAAACAAACAAACAAACCGTATACAGCATTTATAATATATGTTCTGAGAACATGCTGCTGTGACAGGAAAGATTTTTAATGACATGAAGAGAGTTCTCTACAGCCAGTCAGATCTCAGGGGTTGCGAGGCCTCCAGCCGTTAGAGCTGTGATTGGTCGGTGGTCCGCTGACTGTTGTCCAGCTCCAGGAAGTCGTCCTGAGAGGAGAAGATGTCGGACAGCAGGTAGCAGCTCTCCTGCTTCGCCTCCTGTTGAGCATCCTGTTGGCGCTTGCTCTTCCTCAGCTGCTCCTGCAGGAGAGGCGTCACCCTCAGGTGCAGGAAGTCTATGATCTCTGCAACAGAAAGTGACATCACAGGTGAGGAGGACATCATGGTAGCTTAACTTAAATCAACTCAAACCGTTCATGCTGTACTCTGTGATATATATTGCAGTACTCTGTGATATATACTGCAGTTCTCTGTGATATATTGCAGTACTCTCTGATATATACTGCAGTACTCTCTGATATACAGTGAAGGAAATAATTTTTTGATCCCTTGCACATTTTGTTTGCCCACTTACAAAGAAATTAACAGTCTGTAATTTTAATGGTAGGTTTATTTTAACAGTGAGAGTAAGAATATCAAAAAGAAAATACAGAAATTGACACTATATAAAAGATTACAATTTATTTGCATTTAAGTGTAGGAAATAAGTATTGATCCCCTTTCAAATCATGTCCTAGTACTTGGTGGAGAAACCCTTGTTGGACACACAGAGGTCAGACGCTTCTTGTAGTTGGTCTCCAGGTCTGTGAACATCTCAGGAAGGATGTTGGTCCACTCCTCTCTGAAGATCCTCTCCAAATCCTGAAGGTTTTGAGGCTGATGCTTGGCCTCTGGAAGCTTCAGCTCCCTCCACAGATGTTCTATGGGATTAAGGTCTGGAGACTGGCTAGGCCCCTCCATCACCTAAATGTGCTTCTTCTTTAGCCCCTCCTGTGTTGCCTTGGCCGTATGTTCAGGGTCATTGTCCTGCTGGAAGACCCCTCCATGACCCATTTTCAGTGTCCTGGCTGAGGGAAGGAGGCTATCGGCCAATATGTTACGGTGCATGGCCCCGTACATTCTCTCCTCGATGCAGGGAAGTTGTCCTGTCCCCCTAGCAGAGAAACACCCACAAAGCAGAATGTTTCCACCTCCATGCCTGACGGTGGCGATGGTCTTCTTGGGCTATCGCCAGCATTTCTCTTCCTCCATACATGGCGTGTTGATTTGATGTCAAAGATCTCGATTTTGGTCTCATCTGACCACAACATCTTCTCTGAATCATTCAGATGTTCATTGTCAAACTTCAGACGGGCCTTTCATCGGCCTTCTTGAGCGGGGGACCTTGCAGGCGCTGCAAGATTTTATCCATTATGGTGTAGTGTGTTACCAATAGTTTTCTTGGTGACTGTGGTCCCAGCTGCCTTGAGATTATTAACAAGTTCCTCCTGTGTAGTTCTTGGCTGCTACCTCACCTTTCTCATTTAGTGGGAATGCTGACACAGCATTCCAACTATCTGTTATGCTACGCACAAAATTCTTTATTATTCCGCCGGGTTATTTTGCACCTCTTCTTCTCTCACATTCCACATCGCAGAAACTCCTTTCAAACCTCAAAACGTTCAGCTCGATCGGGAATCGATGGCTATTACTTTTCTTATTCATAACTTTCATAATTCCAGAGATACATCCCATTATTCATCACATTTTTAACATGGAAGTCAATGGAGAAACCCTTCAGACTTGTAAAATCTTCATGCAACTTCAACTGCTAACTGCTCCTTCATACTTTCACTCAGAAGCCTCATTCCAACTTTAAAATGTTACACATCTTTCTGACATTATTCGTGAAACACAACTTTTAAATCTGATTCGTACTTTTAGAGATATTAAACATTGTTTTAGGGAGGCGTGTGGCGCAGTGGACTAGTGAGTTGGTGTTGGGATCAGGTTCCAACCCCACTGCAGTCAGCAGTGGGGTTTTTTCCTTCATATTTTCTTTTAAACCTGCCATAATTCCCAAACGCTACATTCCTGAGACATCATGTTTCATGAGAAACGTAGGAAAACATCCCGTAGCTTGAAAATTTAAAAAAAGCATTTTCAAGGTGCATTTTCAAACTTTTCAAGCATCTTACAGCTGTTGTAAATTACATATTTATATACACATACTTATACTCAAATGATTATTTCCCTACCTCACATTAGATCAGATGTTCTTTATGCTATAAACAACCAAATGTGTGTTTCGTAATAGCATTCTACACAAGGATGACAAATTAAAGAAAATAAAAGTTTAAAAGTGGATCTGTAAGGCATCATCATATCATATATATTATTCTGAAATGGACCAATCTGCACAATGACTACTTTTACTGTCGCTACTTTAACTATATTTTGATGATAATACTTTTACTTGAGGAACATTTTGATTGAGGGATTTATTCTTGTAACAGAGTATTCCTACACTCTGGTACTTCTACTCTTACTCAAGTACAAGATCTGAGTACTTATTCCACCTCTGGTAGCGTATTAGCCTGAATTGTAGCCACAAAATCAGAGCTGCATAAAAATAGACTCATAATGGTAACAAGTGGAAAATAATATTTACAAATGTGTACAATGATTTGTAGGTAATGTTGACTACTCAAGACACCTGTCTTATACATCTTCAAAGGAAGACTGTGTTTCTTCTACAATTACATGGGATTAAAGCAAAATGTAGTTTTACTTGTATAATACTTCAAGATTTCATATAAAAGCCTGTTTCTAAAATTATCAACCACGCGGTCAAATCCTCAGTTTATAATTTATAACAACATACTAACAAGCTAAGGTCTAATTACACAACCAAGTCTCACGGCATTTCGTGTTATAGTCACGAAATAAATGTAATCTATTGATTCGTGTTTGCCACCACGATTTCCCCCTTTTTTTCGTGTCACGCAGAACGATTTTAAAAGCAATGTATTTCTATTGGTAGTATATTTCGTGCCTGCAGCACGTCTTTTTGTCCGGTCGGGTCTTGGAAGACCAGAAGCTGTGGGGTTCATAAAAACATGTTCTTACCTTTATATATACAGTCTATGGTTTTTACCCAATAGAGAACCGCAGTGACGCGTCCTAAAACCCGGAAGTAAGTTAGCATTTTTACCATGTCCGGTTCCTTCGATAAAAAGCAATACAATTTCTCCATAGGATTTTGGAAAATAGCTCCAAATAAGGTCTGTGTTTGACACAAATTGGAGAGACAGATCACGTTTTGTTCTACGACATTAAATACATCAGCAGTGACCCCGCTGGTGATTTTTGAAGAGTTTACGTGTCGGAAAAACGATGGTTGTTAACAAGTGGCTGAATAGGACTACAGAAGTTGTCCAGGCCGATTTACCTCATCACACCGAACACGTAAAACACTCCCGCTAAGTTTGTTTGCCCTGTTCTGCTTGAAAGCAAGTACCTGCCTCCTGCAAACTGTTCAAACAAACGCTTCAATTTGTACCATTTAGAATCTGTATGTTTGAATATGGATCTTAAGTTGGCGTGACGTTGAAGCAGCGACCGTGCTGTAGTTCGTTTATAGCATAACGTTAGCATTTAGCTTCTGGCGACTAGATTTAAGATTAAAAAATTATAAAAGTAGGATAGACATGTGGATATTATCCGGCTGAACAAAACGTGATCCGTCTCTTAAATGTGTGTCAACCACAGACCTTGGCCCAATCCCAAACCACTCCCTCGACCCTACCCCTCCGTGACGGAGTGAACTCCCCCTGTAGCCACACTCGCAGCTCAACGAGGCTCCCTCCTGTCAGATGGAGGGAGTAAATACAGCAGCAAGCTTTTGGACGGCCTCCCCTCTCTCCAGCAGAAACAGGAAATGCCGTAACTGTATGTAACAACGGTTTCAAATCAGCATCTCTTTGACAAAAATTTTAAATTAATAACTCAAATAAAACTCCAAACATCTTTCATCGCAGTTTATCACTGGATGTTTGCTGGAACTACTTGTTAACAGCTTGTTTCCTGACAGACACACACGCGTTGAGACCGGTCAGGTAGAGACCGGTCTCAAGTCAGCACCACTGCAGACTCGCTGTTTGAGGGCTTGATAGCCCACTCCCCCTCCACACCGCTCCACACTCGTCGCTTTGGAACAGCCCTTAATGTGGCGGACCCTCCGCGTGAACGCGCAAACGGAGGGGGAGTGTGTAGGGGTAGGGTGTAGGGGGCGGTTTGGGAATGGGCCCTTATTTCGAGCTATTTTTCAAAATCCTATGGAGAAATTGCATTGCGTTTTTGACGAAGGAACCGGAAGGAGTTTACTTCCGGATTTTAGGACTCGTCACAGCGGTTCTCTATATCAAGCCACGATTATTGTTTTTATTTTGAATTGTATAATGTCTGGCTTTTTTTTGTCGTCTGTGAGGAAAAGAAATGGGGCTCAGAGCCTCAGAATACTGAAATCTGTATATATTTTTTTCCTTCTAATTTGTTATTATTTGTGACCCGCTCTATCGAAATCAGTCAAAAGTCGCAACGGCTCATTTAAAAAATAAATAAACGTGGATTTGTGTAAAAAAACTAGTTTTTCAGGGTTCGGGTGTTTTGTTTGATTTTAAATAAACAAAGTCTTGGCTTTCAGAATATGAAACTGTTATTGCCAAAATCTCATGATAAATAATTTTTTGAAGCTTGTAAAGGGAAGAAGACAGGCACCTCTCACTCGCACCCTGCTACTCCGCAGCGCAGCCCCCCCTCCCTCCGGCTGAAATTATGAATGTAAGGCGTATAGTAATCATAGACAGTGGCGCCGCCAGGGATTTTGTGCCCCATGAAAAGATAATCACATTGGTTACTTAAAAATGTTTTTCTTAATGTTCTAAAATTGTTTGGGCCCCTGTCAGTCACGGGCCCTTAGAATCATCCTAACTTTTCACCCCCTTACGGCGCCTCTAATCATAGATAACACGGCAGGGTCCGGGACAGTTTGTTTTCATCTGATTTCAAATAAACAAAGTCTTGGCTTTCAGAATATTAAACTTGTTTCGGCAAATTCAGATGATAAATACAACTTTGAAGCTTATAACGGCATAATTACAAGCGGAGAAGGTGACGTCACAGCAGGCATAACAACAGCCGGTGTTTCTTGTGACTGTTTCCCCGGTACACAAACACACTCGTGAGCTTCCCCCAGAACAGTAATACAAACGACAATGTGTCTTCGGGTTAATGTGACTGATTTCGATAGAGCAAGTCACCTTTGGTTTAGGCACGAAACATACTATCAGTAGAAATACATTGCTTTTTAAATCGTTCTGTGTCGAATCAATAGATTATATTTCGTGACACCATAGGATGGCGACTGTAACGCACATATTAACATAGGTACGCTCCTCTGAAATTATTGTCGAGTTCGCTATTCAGCTTGTTAACGTTAGCTTAAAGAAACGTAACATGCAACGTTAGCCTAATCTAAAATGCTCTACTACGGCGTACCTTTCATTTGGCTCGTCAGCGCATACTCTCCCATTGTGAACAACTGAAATTATTTTTTGCAAACTTTGCAGGAGGCATTAACGTGGGCTTGACCCTCGTCTTAGCCATGGCTTGTATTTGTCTTCTGCTAGCCAACGCTCGTTGAAACTGCAACTTCCTGGCATACTGTCATCTATCACTCATCAGAATGCCAAGGTCACACGTAACAAAAACACTTGCCGGTCACGCGCATAGGCCGGAGCGGAGCTGTTTTATGTAAAAGCGAAGCAATTAAGCGCGCTCCGACTTCTTTATTTTCTTTTAATCTAAAAAGCGAAGTAAAGCATTTACAATTTCAAGCACTTTATCCCAAATTCAAGCAGTATTTCCCAAAATTCAAGCACTTTCAAACCTTGAAAACACCTCATAAATTGTCAAGCATTTTCAAGGATTTCCAGCACCCGTACGAACCCTGAAAAATAATTAAACAAATTGCCTCTTGAGGGCATGAAGTGACAGAAACTTTCAACATGTCTCCATTAAACCCCATTGTAAATTCAGCCTCATCCCCACCACCACAGCAGCCGCATACCTTTAGTTAATCTGCCAAAAAGGCCACATTATTAACCCAAAAGTACACAAAAAGTACACTGCAGATGCTCAAGTTCCTTGACATGCTTCACGCTTTTGAATTTCACCGATATCTGTTACGGTTCTTCAACAAAACGTTCACATGTAACAGGTTTATCTCTCATTCAGAACAATGAAAATGCTCTCCTCTCACTGATTACAGCACATCACCATGGAAACCTTTGATCTCTGGACACCTCGTTAGCTCAAATATAAACACCTGTGTCATGGAACACGATGATGTCATAACTCCAACTGACATACTCAGAGCACCAGACTTCAAATAAAAGTTAACGGTCCAGCCCTCAACAGCTCTACGTCAATTATTACATCATATGCCGTTTCCATGGAAACACATTCCTCGCCATAAAAGACGATGTTGCGATTAATCCAAAGTACAACATATAATAAGTACCCTGTATTGATGCAAAACAAGTGACATTTGACCTTTCAGGGTATATGCAGGAATCCTGAAGTCAAATTTAATACCTTTTAAGACCTTTTTTAAGACCCTTTCCATACATTTTAAGACCTCATCGCAACTTTGAGTTCTAACCGGTTACATTGGCAACACACTTTACCTCACATTTACTATATTGATTGTAAGATAGCAAAACTAAACAGAGTGCAGACAGACTACTGAAGCCTCCTCTCCACATGAACTTCAACCTCTCTGTGAAGGTCAGGTTTAATGCAGTATGCTGCTTTTTTGCTTCTGTAGACTCTGTGCTCTTTCATTCCAGTAAAACTCCTCAGAAACCATTAGAAACCAGTATTTGACCAATAAACAAAACTTTGAACTATGAAATATGTTAAACTTTGGTGAGCTTCAGCGGGGTAATGCCATATAGGAGCTCCCTCACAAATACCCAGGGGTTAAATTGGGCTGGGGCTGTCCGGGGCTAAGCCCTGGCACATAGGACGATGCTCTGACGTCATCACCCTCACAAATTTGTCATATGTTTACAAAAAAGGATATATATGTTAAGACTTTTCTCATTCTTAATATAGACTATATTTAGGGTCTATATGTGTTGACTTTACTTTAAAATAGCAGATCTCTGTGACCGGATATAGTTTGGCTTAGACCCCGGCCCCACAAGGAGGCATGCGGTAAAACGCATACGCAAGCGCAAAAAAGGCTTCCGTTCACACGCATTCGATTCATTAACGTGTCCGTTCACACTAGACCGCTGGAAATGCTGGAAACGATGTAGCACATATGCCAGGCCTGTAAGTGGCGCAGCTGCCGCCCGAAATACACCAAAAGCAGCGAAGAAGACCCCGGAGCATGGTTGCCATGGTTGCCCTTCTGTTTATTCTCCGCGATGGACGGCGTGTTCTCCTGCTGTATCTCTCAGGTAGTCCACCAGCAGATGAAAAACACCCACCTCTCCGCCTCTTCCAAGGAACGAGGGGACCGTGCGGCAGTTTCCGTAAAAAAAATGTTCCGCCGGTCAACATGTCCGTTAAAGTTTAAATCTTCCGTACAAAATTAGAAAAGTGCCGGTCAGAGGTCTTCTTTGTTATTTATTGAGCTTTAAAACAAATTGATAACGACTCTGTTCTCTGTATAATAATATAATAATATTTAATAAACGGTGACTGCCTCTCCTTTCCTCCCCCTCTTCTGACAGCCCAGCAGCAGCAGGAGACGTGGGGAGAGGGAGGCGGGCTATTTCATCGTTATCAGAAAATGATCATATAGGGCACACACGGAGCCGTTGGACCCCCAGAGCGTTGCGTATGCTGGTCTACACACCTTGGGACCCGTTACCGTAGTCGTTTAGTTCCCCCCCCACCCCCCCACACAGAGCGGAGCAAGGCAACGAAACTTAAAATAATAAGCAGCATTTTACGGCGTGCTATGCATGGGGCCACCTTGTGGGGTTTCCCGACATGTCGTTTCAGTAAATTAAAGGGTGTTTCATGTTGTCGTTGCTGTGAACCTTCTTAATACCTTGGAAAATGCCGTTTAATACTTTTTAATAGCCTTAATTTTTGCTAAATTGATTTATCAACTTTTAATACATTTTAAGACCCCGCGGACACCCTGCCTTTTTAGAGAAGTTTAGCAAAAAAAAAACTCCACCTCTGAGGTCATTTGGGTGGAAATGGGCGTTTTTGCCGATTCTCTGGAACCCAAGGGTCGGTTTTGATGATTGACATCTCTTTTGAACCGTTAGAGCCAATGGAATCCAAGGGGAATTTCCACATACACACCAACGTTACCATTGAGAAGTGGGGGCTATGCGCACGCAGTTTGCCAAAAGCGAAAGCTGTCTTACGCTCTGGAATCTGAAAACTAGTTTTATTGCTGATGGATTATCAGAAATCATTTCAAAGTGACACAGACACATTGGATTAACCTATGGATTAACCTTGAGCAGCGTTTTTATCTTTTTAATGCCATTGAAGACAACTTTTGATCAGACAACGACAAAGGTAAGGCATATTGCCGTGCTAGCTACCTAATGCCAAGTGTGATGTCTGTTTTTGTTTATAATGTTGTGAGTTCTGATCATGGAGTGATGATATAGATACCTATCGATTCTGTGTATTTTCACGATGCTAATTGATATGTTGGATTTGCATTTACGATAAGTAATAAGGGTGTTATACTCTGAGTTCTGTGCTAACGGCGTTAGCATTTTTTCGCTCAGGGCTAATTCAGAGGCTCAGCGTTAGCCTTGTGTTTTTTTTGGTAAAAATTGTTCATATCATCAGTTAGCTGAGTTTCTTCCCGTTATATGGATATGAAACATTCATAGTTTATTAAATATTAAGAAACCCTCAGACGCTATTTCCTGCAGATGATACGCATCTAAGCGTATTATGGGATGTCATCAAATACCGTTGGCATGGTGACAGATCGTTCGCCATCAAGTTAGTTCAAAAGTTTGCAGTTCAAATATTCTGCTGCTTTTCCAAGCCTTTTTACTTTCCTTTCTTCTCTCATCACACATTCAAGCCCCCAGTGAAATGTATCATTTACATCTAAATTCCTCACTTTCTTCTTACACATTACATTTCAGCATATCAGTTTAGCGTCAACTTTTTAGCATAAAGCATTCCCACTAGCAATTTCTTCAGGAATTGCACTCTCTAGTTATCATCAATACCCTATGGGGCGAGGCCTTAAGTTGAGCTCCAGACCGACTGATGGCGATTGATGGTCATTTTGTGTTTCTTCCATTTCCAAGTAATCGTATCAACAGTTGCTTCCTTCTCACGAAGCTGCTTTCTGATGGTCTACAGATGTAGCGATTCATTTCAGACAGTTTGAAATGCGAGGGCCGTGATTGGTATGTGATCTGCCCCCGCTCAAGGGAAAACCTCCAGTTTGACTTGAGACCGCCCCCGTGATAGATAAATGTAATTATAATGAAGCCAGCTGCAATGGATCATTGATCCACCAGGGGGTGCAGTGGGGTTCCACACTGGAGCTCATGTGAAATAAAGTCAGATACAGTACGCTGGATGTACAGCGGAACTTTGTTAAGATCCATATGTCACGGATATCATACTCTGTGCTAAATAAGAGACATGTAATCATTTAAAAAACATCACCATGTTGTTATTTAACAAAATAATGTTGTTTGTCGAAAAAAACGAACAGGAGGAAATGCCCGGCTCTCGATTTTTAATCCTAATTTAATCATCAACTTCACCACGATCATTTATGTTTATGTTCGCCGAATTGACATGAAATCACTGACACATATGAATATACTATATTCAACTTCATTAAAACGTTATTAACGTGCCTAAACTCAGTAATTCACTAAAAATATTTATATTTTAATGGAGCCTCGTCGGCAGATCAGGATCCCAAAGCGTAGCGGAGGGATCCTGATCTGGATGACGGGTGTTATTTTCCCCATAAGGAACAAGTCGCTGCAAATTATCCCGCTTATTACATGGCCACATTCTCAACAAAGTAACGACATGACTCCCAATATTAATTTAAATGCTTTTATGGATTTAGAAAATGTTTTTATTGATTTAAAAAATAGTTGTATTGATTTAAATTGACATGCATCCGCTAAGAAAAATAGTCCGTTGTTACCGTTTTTTAAACAGTGTGAATGAAACGGCAGTTCTCTCCCCCCTTCAAAACGGCGAATTTCGCCGAAAGGTGACAAGTTTGCATCACTGAACATAGACAGAGCACAACTGAAACATAACATCTGAGATGTAACAACATAATACACTTTTTGGGGATGCTTGGGATGTGAGTGAGGGACACGGCTTAGAACGGGCGTGTCGCCTAGCAGGACAGGAGAGTGTGTGCACCAGTCTGCCTTGATCTATGAATTCATGTCCGTGACACTCACTGATGCCCACAGCTGTTTTATAGAAGGAAATTCCTTCACTTCATGAAAGTGTTTTAACCACACACACCTCTACACACACATGACGGGTGTTATTTTCTCCATAAGGAACAAGTCGCTCAACAAAATAACGACATGACTCCCAATATGAATTGAAATGCTTTTATGGATTTAGAAAATGTTTTTATTGATTTAAAAAATAGTTGTATGTATTGATTTAAATTGACATGCATCCGCTAAGAAAAATAGTCCGTTGTTACCGTTTTTTAAACAGTCTGAATGAAACGGCAGCTCTCAGCTGTGTATTTACATAACTAATGGCCCATCAACCACAGCTCTCTCCCCCCCTCCCCCCTTGATCTTTCTTCTCCAGCAGCTAAATTAACGGTAGGTTACTCTGAGTGACAAGCTTACAGTTAGACACAACACTGTCATTGCAAGTGACCCTCAGTTAGTGGACTTTTATGTTCAACTGCTAAATTCGTTACTGATCAAAAAGGGCTTCTACTGTACCTAATTACCTTAACACTAGAACCGCCAGAGGTTTTTGTATAGGCCTACCTAAACCCGTCAAATCCCGCTATTAGAATGCAATTTTTAACAACATAGGGTGCTACATAGCACACTTTCAGGAAAAGTCACGGACTGAGAGACTTTAATATTTTATTGAAAAAAAGTTACATTGCACACACACAACACACATCACACAAATTGACCCGATTGGCCGTTCTAGTGTTAAATAAACTCACTAATTAATGAAACCAGTTCAATACGCATTATTCTTATTCTTATCATTCTTTATGAGCGCAGAAATAGTCTTAAAATCAGATCAGTTTTTTAAATGAAATCTGACGGCAGGCAGTTAGCTCTGATCACCTATGATAAATGCACCGCACCTAATCGCTGGCCATTCGGCCACAGACACTGTTCGAAATGGGGGGGAGCTAGGGGGAGCTTGGCTCCCCCGAAGAGGGAGGGAGCTCCCCTGAAGGCTGACTTTGAGATAAATAGGGAGAGCCCAAAACAATCGTGCATATTTGTGTCACACAGATTAGAAATGTTGAGTTTCTGTAAATAACAGTTCTTGAAATAAATAATAGTTATTGTTCATTACAGTTTCTGAATATTTGTTTTATATTTGTGAATATGTCTGGGTGTTGCCATCTGTACGTGGCGGCGCTGCATTCATACTTACGTTGCTAAGGTTATGGCGGTGATGCCGGCGCGGTATTTGAAATGTTCATATTGATATTTTTTTAACTCTGGCTTTGTAATAAAAAATATGGCAAAACGAAAACAGCCAAGCGTCACAGCTTTTGGATTCACAAGCAAAGAAGCGAAGGAGTCTAAAAATGACAACGTGAACGGAAAACAACTTTTAGTTTGCCGGCTGTAAGCGGCGTTAGGGTCGAGCTTGACAGCTCCACACCGAGGGAGAGGCCTGCCGATGCGGAGCCTGAAGAGGCTTCAACAACGGCCACATCCGCCGGCATAGTGACACCGTCTGTATTAGTAGAAGAGTGTTTTATAGCAATTGATCGCATCCGCACTGCTGCGCCAGTCAACAGAGCGTGCGTGTGACATATTTAGTAGCAGGATGTGCTCTGAAAAATAGGGCTCCCCGAAAGCAAATGGCTAATTCGAAAACTGACAGAGCTCCCTCTATACAAATCAAACTGTAGACGGTGTGAAAGCACCTATTGTTTTAAATAATGGTCGGAATGTGACCTGTAAGCCTTCTGAATTACCGTGGGACAGCACATTCTAAACTAAAATGTTCAATCAATAAAGTAACATCTTATCTTATCTTAAAAATATCTTCACATTAATAATAATAATAAATCATACAGTATGTGTCCGAAAGGGAGCAGGAGGAAGCAAACACAAAAATATACAAAAAATATACTGCATATTAAAGCAAACGATTGTAAAGGTAAAAGTATGAGCATAACAAATAAAGAAGTGTAATGTAATCATTACATTATAATTATGATTATTTAATATATAAAGACTATATATTATTGAATTACAAGATTAGATATACTTTAGTTAATCTGAAATATTGATGTGTTCAAATGCTTTTCAAAACACAACTGAAAGTCCATGAAACTTGTCTTTCTGTATTTGTGAATGAAGCGCCATCTCCTGGTTAAAACCTGACATTGAAAATCTGGCAACGCCCTCTTGGAAAATAGTGGGAGGGCTTAACATTCCTCTATACTGCTCTTTGGCAGGTCGTAGGCAGGAAGCTGTAAGCTGGAGTCTGAAATTCAGTGCTACATCTGTACAAACTGAATTTGATCTCTTTTCGACACATCCAATTGAACTTGTAAAGAAGTAAAGTTGGTTTTATGGTCATGGGGGAAAATCTGGTAAGCTGCTGGCTAATCAGTTGAGAAAATACAAGGCTAAGCAGTTCATAACTCAAATTGCCAAGGAGGATGGCAGTATCACCTCAGGCCACACCGCCATTAATGCAAGTTCAGGAATTGTATTCTAGGCTCTACTCTTCTGAATTTCACAATGATAACAAATGATGGAAGGTTTCTTAAACAACTTAAGCCTCCCCAAAATCTCTACTGAACATAGTGTATGACTGGAGGAGCCTATTTCGCAAGCTGAAATAGCTATAGCTATCTCCTCCCCCTACAGTCTGTAAAATATCCAGGACCCGACGGGTTCCCTGCAGAGTTCTTCAAAACGTTCTCTTCACTGATTTCTCCTGAACTCAGTTTAGTTCTGTCAGAATCTTTCAAACAAGGCAAACTTCCCTTATCATTTTATGAAGCAACCATCATTCTTATTGCAAAGAAAGGTAAAGTCCAGATTGAATGTTCCTCCTATAGGCCTATCTCTTTATTAAACGTTGATGCCAAAATTCTGGCTAAAGTTCTGGCCCGAAGATTGGAGAACATCTTGCCAACAATTGTCTCAGAAGACTAAACTGGTTTTGTCAAAAACCGCCAATCATATTTCAATACACATCGTTTATTTAATATCTTGTACTCTCCCTCTGATTCAGTTCCTGAGTGTGTTATTTCCTTGGATGCTGAAAAAGCGTTAGAGCCGTCTCCAAAGGCGTTCCCGAGTACATCCAACTGGCCTCACAACCACAGACCACATCAGGGGAGCCCATCTGCATGCTATCGTCATCTCCGGGGTCCTGACCTGACTGCAGTTCGTTGTGGTAACTGACTTGAGTGGGCAAATGCTTACCTTCGTTGGCATCTGGAACTTTGGAAAGGTGTTCTCTTCTCTGTGAAACCCGGTTTTCACTGTACAGGCAAGATGGCAGACATGTGCGTGAGCGGTTTGCTGATGTCAACGTTGTGAATCGAGTGGCCCATGGTGGGTGTGGGGTTGTGGTATGAGCAGGTGTAGGTTACGGACAACGAACACAGGTGTATTTTATTGATGGCATTTTGAATGCACAGAGTTACCGTGACGAGATCCTGAGGCCCGTTGTTGTTCCATACATCATCCACAATCACCTCATATTGCAGCATGATAATGAACGACCCCATGTTGCAAGGATCTGTACACAATTCAAGCTGAAAACATCCCAGTTCTTGCATGACCTGCTTCCTTACCGGACATGTCACCCATTGAGCATATTAGGGATGCTCTTGATCAGTGTATACGACAGTTTGTTCCAGTTCCTGCCAACATCCAACAACTTCACACAGCCATTGAAGAGGAGTGTAAAACCCATGAGGCCTGACATGGTCATATGGTCGGAGGAGGAAGATCATCATTATTGAGCTGACAGCCCCTTTGAAATACAGGTGCGAAGAGGCCTCCGAAAGGAGGGTTAAGCCAAAAAGTACCAGGACCTGGTCCATCAATGCATGGACAAAGGGTAGCAGACCTGGCTATATCCAGTTGAAGTTGGCTGCAGGGGCTTCCCGGTGCAATCAGTGTGAAAGATGCTCACAGCTCTGGGACTAACAGGAAGGGAGCTGAATACAGTTGCTCATAGGTTGGGGGAGGCAGCGGAAAGAGCTCTTGTTAGCTCTGGAACAGACGGGAGGAGTTGTGCTGGAAGCTGGAAGCCAGGGGAGGATGGGCAGTGGTGATTCAGGGTGGAAACGCCGCCTGACAACATCCTCTCTTTGCCGAAAGCCATAGTTATAAGTTTATGACTGAAGGTGTTAGCAGTAGATGTATCTAACAGTGATATATACTAGGGTACTCAGCAGTATTAGTGTAGTAATCAGCAGTATTACTGTAGTTCTCCCTAGTATATTAGTAGTATTACTGTAGTAGTCAGGTGTATAGCAGTACCTCCGTAGAACAGGCCGCTCCAGTGAGGAACTCTGGAAACCTTCAGTCTGTGGAAACTCTTCTGAACACAGACAGGAGTCACCTTCCTGAAACACACACACACACACACACACACACACACACACACACACACACACACACACACACACACACACACACACACACACACACACACACACACACACACACACACACACACACACACACACACACACACACACACACACACACACACACACACACACACACACACACACACAGTAAGGAGAGACCTTGTTACCATGGTTACCACCTGGTCACCTTGGTTACCAGCTCTGTATGAGTGGGTGACAGTTTGAAATTATGACCTCACCCGACAGTATGAGCGACCTCGTCCCAGTCAACATCGCACACGTCCTCCACACGCATGTTGTACAGCCTGAGACACACAACATATTGGAATTTAAATAATTATTATGATTTTCTTTAATTATTATTATTACAATTATTTATCTTTTACATTAAAAATATCATTATTATTAAAATTATCATTAGTGCTGATAAAACCCAGAATCTGTTTGAAAATAATAGATAAATAATAAATAATAATTACAGGTCGACAGTGATTAGGTGTTTTATTTTGAAAGGGACTCACGTGTTAATGAGGACGATTTTAGCCTCCAGTCCTTCAGGTCCTCTGTTGAATGTGCTCACACCTGAGGCCAGCTTACCCTTCAGCAGAGAGAACCTGCAACACAGCAACACCGTTATTGATGTTATTATTAGGGTCTGAGACCAGAGGTCGGCAAAGACCCTATTGTAATCGCTCGCGCAGCTAGTCCGCGCGAGCCCAGTCACGTGACTGCAACTCGCATGCTTGATATCCGTAGGATCAATTTAATCGCTTATTGATATTGATCCGATTACTAGGGTCTGAGACCAGAGGTCGGCGAAGACCCTATTGCAGGGGTCATCAACCTTTTTTAGGATAACTACTTTAAAAAAATAAAACAAGTCGGGGGCTTCTTTTACTCCTCTTTTTTTTGTTTTTTGCAGTGTATATATTTATCACATTTTAACATTATTATATTCCAACCTTTAACCTTTGTGTGCTGTTTGGGTCTGTGGGACCCATTTTCAGTGTTTATTAAAAGAAAATGTGTGCAATTTAGGGGTGTAACGGTATCCGTATTCGTCCCGTATCGTCACGGTTCGGACGTCACGGTTCGGCACATACAGTCACACGACGAATACGCCTTTTTTGTGGGAAAAAAGTCTGTCATTCAGGGCAGTATCCATACAGATGGAGCGATTCATTTCGGACAGTTTGAAACGCGAGGGCCGTGATTGGTACGTGATCTGCCCTCGCTCAAGGGAAAACCTCCAGCTTGACTTGAGACCGCCCCCGTGATAGATAAATGTAATTATAATGAAGCCAGCTGCAATGGATCATTGATCCACCAGGGGGTGCAGTGGGGTTCCACACTGGAGCTCATGTAAAATAAAGTGAGATACAGTATGCTGGATGTACAGCGGAACTTTGTTAAGATCCATATGTCACGGATATCATACTACTGTGCTAAATAAGAGACATGTAATCATTTACAAAACATCACCATGTTGTTATTTAACAAAATAATTTTGTTATTCGAAAAAAACGAACGGGAGGAAATGCAGCCCAGCTCTCGATTTTTAATCCTAATTTAATCATCATCTTCACCACGATCATTTATGTTTATGTTCGCGGAATTGACATGAAATCACTGACACATATGAATATACTGTATTCAACTTCATTAAAACGTTATTAACGTGCCTAAACTCAGTAATTCACCAAAAATATGTATATTTTAATGGAGTTTCGTCGGTCGTCGTCGATGAAGGGTGTTATTTTCCCCATAAAGAACAAGTCGCTGCAAATTATCCCGCTTATTACATGGCCACATTCTCAACAAAGTAACGACATGACTCCCAATATTAATTGAAATGCTTTTATGGATTTAGAAAATGTTTTTATTGATTTAAAAAATAGTTGTATGTATTGATTTAAATTCACATGCATCCGCTAAGAAAAATAGTCCGTTGTTACAGTTTTTTAAACAGTCTGAATGAAACGGCAGCTCTCAGCTTTGTATTTACACAACTAATGGCCCATCAACCACAGCTCTCTCCCCCCCTCCCCCCCTGATCTTTCTTCTCCAGCAGCTAAATTAACAGTAGGTTACTCTGAGTGACCATAGACTGTATGTGACAAGCTTACAGTTAGTGACGTAACAACACCATAAAAGCTGGTGGGTTGAAAGCAATACGGGAGGTAAAAATAACTACAATAATTGTGACTTATTTATTGTGGCTTTTATGTTTTTAGGTATAACATTTTATGTAATTCAGGCTTATAGTTCACCCTTCTCTAAAAGATTTAATAAATCCTTCCAACACACATTGTAAAAAATAGCTTACTGTAAGTTAAGAAATCATTTCAATATGTACATCTTCTGATGTAACAACAATAACATTATAAATAGTAACATAGCTGAACATGGTATTGCACATTTAGCTTTGAGTGTTACTGACCTGAGATGTTTTTATTACATGAATTAAGGTGACTGAGGCTTTTTAACATACAGGGATGCAAACTCATCAGGTATGAAAAAGGTGACAAGGATCCGAGCCCCCGGCTCCCCCACCCCACGGAATGACAGAGGATTTTAGCAGTCAGAACAACTAAAGCAGCAGTGTTAATAATAACAGCCAAAGAGTCACATAATAGAAATATATAAAAGCATTTATTTCAAATTGTGTAGCAGTCAGTTTATAATTTTGGCAGCACTGTTGAGCATTTTGAAATGCTCAACAATTTTGAAAATGTATTTTCAGGCCTCTGTGCAAGGCTTAGTCTTTCTATCTTTATAGCCACATGGTGTAAAGTAACTAAGTTCATAAACTCAACAAGTAGTACTATACTTGGGCACAATTTTGAGATACTTGTAATTTATTTAAGTATTTCAATGTTTTGCTACTTTGTTCTTCTACTCCACTACAGTTCAGAGGTACATGGTGTACTTTGACTCCACTACATGTATGTAATACCTTTAGTTACTTCACAGATCTGGATTAATTAAGTGAAATATAATCAAGTGTTAAATCAGACTTTAGTTCCACCTGGAGTAAATCCACAAGCTACCCTGCAGTATACAAAGTCATTCAAACTAGCTGCACCTTTAGCAGCTTTGAGAACACTTTCATGATCAATCATTATAAAACATATCATATCTATTATTCTGAAATGGACCAATCTGCACAATGACTACTTTTACTGTCGCTACTTTCACTATATTTTGATGATAATACTTTTCTACTTTTACTTGAGGAACATTTTGAATGCAGGACTTTTACTGTAACAGAGTATTCCTACACTCTGGGACTATTACTTTTACTCAAGTACAAGATCTGAGTACTTCTACTTTTACTCAAGTACAATATATATACTTATACCACCTCTGTTTATAGCCTATGAAAAAAACTATTAGAAATAGAAGGCTAAAGCTAACGTTCGCAGATAGTGACAATGTATGCTAGCTAGCTAGCTCAACGATTCCTTAAATAATATTGCCACAGAAAAACTTTTCAGTTCACATCACGCTCTGCCGCTCCGACAGGGAGCTCTGCTCTGAACACCTGAACGGCCCGTTCTAACAGCTGTTCACCAGCGGTCCAGTCTGTGCCACAGTGACTCCGGACGCACAGTTAATATTAACGAACGCACCCGTAGGTAATATAGCTGCTGAAGCTAGACCATGATCTCGAAGCAGCAGAGCCGTATTATACATCCACCATGAGCAGAGCCGACAGGCAGGAAGACTCGTGCACACAGCTCGTACTTCATTATAATATATAAAAAAAGAACACCATGCGTGTCATGATGGCACATAACAGCTCACGGCCGCAGATTACTCCGGGTCCCAGCCCCCCCCATACCCCAAAAATATTTGTATTGCAGATCTACATGAATCACACAAACAACTTATTTTGGATTCAAAACGGCGAATTTCGCCGAAAGGTGACAAGTTTGCATCACTGAACATAGACAGAGCACAACTGAAACATAACATCTGAAACGATGTAACAACATAATACACTTGTTGTGGGGATGTTTGGGATGTGAGGAGTGAGGGACACGGCTTAGAACGGGCGTGTCGCCTGGCAGGACAGGAGAGTGTGTGCACCAGTCTGCCTTGATCTATGAATTCATGTCCGTGACACTCACTGCTGCCCACAGCTGTTTTATAGAAGGAAATTCCCTCACTTCATGAAAGTATTTTAACCACACACACCTCTACTACACACACATGACGGGTGTTATTTTCCCCATAAGGAACAAGTCGCTGCAAATTATCCCGCTTATTACACGGCCAAATTCTCAACAAAGTAACGACATGACTCCCAATATTAATTGAAATGCTTTTATGGATTTAGATTTTTTTTTTATTGATTTAAACAATAGTTGTATGTATTGATTTAAAAAATAGTTGTATGTATTGATTTAAATTGACATGCATCCGCTAAGAAAAATAGTCAGTTGTTACAGTTTTTTAAACAGTCTGAATGAAACGGCAGCTCTCAGCTGTGTATTTACACAACTAATGGCCCATCAACCACAGCTCTCTCCCCCCCTCCCCCCTTGATCTTTCTTCTCCAGCAGCTAAATTAACGGTAGGTTACTCTGAGTGACAAGCTTACAGTTAGACACAACACTGTCATTGCAAGTGACCCTCAGTTAGTTGACTTTTATGTTCAACTGCTAAATTCGTTACTGATAAAAAAAAAGGGCTTCTACTGTACCTAATTACCTTAACACTAGAACCGCCAGAGGTTTTTGTATAGGCCTACCTAAACCCGTCAAATCCCGCTATTAGAATGCAATTTTTAACAACATAGGGTGCTACATAACACACTTTCAGGAAAAGTCAGGGACTGGGATACTTTAATATTTTATTGAAAAAAAGTTACATTGCACACACACAACAACACATCACACAAATTGACCCGATTGGCGGTTCTAGTATTAAATAAACTCACTAATTAATGAAACCAGTTCAATACGCATTATTCTTATTCTTATCATTCTTTATGAGCGCAGAAATAGTCTTAAAATCAGATCTGTTTTTTAAATGAAATCTGACGGCAGGCAGTTAGCTCTGATCACCTATGACAAATGCGCCGCACCTAATCGCTGGCCATTCAGCCACAGACACTGTTCGAAATGGGGGGGAGCTAGGAGGAGCTTGGCTCCCCCGAAGAGGGAGGGAGCTCCCCTGAAGGCTGACTTTGAGATAAATAGGGGGAGCCCGAAACAGTCGTGCATATTTGTGTCACACAGATTAGAAATGTTGAGTTTCTGTAAATAACAGTTCTTGAAATAAATAATAATTATTGTTCATTACAGTTTCTGAATATTTGTTTTATATTTGTGAATATGTCTGGGTGTTGCCATCTGTATGTGGCGGCGCTGCATTCTTACTTACGTTGCTATGATTATGGCGGTGATGCCGGCGCGGTATTTGAAATGTTCATATTGATATTTTTTTAACTCTGGCTTTGTAATAAAAAAATATGGCAAAACGAAAACAGCCAAGCGTCACAGCTTTTGGATTCACAAGCAAAGAAGCGAAGGAGTCTAAAAATGACAACGTGAACGGAAAACAACTTTTAGTTGGCTGGCTGTAAGCGGCGTTAGGGTCGAGTTTGACAGCTCCACACCGAGGGAGAGGCCTGCCGATGCGGAGCCTGAAGAGGCTTCAACAACGGCCACATCCGCCGGCATAGTGACACCGTCTGTATTAGTAGAAGAGTGTTTTTATAGCAATTGATCGCATCCGCGCTGCTGCGCCAGTCAACAGAGCGTGCGTGTGACATATTTAGTAGCAGGATGTGCTCTGAAAAATAGGGCTCCCCGAAAGCAAATTTAATGTAATTCGAAAACTGACAGAGCTCCCTCTATACAAATCAAACTGTAGAAGGTGTGAAAGCACCTATTGTTTTAAATAATGCTCGGAATGTGACCTGTGAGCCTTCTGAATTACCGTGGGACAGCACATTCTAAACTAAAATGTTCAATCAATAAAGTAACATCTTATCTTATCTTAATAATATCTTCATATTAATAATAATAATAAATCATACAGTATGTGTCCGAAAGGGAGCAGGAGGAAGCAAACACAAAAATATACTGCATATTAAAGCAAAACGATTGTAAAGGTTAAAGTATGAGCATAACAAATAAAGAAGTGTAATGTAAACATTTACATTATAATTATGATTATTTAATATATAAAGACTATATATTATTGAATTACAAGATTAGATATACTTTAGTTGATCTAAAATATTGATGTGTTAAAATGCTCTTCAAAACACAACTGAAAGTCCATGAAACTTGTCTTTCTGTATTTGTGAATGAAGCGCCATCTCCTGGTTAAAACCTGAAATTGAAAATCTGGCAACGCCCTCTTGGAAAATAGTGGGAGGGCTTAACATTCCTCTATACTGGTCTTTGGCTGGTGGTAGGCAGGAAGCTGTAAGCTGGAGTCCGAAATTCAGTGCTCCATCTGTAACACTATTTATAATCCAGGGAGCGGTATTGCGCCTAAAAGCTGTTAGCCAGCCACCCTTAAACAACAAATGAAGAACAAGAAGAAACATAACAACAAAAAGAACAAACTACAAGAAGAAGAAAAGTTAGTATGGCGATTTCAGATAACAAAGGAGGTAGAACCCTTCTTTTAGGGTGCATTCACACCTAACGGTACGTCTACACTACAGGCATAAAAGATGCTTTCAACGCTTCGCCCATTCATTTGAATGGGGTGACGTAGAAGATGTTTAATCTTCGCCGAACTGCATTGTGGGGAGCATGGCATGGCTTTGCAAGCATCACGAGCATCTATCGGCATCAAAAGTTGAACAATGTTCAACTTTTGAGGCTCGATGCTTGGAATCAGCCAATCAAATCGTGTTTATGCAAATCCCGCCAGTGCAAGCGCAGCCAATCAAACCGCGTGCAAGCTGGGAGAGCCAGACCGCAGTTCATTTCCTCATATTCCAAACGAGATATTACGGTAGCAAATCAACCGGTTCTTTACGACCGGAACTATTTACCGGGATACAAACCGGAGGAACCAGGCATGGAGGGAGGTGGCAGAGACAGTGGGTGAAACTGATAGTTTTTTCGCCTATTTGGAGAGTTTATATCCAGTTTACTTCGTTTTAACATTGCTATTGCTTTGTATGTCGGGGGCGGGAGATTCATGTGATTGGTTGCTCGCAAAAAATCGCCAAGCTTCAGACACGCCCAGCCTCAAGATTTTTTCATGCCTTTAGTGAAGACGGGCCGTAATAGTAAATTTTCTGGTGCTCACCAGACAACAGTTTGTTACATTGTTTCCTTTTTCAGAAGGTTTGGTTTACGTTCACACGGGCAAAATTCAAACGGACTATAAACTTTAAACACAAGTCATGTGCACGGAAATGCTGTTCAACCATTGGTCAGACATTAAGGGGGTAAAAACGCAAATCCCGGCAATTTCTACCGTAGCCTCTACCATGGAGAATCGGCACTTTCGGCAGGTTATTCTCATGCTGCTGTTAATCTGGAGATCAACAGACACTCGCGGCCCGCGCATATGATTATATAATCAGACAACGTCTGTAGGAGCCAATTAACATCTGTGGGTATAAAGGTAGGAACCTATGTTTGGTGGTGAGAGGTTCCGCCGGAAGGCCATACAGTTTTTGACCACACACGGAGAACACACACACAGAGAACACACACTCACGGAGCACACACGAAGCACACACACAAGACGGGATTACAAGCAAAGCAAAGGTATTGTGTAAACGGTAATATCGTGTGGTGAATATGGAAAGAAGCAATTAAAATGGAAACCAGTAAAATGGAAATAAATGGACTGTTTCAAACTGGAAACTTGGTTTCTGACCTTTATTCGGCAGCAATCTTGTGTGCGTCAATTACACCCACAAAGCGTATCCTCAGAGGCTTAAAGCGTTGGCTTGGCCTCTACATACAGGACTGTCTCAGAAAATTAGAATATTGTGATAAAGTTCTTTATTTTCTGTAATGCAATTAAAAAAACAAAAATGTCATACATTCTGGATTCATTACAAATCAACTGAAATATTGCAAGCCTTTTATTATTTTAATATTGCTGATTATGGCATACAGCTTAAGAAAACTCAAATATCCTATCTCTAAATATTAGAATATCATGAAAAAGTATACTAGTAGGGTGTTCAACGAATCACTTGAATCGTCTAATTAACTCGAAACACCTGCAAGGGTTTCCTGAGCCTTGAAAAACACTCAGCTTGGTTCAGTAAACTAAATCACAAGTATGGGGAAGACTGCTGATCTGACTGCTGTCCAGAGGACCGTCATTGACACCCTCCATCAGGAGGGTAAGACACAAAAAGAAATTTCTCAAAGAGCAAGCTGTTCACAGAGTGCAGTTTCAAAGCACATCCACAAAAAGTCTGTTGGAAGGGGGAAATGTGGCAGGAAACGCTGCACAACCAAGAGAGATGACCGCAGCCTTAACAGCATTGTGAAGAAGAGTCGCTTCCAGAATTTGGGGGAGCTTCAAAGACAGTGGACTGAAGCTGGAGTCCAGGTATCAAAAGTCACTGTTCACAGACGTGTCCGGGAAATGGGCTACAATAGCCGTATTCCCATGGTCAAGCCACTTCTGAACTCAAGACAACGGAAGAGGCGTCTGACTTGGGCTAAGGAAAAGAAGCACTGGACAGTTGCACAGTGGTCCAAAGTCCTCTTTTCAGACGAAAGCAAGTTTTGTATTTCATTTGGAAGTCAAGGCGCCAGAGTCTGGAGAAAGGCTGGAGAGGAGCAAAATCCAAGTTGCTTGAAATCCAGTGTGAAGTTCCCACAGTCAGCGATGCTTTGGGGAGCCATGTCAGCTGCTGGTGTTGGTCCACTGTGTTTAATCAAGCCCAGAGTAAATGCAGCTGTGTACCAAGAGATTTTAGAGCACTACATGCTTCCGTCTGCTGAAAAGCTCTATGGAGATGAGGAATTCATTTTCCAGCATGATCTGGCACCTGCCCACAGTGCCAAAACCACCAGTAACTGGTGTACTGACCATGGCATTACTGTCCTCGATTGGCCTGCAAATTCCCCTGACCTGAACCCCATAGAGAATATGTGGGGTATTGTGAAGAAGAAGCTGAAAGACACCAGACCCAACAATGCTAATGAGCTAAAGGCCGCTATTGAAGCATCCTTGGCATCCATAACACCTCAGCAATGCCACAGGCTGATTGCCTCCATGCCACGCCGCATTGATGCAGTAATCCGTGCAAAAGGATTCCCAACCAAGTACTGAGTGCATTAATGGACATTTTCAAATGTTTGATTGTGTTTTGCTGTTATAAATCTTTTTTTTTTACTTGGTCTGAGGAACTATTCTAATTTTTTGAGATAGGATTTTTGAGTTTTCTTAAGCTGTATGCCATAATCAGCAATATTAAAATAATAAAAAGGCATGCAATATTTCAGTTGATTTGTAATGAATCCAGAATGTATGACATTTTTGTTTTTTTAATTGCATTACAGAAAATAAAGAACTTTATCACAATATTCTAATTTTCTGAGACAGTCCTGTATAGTCAAAAACTTGACTTTTTTGGAGTTACACAAGAGGACATTTTTCGTTGCGTTTATCGAACGCTGAGAGCGGCTGCTCACCTTCTACCGGACGCAGAGAGGAGGAAAACAACCCGCCGGCTGCTCACCTTCTACTGGACGCCGAGAGGAGGAAAACAACACGCCGGCTGCTCAGCTGTTATCAGCCACCTGACGCCGAGAGGAGGACAGCTACAACTCGTTTGCTCATCTGCTGCGCAGGAAAGCGACAGGAGCAACGCGGTGAATGGTGCCGGGAAGCTTTTCGCCGCTTGTCACGGAACTACGTTCATCTGAGGAGGTATGTGTAGCGCGCTACAACCGGTTTAAATGGCCATAGGAATTAAGTTGTTTGCACACATAAGGGCGTAATTCCAATGCATTGGTTGTTAAAGGGATGAACAATAAGCGCTTGCATTGTACTGATTGATTTGTGACAATCCGTTTGACTTTAAGACATTCAAATATGGAGGAGCGCGCTGCGGACGTACCAGCGCGTCAGATTACGCGCCGCCAGCAGCTGACAGCGCGTCAGCTTCTGGCAAGCTGGATAGCGTGGCCAGCTGTAGTGATGCGCAAAGCACTAAGCGGGTAGTTAAACTCTCTGCCAAAGCACTTGCGGAAAAACTTGAGAGGTTGCAAAATGGCAGAAAGGCTAAGCTAAATAAAGCTAGCAAATTAAGAACAAATATAAAAGATTTGATGTTAAAGTGTGAACATGCTCGGAGTTTCACAACTACCAATATTTACTAGTCGACTAGTTTTTCAAAATAGTAGTCGACTAGTCGACTAGTCGTTACGTCATAATAGAGACACACAAAGAGAGGTTTACAACTGTATTTTCTATTGGAACTCATACAGTAACATTAAACACTGCATTTTAATTTGTGTTACATGGCTGAGTAAATAACAAACACTGGACTCACCAAAATCGAGAGCAAAAAACTCTTGTTTACATAAATGCCACGTAAATCCAGTGCGCAACAGCGCATTGTGCAACACTTTATTCGCTGTCCTCCACGATAACGTCCACCTTTCCATATTTTTGGTTTGAACACCAACGCATCGACATGTGAGGGAAGGAGGCTTGACCGCTTTCGGGTGACAGTGTTGCCTGCCAGGGAAAAAACCCTCTCACTCGGGGTGCTTGTGGCTGGAATAGCCAGGTAGCTCCTCGAAAGCGGGGGAAGCGGTGCACGTTTTCTGCCCACCACTCCAGTGGATTATCCATTGTGGGGATATGCGGTGTCCGCTGGCAGTAATCCCGTAGCTCATCATCTGCATCACTGTTGACCCGTGTTTTCTTGCTGTTCGTTTGCCTCTGTTCAGTGCTGACGCCGGTCCGTTGCTCACTGGTGCTAGCATTACTGCTAGTGCTAACTGTCGGCAGCGGGTGTTTCATCTTCAGATGGTTGCGCATAGCAGATGCATTTGTATTGTACTTCAGTACAGCTGTACACAACTGACACTTCACTGTGGAGTTGGTTACATCTTCGTTGAAGTACTGCCATACATAAGAATGTCGGACGTGTTTTGTAGCATTTTGCAGCACCTCGTTTACCTCCATTTTTTTCCACGACTAGTCGACTAGGGCCTACAGCGCCGACTAGTGGTAAAGGTAGTCGACTAGTCGACTAGTCGATTAGTTGGTGAAACCCCTAGAACATGCTAAGGTTCAAAATGCTCTTGATGGTTATATTGAATTGTGTGTTGAAGCCAGGTCTATGCATGACACTTTAATGGGTTTATTGCCACATGATGAAAGGGAAAGACATGAAACATGGTTTAAAGCTAAAATGATGTTCAATGATGAATTTATTTTCCAAATCAAGGTGTGGGTTGGTCAAACCAAAGGTACTGGTGATAACAATGATGAAATCAATCCTGATGACAGTGTTTCTAATGTTGGTAAAGGTTCAAACAAAAGTGACAGCAGTACAAAGTCAAGTACAACTTAATCTGCACAAATTATAGCAGCAGCAGACAAGGCTGCAATTGTTGCTCGCGTGGCAGGTTTAACTGAGAGGCATGCACTGGAGGAACAGGAGCTACAATTAAAGTGAAGAAAGGAACAGCTTGATTTGGAAACTGAGCTAGCTGTATCTACTGCTGGGCTAGCAGTTTTACAGGGTTCACATTCACGACGTTCCTCTCTTGCACCAACAAATGGAATTAACTCATACCTGGGAAAGGAAAAAAGGAAACTAGCATCGTTAAACATACTTAACCCCCTGGCAAAGGAGTATGATTCCACATCATGGAAAATATCCTCCAGCAAACCAACAAAGATGGACATGGAACCAAAGCAAGCTGAAAGGCAGTTTGCATTTAAGGAAGATGCTTATTTACAAAATCAACATTATCTGGGAACATCACATGAGTTGATAACTGGTGATTCAACTGCATGGGAAAGTCATCAGGAAAATCACCATCAGCAAATCAATCGAATTCCACCTGAAGGTTTATTCACGATAATGCAAAAGCAAAATGAAATAACAGCTGCACTGGTTCACCAGCAACGTTTACTGTCTCTACCAGCAAGAGACATTCCTATATTTGATGGAGACCTTTTTCAGTACAAGGCTTTCATTAAATCATTTGAACAAGGAGTGGAAAACAAAGCCAGCAAAGCCTACTGCTTGTACTATTTAGAACAGTTCACAAAAGGACAGACACAGGAACTGGTTCGTAGCTGCCAGGACATGGCTCCAGAAAGTGGCTACATTGTGACAAAGGGTCTTTTGCAAGAACATTTTGGGAATGAGTACAAGATCGCTGCTGCTTACATAGGAAAGGCTCTAGCTTGGCCAACAATAACAAAGGCAGAAGACATTAAAGCACTACAAGCCTATGCTTTATTTCTGCGTGGATGTGCTAATGTGATGGAAGAACTTCAGTACATGCAGGAGTTGGATATGCCCTCCAATATGAAAATGGTTGTCTTCAAGTTGCCATACAAACTAAGGGAACAATGGAGAAACAAAGCTTAAGTATAACATCATGGAAGCGTCAAACAACAGAGCTCATTTCATTGACTTGGTCAAATTCATTGAGAGACATGTACGAGTCCTTTCTGATCCGATCTTTGGAGACATCAAGGATTCAGGACATAAATCAGTTGCTATAAAATCTTCCAACATGTTTCAGCCACAATCAAAGAACAGAATGAAAGGAAGTAGTTTTGCCGCTACAGTATTCCCAATGAGTGAGGTCGGAATTAAAATGACAAATAACTCAAAACCACAGGAGAGCTTGGTGTGTCATTGTTGTGATCACAACACTCGCGTTTTGGACAGATGTAAGCAGTTCAGCAAAAGGAAGCACAGAGACAAAATTCTATTTCTAAAGGAGAAAATAATTTGCTTTGGATGCTTGTGTATTGGACACATAAGCCTGGACTGTTAACAACGCTTGATCTGTGAAGTTTGTGAAAAGCAACATCCTACTGCGCTCCACATAAATACATCTAATGTGGAATTGGGACAAACCTCTAAATCACAAACCCCCCTCAGACATGTGGACGTACTGTGGCCGGAAATGATGGCTGCATTTTTTCAATTATTCCAGTGCAGGTCAAGTCCACAAAGGGAAGTGAGATTATACAGACCTATGCATTTTTAGATCCTGGAAGCACAGCCACATTCTGCTCAGAAGATCTCATGCACAGATTAAACATCACATGAAAAATAACTAATTTTCTTTTGAAGACTATGGGACAGAAAAAGGTCGTTCCAGCTTACTCCTTTATTTGGGATGGAGGTATCTGGTCTTGAGGAAAATAACTTTTATCCTCTTCCAGAAGTCCTCACACAGAAGCAAATACCAGTAACCAAAGAAAACATTGCTACAGCCGCAGATGTGAAGAGGTGGAATCATTTGTCAAAAATTCATATCCCCAGCATAAATGCCAATGTTGACATGTTGATTGGAACCAACGCTCCCAAGATATTGGAACCTTGGGAAATTGTCAACAGTTGTGGAAATGGCCCATACGCTATAAGAACAGTGTTGGGATGGGTCATCAATGGTCCTTTACATGGAAGCAGCAATGGCAGCGATGTTGACATGGAGCTTTCTTCTGTTGTGGTGAATAGGATTTCTATGTCCAAATTGGAGCTCATGCTTAGCAGTCAGTATAATCATGACTTTAATGAAAAGCCCTCAGAAGAAAAAGAGATGTCAAGGGAAGACCAAAAATGTATGGAAATCATGAATACATCTGCAACACTACAGGACAACAGGTACAGCCTGAAGTTGCCCCTTAAGACACCTGACATCCTTCTTCCAAACAACTTTGCAGTGGCAAAGCAAAGGCTACTTGGATTGAGGAAAAGATTTGTGAGTAACCCAATGTTGCATAAGGAATATGCCAGCTTTCTGAATGGAGTGATTGAAAAGGGTTATGCTGAACAGGTACCAACACAGCAGCACTGAGGCAGTTGAATATTATGGTACATCCCACACCACATTGTTTACCATCCACGAAAAGGTTCTCTCCGAGTGGTGTTTGATTGTGGTGCCACATTTAAAGGAACATCATTAAACGATGTACTTTATCAAGGCCCCAATCTCACCAGTTCACTGCTTGGAATTCTCACTCGTTTCAGGCAGGAACCTGTGGCATTCATGGGCGACATACGGGCTATGTTTCACCAGGTCAAAGTCACAGAAGAAGACCGAGATTTCCTTCGTTTTCTCTGGTGGCCAGAGGGAGACTTCACCAGAGAGATCCAGGAATACAGAATGATGGTGCATCTGTTTGGGGCTGTCTCTTTCCCCAGTTGCGCTAGCTATGCACTAAGGAAAACTGCTGACGACAACAAGTCTGACTTTTCTGCTAAGACTGTTGAAGCGGTTAAGCAAAATGTCTATGTGGATGACTGTTTGATGGGTTTGGGCTTGGAGAAGGCAGCAATACAAATGGTTGAAGATCTTATTGCTCTCTGTAAAAGAGGAGGTTTTGCTGGAAAAATGGATCAGCAATAGTCGGGCAGTTTTGTTGACAATCTCAGAAGAGTAGAAGGCTAAAGAGCTAAAGGACCTGGATCTGGACAGAGACAATCTTCCTCTTGAGAGAGTTTTGGGACTACTCTGGTGCGTCGAGTCAGATTCCTTTAAGTTTAAGATGGAAGTGAAACAGCAGGCTCTAACCAGACGTGGCATGCTATCCACAACAAGCTCGGTGTACGATCCTTTGGGTATTTTGGCACCAGTCACTTTGCCAGCCAAGATAATGCAACAAGAGCTTTGCAGGAGAAGCTGTGGATGGGATGATGCCATGCCACCAGATATCGTACAACAGTGGAGACGGTGGTTGGAGGACATTAAGTTGTTGGCATCACTCAAAGTGGACAGATGATTGAAGCCAAAGGACTTTGGTGAACCCATACACTCTCAACTACATCACTTTGCTGATGCCAGTGAAAAAGGCTAAGGGACTGTAGCTTACATCAGGCTACTGAACTGCAAAGGCGATATATATTCATGTTGCTTTCCTATTAGGAAAGGCTCGAGTTACATCCATAAAAATGGTGACCATTCCACGACTGGAACTAACAGCTGCTGTTCTGGCTGCCAGAGTGGATATGATGTTAACATCAGAGCTTCAACTTCATTTGGATGAGTCTGTGTTTTGGACAGACAGTACTTCAGTTCTGAAGTACATTAACAACGAGGACAAGCGTTTCCACACATTTGTGGCAAATAGGATCACAGCCATATGAGAGGTTTCAAGACCATGTCAATGGAAGCATATAGGAACCAAAGACAACCCAGCTGATGCTGCATCCAGAGGAATGAAGATCCCTGACTTTCTGAAGAGTTGGCTTGAGGGTCCCACGTTTCTTGTCAAATCTGAAGAGGAATGGCCTACATATTATGGCGGTGATGTCATATTGGATTTGGTTGATCCAGAAGTCAGAAAAGATACCTCGGTTAATATCATAGTCAATGAATCACTTGATGCAACAGACCAGCTCATTACTTACTTCTCAGACTGGAAAAGGCTCAAAGTGTCAGTGGCCTGGTTTCTCAGGCTGAAGACAATTCTGTTGGAGTTGAGTCGTAAAAGAAAGGATTTGAATCCCTCTGCACAAGCTGGTCAAGTGAAAAGACTGAAACCCAAAGTCAACCCGGAGAGTCACATCTTGAAACCTAAAGATCTCTTGGAAGCTGAGTTGGCTATAATACGCTATGGTCAGCAGCATAGGTTTAAGGATGAAATCACTCCTTTAACATCTGAAACAGGAACAGTGAGCAGACACAGTTCCATCTACAAGCTGGATCCGATTCTGGAAGATGGATTACTAAGAGTTGGAGGCAGGCTAAGCAAAGGAGCAATGCCTTTGGAGGTGAAACATCCACTGATCCTCTCCAAAGAGCAGCATATTTCCACACTCATCCTCAAGGACATTCATCAACTACTAGGGCACAGCGGTAGAAACCATACACTGTCTGCTTCGAGAAGAAAATATTGGATAACAAGTGCTAACTCTGCCATAAGGAAGATCATATCATCATGCCACTTGTGCAGACGTTACAATGGAAGAGCTATGGAGCAAAAAATGGCAGACCTTCCAAAGGAGAGAATTATTCCAGATCTACCTCCATTCACCAATATTGGAGTGGATTATTTGGGATTATTTTGGAGTAAAAGAGGTCAAGTTGTTCATATGAGGTCAGAAAATGGAACCAACTTAATTGGAGCAGAAAGAGAACTAAGAGAGGCTCTCGCTGCATTGAATAATGAGAAGATTCAAGGAGCTCTAATTTCAGCTGGAGTTGAATGGAGTTTTAATCCACCAGCAGGATCTCATCATGGTGGTGTTTGGGAGCGCTTAATACGCATGGTAAATCGCGTCCAGCATTCAGTTATGCAGCAACAGATGTTGAATGATGATGGACTCCATACAGTCATGTGTGAAATTGAAGCCATTCTTAATGATCGGCCAATCACCAAGCTGTCTGACGATCCAAATGATTTGGAGCCGCTAAAACCAAATCATCTTCTTCTTTTGAAAGGGAAACCAGCTCTGCCACCTGGATTGTTTGAACCATCTGACATGTATGTGAAACGTCGCTGGAGACAAGTTCAGTACATTTCTGATCTATTTTGGAAGCGTTGGGTGCGAGAATACCTGCCGTTGCTACAAGAGAGGCAAAAGTGGAACCAAAGGAAAAGGAATATAGTCGCTGGTGATATTGTAGACATCATGGATTCCTCAGCTCCCCGTGGTTCCTGGCCTCTTGGCAAAGTATTGGAGGTTTTTCCTGACAAAGGAGGACTAGTACGCTCTGTAAAGCTACAGACCAAGACCAAAATTATTGTGCAACCTATTACTAAACTATGTTTAGTACAGGAGGTGTAGGATGCGCATTTCTATGTATTGAAAAATTCTTTTCACATTTGGCTCCTTAATTGTTTTCAATTGATACCTGTACTATCTATTAGGGGCCGGTGTGTAGGAGCCAATTAACATCTGTGGGTATAAAGGTAGGAACCTATGTTTGGTGGTGAGAGGTTCCGCCGGAAGGCCATACAGTTTTTGACCACATACAGAGAACACACACACAGAGAACACACATACACGGAGCACACACGAAGCACACACACAACACGGGATTACAAGCAAAGCAAAGGTATTGTTTAAACTGTAATATCGTGTGGTGAATATGGAAAGAAGCAAGTAAAAGGGAAACCAGTAAGATTGGAAATAAATGGACTGTTTCAAACTGGAAACTTGGTTTCTGACCTTTATTCGGCAGCAATCTTGTGTGCGTCAATTACACCCACAAAGCGGATTCTCAGAGGCTTAAAGCGTTGGCTTAGCCTCTACAACGTCCGTTAAAAAACATTATAACACATATAATGAGAGACGTTCTGCAGTAAGGAGGGGCGTTTCACCGACGACAGGTGTTCTTACTTTTATGCAGCTGACGGAGAATTTTTACTTTACACGACACTGTTCAACACTTAATTCTGCTTCACTCTTTAAATAAACAACCGCGGATGTCTTGAAAGACTCTTTCGCTAAAGATTTTTGAAGATATCCGCGTGCTTGTGTCACGTAAATACTACGCTTCCTATGTTTTGGTGCGGACTGCGTTCACATCAGCAATGAACCGCTCCAGAGTTCGCAAGCAAGCGCTCCGAGACCACCTATTTTAGCGGACCAGAGTCTGGTTGTTTAGTTCACTTCAGAGGTCTCGGATTGCGTTCACAACGACCCAAATGAACCGCACCAAGCGGCTAAACGCACCAGGGTTCGATTCAACCGGACTATACAAGGCAGGTGTGAACGCACCCTTAAATCAGCTGTGTGGGAACATTTCGGGTTCCCTGTGGACTACAATAACGATGGAGTGCGATAGGTGGATCGGACGAGGACGGTGTGTCTGCGTTGTTCGATAGCGGTGCGGTATGCTAATGGCAACACAACTCAGATGTTAATTTAGTTTAATGTGTTTTTTTCTAAGTCAATGTTCATTTTGGGTTATAGGTACAGCCAGAAGCAGAAGTGCAAAAGTCAGCTTTTGGGGCAGGCTAAAATGGCCATCTACCTCAGCAGGAGGAATAAAGTTGCGGACTCATTGGATACTGATACAGTTTTGATTTTTTCAAGCGGATGGTAAAAGCAAGGCTGAAAACGGACTACAGTTACTTTTGCTTAGCCAAAAATGTGGGAGAATTTGAGGCCATGTGGTTCCATGAAAATGCTTTGTGTTCTGTGGAGAATGAGGATCTTATTTTCAGTCGTTGTCTGAACTGACAATGTGTGTCAATGTGTCTGCATGGTTTGCTTTGTGAATAAAAGTGGTTTGAAAAATTTCTTTCTCTCTCTCTCAATTCAATGGGGCTTTATTGGCATGAAAGTTAAATTAAACAATGTTGCCAAAGCATCACAATACAAAATAATTAACAACATGAACATACATTTCAAATGTTTACATATTATTGATGATATATGTGATACAATTACATTTCAACACACGTGTGTGTGTGTACGTGTGCGTACGTGTGTGTGTGTGTGTGTGTGTGTGTGTGTGTGTGTGTGTGTGTGTAGGCATAAGTGGTTTATGAAACCAATATTCAGGTTTACATACCAGCTTTACAAGACCGATCGGGTTATGAGACCAATTTTGGTGGTCTCGTAAACCTGGGACTTTAAATTAATATAATTATTGAACAATAATATTTTGATGCATAATTAATAATTGTATACTCAGTACCATGTCTGTATTATTAGGTAATATTGCTATTTGACTGTTTTCACCCCCCACACATGTTGTATGACCTTTATAAATATTGACCTCATACACCATGATGTGTGTGTGTGTTGATTTCTAAATTAAAAAATGATACACAATTCCGTCAAATGTTACACATTCCCCCGCCATATTAGACACAAAATGGCGCCAAATGTCAGCCTCGCGCATGTAAGTCATACGTCATACTAAGAGACCTCGCCCCCTCGTCTGAGTGTTACCCGCAAATGACGGCATTATTATCATCCTGGATCTTCAACGAGTCGCCTGGATAATGGAAAATAGTGAAGTTATATCTGATAGATAGACACAACTGAATAAAGTGAACGTCAACTTATGTATTTGATCGTGTCCAACTGTCCATAATGTCCCTCTGCCTCGACTGTCAAAGCAGAACTTTAACGTCAATGTTAACATTAGGCTATACATTATACATTATTTTAAAAGCTACATAATACTTTATCACTTATTTTATTATTAAAACTTCAGTCACGAAAACAGTGAGGGCAGCAAAGTTAGGTTTGTCATCATTTTAACTTTATTGGTAAATGAGCATTCTGCTTTTAAAGAAAAATACAAAAGCTTTTAAATTCAGGTTATTTTAAAGTGACATTTCACCGTTCAATATTTTTCTTTGTGTCAAATAATCACCCTTAGATAGATAGATGTGTGCTTATAGAAGAGACGGCAGTAAAAATGCCCCCAGAAATTTGTTCTTAATAAAGTGGCGAATATTTGTCAATAATGCTATATTTGTGTGAACAGATTACAATATTACACATATTAATATTATTATATTGTGTCCGTGGAGAATGATTTGTCATAATATTTGTTAGTCAGCATGATGAGGAGTACAAGAGGACTTAACCCCTGCCAAGAAGCAGAACGTCAAATCCGAATGGGATAAGATAAGGACAAAATGAGATGGGAGCACATCAATGCCAGCAAAGGTAAGATGTGTTACTGTTAACTTGTTTAACCTGTTATGTGATAAAGAATGTTCCGGGGCCTCATTTATAAAGGGATATACGCTAAAAAAATGGCGTACGCCAGTTTCAACGCAATGTTTGCGATTTATGAAATACTAACTTGGCGGGAAAACGTGCGGTCCTCCACGCAAACTCTAACCAATGCGTACGCACTAAGCACAAAAACGGGAGAGACGAAAAACTGCGACACCGTTGGCAGAAGGAAGAATGGAGAGAAATATGTGGAAAATTCATTTTCACAAATTGATTAAAGCCAATCTTAAAATGATAAACAAACGCCTATTTGAGACTCCTCAGTGCACACAAAAACATAACTTGGAGAAATAAATAAATACGGATATGTTATTTAAAACTACCTCGAATATGTTGTGTTAATGTTATGAAATGTTTTCTCATAAATGATGCGGTAAGCAGGAGGACATAATTACGTCTAAACTGACGCCGTTTTGCATTTCTATAGGTTGTAGAGCAGGGATCACCAACTACATTTGTCCAAGGGCCAAAATGTATCCAATAGACACTATCGCGGGCCAGCGATTTTTATATAACCCAGAATTTTGAAGTTGTTGACTGAATACATGCTCTGAAAGTAATCAGAATACAGTTAGTTACGTGTCTTAAAAAAGTAACATATTCAGATGACTTTTAGAATACTTTATTCTTCCATAACAGATGGGTATGTTTTGGTGAACAGGAGACACTTATTTTACTGTTTTAATGGCTTATCAAGAACTCAAACACAACATCTTGGTGTCATTCTGGCAGCTCTCTCATCTGCACCCTTGGGTGCTTTGAAAGGCGCCCCTAAATAGAATGAATTATCATTATTATTTATTGTCTGAAACGATGTAATAACTTTAAAAAGTTTTTCCAGTCACTTGCCCCATGCATTCAGCAGCAGCAGGCCATTCACTTTGATTTTATCCCGTTATGAAATGTCATAATTTCGAAAATATAGAAATACTACATAAACGTTATCTTGCAGATTTTATCTATCCATCTCCGTTTCTAACTTTCAATATATTTTAAAAGAGATCTCTCTCTCTCTCTTCTGCGTGCGGGGGCTGGGCCTCACAGACACGCTGCATCTCTCTTTTGCTCAGAGACATGCTGCAGCGCTGTGCAGTGTGCACACAGTTCTGCCGGTAATGAATATTACATTTTGTGAGGAATCTTTTCCACCAATAATTCCAATAAGTATTCCAAAATGTATTCACTTCAGGTTTACGAAAGTAACTGTTATCAGGTTACTCGTTTTTCAAATGTAACGCCAGCTGAATACAGTTAGCCTACTTGATTTGTGTATTCTGATTACGTAACGCCGTTACATGTATTCCGTTACAACCCAACCCTGCTTCTAAGCTACTGTCACGCAGCTCCAGCCTCTCTGTTGGACTCTGTCGCAGCGGGGCTACTGCTGTGGTGCGGAGCGCATTAACCAGACTCTTCACAACGAAGGATCACTTCTTCTTCAAGGAAGGGAAGGTTTCGCAGTACGCAGTCTACTGTCCCGCAGCTGCTGCCTCTCTGTTGGACTCCGGTACTGCACCTTATTCACGAGACGTTGTAAAAAAAAATGGGTGGGGGGCGAACGCAGTTATCACTCCGCCAACGTCACCCCGGCCGGATGAGGCCCGCGGGCCGCCAGTTGGTGGTCACTGTTGTAGAGCATGGTTTTATATACTATCACGTTTAATCGTGTTTTATGCCGCTTGCCAAGACTGGATAAGTCGCTCGTAAAACACAGGAGGTATGGAAACTAAGAACATCATGTGGTAAATTGTACAGCTAATATTACGCAACACATTAGTTGTATTTCCTTTAACAGGGGGGGGGGGGGGGGGGGGATGCACAGGCTGCAGTGGAGACGCTGCGCACAGCTGATCGACAGCTGGGACACAAACCACCAAATACAAAAACATAATTCAGATCCAGTCGTCATGACTCCACTCCGGAGGGATTTCCCGATCATTTCTTAGAGTTTCTCATCAAGGGGGGTCTCCTGTCCCCGGTACAAACACACTGCCTGAGGAAGGCTATGTGTATTCTTTTTTTCATTAACCTTTTTCGGACCAGTTATTTATTTATTTTGGTGACGACCCGACCTCCATGCTGCTACTCTGGTTCAAACTGCATCCACCAAACAATATGATGTATCTGGACCTCCCCAAAATAACCAAAATCTGACACGGTGTGAGATTTTTTAGCTGTTCTGTCGTCATTTCCTGCGATCTTCTTCAGAAAGTCAGTAGGCTTGTTTGAGACGAGCTGCGGCTCGCATAGAAAGTAGACGAGAATAGCCGATCACAGCCGGGTTTTATATATTTAAGTTTACTTTGTTTACAGTTAATATGTTGTTCAAGTTCAACAGGGTTCCCACGCTTGCCTTGACATTTTTTTCCATGCTAAATCCTGATTATCCAGGTACCATATTAAGTGATGATCGATAGGCCCCTGAAGCTTTCCGCCCCCATCCGCGCCCCCCTCCACTCACACACACAACCCCCTAGGACACCTGACTACTTACTTGATTTAAAAGATGTGCCAGTCAAGTCTACATTGTAAATGCTTAGATATTATGTCTTATTGATAATATCAATGCATGAAATAATGCAACAAGCTGTAGATGAACAACAATTTATTGAACTGGAACTTTGAAACACATGAGCACTGGGATTTATATATGTTCTCTCTTCCACTCTTCCACTCCTATCTCATCCTGTCCTCTTCTCTCCACACCTCCACTCTTTTGCTCGCTCCTGTCTTCTCTTCCTACTCTTCTCAACTCCTCTCCACTCTTCTCCCTTTTCCTCTGTCATCCTCTACTCTCTTATCCCCCTCTTCTTCTCCTCTTTCATCTTCGTCCCCCTTCTCTTCCTCCTCCCTCTTTCCTTCTGTGCCCTCCTGGCTCCTCCTCCTCTCCACTCCTCTTCCTCCTCCTCTCTACAGTCTGAAGATCTGAAACAGAATGTTATTTTGAGTTAAAATTGGTCATCTCCATAAGCTAAAATGGTGTTATATTTGTCTTTAGGAGGGTGACCGATAAATATTACAATCTTTCATACATCCATACCTCATTGCTTTAACTTATTGACAGACTCTTGCAGCTCTTTCAGGGCTTTGTCTAGAGCTGCCACCTCTTCCTTTTTATCAGCAACCCCTTTCCGATAGGCATTTGATTTTGACAGCAGTGTAAAATCGTGCTTCTTCTCTGCCATGACTGCCATTTCATGTGCTTCTTTCTCCATTGTTTCAGCGCTAGTCATTACTTTTTGCCGCTTTGTTTTCACTTTCTGGATTTCCTGGGAGAGCTCCTTTCTTTTCTTCTCTTTAGGGGTTTGCTTTCTCAACTTCTTCTGGTCTTCCAGATACATCTCATATCTTGTCCTTGCTCTTCTGCAGTGTTGCTTGAGGTCTTTTGGAAGAGCTCCATCTGTGTGCCCAGCCATTGCATCGTGGACCAAGCGCATTGCTATTAACATCTTCTCCTGTAGGTTTTCAACAAGCATATCCTTGTTAACAGAGTACCCCCTTTCTACTGCAGCTTGTCCATGAGACAGCGTGAAGAGACATTGCATGATGTTCCACAGTTCTGCATACTCTTCTTTGCCACTGAGATATCTTCCGAAGAATTCTTCAAGTCTGCAGCTGTAAACAAATTCTTGGAACTCTGCTTTGTGGTTTGTGTTGACATCGAGTGAGAATGCTTTATACTGAGAAAGGACTTTGTCACACTCTGTGGCAGGGCACCATCCAGCATTGAGGAGAACCTGAAGGATTTTCTCAAACATTGCTGTTGTACTTTCGGTTTCCGTCACAATCAACACAGGGTCAAGGGACCTCATATGCCGCACATCTGGATACATGAGAGGACTTCTCTCCATAATTTTCTTGCAGGTCATTGCGAGTAAGGAGACACATTCTTTTTTGAACTCCGCGATTTTCACAGGATTTTCCTGGAGCTTCTCAGATGCCTTCTGCAAAGCCTGCTTGGTTGAAAATCCTATGTCCAGGTGTTTGAGTGGGACATGGATTTGCTTCTCTTGGGGGTCCAGTTTAGTGAGCTGGAGAGGTGTCTTGATCTTTGCCAGCTCTTCTCTCTTGATAAAGCATGACAGAAGGCCTGTCAGGGTGCTTTGGAGCTCCTTTGCCAAGAATGGCACCATTGGGGCATCTGTCTGAAATACCTTCAAAAAAAGCTTCAGCTGTCTTGCAACAAAAGCGAAAAACTCAAGTTTAGCCAGGAAAAGAGGGTCTTCGGTTGCCTTCTTGACTGTCAAGTAGGACGCAGATGTTGGCACTTTACACTTCGGAAGTTTCTTGTGGCTGTGGATGTACGCCATCACAGCTGGCCACACTTCAATTGCCCGCTCAGCAACTTGCAAGTCTTCAACCCATCGAGTGGCACAGAACTTCAGAGGAAATCTTGCCGTTTTATTCGGCTCACTGAAATCCTCTCGCCTTGCTGGCGAGTCATGGAACACCTGCCAAAGCGCTCACAGCGCATCTCCGATTTTCCAACCTGTTTCCCTCTCTCCGTTCTGGAAACTTCCATGCACAACATGCAGACAACAACTTCCCAGGTTGATGAGCTTTGGTGCATCTGGGTCCTCTTTGCTCTTGTCCTCTTGGAATATTCTTAAGAACTTCCAATTCACTGTAGGGCCGTCCCTCGATATTTGCAGGAGCTTCTTGGGGTCCAGAGGTGACAGGGATCTGTTGATACTCTCCAAGAGCTTCTCTGCCTGAGTGTGTCCTAGGAACTCTGAAGTGAAGTAACGCACAGCTACTTTCCCTTCGCGTTCACTCCAGTAGCGCAGAATGATATCCATCTGTTCTGTTTGTGTCACTTATTTAAGGCATTCGTCAAAAGACACTACATGACACTTTGCTTTTCTTACGTCTTCGATCAGCTGCTCTTTAAAACGAGGATACAAGCCAAAAGATATAAGGTAAGTCGATTTTGTTGCGCCAGATGTAAATTGTTTGGCAATTTCGCTGTTTGGGAACATCTGAGCAAAAGTGTTTGAAATGTCAGAGTTGGAGTTGAACGAGAAGTGTGACCTGACCACCTTCATGACCCAGCGAAACTCTGCTTCAAATACAGCTTGGCTTGAAAAAAATGTTTTCCCCTGAGCTCCAGAGCCTTTTTCCGTAGACTGTTCACTGCTGGTGTTGGGCACCTGACTGTCACTTTCGATATCCTGGCTTGTTGGGCCGCTTCTTCCCTCTCCTGTTTTTGTAGTCAAGAAATCTGTCATTCTTCTTTCATTATTTAGCTGTCCAGCTAACTTGGTGTGGGTTTGTCCTTTTGAATGGCTCTTGAGGGAAGCGACCCCCATATTGCTGATGTCAAATGACTTGTGGCAAAACTTGCAATAAGCCTTGTGGACATCTCCTGGTACCTCTCCAATCCAGTCCTTGTATTGAGAGTCATCTTTCCAATGTGACTTGAATCTGCCGCGTGTCATTGTCACTCACTCCTGTAATGCATCAAACATTTGAGATTATGAGTCTTACGTAGAAGGGGTATATGCCTACTCTTACTCTGTAAAAGCTTTTGTAAATCAAACTAATGAACCTAAAAGGGAAAACATAAGGCTGGTTCCCCTGTGGTTCCTCAGTACAGCAACCCCACTAGTAAGCTTAGCTTAACAGGATAGATGTATAGAATCAGTCTAGGCATGATCAATGATTTTTCAAAAATGTCTCACCCCAAATGTTCCTATTTAGTAGTATCATTTTATTTTAAGAAAAAAATGAAAAATCACAAAATAGCTAAAAGTAGATATAAGAATGAATGTTACAAAATTGATCAATACTAGACTATTCATGTCAACTAGTATAGAAGTAATGTCACAGCCTAATGTGAAAATGTATTGGTAGTTAGCTCGCAATGCAAGCTAGCCAACACTAGCTAGTTAGTTAGCAAGCTGAATGTTGGCTAGCAAGATTGCACTGCATGTGCTTGCTAACCATCATTAACGAATCCAAATTCAAAACAAACTCCCCTAAATGTGGTGAATAACACGGTTTTAGGAAAAGTCAATGAAACGTAGAAGGGGTATATGCCTACTCTTACTCTGTAAAATCTTTTGGAAATCAAACTAATGAACCTAAAAGGGAAAACATAAGGCTGGTTCCCCTGTGGTTCCTCAGTACAGCAACCCCACTAGTAAGCTTAGCTTAACAGTATAGATGTATAGAATCAGTCTAGGCATGATCAATGGTTTTTCAAAAATGTCTCACCTCAAATGTTCCTATTTATTAGTATAATCTTTTTTAAGAAAAAAACGAAAAATCACAAAATAGCTAAAAGTAGATATAAGAATGAATGTTACAAAATGTATCAAGACTAGACTATTCATGTCAACTAGTATAGAAGTAATGTCACAGCCTAATGTGAAAATGTATTGGTAGTTAGCTAGCAATGCAAGCTAGCCAACACTAGCTAGTTAGTTAGCAAACTGAATGTTGGCTAGCAAGATTACACTCCATGTGCTTGCTAACCATCATTAACAAATCAAAATTCTAGCTAGTTAGCAAGATTGCACTGCTTACTAACTAACGTTGATAAACCCAAGTTTACCACAGTTAAAACACAGCTACTTACATTTGAGGATAAACTTGCATAAGAAGTTTCACTGTAGATGTCAAGGCTCCCGTGTTGGCTGGGAAATGCATGTATTTGACCCTTCTATTGAGATCGCGAGTAACGTTATTATTCCTGAAGTCCACCAATCCGAAACTATACTTTTAAAGTCCATATCACCAAGTTGCCTGCATCAAATTCCAACATCCAATATACCATATACGATGCAGTATATGCCAAGAGCATGCTCTACAACATGGGATCATCCATTTATATCTACAGTAAAAGCTGTTCACATGTAAAGGGTTTTTATAAAGTCATCTTAATTCTGTGCTCAATAGTTTCATTTTATTACTATTTTACACCTCATCCAATAAAAATTTCCAGAACAACTGTTTCTATTTCCATGTAAGTGTTCACTTTTGCTCAGTTTCCATGACTTTTCCATACCTGGAAAATGAAAAAAATAATTCCATGTTTTCCATGTTTTCCAGGTACTGTGGGAACCCTGTTCAAATAAAACATCTTTCTTTTTAAAAAAGCATTTTTTTCTTCGACCATAGTTTTAAAAAATGAAAGAAAAAAGTATAGGTTAAGGAGCGGTATCGGAAAAAACCCAAAGAATACCCAACCCTAATGGTTGATATCACATTAATTAATTGACAATAGTAATATTCTTGATTATTCCATTGTTAAGTTATTACAATTTCAGAAGAGTTTAGTTTCACTCACCAAGATGGCATCTTTAATGTCATATAACATTTTCATACAATCACTCCACCAACTCCTCTCCCCTCACTCCTCTCTCATCTCCTCCAACTCCTCTCTACCCACTTCTGAAATTAACTACAGTAGTTTTCTTTTTTGGGCAGTTATGGAGTTGTAAACTTGGTTCTTCACGTCCTTCCAGCTCCGACTGCACAGCACAGGTTCTGCCTCCAGAGCCGTTACACAGTTCTTTTCCAGGCACCCTTTGTAGTGTGATGAACCGGCCGAGTTGGCGCAGGACTGCTGCTTTTTCTTTAGAGGTCCAAGGCCTGCACCTGAAACAGAAATCACAAATGTAAAAGAGGTCTTCCTCACTGTTGGAACAATCATTCAGTCCAGCAAATTAATTTATATTATTTATGGATGAATTGTGGTTTTGAGTGTATGTGCTTGGTGGCAGCTTGGTAGTATAAAAATCTCTAACAACTGTTATCTCTGTCCTCTGTAAGCATCAAAACACACATTTAAATAAAGTAAATATAGATTTATGACAAAATAAATATTAAATAGAAGTTAGTGCCTTGCTAAAGGGCAGGTCAAGCAGAAATAGACATCTTGACTTCTTAAATGTGATTCTCTATAGATTGTGTCTATTCATATTATGGATATTGGATATAATCCTGTTGTGAGTACATGAAATGTACCTGCCGTCTCAGCCCTCTTTGGCTGCTGCGAGCGTCTCTTGGTGGAGGTCAGAAGGTCGACTTCTTCTACAAGGAGAGAAGAAATCACCTTAGCATTAGCTTTGATTCATCATGCTAACAGATATCAAAGTGTCCCAGCAATAAACTGAAGTGATGTTCATACCTTCTGAATCCTCCATTAGTTCAGCCGAAGCCGTAGTGTTATATTATCTATATGACTGTGTGGAGGAAGCACTTCACACACCACACTATGGCCCAATCCCAAATCACCCCCTCGACCCTACCCCTCCGTGACGGAGTGAACTCCGTCTGTAGCCACACTCGCAGCTGAATGAAGTTCCCTCCATTAAGGGTTAAGGGTATAAATACAGCGGCAAGCTTTGGGACGGCCTCGCCTCTCTCCGGCAGAAACAGGAAATGCCGTAACTGTATGTAACAACGGTTTCAAATCAGCATCTCTTTGACAAAAATGTAAATTAATAACTCAAATAAAAACTCCAAACATCTTTAATTGTGTTTAATTATTTTAGTTTTAAACCTGATGTTTACAAGCTTCTTAGTTTTTGCAACAATCTGTAAATATACACAACTTTATAATAAAATGCACACATTTACCTTTTAAAAAGGTAAATGTACCTTTTAAAAACCTGACTAAACACAGGTATGATCCTAAGTTAAAACATATGAGGTTATCATGAGGTTGTTAACATTGCAGTTTATCAGTGGATGTTTGCTGGAACTACTTGTTAACAGCGTGTTTCCTGACGGACACACACAGCGTGACTCCGGTCAGGAAGAGACCGGTCTCAAGTCAGCACCGCTGCAGACTCGCTGTTTGAGGGCTTGATAGCCCACTCCCCTTCCACACCGCTCCACACTCGTTGGTTTGGAACAGCCCTCAATATGGCGGACCCTCCGCGTGAACGCGCAAACGGAGGGGGAGTGTGTAGGGGGTGATTTGGGATTGGGTCCAAGTCTCACATCTTTTATTTTAGTCTTTATAATGTAAATGAAATGTGCTTGTTCATTTTCAAAACAGTAGATTGTTTTCCTTGAAAAGAAAACGTGTTCTGCTTTTGTTCAAAAATATAAATGTATATATGTACAGATGCTTGTTATATTTGTAAACATTTTTTGCATTACTATACTGGCCCTGCCAATTGAGCTATTTGAAATATAATCGCAATACAATTATTTAGTTTAATGTACCGTAATTTTCGGACTATAAGCCGCGCCTTTTTTCCCATTTTTCGAGCCTGCGGCTTATATAACGGTGCGGCTAATCTATGGATTTTTACAGCTAACGGCCACTAGGGGACCTTCTAAATCTATGGATTTTACAGGTTACAGTCCACTACCTTTAACTCTATGGGCTCTATGGCCGGTCCGCTCCCCCCACCTTTAAGCGGCGGGCTCCAGCAGGAAAAGCTGGAGGCCGGAAAAGAGTGATACAGGTAGCGCGAAAAAGTAAAAGTGGAACCGAGAGTGGTACGAGAGACAGAATGAGAGCAAGACAGTTTTTGCAAAGGAAGTTTTCATGCACAAACCCTCATTATGGAAAACAAACGTAGAAATGCATATGATGCAGCTTTTAAGTTAAAGGCAGTAAATCTGGCAGTAAAAGAAGGAAATAGAGCTGCTGCACGTACCCTTGGCATCAATGAGTCAATGGTGAGACGTTGGAGACACCAGCGAGAAGAACTGTCTCAATGCAAAAAGTCAAAAAAAGCTTTCAGAGGTAATAAAAGCAGATGGCCCGAACTTGAAGACTTTCTTGAAGATTGGGTGAACACACAGAGAGCAGACGGCCGAGGTGTTTCCACCGTGCAGATTCGACTGAAGGCCAAAACAGTTGCCACCGAAATGAAAATTGAAAATTTTAGAGGTGGACCATCCTGGTGTTTCAGATTTATGAGACGAAAGGGACTGTCCATCAGGGCGCGGACGACTGTGTGTCAGCAACTCCCTCCCGACTACCAGGAACAAATATTCACACAAAGAAATTCAGTGGGAGGCGTGGATGACTAGCGGCGATAAATCATTCACCAAAACTGGTCGCATGCGAAAAGCAACTTTCGCTCAAGTTTGCGAGTGGATCCTGACAGCGTGGAGTGTCAAAACATCCACGATCACCAACGGGTTCCGAAAGGCTGGACTGCTGCGTGATGAAGAGGAGGACGCCGCCACAGCTGTGGCCCTTCAGAGGCTGTTCGATTCCGACAGTGACGAAGAGGAGTTTGTTGGTTTTGAGAGCGACAACGAAGGAGAGAGGAGAGTGGCTGACGAAGCCACCCTGAGCCTGTTTGTTTCCGACAATGAGGATGAGGACTTTAGTGGTTTTAGTACGCAGGAAGAAGACGAATATGAGGATTAATGACTTGACTTTTCTGGTTACAGCCGTGTACTGCACCTTAGCCTAAAAGATGAAGACGAGGATTAATGACTTTTCTGTTAGGCTGATTACCGTATATTTTAAGCAGCCGTGTTACTGCAACTTTAGGCTTACGCGCTTGCTGTCGTGTTACAGGCACTTTATTTTGCACTTTTAAAAAAACACATTTAATTTAGCCATTGATATTGCCTCGTCAAGCGCTGTAAGCTTTGTTTTTTGTTATGGTACTACTGTAGGCTATAATGTAGATCAGTGGTTTTCAACCTTTTTCATGCCAAGGACCCCTAAATTGATACACATTTGGCCGCGGACCCCCAATTGAAAATATTTTGTGCCAGGGACCCCCAGAAGCAAAGATATCAGTTAATTTTCGCATTAAAAAATATAAATATTCAAAGATGTGCACACTTTTTCAAGGTTTTTCAAAAATAGCAGATCTTGAAGCTCATAGCGCGGCACTCGGTGCCGCGCTATGCACTTGTTGAGCTTGCTACAGCTTCAAAAATAGCCAAAGCTAAGTGGTCAAATGATTGTGACGCTATTAACTAATTTTGCTGGGGAACCCCTAGCACTCCCTCAAGGACCACTGGTGGTCCCCGTAACACTGGTTGAAAACCACTGCTGTAGATCACTGCCGGTACGTGCGCTGGGAGCGCACCGTTTAAGTTGAAAAGTTTGTGTCTGAAACGCTATGTGATACAGTACAGTTTACACAGCACAGCACAGCACATGTTCTATAGCTACTATTGCACTAAATGGTAACACTTGAATACGTTATGCAAATATGCAACTTGTTGAAATGTTAATAAATGGGAGCTTCCTCAAACAGCCATCTCTTTCCCGACAATCCCCTCTGTGCACGAACCCTTACATATGGTTATTAAACATTAAAACACCTGCGGCTTATAGTCCAGTGCGGCTTATATATGGACACATCATTCAATTTAGCTGCTGCGGCTTATATTCAGGTGCGCCTTATAGTCCGAAAATTACGGTAACTGATTGTAACTGACAGTTGCTAAACAAAAGCAGAAGAAAACAAAAATGAGAAAGAATGTACCTGGTGTCTTAGGGCTTTTCGGCTCATCAGGTTCTTCTGCAAGGAAAGAACAAATGATTCATTATCTGACAGTTCCACTGTCAGCAAAACAGGTAAAGGCTTAATCATGATTCTTTTTCAGGTATTTGGAGACAGTATGTCCGATGAATTTAGAAAGTACTTAGCAGATTAAACAATAATGTTAAAAATTGGGTCTTGAGGTGGTTAAAAAGTTCTCTTACCAGAGACCTGGACATCACTTTCACAATTTTGTGCCGCCTGTTGAGCTCCTTCTTTTGAAGGAATGCTTGCTCCTTTGTTTGAAAGACAAACACAAATAAAACATGCACATTAGGGTCCATTAAAAAAGGTACACTTGTTCAAATGTAAAATGTACTAAAACAATGCAAATTTAATCTACAGGCCATATTGCCCGGCCCCTAATGATTTTGATTTGTGAGCATAGATAAATAATAGTTGCGTAATAGTGTATTTGTTAATGTAATACATTTTTCTCAAGTGCAAATAAAGATTTGACCACTAACAAACGCATCTGCAATAACGCACACAAATGTAATTTCCAGTGCGAAATAAGGTGACCTGAAGGGGCCTTGACCGATCGTTAATATGTGACGAGTGAGAATGTGTTAGTTTGGCCCGTTACCCGTGCTTTTATAAACATGTTATCGAAATGTGCCGGCCGAGAAAGCCTGTATTGTGCTTGTGCGGGAGCCTGTCTGCAGTTCGCTTTGCTCCGGAACAGACAGACAGCTGACTGCATTCAACCCCCACCCCTCAAAAATAATAACTAATCGGATATACACGATTAAGTTGAATTGCATATTTTGAAATCAAAATGGCGACATTTTGTGGGTGTTTTATACTTGCAAAATAGTTTTGAGAGTTGCATTTCTTACATTTACATTAAACATTTACACACGGATTATTTATCTGGTCACAGAAATACTTTTAAGGCAAATCTCCATCCATATCAGTGTAACTTGAAACCTACACAAGTCTGGTTTAACTTATTGAGAGATGGACGAACACTTTACCTTGAGATAAGCCCCGTGTTTCAGAGGTTAGCTTAGCAACTAGCATAGTCATTGAATGTAGTTAGCTAAACAGCGTAATTCAGTAAAGATACCAGACGGCCAGCCCACACTTAATTTACCAAACACTTTTCTTTAGACTAGCTTAAAACATGAAAATGGTCTTACCTTAAATAGTTGTAGAATTGTGTAATTGTCGCTCAGGTTTTCTCGTCGTCCTCTTGACCTCATAAGTGTTTCGGTAGCCTGGCCCGATGATGCGTTCAATGTCAATGCGAGAGTACAAAACTGAGCGACACATGCAATGCCACACGAGGAGGAAGTCACTCTTAATGAAAAATCTTGACTGTATTTAGACATTTTAAAACTATGTTTAATCTTGAAATAATGACTCCAACATGAGGCACTCTAGCAGTCTTGCACATTCATGTTGAACTAGAAACAGTGAAAGTGTAATTCCCATTCCCCGTGAATGCAACATTAATAATACTAAGGTGTGCAAAGCATGGTGCAAACTAAGCTTGCAACTTGCAGCTGCAGCACTTCCCCCTCCCCCACTCTTGTCCAATCTGTGAACTCTCTCCGCACTAGAGCAGAGCATATATTTGAGCAATGTAACCAAGCCCGCCTTAACCTGCCATCAGGCCCTGGGGCTGTTAATTTTTGTAGGCCCCCTATTTAAACATCAAATCAAAGTCATTTATAGCCTCGGCAGGCTCTGTGATCGCACTTCTCCACTCTGCTCTACACGCGCCTGGTCCTCTCCTCCATATGAGTGACGTATCGGGCCTCCCTCATGTATTTGTCCGGTTGCCGTTGGCTCCCCTCCACGTAGCAAGTCCTCGTCGTCCTCTCCATCTCCTCCAACAGATAATGTCCCTCCTGTCTGTTTTTCCTCTCCCGCTACTCCATCGCTATCAGAACCAGACGGCCTACTTGTCTCCGAGGCCCCGCGGCCGGCACCGCTACCGCTCGGTACAGAACTCATCTGTCCTTCCTCCTCATCCTGGCCTACAGGTTTAAAATAACCTGTAAGCGTCGGCATTTTTTGTAATAGCTGCTTGTCTCGAAACTCCTTTTCCCTCAACAATTTCCTTTTCCGAGCACCACTCAAACTTTTTCTTCACTCAATCACTCGCAATTTGAATAAGTCACATGTGAAACATATTCTCATTCTGACGTGTGGGTGTTTGTGTATATTTGCGTTTGTGTGTATTGTGTTTGTTTCCCGGGGAAAACCCTCACGAGAAACATCGGCTGTTGTTATGCCTGCTGTGACGTTATGTTACTCGGTTCTCCGCTTGTAATTATGCCGTTACAAGCTTCAAAGTTGTATTTATCATCTGAATTTGCCGAAACAAGTTTAATATTCTGAAAGCCAAGACTTTGTTTTTTTAAAATCAGATGAAAACAAACTGTAACGGACCTTGCTGTGTTATCTATCATTACTCTACGTCTTACAATAATAATTTCAGTGGAGGGAGGGGGGCGGCGCTGTGGGACAGCAGAGTGGCGAGGGAGAGCTGTCGTCTTCCCTTTACAAGATTCAAAAATGTATTTATCGTGTGATTTTGGAAATGAAAGTTTCCTATTCTGAAAGCCAAGAATTTGTTTATTTAAAAAAAAAAAAAAACACCCGAAATAAAAAAAAAAGAATTTTTATTTTTTTATTTTTTTATTTTTTAATTGGCTCATGATAGGCCCCCGATCTCCGTAGGCCCCTGGGCTTCAGCCCAGGTCAGCCCGTGCATTAAGGCGGCCCTGAATGTAACTGCATATATATATACAATATATATATATATATATATATATATATACACAGGACTGTCTCAGAAAATTAGAATATTGTGATAAAGTTCTTTATTTTCTGTAATGCAATTAAAAAAACAAAAATGTCATACATTCTGGATTCATTACAAATCAACTGAAATATTGCAAGCCTTTCATTATTTTAATATTGCTGATTATGGCATACAGCTTAAGAAAACTCAAAAATCCTATCTCAAAAAATTAGAATAGTTCCTCAGACCAAGTAAAAAAAAAGATTTATAACAGCAAAACACAATCAAACATTTGAAAATGTCCATTAATGCACTCAGTACTTGGTTGGGAATCCTTTTGCACGGATTACTGCATCAATGCGGCGTGGCATGGAGGCAATCAGCCTGTGGCATTGCTGAGGTGTTATGGATGCCCAGGATGCTTCAATAGCGGCCTTTAGCTCATTAGCATTGTTGGGTCTGGTGTCTTTCAGCTTCTTCTTCACAATACCCCACATATTCTCTATGGGGTTCAGGTCAGGGGAATTTGCAGGCCAATCGAGGACAGTAATGCCATGGTCAGTACACCAGTTACTGGTGGTTTTGGCACTGTGGGCAGGTGCCAGATCATGCTGGAAAATGAATTCCTCATCTCCATAGAGCTTTTCAGCAGACGGAAGCATGTAGTGCTCTAAAATCTCTTGGTACACAGCTGCATTTACTCTGGGCTTGATGAAACACAGTGGACCAACACCAGCAGCTGACATGGCTCCCCAAACCATCGCTGACTGTGGGAACTTCACACTGGATTTCAAGCAACTTGGATTTTGCTCCTCTCCAGCCTTTCTCCAGACTCTGGCGCCTTGACTTCCAAATGAAATACAAAACTTGCTTTCGTCTGAAAAGAGGACTTTGGACCACTGTGCAACTGTCCAGTGCTTCTTTTCCTTAGCCCAAGTCAGACGCCTCTTCCGTTGTCTTGAGTTCAGAAGTGGCTTGACCATGGGAATACGGCTATTGTAGCCCATTTCCCGGACACGTCTGTGAACAGTGACTTTTGATACCTGGACTCCAGCTTCAGTCCACTGTCTTTGAAGCTCCCCCAAATTCTGGAAGTGACTCTTCTTCACAATGCTGTTAAGGCTGCGGTCATCTCTCTTGGTTGTGCAGCGTTTCCTGCCACATTTCCCCCTTCCAACAGACTTTTTGTGGATGTGCTTTGAAACTGCACTCTGTGAACAGCTTGCTCTTTGAGAAATTTCTTTTTGTGTCTTACCCTCCTGATGGAGGGTGTCAATGACGGTCCTCTGGACAGCAGTCAGATCAGCAGTCTTCCCCATACTTGTGATTTAGTTTACTGAACCAAGCTGAGTGTTTTTCAAGGCTCAGGAAACCCTTGCAGGTGTTTCGAGTTAATTAGACGATTCAAGTGATTCGTTGAACACCCTACTAGTATACTTTTTCATGATATTCTAATATTTAGAGATAGGATATTTGAGTTTTCTTAAGCTGTATGCCATAATCAGCAATATTAAAATAATAAAAGGCTTGCAATATTTCAGTTGATTTGTAATGAATCCAGAATGTATGACATTTTTGTTTTTTTAATTGCATTACAGAAAATAAAGAACTTTATCACAATATTCTAATTTTCTGAGACAGTCCTGTATATATATATTTGAACAATGTAACTGTACACCCATATAACTGATAAAGTAGAAGAAAACAACTATTTGATTCTACTTTTCCTTTTTAAATATGAATTATATAATATTAATATTAAATATATCAAAATGAAAACCCATTGCAATGTGATGCTATTCCTAGAGCTTCCTGCTTCTGCCTTTCTGCAGGAGTTCCCTGTAGCTTTGACAATAAATATCATGGAAATCCGGATATTTAAAAATATATGTTTAGCACAGTTAACATTTTCCTGCGTGAGTTTGAGGTGATAGTGAATCAAAAATGGTTTTATCATTAGGCCTCTATTATTATGCATCACATCGGTCTACGGCTCTGTGCATATCCCTGAAGATAGATAATCCTATTCTCAGTGTGTTAACCATGGATAAATCCAAAATAAGAAAAGTCTCAGAGGAACATATGCCCCTTTCACACCAAAAAACAGTTCGGTTCTAGGTCCGTGCTGGTGCTTGGTTGGCTCGGAGCCCGTTCGCAGTTGGGTACCTATTATGGCGCATTTACAATGCAGGGCCTAGCACGGCTTAGTACGGTATAGTTAGGCCTTGGTAGGCCAGGCTCACTTTATGCTGCGTTTCCATTACAGTTTAGTAGCTGGGTCAGTAACTATAGTAACACAGTGTAGGCGGAGCCGTGACATCATCTTCAATGCGAAACAAAAACCAACATCAGCCGTTAGCCCTCAGAGCTCACAGCTCCTCATATCTGTTCAGAAACTAGACAAAAGTTAAACAAGTACAAACCACAGAATGTCTGTGTCATGGAGAGTACAGTCGCTGGTTTATTTATGTCTGTATAGGCCGTCGTGAGTGTGGACGGTCGGAGCATATATAACGTTGGCTTAGCTGATCTCCATTCTCCATTCAGAAAACACGCATTTTAAAAGGTTTTTCGCCTGCCGTCTGTCTGCAGACTTGTCTAATTCATGGAAGGTTTTGTTACATTTTAAGCCATAACCTTTGACATTTGGCGGCACCAGAGGGATTAATCTGCATCTCTGAGACGATTCCAGGGATGCCTGACTTGAGTTTCTAGCAGCAGGGAAAGTGGACAAAAGTGCCCGAGATCAGCCTCTTAATTTACCCAGGGCCTAGTGCTTGGCATTGGGCATGAAAATTCAGGAAACTCCCCTGAGTATTTTTTATTAAATATCTCAACTTTGGAGAGGAGTTTGGGGACAAATCACACATCAAATCACATCTCCACATCAAGCCGAATCTAATTAGAATACTCTTGAATGCCGAGCCTGCGGGGAAATTGGTGTGTCCTATCACCATAAGAGTGAGAGTGAAAACAGCTTAACGGAAGGCTTTGTTCCGTTTAAAGCCGTAACATTACACATTATGAGTAGCAGAGGGTTGAATCTTCATGTACTCTGCGAGCCGGTTCCAACGACACCAAGTTCAAAGCGGTCGGACCTTCCTTTGTGCCGTCTAGTGTACTGTACGCCATGAAAACGTGACCTCTGACCTCAGTTTTGACCTTGTTGAAGGTCACAGGGGCCCCACATTTTGCAAGCGGGTTCCACACAAGTTTTCTTCCCCTCCCTCACCATAACGGTGTCAGATTCTTAGCTCCAGACAGGATTTTGTGAGAAAGTTTGACGTTCGATTGAAACTTGAAATTTGTTGTAATCAGAACGAATGTGAAAGCAGTGAAGAGGAAGAATCCGATGATAAACGGGATCCAGAGTATGTTCCGGTTTCAGAAACTGATACTGCACGTGAGGAACCAACAAACTGCTTGGCAAACTCCAAATCCCTGGTTGCTGAAGATCACTGATGGTCGACCTCATTAACTTGGATACCATTGGTGACACATTACATGACATGTTACTCGTCGCTTGTATCCAATGCGACTAACATACTCAATACTGTGGGCAATCCCCACAGGAGCAATTTGGGGTGAAGTGTCTCAGGGACACAACGACATGCTGACTGCAGTGGGGTTTGAACCTGTGCTCCCTTGAGCCAAACACCAAGGCTCTATCCACTGCGCCACACGCCTCCCGATACAGCTTCTTGAATGCTTCTGATGATTTGATGAGGTCCTCGTCTCCAGCCATGAGAGCATGGCAATGGCTAATGTCACTCACTTTTAACAGGGAGTGTCTGATTTTAATGCAAGGCTTGGAATTTTGTAACAATTTTGCTCCTTGTCAAATCCAGCAGTCACTTTTACTGCCTGAACTACTTTCAGGAAATGTTGGGGTTTAATAGCTTCCTCTCAGTTTTTGTACAGTTCATTGACAATAAATATTGTTCTTTTTGAATTGTACTTTCTTCATTTGACAGTCAGTTGTAGATTACATGCAGACGTTGATACAGCTACAGGCTACATCAATATATATAACACTAATTCATAAAGCAAGTTAGACGTTTTGATGTTCCGGACCTTTGCAAGGGGAGATTTTCTCTAACTGGACCTCGTTGAATTTAGTTGAATACCCCTGACATATAGCCTATCCCAAAATCATGTCACCACGCTGAAGAGCTGAAGTTACCTACTGTAACTCCAGAATCTATGAGTATTGGCGTTAGGGGTGGGCGGATCGATCCCAAAATATTGATACTTCCGATATTACGTTACGTTTCAAAATATTGATACTAGAGCCAATAGGATCGATACTTTTATACTTTTTTTCCCGTCTCTTCTACTCGTCAATTTCTTCAAAAAACTATGTGCAAACGAACACAAGTATATGCTCTTTTCTTCTCTCTCCATGCTGTCCTCCTCCCCTCGAGGCTCGCGCAGCGCGCTCCCTGCCTGAACGCCGATTATCAAGCTGACTGACAGCAGCAGCCAGCGACTCGCGAGTGCAACACACACACGCGCATGATGGCTGAGAGAAAGAGCAGCGTTGTGTGGAGCAATTTCACAACTGGCAATTAAAACTTAGCGAACTGTGATGTGTGCAAGAACACAGTTCGCTACTCTGGCCACTTTGTATTGTTATTTTTCATGTTTGCACTTTAAATTTGCAAAAGTAAAACGTTTATTTGTCGATAAAAACTGTCCTGTCTTTATTCATGAAAATGAATTCAGATTTAGTCTATTTATGATGATTTCAGCTCAAAAACCATGTTATGCAGCTCCCCCCTATAAGAAAGTACATAAGACGCTTTTCATTTAAAAAAGTATCGGTATCGATATCGGTATCGGCGATACTGGCCCTGAAATACTTGGTATCGGATCGAATCCAGATTTTGTGGTATCGCCCACCCCTAATTGGCGTAGCCCTCTAAGGCTATCGCTATAGGGTAATCCCCTGCACACCCGCGCAGCACTGAAACACTTGTAGTCCACGCCCACCCGCAAGGTGGGCCCCACCCTCGGGCTCCCTTCCGGTATAAATAGGAAGGAGGCCTGACAATCTGCTCCCACACAAAACATATTTTATTCAGCTATTCGTGGGGCCCAGAACTTAGAGGGCTTCGCCATTACTCATAGAAGCTGGAGTTACAGTAGATAACTTCAGTTCTAATTCGTATATGGCTTCGCCTTCTAAGCCTATCGCTATTGGGTTAAGGGCGAAGCATGATGTAGTCTGCGCCCCACTGGGTCCGCCCGGTACTAGAAGCACAGACACACCCGCTCAATAACAACCCATGCCTATTGCGCCATGCGAATGGTACATCACCGTCCCTGGAATATAGCATAACATGAATATTCCACATGAGGGGACGAAGGCTGGGAACAATACATACCTGCCGCTGTGAGAAAGTAGAGAGGAAGGTCACACTTTGCCCAGTGACAAAAAGAGGGGGAACAGCAGCTCTCTGCGTGTAGACAGGCAGGAGAGCGCACAGCTGGATCCCTGACGTCACTCACTCTGACAAGACACTCAGTACAAAATGTTTGAGGAAAAAAGGAAACATCCCTCTCATAAGAGGTTAAAAGGGCCGCTCTCCACGTGCCGAGAGGCAGGAGAGAGGCGCACAGGTGGATCCCTGACGTCACTCACTCCGACAGGACACTCAGTACAGGGTGTGTCAGAGAGGAATGAGAGACATCCCTGAAATACAAATGAATAAATGAACAGGGGGAAGACCAAGATGCAGCCGTGCAAATGTCTTCCACTGACATTCCTCCGTGCAAAGCCGTGGAGGAGGAAATTCCTCTGGTGGAGTGCGCACTGATGTTCTCCGGGAGATCCACCCCAGAGGAGACATAAGCCTGTGACACAGCTTCACACAGCCAGTGTGACAGCCGTTGTGCAGATAGGCTGCCCGATCGAGCGCTCTCTATAATGCACAAACAGGCGCTGAGAATGGCGCAAGGCAGCCGTGCGCGCCACATAGCAGGACAGCGCGCGCACAGGACAGAGGAGAGGAGACGTGGCTTCTTCCTCAGACCTGTGAGGAGGGGGAAAGAAGCCATCCAAGGTGATTACTCTTGACCTAAAAGAGTTTGTGATGACCTTAGGCATGAAGCCGGGTTAGGGCGTAAAGCAGCTGAACTGCCATCTCCTTGGATTCGGAGGCATGACGGAGCCACAGAGAGAGCAGACAAATCACTCACCCTTTTCGCTGATAGAGCCAAAAGTAGTACTACTTTGGCTGACAACAGTTTAAGGGGAACCTGATCCAAAGGTCCAAATGGGGCTTTGCTTTAGTGCGCGTAACACCAAAGCCAAATCCCACTGAGGCGCCAGTGCACGTAACCTGCCAGTGCGCGTGACACAGGTCTGAGTCTCCGTACTCCTCGCATAAAACGGCTGCTGCGCTCTGCGAACCCCTCTGTTCAATTCGTGGGGAATATACATTACTCTGTTGGAGAGCAACGTGTGTGCGCGCCCAGAACAGCAGCCGCCTGCGTTCAGAAGCTGCGCAGATCGTACTCCTCCCTGGCGATTGAGGTGGGCTGCCGTGGCCTGTTGTCTGTGTGAATCAACACATATCTGATAGTACAGCAACAGGGTGCAGTGCTGGAATACTTCCCAAACCGGAGAACAGCTCCAGCACATTTACCTCTGACGCACGGGGTCGATGCGCGTGCGAATGAACCACCTCTGGAGACTCCTCCTGTGGGGGAGTCCCAGGGGGATCCCCACGTGACCAGCTGACGTCATGCTGAGCAGCTGTATCACGGAGAGGGCCTGCAGGATGTGACACGCCGGAGAGGGAGCTGTCAATTTCTCCACTCGCTGCCGCGAGAGCCGCTCTCTGCTGGGTGAGTTTAATTCCACTCCCAGATAAATGGATATCTGAGAGGGAAGAGGACAGCTCTTCTTCAAATTCATTACGAAAACCCAGGCTTTGACAGATGCGATACGAGATGTAACGTCTGTAAAGCGACTTCCTCCCTGGAGCGAGCCAGCAATAGCAGGTCGTCCAGATAAAACCACATCCTCATCCCTCCTCTGTGTAGTGGCTCCAGCCTTATACAAACTTTGAAAAAATGCGAGGGGCCAGGAAATATCCGAACGGCAAACGATTGTCTGGTCTGATATTTCCTGAGTTTCGGGATGATGGGTAGGCTACATGGAAGTATGTGCGTGCTTCAGGTCTATGAAAGTGAACCAGTCGTCCTGGTGAACACATTCCAGCATATGTTTGATCGTCAGCATGTGGAACACTGACAGATCAAGGATGGGTCTCACTCCCCCGTTTTCTTCCCGGGATTTAGAAAAAAACGGGAGTAAAAACCCCTGATTTTCCTCCCTTTTGAAAAAAATGCCTTTTTCAACAGGAGTTCCTACAGCGCTGAATGGAGCGCAAGACACTATTCCTGGGATGACAGGAGTGTTTCTTTTATCCCGGAACTTCGGGGGGGAGAGGCTTCGCTGTGATATGCTGTAATGGTCGTCAAGGTGACGAGCCACGCCATCGGCCTTGCTGCTCGCGCTTCTTGAGGCGAAAGGGCTGCGAGGGAATCTCCACACGCTGCATTTCACTCTGGCTCTCATCATGAGGCGCGTACACGCCCAGGGGATGAGTAGTGGTGTGTGCAGTGCTGTCCACACGAGGCGTTATAACGGTGCTCGTGGATTTATTATGACCGTGTGTAGGAGGCATATCTGGGACAGAGGAATGCCGCGAGCTCTGCAGGTTATTAACCGAGGTTAAAACCTGCAAGCTTTTGCAACAAGCTCTGCTGGCTAGTAACCGATTATAGGCAGCTGGCTTACACAGGGGGGATATTTGAGAAACACTTGTTACTGATGACTCAGTACAAAAAGTTGGAAAATGAACACACTTTATTTTACTCACAACCCCCAGAACGTCAGAACCGGCTCTGCTTCCACGGAGCCTCTCGTGGAGCAGACCAGGAGGGGGGGAGCCTCACTTCCCTTTGACTCGCCGCCGGGAGACGCTGTCTCTGGGGTGGCGGGGGAGCGGAGACGTGGGAGGGAGCCCCTGCAGCCGCCGAAGGGCGAGCCTGACGCCGCGGCGGTTGCTGTGGGCGTCTCTCCGCTTGCGGCCTCTGCTGCCGCTGTGGCTCGTGTGGACGCCGCGGCTGCTGCGGGCGTTGGTGCCGCTGTGGGCACTCAGCAGGCTGGAGCCAGCTGACATGCTGGCGACTTGAAAGGCACACTGGTGCCTGGCGGGCGGGGGATACTGGTCTCTGGGGGCGCTCAACGTAGGGCGCCGTCCGGTGATTATGTTGGCCTGTCTTACCCCAAAAATACCGTCAGGCTCGGTTTCAGAGAAGGGGCAGCTGGAAAACCAGCATCTGTGAACCCCTCCACCTTGGTGAGGGGAACAAATGTGGCCACCGGAGCCTTCAGGGTCCTCGGGTTCGCCGCCGCCCCCTCCTGGAACCTCCTGATGGCTGGGAAAAGTGGCCAGATCGGGTCACTCCTCACCGTCTGCACCCGCGAAAAGTCATTCTGAACCCAGAGCCACATGAGGGACAATCTCTCACACAATTGTTACTCATGTTTACTTTGCAATTGAAATGTCTCTTGTGCTTCAGTAACGGGTGCTGAAGAAAAGAGGGAGCAGATTGTCGGGCCTCCTTCCTATTTATACCGGATGGGAGCCCGAGGGTGGGGCCCACCTTGCGGGTGGGCGTGGACTACAAGTGTTTCAGTGCTGCGCGGGTGCGCAGGGGATTATCCAATAGCGATAGCCTTAGAGGGCGAAGCCATATACGACATAGAACTGTGTCCAAATTTCCGACAAAGAGTGCACTGAATGGACTTGGGAACAAAAGCTCTTAGTGAGTGACTAATATGATCCAAGAATACTTTTTCAGATGGATTATTGATTAAAATGGCAACATAAGATCTCGTTGCAGACCTTTCTTTGTATTCATCCCGAATGTCCTACCTGTCTACAATGCTGATTTGTATACTTGCATTGTCAATATTGGTTACTCCATCAACAATGCATTTTACTTGAGCTCTTCTATTTAGTGAAAGACATCCAACAATGATTAATCCACTTAAATCATCAAATTGTTTCTTTGGTGTAAAATTCCTTCGTGATTGTTCATACAGCTGAGGATCTTTTCTCGCCTGATCTGCCAGTCGCTTCTCAAAGCCATCCATTGCGAGCCTACTGTTTTTAACCTGCTCTGCCAAAGCAGGTACAGCGTTGTTTCCATCTGCATGGCAACAATAGTGATTTTTCCAGCCAACCAATTCAAATCAATCAAAATGACGTCTGTGACCTAAGAAGTTTTTAAACAAATTTGTATGTGTGGTCTGACTTATGTTTGTGAGTTCGCATGAATAAAATTGTCCCCATAGACCAGAGGCCTGTACTACGAAGCTGGTTCAACCTAACCTGGATATGTTTGAGTTAGCCGGTTGGCCTGATCTAAAACATACGCGCTCTCACTAAGCGGTCCTAAGATGCTGGTTATCAAGTGGATCGCTCAAGCCAGCCGTGTCCTATCTAACTCGGTGCATGTTCACATGAAAGGGGTGGTATTTGGAGCATTCGACCAATCACAAACATGGAGAAGCGTACTGACAGTGCAGCGTCATACTTCCTGAATGAAAAGTTAACTTTAATATTAGTCAAATGTGAAGAACTTAAACTTTAAACATCCATGACTTAAACACTTTATCCAGGATCAAAGCCACAGAGCTGCACCTGCAAGGTGAATATCTGGTAAAAGAAAAAGTGTTTGAATGCGTACATTAACAGGTTTATGATATCACTGCCCCGTCTAAGACACGATCTGACTTTAATTACATTTGACTCGGGTGTTTCGTCAACTTAATTTTTTTGCTTAAAATAATACTTCTGCATACAGTGTGTGACACTGTGAGTGTTGCACGGCCAGATACGGCTCAGCTGACTCAGATAAGGAGATATATGATACATTATGATGTGATATGCCGCGGACTGTACTTAATGTTACTCTGATCCGGTTACTTATGTTGTGTCAGATATTTAAGTAAGCTTTCTTAATGCTAATGTTATAATAGTCAGATTGCTCTGAAGATGGGAGGTGATATTCTATTAATGTTCACGTTCACACAGTCAGTTGATTTTTGCCGGCCGTCTTTCCTGCAACGGCAGTTTTTCTGTATTTCCTTTCTCCTGTAATATGACTTGATCGCTTTAAACTCCGCACACTGAGCTCTAATTGGTCAGCAGGCAGTTGATCTCTTAGCCTGCAACCTATCCTGGTCCCGACCAGGTTAGCCGCACAGCATAAGTTACCATGGAGATCTAGCCTGCATCGTAGTATACCCCCCAGTATGTGGCTAAGTGTGTGTGTTATGAGTAAACAGACCTCATAAATACAACTGACCCCATAGACCAGTAAGTGGCTAGGTTTGGTGTTGTGTGTAAACAGACCTCATAAATACAACTGACCCCATAGACCAGTAAGTGGCTAAGTGTGTGTGTTGTGTGTTCAGACCTCATAAATACAACTGACCCCATAGACCAGTAACTGGCTAGGTTTGTGTGTTGTGTGTAAACAGACCTCATAAATACAACTGACCCCATAAAAAAATCAAGTGGCTAGGTTTGTGTGATGTATGTAAACAGACCTCATAAACCCAGTTGGCCCAATATACCACAATTTGGTCCCGGCCCCATAAGCCTATGAAATGTCACATATTTTAGATTTATTATATTATGTATGTTCTGAAATTGACATTTTTCTTTTGAATTGGAAATTGTCTTCTGGGGTTCAGTGGAAATATTTTTACCTTATTTTTAATATGACAGGATGGTGGGAAATGTGACGATGTGATCAGATCACTGCTGAGATACGACCTGCACCGCTTCAAAGCCTTCAAACAGCAAGGTGTGTGTGTGTGCGTGCGTGCGTGCGTGCGTGCGTGCGTGCGTGCGTGCGTGCGTGCGTGCGTGCGTGCGTGCGTGCGTGCGTGCGTGTGTCTCATTCACTGTCCCTCAGGTTGTGGCATGTGTATACATATTGGGCAGCAAGATGTGCCTTGTCTCCTTCTCCGAGGAGTATTCTCAGTCTTGAGAGGTCATTAACCTCCTTGAAACCCGGGATTACAGAGTTCAACTTGTTCCAGTAAATGCTCCTTACTTCGTTGAATGTTTCACACTTCAGGAGGAAGTGCATCTCTGTGCGTGTGTGTGCGTCAAGTGTAATAAATATATATGCAAGTTGCAACACACACAGAGTAAAACTCTGACCCTCATGTGTTGTATAGGCTGGCACGACTAGGCTGTTCAATGGGGCTGATGTGTTGTTTAGATTCTGCCAGAAGGAAAATCACGGTCACACTCCTTATGAAGCGGTGAGCTGCCGCTCCATATGGCTTTTCTTCCCGACTGCAACACTGGTCCCGCAAATCAAGCAAGAACGTGATTGGTCGATATGCATTGTGGGGGTGGGGGGAGGAGGGGTGTTGGATAGATATAGAGTTGTAGAGTTGTAACCCAGACCCACTGGAAGAGGAGGTGGCACTGGTCTCCTGCTCTCTCCCAAATGGAGCTTTTCCCTCTTCAAGCTACCTAACTTCACTCCTTCCACCTTTGAATTCCATGCTGTTACAGTAACCCATCCTATACAAATTAACCCTTGTTGTTCTCTACCGTCCACCAGGCGCCTTGGGGGACTTCTTGGAGGAATTAGATAATCTCCTCTCACACATCCCTGAAACTGGCCCTTCCACTGTACTTCTCGGAGACTTCAATCTCCAGACAGGGAAGATATCTTAACTAACATCTCTTTTAACCACCTTTGCTTTCTCACTGTCTCCATCCCCACTGTCAAACTGACCGTTGAGTGGCCCGACCAAAGCAAGGAGGCAGAGGCAGAACGTCCCAAATACAACCCGGTGTGGGCATTGTGACACAGCCTCAATATTACTGCCCACGTAAACACCGTCACCAGCAACAAGGATCTCACACCACCACTAACAGGCAAAACAGAGCCTAAATACACACAGACTATTTAAAACAACAAGACACAGGTGAGGGGGGAGGAGACAACACAGGCACCAGGTGAACACAATCACCAACAATGAAGCTATACAATCCGTAACGGAGGCCGAGATCTATGAGCCCAGAGATCACCTCCGTTACACCCACCAACTCATAAAGCTGGCAATGTCCTTGATCTCATACAAGGAACTGCACTACTTCTAACCTAGTGTAAACCCACTTCACACATCCGATCAACATTTCATTCGCTCTACTCCTTTCCAAACATAACAAACTAATCTCTTCTAATTCTGCATCTGTCCGCCGTAACCTTCGTTCCCTCTCCCTCTCTACCCTTGCCTCATCGATGCTCTCAGCCCTCCCTTCCTCTGACTCGTTCCAACTCCTGCCTCCAAACTCTGCTGCAGAAACTCTCCTCTCTACTCTCTCATCCTCTCTGGACTCTCTCTGTCCTCTCACATCTCGGCAGGCTCGTCAGTCCCCTCCTGCTCCCTGGCTAAATGACGCACTGCGTGCTAATAGAACCATCCTTCGGGCAGCAGAGCGGAAACGGTGGAAATCCAAACACCATGACGACCTCCTAACCTATCAGGCTCTCCTCTCCTCTTTCTCTGCTTCGATCTCTCAGGCAAAAAGCAATTTCTTTCAAGATAAAATCCAATCTTCCTATTCCAATCCCAAAAAACTATTTTCCATCTTTTCCTCCCTCTTGGACCCCCCCAAAGCCCCTTCCCCCTCCTCCTTTCTGTCAAGCGACTTTGTTAACTACTTTGGAAAAAAGGTTGATGAAATTCGTTCTTCTTTTTCTGACTCACCATTACTCACCGCTCAACCACACACTAACCTCATTTCCCCCTCTCTCCAAGTGAGGTTCTTGCCCTCATTACCTCTGCCCGTCCTACCACTTGTCCTCTGGACCCTATCCCCTCAAACCTCCTTCAGACTATCGCTCACCCATTTCATCAACACTTCTCTAACTTCTGGTCACTTTCCAAACAGTCTCAAGGAGGCATGTTATAAACTACAGGCCTGTCTCTCTCCTCCCGTTCCTGTCTAAAACACTTGAACGCGCTGTCTTTAAACAACTCTCCTGTTATCTCCATCAGAGGGGGCTAGTGAATTAATTTAAGTTTTCCGCACTCTCGCGGGACTATCTCCGCAATGGATTGAGCTTAAGTTTCTCTTTCGATTGCATGACATAGCCCAGCGCAACACCTTCGTCAAACATGTTGCCACTTGTTTGTACCATTTTCAGGAGATTTGTAATTTGTTCTAGAAAAACAAAGTGTTTTTTTAGGATTTCAAGAAGCATATAGAACAAACAATGGATGTATTTTATGAACATTTATCCATGCTGAAAGTAGATTTAGATGTGTTAGGAGTGAGATAGAGATTATTATCTAATATATGCATCTGATGAAGCATTGCATGAAGTCTGTTGATGATCAGAGGCTGTTGTTAGGGCTGCATAAACGTTTTTTTATTTTTGTTTTGTAGGCAGACCATGCAGGCCTCGGAGAGTTAAACTTGGGCCTGCGACCATAGTTTTACTGTATTTTGTTTTGAAAGTCCACAGCGGAGGTTTCTGTCGTACTCTTTATATATACAGTCTATGGTCATACTACATGCGGTGCATTTTGCATATCTCTCAGTAGCCAACCATCTGTGAGTCTGTTGGCTCGGACATAAACTCGTAATAAATCTACATTTCATAATAAGAGGTGTAAAACCTGAGAGGATTTTAAATCGCTTTTAAACTAAATGCTTATACAATCTGTAGTTGTATTTGTATTATTGATTTAATGTGTAAACGAGGCAATATAGAGAAGGTTAAGCTGTCATTATTAGGCTGTAATTTGTTATATACTGTTGGAATGGGTAAGCAGGCCTATTGTTTTGGGATATTTGTGGAGTAAGGTGATCCGTGAGTGTTTTTTATTGGTTAAGTGGTCCCAGGTATGAAAATGTTTGAGAAACACTGCCCTAGTGGATTGTCAAAGGGGGAGCCTCGTTGCGGGGAAACCCCTGAAAAAATTCTATGCAAACGTTATTATTAATAATAATTTTAAAAAAAAATTGATAATGTTTTTGTTTTTTTTGCATTTTTATTTTGTAATCATCTCGCGACCTCCACTTTGGGAACCCCTGGTCTAGCAGACATCTCTCAGTGGATGACTGCTCATCACCTAAGCTCAACCTTGACAAGACTGAACTGCTTTTCCTTCTGGGAAAAGATTGTCCCACTCTTGACATAACAATCAACATCGGCCCCTCTGTTGTTTCCCTGACTCAGACTGCAAGGAATCTGGGTGTGACCCTAGATAACAACCTGTCATTCACTGCAAACATCGCTGTTACAACCCGCTGCTGCAGAAACACGCTTTACAACATCAGGAGGATACGTCCCCTCCTTACCCAGAAAGCGACACAACTTCTGGTCCAGGCTCTCGTCATCTCGCGCCTAGACTTCTACAACTCCCTCCTGGCTGGTCTACCTGCATGTGCCATCCGACCTCTGCAGCTCATCCAGAATGCAGCGGCTCGTCTGGTCATCAACCTGCCAAAATGTTCCCACACCACGCCGCTCCTTCGCTCACTTCACTGGCTTTCAGTAACTGCTAGAATCCACTTCAAGACAATGGTACTTGCGTACCATTAGTACGCTGTAGTACATATGCTAGGCCTGTAAGTGGCGCAGTAGTCTGCCACAAAAGCAGCGAAGAAGACTTCCTGCGCATGGTTGACATGGTTGCCCTTCTGTTTATTCTCCGCTGTGGCTCTTTTTCTCCCTCCCCGAGGCAAGCGTTTGCTCTCGCTGCTGTAATTCAATGCAATCCCTCCCCGTCGAGGCAAGCACTGTAATTCTCTCCGGTAGTCCACCAGCGGATGACAAACACCCACTTCTCTGCCTCTTCCAAGGAACGAGGGGACCGTGCAGCAGAGTTTCAGTTTGATTTTTTTTTGCCGGACAACATGTCCGTTAAAGTTTAAATCTTCTGGACAAAATTAGAAAAGTGCCGGTCAAAGGTCTTCTTTGTTATTTATTGAGCTTTAAAACAAATGAATAATGACTCTATAGAGTGGCGAAGTCCCTCCCCTTCCGGGGGAGCTCCATGGGACCTTATTTCGGAAAAATTAGGTATTGAAGTCAATGCAGAGAGAAAGATTATCTTTCGATCCCGTTTGAATTGTGCCACGAATTACACTCAATTTAAAACATAATTTTGCAAGTCAAAAAAATAAAAATGTGTCGTAAAACTGTGAAGTAACACATTTGTTAGTGGGAAACGCTCAATGAACTACATCTCTGGTCTCGCAGACTCTCACAACAACACACGTCACCAAGATGGCCGTCACTACTGTCTTGTCAAAAAAGTGATTAACTACCCTCACTTTCAAAACAATGAAACACGTCCAGAAGAATGTCATGCAAAGCTGCCTGCCTGCCTGTCTTCCTTTGATTCTCTCTGAACTGCCTGATCTTTTTATGTTATGTATGTTTATGTTTAATGTCAACCATTTGTGCAGATAGCATGAAGTAGAACATATCACCGGTGCTAATGTAGCGTTAGCATTTCTCCCTCGGGCTTAAATGGAGTCACTTCATAGAGCATATTTCCCTAAAGTAGATTGATTAAAACAGCTTTTTTTAATATGAAATAAGGTATTTATGGGGTGTCATCAAATGCCGTTGCTATGGCGGCAGGTCACTCGCCATCAAACACAATGTTTACAGTATGATACTGCTGTAACTCCTATGTACGTTGTCCGATCGGCCTGAAACTTTCCACGTTTACCAACGGGTCCGGAAAACACCTGCGTGACACGTCGACGTGCGGACAACAGCCAGTGGAGCGTCGAAGACCCGCTCAATACTGCTTGCAGCTTTAATTATTATTGGAATTCCATTATTAATCAGGGCTGATGGGACACTCACCACTTTATGCGGCACTGGGTCCAGGACCGGGTCTCCACCTGCTGGCTGGTCTCCTTCCAGGGCAGGTTGTTACACAGCTGATCTCTGGTTAGACTAGGACCTTCAGAAGCAGCAGAATCTTCAGAACCAGCAGGACCCCCAGCCAGAGCCTCCAGGTGAGTCTTTAGTGCCCGCTTCAACCTGAACTCCTCCTCTACGCTCCACGCACCCCGTCCTGCAGCTGGACACACCACCACACACACACAGACACACACAGTTAGTAAACAGTGTGCGTGTTCCAACAGAAACTCCATAACCGGGTCAGGACTGACCGATGTGAGCAAAGCGTTTCTGTAACGAGTACGCGCTGCGGTCCATCTTCTCGGCGATCTTTGACCAGTCGTTCCCGTGCAGAGTCTGAAGCTTCATCAAAGAGTGCAGCTCCTCCTTCGAGAACCTGAGGACACACACACACACACACCTCTTTTTTAAAATGGAACTCAATGGGAGGAACCTTCAAATCCTCTTTTACCTACATCGTGCGCCAAATGCTACTCCTTCCACATACTTTCAGCTAGAGACTTCATTCCAACTTTAAAATGATCCCAAGACATTTAGCTATTAAAATCATATTCAGATTTTGTATATCTTTTACACTTTTTGAGATATTTAACTTAGTTTGGAGCTTGGCAAAGAGGCCTTCTTCAGATATTACCATTAGTGTGTATTGCGCAGCTCGTTAAGGCTAGAGTGCGCAATGTCACAGCTAGAGTGCAGCAGAGCTTGAAAACTCCTTGGACATCATTTTATGCTTGAATTGTAGGAAAACCTCTCTTACGTTGAAAAGAGGAAAAATGCAGAAAAAGCTGAATATTTTATTAGTTGAATGGTCTCAGTAGCATTGCAGTGAAATGTTTAAGTGGAAGAGTAGGACAAATAGTGAAGAAGCTTAATATTTAAAAGAAAAGGTTTAAAAAAGGTATAAACAATAAAATGAATAGCCTCAATGTCCTGAAATAGCTGAATCATTTAATAGTTGAATAGTTTCTGTGGCTGTAAGTAGGCTGAAGGAGTTAGATATGAAATGTAAGTAGTAGTGAATGAATGTGTATTAAGATGAGAAAAGAAAGTGAAAAGCAGCAGAATAATTTAACTGCATACGTTTGAACTAAAACCATACGTCACCAATAATGTATAAAATATGTGGAACATGTTGAAGTCAGTATGAAGCATACTTGCCAACCCTACCGATTTTTGCAGGAGACTCCCGATTTCATAGCCCTCTCCCGGTTTCCTCCCGGGGTCATATTCCTCCCGCATTTCTGACAAAATCAGATTTACTCACGACTGTTTCCACTCTGACTTTAATAGAGCTACACTATTGTTTGATTTTCATGGTAGCGCGTCTCTTTAGTAGCGCGCGCCACTGAAAGTCTGAGAAGGTGAGGAAGATAGTCACAGAAAACAGAACAAGAATCGACAACTCGACCCTCCGCTCACTCCTTTCCTGGTACAGGTCCAGCCCACACATATGCTCCATCCAAGGATGGTGCTACAGGCCGCAAGGCATTGCACTTAGAGCTACAATAACAATGTTAATGTTAATCTAACAGCTCCGGCGATCCACTAGCTTGGTCCGTGGATTTTAAGACCGCAGAGTCTACACATGTGCAGCCTCGACATTTCTCCAAACGAACTACGACGGGCTCGGTAGAATTCCAAGTATGCTGGACATTGGAACAGTACTTCGGCGGCACCTGATGACGTAGTATGCTTGAAATAGTTTCTCTGGAGCAGCTTTACTCGCGATTGAGAAACACCCATCGTGTTTGTGTTTGAGGTGACAACGTTATCAAACACCTGTGTACATGAGCCCAGAGATCAAAGGTTTACATGGAGATGTGCTGTGAAAGGAGAGCCTTTCCATTGTTCTGAATGAGAAATAAACCTCTTACATTTCTAACCATAGTTTAAAAACCGTAGCTGCTTTCGGTAAAATGTCAACGCGTGAAGCATGTCAGGACCGTTAGGAGCATCGGAGTCTGCTTTTTGTGCACTTTTGGGACAATAATGTGGCATTTTTGGCAGATTTACAAAGGTGTGCAGCTGGTGCTCTGAGGACAGATTAGGCTGAATTTACAATGGGCCTTAATGGAGACATGTTGAACATTTTTGTCACTTCATGCCCTCAAGGAATGCAGGAAGACATCTTATGGGAACTTTGCTTCTTTTGAATATGTGGCCCTTCAGCTGAAATGCTCCTCTCGAGCTCTGTTCCTAAATATCTATAGACCACCCAAATACTGTGCAAGCTTTTTGATGACTTTACTCAAAAAAAGTTGAGTCTTTTTTAGTCATCAGATTGTATAGAACATTTCAGTCAAACTAGTCAAAACCAATAATTTGTCATTTTAGTCAAACTTATTTCACAATAAGATTTTATCTTGTCCTTATTTGATGAAAAACACAGGTTGAATGATTAAGAATGCAGCTTTGCAGAGAGTATCTGGTCAGGTTTGTGGTGTTTTTACCAGCTGTGTTATGGCCACATTGCTTCCCTTCTGATAAAACAATGCATTCACTTTTTTTCTCCGCCTCATTGTAGTGAAAATGGGCTCAAATATCACATTCTTTCTTTCTCCCAAGCAGTGGTGGCTTTAGACTTTTTCGTTGTCAGTCATTTTGACGGACAGGATCGTAACACTTCCGTCATAATCCATTATTACCCGTCGAGTGCACAATTTATCACTAACTCGCGCTGACGGGGGGTTATTCGGTTAACGCGAGTGCGACCACTGCTCTCAAGCCCTGTTGTTGCCATTTTATTTTCTGTTAAATAAGGTTAGTTAGACCATGAATTAGACCCGAGTCTTCCTGACAGTTCATATTCTGCCGCTGCCCGGTGTAATTAAAATGTACCGCCGCGCGCAGCACAGACACACAGCTGCTGCTCAGACGCAGCACCGGAAATGGAACTGCTGGGAGAAAAACTGACTATCAGAGATGTAACGTTATCTTTGATAATATTTCGTCTCCTCATTTTTCGTCAACAAAAGTAAAGAGAGATTTTGGCATAGTTTTTATTTAGTAAACTACATTTTCGTTTCGTCACTTTTCATCAATGATATTGCATGATGATTTCGTTACAGTTATTGTTTACTGCCGTCTGTGCCGTCTCATCATCGTCTCGTTTTCGTCATGGAAAAAAAGGTTGTTGACGAACATATTTCGTCATACTTTTAGTCAACAAAATTAACACTAGTGGTGATTGATGTTGCACTCTCTGATCATTCATGTGTTTTCTTTTAGAGCTCTATTTCTGTTCACAAAAATGTTCAAAAAGAGGTAACCACAAAGCGGTATTCATCTGAAAATACTAGGGAAATGTTTACTCAGAATTTTTCTTCCACACTTGCCCCTGCTAACATCTCAGTAAATGAGCTAGTAGATCATTTTAATAAAAAAAATTAAAATGTTATAGATGCCATTGCTCCAAATAAGGTAAAGGAAGTTACTGGCAAGAAAATATCTCCATGGAGAAAGGCCATGACCGTGAAAACAGAAAAAAGAGTGTCGAAAAGCTGAACACAGATGGCAAAAAACAAATCTCCAGGTTCATTTTAAAATCTATAAAGAGAGACTTGGCTTTTATAATTTGGAATTGAAAATTGCACGACAGTCTTTTTTCTCTGAGATCATTGCCAAAAACGAAAACAACGCACATGACACCTACCGCCTACAGACTAACAAACCCCCCAGTGTCAGTAGCCTCTGAATTTCTATCCACCAAAATCATTGCATGCCCATGCAATGATTTTTCCTCCTTCTTCACTGACAAAATCCAGAAAATCAGACAAGCAGTCAGTGCCTCTGCATCAGGTACAGCAAATGTTTTGTGTCTGTGTCCACTTAAAATCTATTCAAACACCATGAAACTATTCCATCAGATTAATGATAAAAACCTAGAGGACATTATTCAACTTCTGAAATCCTCCTCCTGCTGCCTTGATATTATTCCAACAGGGTTTTTCAAAAATGTTTTTCATTGAATGGCCTCAGATTTACCTCATATAGTAAACAAATCTCCTCACTCAGATGTTTTTCCACAGGCCCTGAAAACTGCAGTCATTAAACTGCACTTAAAAAATAATAATCTAGATGCTTCAGTAATGAACAATGACAGGCCCATAACAAACCTCCCATTTCTAGGTAAAATCATTGAAAAAGTAGTTTTTAAACAGTTGAGTAATTTCTTGCATTTAAATAACTGTTTCGATGTGTTCCAGTCAGGCTTTTGTCCAAACCACAGCACTAAGACTGCTCTTGTAAAGGTCTTCAATGACATCCCCTTAAACACAGACAGTGGCAGAACTTCAGTGTTAGTATTATTAGATCTCAGTGCTGCATTTGACAATGTTGACCACAACATATTACTAGACCGACTTGAAAACTGGGTGGGACTTTCGGCAACAATTCTACATTGGTTTGAATCCTACTTAAAGGACAGAAACAACTTTGTTTCTATAGGTAAATACACATCTGAGTTGACAAATATGACATGTGGGCTACCTCAAGGCTCCGTCTTGGGGCCTCTTCTCTTTAACATCTACATGCTACCACTGACTCAGATAATGAAGAACAACAAAATAAGTTACCATAGCTATGCGGATGACACACAAATGTACGTAACAATTTCACCAGGAGACTATGCTCTAATTCAAACACTGAGTAAGTGCATTGAACAAATCAATGACTGTATGTGTCAGAACTTTCTCCAATTAAACAAAGTCACTCCTGTTCTGAAGTTTTTACACTGGCTTCCTGTGTGTCAAATAATTGATTTCAAAATATTGTTGCTGGTTTATAGAGCACTGAATGGTTTGGGCCCAAAATACATTTCTGACCTCCTGCTAAATTATGAACCATCCAGAACTCTCAAGTCTTCAGGGACTGGTCAGCTTTCTGTCCCCAGAGTCAGAACTAAACATGGTAAAGCAGCATTCAGTTATTATGCTCCAAATATCTGGAACAAACTACCAGAAACCTGCAGGTCCGCTGCAACTCTTACTACTTTTAAATCCAGGTTGAAGACTTTTCTTTTTGCCGCTCATATTAATATATGTATTCATATCTTAAACTGCACTGTAACTTTTATTATCTTTGCTTTTTGTCTTTGCTTTTAAATTAGTGTTTTTAAATGTCATTTTATATCATTGCTTTTAAATGAGTGTTTTTAGATATCATTTTTGTTGGGGAAATATTTTCCAAGGTCCATAACTTTGACCCAGTTTATCAGTTCAAACTGTCCTGACTGAGCACAGGCACCTGTAACCTTGGCTGCTGTGCTCTCAGTGTTTTGTCTCCCTGTTCCTGCCTGTTGGTGTCAGCTGATATAGGTCTTATGATTCTATCTTGTTATGCAGCATGTTGATTATTCTCTCTGAACTAGCTAAATACATGGGTCTAGGGTAGAGTTCTTCACATTTGACGTGGCAACTCTACCGTGAAGTCAGAACCTCTGGCTCTTGGACTTGTGATGTGAATTCTCCGGCCGAACCTTGTAATAAACCATCAGTGTTTGACATCAAAGCTCCAGCTCTTCCCGTGTCTCCTTCATGAGTCGGTGACTCCCACTGCATTGCTACACAGAAGTTTCCCTTACAATTTTATAATATGTTTCTTAACGCTCTTAATGTCTTTAATTTTTGTAGAGCACTTTGAATTGCCTTGTGTTAAAATGTGCTATATAAATAAACTTGCCTTGCCTAATGTTAAAATCTGAAGAAGGCCTCTTTACCAAGCTCCAAACTCAGTTAAATATCTCAAAAAGTTTCCCATCATGTTTTGAAAAGGCTTAATATGTTTGATATTTGAATGGTTTCTGTAGCTGAAAGTATGCTGAAGTTATCGGACGGCAAAATATTGGTTGAAATAATAAGTTGAAGAATAAAGATTTGAAGAACTATAGTGGAATGCTGTAAACAGCATTCCCACTAATTAACCTGTTCAACCCGGAGGCCCCCGCCATACTAAACTGTATCTCAGGGCTTCTTAACATTTCAAAACCTATTAATGTGTCATACCCACTTAACGGGAAGAAACTCAGCTAACTGACGATACGAACCATTTTTACCGAAACAAAACAAAAGTCTCACAAGAAGCGTCTAAATGAGCCCTGAGCACTTAGCACAGAACTCTAGGTATAAATAACCTTATTACATATCGGATCTGCACAAACAAGATATCGATTAGCAAACTGAGATTCCACAGATTCCAGAAATATAAAGTATCATCACTGAACGATCAGAACTCGCGACAGGGGAAGCAAACACAGACATCACAACACAGAGCTTTACGGAGCAAACACGGCCAATTTGTCTTACCTTTTACCTCTTTCTGATCAAAAGTTGTGTTCAATGGCATCAAAACAATAAAAACGCTACTGAAGGTTAATCCAATGGTTAATCCAATGTGTCTGTGTCACTTTGAAATGATTACTGATAATCCTAGTTTGAGCCTAGGTTTCAGTTTTCAGAGCGTAACATAGCTTTGACTGCGTGCGCGTCACTCTCACTCCTCAATGGTAACGTGTGTGTATGTGGAACTTCCCCTTTGATTCTATTGGCTCTAACGGTTCAAAAGAGATGTCAATCCCCAAAATCGACCAATGGTTCCAGAGAAATGGCAAATCCACCCAAATGACCCCAAAGGAGGGTTTTTTTCTTTCTAAATCTCTCTAAAAAGGTCAAATTTCTCTTTTTTTGCATCAATCTTGATACAGGGTACTTATTATATGTTACAGTTTGGATTCCTAAAGCTTTTAGTCTACTATCCCATCATTCAAGGTTGGTTTTCACTATAAGTAATGTTTTTTTTTGACAGACACTATAACTTAATTTTTTTTACTATGTTCAATCATAATTTACTTTAAAATAAAAACATTTATATTGATTCTGACTTATCTACATCCAACTCACAGGTTTATCATTGCTTTGAGAAAAAAGATTATTAATTTACCCCTTTTAAAAGTGAAGTTATAGTCATTCATTTCATTTTTTGTAAACAGCATTCGCACTAATTAAAATAAAGAGCGGTGGCGGCCGTCAGCGATCCGAGCCGGCCGTCAACGGCCCGCTGACGACCGGCCGTTCTGTGAATCTCCAGAACACACAGATGACCAGGACCGTTCCATGAAAATCCTAGCTTCATATAATCGTGGTCATACTTCCTCCGTTTTCTGCCAGACGCTGTCTCCTCTCTCACTTTAGGTAACTTCACTAAAAATCGATCCATGTTGCCGCTCGCATAAAGTTGGATTTCATTATTTCTTGTTATTTTTAACCGCTGGTATAGGGCATAAGACAAATACAAAAATAAAAGAGTAGGATAGATTTGAATAAAATACTGCAGGTTATGTTGCAAGACCAGTCCGCAAGTTGTGCAGACAAAGTTAACTATATACATGTCAGAAAAATTAATAAATACAATGAGCTAAATGATGTAGAGAATGTGGAAAAAGGCAGGATTTTATGTACACACGTAAATAGAATAATGAACTAAAAACTAAGGAAGCGGGTCATCTCCTCAATCATTTTGCAAACCGGGACTAGATTACTAGACTGACTGCACTGACACGCTAATGGCGCATTTCCACTACAGCGCGGGGCTCGCTTTAAGCGTGCCGAGGCCGTCTTTGGTTGCGTTTCCACTTAGCGTAGAACCGGCTAGCGGGTACAATTTCACAGTTTTCTGGTCCCATAAAATCGAGGTTCTTTCCGGGCCAACAACCAGGCTGAGTCGGGCTGAGTATGCTAAACTAGAGAGAGAATCGCTGGCAAGGGGGCTACAACTACAACAAGATGAACATATTTGACCGTGATTTAATTGTAATACACGTTTCAAAATGATACCGAAGTAACAACATACCGATACCTTTTAGTAAAAACCATGAATTAATGCTTTGACAAGACTGCAGACAGACTGCAGGCGAAAAACCTTCTAAAATGCGTGTTTTCTAAATGGAGATTGGCTAAGCTAACGCAGTGTATGCTCCGACCGTCCACACTCACAACGGCCTATACAGACATAAATAAACCAGTGACTGTATTCACCATGACACAGACAGTCTGTGGTTTGTACTTGTTTAAGTTTTGTCTAGTTTCTGAACAGATATGAGGAGCTGTGAGCTCTGAGTGCTAACAGCTAATGGCTGTGTTGTTTTTCTGGGGTTCTCATTGTAGATGACGTCACGGCTCCGCCTACACTGCGTTACTAGATACTACCCCAGTTCCTAAACTGTAATGGAAACGCAGCATAAAGTGAGCCTGTCCTAACAAGGCCTAGCCATACAGAGGCCGTGTAGTGGAAATGCGCCATTACTAACTGAATCCCGTGAGTAGAAGTGACTGTGTATTTTTTCTGGAAGAAGAAGGTTTTGTTGAGGATTTTCCAATGGAGAAATATTAGGGCTGTCAAGTTCAGACGTTAATAACAGGTTAACGCAATTATTTTTTAATGCCACTAATTATTTTAACGTGCGATTAACCCATGTGTATTTGTCCTCGGCCCGCCCTGTAGTTTCAGAGCACAAAGGCTTGACGTTGTTGTTGTTGTTAGTTGAATGGTGGGAGATTCTAGCGAGAGATATGGATACAAGAAAATGTTTTTTAAACAGCAAGCCAAGCACACAGCTGATGCTGACAGCCCCGCTCCTGCCGCTCGCTTGCGGCAGACCACGCTTGAAAGTTTGCCGGGGAGACGCCTGGACACGGCGTCTACGAGCAGCAAGCTTTCAACAGCGATAGCTAAATTGGTGGCGGTGGCTACAGCTTGCAGGACAATTAACATTGTGGAGGACGAGGGACTCCACAGATAATTCGGATCGCATCCAACGTGTCGACTGCACATCACAGCGCATTATTTTGACCCACAGTGGGAACTTCAGTCTCATGCTTTGACTGTTATGAAGACAGAGGAGCGGCATTTCACCGACAACTGTAAACAGGCTTGTTTGTTTGAGCAACTGGCTCAGTGCAAAGAAGTACACAGGGTTGGGAGAGAGTGTAAGAGAGAGAGAGAGGTTCCAGGTTGTTGTATTGAAAATATTCAGGAGAATATTTGTCATTGTTCCAATGATAAACACATTTGCATGAAGCATATTTTTCCACCCATATGTTGATAAGAGTATTAAAAACTTGAAATATATTCCTCTAAGTTACATTTAGAACAGATACAAAATATGCGATTAATTTACGATTAACTATGGACATCATGCGATTAATCGCGATTACATATTTTAATCAACTGACAGCCCTAAGAAATATACATCTACCCGAGTTATTTTTGGACTTTCTTTTAATAAATGAACTGTCCTTTGTGAACCATTTGAAAACCAAAAGTGGACTTTTTGATTTATTTTGTATTTGTGGTTTGAGGGTTTCGCTTTTTTGGTGCGAGATTTAAATATAAATACTAAATATGTTCTGTCAGTGTTGGGGGGTGTACTGTAAATAATATGCACCTTTGTGCAGTTTTGATTGTGATTAAAAAAAAATCTTAAATGTCAGGAGAGAGACCTGACTGACACCCCTAAATAAAAGGATCAAACATCAAAACTAAAGGTCAAACTGTTGCAAGGTGAACACAAAAACTGACAGTGTTCTGGTTTCATATCACTAACCTCCCATTGTAGTTCCGGTCATCAAACATCTTCCTGGCTCTGGTGTACACCTGATGACAAGAGCGAGGAATCCCCTCAGCTGGACGGACAGAGAGTAGAGTTAGTTATATATATATAACTATATATGTATATTTAACAAATATATTAAATATATATGTATATTTAGATATCCTGTATGTACAGGCCTAATATAAAAGGACGCAAAAGACAGTTCATATATTAAAAGAAAGTCCAAAAATAGATGTAGATGTATATTTCTCTGTTTGAAAATCCTAAACAAAGCATTTTTCCCCCAGAAAAAATACAGTCTTTCTACTCACGGGATTCAGCGTGTCAGTTCAATTGTTGGGCAACGATTAAACATGGTTGGTTTGCAAACACTTTAAACAGTAAGGTGCTCCGTAATTTTCGGACTATAAGGCGCACCTGAATATAAGCCGCAGCAGCTAAATTGAATGATGTGTACATATATAAGCCGCACTGGACTATAAGCCGCAGGTGTTTTAATGTTTCATTACCATATGTAATGGTTCGTGCACAGAGGGGATTGTCGGGAAAGAGATGGCTGTTTGAGGAAGCTCCCATTTATTAACATTTCAACAAACAAGTTGCATATTAGCATAACGTATTCAAGTGTTAGCATTTAGTGCAATAGTAGCTACAGAACATGTACTGTGTAAACTGTACTGTATCACATAGCGTTTCAGACACACACACTTTTCAACTTTCAAACTTAAACGGTGCGCTCCCAGCTCACGTACCGGCAGTGATCTACAGCAGCGGTTTTCAACCAGTGGTACGGGGACAAACTGTCTCGCTCTCGTAATGTCTGTCTGTCTTGCTCTCGTTCTGTCTCTCGTACCACTCTCGGTTCCACTGTTACTTTTGCGCGCTACCTGTCTCACTCTTTTCCGGCCTCCAGCTTTTCCTGCTGGAGCCCGCCGCTTAAAGGTGGGGGGCGCGGACCGGCCATAGAGCCCATAGAGCAGGGGTCGGCAACCTTTTTGATATGAAGTGCCATTTTAAAAAAAAATGTTATCAGCGGGCCAACGATCGAGAATTATCAACGAGGGGGGGGGGGGTGGAGGAGCTTGAAGCTTGTGAACTATCAGCAGGAGGGCGGGGGAGCCTCGCTGTGGGGAAGCAGTGTGTGGACCTGTCAGCGCAATTTACATGATGCCGAATTTAACAACCACATTTAAATAATTGGTTTGAACGGCATAATAATAAGGACGATCGTCCGTTCTGTGATTCTCCAGAGCACGTTATGATATTAGGGTCATGCAGAGTGAGATGAGATCGCTGTCCCTTTAAGAGAGAGAGAGAGAGAGAGAGAGAGAGAGAGAGAGGTGTGGCTTGTGCATGTGTTTTTGTGGATGGTAGAGCAACAGTGAGGGAACGTGTGTATGTTTCTGGAAGTAAAACGAGGCAGCAGAAAAACAGAGATCTGTGATGTATTTTGTGAAACAGAAGAACAGCTAAATAAATGCAACGGCCTCCCAAGAAGAGCTCGCCTCTCTCCAGTCATTTAAGCTAAAGTGGGTTATTGAACCTGAAGCTTGTTGCTTCTGCCCTCCTCGACTACGGTCTGGGAGCCGACAGGAAAGTTCAACACACAGATGGCCAGTCCCCCCCTTTATATTATTTAGATGAGAGATGAGCAGATCGCCACTGGGCTTTCAACTAAATACACAGCTACGCAAAAACTGCGGCATTTGTACAGCTCCTTATGGGTACTGCAATTAGTGAAACGATCAGCACTGCACCACAGAGGAAAGCGGCAGAAAGTCACCTGGAGATAAAGAGAGCGGGGGTGCGTTGCGTGCATGGCTTCCTTCTGCAGGTAACGGGAGAAGCGCTCTGGCGGCGGTCTCGTTCAGGATCCGAAAATACAATTTAAATATTTTGCACACTTATTCAACTTATTCCTAGTGTGCCACTGGTTACGGTGCCGCGTGCCAGCAGGGTTGCCGACCCCTGCCATAGAGTTAAAGGTGGTGGCCGTTAGCTGTAAAAATCCATAGATTAGCCGCACCGTTATATAAACCGCAGCGTCGAAAAATGGGAAAAAAGGCGCGGCTTATAGTCCGAAAATTACGGTAGCACAGTGGTTCCCAAACTTTTTCTGTCAGGCACCCCCTTTGGAGAAAAAAAAGTTGGGCCGGCCCAACACAAGTCAGGCTCAGTGGCGGCGCCAGAGATTTGTTTTTGGTGTGCTGTGGGGTAGCTTGACGTTTCATAGAGGGTGCTCAAACATTTAGGGTTTCCCATTAATGTACCGGTCGCTACAGTGGAATGTTCTACTGCAACAATCCCCATGCATATACACAACGTACCCGCAACTGTTACAATGAAGGCTCGATAATCAGCTCACGCCATATAGGTGTAAGCAGGGGTAAAGTGCTATTTTTATAAGTGGTGTGTGGACCTCATATAGGGGGGTCTGGGGGCAAGCTCCCCCGGGAAGATTTATTTTTAAATATTGAAGTTAAAAGCATCAATCTGATGCACTGAGAGCAAAATGAAGAGATCTATGGATACATCTCTCAACACCCATATGAAACAGAACTGTTAACAGATTTACTTTTTCTTTATGGATATTTTACAAATCACCCTTTTAAACTTTATTCTTTTTTTACTGTCATATAGTATTTCATACCTGTTTTTAATTTATTCTCTTATTTTTGTATAACTATAATGATCATATGTGCCTCAGAAATAATTGTTTACATTAATGGTGACCAAAACGTTTGAGACCCACTGAGATAACACTGAGAGAGTCTTTTAGCTCACTGAGTCTCTCAGTCTGACAGGAGAGGACTCTCCTCCACTTTGTTGTTGAAAAAACTCCTTATATCCGTTAGCGTAGCTTGCTAACACCAGAAGCTAACATCAACGATCACTGGTACCGGTGCGATTTCTCTCTCTCGCTCGTGCACGCACACAAAATGGCTCGTTTCACACACACACAGAGCCGAGCTTTAATGAAACACAGACACCCAGATGTAATAGTACTGTACTGTATCATATTATTTCCGAATCAATAAATATTTTTTTTTATAACCATTTTTTCCTCCTGGTCTCTCGCGCCTCCCCTGTCATGCCTCTGCGCCCCCCACTTTGGGAACCACTGCAGTAGCAGTTCAAATATTTCTTGTAAATCTCAACTTCAACATAAATTAATGTAATCAAATCAAAGATATTTGCCTCTGCCAGGGCTTTAACGTGTTATCTAGTTTGTTATAGAAGTTGCCCTCAGAGTCCAGAGATAAGATTTTCAACTTTGAAGTGGTTACAAATAACTCTGGTTCTATCATCTCCGACCTCTGAAGAGATGTCAAATGGCCATGTAAGAGTTTGGTACTTTTGTCCATGTTTCTGTCCCAGCCAGTGGTCGCGTTAACCGAATGTTTCCGGATTTCTTTTAACAATGACGGAAGAATCTGAAAGCAATCTGTCATTTTGACGGATTAGAACAAACTCAGAATAGCGCCAAAGTTTCCCCGCAGGCTCCGGTTATGCATGCCCACCAAAAAGGAAATGATATAGTTTCCAAACCTAACTTTGCCGTACAAATCATTGAAATGTCTGTGAGTATTAGCTTTACGTTGAGCGCGCTCCCGCGAGGTGCAGTGGGCATGCATAACACGGCAGAACACCGGCGCTAACAGTTCACGAGTGTGCCCCCCCCCCCGTGATCCATGGTTTGTCTGTATGTTTTCAGAGCCAGGGAGCAACGGACTTTCAAAATATAAATATTCATTAAAGAAATTGTTAATGCGCGATAAAATAATTGTTGTCGCTAATTAATTAATTAACGCGTTAACTGAAGAATAACACGTTAACTTGCCCAGCCCTAATATATGTGTATATATATATATATATAAATATATATGTGTCTGTGTATGTGTGTAAATATAAAATACAGCTTAGTGTCTGTGTGCGTACCGATCCTCTCTAGGAAGTGATATCGTGCTCTCAGTTTTCTGATCTCCCCTTCCTGTTCCTTGTATCTGCGTGGGAACAGCAGCAGATTGGCCGAGCTGACACTTGTCAGAGAAAGGAAGTCTGCCATGTTCTCTCTTATTCGCTGGTTTTCCTGATGAGAGCAGCGGCCGGAACGGAGACACACACCTGCACACAAACTGCACATATTAAAACACACACACACACACACACACACACACACACACACACACACACACACACACACACACACACACACACACACACACACACACACACACACACACACACACACACACACACACACACACACACACACACACACACACACACACACACACACACACACACACACACACACACACACACACACACACACACACACACACACACACACACACACACACACACACACACCTTGCTGTTTGAAGGCTTTGAAGCGGTGCAGGTCGTATCTCAGCAGTGATCTGATCACATCGTCACATTTATTCTTGATGTCTGGAACAAACTCCTGCAGCTCATCCACCAGTTCCAAGTCCAGCCTGACAACAGAACTTACAAGAAGAAGTTCAACAGGAAGTTCAACAGGAGGTACAACAGATTACAATATGAGGTACAACCATGGACTGTATATATAAATGGACGTAGTGTCCGTGACGTCACCCATAGGATTCTGCAGAGTTGCAGAGAAGCCCTTAGTAGGCGGAGTCGGCCACTAACGGCTCGACAGCGACGTCAGAGTCTAATCCCGCCTGCTCCAAATAAGGGCAAAGAGGCGGAGCCGAGGCGGGACCTGCTGCCTCCGAACTGGAAGTAAACAGAGCTAGCTCAGGCTAAGAAGCTAAGCTAACATGAAATACATCCATACCAAGTTACTGCTAACAGTGTAGTTCCCCTATATAAACGTTACATTCATAATCAAATGAGAAAATCTGCAAGAGAATTAGTTATATTTTGTTATTCTTAATGCTTGTCATTCACATGTTAAGAAAAGAATTACAGATACATAGCAGAACAATTGTGGTGATGTTCAGCTTAATAAGCCTTATTCAACATAATTTATTTTGCTAATACTACAGCAGGCGAACCAAGTCTGCGTTTCGCTGCATTCCTTGATCTCCAGTTATAACGACGGACTCCATCGCCCGGACCTAACGGAGCCACAGTGGGCTAGCTCCGGGACGCCAGCTGGAGCTAGCCCCCTGCGGCTCCGTTAGCTCCGGCGGCCACCACTGGGATAATTGGGTCCCCTATTAACATTTGCTCTCGTTTAGCATTATGGGCGTCATAGCCATAGACTATAAAAGTCTTACCCAAGCTGAATCATAAACTAAAATGTATGTATAAAGGGTTACGTCCTTAGCTGGCTAATAAGTAACAAGGTAAGCTACCAAGCACACAAACACCTGCGAACGGGATTAACATGTATAATATTATCATTTTAGACTTCTTGGAAGTCCTATTAGTACATTCAAGCGCACAGCACGACATTTTAATTGTCTGGTATTTGTAAAAATATTCCCTAAAAGGCACAATCACCACGAACAAGGCTAAAGCTAAAGGGTCAAGTACAGTACTATGACTAACTAACGTTGTAGCCTCTATGGTTGTAGCCTAGCAGAGTGGACAAGTTGCTGTTAGCTGACAGTGAGGCATGTAGATGTCCATCAAAGTGAACACGCCCTAATTTATGTAAAAACTTTAAGACCTAATATAAATAAAAGGGTCGTGTTCGAAAACAATTCACTCACAGATTCATAATCATGAAGGTGGAATCTAACTATATCGATAATAATATTTATTGCATCCATGGGTAGAAATATGTTTTTTTCTGCTGTAAAGTTGGGCATTTTAACATGGGGGTCTATGGAAATTGCTCCTTTCTGCAGTCAGTACCTAGCGGCCCATGTATGAACTGCAGTGTGTTGCACTTCCGTATTGGCGTCCCGGCTGTTCCCCAGAATTTGCCGCTTGGGTACAACAGGAAGTACACTGTTAATAACTCACTGCTCTTTTTGTGCTGCTGTTACTGTGCTGCTTGTCTTCTTCATCTGTTTCTTCTTCTTCTTCTCCTCCTCCTCCTCCTCCTTTACTACCAGAACATCTTTCTTTCTCCTCTTCTTCTCCTCCTCCTTTACTACCAGAACATCTTTCTTTCTCCTCTTCTTCTTCTTCTTCTCCTCCTGGCGGTGTGCAGCAGCAAGAGGACTGACCTCCTCTTCCTCCCTCCTTCTCTTCTTCTTGGTTTGCATGGTGCTAATAATAATATTAAAGTAATAATTTAAAAAATGCTTTTCATGGAACTCAAAGACCCTTTGTTTACATGTTAAAATTCAAAAGTAAATCTACACACACACACACACACACACACACACACACACACACACACACACACACACACACACACACACACACACACACACACACACACACACACACACACACACACACACACACACACACACACACACACACACACACACACACACACACACACACACACACACACACACACACACACACACACACACACACACACACACACACACACACACACACACACACACACACACACACACACACACACACACACACACACACACGAGGATTTTGGGAGATGGCCCTAAGCTAATTTACAGATGGCCCTGAGCCCAATAGAGATTGCCCTGAAAAATTCGCACGGACGAAATGGTACGAAGGGTTTGGGGGGCCTCCCCCTAGAAAAGAAAAGATTTTTGCAGGTCTTAGATGCTGTCTGGTGCATTCTCTAGACTGAATTATAAGATGAACCACCACAATATTATATCGTACAATTTCAAGTTTGTTTGTTCTTGTTTGTGTTTGTTTTCGCTTGCATTCCCTGCATAGCTATAAGAAATACTTAAGTTGTTTGTCAAGACACTTTCCATCTGATGAAGGCAAATGCCTTCCCAGATGTAAAAAAGTAGAAAACATTACATTCAGTTGTAACTGCCAAAATAAACATTATTTTCACTATTATGGCCCCTGTTAAAAATTACATTACATTACATTTAGCTGACGCTTTTATCCAAAGCGACTTACAATAAGTGCATTCGACCAGGAAGATACAACCTTTAAGAAAACAGAATCATATAAGTACATCAGGTTTCATAGAGCCAAACATTTCAAGTGCTACTCAACTGGCATTTAGAAAGCCAGCCCTTTATTAGTATATAAGTGCTTTGTTAGTAATTCTATCGCTCGAAGTGGAGTCTAAAGAGATGAGTTTTCAGTTTGCGTCGGAAGATGTGTAAGCTATCTGCTGTCCTGATTACAATGGGGAGCTCATTCCACCATTTTGGAGCCAGGATAGCAAACCCACGTGTTTTTGCTGACGGGAACTTGGGTCCCCCTCGCAGTGCGGGTGCAGCGAGCTGTTTGGCTGATGCAGAGCGGAGTGCACGTGCTGGGGTGTACGGTTTAACCATGTCCTGGATGTAGGAAGGGCCAGATCCATTCGCAGCATGGTACGCAAGTACCAGTGTCTTGAAGTGGATTCTAGCAGTTACTGGAAGCCAGTGAAGGGAGCGGAGGAGCGGTGTGGTGTGGGAGAATTTGGGAAGGTTGAAGACCAGACGAGCCGCTGCATTCTGGATGAAATGTTTGTAATGTTATCTACTAGGGATGTAACGATACCAAAAACTCACGGTACGATAATATCGCGATAACAAGTCCACGGTACGGTATTTATCGCGATATTGAATAATAAAGGGAAGGAAAAAAAAATCATAAAAATTTTTTTTTCAATAAAACATTTTTTTACTCGGAAAATGTTTCTTTATTACATAATAAATCTGATTTTTACAGCCTTTTTGTAGGATAGCAGTATTTTAAAGTGTCAAAAACAAAGTGACAGTAACAGACTGGAACAAGAAAACCAGTGTTTTTGTACCTACTGGTACTACCCAACAAAGTAAGCATTTTCTTTATGCCACTGCATCTCACAAATAAACAAGGACATTTAATAATCAGACCCTGCAATAAAATAAATCAAGTTTCACTTTGGTTTTTCAAGTAACTCAACTCAAACTCACTAGTCACTCACTCAGCATCATCAGACAGGTTTTTAGGAATATGAGAATGTCCACATTTCCAGGTATTTATAAGCTGGGGTGTTTGGGCATTTACAATATCCCCTGCTCTGGAAACAACTCTCTCGCTTGGTACTGATGTTGCTTGGACACCAGTGGTCGCGTTAACCGAATATTTTATTTAACAATGACGGAAAAATCTGAAAGCAGTCTGTCATTTTGACAGATTAGAACAAACTCGGAACAGCGCCAACGTTTCCCCGCAGCGAGGCTCTGGTATTATGCCGTGTTATGCATACCCTCCAAAAGGAAATGATATAGTTCCCAAACCGTACTTTGCCGTACAGATCAATACATGTCTAGGAGGTTTTGCTTCACGCTGTGCGCGTCCCGCGAGGTGCATGCACACACGGCATAACACCGCCCCCCCCCCCGTTGACAGTTCACGAGCATGCTCTATCGTGAAATGTTCAGACCCGACGGGTAATAAGGGATTATGACGGATATTTTACGATCCTGTCTGTCAAAATGACGGACAGCGAAAAAGTCTAACGCCAGGCTTATTGACATGGCGAGATATAACTATATGGTTGGTACTTGTCAATGTCTCTAGGTGTGTAAATGTAGCCCTGTAAATACGATGTCCTTTTGTGTTATCTGTTGTTTTATTTTCATGTTGTAACCTACTTGCTGCCATGTTGGACAGGTCTCTCTTGAAAAAGAGATCGATGATCTCAATGGGACCACCTGGTTAAATAAAGGTTTAAAAAAAAAAAAGTTTAAAAAAAAAAAATCTTTTTTAAAAATCGCGGTAGATTTTGTCAGTCTCACGACGGTATTGGGAAGTTTATTTACCACGATACCGCGATATTCGGTATCTCGTTACATCCCTATTATCTACTGTAAATTGGTCGAAAGAGTTCCCGTTATCCGGCAAATCTAAATCTCTTTGGTCAAAATCATTTCCCTTTAGCGCAATACTGCTTCAGTTGCGCCACTTATGTGACAGACAAGAATAGTCAATTCTAATGTCTAACACTTAATTGGGAGAAAGAGATGTCCTGTATGGGTTGATTGTGCGTTGATCTGTTGGTAATGCCTCGGGGTTCCGGTGGGCATGTAAACAAATGCATAATGCTGCGCTATACTTTGTGGCCTCACCCAGTTGCATAGCGACACTTATTGTTGAGGTGTCTTTTAATAAGCAGGTAGTCATATCATTAGCTAGAACTAGCTGGATCTGATCGATATGGACATAAACGCGAGTGAAGTCTAATCTGACGGGAGAGAGAGATCAGCTGCTGCTGACGAGTCGACACGCAGCGCTGCATGATCACATGCAGCGGTGAGCGGACAAAACACACACTTCAGGTTAGAATATCACACGTAGCTATTTTAATTACCTCTCAAACTACCGTAACTATTTATAGATATGTTTAGTTTTACTGTCGGGTCACTCATTACTGGATCCGCGAGCTGCTGGCATAATAGATTGCCCGATCGGGCAACCAGCAGGTGAGGCTTCATTGCCCGAGCTAAATACTAGATGGCCCCGGGCCATCGGGCAGTCCTTAATGTCGAGCCACACACACACACACACACACACACACACACACACACACACACACACACACACACACACACACACACACACACACACACACACACACACACACACACACACACACACACACACACACACACACACACACACACACACACACACACACACACACACACACACACACACACACACACACACACACACACACACACACACACACACACACACACACACACACACACACACACACACACACACACACACACACACACACACACACACACACACACACACACACACAGGCAGTACACTGTTAATAACATAATAGTAATAATAACTCACTGCTCTCCTTCTGCTGCTGTGCTGCTTTTCTTCTGCTTCTCCTTTACTCCCAGCACATCTTTTGTTCTCCTCTTCTTCTTCTCCTCCTCCTCCTGGTGTTGTGCAGCAGCAGGATTGACCTCCTCTTCCTCCCTCCTCTTCTTCTTCATGGTGTTGTTAGTTTGCGTGGAGATGTTCTTCTCTCCTTTATTCTTTTTCATCTTCTAATAATAATAAAACATTTTTATTTATAGAGCGCTTCTCATGGTATACAAAGACACTTAGCATTTTAAACTTCCTTACAAAAATGTTTAACATTTGTGAAGCGCATATCGAGGCTTGTATCGTTTTAGTCCTTTGAATGGCAAATGGACTTATGCTGGGCTTTGTTCAGGTTGTACGACTCCTCAAAGCGCTTTACATGGTCCCATTCACACCTCGTTTATACAAAGCAATCGGCCACTTGCTCTAGGAACCTAACACTCACACACCGTTGGCCATCAGGAGCAACTCAGGTTTAGGTATCCATGGACATGTTGACTGTACAGTCGCCAGTGACGTCATGGATGACATCCGAAGCCTAGCTGACCGTCTTACCCATGTGACTGCTTTAGATATTGGTTCAGATCATACCAGATCGGTGAAACCATCAATAAAATCAATAGGTCACTCTTTTATAGCTTTTAAAGATTATATTATTTTTACTTTAGCGCTGTTATTATTTTATTCATTATTTTATGTTTTTCTTTGTATTTTTACTTATGTTATAGTTTGTGAGCTGAGTGATTTTGTTTCCCATGTATTTATTCCTCTCTACAGCACTTTGGTCTGGAGGTGTTAAAGTGCTTTACAAATAAAGCTGTATTGTATTTTCCTGGTTTTAAAATGAAACTTTCCTGTTGGAGCAATCTACAAACAGAAGGTAGACGACGAGTGAGAAATAGAAATGAAGGAATGTATTGATAATGGCATTAGAAATAGTATGAGATGAACCCTTTTGCGAACCAATTGGATGGAAAGCTTCAAAGCTTCATGAAGCTTCATCTTGCCCTCACAAGTAGTGATGTTACGTATCTGAGGCTTAGGAGCGTGGTTCGAGAAATCCAGGACGTTTTTGGTGAAGCGTGTATCGAGGCTTGTGTCGTTTTAGGCCAGTGACGTAATCGATGACAAACGAAGCCTCGCTGCCCCTCGATACCACGTGACTGCTTCAGATAGAGCGTCAGATCGGTTGAACCACTGACACTTCACAGTTTTACAACACTCATATTACCACGATGGGATTCAGAGACCTCAGACCCTCACTTATATGGAAGACAGAACATGATATAAGTATAAATAAATAAATGTATGAATAAAACATGAATAAATTAATAAATAAGGCAATACAAATAATGAATACAGGAATAAATAAATAAATAGACTAATAAATAAATACATGAATAAATAAATGAATAAATAAATATGGAAAAACATAAATGAATGTATAAATGAATACATTAATAAATAAATGCATAAATAAATATGGCAACAAATAAATTAATATTGTCTTTTTTGTTTGTTTATAAAAGCTACAGCTAAACGTAATAATGCAGTTAATACATGTATTATTTGATGTTGTTTAGCCTTTCTGAGGCTATAACATGGTTACGTTTACGAATATTATTAAGGAATAAAAATCCCTCTTTGTAATGTTTACCACCCTCCTTAAGCTTTTCAATCACAATCATTCAACTGGAATAAATGAAGTTCTAAGATTAAAGGCTTTATTGTCATGTGCACATTAGCTACAGTGTAGATATGACAAATGAATGACAAACTTAAGTCACAGGCTCCTCCAACAGAGCAACATGAATATATATAGGACATACACAAATAAAACAGATACAATAGTGCAAGAGAATGTTTTGAGATGTGCAAGTAAATACAAATCAAATATAAATAGTGCAAGAAGAGTCTACAAGTAAATGGAATATGATATGTTGGATAAATAATTAGCAAAAATGCAAACAGATGAATGTTTATGGATGTTCTTTAAAATGTTCAGGTGTTTAATAGCATGTACAATATTGATACAAATTGATTACATGAGAATATGATTGTATGTTCATTGTTTAGAGTTATTCTAAGGCTTTACTACAGTGGCCCTGAGAGGCCAGGGTGCTGCAAATAAAAGAACGCTGCAAATGTACTACGGTGGCCCTGAGAGGCCAGGGTGCTGCAAATAAAAGAACGCTGCAAATAAAAGAACGCTGCAAATAAAAAAAACACTGCAAATAAAAAGAAACAGCAACGCCGCGCAAATAAAAACGCCGCGATGCAAATAAAAAAGTAACAACGGAAGTGAATTACCGGGGACTATTATTGCTGATGCAAATGCGGTTTTTTATGCGAGAGAAGTAGAAGTCTGGGGGATCTCCAGGAAACATCTCATGGGTAAGTTTATAATGTTAAAGTTACACAGGATGTAGATAATATCTGTCGCTGCCGTATTTATGACTTTAAATGACGTTATTTTGTGTGTGGGAGCAGATTATGTGTGTAGTGTATAATGTTAGTAGAACATAGCTACTTTTATCTGCTAACGTTAGCTGTTTTCTAAACAAACGGATCTGAGCCGACCGGGACTTAAAGATGATGCTAAGACACACAAAGTAAGTTGAATATGCCTTTATTCAACAGACGAGCTCGGGTCCTCTCCTTAACATGCTCTGAAGGAACAACTTTTACTGAATTAGGGCTGGGCAAGTTAACGCGTTATAATCGTTGCCCAGCCCTATATTGAATACATACAAGTATAGATCTTCACTAACATCCTGTAGTCAATCTTGACTCCATCAACATGTCATCTAAATATGCCTGTCTAGAGATAAATGAGGGTCTCTTATCCTGCTTAGAGATAGAGAAGGGTCTCTATCCTGTCCAAGACGTGCTTCCTTTGGGAAGTGGCTTTAAATCTTTTTTTTTTTTATGTATTTTGACATTGTAGATGCATGGTTCAGATATTAAGTGATTGCAGCTGATATCTGCTGTTAAATTAGTGTCAGCTGTTTGCAGGTAACATTACCTGCTGCAATAGCTTACCAAGTAGCTGTTACTTCATTGCAAATGAATAACATTCACATTGCTCCTTTTCCACAGGCAATGTATTGTCCATATTGTGGGACTGGTGGGTGTTTTGGGAGGTTTTGCGGCTCCTGTGAACATTGAACATTGAATGTTTGGCACCCTTTCTCGAAGATGTTAAGCTCCTCCTTAAAAGTCAAGAATTTCACCAGTACAGTGATAATGTCTTATTTGTATATGATTTGTTGCCATTTTAATATATAATATACACATATTATTGTCAGTCATGGCAATTTCAACATGATTTAGAACTACTGATAACAAAAAATGCCAACAAGTAAAAAAATCAGGTGAAATACCAAAGTTGACCAATTACAGTTGCAAGAAAATGTGAACCCTTTGGAATTACCTGGATGTCTGCATAAGTTGGTCATAAAATGGAGGAAGCCACTGCTGTCCAGAAAAAACCTTGCTGCACGTTTGAAGTTTGCAAAAGAGCACCTGGATGTTCCACAGCACTACTGGCAAAATATTCTGTGGACAGATGAAACCAAAGTTGAGTTGTTTGGAAGGAACACACAACGCTATGTGTGGAGAAAAAAAGGCACAGCACACCAACATCAAAACCTCATCCCAACTGTGAAGTATGGTGGAGGAAGCATCATGGTTTGGGGCCTCAGGGCCTAGACAGATTGCCATCATCGACGGAAAAATGAATTCTCAAGTTTATCAAGACATTTTGCTGGAGAACTTAAGGCCATCTGTCCACCAATTGAAGCTCAACAGAAGATAGGTGATGCAACAGGACAACGACCCAAAGCACAGAAGTAAATCAACAACAGAATGGCTTCAACAGAAGAAAATACGCCTTCTGGAGTGGCCCAGTCAGAGTCCTGACCTCAACCCAATTGAGATGCTGTGGCATGACCTCAAGAGAGCGATTCACACCAGACATCCCAAGAATATTGCTGAACTGAAACAGTTTTGTAAAGAGGAATGGTCCAAAATTCCTCCTGACCGTTGTGCAGGTCTGATATGCAACTATAGGAAACGTTTGGTTGAGGTTATTGCTGCCAAAGGAGGGTCAACCAGTTATTAAATCCAAGGGTTCACATACTTTTTCCACCCCGCACTGTGAATGTTTACATGGTGTGTTCAATAAAAACATAAAAACATATAATTGTTTGTGTGGTTTTAGCTTAAGCAGACTGTGTTTGTCTATTGTTGTGACTTAGATGAAGATCAGAACACCTTTTATGACCAATTTATGCAGAAATCCAGGTAGTTCCAAAGGGTTCACATACTTTTTCTGATGCGTTTATGCACAAATACAGGCATTAAAAGGGTACCTTTTTGTTCGCTACCTCTAGATTGATATGTATTTTTATCCTTACCAATTATGTAAGTATCCCAATATTTTGTCCTTTGCCTGTTTATTTCTCTCATTTTTTGCACCTCATGTCTGGAATTGTTCACGCATTGAACATACTGAAAACATACAGTTATGCATCAAACAGTTCAGGTATTTTCCTCATTACTGATACATTTTCATTTTTTTCTTAATAGGTTTTTGGTTATTAAGTTTAATTCCTAATGACACTGTTGTCTTTTCCCTTCAGTCACAGAATCTAATGAAGGAACCGAGGCAGGCTTCATCCACAAGTACTTCACGGAGGGACACGCTTATGAAGTGATACTTGATTTTCTAGAAAAAAGACAACATTTTTCTTAGTCTGAGGACCTTAAAGAGGAGGCTACAGAACGCTGGCTTAACAAGAAGGACAGACTACACTCCCATTGGCACTGTACACCAAACTGTTGCACATGAACTGAGAGGCTCGGGTCGGCTGTTGGGTTACAGAGCTATGTGGCAGACAATGCAACAAAAGTATCACCTGACAGTAAAAAGGGAGGATGTTAGACAGACGATTTCCAGACTGGATCCATCTGGTGTTCAACTTCGTTCCAGGCGAAGGTTTGTCCGAAGGGGATACGTCACAGCAGGACCAAACCAAGTGTGGCACGCTGATGGATATGATAAACTTAAACCCTTTGGTATTGCCATCAGTGGCTGCATCGACGGCTTTTCAAGGAAAGTTATGTGGCTCAGGAGTGGCAGCACTAACGACGATCCGGGCATCATTGCGCAGTATTACCTGCAGTGTTTATCGGAGTTTGGACTACTTCCAGCCCGCCTTCGCACTGACTGTGGAACTGAAAACGGCACTATGGCAGCCATTAACTGCACATTACGATCTCAACACACAGATGATTTTGCAGGAGCCCTCAGTCACATGTATGGTACCTCAACTGCAAACCAGCGCATCGAGAGTTGGTGGTCTTTCTTCAGAAAGCAAAGGTATAGCCTTTTAAGGTCAGGTCCAAGAATGTATGTGTGTGTTAGGCTTGGGCGGTATCATTTTTTTCATAACGTCATACCTTGCTGACATCATACCGTGGTATACGGTATATGACGGTATGACTTGGGTCGACTTGAGCGAGGTGGCGTTCGGCGGCAAATAGATATTTCGAACGGTATATTATATGTTCGGTGTAAAATGCAGCCCGAGCCGGTAGACGCTCGCAAAGTGCCGCGACATGCGCGCAAGTGCAAAACAAGGGCTGCATACATGACACATTGTGCAAATGGCACATTTTGAGATCGGATACAGGACGCGTTTGTAGATGTCCGACGTTGCTTCCATTGTGAGCTAAGTTAACAATATATCATCATACATAAACATTTTCCGGGAGTAAATACTTGACTTAGTCAATATAGCAAACTTTATTCAATAACTAGTTTGGCAATATTATTCCGTGCATGTGTTAAAAACCTTATTTCCATTTGATTCATTGGATTACTCACGTGAATGTTTAGCACGTTAATGCTTTCGTTTTTAAAACCGTCCGACCTCCACTACAAAACCATCAACCAGTTGCATAGGATTAAAAAATGTCAACACTCACTCACCCCGTCTTAAACATTCCCAAAGAAGTGCCTCTGTCTCTCGTTGTGCTGGATGAAGTCACTGGCGACGAGTAAACCCCAAATAGTCCCAAACAGGCGCAGAGGTATTTTTCTTTTTTACTAGTTGTCCGAGTTCGGGGCCGGCAAATGCTGCCGCCATCTTGCTCAGCTCAGCTCTGTGCTGAGCTCTGAGAGCGGGAAAGACGGACTGCCCTCCCCTGCCCTCTGCTGGCGCGTGCTGTGCATCACAACCAATGTCGTCCCTGTCAAAACTCCGTGTCAGTGTAATAGAATGAAACGCATCTGTGATTTGGCGCACAGTCTGTGACGTCACGGTATTGAAAATCATACCGACGGTATTTCGAAATACCCTGGTATACCGTAATACCGTCATACCGCCCAAGCCTAGTGTGTGTGTGTGTATATAGTACAGAGGTGCCCAAATACTTTAAATCTATCTGGATGAAAAAAATTGAAAAAAATTGTGAAATTACATTAGAGCTGTACACTAACATTTTCCCAAGGGAGTTTATGTGCTCCCAAATGAAATAATGTAGGAGCGCGCCAAGAAATGTACAACATTTCTAGAAATATTCTGACTTTTTAGCAAAATATTGTGACTTTTTACTTGAAGTTGTCTTTTTTTCATGAAATACAAAAGTTTTGAATTCCACCATTAGGAGTCAGTTCTGGATCGAGCTCTTCAGTGACCTTAGAGAGAGGCACCTCTTCAATGGGAGCCATGAGCACAAGTGTCTGCTGCGATATGTGTTTTTGGGCATCTTACAAAAACACCTCGATGAGCTGTGAAACAACCACACCATCCGACCTGTTCACCTGTCTCAGTGTCCTTCAGGTAAACCTGATGCCATGTACCACCTGCCTCACAGGTTTGTATTCAAATTGTTTTGTAATATTACTTTAAAATATATCTGACTTCATATAATGTGGTGTATCAGCCCAATATGACAAGTTTGTCACTTGATAAATAACGTGATTCATTTAGTCTGAAAACTCATTATTTCAAAATGATTTCAAGTCTTAAACGACTAAAAATGGATTCGAACACAAAACTTAAATCAGAAAATGTCCAAAGCTATTCTGTCGATTTATCTTACTCAATTCCAAAAAGTACCTTGTGTTAGAAAGTGAGTAGAATGACCTTATTTGACTGAAAGAGCTGCTGTCAACCTGAGATTAACTTCTCAAGTCAAAGCTCTTTGTTTAGGATTTAATTAACGAAGAACTGACTCAATGGAGTTTTAGTTATAATGCTTATCTAGCATGTTTGGGGGGTTAAGTGATCCATTTGTAATCACTTGACTCATTATGTTTCAATTTATGACTGGTCTTAGGTTTGGCGGAAGGGAGTGTGGATTTCCAGTGTCCTGGGAAGCCCTACACCACTTTGATGGCATCATGCAAGCATCATCCCAGTACAATTTGTGTGGTGATGAGAATCTGGAGATGCATTTTGTGGACTTGCAAAGACGGAGTGGGTTGGCTCCACCAGTGAACTGGACAGCTGCTGTTCAGAATTACATTTCCATGAAAAACATGTCTGGAGTGTAGAATACATTGCCCCACCAGCCCCCCAGAACCTTTTTTGTGTGTACAAGTTTCCAATGTAGGTTGAATATTATTTAGAATGCTGCAATTCTGAGTAGATAAGTCCAGTGAAATATTCAGCTTGTATCTTTGCATAAGTCATTAGACTGAAACCTTTCTTTCTTTAACTAAACATACAGCATATTCATGTATTTTGTAAAACATGTTTAGTGTTACATCCGTGTTATCAGTTGAAAGGTCGATCCTCAGAAAATTATACACCTAATATTTTGGTAATTGATTTTAATTTTGTTTTGAATATAAGCAGGTTCCAGCCTCTAAAATGTGAATATTTGCTGGATTAATTTGTTCTCTGTGAGGCTTCACTTTCTGACATTTTAAAGACCAAGGCGTGTCCAAAATCACTCTCATTCACTACTCCCTACTCCTTATATAGGGAATTCTATATAGGGATTATTGAGTGATTTCAGACACAGCCCATAACAAATTGATGAATCAACAATAACATTCATTCATTGCATCAGTCACATATGCTACTGTTATTTCTGTTTTCACAGTGGATCTGAGAATAAAATCTTGTGAACCAGCTACAGCCGTGTCATCTTTGTAGCGAGTGTGTAACATATATGCTATACGTAGAAAAACAAGTCCTTACGTTAAAATGAAACACTTTTAAACCATTTAATGAAGAGTCATTCAGCTTTACTCTTTCACAAAGTCCATGTAAAAACATGTTGATAAAATGGCCAAAACTAAATTGGCACATTTGCACGACAAGGTGCCTTTTGCAGTCTTAATTTACTGTTTATGTAAATATTTGTAAAACATCTTAACACATGTTCTGAACTCTTGATTTAACCACGGTCTACTTTACCTCAGAGTCCTGCACGGGTCTGATTTTCAAGACTCGCTCCCGCCCCGCACCCGCGACGTGCAATACCGAACCCGCCCCGCTACCCGCACATATTGCCAATTAGTTCCGCAACCCGACCCGACCCGCCGGCACAAGATCCGCAACCCGACCCGAACCCGCATATATATGAGCAGTGAAAACGTGTAATTATTAACACATGCAGTTACATATTTGGCTCAAAAAGCGTGGGATGTTGGTTATTTTCTCCATCTAGGATGACACCAAAAGCCTCCCAGGCGTTGGATTTCGCTCTTGAGGAAGAGTTATTGAAAATGCTGTATTCTCCGCTAGAGAGCTTCACCTCAGCCATTCAGAATGTGGCGCGCTCAGCAGCAGATAGATGCGCTGCAGAGGTTATGATTATGCTCGGTCCCGCGGGGGAGAGGTCTGAGGATTTAAACATTAAACTAAATTATTATCATTTAAATATATTTATTATGCAACACCCGCAACCCGACCCGCATCATCTTTGTTTTACCCAGAACCGAACCCGGAAAAAAGCGTTTGAAAAAAGACCACCCGCAAATCACATTTTTTGCGGGTCACCCGTCGGGTACCCGCGGATACCCGACCCGATGCAGGACTCTGCCTTACCTACCTAACGAGAATACAATAACAATACAATACAAATGTGTGGTGTTGTTCACATGTTGGATATGAAATAGGACAAATCTGCCATGAAAAATACTCACATCTCTCTTACGTCACAACATTTTGGTCTGACAGACCGCAACATTAAAACAACGGACTGTGTACTGTGTGTGGCAAAATTAACTTTTACCACAAGTTATTTAATTGTTTAAAGGCACCCAAAGCCGGGGGAATTATTAATGCCAAAGTTCGTGTTGGCTTTGAAGGCACGATAAGAGTCCAAAAGAGGAAGCTTTAAAATGTTGGCACAGGTATTTGCCATTGGGAATGTTGACATAGAACATAGGAACTGAAGGCGTGGCAGAGGACTCATACCAGCAGGAGGCACACATGGCACACCTGTAGCGAACATCAACACCTCCTCCAAGGTCACTGAGTTGTCATTTTCTAAAAAGTAGAGAACATTGGAATCAATTGACAGTAAATACTATCTACATCAACACCGGAACTTTTTATAATCTGTGTGTATAAAAATCAGACAAGAGCAAATTGACTAACCTTCACAATCGAGAAGATAGTCTGCCCAGTAACTCATAGCTTTCTCTTCCTGAGCCCTTCTGTTGCTTCCCTGTTGACTAAATTCAGGCTGGAACCGATTTTCCATCTCTGCAGCAGACAGCTTCACATCGGCATGATAGAGAGCAGGGGTCAGGACCGTCGGATGCTGCTGCAGAGCTGTCAGAAACTGCAAACTTTCAAGTCCAGCCTTGAATCTAAAATACAATTAAAAGATGCATGCAAAGATACATATGCATCATGTAGAAGTAAGTAAGCAAGAAAATGGGACAATAGCAACACGTTTTTCATAATTATTTTAGCAATAACAATGAAATACAAAAACCTACCTTTCGATTGCAGTGTTGTTCCTATGGATTATGTACCACTTCAGGTAATCCTCTACTATCATTTTTTTTTCTTCACATGACCTGACATGTCTGAAGCACCCAGCAGTCTGCAACATGGCACTGTTCCGTATCATCAAGTCCTGAAGGATCTCCACTAAGGGTGAATTCTGAATCTAAAAGAAGAGATAACAGAGTCCCACACATTTCAAATATGACACGTAATTATAAAAAATGGTAATGCCAGAAGTATATCTTGAAAGAATGGTTTAACGGACAAAACTCTCTCTTTACCTATTCTAGAATTTCACACCCTTCTCATACCTCTTGTAGGACTTTCCCTATCTCCTCATCTGTAATGTCTCCGACAGATGCCTTGAAACTGCTCTGCCCTGAGATGTAGTTGACCAGATCCTCTGACAGAAAATTAGGACCAGGTCCACCATGCACAATGGACACAGCAATCATCTTCCCTGCTAAATAATACTCATCCTCTCTGAAAGCTGTCCAAGATAATGCAGAATAAAGAAATATTAAATCAGTTTCCATATTTGAAAACACTCCAAGGTTGAAATATGGGTTCTTTTAAAAACATTATACACAAAACAGAACCTGTTGAATTGTAGACCAGGTAGCGGCTCTCCACAGGTCCATCAAATATGGGCCGTTTGTTCAGCTCTTTCATGAGAAGGGAGAGGAATTCTCTCTTGGGGCCACCTGTATCGAGACCTTCCTCAAACCTCCCTTCATCGTCAGAGAATTTCACCAGGATGTCTTTCTTTTCTGAGAATGTTGCCCTTTTGAATCCTCTGACTGCTCCATCCCAGATGTTCGAGCGACAGATGTTAAATCTGCTGACAGCTCGATGGTCAATCTCTAGGGCCAGGTTTGCAGTTATCTCAGAAAGTGATTGCTGGTCCACCCTGTCATCAGATAAATTATGACCATGTTAAATGGTACACCATAGCACACATTTTTTTTCAGGAAAAATAACAACCACAGTTGAAGTAAGGGTAACTTTTCTCTTACTTTGTATCCTCTGGAATACTGCACTCAACACTGTCTGAGTCATCCTTATCCTCTATTACAATGGGCGCATACAGCTGAGTATATTTGCTGAGAAATTGACATACACAAGTTTACATTGTTGATGTTTTCATATAAAACATACTTGAATTGTAGAAAGGAAAGTATAATACCTATAGCACGCAGTTTCCAGCACACCTCCTGATGTTCCTGGGCCCTCTTGTGAGTCAGAAAATAAGACCTGAATCACAAACCATAACAGGGATAGGACAGGTAAGTTGAAGTATTTTAAATCATGGCTATCAGAGGGCTGATTTAGAAAGAAAAGACTATTCTAATGTACACAAACGTGGATCTCTGGGTCAGTGTGACACATTATTTCATGTAGTTTAAGGCATTAATTGTGTGACAATATTGTCAGACAAGGCTAAATGTGAACAATAGACAATGTTGAAGAGCCACAATTACCGGAGCTGCTGAATCACTGCCTGACTCTGCAGGTTCCCATACCTGGAAGTAAAAAACAATATATCAGTGTGACACTTCAAATTTGACAGAACTAGAGCTTAACCCATTTGAACATAAATATTGAATTCTATTATTCTGACTGATAGTGTATGTGATTTGCGACAGGGGGAATGATCCTTCTTACATTATTACTTTCAGTGAAAAACATACACATTATTATGGTGTGATTTTGCAGGGATCTGCACTAAATAAAGTTGTTTTCTTAAGTTTGTAAAATATGTATAGGCCAGGACGCTGCAACATTTACCGCAATTTAAAATGCTATTTTGGGACATGTTTAATCGTAAAAATATGCCGTCTATGTGAAATCTAGAAACATTTTCACTTCCAGATAGAATTTACCATATAAGCGATCTAAGATACAACAAATGTAGTACTCACTAATGTATCAGCTGCATTGAATTCTGCAGAAGTTGGACTCATGATGATCACCTCTGAATCCGATGAGTTGGATTCAGAGCTGGTTTCCTGAGCTGTGAAATACAAGAACAGGTATAAGAGGATTTTAGACTACTCAGAACAACAGAGTGCTTTCCTTGACAAACAAATCAATTTAAAAAGCTCTTCTTGGTTGGTAATTCATTTCACAATTACTTACAAGATGTAAAGAAATCTTCAGCTGTACAAATGTACAGTGTGATACGTTGGTAGGCCTTCCCCACTACCTCTTTGTACTCGTTTAGAGTGAAGGGTACTTCTGTTCCTGGTATATTAGTTATCTTTGTACCGTCAGGGTAGAGCAGTACGTAGGGAACGCCATGTACATTTCTTTCGAAGGTCTTCATTTTTTGCTCAGCAGCTCTCTGCAATTCGTCCGCATCCGACTCTGGTCGCATCAAAAGGGGAAGTACTGTTCCTCTTACAGTCTTCAGTACACCCTCTTTCAGCCTCATAAGGCCAACTGAAATCTACAGAGAAACAATGAAATAGGCGACTGTTAACTAGTTCAGTGACACTATAAATACATGACAGAATGGACTGTCGGCAAATTTCTTAAAACCTGCTCGTCTCTCCTTCTCTTTTACACTCCGGAAAGTCCGAAATAACTCCAGTGTGCTTTTTCCTGTAGCCTCTGCTTGAAATAAGAGTCAAATCAATCGTCAATGACAAAGAACAGAGAGACATACAATGTTCTCACCCATACTCATAAGATATAGAGTGTACATTGCCTAAGCCTAATTAAAAAAATTAAAAAAATTAAAATTACCTGCACTTGTGCCTGTTTTATCAACATCACACAGGAATGTGATGTCCTTGCCACATGAACAGCAAAAGGCTGATTTAGAAACCTGTTGCTGTCCACAAAAAGGACAATACATTATGACCGGCAACAAAACAAATAAAGTATCATTAGGTTGCTTTGCGCTTCAATTGCATGAACATCTATCTATCTATCTAGAAAGCAAGAAATGTCTGTGTGTGTGTGTCTGTGTGTGTGCCTCTGGCTCGCATATCTCTCTGACTGTTTGTCAAATCGACCTAAGCTTTCGGATATGGCTTGCGGATTGAACGATGATGTGCATCCTTCATTTAGAATTTTTTGGGATTCATTTTTCTAAACCTTTATTTTTCACGAATCTACGCGCTCCGATCGGGTACGCCCCCCGGACAACATTGCAAGCAGCAATTATGGGAGCCAGACAATCGGTCCGCTTAGTACGGGCACAAGCTCTGAACGGCCATGCCCCGAACGGGCACTGCACTAGTTTTTAAATAACACTAACACATTTGGAAAGACTAATCAGTACTACTTTCAACGCTGGCTTAATACAAGGAATATCCCAACATGGATTGCAAGTGTGTCTTAATCACGACATTCCCCACTGACAAGGGCAAGACAGTCCTCAGGCAGTTAAATACGCTAGATTTAAAACGGTTCAAGCTGCACAGATAAATCGAGCAGAATCCAACAGTTTTCACAGACAAGCAAACAACTTGAAAATAACTTTCTGCAGTTTTGATCAAAGCTATGTTCTACGAACATTATACACTACACACATAATCTGCTCCCACACACAAAATAACGTCATTTAAAGTCATAAATACAGCAGCGACAGATATGATCTACATCCTGTGTAACTTTAACATTATAAACTTACCCATGAGATGTTTCCTGGAGATCCCCCAGCCTTCTTCTTCTCTCGCATAAAAAAACGCATGTGCATCAGCAATAATAGTCCCCGGTAATTCACTTCCGTTGTATCCGTTTTATTTGCATCGCGGCGTTTTTATTTGCGCGGCGTTTCTGTTTCTTTTTATTTGCAGCGTTTTTTTTATTTGCAGCGTTCTTTTATTTGCAGCACCCTGGCCTCTCAGGACCACCGTACTTTACTCATTGGGAACTCAGTATAAGAAAGATCCCACTGTTGAGATATATCTGCCTGTTCAACACACGTTGACCAACAGGGGGGTTTGTGTTCAAATGAAGCCATCACTAATAATAATAATAATAATAATAATAATAATAATAATAATTTGAATTTATATAGTGCCTTTCATAACCACAAGGTCGCTTTACAAAGAAACATATAAGGACAAGACATAAAACATAAACATAAAACAGGGGGCAAGTAATTAGTCTACTGCTAGAAATCCAATTTAGTACTTTTAAGGTGTACTTTTAATGTAATTCTCTGTCAAAGCAATAACTTAATAACTCACCGTCGTCTGCAGCTGCACGCGGGCGAAGGCTGCTTGTTTACTTCCGGTTTCCCATCGGCACATGCGCATGGCACCTAAAAGAGCAGACGGTGAAGAGATCTCACTCTGACTGAGTTTCCTGATCCTTTCTGCATGTGAAGAGGTCTCACTCTGAGTTTCCTGATCCCTTCTTCAGAAGTCGGGTTTCAGGAGCACAATCTCACATATAAATGACATAATATAGGGATCGCCCAGTACTGTTTGTAAATGTCAAAAAAAAATGTTTTTAATTGTTTACAGACCATTTATAATACTTTGAGTTTGACTCATAGTGAAGCCCTCAAAAAGGTTTTTGATGACTATGTCCATACTGTATAACTCCGTTTTCAAATGTATATTTATAGTCTTAAATCATTTTTTTCTTTCTACATGTATGTGCGTTGAATATAGGTTTTTCTCAAATGAACACTGTATAGCGCAAAATTAAATGTATACATCTATTTATTTTCTGCGTATGTCTGCTGTATTCTTTTACTAGCCTAACCCTGGGCTTGTATCTTTATAAATGGATTGTATGACTTTTCCAATCTGATAACTTTATCTCTGGTCATATTTAGCTGCGTTTTATATCTATACTGTATAAGCCCTCCTCTGCCAGCACAGCAATTAAGTTCAGAATTCAGACGTTTTTAAAATACCTGTGTGGCTTACCTCTGGAGTAAACGCGCATTATCATGGATAAAACTGAACAATTAAATGTTTAGAACACTGTGAAAGGTTTTCTCCACCTGCTGCTTTCAATTTCATTAATATATATATGATATTAAATTAAATAAAGACATTACATTACACTTTAACAACATCTTGCAGTGAAATTGCTGTGGACAATTACAAAATATGTGCTTACATAGTACTCATATAGTATAATTCCAATACAATGGCAAAAAATAAACCCCTGTAGGAATACAGGATCCTCAGTCTGAAAGTCTGTGGCTGTCAGTTAATGAGGCTGTTCCCATGCTACAGCTCATTTTAACCAGCAAGTCTTTCTAAATGTCTCCATACAGTCATATGTTCAAGCTACTACCATCGCACAGGAATACAAATGGGCTAATTTAATTTCAAACACAGTTGCAAAAGCAAAGAGATTTTTGCTGTGACATTGTTGTTGACAGATAATCAGATTCCAGTTTCTCACACAGATTTCATGTGGCGCCCCCAAGAGGGGAGCAGGGGGACAATTCAATTCAAGGTTTATTGACATATCATCAGTGCTTAATTTGTAAATCATAAGGTGCCGGAACGCAAAGTACATATGACAGCTCAGGGATGACGAGACGCGTACAGGTCCCGGAACGTATACAGAAAAGGTGCTGAAAGCAACATGAAAATGTCCACTTGCAACGCTGTGGGACTTACAAGCCTCGATTTCAAATAGTATCTATGGTATAAATGTTATGACGATAATTTATAATTTTTTAGGCTAGTACGCACAACATAGGCAAATGCCCACATCACCACAGGTGGGACTTCAGTATACAGCCAGCAATTAATTTCTCAACAGGTTTAACGTGTAAAAAAAATATTTATTAGGCCTATTCAAAGATTGGCACGGCGGCCTATTAATAGACAGTATGTTTGCTCACCATATTTAGTTGTTTAAAACACCCCACATCACGAGCATGTCCGGATTGTCCTCCATCTCTTTTTTTCTGCTTTTACTGCGTGTGTCTGTGGCAGTTCTGTGTCCTTTGGCCACCCAGGACCTCACGTACGGGACTGGATTGAATTTAGCCAGGGGGGGTCCAACAAGATTTAGGAAGAGTAAAGATGACATGGTGGATGTGAGCAAAGAGCTACGGTTGGGAGTGCAAATCAAGTTCATTTGAGAAAATCCGCGCTCACATTCAGCACTTGCAATGGGAATGCTGTTGACAGTAACAAGTAACTCCATCAGCTCATCTGGGGTGTCTTTACCATCTGAGTCTCTGTACGTTCTGTAGGCCCGTATGACTGCGCGCGGGTTGGCAATGTTGAAGCGCTGACACAGTGACTCGACCTCAGTCTCTCCATACAGCGCACCTGCGTCCTCGGGCCAGTATTGTGCGTAAAGCACCTTCAATTCCTCAATGAACTTGTTATATCCAGTTTTATCTGGCATCCGGCCTCCTTGAGATAACATACGGTCCTCCAAGTTCTTGGCCACAGTTAGAAAAAACTGACCTGTCGCTGGACGTCCCACACTCTTCTACGCTCAATGCGCTCTCCTCTCCTACTGAATCTTCCTGCTGTAAGCCAGCTGATGTCGCGGTTCCGCTCGCCTCTTGCTCCGGCTGTTGTACCGGGCTAGTTGATGCCAGGGTACCCACCCGTTGCTGTTGGTGGTCCACCTGGCTGACGTCGCTGCTTGTGGAGGCTTTTCTGACTCGTTTTGAAGTGTCTATTACCTCTTCCTTCTTTTTGAAGAGAGACAGTAAATGTAACTGTCTTTTTGACATTCTTGCATTGAATCACCGTTTCTTCCTCTCTGCGACGTGCTCCTCATGTGGCGAATTTCAAAAGTGAAAGACGTTTGTCCGTTGGTCCAGCTTTTCAGTGCGTCAACACAGATCTCTGACTCTTTCAAATCTTAATCTTAATAAACGACATAAAATTCTTGGGATTTTTTCTGTAAATTAATATCTGCATATTTTATTTCATTTTAACCATTTTTTATTTTTATTTTTTGTGAGAGGTACCGGATCTGCCCAAATAGGTGCCGGAACACAGGGTGGCCAAAATGAAGAGGTGCCGGATCCTGTTCCGGCAGGATCCGGCTCAAATTAACCACTGCATATCATAACAAAACTACGGTGTAGTAGACTAATGAATGAAACGCTTGGGTCACAGGTTCCTCAACAATGCAATTACAAGACATAAAACACATTTAGAAAACAATAATTATAAAAATGATGATTAATGTAGTTTATGATTTTATTTTGCAAATTATCAATCTAAAACATACAATCATCTGGAATTAAGTGGAGTACAAATATATAACATTGGTACTTGGATTAATCTTAAACGTGTTCTGCTGCATATCTTATTATAAAATAATTGCAGACTTATTAATAAATATCTTCATTCCTCAAGATTTCCCTTGAAAGAAATTCAAAACACCTAACAAGCTAAAAAGAAATCCTCCTCAGATAGCTCTTCGTTATAATGTGCCTTCAGTGTAACACTTGAAGGTCTTCAGCAGCTGCTTTAGTATAACACAACATTTCCTTCACACTGTTTTTTAGTTGGAGGGACAATATGACAGTAAAGAATATAGATGAATAAGTGAACAGTGGATGTGAGCAACAGGATAATAATAATAATAATAATAATAATAATAATAATAATAATACATGGGACTTTTATAGCGCTTTTCATGAAACTCAAAGACGCTTTGACAGAGAATTAAGAAAAGACAACAAAAAAAAGACAAAGAAATAAAAAAAGAGATAAACAAAACAGAAAATAGGGGGGGAGGGGGGTGGTCAGTGGTTGAATGCAGTGTTGAACAGGTGGGTTTTGAGTGATGTTTTGAATGCTGTGAGGGAGGAAGAATCTCTGATGGATTGGGGTAGTGAGTTCCAGAGGGTGGGTGCAGCAACGGAGAAGGCTCTGTCGCCCCAAGACTTGAGGTTGGTCCGGGTGGGGAGGGACAGGAGGTTGGCAGTGGCAGAGCGGAGGGAGCGAGTGGGAGTGTGTCTGTGGAGGAGGTCAATCAGGTAGGATGGGGCCAGGTTATGTAGGGCTTTGTATGTCATCAGGAGGATCTTGTACTGAATTCTCTGGGGGATGGGGAGCCAGTGGAACTTGATGAGGACGGGTGTAATGTGTTCACGGATTCGGGTGTGGGTGAGTAGACGGGCGGCGGAGTTCTGGATATATTGAAGTTTGTTGAGGATTTTTGCAGGTGAACCATAGAGGAGGATGTTGCAATAGTCCAGACGGGAGGTGATGAAGGCGTGGATGAGGGTTTCAGCAGCAGTGGGAGAGAGGGATGGACGTAGACGGGCGATGTTTTTGAGGTGGAAGAAGGCTGTCTTTGTGATCTGTTTGATGTATCTGTTGTAGGAGAGGGTTTGGTCAAATATGATGCCTAGGTTCCGGATGTGAGGGGAGGTTTGAACTGGGAAGCCGTCTATGTTGAGAGTGAAGTTATTGATATGTGTGGTGAGCTTTTTTTGTCCAATGATTATTATTTCAGATTTATCGCAGTTGAGTTTCAGGAAGTTAAGTTGGAGCCAGGATTTTATTTCAGTGATGCAGTTTGTCAGGATGGAGTGGGTAGCAGTGGAGATGGACTTGGTGGAGATGAGAAGCTGGATGTCGTCGGCAAAGCAGTGGAATTGAAGTCCATGACGGCGGATTATGTGACCAAGGGGAAGCAGGTAGAGGATGAAGAGGAGGGGGCCGAGAACTGAGCCTTGAGGGACACCTTTGGGGAGAGGAGCGGTGGGGGATTTGCAGTTATTGATGTAGATGAACTGGTTTCTGTCAGAGAGGTGTGAAGTGAACCAAGAGAGGGCAGTGCCGGTGATGTTGAAGGTGGTTTCAAGACGGGTGAGGAGGATGGAGTGATTGATGGTGTCGAAGGCAGCGCTGAGGTCAAGGAGGATGAGGATGTTGAGGTTACCAGCATCGGAGGAGAGGAGAAGGTCATTTGTAATTTTGAGGAGTGCGGTTTTGGTACTGTGGTTTGAGCGGAATCCAGATTGAAAAGTTTCATAGAGGTTATTAGCAGAGAGATGATGCTTAAATTGTGACACTACAGCGCGTTCCAGAACTTTTGACAGAAAGGGTAGGTTCGAGATTGGTCTGAAGTTATTAGGGTTGTCAGGGTTTAGTCCGGGTTTTTTCAGAATAGGGGTGATAGCAGCTATTTTGAGGGACGGTGGGACGGTGCCAGAAGACAGGGTGGCTTGAGGGAGAGCTGGTGTGGTAGTGGTTAAGCTGCTGTAAATGTTGTCTATTTTGCTTTGAAAAAATGTGAGAAAAGAGCTGCATTTGTCTACTGTGAATGACTGAGTAGTGGTGTCCAGGGGGCTGAGGAGTTTGTTTATTGTGGAGAAGAGTGTTTTGGGGTTTCCGGAGCCAGAGTGGATTAACTGAGAGTAGTAGGTGGTGCGGGCATGGGAGAGGGCATCTTTATATTGCTGTAGGTGGTCTTTGTAGGTTTGAGAATGAATTGTGAGACCTGTTTTATTGCGGAGTCTTTCCAGTTGCCGGGCACGGGTTTTCATCAGACGGAGTTCAGGGGTGAACCAGGGAGCAGAGTGGGTGAAGGAAACTGTTTTGGTTTTTATGGGTGCAAGTTGGTCAAGGCAGGAGGACAGAATGTTGTTGTAGTAGTCAGTGAGATCAGAGGGGCTATGGAGGTCCACAAAGGGAGTGGTGGATATTTTTTCAGAGAGGGAGGATGAGAGCGAGGTAGCTGAGACACAGCTTAATTTACGGAAGTTGATTTTGCGTTTTTGCTTTGGTGGTGGGGTGGGAATGTTGATGGTCATGGTGATGGCTAAGTGGTCGGAGAGGAAGAGGTCTGAGCCAGACAGATGGTGAAGGTTTAATCCAGTCGAGCAAACAAGGTCCAGAATGTGGCCACGGTTATGGGTCGGAAAGTTGACATGTTGAATGAGGTTGAAGCAGTTAAGCATGTCCGTGAAGTCTGTAGTTATTGTAGAGTCAGTGGAGTCCATGTGGATGTTGAAATCACCAAGTAGGAGGACTGAGGTGGAGAAAGAACAGAGCTGGGTCAGAAATTCAGAGAAATCAGAGAGGAATGATGGGTTTGGTTTGGGAGGGCGGTAGACAACTGCCAGGACTGACTGTGTGTGACCAGAGAGTTTAAAAGCCAGGTGTTCAAATGAAGGAGCAGATGAGATGGGGATGAGGCTGGTTTTAATGTCCTGTCGGTGTATTACGGCAATTCCACCACCTCGGCCCTCCGAGCGTGGCTTATTTATGTATGAGTATCCATTGGGTGTAGTAAGTTTGAGTGAGAGATAATCCAGAGGTTGTTGCCAGGTTTCTGTCAGACAGAGAAAGTCCAGTTTATTGTCCAGAATGAATTCGTTGAGAATGTGGCTTTTATTGTTGAGGGACCGGGTATTAAACAGAGTGAGCTTTATATTGCTTTGTGTGGTGAGGATTGACTCAGGTGTCATTGCCAGGGCTTGCAGACAGGGGGCGCGCTCGTCTGTATTGTTGTGATGACGTAGTCGAAAGGTGGGTGTGCGCTCAGCTGACCAGAGTACGGGGATGGAGTGACCTGTGTGAAAGTAAACAAACTCGCGACCGGAGCCTCTATGGATGTATCTGGTTCGTTTTAGAAGTTTGTGGTTTTTGATGACAGAGATGCATAACGGTGTGGAATGGTTGTTGAGTTGTAGAAGTCTCGCAGCGGAGTACCTAAATGCCATGCCAGGCAGGAGAGACGGAGCGTTGAGTGGATAGGTGAGCCGGGCACCCGCTAGCATTAGCAGCTAGCGGGTATCCTGCAGCTTGATGACTGCAGAGGTGCAGGCAGCTAGCTCCAGGAAGAGGGGTCCAGGCCAGCCGAAGGCACACGTTTTGAGAAGTCCGGGAATGGGGTGGAGGCGGCGTTGGAGGAGCTAGGCAGGTGAAGCCGGGAGGATCAGTAGGAGAGCAGGTGGAGCGGCAAAACGGAGCCGGTGTTTTCAGGTCGGAAAACACGGACACTTTCACACATCTCAGTGATCCAGGCAGTGTAAGATTGAAATAGATCTTAACCGGAGTGGTCGGCCAAAAAGCTGCTAAGAAATGTTGAGGAAAGAGTAGAAAAGAGTAAAAAAAAAAAAAAAAATGCTCTGAGAACTGAGAACCTTAAATGTTGACTTTAATTAAATGTAATATGTCAACAGATTTCACATATCTCTGTATTTGTCACGATCTGTCTGTGTTTTATTTTGTCATCTCAAGATCTGTCTTTGTTTTCCCGTTTTATTTTGAAAAGTGTTTACCCCCCCTAGATATGTCTGTTTTTACTTCCTGTCTCTGTGTTTCCCTCCTGTTTGATTACCTGATTGTGTTCACCTGGGCCCTTTCTCATTTCATCAAATCCCCCTCCTCGACTCCTCTGTTGCGTTCCAATAATCCAAAAATCAGCCCCTAAATTCTAACCCTATCTCCGATTCCTTGACCTCTGAGTGAAACGTCACGGGGTTAAGGGATAGTGGATAGGAGAATTCAAAAGGACTTAGGAGAAGAGACTGCGGTACTTTAGAGAATCCGAATGCACTTTCACTATCCGACGTGTTTATGATGCGCCAGCGGACGTCATTAGAGGTTTCTCAATACTCAAATTTCCCCTCCTCGACTCCTCGGTCCTCCGGTAGTGACCTGGAAATGAATTTCAGCGCGCCATTTTGAAGGACATCTCATTTCTCTAAATGCACTTCGAGGACTGAGCATCGAGCATCGAGGAGGCTCTCTGGAGGAGCTCTAACCGAGGAGACACTGATGCATCCTCCATGGCTCCTCCACGGATGCATTTCCGGGAACGGTGGAGGCGTGACGCACGGCCGGACTTATCTCAGCCAATGACAGCTCTACATGCATCCCTTGGATATTATTTTAGTAACTGCTTTCATGGCAACGCGATGTTTACAGTGAGAACAGCTGTGAGGTCCGTGCAGAAAGCAGAGCAGTGTGTAAAATATATATCACTCAGTATAACAGGCCTACATTACTTTCTGTATTTGTATGCTGTAGTTTAGTAGATATCTACAAACAAAGAGTCGATATTTTTCTAAGACCATTTCTTGCTTCACATAATAAAATACAACGGCTGTAGCCTGATTATGCTTTAGGAGCAGCATTTGTGTGTGGTACAGTGTGTAGGTGTGTGTGTGGTACAGTGTGTAGGTGTGTGTGTTGTGCAGTGCGTAGATGCGGCAGACAGACGGGTCTCAGTTGGTTTGGTGTCCTATGCTTACTTTTAATACTTGTACAACTTTTGGCCCGTAATTTCAATTCCCCATTTCAGCGACCAGAGAGATGGGGGGGGGGGTTCATATATCCAGTCTCTGATTGTGTTACGTTATTATAAGAGTGCTCTCATACTTGTTTGATTCTGAAATTTTATATATTTATATAAATATATGTGTGTGTGTATATCTCCGCATCTGTAGCCTGTTATTGTCTCATTATACCGCACTTTCAATGAATTAAAAGTAAATATACAGTGGGGCAAAAAAGTATTTAGTCAGTCACCAATTGTGCAAGTTCTCCCACTTAAAAAGATGAGAGAGGCCTGTAATTTTCATCCTAGGTATAGCTCAACTATGAGAGACAAAATTAGGGAAACAAATCCAGAAAATCACTGTCTGATTTTTAAAGAATTTATTTGCAAATTATGGTGGAAAATAAGTATTTGGTCACCAACAAACAAACAAGATTTATGGCTCTCACAGACCTGTAACTTCTTCTTTAAGAGCCTCCTCTGTCCTCCACTTGTTAACTGTATTAATGGCACCTGTTTGAACTCGTTATCAGTATAAAAGACACCTGTCCACAACCTCAAACAGTCACACTCCAAACTCCACTATGGCCAAGACCAAAGAGCTGTCAAAGGGCACCAGAAACAAAATTGTAGACCTGCACCAGGCTGGGAAGACTGAATCTACAATAGGGAAGCAGCTTGGTGTGAAGAAATCAACTGTGGGAGCAATTATTAGAAAATGAAAGACATACAAGACCACTGATAATCTCCCTCGATCTGGGGCTCCACGCAAGATCTCACCCCGTGGGGTCAAAATGATCACAAGAACGGTGAGCAAAAATCCCAGAACCACACGGGGGGACCTAGTCAATGACCTGCAGAGAGCTGGGACCAAAGTAACACTACCATCAGTAACACACTACGCCGCCAGGGACTCAAATCCTGCAGTGCCGGACGTGTCCCCCTGCTTAAGCCAGTACATGTCCAGGCCCGTCTGAAGTTTGCTAGAGAGCATTTAGGTGATCCAGAAGAGGATTGGGAGAATGTCATATGGTCAGATGAAACCAAAATAGAACTTTTTGGTAAAAGCTCAACTAGACGTGTTTGGAGGAGAAACAATGCTGCGTTGCATCCAAAGAACACCATACCTACTGTGAAACATGGGGGTGGAAACATCATGCTTTGGGGCTGTTTTTCTGGAAAGGGACCAGGACGACTGATCCGTGTAAAGGAAAGAATGAATGGGGCCATGTATCGTGAGATTTTGAGTGACAACCTCCTTCCATCAGCAAGGGCATTGAAGATGAAACGTGGCTGGGTCTTTCAGCATGAAAATGATCCCAAACACACCGCCCGGGCAACGAAGGAGTGGCTTCATAAGAAGCATTTCAAGGTACTGGAGTGGCCTAGCCAGTCTCCAGATCTCAACCCCATAGAAAATCTTTGGAGGGAGTTGAAAGTCCGTGTTGCCCAGCGACAGCCCCAAAACATCACTGCTCTAGAAGAGATCTGCATGGAGGAATGGGCCAAAATACCAGCAACAGTGTGTGAAAGCCTTGTGAAGACTTACAGAAAACGTTTGACCTCTGTCATTGCCAACAAAGGGTATATAACAAAGTATTGAGAAGAACTTTTGTTATTGATCAAATACTTATTTTCCACCATAATTTGCAAATAAATTCTTTAAAAATCAGACAATGACATTTTCTGGATTTTTTTTTCTTCTCATTTTGTCTCTCATAGTTGAGGTATACCTAGGAGGAAAATTACAGGCCTCTCATCTTTTTAAGTGGGAGAACATGCACAATTGGTGGCTGACTAAATACTTTTTTGCCCCACTGTATATAAGTCGTCATGAACACATCTGTCCATCAGAGTGCTGCTGTGCCTCCTGTCATCATTAATGGACGTCTCTTTAAAATGACCGCTCAGAGGAGAGGAGTTCTCATTTCTCTAACCGCCTGCTGCTTCCGCTCCTCTCTCCTCGGATCCCCTCCTCAGTCCTCCGCTCGCATCTCCTGTGGGCGGCACCAAGTCTCGAGGAGAGGAGTCGAGGATAGGAGTCGAGGAGGGGAAATTTGAGTATTGAGAAACCTCTATTGTGTGCGTCTGCTGCTGTGGTGAAACTATGGAAACTACAGTGTTCTATACAACGGACTATAACATGGATGTTTAATAAGAACGAGGGACTACTGTAAACTCATCTAGAGACTCTGCACTGTGCTCTGATGCTGTTGTTTTATGCTTTATGAACGTGGACAACAGAGAAACATATTCTTCATGACCAAAGTTGTAATTGAAATAAAAAAGGAAAGTGAAATTTATGCTCGTCACCCTCCGGTCCGCATTAATACAAATGATCCCAATACGTATGATTGTAGGAAAATATCTTAAAATCAATACAAATGTATTTATTAAACGTTAGTCTTTAACACCTATCACTGTGTATATCACCATTCAAACATATTTTCAAAGTTGAACAAACTCCACACAGCTCAGTGAAATGTTGACTTTATTTGACAATTTCAGTAAAAACTAATGTTCATATTTCTCTTTTTGATTATAATACTCATGAACGTTCAAAACAAAACACTTTGGCAAGTTACCACATACGTTTTAAAATGCTTAATAAGCACCGTAACTTTCATGATATAACTTCTCCGTCATAATCGTTTGTTTCCGTGAACGGCCGACTGTTGTGTGACGGCAAATGCTGCGGCTGCAAGGTATTGTGGGGCAGCATTTTCTCCTCTCCTTTCGGTAAGGGAGGTCCAGTGGTTCCTAAGCTAAAGGAAGTTATAAAGGAAGTTTGAAACCTCCTTTCCTTTCATTTAGAGAATTGGAATGGCACTTATGGCTGCCACTGACGTACTTCCGGGTCATTTCACTTGGTTAGGAAGGTTCCTAAGCTAAGTGGACTATTGGAACGCAACCCTCGACTCCCCCCTCCGGTAGAGAGCGCGCCATGTTGAAGGACATCTCATTTCTCTAAATGCACTTCAAGGACCGAGGATCGAGCGTCAAGGAGGCTCTCTGGAGGAGCTATAACCGAGGATACACTGATGAGTCCTCCACGGTCCTCCACGGTTCCTTCGTGGACGCATTTCCGGGAACAGAGCTGTTTCAATAGAGGTTTCTCAATACTCAAATTCTCATACTTGTTCGATTCTGAAATTGTATATATTTATATAAATATATGTGTGTGTGTATATGTCCGCATCTGTAGCCTGTTATTGTCTCATTATACCGCACTTTCAATGAATTAAAAGTAAATATACAGTGGGGCAAAAAAGTATATATATATAAGTCGTCATGAACACATCTGTCCATCAGACAGAGGGCTGCTGTGCCTCCTGTCATCATTAATGGACGTCTCTCTTTAAAATTACCGGTCAGAGGAGAGGAGTTCTCATTTCTCTAACCGCCTGCTGCTTCCCCTCCTCTCTCCTCGGCTCCCCTCCTCGGCTCCTCCGCTCGCATCTCCTGTGGGTGGGACTAAGTCTCGAGGATAGGAGTCGAGGAGGGGAGTTGAGGAGGGGAGTTAGAGAAATGAGAAAGGGCCCTGGTGCCCCTGTGTCTTTCCTCCCTCCCCACCTGTGTCTTGTCCTTGTGATTAGTCTTGCTGCTATTTAAGTTCTGCTTGTCTTTTAGTTGTTGTGAGATCCTTGATGTTGTTGGACGGATTTAGCTTTAAGAGAGTTTATGTTTTTATTTGCCTTGCCTTGTTTGCCTGGCCCAGTCCTGAAAATAAAGGATTTGGATTTCAACAAATGGTCTTCTGCATTTGGGTCCTATGTACCTTTCCCTCCAGCCGTGACAGAAGGATCTGACCAAAGATGGACCCAGCAGGCGACCTCTACGAGGTAACTTATAATTTATTGCGCCTAAAGAATAACTGTCGATACGCCTGGGGTGGAGAGGAGAGGCAGTCAATTATGTCAAGACTTATTACGAGAGTGGGTGGAAGACTTTTTGGGTAGTTCTGAGGTCAAGCCTGATTCCCGGCCTGCTAGCTCCAGGCATGCTGTCCCCTTTCCTGCTCCTGTCCAGGACCCTTTCATGGGAACTCACCTGGCCTTTGGAGGTCTGCTGAGCATTCAACGCACTCCAGGCAACCAGCCCATGCCCCGAGCCCACGCCCCTTATGCTGTGGCGGAGTTTTCCACGGCCATGATCCTGGTCTCTGCTTCATCTAGCCGCCTGTTAGCAGACTGAAGCTCCGCAGAATGCTTATTAATAAACTGGACCAGAGGGCTGAGTTTATCGTGTGGCGTAGTGGGTAGTGGGTTGTCCGTAGGTGTTCGGATCAGGGGGTCACAGCAGGTTCAAACCCCACTGCAGTCAGCATGTCGTTGTGTACTTGGGCAAGACACTTCACCCCAAATTGCTCCTGTGGGGATTGTCCACAGTATTGAGTATGTAAGTCACTTTGGATAAAAGCGTCTAACAAGTAACATGTAATGTAATGTAGTTTAGGGCCTGATCGCCATCTTGCTCACCAGGCTCAGATTCAGCGGTGTCTTTCTTGTCTGTTTCTTTGAGTTCTTCCCATTTTGTCAAAACGTTGTGGCTGAAGGTTTTTTAAGGACATAGCCTTAAATGTTCATACCAAAAGTGGCTTCCAATTCACGGTTATTAACAGGATAATCAAATAATTTTATCCGAGTGGCATGGAGCTCCAGACAAAACGGTGTCTTCACATTGCGCCATAACGTGACCCCCCAGAGAATGCTGTTCATTGACTTCAGTTCAGCTTTCAACACCATTGTGTCCTCCAAGCTCGTCATCAAGCTCAGGGACCTCCGGCTCTGCAGCGCCCTCTGGGATTGGATCCTGAACTTCCAACACCATTGTGAAGTTTGCTGACGACCCAACCATCATCGGCCAGATCACTGACGGCGACGATACAGCGTACAGAGAGGAGGTCGAAAACCTGACATATTGGTGCCAGGAGAACAACGTCAGCAAAACCAAGGAGCTGATTGCGGATTACAGGAAGCAGCAGAGAGAGGGACACGCCCCCATCGCCATCAATGGGACTATGGTAGAGAGAGTCAGCAGCTTCAGGTTCCTCTGTGTCCACATCACTGAGGACCTGACATGGACTCATCACTGAGGACCTGACTCATCACTGAGGACCTGACATGGACTCATCTCTGAGGACCTGACATGGACTCATCACTGAGGACCTGACTCATCACTGAGGACCTGACATGGACTCATCACTGAGGACCTGACTCATCACTGAGGACCTGACATGGACTCTTCACACCACCACCATCACCAAAACAGCTCGACAGCATGTTTCACCCAAACATCGATAGTAGCTTGAGCGCAGCCCATTTGACATTGGGATATATCATATTTTTCAATTGGATTGTCTGCTTGGTTTTAGCAGAGAGGGAAAATGCGCTAATTTTCCGTTTTGAATACGTGTCTTGAACAGTTTCAGTTTGTTAACACACGCAAATACACTTTGCATAACCTTACATTCTGTTCTTTCACCTGCACTATTTAATTCAAATGTATCGTACTCTGTTTAATTTGCACTATTTGTATTTGTATTATTATTATAATTGTTATTTTGTTGTCTTATGTTATTTATATAATACGTTACATTGTTGGAGGAGCTCGGGACCTAAGATTTTCATTGCCATAACTACACTGTAGCTACTGTCCACATGATAATAAAACCCTTGGATCTTGAAGAAATATATTCATCATTGTTTCTTTTACATCGATGCCACAGGTTCTGTCTTATTTATATACTGTATATATATATATATATCCTTTATTTAACCAGGTAAAAGTCTCATTGAGATTAAAATCGACCTGGCCAAGAGGGCAGCATGAACAAAGTTACAACAAATGAACACAAAACAATACAGTTAGACGAATACAGCGGTCGTAAAACACAAATGAAATGGCACATTAGACAGTCAATATGCAAATAAAATAAACTATTATCAATCATTAAAACATGGCACAATTTTAAAAACCACTTCAATAATGGGATATAGCAATCACAGCGACCAATGGTTTCTTGTTCTCTGTCCTTTAAAGGTCCCATGTCATGCTTTTCTGGTTATTACCCGTCCCCTTGTATGTTATGTAACTTTTTCTGCATGTAAACGGTCTGCAGAGTCACAAACCCTCAAAGTACACCCTGTAGCGAGTAAAACTTTAACACAGAAAATACCTGTCTATGCTGCCTCAGAACGCCTTGTTGGAGATTTCTCTTTTTCCATTTCTTTCTTCCTGGTATCAGGTGACGTAACGACGACCTGTTGGCACGCCCAGAGCTATGGCCACACCCTCTGCCAGCCTAACATTTACTGTTGGAAGCTCAGGTTCAGTTCAAAATTGTATCCAGTCATGCCAAGGGTCTGTTTCCTGAGATGTGAGGGGAAATCTCCACTGTTTGCCCTACAGACGGCAGAACCACAACGAAGTCAGTGGTTGACATTTATTTTTAACACTGTTTCTTCAGAAGTTCGAAGAACGTTACTGTGTGCGTGGCATTTCACGGACCAAAGCTTCACAAACATTGCACAGCTTGGGGACGGATTTGCAAAGCGTGTGGTATGAACCTCACACGAAGAAGGAAGTGGAGTCGGAGACGCGTTGCAGAAAGCTCAGAGAGAATCGGGAATCTCTGAAACCTTCAGAAACGGTAGCATTGGACTGTTTTTTTTGGCGGATTTGCATAAACTGTACATTGACTGTTTCATCATGTCAACCAGCTCAGATGGTAGCCAAAGAAACGATATGGAATGAATGATATCCAAAGCTGCGAGGAAGAAAAGGGCTTTGAGAGAAAGTGAGAGAAAATGGTTAGGCCTTGTTAGGACTGGCTCACTTTATGGCGCATTTCCATCACAGTTTAGGAACTGGGGTAGTTATAGTAACTGGGAGACAGTGACTATCCCTTGCAAAACTGGCTCTTAAAACCCTTCCCTGACACTGGACGGCTGACAGCAGAACATGTGCAATACAACAAGAGCATTTGCAGAGCACGGGTAGTGGTTGAAAACGGTGGTAGACTGAAGGGAAGGTGGCGTTGCCTCATGAAAATAAATGACTGTGATGTGAAACTTGTGAAATCTATGGTTCTGACATGCTGTGCTCTGCATAACCTCTGCGAGAGTCATGGAGAGGCCTATGATGATGGGTGGGATGCACCAGCAGCAGAAGAGCCTGGGGTAGCAGTGGCACAAGGTGCAGAGGAGGAGGGCACTGACATACGAGAGGTTTTGATGCGCTACCTGAATAGCTAAATATTCATTGTATTGTAATCATTGTATTGAACATAAATAAAAAAAGATTTCACATACATTTGTTTGTCAAATGATTTAAACTTTTTTTTTTATCAGAATTTACTATTTAGTAAATATTCGAATTTCAAGCACCAGTAAGTATCATGAAAAGAAAATCTTTCTAATAAATTAAGCGAATATTAAAAGCAAACTATAAACATAAATACAAAAGTGTAAAACACAGCAAAACTATATTCATAAATGCAAGTGTAAAATAAGTGTGGGAAATTGTAAACATGGATGGAGGCTAAAGTATCCACAGCATAAAATAATATATTAGAATATAACCTCAATTTTTCTTCTAGACATGTTAAAAGCTTGCTTGAATGGGTTAGGGGGAGCTTGTCCCTGCACAAGGACCTGCCTAGTTGATCAGCGCAGGCAATCATCTTCTCTGTATTTGTTATGATGGTTTATGTCTGAAAGTCACAGCCTCAAGGTTCAAGGTTTTTTTATTTTGTCCTACGAACATAGCTTCAGTGTAGTTATGACGATGAAAATCTTAGGTCACTGGCTCCTCCAACAGTGCAACACAATAAAACAGATACACAGAAATATAGTGCAAGTAAATAGTAAATAGTGAGCGCTGTGCACGGCTCTCTTTAGGTTTTTTTTATTTTGATCTCTCTTCTCTTCGAAATATATAAGGAATGTGTTGTTTGAGTCTAGTACAGCGAGGGTATTAAGATTGAGCCATTTTTACTACTTGTATTATTCTTAATACCATTACAAAATAAATATGTAATGTAATAATGTTTTAGAGGAGGACCTCAAGCTAGCAAACTCAATTTCTTGCTTTAAATCTCTCAATATTAACTTTTATCTTATGGGCTTTTTCCTAACTGGTGGTGTTTGTTATTGCTTTATAAATGCATGTATGTTTATATCTTCTCAAAATCGAGATTATGTGAATCTGAATTTGATTCAGATGATGGTGTTTATTATATTTCTGACTGCAGAGGGACGCCTAGATCATGCCATCTTTCTGTATGATTGCTGTTGGGTGCAATTATTTATCAACAAGAGATAAGATAAGTCAAAGAAGTACTTTATTGATCCCAACTTGCGAAGTGTTTTGTTGCAGCAGCATAAAAAAAGGCAAGGCATTGTACAATACAAATAAAAAATGTTTGTATTGCAAAAGCATAAAAAGTCAGGGCATTGTCGAAATAAAATAAACATTTTAAAGATAAGAAATAAACAAGAAAGTTCAAATGTTGCATTTACAAATGAACAATAACAAGATATAAACAATATAATAACAATATATTCTCAGCCAGAGATTATTTGTTTGTTTTATCACAGAGGCTCATCTTCCTGAGGAGACGGGCCACGCCGGCTGCCCATTCCCCCTAGCACCTGGTCAAGACTGCGCAGGAAGGCTAAATTAAATGTCTGTGCTTGAGCGGCTTCCTCCCTTCTCAAGGTCGCATCCATCTCCGTAGTCCGGGCAGCAGCCGTAAGCTCAGGTCAAAGTGCCGATCCATCTGGGCCAGGTGCCGTTCCTGCTGGGCCAGGTGCCGGGCCAGGTGCTGATCCTGCTGGGCCAGGTTCTTTTCATGGTGCCGTTCCTGCTGGGCCAAATCCTGTCCTCCTCGTTTCCTTTTGCCTGGGTGACAATAAGATAATTATAGCAATAACAATTAGCAATAAGAATGAAAAACACAGGACGGGTACAGGTCACACAAGGATATAAGAATAAAATGTATAAGAAGAACAACAGTAAGGATGAACTAAAGGAAGTTCTGGCCCTAGATGTTTACAATGATTGTGAAAGTGAATTACATTATGTCCAGCCTGTTGATAATGAATATAAATATATGTATATGATAGTATGTCACACATAATTTTACTAGCTGCTTACTAGCTAGTTACTTTACTTGTAACAAAGCATTTCCACACCGTGGTATAGCTTATTTTACTTACTGACGATGGATGATCTAAAGTTTTAAAAAAGTCACAATTCCAGTCGTTTTGCCATGCCTATTTCTTACCTAGAACCACACGCTGCGGTGTCGCGCTGGCACTCAACGTTGGGGTCTGTGGTCGAGTTGGTGTTGGTTCTTCTGTTGGTGGTCGAGTTGGTCGAGTTGGGGTCTGTTCTTCAGTTGATATTGTTAGAAATTAAAATCAATGTTGATATGGCGTAATTTGAATTAAATACACTATTTGATTTAAATCAGTTTTATTCTGAAAAACCGGAAGTTCTCACTATTAGCTTAACACTTTTATTCTGAAAACGCGTCACTTCCGGTTAGCATTTAGCATCTGGCGGAATCATACGATTTCAAACGTTGAACCAAGGTGAAATGACATGTGATGTTGTACACTGAGCACACTGGGAATAGCACTCATTTATTGACGCTGAATAATGTGTAGCAGGGAATGTTTAAATAACCACAGATGCCAGAATGATGCAATTTAGCTACAGAAAAAGGCAGGAATTGCATTGGACCCGCCCCCCGCCAACGCCGGCGAATAGGAGAAGACCTCAGATGAAAACAGGAAAAGCAAGCCAAGAATTGATCTCTTCGACCCCCTGACCTGAACTGACAGGTCGGATGTGGAGAGCGCCTCCACTCGCACATTTCATTTTGTACACCACCGCATCTTTTGTGTAATTAAATGCTGGTAACTTTTATAAGCTTCCCTTGACTCTTTTCAGTCTCTCCTGCCTTCAGGGTTCTAGAATTGCTTTCAATATTGAGGATGGAACACGGCTATCTCCCGTTGTTCGGGACTGTTCCTCCTCGTTAGTCCCAATGTAATAATCTAGAACAGCAACATGACTTGTTAATTCCACAAACTACAGCAGCACAATACTAAATAGCAACAACAACTCTAGAAAAGGAAAACTGAACGTAAACAATGGCACATTGTGTTAGCAAACAATAGCTCTAGCTAATGCTATCTGCCTTAGCCAGCTATGTAGCTCTTTGGGGCTCCATAAAAGCATGGGTTGTCGAACATAAATGTAAGGATAAAATAGACTTCTTTGTTAGAAGTGAGCTTTAGAACAGATAGGGACACAGCGCTTTTAAGCAAATAACAGAGCGTTAGCAACAGTGGCGGCTGGTGGAAAATATTTTTGGTGGGGCTAGGGAAATGGTGACAAAACCATACTAGGGCATTTAAAATCAGGAGACTAAATACGAACAGTGTGGGGCGTAGCTGGGGGGGGGGGAGGTTAGGATGATTCCAAGGGCCCAGCACTGGGGGGGGGGGGGCCCAGAGAACACTATTATTATCTTTTTATTAATATGGTTTTATTATTATCCTAAAGTAAGTTAATGTAAATGACTCAAAAGTATAATTGCCTGTATTAAAAAAAAACGTCCCAAAAGAAACAAACAGGTGCTTGTTACTCTGTTTGACAGAATGAGCACCCCTCCCTTCATTCATTGCATGGTATGGGCGCCTGAGCAATGGAGCAAGCGGAGCAGGTGCATCCCCACAATTGACCTTGGGGGAGCAAACGTGTGCTTTTGCACCCCCACTTTTTGATCATATGAAAAATATGACATTTCCCCCTCAATATATCACTGTAAACATAAGTGTGTAATTTCAATCGAATTAATAATACGCAATGAAAGAACTTGTGCTGATTATAGACACTTAATAGCGAGTTTTTAAGTTTCCAAAGATTGTGACCCCCCCCCCGCATTTCGCTCACAATGGTTTGATCAACTGCCTCCCACCCACAGCAGTCCTGATGCAGGTAGGCTGAGTGTAAATCACCGCGAACAGTCTGTCATTGGTGGCAGACCTTTTCAGTAAGTTGTTCAAACAAAGAATATGTTAGACATGTCTTTACTTCTACCACTCAATACAATAAAACACATTTATAATCATCACCTTCTCTTCATTTTCGCTGCATTGAATTACAGGTCACTCTTTATGTTAGCTAGCGGTTAGCTGACGTTTGCTAGCTAGCTAGTAACATCAACCAGTGTGTGTGTTTGACTAGCTAGCTACCTGGTAGATCGAAGCCCATTAGAGTTTGAGTTTATTAGGATCCCCATTAGCTGTTGCATGACAACAACTAGTCTTCCTGGGGTCCACACAAAACATAAAACATTGCATTCGACAAGACTTTTACAGAACAGTAAATACAAAATAAAAAACTTTTCCGAAGTCCATTTTCCTTCAAGCATTGACTTTCATATTTTCCATCATATACCACTTATTTTCTGATTTCATTTCATTGGAAAGAAAATAATGATAATAAAATAAGAATAAAGTACTTATATCTATCTGCATTTACAGATGCCAGCCTTCAATTCTCTTAAGGTACAACTACCTGAAATGAAAATAAAAGAAGAATGAATTATAGAATGATAGAAGATAATATGATAGAAGCCCTTCTCCTACTGTAACTAACCTGCACACTGTGTGTGTGTGTGTGTGTGTGTGTGTGTGTGTGTGTGTGTGTGTGTGTGTGTGTGTGTGTGTGTGTGTGTGTGTGTGTGTGTGTGTGTGTGTGTGTGTGTGTGTGTGTGTGTGTGTGTGTGTGTGTGTGTGTGTGTGTGTGTGTGTGTAGCCAGCCAGCCAACCAGGTAGAACATGGCAGAAAAAAAAAAAAATCATGTATTCAACCCAGTTCAGTGTATTCATACGTGTATTGCTCTCCTGTGTAGAATGATGTGGTGGTGACAGTGCAGACTCAGGGAGGAGGCAGAGAAGGAGAGAAAGAGACACAAGAGTTACAGGTAATGGAAATATCAGTCAGCTTAAAGTGTAGGATAACATAACAAATTAAGACACAAATACTTGGATAATATATTCCCCCCTCTCTCCCTTTCTTTACAGAGTAGCATAAAGATTGTGTATTCAAACCAGTTCAGTGTACTCATAAGTGTATTGCTCTCCTTAATGTAGAATGATGTGGTGACTGTGCAGACTCAGGGAGGAGGCAGAGGAAGTGAGAAAGAGACCTAGGATAACATCCCTAGTCAAAAAATGCTATAGGAATCTCTATACGTTTTTGGAACCCTATAGGAATCCTTTAGGATCCCATAGGATTTTGAGACAGTTCTGTGCTCTATATTGCAGGAAATTGCACGTACAGGTGTTCATTAAATTAAAACAATTCTGCCATGGAGGTGGTCGTGCCTGACCCACTCCAAACCACCCCTTGCCTGCCAGTTACTAATCTTGCACCCCCACTTTCAACTATAACTAGGCGGCACAGCAGTGCACCAGCAGCTTGCAGCTTGAACAGACTGACAGGAAAATGTCCTCTACAGCTCATGAATCAGGAGCTCAGAAACGAAAGAAAAAACGTCAGCAAGAGGAAAATAATAAAAGAGGTCGACAGATAGTCACCAAGTATTTTCACAAGAAAGGTATTTATTCACAGAACTTGTTTTGAAGCCCATAACAGCTTAGCCAACATTTTGTGGCTGACGTTAGCTACCTGTTGCTATCAAAAATTAGATGAGTGTCGATGAGCCCAGTGAATTTGTATCCAGCAGCTATGCCCTTTTGCTATGGCTAGCTAACCTAACCTGTATAATGTTACATGCTAATCACATCTGCTCTAATGCACAGATGCGGCTTCAGGATCAGTACCCCTTCCCTCAGGCCGGTTCCCAGTTGAAGGAGAGGGAGGTAAAGCAGCAGGGCTTGGGGTTAACAAACAGATTTTAAATATGCTTACCATGCATTGAATACAACTTTAGGTAATATTCACATTTAGTTACTCTAGTTCTTCCAGTAATTGCAATACCATTGACCACTGGCACATTAAATTGAGGTTGTTACAGTAGCTATAGCTAGATTTGAGCAATTGAAAAATATCTATACAAATTATTATTATTATTATTATTATTATTATTATTATTATTATTATTATTATAACAATTAAGAGATAGCTCGAGCTGTACTGTGTTATTACTATTATAGGGCATTTTATAAATTATGTACACTATGGATACTCTAGAGCCAGGGCCTTCGAGCAAGGCAGCCAACGAGGAGAGCAGAGGTGAAGAGGCAGAGGTACCAGTACAAGAAGAGGTCGAGGACCATGAAAGCAGCACAGATGAGGAGGAAGCAGCTATGGACAGTCAATGTCAGGGACAAAGTGAGGCTCCGACACAGGATGCCACAGATACTGAGCCACCTGTAGTGGTGTCTGAGGTAGAAGATCTGCTATCACTTGACCCAGGGTTGTTCCCAGCTAGGATGAGTGACAAGGACAGGGCAACTATTGTAAAGAAATTAGCAATGCGAGAAACAGATCAAGAAATTCCACATGATTCAAAGGGAAAGAGATTTCCAGATTACTTGAAATACACCAAAGCAGATAAGGGTAGGGGAAAAGTGAAAAGGGACTGGTTGATTCACAGTGAAAGTGCAAATGCACTGTTCTGCATACCATGTGTTCTTTTCTCCAAGGAGCAAAAAATACCCTCTCTTAGTGCTTTGAGTAGTGACCAGGGATACAAGATGTGTGACGTCGAGTGGCGTCGCATGTATGATAAATTCCCAAGCCATGAAACAAGTAGGAATCACAGGGACTGTTATTTGCGATGGAAACACCTACAGTGTTCGGTTATGACTGCATGTGCCGTTGATCATCAGTTGCAGAGAGAGCTACAGTCTGAAATTGAGAAAAACAAAGCTATCTTGCAGAGACTCCTTGATGTCACTCTGCACTTGGCAACGAGGAATTTAGCTTTCCGAGGTAAAACGCATGCTTTGGGCGATGTCCACAATGGAAATTTTGTAGGTACGCTAGAACTTTTGTCACGATATGATCCACTCTTGAAAGACCACTTAGACAAAATCAGGACATCCAAAAAAGGAAGCCAGCTAACTCATTATCTGAGCCCAGACATCCAGAACGAGTTTATTGAATTGTGTGGGGGAAAGGTTTTAAAAACCATTCTGACGGAAAGGGAGGATGCCATATACTATGGAATCATTTGTGATGCAACGCCTGACATTTCCCACACCGAGCAAAATGTTGTGCTCATAAGATATGTACATTATAATGAAGACACAGGCGAATGGGAGATCACTGAAAGATTTATTGAATTCAAAGATTTCAACGGAAAAACAGGATGTGAAATAGCAGGCATGATGGAGAGTGTGCTTCTGGATCTAGGGATAGACATTAGTGATTGCAGGGGGCAAGGGTATGATAATGGGGCGAATATGTCAGGGAAAATCAAGGGAGTCCAAGCACAAATACTGAAAAAGAATAATCTTGCTACTTTCTCACCTTGTGCCTCCCACACGTTGAATCTGGTAGGCGTGCATGCTGCAGAATCGAGTCCTGAAGTATCCAACTTTTTTGGTTACATTAACCGCCTCTACACATTTGTAAGTGCCAGTCCATCTCGTTGGTCTATATACAAAAAGAAAACAGGTTGCTCTGTACATAGGCTATCTGACACTCGCTGGAGTGCGAGAATTGATGCTGTGAAACCTGTAGCAAAGCACCTACCTGGTGTCATTGAAGCCCTTGCTACCATACTGAGCTCATGCAGTCTCACAGGTGAGGCCAGATCTGAAGCTGTTGGTCTGAGGAACTACCTCATGTCATTTGATGCCATTGTCCTTCTCACCATTTGGGTGAAAGTATTGCAATCTATTGATGACAGAAATGTGATACTCCAGTCAGGGAAAATCTCAATAGAGGTGGAGGCAGGTAATGTTGCTGCACTAAGAGATGAGATGCAGACTCTCAGAAATGGATGGGATGCTATTCTGTCTGAGGCATCAATGGTAGCTAAGGAAATGGAGGTTCCACCTCATTTCAAAAAAGAACTTTGCCGTGAGAGGAGGAGGAAGAGGTTTCATGATGAAACTGCTGAAGGAACAGGTCAGGAGGATAGGCCAGAAACAACATTCCGTAACACTGTGTTTCTCACTGCCATGGACCAGATCATAAGTGACTTGGACACTCGGTTCCAAACAACAGCAAATATTGTTGAAGAATTTGCTGCCATACTTAAAATTGGGAAGTTGAGTGACAGTGTCATGGCTTCTGTGTGTCAGCCACTGAGGGAGAAATACTCACAGGATCTCACAGATCAGTTTGAGAGTGAGATAAGGCATCTCAATAAAATATTTTCTGCCACTTTCCCCCCTGATTGTAGCTCTCTTGATCTACTGAATGCAATATACAAGATGGAACTCCAGAGCATTTTTGGAGACGTTTGCATTGCCCTCAGAATTTTCTTGACGCTCCCAGTTACCGTAGCTGGTGGTGAAAGATCATTTAGTAAGTTGAAACTTATCAAGAGCTATTTAAGATCTACCATGTCGCAAGAGAGGTTGAACAGCCTTGCAATGTTATCGATTGAAAGCAAGCTGGCTCTGTCACTTGATTTCAAAGAGCTCGTAAAAGATTTTGCCACCAAGAAGGTCCGGCGATTGGCGTTCGGGATTTAGGAATAAAAATCCAGTCTATGACAGGATTGTGGGATGTTTCCCTATAGTAAGCTGACAGGCTACAGCCCACATTGTGAACAATTACTATCTGATGCATAGTCCTCTCGCACTACATTTTTCATTGTTTGCTGTAAGTGTGTTCATGTCCTGAGAGTTTATTGTTTTATAATTATGTTCAAATCTTCAGTTAATTTATACTTTTGTCCTTGTGTTGTTCAAATCTTAATTTAATAAGTCAAAGAATGTTGAGATTTTTTGTTTGTTCATTCCTGTATTGGGTGTAATTTTCAATTAAATAGACAGAAGATAAAGTTGATAGTCAGTGCATGTTGATTTCTTGCAGTCCATTACAGTTCATTAACTTCAACAGGGTTTTCGAGGTTGGGTTTCATCGTGTCGTTTTGGGGGTGGACGCAAGGTTCTGACCCCACCAGTATCCAAGAATCCTGAATTGTCCCCACCAATAACTCAACACTTGTCACTCGCGCCTCCTCGAATTACTTGCGCGTGTAACAGGTAGGGCTTTAGCACTCTGCTGAGAAAGGCAGCAACCCGGCCGCTACAGCAAAAAAGCTAGTGCTCTGCCCGCGACAGTTCAAAATCTGCTTCATAAAAGGTATATCCAAGCAGGGAACGATTGTATACTACAGAGCACATCAAAATGTAAGTGTCTGTCAACCTAATAGTGTGCTTGAGTAGACTATTTGTGTTGGAGATGGGATTACAGAGAGACAGGACAAGTAACAGCTTTTGTATGTTGAGTATCAGAAAACATTGTCACAAGAATAGGGGAAAATATGCCTAGCTAGTGCAACTCAAGGTTGTTTGGTAGACTATTGCATTGGTCCATTCATTGAAGATGAACGCAATGCGACATCCTGAACTGGTGCTGAACTGCTGATCCGAATGTATAGGTAAAAACCATATTATGCGTTTTCATCAATAAATAAATGGCCACATTTTTTTTAGCGTGCGCGCTAATGCGCACTCGCATGGATTGGGGGCCCACAAATAGATTCTTTCATGGGGCCCAGAATTTCCAGCTACGCCCCTGTGTGTGTGTGTGTGTGTGTGTGTGTGTGTGTGTCATACTTGCCAACCCTCCCGATTTTCGCGGGAGACACCCGCATTTCTCCCGATCTCTGACAAAATCAGATTTACTCACGACTGTTTCCACAGGTACACCATTGTTTGGTTTCCATGGTAGCGCGTCTCTTTAGCAGCACGCGCAACTCAAAGTCTGAGAGGGTGAGGAAGATGAAAACTGAACAAGAATCGACAACTCGACCCTCTGATCACTCCTTTCCTGTAAAATACAGGTGCAGCCCACACATATGCTCCATGGTGCCACAGGCCTTGCCCTTACAACTGAAATACGCATGCAAATGTTAATCTACAGCTCCGGCGATCCACTAGCACCGGAGTCTACAACTGCAGACGCAGCCATCCCCTACTGTAGCGTCACCTTGGATACGAGTCTAAACAGACACATAGGCCAGGGCGCTGAAAGGGTGCCCTTTGAGCATCAGATCTGACGACGCTGATTGGCTGAAATTATGTTTCGGCAGCATAGTTTACAGACAGCAACGGTCAGCTTGTTGGTTGCAGCTGCTCTGGCTGAGGGCTCTTTTCTACCGCCCGGACGAGAGAGGGTAATGATACACGCTGCGGCTAGGCAGGAAACATGTGACTTATCAGTAACTTTAGACATCATAAAACAATTTTAAACAAGATTTTATTGTAGATTATACATTTTACTGATACCAACTATATAATATTTACCTTGTTCTTTAAAAATAAAAATAAAAATAAAAAATATATATTTTTTGGAAATATATATTTTTATGAATTTTTCATTTTTAATGACAATCAAACATGTGGGAAGAGGGGGGGCGGCGCCCCTATGGACCGGCCGCCACTGGTTAGCAAAGACTTACCATGCAGGGACTCAAGTAACGCAGCTGCAGAGTCCAGACCTCCCTCCCTCCCAACGCTAGCCGGTAGGACGCCGTAAATAGCGTCCAACAGGTCGAACCACTTCCAGTTTTTCCTACCTGCACCACTCGTGCCGTTGTTATCCTTGACTAGGCGATATTCACTCTTCAACTTTTTTAGTTTTTCCCTACACTGCAGGAAAGTCCTCGAAAATCCATGTTCGGACATCAGTGCAGAGACCTCCTGAAAAACTTTTAAATTGTGAGTTGTTCCGTCGAGCTCCCGCTGGATTTTGTCGTCCGCAATCAGATGGAGGAACGTCGTCACTTCTTCGACTGACCACGGCATGCTTTTTCTTGCCATTTTTGTAGCTCCTCTGTTTACAAAAATGCTGTTTATAAAAAATGCTGCAAGGTTCGCTAGATACTGTATTTGCGACGCTAGGGATTATCTCGCGCGCAACGATTGTGATGATTCTCTCTGACCAATCAGCAGGTTATTTATTTGTCATACGGACATAGCTACAGAGTAGTCATGTCGATGAAAATCTTAGGTCACAGGCTTCTCCAACAGTGCACACAGAAAAATATAGTGCAAGTAAATATTAAAAAGTAAATACAAAGAAAAATAGTTTAAAAAAAGTGAAGTAGTGAAATAAGAGTCTATATGCAAGCTATTGGAATGATATATTAGATAAATAGATAAATGACTAAGTAGCAGATGAATGTTATGGATGTTGTTACAACAGTTCAGGTGTTTAACAGTATTATGGCCTGTGGGATGAAACTGTCTCTGAGTCTGGTGGTTTTAGTCCGGATGCTGCGGTAATGCCTGCCAGACGGCAGCAGACTGAACAGTTTGTGGCTGGGGTGATGGGGGTCTTTTATAATCCTGAGGGATTTCCTCCTGAGCCGCTGGAAGTAAATATCCTCCATGGATGGCAGCTCCGTCCTGGTGATGTTCTGTGCAGTTTTCACCACCCTCTGTAAAGCCTTACGGTTGAGGGCGGTGCAGCTGCCGTACCAGGCCGTGATGCAGCAAGTCAGGATGCTCTCTATGGTGCACCTGTAGAAGGTCAGGATCCTCTCTATGGTGCACCTGTAGAAGGTCAGGATGCTCTATATGGTGCACCTGTAGAAGGTCAGGATCCTCTCTATGGTGCATCTGAAGAGGGTCAGGATACTCTCTATGGTGCACCTGTAGAAGGTCAGGATCCTCGCTATGGTGTTCCTGTATAAGGTCAGGATCCTCTATGGTACTCCTGTAGAAGGTCAGGATGCTCTCTATGGTGCACCAGTAGAAGGTCAGGATGCTCTCTATGGTGCACCTGTAGAAGGTCAGGATGCTCTCTATGGTGCACCTGTAGAAGGTCAGGATCCTCTCTATGGAGCACCTGTAGAAGGTCAGGATGCTCTCTATGGAGCACCTGTAGAAGGTCAGGATGCTCTCTATGGTGCACCTGTAGAAGGTCAGGATCCTCTCTATGGTGCACCTGTAGAAGTTGCAGAGTATCCTGGAGTCCATGTTGAAACTCCTCAGCCTGCGGAGGAAGAAGAGCCACTGTCGAGCTTTCTTGATGATGGTGTTGGTGTGAAGAGTCCATGTCAGGTCCTCAGTGATGAGTCAGGTCCTCAGTGATGAGTCCATGTCAGGTCCTCAGTGATGTGGACACAGAGGAACCTGAAGACGCTGACTCTCCACCGTAGTCCCATTGATGGCGATGGGGGCGTGTCCCTCTCTCTGCTGCTTCCTGTAATCCACAATCAGCTCCTTGGTTTTGCTGACGTTGAGATGGAGGTTGTTACCCTGGCACCAAGATGTCAGGTTTTCAACCTCCTCTCTGTACGCCGTCTCGTCGCCATCTTTGATATGGCCGATGACGGTTGTGTCATCAGCAAGCTTCACGATGGTGTTGGAGCTGTGTGTGGCCACGCAGTCGTGAGTGAACAGGGAGTAGAGGAGAGGGCTGAGCATGCAGCCTTGAGGGGCTCCGGTGTTGAGGATCAGGGTGGAGGATGTGATGTTTCCTACCCGCACTGCCTGGGGTCTGCCCGTCAGGAAGCCCGAGGCCTGAGGTCTCTAAGCTTGATGGCCAGCTTGGAGGGCACAATGGTATTGAAGGCTGAACTGTAGTCAATGAACAGCATTCTCACATATCTGTTCCTCTGGTCTAGGTGTGAGAGGGCAGTGTGGATGGTGAGGGCTATGGCATCGTCTGTGGGCCTGTTTGCTCTGTAGGCAAACTGCAGGGGGTCCAGAGAGTCAGGGAGGGAGGAGGGGATGAAGGTTTTGACTAACCGCTCAAAGCACTTCATGATGATGGAGGTGAGTACTACTGGGCGGTAGTCGTTGAGGCTGGTGATTTTTGTCTTTTTGGGGACAGGAACGATGGTGGAGTGTTTGAAGCATGTGGGGACTACAGACTGCAGCAGGGGCTTGAAGATGTCTGTGAAAATGTTACGGTTTAGTGAAAGAAGCAGGACCCAAATGCAGATACTCTGATTAACCTTTATTTCAAGGATAAAAAGAAAATAACTTGGACCAAAAAACAGAACACTCACCGGTGAACTCATTCACAAACAAAAGACGAACCAACACTGAACACAGGCAAAGACAAGACTAAATACAGGGAGGGGTAATCACAAGACGAGAAACAGCCGGGCAGGGGAGGAGAAACACAAGGGCCACAGGTGAACACAATCAGACAACTAGACACACCAGGGAAACTAACGACAGGAGGAAAAACACCAGACAATAAACCAGGAAGAAAACAAGACAGGGAGAACATCAAAATAAACCCAAACATACAAAACTACAAATGTGACAGAAAACCTCTGCCAGCTGAACTGCACACACCCTGAGAACACGGCCAGGGATGCCATCAGGTCCAGGAGTCTTGTGTGGGTTAACCCTTTTAAAGGATTTACACACATCTGCCCTGTTTAAAGCAAAAGGGCAGGGCTCCTGGTCCTTCTCTGCACCCCCAGCCTGGCTGCTCTCAAAGCGTGCAAAAAAACTTTTCAGCTCATCTGGGAGAGATGCGCACGCAGACACTCCCGCAGCACCCCTCGCTGCTCCTTTGTAGTCTGTCATTGTTCTTAGTCTCGCCCACATGTTCTGGGTGTTACAGCCTCTGAAGTCAGATTCCACCTTCTCCGCAGTTTCCACAAGTGCACCTAAATAACAACAGTTGTAAGTACAGTTTGGTTAGTCAGCGGACCAACTTGTTACTGTGATGTAGATGAATTATGCAGTTCTAACATTACATCTGAAATGTAAGACACTTATTGTAAGTCGCTTTGGATAAAAGCGTCAGCTAAATGCAATGTAATGTAATGTAATGTAAGAGCGATACAAAATATAAACTTTCCACTGTGAAACCGCTTGCTCTAGTCTAGTTTGGGACGGTGGATCAGGTCCATCACGTTGGCCTGTCTCACTTTCAGGATCGGACTCCGGTTCAAACATATATGGCTGTACCGACGCCGTTGTAAAACATGAAACTGATGTTCCACTCAGTCGTATATTGAAAAAAGCATGTTAGACATGGGCGGAGCCTCTCTGGTGGTTGACTAATCAGAACAGAGTGGGTGAGCTGACCAATCAGAGAACACTGGGCTCACAGGGAGGAGGGGGGCAGGAGCTCCAACAAGCTGTTTAGGACAGAGAGGGTGTTCCTCAATGTCGAGGAAGTCTTCAGGCATAATTGAAATTGAGCATTTTTATTTCTCTGAATGTATTTAAGGCACGTCTAAATGAAATGCTTTCTGACACTCTGGGTATTTGTAAATGTTGAATATGTAAATATGATATCCTCTGTTGTTTGTTTGTATGTTGTTTTTATGTTTCATGTGGAACTAAATGATGCAGGTCTCCCTTATAAATGAGATCGATGATCTCAAGGGACCAATCTGTCTAAATAAAGGTTTGAAATGAAATGAAATGAAGGCTGCTCCAGAGCCACTATTTCAAGCATACTACGTCATCGAGTGCCGCCGAAGGACTGTTCCAATGTCCAGCATACTTGGAATTCTACCGTGGCCGGCGTACTTCGTAGCGGAAATTTCGAGGCTGCACATGTGTAGACTCCGCGGCCTTAAAATCCCCACAATGCTTTGCGCACGGACCAATTCCCAAATCTTTGGCGGAAATCGCGCTCCATTTAAGGCGGGGCCTCGCATATGACGCACACCTGCACACCTGTTAGCCTGTTCCACAATTCTTCGTTTTCCGAGGCTAGGAAGGATTCTTGCCCTCGCTTCTGAAGCAAGTGACTCGGAAGACCAACTCATGTGCTACCAAGCAAGCGTCCTCGACATTGAGAAACACCAAGTACACCCATACTATACAGAGATGCTGTATGAGAAACCAATGTGATTTTGGAACATTGAACAATGTAAATCTATTCTAGTGGAACAATGGAATTATGATCAGTAGAAATGGCCAAGACATGGGACCTTTAAGATGGACTTCAATTCTCCCATAGTGATCAAATTTGAGAGTTTCAGCTCCTTCTGTATATTATTCCAAGTATAAGGGGCAGCATATTTTAAAGCTTTTTTACCTCGTTCTGTTCTCACTTTAGGAACATGCATCTGAATAATGGGTGCCCAGTTAACATGAAACGGCCTTGCTGAATTCAACGAGACATTATGGGGAAATGTGGGATTGTCGAGAGAAATTAATCCTGCTCTCTTTCTCTCTTACAGCCCTCAATGGAGGAGGGACGCTGCAGAACTGGAGTGAGTAACCCAGTCCCAGTGTCCTGTCCGCCCATTCTGTCAGCACACAGCTGAGCTTCCATTCCCCATAAAACTGTGTTAGGGGACATGCAAGCAGCTGTGCACTCAAAAAAATAATTTCTTGGACTTACTTAATAAAGTTATGTCAACAAATTCCACGAAACTGAGTTCAGTAGGTTATAATTAAATAACACTAGTAAGAAGAATATAACTGACTTATGTTCAGCCAACACGACCGTGTTAATTAACTTCAACAATACCCGGTCACCCTGGATTTAATGAATAGCTCTGTGTCCAGCTAACTTAACTGAGCAATATTAAGTCAACACAGTGCAGTTTCTTTAGACATACTTGATTTTTAGATTAATGCCAACATAAAGATATTATATAATACTAACTTAACTCACCTATAATAATTTGACTTAAAAGTAAGATCTGCTATACTTTACTGTATTTAGTAAGATCAACTTAACTTGAATTTGTAGTTCCAACTTAACAAACTTAAATCATTTTGGAAACTACTGCATTCCGTGTTACTTAACTGGTATTCATTGCTATAATGGAAGTCATTTTAAGTTCACTTACTAAACCAGACTACGTCAACAAATTCCACAAAGTGTAGTTAAGTAAATTCAAATTAACTGACTTTGGTTCAGTGAAAAAAAAAACATTTATTTCACATGAAACACGATATAACCACATAGGCATCCAGGTTTACCAAGTTTAAAATCATGGAAACCCATAGACCCAAGACTTCTTTGTATCACACCTTATCAACAAACATACAAGGTTGAAGTTGCACAACATTTAGCTAGCAACAAAAATGTTCAAAAGAGCACCATGTTTTAATCGTAGCCCAAACTGCAACTTGTACGTATAAACTGTGAACATTAATCATTTGTAACATTCCTATTCAGTAACATTCAGTTCCATAGATAAAATTCCCTCCGAAATATTTGGATAAAACCCCTGCTCCAAGATTTCCAACACACCGTTTCAAGGCGTTCCACTTGTAGTGTTCAAATAGTTCATTCAAACAGTTTGTTTTTCAGCACTTGAGCCTTTGTTGACAGGTGGCGAACATCCATTTCCATCAGGATTTTTTTGAAGAACCTCTAACGTGCATCTCAGGTTTTTTGGATAGCTCAAGTCAAATGCATATGTGAGTCCAAATAAAATTGCCAGTGCATTCGCAATGTTTTGAAGATCGTTCAGCACTTCCACACCTTCAATTACAATCCCCACATCTGCGAGGGAATCTGTTGGCTCTGCACCTTCCTTCTTTATGGCGAAGATTCCCAAGACCATCTGATCTACACTCTGGTCAGTCTCAACATCCTAAAAGGCAGAAAAAATAGACCATCAGCCAGACTTACACACGCAAGGGAAAGAAGCAACACTTTTGCTAAGTAACATATATACAGCTCCCAGATAAGCATACCTACAGGCTACATTGGGTGTAGCTTTTCTAATTGTTGACGGTATCTACTAGGGGCTTGTGGGTATTTAGTTAACCATGGATATGAAAATGGTTTTACAAAACTTCAAAATTTGAGAAACTCAACAGTTTCAAGCAACGGTCTACAAACTGCTGTTGATAGTTTGAAAAGGGAATTATACTATGCATGCATATGGGCTATTTTCCAATTGCTCTTTCAAACCTGTGGTGCCATTAGTTTGTTTAAAACCAGCTAAAAAAAGTACGAAATAAATCACTTTTTTTGTTTCCAGATGGTAATACTGTGGAAAGCAGAGGCACAAATACTTACGAGGTACTCTCTAATCAGGCATTCGGTTTCTTCATTAAGGTACACAAAGAGTGCTTTTATAACGCAGGCTCTCCTTGTCTCGATGGCGTCATTCTGTAACAAAGGACAAGGGAAAAGCGTAAGTGGGGGAATAGTATTTTTACATTGTGCAGCATTTAACATTAGATGCATTAATGCACAAGCAAACTATCCTGTTTTTTTTTTACATGCAACTTCATACCATTTTTTACATTTACAGGCAGTGTCTAAATGCATTTTATTATGAAGGGCCGAATGTGCATTCAACTGGAGTACAAGTTCTAATACCACAAGAAGCATCTGTAATGCAAGTGTTTGGTTATTACTAGGTAGTGAGTTGTACTTTAAAAGTATTTATGTTATAATCCAAGACACTGTATTTATTTAACTGGGAACTAAGCATTATGAACCGTAACATAATCTTAGAAATATGTTTCAGTATAAGCATGTTTTCACTACCATCATATGCAGCACAGTAAATCAAATTATTGCAAATCAAAAAAGGCCAAACTTCTGCTTTAAAGACTAACTGATGTGAATTTGCATTCATGAAACATTATGTATTACTACATTCCACAGAAAAGGTACACAAATATGCAAATCTCTTTAGATGAAAATACAATTAATTTATTCATTTTCATTTTGAAAATGACTTGATCAAGTACATTTTAAACTTTGTGTGAACATGACTTAAAATGTCTTCCATCAGCCACATGTCTCCAATATTTTACTGCATGCTTAAGTAATACAACTGCACAATTAATACAATAAAATGAAATTAAGCAAAACAAATATTTCTAATAACCAGGCATTTGTGAGATAACACACCTTGTCGTATTCTGCCATGATATTCCTTATTTTCTGCCCAGCGGCACCCCCTTTTTTCTGGAAAATCCTTAACAGCTTGGAGGAGTGGTGATCTAGCTGCTGCATGAACTTAGATCTCAGTGGGACAGTGGTGATGCGAGCAAACTCGGCTTCCACCGACAAACATTTAGTAAAGACAAACACAAAAATAAAATCAACACATTTTCTTGTTGGCTGCAGTACCACAGTAATAGTTAATGGAATGACGTTTTTTTTTTTTTACTTCCTGATGATTTTTTGTCAAAGCATTGTAAGAATGATAAAATAATGAAAACATAGAATAATTATTTTTCTCAAAGCTATCATTTAACATGAAAGTTAGGTTAATTTCTTAGTATGATTCTGTAGTCAGGTTCCAATGACAAACATAATAAGTGTATGTGGCCAGACTTTGGACGCATTTGCCCTAATGTTTTCTGGCAAACTGCATCACATGTACAAGGAACGTTCAAATTGATTTACAATAAACAATACTCACTATTGGTAAAATGTTTCTTTAAATTGAACCCCCTTGTCAAATATAATAATTAAGTTATCAACAAAATATATGACTGACCTCACGCTTAGAAAAGAGAGCCAGCCACCTTCTTTTGAATTCGGCAATGAATGGCTTGTCTTCAATCACCTCATGACGCCTATAGGCAAATGTCCTCTCCATTTTACCCTTCACCACCTGTTGGTTATTGCTCTTATGTACCTCTGACAGTAGTGCCAGCCTCTCTTCCTCTAGGCTCTGTTTGGTTTCTCCTGTTGGATAGTGTGGAAAGTAGTTTACCTCCTCTCTTTTAGGTTTCTTCACTTGATTGCGAGATGTGCGTTGATCATCCTTTTGACGCTTTAAAGAATTGACAGTCAGCTCTGAACATCCAATGTTGCGCAGCTTAGTGCGGTAGTTTCCCATCTTGAATTTCAAACTGATCTTCCAACCATAAAAGCCAGTAACAGAGCCTTGCTCCCTTGAACATGGGTGCTTTTTCACAAGTGCTTCAGCTACTGAATCAAATTCAGCACTTGAGGGATATGCTTTATATTTCACAATCTGTGATGCTAAAGTTTCAAGAATATCTGACTTCATTCTTGGATTAGGACTGAAGAGGGTACCATTACTTTGAAAGTCACTATTGGCACGCTGGAGTTGGATCTCGACATCATAGACAAACTCCGGCATAGGAAAGGCGTTTGGCCAAGGCTTACTTCTGAGGGATGATGTTGACGAAGAATCAGAAGATGAGGGAAGATCAGTGTCCACAGATGAGATTGAATTGATGTCATCCTGGCTGGATGTCTGTGCAGAGAAGCCAGGACTGCTTGTAGATAAGGCACTTGGGGGGTAAATTACTTTGATTTTCTCCTTGTTTTGAATGTCTGAGGTGGAGGTAAGGTTTATAAACTCATCAAAATCAAGGTCCTTGTATTGCAGTCTTAAGTCTCCAAACACCTCACATTGTCTCTTAATCTCACTTTGAAGTTCATCAACAGAGCTTGGTATTCCCAAAGGCAGGGTTACTTTTGCAGAGTCATTTTCTCCTAGGATGATGCAAAGCACTGCAGAAGTGGCCATACTTGTCAACAGGTTACTCTAAAGACAAGACAGAAAAAGATATATTTTTTTAAACAGCAGGTAATACAATTCGAGGCAGTTCCAGTCATCGTCAGTAGAGGTATCATAGGCATTGAAAGCACTGGGTTAGTGTGATGGAAGTATTCTTTAAACATTTAGTAACATATTTAATTATGTGTTGTGTAAATATTTATATTTTAATGACTCTTGCACGTGTGTAGTTATAAAGCCATAGTAAAAATTAAGGCAGCATTATCATTTTTGGTAGTTCAATTAAACTGCAGACTGATTTGAATTGTCGGCAGTTTCAAATTTATATTGTAAATGTTACAAAATGCAACTTGACTTGATTAACTAGCATGCATAGATTTAGTTAGGGTACGCCAGCATCCGTGTAGAGTTGTGTTTTATTATTTCTGTTAACCTAACTTGTTTCTGACTCCAAACTCCAGATGTTTTTAATTGATATTCTGTGTCTTATTTTACCCACATTCCCATGAAGACATTCAGTCAAAGTCAAATACAAATTAAAGGATAATTACCTGACATGTGTACAGTGTTGGGGAAGTTACTTTTGAAAAGTAGTGTTTGCTCGTTACTCGTTACTTCTTTAAAAAAGTAATCCCTTACTTTACTTAGTTACCCTCCAAGGAAAGTAACTGTTTACGTTACTCGTTACTTTTACGTTACTTTTATGTTGCTCGACTTTGGGCAGAACCCCATCTCTGTTCCTAAATGTTTAGGCTTACATAAAGTTCTACTATGGAGGACATAACAGATATTTCTTTTGTGCTCTTTATTATAAAAAAAATGCCACAGAGCACTTAACAAAACATTGGGCTATAAGCGTCAACACCACCACTAAACAATAATATCAAACAATATCAATATAAAATCATAATCACTAAACAGGCTAGCCCCAAAATAGGTGCAAAGCTAGTGCAAATCATATCAATAGGCTCCTTAGGAACAACATGATGAAAACCTCAAAATGGCTCATGTGTCTCAAAATAAAACATGCCTCATGTAAATCCAACAGAAAAATAATAACTTAAAAATGTCTTGATATCAATGGCTTGTGTAAATAAAATAAAATGGCATAATACAGCTTGGAAGCAAAGACATTTTAGCCAAAATAAAATCAAGAACAACTTAAAGCAGGACTGACCTCCGAATTAAAAGGCTATGTTCACAGAATATGCTGGCCCTTCTTCACGGTATGATAATATCATCATTTCCCCGGGGATCTTGAGCTACTAGCTTCATGCTAGCATGTTTTCCTTTCAAATGCTTGGTGAGGTTGGCAGTTGAGTTAACGGCAGTGGACAAAAGTTTCTGGCCAGGGCACAACGTACACCTTACACTCACATTTTTCCCCTTAGTTTCAACAAGTTCGAAGAAATGGGAATACCTCCATTCCTCGAATGTTAGCGTTGGCTGCGCCTGTGTTAAATATGTTCTTTATTCTCGCGTCCAGGAGAGAAGCTTTAAAATGAGACTAAATGGAGTCTCTGAAAAGATTCAAATGGGATACTTTAATTAAAAAAGGCGCGGTAGTGTTACAGACAGAATATTGTTCCGGCAGAAAACAGCTGTGATCTGGCTCTCCTGAGCAAGAAGAGAAGGACGAATCCCCCGTTCGGTGCCGTTATATATCCTCTGCTGGCTCCTCCCCGCCAGCCGGCTCGCCTCGCCTCTAATGTCCGTTGTTGCATTTAAACAGAGGATTGGTACTTTTCACCTTTAACATATGCTTAACACGCCTTTTCTCCTCATATTCTCTTTCATCACTTTTCATGTAACACATTCTAAACGCTGTAATCAATACTCTAAAACATACAGAAAATGCTTCACGGCTGGTTTGGTTTCCGGTCATTCCGGATGTTGTCACATGCTACTCTCGTCTGTAAACAATAATGTATTCAAATAAACTGTACTTTCATTTAATATTCAGCATGGTAGTATCTCGACATCTATAGTTGTAGTGTTAAATCAGTAGGTTTCGGTTTTCACCACACCACGTCATTTCGCTACTCAATTCACCTCTTTAGGAAATCGTATATTAGCCACATGCTAAATGCTAACCGTAGATGAAGGATTTTCAGAATAAAAGCTTAACTGCTTGTGCACAAGAATTTCTGGTTTTTCAGTATAAAGAGCATTAAAACTGACGGTATGTTTAAGCTACATTATACCATCAAAACATTGATTTTAATTTCTAACATCCCTCCTTACACACCTAAAAGGTGTGTATAATACTGAAATCAATGAGTTCTTCATCTGAACTTCGCATTGTACATATCTCATATTAACAAACATGCAATCAAAATGGAATGGTTCAATAGGCTTAACTTTACAAAAATACAAAATAAATTATTTGCCTGTGCTCAAACATAAAAGTTTTCCCTTGTGTATAACTTCTAGTGTTTGCATTCAATATCATTCTTCAAAATAGCAGCAACTGCTTGGTATCAGAACATTTCTTCCTCCCTCCTTTCACAGAAACCGTTCTCATACCACGCTCAGTGTTAAGGCACTTGTTTTTACAAAGTGAAAAGAAACAAACCATTTTAGAATAGCAATGATTTATACAATATGAAATCTACCATATTAGAATAGTATAAAATAATAAAGTCAAATAAAATGGACTATCTTAGAATAGTGTAAAATTAATTGGAATAATAAAAATATACTATCTTGGCTTGGTACTAGCTCTACCTTTAACATTTTCCATACAAATAAAGATTTGTCTGCTTTTATAGCGTGGTTACTAAAACCCTCCCTTTAAACTGTAGGTCTATAGACAAGTTTACGCGCCAAAACACGGGTAGCGCCATGACACTACACAAATGCACTTCATTTCCGCCGGAAGTCTTTTGCACAGCGTCTGTCGGTGTAAACCGATGTAAACAGTCAGACGGGTACTGGTGTAAACACAGCGATTTCGATGCTAACAGTGATGCTAGCTTGGGAACACGATTCTACTTCTTTGACTGGAGATGGCGTTACTCTCCCCCACCCGAATTCAGTGCAAAACTGGGAGGATAACATGACGACGTGGCCCAGCATAAAACCAAAATAAACTGCCTTATTTAGGTCATGCCCACAGGAGCCAACAGTTGTCTGTTGTTTACATAATGCACAATTTACATGATCTCTTTATGCTGTGCAATATATCATATGTGCCTGTACTGTTTGAGTGAAAATAAAGTTTGATGTAATTTAATTTCATTATTGCACTGTTATTGCATTATTGCATTTCATATGTTCCTTAGAGTGCTACAATTTCTTTTAACACAGTTCATCATTCATATTAAGCTCATACTGTACATAAATAACACTGAATGAATTAATTGTTGAGAGGAAACTAAAGAAATGGCTTCAACAAGAAAGATCACATGTTTAATCCTAACAGGTATTACAAATTAAAATATAAAAGCAGCCCACACAATTACATCACTATGAAAATATTCATATATAATATTAAAAAATACAATGCATGCAGTATTTGTTGTGTTTATCTGTATTTAATGAACAACATGGCTGGGTGCTGGGTGCTGGTTTGTGGTCGTAGCACTCTCTATCTAACCACTCGTTCAGGTGCTTTCTCGAGTGATTGCAACCAACTACCGCACACGTAGTTCCCGAACCACTTTTCTTCATGTTGTAATTGTTATATCCTCTTTGTCTCTGCGATATCAGTGCTTTGTCGGCACAACGGAGCTAGCTAGCAAAACAAACCCAGTCCGCCAAAACGGAAGTGCATTGCATCGAAGGGAGGAGTTCAGGATGTAGAGCGGAAACGGCTCAATAACTTGTGTATACTGTAACAAATTAAATCTTCCCCAAATTCACACATGAATAAAAAACTCTTAAGGAATATTTTATTCATATGATGAAAAGATTGAATAATATGTTCTACCCTCAGTGTGTTTTTAGGGTTATTTAATAGTTTCCTCTTTATAAATTCACCAATTGATTAATTCATGGCTAATAAATATTTTTCTTTACGTATTTCTCGTTGGTGAATAAGTGTGTTTATGTGTAAACTCACTCACTCCCGTTTTCCTTCTCTCCCCCTCTGGTTGTCAAGCCACGACCCCCTCACGTTCTGCCGGACCATGCCAACTCCTCCGTCCACCTTCTCCTCAGTCCATCCGCTCTTGGATAATTCCGCTGTAACTCTTTTCAGTGTCCCATCTGCTTTGCATTTCATCTCCTCCTTTACAGTCTCTACTGGTTGCATGGAGGGCGTATTCCGCTCTCATGTCCCACACTCTGCTCTTGTGCCCAAATCTTATGGCTCAGCTTGGAACTTCATGTCCTGTGGGGGACCGATGAGAGTGTGCCTTTTTATGTCACCTGTAGTTCTGGATGCCTCAGGTGGAGATGGTTCAGCTCTGCTTCTCTGTCTGTTCGATGGAGGAGGAGGAGTCTTCCGTGGTGAGGTCTTTTGTCTGCTTGGAAGTTGGGGTCGTAGCGGTCTGACAGGCGGATAGATAGAGAGAGAGAGAGAGATCTCGGGAGGCATTACCCATTGCTCTGACTGGGGGATCCCAAGGCGCTCCCAGGCCAGAGAAGAGATATAATCCCTCCATCTGGTTCTAGGTCTACCCCTCGGTCTCCTCCCAGCTGGACGTGCCTGGAACACCTCCCTAGGGAGGCGCCCAGGTGGCATCCTAACTAGGTGCCCGAACCACCTCAACTGGCTCCTTTTGACGCGAAGGAGGAGCGGTTCAACTCCGAGTCCCTCCCTGATGACCGAACTTCTCACCTTATCCCTAAGGGAGACACCAGCCACCCTGCGGAGAAAACCCATCTCGGCCGCTTGTACCCGCGATCTCGTTCTTTCGGTCATGAGAGGCACTACGTATAGTTAAATTCTAACACACTGAGGTAAAATAAATCCAACCTTTTCCACTCTATTTTCCTAATCTTTCTATCCATCTTAGTTGTTAAATGTCATCTAAACACAATTCATGTCTACTAATAATTTTACCATAAACATTGCTTCACCCACTGTAAGATGTGTACTCCAATTAACTCTTTCTGGAAACCATTTTCTTCTATATTTCACACACTATAAAAGAACGTCTCCATATTTTCTCCATCACTTTAATCCCACTGTTATTTAGAACCTTAGTAACTTTTGTGACTGGACATATCTGCAATGTCGCCACTATCTGCTGGGGAATCTTGTTCATAGAGTTTGTGCATACAAAGCTGTACTTGTGGGTTAGTAGCCTGTGTCTAACAATCATTTTCAATAATTGTGCTGAGGTCACCGGTCGGTTGTTCATAGCTTAACAGGGGGTGTTTCTGGTACGGACTAAAACATGATCCAGTGTATTTAGAGATTCCCCTAATCTTTAAATCCCCATCACTTACATATCTCGATCACTTAAACCCGTCTCATCATTTGATACAATAACTGCATATAAGGGGGGTGAATCATCTTGATTATAACCGCCTCACCTTTGGGAACGAGTATTTCTAACTCCTCCTCTTGTTGCTCAGCTGATCTTTTGGCTCTGGGGATAAGTGAAAGTCTCTGAAACACAGCTGAAGTCTTGTTAGTGATGTGGGCATTCTTTATGAGTGAACTAATGGTTCCATGTTTTACTTGTTATTGTACTCCCCATCCAACCAGAAAGGTGCCAAGTGTAATGAGCACAATCAACGACGCTGGCGTTGACTGTTCGCCGCTTCTCCGCCTCTGTCACCCTCTATCACCCTCAACTACCATTCGTTCTTCAATCTTTCGAATTGGACCACTGCCCTGCATTTACACATCTTTAATGCAATGCACATTGTTTTAAAAAAAAAATTAAAACTTATTTTGGACTTCTGCCTCCGTTGCTGGCTGTAGCCGGCTGCCCTCACGTAGCCATCAACGTGCCGGGTGGCTATTGCTATCTGCTACATCGCCTACTGTCTGTCTCCGTCCCACGCAACAAACGTGGACTCTCTCTGCCTCCTGCCTTCATCTCTGGGGTGCATCTGTCCCGTCCCGCTGCTCACATCCTCCTGCCATTTCGTGGATCTTCCTCGTCTCCACAACAATCCTCCACCTCTGTGAACCTAGCTAGTCCGCTAGCTGCTATCTGCTGCTATCTGCTGCTAGCTGCTATCGCTGCTATCGCTGCTATCGCTGCTATCGCTGCCATCACACTGCTCCCAGCCATTCCGCCTGTCATCATGCTGAAATACTCCATCTCACAGCTGCTGTCATTGACCAACTCCTCCACTCCGTCTTCCATCTCAGTCATCAGACATCTTGGACTCCTTCGTCGACCCCGCTACATTCACCGAAGCACCCGCCGCAGTTTTGTTTACCTTCAGCACGGACAATCCATTGCATCCATCTGCTCCACGCAACGCACTGTTGCACACCTGACGCGTCATCAGAACGCAACTCCTACTGCTTCTCTTACACTCTACCCCGCTCACCTACACTCCCAGCTGCACGGAATACCTGGAGCGGATCCCACTCCCCTCCGCCTCCCAACACATATAACAAGCCATTTCTCCCCACCATCAAGCCCCCCTCCTCTGCTCCACTGCCCCCCCTCTCATGCCCACCCCCGCGCTGCTAACCTAGACAACCTCATACCTCTCCAGCCTGCCACCACCCCTACAACCCCCCACTTGACCAATTTTGCCCTTCTAAATATACGGTCACTCAACAATAAAGCCCACATCCTTCACGAACTCATCCTGGACAAATCCATCGACTTCCTTCTGCTCACTGAAACCTGGCAACAACCCAATGACTTCTTCTCGCTTAATCAAACATCCCCCCCTGGTTTTAATTACATCACTAAACCCCGCCCCTCACGCCGTGGTGGTGGGCTGGCTGTCATCTACAACCAGAACATCCGGACTACAGAACTCACCCTCCCCTCAGTACCATCCTTCGAATTTCTCGCCTTCAAAACCCCTCCCTCACTGACAGTTATCCTCATTTACCGCCCCCCTAAACCACACCCCTCCTTCCTCTCTGATCTCACTGAACTCCTAACCATTGCTTCATCCCTCTCCCCACGTCTGTTACTCCTCGGCGACCTTAACATCCACATGGACTCCACCACCTGCAAACACGCTTCTGAATTTTCCTCCCTTCTGGACAATTTCTCATTTACACAACATGTCACCTTCCCCACCCACGATAAAGGACACATCCTTGACGTTGTCTGCTCCACCAACCTCACAGTACTCGACCTCCACCCCTGCCCCTTTCCCCTCTCTGACCACAAACTCATACAGTTCACCACCGCCTCCCCCGTCCGCCGCCCCCCCCCCATCCAGGAACATCACTTTCCGTAATCTACGCTCTGTTGATCCCCAGCACCTCTCCGACCTGCTATCCTCTACTCTCCCCCTGGACTCGAACCTCAGCTCACCCGATGATCAACTCAACCACCTTAATTCAACCCTACTCGCCTCCCTCAATAGCTTGGCCACCCTCAAAAGGAAAAATGTCACTTTTAAAACCTCCTCACCCTGGTTCACCCCTGCACTCCATAAACTGAAGCAAACCGGCCGCCAGCTTGAACGCCTAACCATGAAATCATCCCTCACAGTTCACCATGATTCCTACAAACTCCATCTCACTACCTACAGAGACACCCTCAATGCCGCAAAATCTGCTTACCTCTCCACCATCTTCATCGACCCCTCCCGTAACCCCAGGACCCTCTTCTCCACCGTCAACAAGCTCCTCAAACCCCGTGCTGACACCCTCTCTTCCTCCACTTCCACATGCAGTTCATTCTTCCAGTTTTTCTCTGACAAAATCACTGCCATTAATCACTCCCTATCCGCTGCATCTGACACACAAACATCTCCCCCAACATCCACCGCCACAATTCCTCCCTCCATCTCCCTTGACCTCCCGAGCCCTCCTCCCCACGGCATTCTCTCCCAGTTCACTCTGGTTACCCCCCCTGAAATACTCCAACTGATCAGCTCCTCCAAACCCACAACCTGCTCGCTTGACCCTCTACCCACCTCTTTTCTGAAGTCCTGCCTCCCCGTCCTTTGCCCCTACATTGTCAACCTTTTCAACTCCTCCCTGTCCCAAGGAACCGTTCCCTCTGCCTTCAAAACTGCTGCTGTCACTCCCATCCTCAAGAAACCCGGTCTGGATCCCTCCTCCCATAGTAATTACCGCCCCATCTCCAACCTCCCCTTTCTCTCTAAAACAATAGAATGTATCATCTCCAAACAACTCCACCGCCATCTCCAAAAAAATGACCTTTTTGAACCCCTTCAATCTGGTTTTCGTCCTCACCACAGCACAGAAACGGCACTCATCAAAGTCCTCAATTCCCTCCTCACCTCTGCTGACACCGGTTCCCTCAACATCCTCATCCTCCTTGACCTGAGTGCAGCCTTCGATACCGTGAGCCACACCATCCTGCTTACCCGACTCCGGGATATCGGTATCGAAGGTACTGCACTCAGGTGGCTCCAGTCCTACCTCTCCGACAGATCCCACTTCATCTCCCTCAACAATCACTCCTCTACCACAGCTTCAGTCACCCAAGGTGTTCCCCAAGGTTCAGTACTCGGCCCCCTCCTCTTCCTCATCTACATCCTCCCCCTTGGTCAGATTCTCCGCCATCACAACCTGGACTTTCACTGCTATGCTGACGACACACAGATCTACCTCAGCACCAAATCCCCCCACAACCCCCCTCTCACACACATCGAATCCTGTCTGACTGCAATAAAATCCTGGATGCAACACAACTTCCTCAAACTCAACAGCAATAAAACTGAACTCCTCCTCATCGGCTCCAAATCCACCCTCAGCAAAACCCCCAACCTGACACTCACCATCGATGGCACCCCTGTTTCCCCCTCCACCCAGGCACGCAACCTTGGCGTGATATTCGACCCCACCCTTTCCCTCGACCCCCACATCCGCCAAGTTGTAAAAACCTAATTTTTCCACCTCCGCAATATCGCCAAACTCCGTCCCTCTCTCACCCGCCCCGCAGCTGAGCGACTCATTCACGCCTTCATCTCCTCCCGCCTTGACTATTGCAACTCACTCCTCTTCGGCATCAGCACAACATCCCTCAACAGACTCCAGCGTGTCCAGAACGCAGCCGCCAGACTCCTCACCCACACCAAATCATGGCATCACATCACCCCGGTCCTCAAAGAACTCCACTGGCTTCCCGTCTCACACCGCATTCACTACAAACTCCTGGTCCTCACCTATAAAGCCCTCCACCATCTGCCCCCCCCCCCTACCTCACTGACCTCCTCATTCTCTACCAACCACCCCAGTCCCTCAGATCCACCTCAGCCGGTTTGCTCTCAATCCCCAAGGCCAAATTCCGGAGCTTCGGGGACAGAGCCTTCTCTGTGGCAGCCCCGAAGCTCTGGAACTCCCTCCCCCAAGACCTCCGTGGTTCTGATTCCCTCACCCTGTTCCAGTCCCGTCTCAAAACCCACCTCTTCAACTCTGCTTATCCTTAAACCCGCCCCTCCCCCCTCTGAACCAACATCCTCCTGACTGCTTTTCTGTTTTTGTTTTGTTTTTGTTTGTGTTTTTGTTCTTGTTTTGTTTGTCGACCTGACTCATAATGTAAAGCGTCTTTGGGTCTAGAAAAGCGCTATATAAATCCCATTTATTATTATTATTATTATTCTGCCTCTTATCCCTAGGGGACCCCACAATTGGTTTGGCTTTGTTCTTCTCATCATCTCTATTTTATCCCTGGTTGTGTCCGTTACAGAATTTAAATAATGAGTACAAAAATAACATATACAAAAAATGTGACTCTTTTTCAGATGTAAAACAAAAAATAGGTTTTCACATTAATGTACAATCTATAAAAATCTATAGACTATTTGTCTTTTGAGCTGTTTCTATCTTTATCTTATTTTTATTTATTGTTTTGTTCCAGCTCTGCCAAATCAGTCCTAACTCCCAATAATGTTCTGGAAGTTGCCAGTGAAGGGTGACAATTTGTGAGGTGGTGTCAATTTGCTCCTTTTTCTTTACCTTTAAACCGGAGCGCGTGTGAAGTTTGTTACAACTTTTCACGCTTCCGTCCACCGGGGATGAGCCCACTGTCTTTTGTGAACTTTCACCCTCACCCATTCACCTGGCCAAACAGGAGTCTCTTCTGGTGTCTCGTCTGGTATCTCTGTAGCTTTCCTAGCCTGTGTAGACAAAACTTGCATAATATTACTCAGAGTTCTGACATATTCATCCACTTCTATTTGTCTAATATCTAAAACTGGACCACTCCCTCCTTGGAGAAGGCCCAAGCTTTGGCATACCTCTTGTTGTTATGAGACCTATTGTTGACTACATTTTATTATTTATTAACTACAACGTCACTGAAATCAACATATCTGTATAATCATGACACTCCCTCCTTTGAGCATAAAATGCTCAATTAATATTGCAATGATTACCGTATTATGAACAGGACATGTACAACCCATAACGTTGCATTAAATAAATATAACTTCTCCGTGTACCCACAAGGGGTACAAAAATATCGTCTGATTTATGGTTTTCTGATGGTATAAATGCATATTCACAACAAAAAAAAAATCAGCAATTAGCACTTCTAATAGTTTACTTGTTTCAATAATGGCTTTTGTTATGTTTTTATGCATCATCGTTGCTGCGGAAAACAATACCCCTGGTGTCGCTAATGCGTCTCAATAATTCTAGGATTAGAGGATTGGTTGAACACTGCTGAACTAACATATGATAAAATAATCTTCCTCCAAACTGGAGGGAAAATATGAACTATTCTCACAGAGGGTGACCTGCATGAAGGGCTGGTGCCCCTCACTCAAATGAGATATTGCCTTACACTATAAATCAGTATAGTTACTCAAGAATAAATAAATAAAGACTGATTCTTGAAACTGTTGTAAAAACCCTACAACTTCTTCATCCAAGCTCTCAATCAGTGTTATGTTATTTAATCTGCAGCTCACGCCTTAAAACAGATACTTCAGACCGATTATAAAATTGTGTTTATGAGAAAAATGTAATCTGACTCCATAAATCACATAATTGTTTGATTAAAAACTGCACTTCTGGCTAAGAATAAATGAAGTTCCCCTTTAAACACAGCCCCGGTCTTCTGACGGGGTCTATCTATGTACTGGCTGGAAAATGTTGGGCCAGTCTCTGTCGCTCCGTCACTGTTCTCCCGCTAACAGTCACTCTCTAGTTCAGCTGGGTTCTTGTTGACTTCTTCACTGGTTTGAGACAAGCGACCCTATCGGACACCTCCCTTTGTAGCCAGACTTCACCACAGCAGAATCGAGTTTCTGTTTTCAGGTCTGGACAGCTTCACGTCAGGTATATCGCCGCCCCTTGCATATTTTGGGTGGAAGCCCGTCTTCTTGACCTCACTAGTTGTGTGGACACAATAGTTTTCTGTGTGGGGGAACAACATCACTCGTAATGTATTTTCCTTCTCATAATTACAAAAATAGTCTGCTAAATGTTCTACTCTGCTACTTCTAATCTGTGGATGCTCTGTGTAAATGCAATATTCTACTCACTATCTTTTAAATAACATTCAACCTCTCCCTCCTGTGGTGACATATGTGGCTCTATGTAGCTGGATTTCAAAATACTCTAGTGCTGAAGATGCATCACCTGATGGTCTGGTCCTCTAAGCTTCCTCATTGTTGTGGTTGATACCAGGCTGTCAGTGGCATTTGGTTCATGTTTGGAAATCCTGTACGTCTTTGACATCTCTGGGACCCCCTGCCTCCGTCGTCATCATGGAAACTGCATGGTGGGCCGTTGTTTGGTGCATGTGGTGGGTATTTAATTTGTTGTTGTGGACAATCTCTAGCCCAATGGCCCAGCTGATTGCATATGTAGCATCCCTCGAACCGGAGAACTTTTCCTATGCCTCTGCCTCCTCGGAAACCTCCTGGTTGTTGGTTCTCCATCTGATTCTCTGGCACTATCTGAGATTCAACTGTTTGAGATGTCTGCCCTGCATTCTCTGGTTCTTCCTGAGCTTGAATTGTTGGAGGAATCTGCCCTGCCTTCTCTGATGTAGCTGCCATTTGCCTTGCCGCTTTCTTGTTTTTATTAGCCTCGGTATCTTTCTCAGCCATTTGTATCTTCAAGAGTCTTAGTTGTAATGTTTTAATTTCTTCGTCTTTTTCCCTCTGGGTTGCTTGGTATTTCGTATCGTGGTAAATGAGATGTTGTCTCCATTCTTCAATGGGTATAGCGTCTAATGCCACCACATCTCCCAGGCTTGCCTGCACTGATTGGGGAAGGGCGTTAATGACCGCGTTCTTCCACAGCATTACGACAGACGGTGAAACGTCATGTCGTTCTCCAGTGCAGTCCTCCCACACTCATTCACATCTCTTCAGGAAGGCATACATGTCTTCCCCCAGTTCTTTTCTCAGGCTGTTGAGGGCATGTAAACTCTGTGTTGTTGGGTAGATTTGACGAATGGCAGCCCAATACCTCGACCTGACTTTGTTGAAGAAAATGTAATCTGGGGAGTTGGTGCATTTGGCCTTGGAATCCACTGCTCTTGCCTCTAGTCTTCCTTCTATCCGTCCAAGCAGTGCCCTCATGTCTCCCAAGCACAGGTGGTCTTGGACTGTGTATTTCTCTAGATCATTCACCCACTTCTGACCTCCTTGTGTAAGTGGAGGTAGTTTTGCCGGTAATGCTTCCATGTCTCTGTGAGTCCATGATTGGTATTTCAATCCTCCTTTTCCAGCCGCTATCACCGGTAGCGTGAGTGTTGAGCAGTTCTTGAGTCTTCCAGCTTCAGTTAGGGTTGTGGTGTCTGGAGAACCTTCGCCTTCTCTTCTCTTGAGTTGCGCTTCCATACGTTTGCTGAGTTCTTCCATCTTTCTGTTGAGCTCCTCTTCCATTCTTCTGCCTAGTTCTTCCAATCTTCTGTTGAGCTCACCGGATAGGAGTCTTACCTCATACTCCAAGTCTTTGACACGTGTAGCTGTGGGGAGACCGTCCAACTCCAATACTCCTCCTAAAACACCTAGAGTTGGAGCTTGTATTGGGGGTTGAAAGAAACTGTATTCTTCTGTCATGTAGGGAGGAGGCGCATCTGTCAGGCTTGGAAGGAGCTTTGAAGGTTGGATTACTGGAGCTTCTTCTGTCTTTTCTTTCTTATCTTCCTTTGCTGTGAGCTCTGCTCCTTGAGCCACATACATGCTGTTCGTTGATTCTTGGCTGACATATTTTAGATGGAGTACCATCAATCAATCAATCAATGTTTATTTATATAGCCCAATATCACAAATGTTACATTTGTCTCAGTGGACTTCACAGTTTGTACAGAATATCAGTATGACAATACGACACCCTCTGTCCTTAGACCCTCACATCGTACAAGGAAAAACTTCCAGAGAAAACCCCACAGTTTAAAGGGAAAAATGGGAGAAACCTCAGGGAGAGCAACAGAGGAGGGATCCCTCTCCCAGGACGGACAGACGTGCAATAGATGCCGTGTGTAAATTGAAAAGATAATACATTTGCAACATAGGTAGTCCAAATGTTTTGAAATGCATGTGTGTATAATAAGAAGATGAATCCACGAGGATATCCATCCAGGACTTATGATCCAGGACCGCAGCCACGACTCAAGATCCAGGACTCGCAATCCAGACTTGCAACTCTAGATTTTCTTTTTTCAGCTCTGTTTATAGCGCTTTTAGCAGGTCCATACCAAGGGGGTTGTCCGGCTTTGATCCATGCTTGTTGTTCTCGCAGGTATTTTCAATTTTCATGGTCAATTACTGCTTTTCTATGGGCTTTCGTTGGTGCTGGTTGATCATCAGCTGGATACAGTCCTCTCGTTTGCCATTGTTCCAACAGTTTCTCCATGTGGTTCCATGTCTTTTGTCTAAGATTTGGAACTGTTATAGCATCTGATCTGATTTGTATCCTTCCCTTGATATCTGCTGTTGAGCCTGGCCCTGCGTCTAGTCTCAACTTAGTTTGTTTTGGTGACATGTTCTCTAATTATTTATTAACTTATCAAAGATGAAGCACTAATCTTCTGACTAGCACCTTCGTTGCTGTTCGTCCGAACTTTAAATCTTTTTTTTTTTTTTTTTAATTGCTCAAGGTTTTATAGATTTTCTTTTTTTTTTATTATAGATTTCTTTTTTTTTAAGTTTTAGGTAAAATATTAATAAAGTTAATTAATATATAAAAAATATGCAAAATTAAAATATGAAATGTTAAAATAAAGTTGTACCGTGTATGGTTTTGACTTTGAAATATGAATATGGTTCAAATCCAAATCTCCTGTGTACAGTGCATACCGAAATGTATGAAATTATGCTAATGTCACTACTTGTGTTAGCTTCAATAAATTGGTGTTTAAAAAAGTATTATGTAAAGTTTCTTCTCTTATAATTAGAAACCACTTGCAATTCTATCTTGGCGATCAAGCATGTGTTTATTTATAACACTTAAAATTATACTTCACAATGTTATGGTGTTTCTTCTATTGGTGTAATAATTCTGTACTACCACCAGAGTGCGCTATTTTAATTTCCAGCTTAATCCACTAGGGAATAACTGTTGCAAAACTGACTTGTTTTTAACAAGGTGAAACTTATTTTCCTGTGAAAATATCTTTAAAATAGGAAGAACATTACACTATGGTTAAACACAGCACATAACCACCAAAAACTATTTGCAAACAAGAATATTCACAAAACCGCCAATACACATTTACCAGCAGAAGTACTTCCAATAGTTCTAACTCTAACAAGTATGATGTTCTTTAGAAGATGGAATGCCTAGCCTCAGTGTGTTAAAGCAAACAGAGTACTTCAATTAGCATTTCATGAAATGGCGACTGCCGTGTGTTTCACTGTGAACATGAGGTCAAGACAAGATGGCAACTGGTTTTCCAACCTTTGACCTGAAGAACAAAGGGATTTGAGAAAACACCTGGAGTTGAAATAATGGTGGGGTGATATTTTGTCTAGTAAATTCAACACACATCACTGTAGTTTAAAATAACATTTCTATTTAGTTTACAATGATAAATGGGCCTTATACCCTTACGTCATAGCCCTCTACCCATGTACGTAAATGTTTTGACTTTAAGAGCCAGTATGGTCATCTCTTCTGTTTAAACACGCTATTTATGGGACAAAATGGGACGCTATCCAAACACAATCAGAAGAATATCGTCTATCTAACGCACGAATGTCGCACTTCCTGCCGTAATCCACAACGCAATGTCTTTTTGAAAACAGAAATAAAGTAACCACTGAAAGCTTCAAACTCCTCAGGCCTTTTCCTTGAAAAATGACTTTTTTAAAACAGCCTCACACTGTTGTTAACACAAAACACTCACTCCAATAACCTTAGCTTCAAACTTTGGCTGTGTCTTTGCCTCAAGCAGTCCCGACTGCTTAATGGCCTAAAACCATTCACGTTAACTTAAAACGCAACAAAAGACACTTATAGAAGTGATTGGCCTCTAGCCGCCATGTAATAACAGACAAACGAAGAGCATGCAGCATGCAGGGTTAAATAGAACAAAATAAATTGAACTCACCCTGCCTGTGACAAAGCAACGCCACGTGTGGTAGGATACCAATGTTTATCAATTTAGGCTTGTTTTAACTTAAATTTAGGCAGTCTTTCTCAGGAGTCCAACTTACCAGACAGACACACACTCCTATTGTTCACTATGTAATCTATTGACAATTTTGAATAAACAGGTACTTCTTTACCTTTCTGTATGGGCCCGAGTGTATGTCTGCCAGCATTGTTCAAGCTCCTTTGAAAACTGCAACTGCTCTCCCGGTGGTTCGAGATCACGTCCGGGTCCCCAATTGTTAAATATGTTCTTTATTCTCGCGTCCAGGAGAGAAGCTTTAAAATGAGACTAAATGGAGTCTCTGAAAAGATTCAAATGGGATACTTTAATTAAAAAAGGCGCGGTAGTGTTACAGACAGAATATTGTTCCGGCAGAAAACAGCTGTGATCTGGCTCTCCTGAGCAAGAAGAGAAGGACGAATCCCCCGTTCGGTGCCGTTATATATCCTCTACTGGCTCCTCCCCGCCAGCCGGCTCGCCTCGCCTCTAATGTCCGTTGTTGCATTTAAACAGAGGATCGGTACTTTTCACCTTTAACATATGCTTAACACGCCTTTTCTCCTCATATTCTCTTTCATCACTTTTCATGTAACACATTCTAAACGCTGTAATCAATACTCTAAAACATACAGAAAATGCTTCACGGCTGGTTTGGTTTCCGGTCATTCCGGATGTTGTCACATGCTACTCTCGTCTGTAAACAATAATGTATTCAAATAAACTGTACTTTCATTTAATATTCAGCATGGTAGTATCTCAACATCTATAGTTGTAGTATTAAATCAGTAGGTTTCGGTTTTCACCACACCACGTCATTTCGCTACTCAATTCACCTCTTTAGGAAATCGTATATTAGCCACATGCTAAATGCTGACCGTAGATGAAGGATTTTCAGAATAAAAGCTTAACTGCTTGTGCACAAGAATTTCTGGTTTTTCAGTATAAAAGAGCGTTTAAACTGACGGTATGTTTAAGCTACATTATACCATCAAAACATTGATTTTAATTTCTAACACCTGCTTCTCGCTTGCCATCACTGCTCTTCAGTCTTCATGCCACCACCAGCGGCCAGCCTCTATCACGTACAGTGTGGAATGAGAGCTTGTGCCTGCGTAAGCACGCAGCTGAGTAGGCAGTGTGTCACACTGTCACCCGTCCCTGGGAAGAGTAACGTTCCGGCGAATTGAAAAAGAAACTACGTTACGTTACCACATTTTCCGTAGTAGCGCGTTACACTACTTTTTACCCGGAAAAAGTAGTTACGTTACTGTAACACCCAACACCCAACACTGCATGTGTATGTATCTTTTAAGGGTGACCATTCGGAGGGTCCCACACTTGTAGTCACTCAGGGGATAGTTGTCAGTCAGTTCACTTAACTCTGCCAACACAATCTCTCTGGCTGAAGATGACTGAAGCTCAAATGCTCCGTAGTGCGCCCTGTACCATGAAGACAATTTTGTGCATATAAAGATCAATGTGTTTTTCAATATACACATTTGAAGTATTTCTGCAAATTCAGGCAGTCCACCTACTGATCCATGCACAAGAAGCATTCCAATTCTATATTCAATGCCATTGCTAGAGACAATGTGTGCTAGCGTGACTGTTGTGAGGTTAGTGTATTTCTGACTTAGTTGAAGTGCTATGTCTTCTTTCATGATGTCTAATGGAATTGTTGAGACGTTTGACATGTCAGAGGCTGACCTCTCATTACTCCTTGTGTGCATGTGATAGCCAATCATCAGCTGGTGCTTATTTGCCAGAGACAGTATAATGTTCTTGAAACACTTTGTGTGTCTTACAACCTGTTTGAAATAACTGTGCTTGGCCTCAAAACGCATAGTCCAAAACATCACAATGGGGCCGAACAGCTTAATCATTTCTGCGTAATGCTCCAAAAAGTGATGTTTTGGCAAGAGTCGCTGATCTGGAAATACTTCTTGGTATCTCTGTCTGTGCTCTGAGATTTTAAACTCTAAATATGCCACAGACTCCTCACAGTGGATAGGTGCAACAACAAGCTCTACAATATGTTTCAAGTCTAGAATCACTTTCCAAGCTGGTTCGTCTTCAGGGATCAACTGCCCAATCATAAACGGCAATAACCTCAATAAACACCAATTTTCGTGCGCGTTGCCACCAATTATTTTGTTTCGGACAAAATTAACTGGGACCAAATGAGGTCGTTTTTTTTGTCCCCCCACTTGTATGGAACGTTTTGATGCTCTTGCTGAGGTTTTCAAGCGTAAAAAACGTTTGGGAAATAAGCACACCAAGGCACAGTGCAAGCTCTACTGGGATTATGCCCTCAAAAAGATCATGGACAACATCAGGAGGATACCCTGATGTGACACTGAAATGGGCAAGTCTTTCTGTGAAAATACACGCTTTTTTTACACCAAAAAAGCTACCTCCTTTTGACTGTGCAGTATTAATGTACTTGATGAAGCTCCTTGTTTCTTGGGGTAAATGCACCCGATTTCACTTCTTTAACCTGAGTTTCTGCTCGCTGAGCTGTACAAAACCCAGCTATTCCATGTGCTGCAAGGTTGTCTGACACTACACACTGAAGTGTCCCTTTCACAAATGTACCCAGTTGTGAGACAAAAACACCCTGCAGCTCCAATGTAACAAAGTCTTGGAGTAATGGTTAAAATACTTTGCAATAGCCAAAGGTCTTCACGTCATCACTTCTACATAAAAGAGCCAGGTATATTGAGGTCAAAGAGGAATGGCTGCCAGGAGGCAAATTTCCCAAAATCCAATAGACAGCACAGAGTTTGTGTGTTTTGATCATATCAAAGTGTGCCTTAACCTCACAGCTGTTATTTGAGCCTCTCAGGAGAGAGCTCTCTTCCACCTGGTTGTAGAAAAGCTCTTTAAATTCGTTAGCATAGCTAGCTAACCAGATGCTAATAACAACAGATCGCCACTGTGCTTACAACTAAAGACACAGCCACCCAAACACTGCAGCATGTGTACGGCTCCTTATGGGTACTGCAATATTTGAAGAGCTGGAGCGGCGTTCCGGTGCTCTCCGTTAGCACTCCGTTAGCACTCCTTTCAGACGAGACATATACCACGTGAAGACACGTTACGCTCGTGTTGTGTTCAATGAACCTGTCACTGGCAAGGAAAAACAGGCACTAGCTTGTTTAATTATTTTGCGGTCTAGATTTCTTCTTCTTTTTTTAAGTGAGAAGTTCTCCAAACCCCCCCCCCCCCCAAACGAAAACTCACAAGTCACCCAAATCAGCGTTCAAAAAGCGGGAGGCGCAGAAAAACGACTAATTTACATCACTGAGCCTCTCTCACTCTCGCTCGCCCAACCACTAGCCTAGTAGGACAATAGGGTATAATGAGTTCTTTAAGGTAAGATGGCGCCTGCCCATTAAGGGCTTTGTAGGCGAGAAGAAGAATTTTAAATTCTATTCTGTGTTCTATAGGGAGCCAGTGTAAGGCAGCCAGAACAGGAGTAATGTGGTCCCTTTTCCTAACTCTGGTTAGTACACGAGCTGCAGCATTTTGAATCAACTGAAGCGACTTGACTGACTTCTTGGTACACCCTGATAATAAGGAGTTACAATAATCCAGCCTTGAAGTAACAAATGCATGGACTAGTTTCTCTGCATCGTTTTGAGGCAAGATATGCCTGATTTTTGCAATGTTACGTAGATGGAAGTAGGCGGTCCTTGAAATTGATTTTATGTGGGTGTTAAAGGATAAATCCTGATCAAATATAACACCAAGATGCCTTACAGTCTCACTGGAGGCCAAATTAATGCCATCCATAGTTAGTATATCTTTAGATAATTTGTTTCGTAGATTCTTCGGGCCAAGTACAATAACTTCAGTTTTGGTCGTGTTTAACATAAAAAAATGTAAGGTCATCCACGTTTTTAAGTCCTTGAGGCAGTCTTGAATTTTATTTAGATGATTAATTTCATCAGGCTTGATTGATAAATATAGTTGAGTATCATCCGCATAACAATGAAAGTTTACAGAATGATTCCTTATAATATTGCCTAACGGAAGCATATATAGTGTGAACAAAATAGGTCCAAGTACTGAGCCCTGTGGCACTCCATGGCTAACTTTGGTTTGCATGGAAGATTCATCGTTGACACGTACAAACTGAGAGCGTTCAGATAGATAGGACCTAAACCAGCCTAAAGCAGTTCCCTGTATGCCAACTAAGTGCTCTAGTCTTTGCAATAGGATATCATGGTCGATAGTATCAAATGCAGCACTAAGATCGAGCAAGACAAGAATAGAGACAAGTCCCTTGTCTGAGGCTATTAGAATGTCATTTGTGACTTTAACCAGAGCTGTCTCTGTGCTATGATGTGTTCTAAAGCCAGACTGAAAATCTTCAAATAAATCATAGTTTTTTAAGTAATCACACAGCTGTTTTGCGACTGCTTTCTCAAGAATTTTTGAGAGGAACGGAAGATTAGAAATAGGTCTATAGTTGGCTAAAACCTCTGGATCGAGGTTGTGCTTTTTAAGAAGCGGTTTTATCACTGCTACTTTAAATGATTGTGGAACATAGCCTGATAATAAAGACATATTCATAATATCTAATAAAGAAGTGCTAATTAATGGAAAAACTTATTTTAACAGCTTAGTTGGAATCGGGTCTAGGATACACGTTGATGGTTTAGAAGAGAGAATCATTGAATTTAATTGTTCAAGGTTTATGGCTGAAAAGCATTGTAGTTTACTATCTAGTGTAATATTAGAACTTACGTTTCCGGGAGCTGTTGATAACACTATACTGGTCAAAGGCAAGAGGTCATTGATTTTGTTTCTAAGAGTAACAATTTTATCGTTAAAAAAGCACATAAAATCATTACTACTGAGTGCTATGGGAATAGAAGGCTCAGTCGAGCTGTGGCTCTCTGTCAGCCTGGCTACAGTGCTGAAAAGAAATCTTGCATTATTCTTATTCTCATCTATTAATGAAGAGTAGTAGGCTGCTCTCGCTTTACGCAGTGCTTTCTTATATTCATTGAGAGTAATATGCCAAATTAAACGAGATTCTTCAAGTTTAGTGGAACGCCATATCCTTTCAAGTTGTCTCGACTTTTGCTTTATTTTGCGGGTTTCGGCATTATGCCATGGAGCTAATCTATGTTGTTTTATTTTCTTCTTTTTCAAAGGAGCAACAGAGTCTAATTTTATTCGCAGCGCATCTGTAGCACTATCAACAACATGATCAATTTGGGGTGGTGTACATTTTGTATAAGTTTCCTCCCTTACATGCAGACATGCTATCGAGTTAAGGATTGGTGGAATCTCTTCCTTAAATTTGGCTATAGCACTAACAGATAGGTTTCTGCTGCAGGAGCTTTTGAATAATGCTTTGTAGTTTAGTAACAGTACTTCAAAAGTTACTAAGAAATGGTCAGATAAAGCAGGATTATGCGGTTCGACTAATAGTTGCTCAATTTCAATACCATAAATCAGAACAAGGTCAAGAGTGTGATTATAGCAGTGGGTTGGTTTATTTACACTCTGACATAAACCAACAGAATCTAATATAGAGTTAAATGCAACAGTAAGGCTATTTTTATCATCGTCAACATGAATATTAAAGTCACCTACGATAATTACTTTATCTGTTTTAAGAACCAAAGCTGATAAAAACTCAGAGAATTCGGATAAGAATTCTGAATAAGGACCTGGTGCACGGTACACTGTAACAAATAAGATTGGCTGCAAAGTTTTCCAGGTCGGATGCGTAAGACTAAAAACGAGGCTTTCAAAGGAGGTATAATTTAATTTTTGTTTAGTATTGATAAGTAAACTTGAGTCAAAGATTGCTGCAACTCCACCTCTTCGGCCCGTGCCTCAGGCAATATGAGTATTGATATGGCTGGGTGGAGTGGCCTCATTTATGCTGACATATTCTTCATGTCTCAACCAAGTTTCAGTGAGACAGCATATATCAATATTATAATCTGATATTAAATCATTTACCAATATTGCTTTAGATCAGGGATGGCAAACATACGGCCCGTGGGCCGGATCCGGCCCGGGAGGCATTTCAGCTTGGCCCACGGAGCTGAAGGACTTTGCTAAGTAGGCTATGAGAGGAGGAAAAAAAAACTGCTATTTTGAATCCTTCCACTAGTGGGCGCACTACCGCACCGGTACCAGTGAGAGCGCAGCCAGCCTTTAAAACAAGTGATGATTAAGAGTAGTGATTGCAGTCAATAACCTCTGACACCCTCATCCCCAAATGTCTCTGTCAAAAAAGAGAAAAGTGGACACGGAGTGCCGAGTTTTCCAAGAAAAATGGACTGCATCCTATTTTTTTACAGAGGTAAATGGAAAACCTGTATGCTTGGTGTGTTCGCAGCAAGTTGCTGTGCTCAAAGAATATAATATTCGCCGCCATTATGAAACTCACTATGGAGAGAAATACGACTGCTTGCAAGGACAACGGAGAAAAGAAAAGATAAATGACCTGCTATCAGGTCTAAAGAAACAACAGGCCGTTTTTACCCGGAGCCGAGATATAAGTGACGCAGCAGTGAAAGCCAGCTATCTCATCGCTAACGAAATAATATCAGCCTCAAAGCCATACTCTGAGGGTGAGTTTGTGAAAACATGCATGCTGAAGGCTGCAGAAATTGTGTCCCCTGAGAAGCGACAGGCTTTTGCCAAACGAGGAATACAGTGAAGGATAGGATTGCCGATCTTTCAGCAGATTTGGATAGCCAGAAAAAAACAAAAGTCAAGTCATTCGTAGCATTTTCAGTTGCAATCGATGAGAGCACTGACATTACAGATGTTGCTCAACTGGCCATATTCATTCGTGGTGTTGATGAGACTTTGACGGTCACCGAAGAGTTCCTTGAGTTGGTTCCTATGACAGGCACCACTAAAGCGGATGACATTTTTAGCGCTCTCGTTGAAACACTGGACAGGGTTGGAGTGGACTGGACCCGTGCTGTCAGTCTGGCTACAGACGGCGCGCCATCAATGATCGGGAAAAAAGCAGGTGTTGCAACGAAATTCAGGGAGAAAGTACAAGCAGCAAATGGAGGAGATCGTTTTTGGACATTCCACTGTATTTTGCACCAGGAGGCATTGTGTTGGAAGTCGTTAAAAATGGATCACGTCATGAAAGTGGTTGTCCAAACGGTTAATTTCATCCGAGCCAGAGGGCTGAATCACCCTCAGTTCGATAGCCTCCTAAGTGATAAAGACATCACCTGTAGCCTACCATATCACACTGAAGCAAGGTGGTTGAGCCGAGGTGCCGTACTGTAGCGTTTTTCTGATCTACGCGAGGAAATTGGACAGTTCATGGAGAAAAAAACCCAGAATGGCTGCAGGACCTTGCATTGATGGTGGATATTTCAGAGCACTTGAATAATCTGAACATAACGATGCAAGGTCGCAAAAAAGTTGTCACAGAATATTATGATAGCATACGCGCATTTAAGTTGAAGCTGGCTTTGTGGGAGAAACAGCTGTCAAGTGGTGACCCTGCTCATTTCCCTCGTCTAAGAAATGTGCATATGACCGGAGTTACTGCTGACATGAGACAGTACAAAGACTAAATTACGGAATTGCTGCGGGAGTTTGAGCGGCGGTTTCAGGTCTTTGGTGAGCTTGAGACAGAGTTTGCAGTTTTTCGCTCGCCATTTGCAGTTAAGGCTGCGGATCTGCCCGTCGACATACAACTTGAGATAATCGACTTACAATGTGATCAGGATTTAAAGGACAAATTTGCCTCGTCGGACTTGGGCACATTTTATCGGTATCTTTTGCCAGGATACCCCAAATTGACAGCCCTGGCAGCAAAGGTTTTGAGCATGTTTGGGACCACCTACCTTTGTGAACAGGTTTTCTCTGTAATGAACATTACTAAAACAAAGCTGCGCTCAAGACTCACACACAAGTGCCTGAATGAAATAATTAAATTGGCTGCTAGTCAGGATTTTAAGCCTAATATTGTTGCCCTTGTGAGGGCTAAAAGATGTCAAGTTTCAGGAGCAAATTAATCAGTTCTGTGAAAATAAGACCCTACTGAAATATTTGAAAATGTTATATTATTCTGTCACTGAACATTGTGTATTATAATGTCAATCAGCAGCTTCATTAGGCAAAAAATAGTTTGATTTGATGTGACACTGTGGCTGCACTGCCAATATAAAAATTCTATATTTTCAAGGCAAGGGAGGTAACTCAAACTCCTCACTTAATAGCTCCCACGTTTTTATTTGTATTTTGTGGTGAGTCAGTTCAGGTGGAAACTGTGATCTGTTGTAAAGAACATGTGTGTAGCACTTGAAATTGCACTTGTTTGTCTTAATACAGTACATTTCAGTTTGTTCATAACGTTTTGCGTCTCATTACATGTGGACATTTTCCGAATGTACTTGTAGCTACTTATTTGCACTTAAACAGAAATATTGTCGTTATGTACGGCCTGTGGGTTATTATGCTATGATGTTACTGGTCCGACCCACTTTAGATCAAAGTGGGCAGTATGTGGCCCCTTAACTGAAATGAGTTTGCCACCCCTGCTTTAGATGCTAGAGATCTTATGTTTAAGAGACCACATTTAATCTTCCTGTTTTGTTGCACTGTAGTAGTTGTTACATTTACTTTTATTAGGTTATTATGTATGACACCTCTATTAGGTTTTACCTTAAATTGTCCTTGGGCAGACACACACACCGTTAATATTGGGTATTTTATTGGGTTCGGGATTCCTATGGATGACTGCCTAGGAGAGAGCGCAGAGAAGCGTGTAAGACTGCGACTCTGCCTCCTGGTCTCAACTCCAGTTTGTCATGGATTAAGTACACAAAGCCCTGAAATGTTTGCCGAAATTAGATTTGCACCTTCCAAAGTAGGATGAATGCCGTCTCTCTTAATCAGACCAGGTTTTCCCCAGAAGGCTGTCAAATTATTTACGAAGCCCACATTGTTTGCTGGGCACCACCAAGAAATGAAGCGCTGAAATGATGACATGCGGCTATACATGTCATCATTGATCAGATTGGGGAGGGGACCAGAGAAGATTACGGTGTCTGACATTGTTTTAGCATAACTACACACCGACGCCACATTAAGTTTGGTGCATTCTGATTGGCGTAAACGAACATCATTACCACCGACGTGAATAACAATCCTACTGTATTTACGTTTATTTTTAGCCAGCAGTCTAAGATGCGCCTCAACATCGCCCGCTCTGGCCCCCGGAATGCATGTGACTGTGGAGGCTTCGGTCTCTAAATTCACGTGTCTCATAATAGAGCTACCAATAACCAGAGTTGGCTTCTCAGCGGGTGTCTCGCTGAGTGGGGAATATCTGTTAGATAAGTGAACGGGTTGGTGGGGACCTGCGGGTTTCGCGTTATGCCCCTTCTGAACAGTTACCCAATCTCCCTGCTGCTCGGGAGTTGCCGGGGGACGGCTAAGAGGAGCTACCTTTTGCCGGTCCGCACCGGCTAACATGGGCTTTACTGTAGCTGAGTTATTTTCTAAGATGCGGAGCTGGGCTTCTATGGCTATGATTCCCACCTCCAACCTAACAACTATACTACATTTAACACATGTATCGGTACCAGTAAAGGAGGTAGGGAAGTAACCAAACATGAGACAGTTAGAGCAGGAAATAGCACCCGAGGGTGGGGAAAGAGCCATGGCTAGCGATTGTAAACTGTGTTCGTTATTCTCCCGTCCAGGAGAGAAGCTTTAAAAGGAGACTAAATGGAGTCTCTGTGAAAGTTCAATTGGGTACTTTAATTAAAAAAGGCGCAGGTTGGTCACAAGCATGATATTGTTCAGTCAGACAAGCAGCTGTGATCCGCTCCTCGTTAGGGAAGAGAAGAGATGGATCTCTCCTCCGGTGCTGTTATATATCCTCTGCTGGCTCCTCCCCGCCTGCCGGCTCGCCTCGTCTCCAATGTCCGTTGTTGCATTTAAACAGAGGATTGGTTCTTTTCACATTCAATATATGCTTAACACGCCTTTTCTCCTCATATTCTCTTTCATCACTTTTCATTTAACACATTCTAAACGCTGTAATCAATACTCTAAAAAATACTTCTCGGCTCGTTTGGTTTCCGGTCATTCCGGATGTTGTCACATGCTACTCTCGTCTGTAAACAATAATGTATTCAAATAAACTGTACCTTCATTTAATATTCAGCATGGTAGTATCTCGACATCTATAGTTGTAGTGTTAAATCAGTAGGCTTCGGTTTGCACCACTCCATATCATTTCGCTACTAAATTCACCTCTTTAGGAAATTGTATATTAGCCACATGCTAAATGCTAACCGTAGATGAAGGATTTTCAGAATAAAAGCTTAACTGCTTGTGCACAAGAATTTCTGGTTTTTCAGTATAAAAGAGCATTAAAACTGACGGCATGTTTAAACTACATTTCCCCATTAAAACATTGATTTTTAATTTCTAACAGTCCCTCCTTACACACCTAAAAAGTGTGCATAATACTGAAATCAATGAGTTCTTCATCTGAACTTTGCATATTACATATCTCATATTAACAAACATACAATCAATTGGAATGGTTTTACAGCCGGCTTTACAAAAATACAAAATAAATTCTTGTCTGTGTTCAAACATAAAAGTTTTCCCTTGTGCATAACTTCTAGTGTTTACATTCAATATCATTCTTCAAAATAGCAGCAATGGCTTGGTATCAGAACATTTCTTCCTCCCTCCTTTCACAGAAACCGTTCTCATACCACGCTCAGTGTTAAGGCACTTGTTTTTACAAAGTGAAAAGAAACAAACCATTTTAGAATAGCAATGATTTTTACAACATGAGATCCACCATATTAGAATAGCATAAAATAGTAAAGTCAAATAAAATAGACCATCTGGTTGTAGTGTAAAATAAATTGGAAAAATAAAAATATACTATCTTGGAATAGTATAAAATAAATTGAAAATAAAAATACACTATCTTGGAATAGTATAAAATAAATTGAAAAATAAAAAATACACTATCTTGGAATAGTATAAAATAAATTGAAATGGATTGGTTCCATGGTTTCATTTTGCTCACTTCTTCATATGATATCATTTAAAGAATCACATCGGCTGGACATTCATCGAACAATCTCATCTCTGAACATCCATATCATTTAACATCATTCAAACTAACTCATCATTTTCATCAACATCTGTATACGGGGGTGGATCGTCCTGTTCTACTAACATTGGAAACTGCCCCCCCATTTGATATTGACCCCTAGCATATTCCTGGTTGAGGGCCCCATTAATCAGTCGGTTTGCACAAGCGCGGATGCAGGTTGAGAAACAACAACTACACAGTGCCAATATTACGATCACACCTGAGACAGAGATCAGTCCATTTAGTAAAAAACCCTTGTACTTCCCCCGCCAACCATCCAAGAAATCCTCGAGGGGGTTCTTCTCTATCCCACTGTTGTCTGCTAACTCCATGCTCAAAGTAGTGAGTCCTTTCAGAGCCTTGGTTACTGATCCATCAGGGGAGGTATTGTTTGGGATGAAAGTACAACATAATGTTCCAAACATTTTGCATACTCCCCCTTTTTCTGCCAACAACATATCTAGGGCCACTCTGTTCTGCAAAGACATCTGGCTGGTCTTGTCCAGTTGTTCACTTAGTCCCTTCATCGCATCCTTGGAGTCATTTATGAACCTCTGCTGATTGTAGTAGATATAGTTAATCCACGTTCTTATTTATGGTGGGCCAAAGAAAAATTGATTCCAACCCTGCTAAGATCTGGTTTCTAGCTTTAAACTCATCTGGGACTCCCCTGGGCACCCCTATGTTGTCAATGTACACAGTGGAATCAAAACTCCCTCTATGGACTGACCTTTTGGCTCTAGTTGCTTTGGGTTGGACCGCCATGTTTATCAGTTGCTCGGCCGTCATTGGTACTGCATAAAAAGGCATCACTAGCTGTACCAGAGAACAGGTCCCTGTCCAATCCCGTGGTAAAACTGAGAACAGGGTTTTAGTACCATAATACCACCACACATCTGTTCTGGGATACTGCCTGATGGGCATGGCTATACCTGGGAGAAAATCCTGCTTGGTTAAAATCGTTGTAGAATTGCACCACTTAAGAGTTCCTACTTCTATACCTTTTAGGTAGTCCCTTGTGATGCAATCATAAAGTCCCTCGTAAGATGTGAAATCAGGTGGAATGTCATTCATTTTTACCACTGGATACTTTTGTGCAATGTCGACACAATCTGCTGGGGATTTTTTCCCATAGAGTTTGTACATACAGAGCTGTTCTCTTGGGTTATTGTGGGCGTTAAATGGAAATGGCACTGTTCCCAAACTTGGTCAGGCAGCCGCACAAGCCAGACAGTCCGCCATCTTGCTCTGCTTAACAGAATAAACAACCCAGTCTAACCAGGAATTTGTGTCCTCGTATCCTGTTTCTACTGCTATGACTTTCTTTATAGAGGTCGTACTCAGATAGGTGACCAATGGATTGTTCACAGATTTAGCAGGGGGTATTTCTGGTTCTCGTTTAAAAGGGGATTCAGTATATATTGGGGCGAGATCAGGAATTATATCAGCTGGTGGGTCAATTATTTTCACTAAAATTGATCCCATTGGGTCATTTCCTGGAACTTCTATCCCCATCAATAAATGGAATGCAGTGACGTCTCCCTTTTTCTTGAAATGGGGAGTGAGTGCGCTTTTAAAAGCAATTATTATTGGATTGTGTTTGTTCATGCCTCCACTATGGCGACCTTTGGAAAAAGATAGCTGAGACCTAAACGTCAACCCAGGGGGATTGTTATTTCCTTCTGCCCTAGCACTCCAATATACCTTCTCTGAACTGGGACACCATGAATTATCATCTGGCCGTCCCCAAGCATGAATGCACCCATAAACGTCATGGCCTGTTTTGTCTCGCAGCTCTCCACATACAACCACATCACACACATCAAGACTGACCGTAACCGCTTCACCTCTGGGGATGAGTATTTCTAACCCTTCCTTCTGTCTCTCCGCTGTTCTTTTGGCTCTGGGGATAAATGGAAGTCTCTCAAACACAGTTGAAGTTTCATTAGTGATATTGGCATTTTCTACGAGTGCAAGAATGGATTTGGGTTCTTCATGATGCTGTATCCCCTTCCCAACCAGGAAAATGCCAATTGTGATGAACAGAGCTAACAATGATATTACTATTCTTATCCCTTTGGTGCCCCTTAATTGTTCTGACTTCTTGAATGGCACTTCATCAATTTTACCCATGGTTATATCAGTTCCAGAGTTTTTTTTTTTTAAATAATGAAAGCAAAAAGAAAATATATAGAAAAAAAGAAAACAAAAATATTGGACTCTTTTTTGAATGGTAGAATAAATAGGTCTCAGATCTAAAACAAGAATGGTTATTCCGTTTTAGTATTCAATCTACAAAACCTAAAGACAATTCGTCTTTTGAGCTGTTTCTATCTTAATATATCTTGATTTGTTATTTGTTTTGTTCCAGTTCTGCCAAATCAGTACTAACTTCCGAGAGCTTTCTGGAAGGTGCCGGTGCAGGGCGACAATGTGTCAGGTGGTGCCAATTTGCTCCTTTTTTGACTTTTATCCGGAGAGCGTGTGAAGTTCTTTCAACTACTTCCCACGGACCCGTCCACCTGGGTTCAGCCCACTTTCTTTTGTGAACTTTCAACCTCACCCAGTCACCCGGCCGTACAGGAGTCTCTTCTGGTGTCTCGTCTGGTGTTTCTGCAGTTCTCTGAACCTGTGTAGACAAGACTTGGATAATATTACTCAGAGCCCTGACATGTTCATCCACTTCTATTTGTCTGATGTCTAAAACTGGGCCAGTCCCTCCTTCTCTAGGAGGCCCAGGCATTGGCCGACCAGTTAACAACTCATGGGGTGAAAGATGTGTTTTAGCACCCTCAGAAGATCTCATTGACATGAGTGCCAGAGGCAAAGCATCTACCCATTTCATGTTTGTGCCAAAAATGACTTTTGCTATTTTCCCCTTTAATGTTCTATTTGCTCTTTCTACTATACCCTGAGATTGTGGGTGGTATGCTGACCCAAACTTATGAATTATACCGAAATATAACTCAACTTCCTCCAAGTGTTTGCTTGTAAAATGTGAACCATTGTCTGATCTTATTATCCTTGGCACTCCATAACGGGGTACGAGTTCTGTTTTGAGCCATTTTATGACTGTCTTTGCGTCTTCTTTTTTGCAGGGAATGGCTTCAATCCATCTCGTATAACGATCTATCATTACTAACATATATCTAAACCCTCTGGCCACATTGTCTGCTCCCATGTCTGTATAATCAATACAAATGTCTTTGAATGGGGCTTCTGGGACTGGTAGTCCGGCAGCCAAAGTGGATTATTTGGCCTAGCCTCGTTTTGACTGTTAAAGTTTTTTTTATTGCTGATTATTAATCATTTATATGTATATAATGATATCCAGGTGGGTGTGGAGTTCTCACCTTTGGGGAAATTGAGAAAATCGAGAAAATCCAAGATGGCCGCCACCGAACGCTTAAAATCCAGATGTGTTAATATCTCCATGACTATAGAAGGGACAATAATGACCAATATGTCGTTTTATATGTTTTCAGATACAAGGAATCAGATGAAACCATTATTGTAATGATAGTTCTTTGTCTCTTTGCAGAAGTGATGGATGAACAGTGCATATTCAAGTCGAAATACGGAGACCAATGTGATGACAGGCAGCCATGTTCTAAAAGTGCCGGATCGTCCCGGATAATCTCAATCATACAAGCAAGCCAGACGTACAAAGACAGTTTGTTCACTGAGCTGGAAACTCAGTTCAGCACCGATCCAGACCTGAGTGTGTTCTATCACAAAAATTGTGTTTCACGGTACACATCAAAAACTAATTTGGCAAAATATTTGAAAGCTGACACTGATGAAGAAGCCGGACCGTCTACAAAACGCCTTCGCCGTTCGTCAAGCGTCTTTGACTTTATGCACCACTGTCTGTATTGCGGGCAGCTATGTGAACTAAACAAGAATGAACGACATCCAGAACGATGGCGACCTGCGTACCTCTGTCGTTCTACTCATTCGGAGCATAGTGGAGAGCCATATAAGGTGTATTTACTTGAGAAATGCGATTCCAGGGCAGACAGTTGGGCCAATGATGTCAGGCATCGAGTGCAAGGTGCGTTGAGTGACTTGCATGCAGTGGAGGCACGCTATCACAGAGATTGTATGAGTCGCTTTTTCACCAACAAATATCTATCACAACATGATCACCTTGAACAAGCAACTGGAGCGATCATTGACATAGGCCTGGATCATACTTTGAAGGAGCTGAAAGCTGACAAACATCGGATATGGAACTCACTCGAATTATTCCATGAATACTCAAGCAACTCTGGCAGGACACTTAGTAGGCGAAGACTTCTCGAAGAGCTGCGGCAGCATTTTGGCAGTGAACTTCTTGTCCTATCCGCCCCAGGCTTTGCAAGCATAGTCACATTCACAGAAAATACTGCCAAAACGCTCAAACTAGTGAAAGATGATGAAGAGGATGACATCTCACGAAGTATTGCCAAAGTCAGCAAACAAGTTGTGCGAGAATGCAAGGCCGTGGAGCACGATAAGTCTTCATACAACAAACACATTGATAAACATATAGCCAGCCAGTCGGTTTCAGACACTTTGCAAGATCTGCTGACAGCTATTTCTCCCAAATTGGAAACATCATTGCCAGCTCTGCTGATTGGAAACATCATTACAAGCATTGTAACTAATCGAGCAACAGATCTTCAAGTAGCACTGGGCATATTGATGCGCGACTCCAAGGAATTACTGACTCATATGTATGACTATCGTGTTACATGCAGCTACGATGAAATCCAGCGTTTCAAGAAGTCCGCTGCACTTGCGGTAGCACATGATCTCACTGAGCAAGGAATATCTGATGCACAGCAAGGCTTGGTGCAGGTGGTGTCCGATAATTTCGACACAGATATTTCGACCCCCAATGGCAAGGCATCCACACATTCTCTAGCCATGATTATCATGCAACCATCAACACATTATGAAGACGTACAAGGACCTGACACCATCAGGCGAATCAAAAAGGAAGAAGTGTGCCAACCAATACCAGACGACAACGACTCATTTGTTGTATACTATGGGCAAAAGAAACCAGAGATGCCCAGCATACCTACTGCTTCACTTTCATCAGAACTCCAAGTGATGATGGATGTATCACGGAAAAGAGCAGCCGAGAATGACTTTGCATTTTTCAATGATGTCGTTACACGGGTAGGCTGCCCAGAGTTCAATGGTTACAACACCCGGTTGTGTCGAGAGCAAGGTCACACCCTCAAGCCAAAAACCAACATTGTATATCTACCTCTGATAGACATGCCGCCAGCATATCCGTCAACAATGATGGCAGCAATGAAGAAAGCACAGCAACTATCGCATAAAGTCGGACAAGAGTATGTGGTGTTCACAGCCGACTTGCAACTCTATCGCATAGCTTTACATGTCCAATGGGAAAATCCGATTCAACTTGGAAATATCCACCTTCGTCTTGGTGGAATGCACTTATTAATGAGTTATTGTGGTTCCATTGGCACCCTTATGGCTGACACAGGCATTGTTGAAATACTTAGCCCTGTGTTTGGTGGCGTTCTGAAGATGCTGAGTGGCAAAAAATTCCCACAAAATGTTAGAGCTCTCAGAATGCTAGTTGAGGAACTACTTCGGTCCATCTTCACCAATCACCAACTAGAATGCATGGCTGATCTTACCGACATCTTGGACGACCTCGCTTCTCAGAGTAGAACAACAAAGCTTTGGGTGGAGTGTCTCATCAAACCCATGTTTCTCGTTCTCCAGTTCATCCGTGCTGAGAGGGAGGCTGATTGGCCGTTGCATCTAGCAACTGTCAAAGATATGATTCCGCTGTTTTTCGCTGCAGGCCATGTACACTATGCTCGGTATGCATTGTACTATCTACGATCAATGCATGGCCTTCCCAAGAACGTTTCCGATCAATTCATGAAGGGACAGCATACAATGCACCATAACTCTGGGCTTTTCAATGGCATTTGGAGCGATATGGCCATTGAAACAACCTTTATGCGGTACGGCAAAGGGAAAAGTGGAATCGTCGGAATAACACTCAAACCAGAAACCCTCAAGACATGGGCGTATAGCTTGCACACATGTCACAGTGTGATTCGTGACTTGAGCGAAATGAGAGAACGAGATCACTCACAGAGCCAAACTCAGCATAAGGAAGAAACACCAGGAAGAATCAAGGGTGATCTTAAAGACAGACAAGCTCTGCGTGACAAACTTGAACTATGTACAGATCCACTCGATCCCAAGCATCCCAAAGGCTTACTGAATATTGTTACCGGACAAATTTTGACCCACCAATCAATCAATGTGGACACTGCAGCAGCAATAGGTCATACCCAGATGCAGTCGTTTGAGGAGAGCTGGCCTGCAGGATTCCATGCCACCATACCCAAACTAGTTACCACCATGTCATTGTCTCGTAAACACATTAAAGTAGGAGACACGAACGTGTTTGACACAGAGGTCATATATGCACGGGCCATGGGCTTGCAACGTAGTTCACGGGATCTAGACACAGACACACTCATGTGTCATGAACTGGCGCCTGTTCCAACAGCTATGTTCGATCAGCAAGGAAACATGAGAGATGCTAAAACAAAATCAAACCTTAAAAACGCCCTAAAGGTAGACGTATCACGAAGGCTCGCAGAACAGGATGTGCACACAACATTCCTCGATGGATGTGCTATCCTTTGGGTAGTGCCATGGCCAACATCTGGAACTGTACAAGACTACCTCGACCTGTTCCGAAAGTATCTGCGCACACACTTGACGACCAGTGATGTCTATCTAGTCTTTGACAGGTAGGCAATGTATTAAATACATATTGCTTTAGAGTCTAGCATAACACTAGCTATATTGATCAAAATTCACAACATCAGTACACATACATGTATGTTTGCAGTTATGAAATATTCGCATTGACCCGATGTTAATGATTCGATTGTATTGATATTTCAGATACATTGAGGGTAGTACGAAGGAGTCGACACGCCGCGGACGCGACAAAGGAGCCAGTAGAACCTACACGCTGCGTTGCACAGCCCGACTACCACCACAAAAAGTTGTGCTCACCGTCACTTCCAATAAAGCGCAATTAATTGACCTGATTGTCGAGGACATAGTATCGCACAAAATAGACTTCCAAACTCATAAACTGGTTGTCACTGGCAGTGATCCGGTGCCACTTGAGATCGAAGGTGGACAAATGAACAAACGGCCAGACATGACCACTACACAGGAGGAGGGTGATACCCTGATCATACAACAGGTATCACGTGTGCAGACTGGCACTGTCCTGGTAGTTGCAGATGACACAGACATCTTTGTTCTCTTGTTGCACTTCTGCCACCTGGGCAAGATAACCTCGCATGTTCTGATGGTTTCCCCAATCCATGGCCGAACTGTTTTGGATGTCAACGCCGCAGTGGAAAAACACAAGAGCATCATCCCTGATTTACTGGCTGCTCACGGTCTAACAGGCTGTGACACAGTCGCGTCTTACTTCGGTATCGGCAAGGCAGTTGCACTCAAGGCTCTAAGAACCGGCAAATATAAACTTGATTTGGTGGGCAACATGGAATCAGAGGTTACAGATGTAATAGACCAATCAACAAAGTTCATGTTGGCATGTTACGGTCAGCCCAATTGCAAGTCTCTCACAGAAGCACGACAAAAAGCATGGTCCTCAAAGATTGGTAGAAGCAAAGCCACAGCTCCAAAACTCTGCTCACTTCCACCGACTGCCGAGGCATTTAAAGCAAATGTAGCCAGAGCGCATCTTCAAGTTGGTGTTTGGCGACGTTCTCTGGAAGCCTGCCCAGCAGCAATTGACCCCACTGCTCATGGATGGTCACGCGACGTCGCATCCGGAGCACTTGTACCAACTATGGTGCCTGTTAACACCCCGCTTGTCCCACCAGAGCTGCTATCTCTCATCAAGTGCACATGCCACAGCCAAAATCCATGCAGTACACAACGGTGTAGTTGCAAAAAAGCAAGTATGGCGTGTACTGAGTTCTGTTCTTGCCAGGGTGGAGGTACTTGCCAGAATGATCACCAAGATGTTGTGGACGATGCAGACGACTGAAACCCAACAATCGTAACATACTAAGCTTGTTATTATGTCTGTATCATATGTTCTATAATATATATATGTTACTATGTCTACCCGCACTTGTATTACATGCATAAATGTATATGTTTGAAATATATTGTAGCAGTTAAACATAAAGGTTACATAACTATGCATGTATTAATGATTGGATGGGACCGTTTGTGTCTCATTTTTATGTGAAGACGAACTGCAAAATATATAGATGTATATCACAGAAACTGCTATTTTGAATTATATGTGCCAGATGCATGTCGACTACTTGCCGAATTATATGCCATTCAGAACATCAAATATTATATTCAATTTTTGTCGCATATTGCAAAAAACAAGTTTTATGTTGTTTGTATCATTACAATGATGGTTTCATCTGATTCCTTGTATCTGAAAACATATAAAACGACATATTGGTCATTATTGTCCCTTCTATAGTCATGGAGATATTAACAAATCTGGATTTTAAGCGTTCGGTGGCGGCCATCTTGGATTTTCTCAATTATCTCAATTTCCCCAAAGGTGAGAACTCCACACCCAATTGGGTATCATTATATACATATAAGTGATTAATAATCAGCAATAAAAAAAACTTTAACAACCAAAACGAGGTTAGGGCCTTGGCTGCCAGACTATGGATATCTTCCCATTGGGCACTTATATGGCTTTTTTATATTGAATGCATTGCACGTGTCACAGTCATTAACGAAGTTTTCAACCATGTCCTTCATGTAGGGATGCCACCACTGTTGTTCAATGTCTTTTGTTGTTCTTGCTTTGCCTACATGAGTGGGACCATGTGATTGTTCTATTAGCAGGTGGCATAACTTTGCAGGTGCGACTAAACGGCCGTCGTGGGCTCTCCACAGGCCATCTACTTCCTTTGCTCCCTTCTGACTCCATTGATTCTGTTCATACACTCCAGCATATTTCTGCATGTCTTTGATGTGTTCAGTGGTTAACTCCTCTTGACTATTAGCCTTTGTACATATCATTTGCTTGCTGTACCCTCCTGCCTTCTTTGCTGCCTTGTCTGCTGCATCATTTCCTCTGGATATTGCATTGTTCAATATTTGATGTCCTTTGCATTTCCTTACTGCCACTTTTGCGGGCAACAGTAAAGATGTCAGCAGGAGTTTTAGAGCTTCGGCATGTTTTACTGGTGTCTTAGCAGATGTTAGGAACCCTCTTCTGATCCACTGTGGTCCGTCTATATGCACTGCTCCATAGGCATATGCTGAATTTGTATAGATGTTGACTCGTTGTCCCTCTGCATGCTCCAAGGCTTTGGTGAGTGCCACTACTTCTGCCAGTTGGGCCGAAGCAGGTTGGGGGATGATTTCTGCTTCTATGGTTTGTACATTTTCTCCCTCCTGCCGGACTACTGCATAGGAGGCCACATTCCCGTCATCTCCCTTGTAACAGCAGCCGTCACTGTAGAGAGTGAAGTCTGGTTGGTCCAGAGAATCTGTTTCTAAATCTGATCTTATCTTGAGATCCTTTTGGGAGACGAACTGACAGTCATGGGGTGTGTGCTCTTCCGTGCTCAGTCCTGTAGACATGTTTGTTAAACCACTTTGGTATGTTATGTGTGGTTTCAACAGACTGGTCTGAATCTTGATTTTCCTGATTGGGGAAAATGTGAATGCCTCTGAATTTATGAATGCTACTACTCCATGGGCTGTGTTTACTTTCAATGGGTGGCACATTACCACATGTGCAGTTTTCTCAATGACTTTTGCTAGTGCAGCTAGGTGTCTTGCACATCCTGTCTGGCCCAGTTCTATATTGTCTAGCTTTGAGCTATGGTACATCAGTACCTGTCTCACTCCCCCTTTTTTCTGAAACAGGACTCCATTGACTACTCCACCTGATTCAGAAACATCAAGGCAAAAATCATCATCATAATCCGGAGTGGAAAGGTGTGCCGCTTGACTCAGGGCTTGCTTCGTCTTCGTGAAAGCTTCTTCGGCCAACAATATCCACTCGAGAGTGGCTTTTAGATTTGTTTCCTGCTTCTGCAATTATGTGTCTCAGTGGTTGTGTCAAATCCACATAGTCAGGTATGTACGTCCTACTGTAACCCGTCAGGCCCAGGAACGCAAGCATTTGTTGCACTGTTTTGGGCTTTGGTTGGGAGAGGATGGAAGTCCGTTGTGCTGGTGTCAGAGTTAGACTGTTTGAGGAAATCATCCTTCCCAGGAATGTAACTGTTCTCCTTGCGATCTGTGTTTTTTCTTTCTTCACCTTATAGCCCACTTTGGCCAGTAGGATTAGCAATTGTTGTGTCACAGTCAGACATGTTGCTGCATCTGGCCCGGCTAGAAGCAAATCATCAACATACTGTATCAAAATTACTCACTCCGGTAGTTGCAATGCACTGAGGTCTTGTTTCAAAGCACTGTTAAATAGTCCTGGGCTATCCTTGTAACCCTGTGGCATCCGATAAGTATATCGCTGTCTTTGGTAAGTAAAAGCAAATATATCCTGGACTTTTGGATCTAATGGTAAGCAAAAGAATGCATTAGCTAGATCTATCACTGTGAAATATTTGTGACCTGGATTCAGATTTTGTAATGCTACATGTGGATCGGGAACAGGAATATTAGCAGTTTTAGTGACATTGTTGACTTCTCTCAGATCATGGACCATTCTCCATCCCTTGTTTCCAGCTTTTGGTACCGGCAAGATGGGAGTATTCCAATTTGAGCCGGTGTGCCTGATTACTCCAACCTGCAACAATCCTTGAATGGTGTTTCCTATTCCATCTATTTGTTCTAGCTTCAATTTGTATTGCGGCCGCCAACATGGTTTGTAATTTTCCACCAGCTCCACTGAGACTTCATGATTCACTAATCCAACATCGTAGTCTCCGGTGGTCCAAAGATGTGTAGGCACCTGCATTAGCATTTCTTCTGTGTCCGGATGGTTTGTGTGTTCTTGGCCATGATCTCTGTCCAATTCTTGCTTCTCCAATAGTCCTCGTTCCTGGCTGTTGTTTCCAATCCTCCACATTGTCTGGTCTATTGATCGCCACAGAAAAGGTGATTCTGTCGCCATCCACTCAGTGTTCAATGCAGTCTTTATCATTGCACCCAATGATCTGGACTCAGCTCCTATGGTCATGGCGAGTGTGACATGAGGAACAGCTTCTTCAGATAGATTGTACCATTGTTTTTGTTCTGGTGTGAGTTTTACCGCTGCTGCTACACCCTGCGGTCCTACGTAGATGTCTGCCACAGTCAAATCTTCCATTCTTCCCTCTTTATTTTCCATCCATGCATCTTGATATTCTTCATCTGGTCGCCTAAGATAATTGTACGTACAATGTAAAGGATCTTGCGGGGGCCCATAGGGTCCTAGTGTATTTATCCATGGTTTCCAGGCCATGTATGTTCTTTGGACATGAGGAGTATCGATTTCCGTAGTGATTAGGCGGCTCCAGTACACAGTGGTTGTGTCATTTTCTTCGCCGTTTTCTGGATTTGCTGCCATCATCATGATTCTCTGTTGTCCGTCGTATGTCTGGTGGAGTGGTATCTGGCCTGGAAACTGGATTATCAGCCCATCTGGTGTGCATAGAATTCTCGCTCCTGATTTTACGAGCAGGTCTCTCCCCATCAGATTTATGGGACAGTTTGGGGCATAGAGGAAAGGATGTTGCAGGAGCTGCTTCCCAATTTTTGTGACCAATGGTAATGTATATCTCTGTACATCAATTTTTCCCGAGTATCCAACTGTTTTGAGGGTATGATTTGAGAGTGGTGGTGGTTTTCCCTTCAATCTTGTCAAACAGGAAGCCGTGGCTCCTGTGTCCACCATCATTTCCACCTTCTCCCCCTCAATCTCACAGGTGAACATTGGTTCATCTTGGGCTGGAATTACGTCACCTGTGATTGGATCCTCTGGGCCTCCTCATACTTATGGACCACTCCAAGCTGTCAGAGGCATCCGGTTCATGTTTGGCACCCCTCCTCCTCCTGGTTGTCCCTGAAATCCTCCACTAGGTCCTCCCCTCTGTTGATACTGTGAAGGCATGTACATGGGTGCTTGTGGCTGTAGTTGGACAGGGGTATACACAGGCGGTTGCTGTGCTTGGGGATGATACTGTTGTGTCTAGGGCTGTTGAAATTGTGTAGGGTTGTATTGTAAAGATGGTGGTGGGTTTTGTATTTGTTGATTTGGACAATCTCTAGCCCAATGGCCCGGCCGACTGCATAAGTAGCATCCCTCAAACTGGAAAACTCTTCCTCTGCCTCTTCCTTGGAAACCTCCTCTACCTCTTTGTTGGTTCTGCATCTGATTTTCTGGCACTATCTGAGTTTGAACTGTTTGAGGCGTCTGCACTTCTTTCTCTGTTAGTATGACCTTTGCTGTTACAGCTGGCATCTGCCTTGTCAATTTCTTGTTTGTATTAGCTTCGTTATCTCTCTCAGCTACCTGCATCTTCAATAGTCTTTTCGCCAGTTTCTTTGTGTCTTCATCGTCTTCCACCATTGTTTCCTGGTATTTGATGTCGTGGTGTATGAGATTTAATCTCCATTCCTCTGGGAGTTTAGCTTCCAATCCCACGACATCTCCCAGGCGTGCCTGCACTGATTTGGGAAGGGCTTTTATGACTGCGTTCTTCCACAACATTATGACAGCTGGCGAAGTGTCATGTCGTTCTCCAGTGCAGTCCTCCCACACTCCTTCACATCTCTTCAGGAAGGCCTGCATGTCTTCCCCAGGCTCTTTTCTCAGGCTGTTGAGGGCATGTAAACTGCGTGTTGTTGGGTAAATGTGACGAATGGCAGCCCAATACCTCGACCGGATTTTGTTGAATGAAATATCATCTGGAGAATTGGTGCATTTAGCCTTGGAATCCACTGCTCTTGCCTCTAGTCTTCCCTCTATCCTTCCAAGCAATGCCCTCATGTCTCCCAAGCACAGGTGGTCTTGGACTGTGTATTTCTCCAGATCATTCACCCACTTCTGTCCTCCTTGGGTGAGTGGAGGTAGTTTGTCCACTAAAGATTCCATGTCCCTGTGAGTCCATGGTTGGTAGTAAAATCCTCTTCCAGCCGCTATCAATGGCATGGAGGTATGTACTCCAGTCCTGGTTCTTTGAGATGTCTTGTTTTTTTTTGTTTTGGGGCATGTCCCAGAGTAATGTTGCTCATTTTCGTCACTACTAGTATTCTCAGTAGGATTTGCAAGACTGCGTTGTTGATGTGATTGTTCATGATATGGGGAGTGTACACTGGTTTCCGACTGTGCACCGTCGTCATCTTCATTTTCCTGTCCTTTGGAATAGTCAGGAGAGTAGTTTGTTCTGCGTGTTGTTTGTGATTGTCCCCATGTTTTTGTTATTTGTAGTTTTCTTTCTTCCTTTTCTTTGTCCTGTCCATGTTTTTCTACCATCATCTCCCGGAATCTCTCCTCTTCTTGTTGTCTTTGTTTGTCTGTCCTCATCTCCTGGAGTCTTTCCTCTTCTTGTTGTCTTTGTTTGTCCTGTTGCTCTCCGGACTTTTCCTGATCATCCATTCCTGTGTTTTTTGGTAGTAGCAGAGACAAAATCGGCATGTCCGAACCTGCCATTGATGATGCCTCAGCACTGGGAGGTTTCTTGTTGGGCTGGAATGACATAGGTGTTCGTAATGTGTTTTGCTGAAGTTGATGCTGTCTAGTCATGTCCTTCAATTCTTGCATTTCGTGTTTGAAAATCTCCCGCAGCTGGTCAGATTTACTGTGTAGCATTCTTACTTCATAGTCCAATTCTTTAACACTTCTTTCTGTGGGGACATCGTCGAACTTCAATATTCCTCCTGAAACATTAAAAGTTGGGGCTTGTACTGAGGCTTGAGAGAACAGTTCTGATTCCGTTATATAAGGAGGAGGTTTCTGAGGCAGGTCTGGATAGAGCTTTGGAGTTTGGATTATTGGAACTTCTTCTATTTTTTCCGCTGTGGGTTCCTGTTCTAGCGGATTTGGTTTTTGAACGACGTACATGTTTGCCGTCCCAGTTACAGAACACTTTAAATGGAGCATCAGACTTGTAACATGTACTTTTCTTATCTCCGCTTTGTTCATAGCAATCTTTGCAGGTCCATACCAGGAGGGTTGTCCGGCTTTGATCCATGCTTGTTGCTTTCGCAGGTATTCTCCATTCTCATGGTCAATTACAGATTTTCTATGGGCTTTCGTTGGTTCAGGCTGATTATCTGCTGGAAACAGTCCTCTCGTTTACCACTGTTCCAACAGTTTCTCATATTGGGTCCATGTTTTCCGTCTAAGATTTGGAACTGTTGTAGCATCTGATCTGATTTTTACCCTTTCCTTAATATCTGCAGTTGTGCATGGCTCTGCGTCTGCTCTCAACTTAGTGTCTTTAAGTGGCATGTTCTCTTCCTATTCGAATGAAATTATGAAGTTATCAAAGATTGAAGCACTAATCCTCCGACTAGCACCTTTGTTCCTGATAAATAATATCCTATGTCATCCGATCTTAACTTTAAATCAGGGTTTTTTTTTGTTTTTGTTGAGTTGTGGTTAATATTATTAAAGTAAATTAAAATATAAAATTTGTGCAAATTTTAAATTGTTAAAAATAAAAATTGTACAGTGTACAGTATGGTTTTGACTTTGAAATATGAAAATAGAAATCTGTGGTAAAAATCTAAATCCACTGTGTACATTGCATACCGAAGTGTATGAAATTATGCAAATGTCTCAACTTGTGTTAGCTTCAATAAAGTGGTGTTTGAATATTCTACAGTCTAGGTTGTGTTATTATGTTAAGTTTCTCATCTTATAATTAGAAACCACTTTGCAATTCTATTCTGGCGATCAAGCTTATGTTTATTTATAACACTTAAAATTATACTTCACATGGTATGGTGTTTCTTCTATTTGTGTAATAATTCTGTACTACCACCAGAGTGCGCTATTTTAATTTCCTAGCTTAATCCACTAGGGAATAGCTGTTGCAAAACTGAGTTGTTTTTAACAAGGAGAAACTTATTTTCCTTAAAAGTATCTTTAAAATAGGAAGAACATTACACTAGGGTTAAACATCACAGCACGTAACCGCCAAAACACATTTGCAACCAGGAATATTTCAAAAACCGCCAAAACACATTTGCAACCAGGAATATTTCAAAAACCGCCAAAACACATTTGCCAGCAGAATTAGATCAATAATCCGCCAATACACTTTTGCCAGCAGCAATACTTCAAAACTTTGAAAATACAACAATCCTTCCCTTTAATATCCAAAAATTGATTCAGCCTTCTAGTTCCAACTGTGAACAGAAGTATTATTCGTTCTTTACAAGATGGAGGTCAGGAAAATGCCTCATTGGAGTGAACCAGCTGCATACGAACAAAGAAAGGAGTGCTTTGAATTTGCATTTCACGAAATGGCGATTGCCCTGTCTTTGTTTTTCCACATGTGGGGTGTAAACAAGATGGCACCCGATTATTTCGCACTCTGACCTGTAGACAAAGAGATTTGTCCATGCGGCTCTCAGGTGGGAGTTTAAACAATGGCGAGGTGATCTTTAAACGAACCGTATCAAAGTAAACCACTGGTGTGGTATTATAAACCCTGAAATCCAAGCCAAAACAACACTTAGTTTAAAATAACAACATTTCTATCGAGTTTACTATGAACAAAATGGGCTTTATCTTATTGATATCATCACTTAAAGTTAGGAACCCTTACGCACTAGCTATAAACCTGTTCACGTAATATTTGACTTTATAGTCGACTATGGGCTTTATCTTATTGATATCATCACTTAAAGTCAGGAACCCTTACGCACTAGCTATAAACCTGTTCACGTAATATTTGACTTTATAGTCGACTATGGTTAACTGTTGCTATTTGGACACGCCAAACCGGGACCAATATGGAGACCTATCAGCAACTAATAATAGACCGTCGTCTTATTACTGCACTGCTGTTGTAATTCCGATTACCGTAACCCACCTGCAATATCTTGTTTAAAAACAGAACAGTTTTAACCACTTATAAAGGCTTAGACCTTAACCAAGCCTTTTCTTGAAAAGGACTTTCTTTAAAGCACTGACTTCGGTTACTTAACCCTGAGTTGATTCACTATGCCCTGCTGGTTTTCACTTACTCGGCCCTTAACCGATTCTCTATGTCTCCAGATCTTAACAAAAATCGTCAAATGGGCTATATACCCTTACGTCATAGGCTAACTAACTAGGAACGTAACAAAAGACACCTACGTGAAAACAGCAAGGCACCTATCCGAAGTACAATGTCCACACACATTTATATTTAAAATTCAACACCCACACATGGTTAATAGCATGCAGGGTTAATGGAACAAAAGAAAGTGTGAACTCACCCTGCTTGTGACAAAACAACGCCTTGTGGTTTTAGAGTGATTATTTTATCAATTTGGGTTGTTTTAACATTAAAATGCACAGCTATTTTCAGGATCCGCCGGCTGCCGTCAAACACACAAATCTAACTTTGCCTAGTTTAACTAGTGAATAATCTTTGTCATAACAGGCATCTTCTTACCGATAGATTTGAGCTCTTGTGTGTCGAATGGCTGCAAGCGTCTCCAGGAAACAGCCGGTTGGTTTTCTCTCCTTGGTCAGCGGGATCACGTCAGGGAACTCACCAGATTGTAAACTGTGTTCGTTATTCTCTCGTCCAGGAGAGAAGCTTTAAAAGGAGACTAAATGGAGTCTCTGTGAAAGTTCAATTGGGTACTTTAATTAAAAAAGGCACGGGTTGGTCACAAGCATGATATTGTTCAGTCAGACAAACAGCTGTGATCCGCTCCTCGTTAGGGAAGAGAAGAGATGGATCTCTCCTCCGGTGCTGTTATATATCCTCTGCTGGCTCCTCCCCGCCTGCCGGCTCGCCTCGTCTCCAATGTCCGTTGTTGCATTTAAACAGAGGATTGGTTCTTTTCACATTCAATATATGCTTAACACGCCTTTTCTCCTCATATTCTCTTTCATCACTTTTCATTTAACACATTCTAAACGCTGTAATCAATACTCTAAAAAATACTTCTCGGCTCGTTTGGTTTCCGGTCATTCCGGATGTTGTCACATGATACTCTCGTCTGTAAACAATAATGTATTCAAATAAACTGTACCTTCATTTAATATTCAGCATGGTAGTATCTCGACATCTATAGTTGTAGTGTTAAATCAGTAGGCTTCGGTTTGCACCACTCCATATCATTTCGCTACTAAATTCACCTCTTTAGGAAATTGTATATTAGCCACATGCTAAATGCTAACCGTAGATGAAGGATTTTCAGAATAAAAGCTTAACTGCTTGTGCAAAAGAATTTCTGGTTTTTCAGTATAAAAGAGCATTAAAACTGACGGCATGTTTAAACTACATTTCCCCATTAAAACATTGATTTTAATTTCTAACACTATCAAGCTAAAGTAGCTACCGTTAGCAAACCCGAAAAGAGTGTGGGCAACTGTGGAGTTACAGTCGCTAAGAGAAGGAGAGTTGTGGGTGCTTAAGCTGTAGTAACGTGTAGGCAGTTGCCGTGATCAAGAGTTATAAAACAATCGATTAAGTTAAGATAATAAGCTATCAGCAACAGAACAGGCACACCCGGAGATGACAACAACAACCGGAAGTTACAACATGCTTACCGCAATAGTGGTCCGTGTAGAAACAACTTACACAGAGGAGAGATGGTCCACACACACACACACACACACACACACACACACACACACACAGAATTCACAATAATTACCTGGCAACTTGTTGCATGACTTTCACGGTAAGGTTCACAGCAATTTACTGTGAATGTCTTCACAGCAATGTATTGTAATTTCACATCCATGATATTACAATGCATTGTTGTAAAGGTAAAACTGTAACGTCACAACTTCAATTACTGTGATATTACAGTATGTTACTGGGGACTTACATCATTTTGTTGTACATGCATTACAACAAGGGCCTGTACTTTTACATTTCTATTGTGAAAGTAATGCAGGAGTAGCCAGTAATTTACTGTGAATTTACAATGTGTACTGTGAAAGTAATGCAGGAGTAGCCAGTAATTTACTGTGAATTTACAATGATACATGTGCATAACTGTAAGCCCCAACTCCAGTACTTCCTGGAGGAAGCTCATACAATAGTTTCCTGTCCAAGTTTAAAAGGAAACCAAAGTGTGAGCTTCCTCCTGGAAGTACTGGAGCTGCACTACAAAAATGCACGTAATCTTATTGTACAATTAAAAACAACACCAAACGCAAAAATGAGGTAAAATCAATGGAAGCCCACTGGCATATTTATTGACAAAATAAACAACAGTGTAAACAAACAGGAACATGAACTAGTTCACCTCAACTATCCATAAAAAACAGATTAACCCTTAACGGATCCATTAAACAAATAATCCCTCGCAGGTGAACTGACCGTAATGCTTCCCACTGGACTTGTCCCCGCACACCATGCAGTCTATGCAGACCATTCTAAGTCTATCAGCTTCCGGTGAAGGGTGCTCACGTGAGGGTTAATGGAGCTTTGCTTCTTTGCCTTGGAGCCTTTCTCCGGGTTGATGCCCAAGAAGCACCTGTTAATAAGCAAAGATAAGTTTCAGTTTTAATTAGACTCATGTATTGCAGGCAGCATTTATCAAGGTGTTCACCTGTGTCTTTTCCCACACCGACTGTTACTAGTCCAAACCTGTTAGATCATCCTCTCACAATAACATTATTTGTAGCCTAGCAGAGTGCCTCAGGTACCTCTAACATAAGGTTTACTTACTTATCCGAATTTTGAAGCCATACTATAAATGTGAATTAAACCATTATGTCAATTTTTTAACAAGATAGCCCAGCAACATCAAGTGATGGTGTGGTCCCAATTCGCATAATTGGTTCCAGGCTTCATACTCAAAGCATTTAATCTACTTTGTGGCCTCTGTAGAAAGGCATAGACTTAATAGCCAGATAGTGAAACACAACTTTGCATGATAAGTCTTACTGATGACATTGATCATGTGTTTGAGTGTTACAATACCTTTGGATGAACTCCAGTGTGCATGATCCAACGGGATATTCGAGGTTGAAGACATAGTAGCTGCTGAATAAAGCAGCTACCCCATGCAAAAAAAATGGGTGTGGGCCGATTACCACTTGTCCCTCGATGGATAGCATCCACCCAGAAGGCTTCATTGTGTCACCTGAAATGAACAGATACCCCGTCATGCGTTATTTTGGATAGGTACATTCCTAGAATCAATCAAAACAAAAATAATACTTGAGCTAGAGATGTCAATACCAGATCCGAGTAACATTCATGATTGGCCAAGGACCAAAAAGCAGGAAAATATACAGTGCAAGAGCATACAAGGACATTACACAGAACCAGTCAGATTCTCCCCTCGATGCAAAGGAACACTTAAGCTCTTTAGAGTAACCATTCAGTATCCTATCCCTCATCGATGGTGGAGCAGAACAGGGATGTCCTAAGTGAAATTATATAATAAGAATAAAAGCAGCAGTGAAGTCTAGCCATTCAGGTCAGAAAAGCAGGAAATCCTGTATAAACAGGAAAAATCCCATCCCTGAACATTACATTACCTTGAATGATCAAGCAGGGGGTGCTTGGGAGTGCTGCAGTATTCACTACATCAGCAGCAGTGGAACAGGTCTGTAACAAAGTAACACACAATAGCATAGATTTAACATTATGCAAGGATGAAGATCGTTCATTGGTCAGAGGTAAATCAGAACATAATAAATGGTCTAATAATAATAATTACTTGCATTTATATAGCGCTTTTCAAGACACCCAAAGCGCTTACAAATGGACGTCCGCAAACCAATGTGCAGCCCCCGCCTGGGTGATGCTAAGGCAACAGCTAATCCGCGCACTACAGCTCAACACAGATCAGCTCGGCCCATTTGGAGCAACTTGGGGGTTAAGTGTCTTGCTCAAGGATACTTCCGACATGCGGACAGTCAGAGCCAGGATTCGAACCACCAACCCTACGGTCGATGAAAGACCAGCTCTACCAACTGAGCTTCAGTCGCCCCTAATGTAATCACTCGTTTAGCATTTTAAATAAATAAAAAATAACGTACATCAACTTCGAGCATCAGTTTCTCCGTAGGCTCCTTAAAGTAGACCATAAGGAGCTGGAGGATGCAGGCAGCCTTCTCCGAACCCTCTGGATCATAGCTGGCCAGAACTTCCCTGATCTTCGGGTTGTCCAGTTTCTGGCAGAAATGCATGATGTTCTGTCCTCTCTGACCCAGGGCCTCTTGGAGCTTCTGAAGTATGTTGACGTCCGTCAGGAGGCCAAAGTGGGAGAAAAGCCCTCTCTGAGAAAAGAGAAAAGGCCATTCTTCTTTGACCTCCAACATCGCTGGAGCAGGCATTCTGTTGAGGTACCTCCGCAGAAAGACGTAGGTCCTCACCATCAGAGGTTCTGCTCTCTCTGCCCCAACCATCCCTTCCTCTGTGTACAGATATACAAATACATGTTTGAGAGTACTCAAGTAACAACAATTAAATTCAATGTCCCCACCTCTGGGAAATGTTGAGTGTCAAACCTTTAATTTCATGCTCTCATCATTACTCATTCTGAATATTAAGGTGGCCTTTTTGCTTAATGTGGGATGTTTATTAAGGTGTCAATTCACCAAAAATAAAGTAGATTGCATACCTGAGGCAGATGTTCTGCAGATCCCTTTTTGAATGCTCCAACGTTGCCTCGGTCTCCCCCTCTGGTAAGTCTGCTGGGCACCACCTCACACACCTAGGGATAGGAATCATAGGTTAAATCAATACTATTGGGGCCGATCATTTGGACTGGTTTTGGAGTGGGAACATTTCAATGATCATGGACACAGTTACACTGACGGCGATTATACAAAATCTACACACATAATTTAAACATTCAATTCAAATAACCTAAGTTAGTCTAGCATGGCAGTGCCCCTTTAACCCCTAATTGCTCCCAACGGGTCGTGTCAGTGCCTTGCATGGTTGCTGATCGCCATTAGTGTGTGAGTGTGAATGGAGAGGACACTGGCGCTGTATGTTCGCCGCTTCTCAGTGTGTGAATGAGAAGACCATCGTAAAGCACTGGATGTCCTTAAAAGAGCTATGTAAAAGCAAGGAATTATTATTACTGTAACCTTCAACGTACAATAATTACAATATCTATATTTTGTCCACCCCTATACATACCCGTATTGGTCGACACGACCTCTCGTCAGTCTGGACTCTGCTGCCACTCCAGTGTCCCTTCTTCCCTCTCGGCTTCGTCGGCGTTGAGCCAGAGTGTTGTTCCTAGTTTTATATTCCACTCCAGTTTTAACTTGTTGGAGAAGAGAGGGGCATCCATCTCCAACAACTTCACCTCGCCTGCTAATGTCAGCAAAGCTTTTTGGGTGGCTCCTCATCATGTTCATCATCATGTTCACCAGCAGCTTCTGAAGATGACTGAATGGGTTCTGGCAATGACTCTGTAGTAATAGACTCGTCTAGTACCAAGTCATCTAAAACTGAATCCTCTGCACGCCTATGTTTCCTGTTAATAGGTGAAGCAAAAGTCATCACGTTTGTGAACCTGCAATCACAACCTCTAAATGGGCATCTAGTTTCCATTCCTCCCCTTACGTGTGTCTTCAAATGCTTAATAAGAGAGGCTAAAGTGTCACACTTAAATGCACAAGCCTCAAGCACACATTTCAAGGATGTGTCAGGTGGTAGAGCTGATATGTCAGGCGGTCTAGGCCGAGCAGCTTGCAGGTAGTACTTATGCAGCCTATATATATGCGATTTCAGTGCTGTGTGTTTTCTGTACCTCCGTGAGCAGTCAGGCACCCCACACTGATAGTGAAAATTGGGGGCATTACTGTGCAGCTTTGTGTGCTGAACAAAGTTATGCACCTTCTCAGACACATGCTGACATCCAATATATTTACAGTGGAACATTGTTGTGCGTGGTAACTAGTTACCTACCCTAACATAATTCAATCTGCCTGACAATGAACAGGACGATTAGCCTGGATGCCTGACACTGAAGAGGATGGTTAGCCTGGCTGCCTGACACTGAAGAGGATGGTTAGCCTGGCTGCCTGACACTGAAGAGGATGGTTAGCCTGGCTGCCTGACACTGAAGAGGATGGTTAGCCTGGCTGCCTGACACTGAAGAGGATGGTTAGCCTGGCTGCTTGACACTGAAGAGGATGGTTAGCCTGGCTGCTTGACACTGAAGAGGATGGTTGGCCTCTCTGATGACCTAGAAAAAAGGAGACCAGAGAAAGGAGAAATTACAAAGGCAACCAACAAAAGGATTTTTTCAGTTTGTATGCAGATTATGAACATGAGCATGTTGTAAAGGTGTAGCCATTCAGTCAGGTAGTTGAGCATCCCATTTAGACGAGACCGCAGTCACACAATCATATCGAAATGTTAACTACCTTAGCTGCAACAACACTCGAACAGTCACTAGCAATTTCCTCGAGGCGCACGCACACCAGGATCACGAGGATGTCAAATCTGGAATAGAGGCAGTAAAAAACCACCACAGGGAAGCAAGAGAGGTAAGCTCACATAAATGTACTGTCAAACAGTATTGGATGAAGTGATTAATCTCAGGTGTGCTGCACAGTTAACAAATGTCTGAGCTTCAGTACTTCATGGAGGGAAGCACTGGAGCTGGGGACTGCAGTTATGCACAGTCTATAAACTACGGTCTGTGTTGCATACTAGGCCTACCTCCAACTAGGAAGCAATCCGTGGATTGGATTCAGGATTTAGGCAATACACCTCGTCGCGTCGGTCAACACCAGGCAGGCAATCAGTAGGCCTAGAGGAAGATACAAGATACAATATCTGTTTATTCGCCATGTAGTTTTACAACATACTAGAAATGTGTTGCTGGTAGGTACTGACATAAAGACAACATTGGACAGGGTGCAGGGACAAGACAGGAAAAGTGCAAAACAGGACAGTGTACAAAATGCAGGTAAAAGTAGAAGCTAATTTAGGCTAGAATAGTATAGAAATAAAAGATAAAAAATGCATTGCAATAACCTATAAACATTTCAAACCTATAAACATTGCGAACCTGTAAACATTGTGAAGAGGGAGAGAGAGTTTGGTAATCCTTTATCATCCAGAGTAGTGTTGATGAAAGTATTGAGTGATTGAAACTTTGCTTGCTAGGCGAGGCTTAAACTCTAAGTAAGCCACAGGCTACAATGAGGCTAAAAAAGAGTTCAACTTTTTATGTCTGAGCATGTTTTGAGAGCAGCATGCTCAGTCATAAAATGTTGAACTCTGTGTCTCAGAGCAACATTAAGAGATCTATGGATACATCTCTCAACACCCATATGAAACAGAACTGTAAACAGATTTTATTTTTCTTTATGGATATCTTACAAATCACTCCCCTTTTAAACTGTATTCTTGTTATTTTTAACAACTGTTGTGTTAATGTCATATAGTATTTTATACCTGTTTTTTATTTAGTCTCTTATCTTTTTTAAACTATAATGATGATATAAAAGGTATGGTTATCAGCCTCTCAGTCTGTCAGGAGAGAGCACAAGTTTAATATTCTGAAAGCCAAGACAGTGGTGACACGAATGTGCAATAGGGTCCGTGACGAATTCATTAAGAACATTATAAGAGCAACTAACGTTACCAACTTTGACACACCGATTTAGATTAGGCCTAATTTGATTAGACAAGCTCATGAAACCACCAACCACCTAGCACAAGAAACATTCATTAGCTAGCTAACATCAGCTAACCTACTAGTAAGTTAGTTAGACCATGGCTTCAGAATACAAACTTAGCAGCAATGCTAAGCTAACTAGCTTATACCAATGGCAATTATGCCAGTCTTACCTGTTAAAGTATTCATTGTTCGCTCTTTCATTCGAATACAGCCTTCTGCCAACAAATGGAACAGTCAGCAACAGTTGGCTGGCTAGCACCAGAGCCATCTACCATAGCCATCTACCATAGCCATCTACCATAGCCATCTACCATAGCCATATACGGCGCTGGCTAGCACTAGCTAGGCTAACGTTAAGGCCACCTGCTTGAAGGTGGACTTGGCTGCTATCAAGCTAATGTTACTAGCTAACGCTAGCTATCTATTCGCTACCATGTACAAAACAAAACGACACTACTCCACTGGCGTTTGCAATCGAAAGCACATAATACCACCACTACTCCACATTATGGGCAGTACTTACTTGCTGTTTACCGATGGTAACCGCCTTGGAGAAACTCACAGATGTTAACCTTGACTGTTGCCTCCGTGCAAATTTTCGAAAGGATCGAGGCATCTCTGTCAGGAGGCTTTGGGTTCCTCCATGCTCGATATGATTGGCCGTTCGAGCGATGACGTTCTGTTTCGTCCCTTCAAACCAGCGCCGTATAGAGCTCCTGCGGATGATGTCACATATGCTGGTCACGTGACGAGAAACGAAGGGGGCAGCCATTTTGGCAGTAATCGCGTCAGTAAATTCATTGGCAGGCACTGGCAGACTGTCGAGGATGGTGGATAACTGCTGTGCACCAGGTTGCACAAATAGGCGTGGGAAGAAGAAAGGTGTATCTTATTATCGCATTCCAAAAGACGCGGAGAGGAGGGAAAAGTGGATCGCAGCGATTAAAAGAGCCAGGAGCCGTCTGAACAAGACTGAAAGATGGGACCCCCCGGCCGTTTGCTTTCGCTTATGCAGTGATCACTTCATATCAGGTGGGTGAAGGAATACAGTACAATGCTACAAAAAGTTTTCAAAAAGCAAAAATACAAACTAGTTTCAGACGCACTGCAGTAGCTATCCAAGCTAATAAACAAACATGCTAACGTGACACTGCCGTAGCTAGACAAGCTAATAAACAAACAATGCTAACGTGACACTGCCTATCAAACTGGAATAATTTAATACTTACCCTTGCAGTGATGATGCCGAAGTTTTTGGATGTAAGACTCCACAGTTGAATGTTGTTTACGAAGCCGGACTGACACCATTTGTAAGCCTCCAAGCTTTTGTAAGCTCTGAGGGAGTCTCCTGAGTACACTGATGGAAAGCTTACAAGATAGCTGTGGATGTCCGCGTAGCGCAAGTCGGGTACATCGTCTTCAGAGCAGGAGGTTATGCTCTTGAAAAGCACACCGGGTGCATTCTATGGGTCGCTTATATTTAATCTTTCTAATTTTGTACTATAAAGCCGAATTTCACTTGAATTAAAATGAGATGTATACTCGCACGGTAGGAAAACGCTGGCGCCGGTCGTCATGTTTACTGCCAAAATGGTGGCTGATAACCAAAAGTCACGTGACCGCAGGAGCTCTATAGACTGAGAGTTATGTCATCTCCGTTCACTCCAATGGACCACTTTTTTACAGCAATGGCGGATCGTGGAGCCTCTCAATCGTTCCCCGGAAGTTAGCGCCAAGGCTAGCAGAGCTGTAGAGTTGCAGCATAATAGACCGTTCGTGACGGACTTTTAAAGGTAAGAAGAAGCTTAAAGATTTATATTGCGGATATTATCAGTACATCTGATTCAAATTAACATGTGTATTAAAGGATGTCAGTGGATTATCCCTAAATTAGTAGATTTAGGGAACGTTTACAGATAACAGATTAAGCTAGGATACCATACCATAGTACCATACACTATACCATAGTGGTTGAATACACAGTATTAGGAAACACTTTATACTTACTGGACATGTTATACTCATTATATACTGTATATCAAAATATGACCAAGAATGTGAGACAACTTTATAGAAATTCATATCACATCTGTTACTGATGCCATTTGTCATACTTTGTTAAACTCACAAATAATAAAGTTCCATAACTTCAGTTGGGAACAAAGACCACACCTTATCTCCCCAAGGCAATTTCCCATCCAATAGGTGTGCTATATAGGTGTGTATAACCCTTTCTCCTGTCTGTTACTCCCTCTTTCAGCACAAGAACCAGAGGGGGATTCAATGGAGCCTGAATACCTGCACTGAGACCCTCACCCTGCACCCTGAGTCTCAACTCTCAGTGTTTTTCAAGCCTTTCCCTGTTTTTTTGTATTAAACAAAATATTAAGCTTTCCCAATGGTGTGGTTTTCGTTTTGTGAAAAAGTGCAAATGCAGTGTTTGTATACAATAACCTAACCTCACATATTTTTTTGCTGTTGGTCATGAAATTGCTCCTGCTGACTTGTGCCAGCCATTTTTTCCTCCGCTCTGTGTCAGTGGGGAAGCCGTACCTTCGTACTCCTTTCTCAGAGCGATTTGAGCACCCCCAGGCAGCACAGCAAACCATGGTGGCGACTAGGAGGCAGCACAGCAAACCAGGACAACACGGAGGAAAAGGCACAGACAAACTGCATGATATGCTATTCAATGTTTATTGAATTCCATGTATTTGCAATGGATGTTCCTAAAACAACACATTTAACATCATCATCATCATCATGCTGCTGCTGCTGCTGCTGCTGCTGCTGCTGCTGCTGCTGCTGCTGCTGCTGCTGCTGCTGCTGCTGCTGCTGCTAGTCCTTTGATAGTCACCTGTCGGTCCCCTGTCCTTTCTGAAAGCCATAAAGATGACATTAGTCATTTAGATAACTTGTGTCCTCAATTACCATGGGATTACTGAAACTACCATGAATTTAAGAAAATGGTAGAAATTAATCTAATCTGAATTTTGAAGCATTCCTTTAGATCCCCTGCCTCTAAATATATCAATAAACATTAGAAAGTGATGCTCCTGACTACTATACAAGTTTAAGAAGATAATATTGGTTTGAAAGAATTCAAAGCTATAAATAAACAGCAACAGGCTCTTTAACCAAGGCACTGTTAGCCTAACATGTAAACTAGTTGTTCACACTAATCCTAATATTATCACTTAATATTAGCAAATTCTATTTTATTTTTTAAAACATATTGATGTAAATACATACACATATCGATTTGTTGTATAAATATTGCAAATCAAAACCTTTATTCACTAATAATTACCAAAAGTCGAAGTTCTATCTCCTGTTATCAATGCATTCACATTGCCCGCCATGAACTTCCGGGGAACGATTCTCGTCTGCATGAACCACGTGACGATAACCGTTTTTGGACTTCCGCTGTCGTAACTCTTCTATCTATACGGCGCTGCTTCAAACGTGACACCTACGGTTGACAAATACCCGGAAATGACGTTTTTTCTGGCGTGTATGTCACGTGATCTTCAACTTTCTCAACACTAATTCGGCTGACTTATATATTTGATCCAAGTGGTAAATAGGGACACCTAGTGGTTAAAGCACGTTATTGAAATGTTTTGTTGAATAATCTTTAATCTTTAATAACCTGACTTTGGAAAGGGCTGGAAAAATATTTTTGTCACCAGGGGACTCTAAATAGGGTCCAGATAAGGTATCTGAAATATGGGAACCGTAACCTACCCAGAACTTTTTTTTCAATCTAATGTCAAACTCTCACAAAATCCTGTCTAGAGCTAAGGATTGGACACCCTTTGGTGAGGGAGGGAGAGAAAATTGAAAAAAGGTGCTTGGCGCTCCGAGACTTTGAGAGTATGTTGCTTAACTTGTGTGGAACCCGCTTGCAAAATTTGGGGCCGCTGTGACCTTCAACCAGGTCGCAAACTAAGGTTAAAGGTCATGTTTTCATGGCTCTCAATACTCTAGACGGCACAAAGGAAGGTCCGACAGCTTTGAGCTTGGTGTCGTTGGAATCGTCTCGAAGAGTACATGCAGATTCATCCCTCTGCTGCTCCGAATGTCAAACGTTACGGCTTAAAACGGGAAAAAGCCTTCCGTTAAGCCGCTTTCACTCTCGCTCTTGTGGTGATAGAGCACGCCAATTTCCCCGCATGCTAGGCAGTCAAGAGTATTCTAGTTAGCTTCGGCTTGATGTGGAGATGTGATTTGATGTGTCGTTTGTCCCCCAACTCCTCTCGGATGTCCTCTCCAAAGTTGAGATATTTACTAAAATGCTCAGGGGAGTTTCCTGAATTTTCATGCCGAAAGCCAAGCACTAGGCCCTGGGTAAATTAAGACGCTGATTTGGGGCACTTTTTCCACTTTCCCTGGTGCTAGAAACTCAAGTCAGGCATCCATGGAATCGTTGCAAAAATACATTTATAGCTAAACGTAATTGAGAATGCTGTTTAGTTCTGTGGGAACGTAATTTTTAGGAGACAGGGTTGCCAGGACACATGCCGGTTCGAATAGTCTATTATGCACAATTCAAATTTTACAGTAATGAGTTGTGCTCTTTATATATATAGTCTATCATGGTTGTGCTAAGATGATTTTGAGTACATTTGCTTTACTGTGAAATAATAGTTAAATAATGTGAAATCCAATTCTACTGTTTTATAGATATTTTGTTGTGATATTACAGGGGCTTTTGATTACAATATTTCTCTGTAATATAATACTCTTAAATGCTGTGAAATCCTTGCAATTTTTACAATGTTGTTGTGATATTACAACATTTGATGTGATATTGCAGAAGATTTTGATTGCAGTATTTTATTGTGAAATAATAGTTAAATGCTATGAAATCCACGGATACAGTAATTTTTACATGTATTTGTTGGGATATTACAGGGGGTCTTGATTACAATATGTCACTGTAAAATAATACTGTTAAATGTTGTGAAATGCTGGTAATTGTTTACAGTGCACACACACACACACACACACACACACACACACACACACACACACACACACACACACACACACACACACACACACACACACACACACACACACACACACACACACACACACACACACACACACACACAGGCCAAAGGCCTTTGCCCACCTAACCATTGTTTTTATGGGTGAACCTCCCATTGATTGATGTCAGACATCTCATTTAGTTTTTCTACACCTCAAACTCTCCAAAACCAAACACCCCTTCAAAAGAAAAGCCCTATAGACAGGGGTGCACATAACTGGTACGCAGGTACGCATGCGCGGCAAAAATCTGAATTGCGTAACGTCACTTGTGTCACTACGCGCCTTTGCGTACCTCAAAACATCTAAACAAAACACATATTTCGTCAACACGAGTTTCTTGTCAACAGTCAATGGAGTAAACTACGAGACATGTTAAAAAAAAACAAAGACATTAAGCAGCTACGTTGCCGTTTCACTCCCTGCAAAAAATCTTCGGACTTTCTGTGGCTGACTGAACTGGGTGCTGGCCGAGCCGCGCAGGACATAACCGACGGACCTGTGAAGCTTACAGGAGGCAGAGGCTTAGATCACCGGACTACAGAGTTGGTCGCCGTGTGACAGAAAGGGTTAACGTCGGTATGAACAACAGAATTGTGCCAAAACTCCGCCAACTGGCTGCAGTGGGAGACTCCTCTGTGCACATTCTGTGCCCCGCGAACACACTGGAGAACTGCGCAAAATCAGCTGATCACAACGTTCACGCTCTGTGGTCAAGCTGCTGCAATTTTATTTCCAACAAAGTGGAGTAAAACACACAGTTGCAAACTTACTCAGGGTGTTATGGAAGAGTTTTAAATCAGACAGAGGTGTAAGAAGTACTCAGATATTGTACTTGAGTAAAAGTAGAGTGTTACTCTGTTACAATAGAAGTCCTGCATTCAAAATGTTACTCAAGTAAAATTAGAAAAGTATTATCATCAAAATATAGTTCCCAAAGTACCAAAAGTAAAAGTAGTCAATGTGCAGATTGGTCGATTTCAGAATAATATATATGATATGTGTTGTAATGATTGATCATTAAAGTGTTCTCAAAGCTGGTTAAATTAGATCAAAGTCAAGTAAAGTACAAATATCTCAAAATTGTACTTAAGTAGAGTACTTGAAGAAGTGTACTTAGTAACTTCCCACATCTGAAATCAGATATGACTTCAAGTCATGTGATCATTTCTTAGTATTTGATCCTTCCACTTGGCCTCAGGAAATGCTAGGACTTCACAGTTTTGGCAAGAAGTTTTGGAGAAACCAAATCGGAGGCTTAAAAAGAGACAGGGAGGTGCATCTTCATCATCTAGCATGCAATAAGTGTCAATAGAGGACAGTGAAGGAGACACTGAGGAGGACCATGCTTCGTATGGGTTGAGTACCAAACGCTGTCTCCTGGTACTCATCTGAGTAACTCACAAAAAAAGTTATGTGCACCCCTGCCTATAGATTTAATGCTACTTGAACTTATACTACTACGTACATCTGATATTTAACTCCTTCAGCCTACTACTTTCAGCTGCACAAACTATTCAACTATTAACTTATTCAGCTATTTCAGGACAATGAGGCTATACATGTTGTTTATACCTTTTTTAAACCTTTTCTTTTTCAGCTAATAACATATTCAGCTTTTTCTGCATTTTTGTAGCTAAAAGCAGCTACCATTCAGCTAATAACATATTCAGCTTTTTCTGTATTTTCAGCTAAATTCAGCCATAAATGTTCACAGTTTACAGCATTCGCACGCATTTTCTGCAGGAAATGCATTTTCTAGTTCTTCCCCTTAAACTTATTTCAGCCGATACGTTGGCACTCCATAACTTCAACTTATTTTCAGCTACAGAAACCATTCAAATATTAAACTATTCAGCCTGTTCAGGAATCGATTGGAAACCTTCAACTTCAAAAAAATATGTTATACTTTTTGAAATATTCAGCTTTTTAAACTCTTTTTTTAACATTGAAGTCAATGGGAAGAGCCTTCAAATCAGCCAATACTTTGGCTCTCCATAACTTCAGTTGACTTTCAGCTAGAGAAACCATTCAAATATTAAACTATTCAACCTTTTCAGCAATCAATGGCTAACTTCCAACTTTTTCAAAATATTTCAAAATTGTTGTAATATTCAGCTTTTTAAACTCTTTTTTTTAACATTGAAGTCAATGGGAGATGCCTTCAAATCCACTTTTCCTACACTCTGCGCCAAATGTTACTCCTTCCACATACTTTCAGGTAGACACTTCATTCCAACTTTCAAATGATCACAAGACCTTCAGCTATTCAAAATTGACTTTTCTTTTTGATATCTTTTACACCTTTTGAGATATAGAATTTAGTTTGGAGCTTGGTAGAGAGGCCTTTTTCAGATTTTAACATTAGAGTGGATGGGAGCAGCTCATTAACTCTAGAGTGCTTTGATCTCAAAACAGAGTGCAGCAGTGCTTAAAATTCTCCCTCAAAAATATTTTAAACTTGCCATAATTCCCAAACCCTACACTCCTCAGACATATTTTTTTCATGAAAAACGTAGGAAAACCTCTCCTAGGTTGTAAAATAAAAAAAGATTTAGAAACAAAATTAAACAAAATGCCTCTTGAGGGCATGAAGAGAGAAAAAGTCCAGCTAGCTCCCAATTGATCCCATGTTAAGAACATCCGGATCTTTCTTCAGAACAGAGTGAAGTGCACTTTAGACAAACTGCTCTCCTCTTCACATTAAACACACAAAACCCCCCAAAAAACATATTTCAGTTCATTGGGGTTCCCTGATGCTCAAGGCCTGGTCATTTTTTTATAGGAGCCATATTTTTTGAACAGGTGGCAAAATGGTCAGATATACTCCTCAATGCATTCTTATGGGACTCAGTGCTGCAGTTGGTTGTCATTGTGTTGCTGGGCAGATTGGAGCCACACACACACATGAGTGACATCATCCAATCATAGCAGACACCATGGAACCCTTTGATCTCTGGGTTTTGTTGGAGCAAAACACCACAGTGGTGGTGGCTTAAAGGCCACCTCTGCTCCGCGCCGTCCGTTAGATGTGCCTGGTCACATTAATAAGAAGAAGGAGTTCAAAACACCGGCATAAAAGTTATAACAATAATCTGATTGATTTTAATGGTAAAGAAAACCCATACAAGTTACAGAGTACTCCGGACTTCCAGTTCTACTGCCGTGAGATACAGGTATCGGGACCAGCCAGTCAGAAACAGGAAGCCCCGTGGATGGATAAACATCAGTATACATAGACAGATTTGGAGGCAGTCGATTTCACTCCTAAGCGAATCAGAGTTCTGGGAAAAATGTATTTTACTTCTTAACAGAGCGTGAGAGCTTCGGAACTACCCAAGGACAGAGTCAATCTTTTATCTTGCACCTGAATTCACTCCTTTACTTTCCCAAGGAATATTTCACACAAACTATTCTTTCTCAGACAATCAAACATTGTACACAGATATATTGGTGCCCAGAAAGAACCTTGAAAAGAATATGTGTGTGGGCTGAAAAGAATATGTGTGTGTGCTGAAAAGAATATCTGTGTGCTAAAAAGAATATATGTGTGTGTGCTGAAAAGAATATGTGTGTGTGCTGGTATCTAGGTCAGTGAGTGAGAAGGGTATATATATATAGGATTACTTGAAAACAGTCCCCAATAATACATGTTTACTTTAATACAGTTTAGAACAATATCTGTTAACTTTAATCTTCAATCCCTCTTTTGATCTCACCTCACGAGAGCAATACCCGGACGAGCCTCCAGCATTTGAAACATAACCACTGTCATTCTTTTCTACTGTGTCTGTCCCCAAACATCCATATAAATCCATGAGAAGCTGGGATTTAGAGTACTTTAAACCTTTAGGAACAGTGCACCATAACAACTTCTTATTCTTATTTCCTGGGAACGAATGATCGGAGTAGCTCGCCGAATACTTGAATCCATGCTATTGCAACAACACATACGCCTCTCCCACGAAGTCTTGTGCACACTCATAGCTGAAGTTTCGGCTATAATAAACGCCAGACCACTGGTTCCAGTCTCTTCCGACCCAGATAACCCTTTTATCCTGACACCGGCAATGTTGCTTACACAGAAGGTCGGTGCTCCACCTCCACCTGGAGATTTCTCAGACAAGGACCTCCTTCGAAGTCAATGGAGACAAGTGCAAGCCCTTGCAAGCATGTTCTGGACCCGCTGGAAACGTGAGTATCTTCCAACACTTCAGAATCGTCGCAAGTGTAACGAGGACCATCGCAACTTAAGAGAAGGAGATGTGGTGCTGTTGAAAGACAGCCAAGCTATAAGGAATATTTGGCCCATGGCGCTTGTGACATCTACATTTCCAAGCCAGGACGGAAAGGTGCGGAAGCTCGAAGTTAAGATCACTGCTCAAGGAATTCCGAAGATATTCCTGAGACCTGTTACGGAAGTCATTCTTCTTTTGCCTAAAGAGGACTGTTGAGATCAGGAAAATATGTAATACTGGCATCACAGACGCCATGCGGGGAGTGTTCTGCCTTCCAGGCAGCTTATCTTGTGTTTCGTGTTGTTTAGCACCTCCTATGTTGAAACGTGGTACTGCACCGTAGACCAGTATTTAAAAGTATATCAGACCACATGTTCAGTTATATGTGAGAGCCCAGCAGTGCCACATGGTGTTCTCTATCCAGTGCAATCCTTTGATTTGGCTCATCGTACGCATTGCTTGTGAGTAATTATTATTTGTTTAAAACTATATCTTCTAGTTTTAAAGCTTATTTGAGTTGTTTGGATGTTTTAGCATGTCATCCGTTCTGTGAAACTAATTCAATGTATATGTCTGTTTTATTTTAGTTTTACTCCTTTGCTGTAACGGCATGTCCATTGAGTCCATAGTAAAGCTGGAGCTTAACGCTATATCCTGACTCTCGTGTCCATTATTTGGGAGTTTGGCTGGCTGCCTACTTTTGATTAGAAACGTCATCAGGAGGACAGTACAGTGGGGTTAGGGACTGTGGGTTCTGAAGCTGCCCTAATTACCAGGGAGTCTCCGAACGACACAGGGTTTCTCCTCCAGGGGCAATTTGGCAACAGCCACTGTGCCCTGTGGTTCTCCATGGCTCAGAACGACAACCCGCCCTTGGGGGTGGATGCGTTTGCACACGAGCCATGGCCAAGAAAGCTGCTCTATGCCTTTCCACCGCTCCTGGGGAGAGTGAGGCGAGAACGTCTGTCAGTCATCCAAGTGGCTCCGGATCACGTCGGGGCGCCGTGGTACTCAGAGATGACACAGATGAAGGTGGGCCAGCCCTGGGCAGTGAAAGTGTATGCACTTTCACTGTATCGCCATCTTGTCCTGCCATGAGTGATTTGACGGCAGGTCAGCATTTTCTCAGCCACTGATGTCGCGGTTTTTATAGGGGGTCAGGAGGCAGTAGTGCACGCCTCCGCCCCGCAGTGGGACCTGTCGTTGGTGCTCGAGGCTCTGGTCACAGAACCATTTGAGCCTCTGGAGCTCTCCTCCCTGAAAGCACTGTCGTGGAAGACAATATTACTACTTGCCTTAACGTCAGCCAAGAGAGTGTCCGAGTTAACCGACACTCAGACCGAACCCCTCCTTTGCCTAAAGAGCCTAAAGAGTGCGTTCAGGTCGAGGGCTATTCAGCCCTATAGTGGGGCCAGGGCAGCTAAACTGCACCTCCTCTGCCCGGTGCGTGCGCTAGCATGTTATGTGGAGCGCACGGCTGCCCTTAGACGCACTGAACAGCTGTTTATGTGCTTCGGGGGCGTTGTGACCGGGAAAGCTCTGTCCAAGAAACGCCTGGCAGGCTGGCTCTGCGAGTGCATTACACATGCCTACGGACAGGCAGGAAGAGCCTGCCCCGCGGGGGTCCGTGCCAGGCCCGGACTGACCATCGGGAGAACCGGGAGGTTTTCCGATTTTTTTAATACGTATTGTGAACGCAACGCTGCGCAAATGTGGGTCTGACTCTGCCTCACAGAGGGTGACTGGCTGTCTACATGATGTGGCCTGCCGACATGGCCACTTTCATACAGATCATACTAATGCCCTCGATCTGTGTCTGTGTGTCATTCAAGCTCGGGATGGTGTGTGTGTATGTGATGTATGGCGCAAGCAAGCAAGTGAGAGAGAGAAAGCGCACACACCGGTTACGTGTATTGTTGTGGTTAGCATCTGGTGCTAGCTAGCTTTGCGAAAAACGGGAGAGACGAGAAACTGTGACACCGTTGGCAGAAGGAAGAATGGATAGAAATATGTGGAAATAATACCATAAATAGAATGGTACCTCTCATTTATCATATATAAAATTCATTTTCACAAATTGATTAAACCCAATCTTAAAATGATTTAACAAACGCCTCTTTGAGACTCCTCGGTGCACACAAAAACATAACTTGGAGAAATAAATAAATACGGAAATGTTATTGATCACCCCTCGATTATGTTCTCTTGTTAAGAAATGTATTCTCATAAATGATGCGGTAAACAGAAGGACAGAATTACTTTAAACTGACGCCGTTTTGCATTTCTATAGGTTGTATGGTTACGAGCATGGTTTTATATAGCCTACTATCCAGTGCTTGAATTGGAATACAAAAGGTGTCAGTACTAAATCAACGACTGTTTCAAGTCAATTTATTTATACAGCCCAAAAACAAGTATTTGGCTCAAAGTCATATAGTATATCATATGGGGGTTTGTCTCTTTACTGTATATTTTAGAAAGGCTCACTGTACTTAAACAAAATGACTCAGGGTGCATCTGAGATTAGAGGGGGTGCAGTGGTAAAGTACTATTTTTATAAGTGGGGAGTGGACCTGACACTCTCTAGGGGAGTCCGGAGGCATGTTCTCCCGGGAAGAATTTTTTTTAAATATTGAAGTTAGATGCATCAATCTGGTGCACTTTGAGAGCAAAATGAAGAGATACTATATGCATACCTCTCAACATCCATAATGAAACAACTGTAAACAGATTTACTTTCCCTGAGTACACTCACCATCTTTCAGCAGGAAAGGAGAGAGGGAATCCTTGTCCAGCGACAACCACTGTCTTTTCGCACTATTATTAAGCCACTCTAACATTTTCGAAATGCTAACATTTTGTGATGTCTTTTATGCTCTAGTCCAGGGGTCTGCAACCTTTTTGACCAAAAGAGCCATTTTGCTCCTTTTTCCCAAAATAATGTTTGTCTGGAGCCACAAAACATATTTCATAGCTTGATAGCTTATAAAGTTGTATTTATTATATTTGTTATATCAGACAAATACTACAGTTTTTTTGCATGTATTAGGCTATTTATTACATTATATAAAACTGTTAACCTCTAATAAGAAACAAAGAACTCCTATAATAAGAGAATTAAAAATAATACACAGGCCTACTTTAAAATAAATTAAACACAGCACTTGGGGAGTCCTCTGCACATTTGAAGGAAACAAAGTACAATTAAAATGGGCCACTTTGAAACAAATAAAACATATAGCTGCACCCTAAAAAGAGTTAAAGGTAGGGTAGGTAAGAATGGAGAAACCAGCTTGAGTGCGCTAGAATTTGAAAATACACAACCGGAAAAAATCTGCCTCTTCCTTCAGACTTCCTCCCCCTCCTCCAACACACACGAACGTGCACATGACCAATGAGGGCACGAGATAAGTTTGTGCACAGAGGCTGACAGGCAGGTAGGCCATCCAGTTATTTTAGCCGGGCCGGCTAAAATGATTGGTGGTGCTTTTTACAGCGCTACGGCTTCCAGAGATAATTTTTTAAATGTATTTATTGTCAAAGCATTTAATATATTCATTGCTATCGGGACGTTAAGAGCATTCCATGGAATATAATAAAAAGTGTTTTCTGAAATAAATTACATACCCCATTGAATTATGACTGAAGATCGTCAGCTGTCTTCCTCTCCCGTGTTGTTCCTCGATACGTAAAGGCTGCAGCACCTTTGACAACTTCTCTCTACATATCAAACATACCGGTAAACCAGCATCGTTTGCTGTGAAAGCATAGAACTCTGTCCACGCAGAGTTAAATCCTGTGTTCCTCCAATACTTTTTTTTCTTTGATTTATCCATAGTTCGCTCATCGAGCCGGGGGTCAGGTTATTCACCTGATGTGACGCATATTTTAGTTGACCTAATTAAAGCCGTTTTGTTTTTTATTTATGTGTCACAGTATCACCTCAGAATACAAGATACGAAACATTTTCAACCATGGAAGAAAATATTAATAGTCCTACAAATACTTTTATTTTATTTCCTTCTTATTTTTGTCTAAGCTCAAGGGAGCCAGAGCAGAGGGCTTAAAGGGCCGCATGCGGCTCGAGGGCCACGGGTTGCCGACCCCTGCTCTAGTCTATCGCTGCGGCGCGCTGGGCATATTTGTTGTCATGCGTCATGACGTTCCGCCGGCCGGCGGCTGAGTACCGGCAAAGTGCCGGTGGCACCTCATGACGTCAGTAAGAAGTGCCTGTACCACATGGGTAAAAATCAGAAGTACTGGTATTGTGTACCGGTGAGTACAGGCCCAATTCAAGCACTACTACTATCATGTTTAATCATGTTTTATGCCGTTCGATAGCCTACTTGATAAATCGCTCATAAAACACAGGAGTTATGGAAACTAAGAACACCATATTTGGTAAATTGTACAGCTAATATAACACAACACATTAGTTGTATTTCCTTTAACTGGTGGATTATGGATTTGCTGATCGACAGCTGGAACACAAACCACCAAATACAAACAAATAATTCAGATCCAGTCGTCATGACTCCACTCCGGAGGGATTCCCTGATCATTTCTTACAGTTTCTCATCAAGGGGGTGTCTCCTGTCCCCAGAACAAACACACTGCCTGAGGAGGGCCATGTGTATCTTTTTTGTCATTAACCTTTTTCGGACCACTTATTTATTTATTTTGGTGACGATCCGACCTCCATGCTGCTACTCTGGTTCAAACTGCATCCACCAAACAATATGATTTATCTCGACCTCCCCAAAATAAACAAAGTCTGACACGGTGTGAGATGTCTTTTTTAGCTGTTCTTCCGTCATTTCCTGCGATCTTCTTCATGCAGTCAGTCAGAATTAATGAATGGGCGTTTCTTTGACTATTTATAGGCAAATATGGGAGTTACGTGAAGCCCGCAAAAGCTGCGCCGCATTTCGAGTTGATTGTGATTTATAAAGGGAAACCGGCCTAGGAAGTGCCGTACGCACTTTCCTCGCCGGTACGCAATGTTGTGTGAATCGGAAAATGTCTGTACTACGTAAGCAACCTTCCCACGTGAATCCTACGCAAGGCGTTATAAATGAGGCCCCAGGTGAGGTAAAGGACTCTGAGTGTTTAGATAGTTAACTTAGTCTAAGTTCTCTGTGGGTCTCAAACGGTTTGGTCACCATTTCCATTTGAGGGGGGAGTGATTAGTAAAATACAGATGTAGCGATTCATTTCAGACAGTTTGAAACGCGAGGGCCGTGATTGGTACGTGATCTGCCCTCGCTCAAGGGAAAACCTCCAGCTTGACTTGAGACCGCCCCCGTGATAGATAAATGTAATTATAATGAAGCCAGCTGCAATGGATCATTGATCCACCAGGGGGTGCAGTGGGGTTCCACACTGGAGCTCATGTAAAATAAAGTGAGATACAGTATGCTGGATGTACAGCGGAACTTTGTTAAGATCCATATGTCACGGATATCATACTACTGTGCTAAATAAGAGACATGTAATCATTTACAAAACATCACCATGTTGTTATTTAACAAAATAATTTTGTTATTCGAAAAAAACGAACGGGAGGAAATGCAGCCCGGCTCTCGATTTTTAATCCTAATTTAATCATCATCTTCACCACGATCATTTATGTTTATGTTCGCCGAATTGACATGAAATCACTGACACATATGAATATACTGTATTCAACTTCATTAAAACGTTATTAACGTGCCTAAACTCAGTAATTCACCAAAAATATGTATATTTTAATGGAGTTTCGTCGGTCGATCAGGATCCCAAAGTGTAGCGGAGGGATCCTCATCTGGATGAAGGGTATTATTTTCCCCATAAAGAACAAGTCGCTGCAAATTATCCCGCTTATTACATGGCCACATTCTCAACAAAGTAACGACATGACTCCCAATATTAATTTAAATGCTTTTATGGATTTAGAAAATGTTTTTATTGATTTAAAAAATAGTTGTATGTATTGATTTAAATTCACATGCATCCGCTAAGAAAAATAGTCCGTTGTTACCGTTTTTTAAACAGTCTGAATGAAACGGCAGCTCTCAGCTGTGTATTTACACAACTAATGGCCCATCAACCACAGCTCTCTTCCCCCCTCCCCCCCTGATCTTTCTTCTCCAGCAGCTAAATTAACAGTAGGTTACTCTGAGTGACCATAGAATGTATGTGACAAGCTTACAGTTAGTGACGTAACAACACTATAAAAGCTGGTGGGTTGAAAGCAATACGGGAGGTAAAAATAACTACAATAATTGTGACTTATTTATTGTGGCTTTTATGTTTTTAGGTATAAAATGTTATGTAATTCAGGCTTATAGTTCACCCTTCTCTAAAAGCCTTCAACAATGACAATATTCATTGTAATTTAATAAATCCTTCCAACACACATTGTAAAAAATAGCCTACTGTAAGTTAAGAAATCATTTCAATATGTACATCTTCTGATGTAAAAACAATAACATTATAAATAGTAACATAGCTGAACATGGTATTGCACATTTAGTTTTGAGTGTTACTGACCTGAGATGTTTTTATTACATGAATTAAGGTGACTGAGGCTTTTTAACATACAGGGAGGCAAACTCATCAGGTATGAAAAAGGTGACAAGGATCCGAGCCCCCGGCTCCCCCACCCCACGGAATGACAGAGGATTTTAGCAGTCAGAACAACTAAAGCAGCAGTGTTAATAATAACAGAAACGCCAAAGAGTCACATCTAATAGAAATATATAAAAGCATTTATTTTAAATTGTGGAGCAGTCAGTTTATAATTTTGGCAGCACTGTTGAGCATTTTGAAAATGTATTTTCATGCCTCTGTGCAAGGCTTAAGTATTTTTATCTTTATAGCCACATGGTGTAAAGTAACTAAGTTCATAAACTCAACAAGTACTATACTTGGGCACAATTTTGAGATACTTGTACTTTATTTAAGTATTTCAATGTTTTGCTACTTTGTTCTTCTACTCCACTACAGTTCAGAGGTACATGGTGTACTTTGACTCCACTACATGTATTTAATACCTTTAGTTACTTCACAGATCTGGATTAATTAAGTGAAATATAATCAAGGGTTAAATCAGACTTTAGTTCCACCTGGAGTAAATCCACAAGCTACCCTGCAGTATGCAAAGTCATTTAAACTAGCTGCACCTTTACCAACTTTGAGAACACTTTCATGATCAATCATTATAAAACATATCATATCTATTATTCTGAAATGGACCAATCTGCACAATGACTACTTTTACTGTCGCTACTTTCACTATATTTTGATGATAATACTTTTCTACTTTTACTTGAGGAACATTTTGAATGCAGGACTTTTACTGTAACAGAGTATTCCTACACTCTGGGACTATTACTTTTAGTCAAGTACAAGATCTGAGTACTTCTACTTTTACTCAAGTACAAGACCTGAGTACTTCTACTTTTACTCTAGTACAAGATCTGTGTGCTTCTACTTTTACTCAAGTACAAGACCTGAGTGCTTCTACTTTTACTCAAGTACAAGATTTGAGTACTTCTACTTTTACTCTATTACAAGATCTGTGTGCTTCTACTTTTACTCAAGTACAAAATTTGAGTACTTCTACTTTTACTCTAGTACAAGATCTGTGTGCTTCTACTTTTACTCAAGTACAAGATCTGAGTACTTCTACTTTTACTCAAGTACAAGACCTGATTACTTCTATTTATACTCAAGTACAAGATCTGAAGTAGACTCCTTTGCTGCCTCGAGAAGTCCATCAGCCTGCTGACAGCCGCTTCCGAGTAGTCTGCTGTAGGGATGTCCGCGAGGTCCTTCTCCTCCAGTCCGCTGATGACAGCTTCCGAGTCGTCTGCTGTAGGGATGTCCTCGTTGACGATAGCCAGGTCCGTCCTGATGTCCTCCATGGTCCTAGCCGGTGATTTCCTCGCCGCACACTGGCTCCAGTAGTACCAGATGTCCCCCTTTGCTCCTCGGCGGACTGCATGAGATGTCCTCTGGGTCACTCTGTAGAGGCCGGAGAACCTGGAGTTGAGCCACGTAGGCCTCTTGACCTTCAGCCAGACGAACTCCGCCGTTTCGGCCTCCTGCTCCTCGGGTCCCCCTTTTAGCGTCAGCAACCTGTGTGGAGAAATCTGATACCCACCCCTCAAGTCTACGCTCAGGGCTTCTGGGCCCTCAGGGGTTTGACCCACCACTGGTAGGCCGCTTCAGAATTCTAATACTTGGCCTGTGTCAACAAAATAAACCCCAACATCTTCAGTTGAACTAAATAACATATCTCAATAGCTCTGAATTTCTGACAAGCATCTGTGTTATTTTAAATGAAATCCTTGAGATCCTATTTAAAATCTAAATATAATATTAACTGCTAATGTCTCTGGTAATGGAACACACTAATGTTATGGATTAAAAACAACTAAAATCATGATACTGACAAAGTGAATAATTTCCAGGCGAGACTGCTTCTACCTGTCACTGCTTAGATATTATCAAGCTGAAAAAATGAATACAGAAATCCAACATACTGTCATCACATGTCTTTCTATTATGAATTTAAATTAAATGTACATCCCCATAATGATCTAAACAGTCTATGGCTTTTACTTCTTTACCAGGCTAGTTATACCCCCCCCATACCCCAAAAATATATGTATTGCAGATCTACATGAATCACACAAACGACTTATTTTGAATTCAAAATGGCGAATTTCGCCGAAAGGTGACAAGTTTGCATCACTGAACATAGACAGAGCACAACTGAAACATAACATCTGAAACGATGTAACAACATAATACACTTGTGGGGATGCTTGGGATGTGAGGAGTGAGGGACACGGCTTAGAACGGGCGTGTCGCCTGGCAGGACAGGAGAGTGTGTGCACCAGTCTGCCTTGATCTATGAATTCATGTCCGTGACACTCACTGCTGCTCTTGGAGATTTGGAGGATGTTTAAAACCAACCTCGTCTCCGCGTGTCGTTTGGTAAGCTGGGTAAATTCGTAAAAAGGAAGGGATTAAGAAACACCAGAATGCAAGTTAAATAATGATCTTGTTTTAATGATAAAAAATAACAATACAAATACAAAGGAAGTACTTCCTTCTCTTCCTCCAATCTCACGGATCTGGTCAGTTTGAAGAAAAGAAGAGGCTTATATCCAAAACCCCAGGAGGAGCTATGCGGCTGACCCCCCCCCCCCCCCCCCCCGAGGGGTCCTCCACTTAGAAAAGACAGCCAATCAGCGCAAGCCAGAGGCGACCCTTACATTCGAGATAACAAACCCCTCCTTGCAAGTTTCACATACTTTTGGCATTTTATAAAGATAGTTTTAAGATATAGTTTTTTATAGTTGGATTATACAAATTACACATGTGAGTTACCTTAACCTCAAACAATAATAACAAGAGGAAAACATCAGCTCTGATCTCAAGCAGTTAAAAAGTACCGCACACTCATTTAGCCTGCAGCTCTTCCAGACACTTGAGCTATTGTTCTTTAAGAATATTCCCTGCAGAATCTTTATTTCAAATAAAAGGTTTCACATTGCATATTTCCAGCTTCCTTTACACATACTGCTATTATTAATACAAAGTAATCAACCACACACATATATTTAAAACAAGTAGATTTTCCTGATCATTTGACATGCTGCAAATCTCAGTAAGAATGTCCCCTCCCCCAGCTCTCTCGTCCCTGTCATAAAAGCTGCTTCCATTTCATATAGAGTAATAAAACATGTTTAAGCTAATTTCTCCACAATGTTTGTAGCCCTCCAGTACCCACATATGAAAGAATAAAAGCAGAGGAATCAAAATAAAACACCAATACAGGAATAGTTGATAAATGATTATACAGTAAGGAATACACACACATATTCTCTATGAAGTGACCCTTGTTATAGGTCCGAATGTCCTGTCCCCTGAAAGTCATGAGTTTTGGTTGATTAACAGAAGTTTAATTGTTCTTGTGGCTTAATGGCTTCCCTGAACTTCCCTTCACCCCAAAGTCAGCTTACTAGGAATGAATACATTTTATTGATAAGCTCAAAAGGACGTTTATCTTGGTTACTGCTGGGTGACCCAAGTCTCAAGGCCTGCAGGATGTGTAGGAGATAAACATTAATTCTACAAGACTTTAACTACATTATCTGAAAATGTATCCGGGACTTCCCCTGTTAATTGCAAGGACTATTGATAATTAACAGAGAGACCCTAGGGGCCTCTTCTTGGTATCTGCTAGGCAGAAGTCACTCAATGCAGAAATCACAAGTTTAACACACATTCTATATAAGGTGACATTAAAATGAATATACCAGATTAAACTTTCCTGCCATAACACGTTACTTTAATACTTCAAATAACTCAAATAATACTTAAATTCCCCTTTTGGTCTCACCCCCACGAGACCAACACACATACGACATTTGAAACACAACTACTGTCCTTCCTTGCCACTGTGTCTGCTCCCCAACAGTATACCTTTGTGAACAGAACACAACTTTCAATGTCAGTGAAGGAACTATCAGAGTGCGAACCTGAGTGCCAGAAAGCAGCATCCTTGCGTGTTGTTGAATCCTCAGGGCCCCCCCCCCCCTCAGCGGAAAACGCCAACAAGGGCAGCTGATAGGGAGGGGGAGATGCGGCCTTTCCATCAAAGGTCGAATTGATGAATCTGATCAGAGAGAAGTAGACTCCTTTGCTGCCTCGAGAAGTCCCCCAGCCTGCTGACAGCCGCTTCCGAGTAGTCTGCTGTAGGGATGTCCGCGAGGTCCTTCTCCTCCAGTCCGCTGATGACAGCTTCCGAGTCGTCTGCTGTAGGGATGTCCTCGTTGACGATAGCCAGGTCCGTCCTGATGTCCTCCATGGTCCTAGCCGGTGATTTCCTCGCCGCACACTGGCTCCAGTAGTACCAGATGTCCCCCTTTGCTCCTCGGCGGACTGCATGAGATGTCCTCTGGGTCACTCTGTAGAGGCCGGAGAACCTGGAGTTGAGCCACGTAGGCCTCTTGACCTTCAGCCAGACTAACTCCGCCGTTTCGGCCTCCTGCTCCTCGGGTCCCCCTTTTGGCGTCAGCAACCTGTGTGGAGAAATCTGATACCCACCCCTCAAGTCTACGCTCAGGGCTTCTGGGCCCTCAGGGGTTTGACCCACCACTGGTAGGCCGCTTCAGAATTCTAATACTTGGCCTGTGTCAACAAAATAAACCCCAACATCTTCAGTTGAACTAAATAACATATCTCAATAGCTCTGAATTTCTGACAAGCATCTGTGTTATTTTAAATGAAATCCTTGAGATCCTATTTAAAATCTAAATATAATATTAACTGCTAATGTCTCTGGTAATGGAACACACTAATGTTATGGATTAAAAACAACTAAAATCATGATACTGACAAAGTGAATAATTTCCAGGCGAGACTGCTTCTACCTGTCACTGCTTGGATATTATCAAGCTGAAAAAATGAATACAGAAATCCAACATACTGTCATCAAATGTCTTTCTATTATGAATTTAAATTAAATGTACATCCCCATAATGATCTAAACAGTCTATGGCTTTTACTTCTTTACCAGGCTAGTTACAAGATGTTGTCTAAATTAAATTCTATCTCATTACATTACTATGTTTTAACTTAGCTGTAATATGTTCTTTCTACATTTCAAACCTCAGTTACTTAATACCTGTTGAAATATTACAAAATTGTTTTCATTATCACAGTTCACCTTCTCATTCTCATTCTGGAATTACCTCTCTCAGTAGCCCCTTGGCCACTGATTCTGCATCTGTGTTACCTGTTATAACTCAATCAATATTAGAAACATGTCAACATTCATCAAACAGTATCTTATCCCCAGATATGAAGCAGGTTAAATCTAAAACTGTCAATCAATGGTCAGATTGAACATCTGAGTTGGGGCGGCAGGTTTCTTCCAGTCCCTAAATGAAGAAATCCCACACTCCTCCTTTTTACACATGTACACATGTGTAACAAACTGCTGTATGGGAAGAAAACCTTCAGGTAACCAGTGGTTATAAGAAAATAGCAAACATTATTCACAAAAGTAAATCCATCATTTTTCAAAGTAAACACTCCAGGGAAAATAAGTGTTCATTTCCAGCTGGCAGTCCTAAAAGAAACAGAATCTTTAGATTTTAGTTTGAGTTTTACATTTGCAAACCGCCAACTCCTGTGGGAATTAGAAACGGGTCACATCTGGTTTCCCCCTTTTGCAGAATTTTTAGGAAACCTATGTTTCCCTTGGAGCTCCAAAATAATATGTTAGTCCAAAGACATGCTCGGTTAGTTATTGTTTTAGAATCATGCAGTTGCACTGATCACATGCCGGCATTCCATTCACACTCACACTGTCAGGTTTTAAAGTCAAGTTCGGTCAGCCCCAGAGTCAGTCATTGATAGTGCTTTTCTCAAGTCACACTGTCAGTCAGGGTCAAAGGTCATTTGGTCTCAGTTTCATTGGCCATGTGTCGTGCTCTGCAGATACTTTAATATTCTACTAGCTGGAGTTGTACTAGTGACATCATTGTGTTGATGTCAACCAATGCAACAAAGTTTTCCTCGTGTTCGCAGCACCATTTTCTTCAGATGTTTAAACAAACAAATGATCAATACACTTTATTAATATACCGCCCCTAGGAAACACAATACCTGACAAATGTTCATGCAAGGCATTCTTAAGTGAACCTGCAGAAAACAGCCTTTTGAATTAATTTTCCAAATTAATCAATAATAATAATAATCCATTTTATCAATTTGTTTACCCTTAGAAGTGAACATACCTCATAATGTTACATCAGGATGTTAAACTAAGTTTTGGCCAAATCAATCATTATTACTGTTTCAGATCTAACTGGAGGTTGAACACACAAAACCTTTTTTTTGTTTGTTTACATCATGTAAACCACTAACATATTTTCCAATTTCAGCATCAGCCTTGTTACTCTAAAATTACATCCTAAATAGGAATATCAGGAATGGAACAAACATTTAATCTTCAGAAATGTTCTCAACAAATGGAGAGTAATGCCATCTCTCTATCTAGTGAATAGCCAACATATTTAAAAAATGTCAGATATACAAAAATAAGCCTAAATAGTCTTTTACTATCAAAGTCTAAAGCTAGACCTAATCTGAACAGTTTTGGTAATGGACAATTTAATCTAGAAACAAACAAAACTGGACTTGTGTTCTTATGTGTTCTTCAAAATACATTAGTAAATACCTTGTGAAGTATTCACAATATAACTAATCCTCTCTAGGATATGAAATCCATTCATCTTTAACCAGATACTATTTCCCTATTTATTTTTAGTTCATGATAATAATGGTATAACGTCCACACGTTTACCCATAGCTAGTCACTATGTCAAGATCTATCATGTGTGACATAATAATCAGATGTCTTGTTTGCCAAACAAGGATATTAAACTTGAACCCTTTCAGCATTCCAGACCATCATTAAACAATCAGCCTCCCTTCCTAAACACTAAGCATATCGTTCTACACCACCTTCTGATAAACTCTTGCACAGTTATGCTGTAAAATCATTGCATGATTTCTTCAGAGTCTGAACAGACTGAGACCAGCCTGTCTCAAGATCTTGTCATATTGAGAACAGTCAATGATTCATTGTCCTCTTCAGCTGTAGTCAGTGGCAGGGCCCCCAAAAAGCTAGAACCGGCCCTGGTCAGTGGGCTCCAAGGAAACTCTCTCTGGCATTGGGATGTCCTGAGGGGGAAGGGACCTCTGGATCAATGTGATACAATCAGCAGACACACGTTGTCCTCTGTACCGCAGAAATCCCCCAAAACTGCAGTACCTCTTCACACCACGGTTGCCTTGACAACGAGGCACAAGCAAACTGTCAAAACCTCCTTTGAGATGTGTTCTTTGCACAGTTCTTCTGTTTGCAATGAGCAACTTTTCACCAACACACTGATTCAGAGTACAACCCAAAGGTGGCGCACAACTATCCAATGCTGCTGTAATCACAGCAAATCAGCTACTGAGAAAAACTCAATGTAAATCTCTCCCCCAGCGGGTGACAAAATAAAACAGCTGAGTGTCTATATGGTCAGGAATGCTGAAACATGTGAATGTTAAACCCATTAATGGTAACAGTCTTCCTATTCTTCATTACTTCAGTTCTAAGTTAATAGGCAAAACAAAGACTCCTTTCTTAACCACTATAGATTCATCTTTTATCTACTTGCTTATTTTATTCTTTTCAAATTGTTTATCTAAGTCGTGTTACAAGCATGGTTAGATTTGTAACAGAATACAAAACTAACTGTATCCAGCGCTATATATTTAAAACAAGTAATCTGACTACAGTTAATGAATATATTTTTGGAACACTTAAAGGAATTATTACAAAATCTAATCTTCATTATTACTAAAACTGAAACCTAAATAAATCATCACGGAACATTTTTCTGTCCTTATTACTTAATTGTTTCAATAAAAACTAAAAACATTGTGAAAACTCCAATTTTTGAGAACATCTCTCAACACTTTTATTCCATCTAAGCACGAATGTTTATGACAAACTCGTCCTATTAATCCCAAACGGTCTTTAATGGTATCTATTGTGAACTTTTCTTAATATTAATTGTAAATGCAACGTATGTTCTCTTTAGAACAAAGACAGGATAGTTGCAGCTGAAACTGGTTAATAGCAATTTTCTGTTAACCTAGATAAGCCTGTTGTTCTTATATCTAGTAAATATATTCATATCTTATGTTACTCATAAAACAATATGACATTTTCCAGAATAGTAGTAACTCTATATAACCTGTACTCTCTCTATACTTCTTCAAACCATCTGACTTTTCTCTCTCTCTTCCTCTCTGCGCCCTGCAGCTGCCGGCCCAAGCTTCTCTCATCAAAACCTCTTTTGTTCTCCAACTGTGTGAGATGGCTTTTAGCCTCGTGCAGCACCTCTGTCATGCTTGAACATTAACAGATTCCCTCTGACAAACTTCCAAAAACCTTCTTTTTACTTTCTACTCCTTCTTCATAAACTAAAAAACACCATTGTGGTGGATCGTTCACGTTTTCAGTTTCCTATCTACTTTAAACAACCATCAACTGAGAGTAACTGTATATGATAACAACTCCTAAATAACCTTACAATATATATTTCTTCCAATGAGTTCGTTATTTCATGTCTAACAAATTCTCCTCTTTCCATGTCGTATTCTAGATGGAAAAATCCACCTATTATATCTAATTTGAATAAAGCCTTACATTTAATGTACTTCATATACTCAGTAAACCTGTTTTTACTTTCCCCTAAGGTTACTGTATGTAATATAATTTTCCTTGAAGTATAATTAAGTACAATCCTTAGTTAATGACAAATACCATAAAATTCACAACGCAATGCAACGGTATCAATCAGTTCTCAAAGACTATGTTTAAATAGCAGCAAATCATTGTTTCTTATTTATTTCAATATATCTACCACTTCAAATCACACCTTGATCTGTTAATTTTCAATGTATTTCAGTCCAACTTCAGATCACTAGAGAAAAAAGCAAGCAGACACACTCCGGGCTGCTGCTGCTGCTCTCGAGAGGAAAAAAGGTGGGGGGAACTCTCACAGACAAATACTGACACCCCCTTCTCTCTCCCCCGCTGTAGCTCTCAGCCTCTATAGGAAAAGGGGGGCTTCTTTCAACAATTAGCACTTCTGCTATCCTTTTATTCAATTTTTTCAGCTTGAACCCACTGTTCTCGTAAGCTCTTAACTCACGCTCCTCTCGTTAAAATTCTCCCTTCATTATGACTTCGTATCTATTCATCTGACTTAGGCTGTTTCTGTTACCAGTAAATATTCACAGAAAAAATTCCCCGTACAGTCTATTCAGCTTTTATTGTTTTATTCCAACAAGTTTAGCGAGCCTCTCAGCGCGCTTCAACACCGTCTTTCAACGATGTGACGCTGACATGGAGTCGTAACCCAGGCTTACAGAACTCTTTATCGTGACGTTTGGCTTTATAGATTCAACCCCACAGAACAAAGGATTAATGAGGTCCGGTCACTTCAAAATTGGTTTTTGAAGTTTGCGTTACTCTCCTTTGGATCACTTATAACATAAATAACTCATCTCCAGCCCCGTCGAGCTGTGGATTAGTTATTTTGAGTCAGTCTGATATGGAGACTTAATACTACCATTTGACTACTCCACACAGTCTAACTGTGGGGACTCTATACCTCCACTTTTCAAGCCCGGGACTTCAATACCCTTCTGGCTTGCAGGAACTCAATATCCTATTCTACAACTAAAACACGTATTTGTATTGTTACCAAAAAAACACTGTAAACTTCGTCTGACAACCCTAAAATTTGGAATATGGTCAAATCACAGGTTTCGAATTAAATCGTGTCTGCTCACCTGGTAGCCTATTGTACAGAGCTCTGTTTTTAGTTGTCAGAAGAAGCCGAGATGTTTAGCCCTGGACTATTCCGTCCGCTTGCTGCTGGTGGTCTCTTCCCCGAAAACACCCCACTCAGACACGTCGGGTCACCATTTGTTGGAGATTTGGAGGATGTTTAAAACCAACCTCGTCTCCGCGTGTCGTTTGGTAAGCTGGGTAAATTCGTAAAAAGGAAGGGATTAAGAAACACCAGAATGCAAGTTAAACAATAATCTTGTTTTAATGATAAAAAGTAACAATACAAATACAAATACAAAGGAAGTACTTCCTGCTCTTCCTCCAATCTCACGGATCTGGTCAGTTTGAAGAAAAGAAGAGGCTGGTCTAAAGAAAACATAGGCTTATATCCAAAACCCCAGGAGGAGCTATGTGGCTGTGGTCCTCCACTTAGAAAAGACAGCCAATCAGCGCGAGCCAGAGGCGACCCTTACATTCGAGATAACAAACCCCTCCTTGCAAGTTTCACATACTTTTGGCATTTTATAAAGATAGTTTTAAGATATAGTTTTTTATAGTTGGATTATACAAATAACACATGTGAGTTACCTTAACCTCAAACAATAATAACAAGAGGAAAACATCAGCTCTGATCTCAAGCAGTTAAAAAGTACCGCACACTCATTTAGCCTGCAGCTCTTCCAGACACTTGAGCTATTGTTCTTTAAGAATATTCCCTGCAGAATCTTTATTTCAAATAAAAGGTTTCACATTGCATATTTCCAGCTTCCTTTACACATACTGCTATTATTAATACAAAGTAATCAACCACACACATATATTTAAAACAAGTAGATTTCCCTGATCATTTGACATGCTGCAAATCTCAGTAAGAATGTCCCCTCTCCCAGCTCTCTCTTCCCTGTCATAAAATCTGCTTCCATTTCATATAGAGTAATAAAACATGTTTAAGCTAATTTCTCCACAATGTTTGTAGCCCTCCAGTACCCACATATGAAAGAATAAAAGCAGAGGAATCAAATAAAACACCAATACAGGAATAGTTGATAAATGATTATACAGGACATCTGATCACAGTAAGAAATACACACACATATTCTCTAGGAAGTGACCCTTGTTATAGGTCCGAATGTCCTGTCCCCTGAAAGTCATGAGTTTTGATTGATTAACAGAAGTTTAATTGTTCTTGTGGCTTAATGGCTTCCCTGAACTTCCCTTCACTCCAAAGTCAGCTTACTAGGAATGAATACATTTTATTGATAAGCTCAAAAGGACGTTTATCTTGGTTACTGCTGGGTGACCCAAGTCTCAAGGCCTGCAGGATGTGTAGGAGATAAACATTAATTCTACAAGACTTTAACTACATTATCTGAAAATGTATCTGGGACTTCCCCTGTTAATTGCAAGGACTATTGATAATTAAAAGAGAGACCCTATGGGGCCTCTTCTTGGTATCTGCTAGGCAGAAGTCACTCAATGCAGAAATCACAAGTTTAACACACATTCTATATAAGGTGACATTAAAATGAATATACCAGATTGAACTTTCCTGCCATAACACGTTACTTTAATACTTCAAATAACTCAAATAATACTTCACTGCCCACAGCTGTTTTATAGAAGGAAATTCCTTCACTTCATGAAAGTGTTTTAACCACACACACCTCTACACACACATGACGGGTGTTATTTTCCCCATAAGGAACAAGTCGCTGCAAATTATCCCGCTTATTACACGGCCAAATTCTCAACAAAGTAACGACATGACTCCCAATATTAATTGAAATACTTTTATGGATTTAGAAAATGTTTTTTATTGATTTAAAAAATAGTTGTATGTATTGATTTAAAAAATAGTTGTATGTATTGATTTAAATTGACATGCATCCGCTAAGAAAAATAGTCCGTTGTTACAGTTTTTTAAACAGTCTGAATGAAACGGCAGCTCTCAGCTGTGTATTTACACAACTAATGGCCCATCAACCACAGCTCTCTCCCCCCCTCCCCCCTTGATCTTTCTTCTCCAGCAGCTAAATTAACGGTAGGTTACTCTGAGTGACAAGCTTACAGTTAGACACAACACTGTCATTGCAAGTGACCCTCAGTAAGTTGACTTTTATGTTCAACTGCTAAATTCATTACTGATAAAAAAGGGCTTCTACTGTACCTAATTACCTTAACACTAGAACCGCCAGAGGTTTTTGTATAGGCCTACCTAAACCTGTCAAATCCCGCTATTAGAATGCAACTTTTAACAACATAGGGTGCTACATAACACACTTTCAGGAAAAGTCAGGGACTGGGAGACTTTAATATTTTATTGAAAAAAAGTTACATTGCACACACAACACACATCACACAAATTGACCCGATTGGCGGTTCTAGTATTAAATAAACTCACTAATTAATGAAACCAGTTCAATACGCATTATTCTTATTCTTATCATTCTTTATGAGCGCAGAAATAGTCTTAAAATCAGATCTGTTTTTTAAATGAAATCTGACGGCAGGCAGTTAGCTCTGATCACCTATGACAAATGCGCCGCACCTAATCGCTGGCCATTCAGCCACAGACACTGTTCGAAATGGGGGGGAGCTAGGAGGAGCTTGGCTCCCCCGAAGAGGGAGGGAGCTCCCCTGAAGGCTGACTTTGAGATAAATAGGGGGAGCCCAAAACAATCGTGCATATTTGTGTCACACAGATTAGAAATGTTGAGTTTCTGTAAATAACAGTTCTTGAAATAAATAATAGTTATTGTTCATTACAGTTTCTGAATATTTGTTTTATATTTGTGAATATGTCTGGGTGTTGCCATCTGTATGTGGCGGCGCTGCATTCTTAATTACGTTGCTATGATTATGGCGGTGATGCCGGCGCGGTATTTGAAATGTTCATATTGATATTTTTTTAACTCTGGCTGTGTAATAAAAAAATATGGCAAAACGAAAACAGCCAAGCGTCACAGCTTTTGGATTCACAAGCAAAGAAGCGAAGGAGTCTAAAAATGACAACGTGAACGGAAAAAAACTTTTAGTTGGCCGGCTGTAAGCGGCGTTAGGGTCGAGTTTGACAGCTCCACACCGAGGGAGAGGCCTGCCGATGCGGAGCCTGAAGAGGCTTCAACAACGGCCACATCCGCCGGCATAGTGACACCGTCTGTATTAGTAGAAGAGTGTTTTTATAGCAATTGATCGCATCCACGCTGCTGCGCCAGTCAACAGAGCGTGCGTGTGACATATTTAGTAGCAGGATGTGCTCGGAAAAATAGGGCTCCCCGAAAGCAAATGGGTAATTCGAAAACTGACAGAGCTCCCTCTATACAAATCAAACTGTAGAAGGTGTGAAAGCACCTATTGTTTTAAATAAATGTCGGAATGTGACCTGTGAGCCTTCTGAATTACCGTGGGACAGCACATTCTAAACTAAAATGTTCAATCAATAAAGTAACATCTTATCTTATCTTAATAATATCTTCATATTAATAATAATAATAAATCATACAGTATGTGTCCGAAAGGGAGCAGGAGGAAGCAAACACAAAAATATACTGCATATTAAAGCAAACGATTGTAAAGGTTAAAGTATGAGCATAACAAATAAAGAAGTGTAATGTAAACATTTACATTATAATTATGATTATTTAATATATAAAGACTATATATTATTGAATTACAAGATTAGATATACTTTAGTTGATCTAAAATATTGATGTGTTAAAATGCTCTTCAAAACACAACTGAAAGTCCATGAAACTTGTCTTTCTGTATTTGTGAATGAAGCGCCATCTCCTGGTTAAAACCTGAAATAGAAAATCTGGCAACGCCCTCTTGGAAAATAGTGGGAGGGCTTAACATTCCTCTATACTGGTCTTTGGCAGGCCGTAGGCAGGAAGCTGTAAGCTGGAGTCCGAAATTCAGTGCTACATCTGTACGCATGAATAATACAAATAAAATGTTAACTAGGTGAAAAAAGGTAAGATACACTTTTAAAACTTGTTGAGAGCTAAAACTAGTATTTGCTGCTGCCTCAAAGAGGAGCAGGGGGGAGAGGAAGGAGAGGAGGGAGAGGAGGGAGAGGCTGATTCAGGAGCCCGGACACACTCACACAATTAAATGAAGCAAAAACAAATAGTTGCAATGTTTTTTCATATTGGACATGGTATGTTATTGGTTATGGCCTTGTTCTTATGATTTTATGATTATTTGCGCTTACGTTTTTTACGGGCCCCCTGGAGGGTCCCGGGGGACGTGGTGCGCACTGGGCCCTTACAGGGTTGGAGGGCTCTCCTCGCCTGCCTGGGGGCAGGAGGGGAGAGCCCTCCACACTATAGTCCACACACACTCTGCACGGGGTCAGTTTCTGAATGTGGGGGACATGGGGCACTTGCGCTCTCCCCGTGCTCCTTAGGGACTCGGGAAAGGTGGTGCATAGTGAGCCCATACAGGGCTGGGGACTCTTTCCGTCTGCCTATGGGCGGACGGGTGGGAGCCCTTAGCACTGTTTTCCGAGCACACTTTTCGCGAGGTAAGCGCGTCAGAGTGTGCTCTGTCAGCCGCAGCCCAGACTTCTCCACGGTTATAACCGAGGGAGAGGTGAGTGAGGTGCAGTGGCTGCTAACCAGAAAGCCGGTCAGGGGCAGTGAGGTGGAACGGTGTTGTTGGACGACAGCGCGTGTATACATTGGGGCTCCACCCACTGTACCCATAGAGTTCAGTAGAGGGCAGAGCCTGTGAAAGATATAACGAGGGGTTACATATGGTCTTAAAATCAGATCTGTTTTTTAAATGAAATCTGACGGCAGGCAGTTAGCTCTGATCACCTATGACAAATGCGCCGCACCTAATCGCTGGCCATTCAGCCACAGACACTGTTCGAAATGGGGGGGAGCTAGGAGGAGCTTGGCTCCCCCGAAGAGGGAGGGAGCTCCCCTGAAGGCTGACTTTGAGATAAATAGGGGGAGCCCAAAACAATCGTGCATATTTGTGTCACACAGATTAGAAATGTTGAGTTTCTGTAAATAACAGTTCTTGAAATAAATAATAGTTATTGTTCATTACAGTTTCTGAATATTTGTTTTATATTTGTGAATATGTCTGGGTGTTGCCATCTGTATGTGGCGGCGCTGCATTCTTACTTACGTTGCTATGTTATAACCGAGGGAGAGGTGAGTGAGGTGCAGTGGCTGCTAACCAGAAAACCGGTCAGGGGCAGTGAGGTGGAACGGTGTTGTTGGACGACAGCGCGTGTATACATTGGGGCTCCGCCCACTGTACCCATAGAGTTCAGTAGAGGGCAGAGCCTGTGAAAGATATAACGAGGGGTTACATATGGTAACCCTTGTTATGTAGGAACAGACGGAGCCCTCTACTCGGGGCACTGTCTGTCCTATACTGCTCGCTGAAGAGAGGTGTAGGATGACAGTCAGGAGGCGAGGCCTCCTTTTATACGGTGAGATGCGCGCGCATTCAGGTAGGCCCACCCCGGGGCCGGCTACGTATAGAAGTCTCAGTAGGTGAATGCTTGCATGATAAGGTATTACCCATAGAGTCCAGTAGAGGGCTCCGTCTGTGTTTATATGACAAGGGTTCCATACGTAACCCCTCGTTATGGTCAATGGAGTGTAGATTATGGAAGGTGATGTTTCTGGGTGGGCAGGGGTTTCGGGTGGGGGAGGCAATGGTTAATTGTATGAGTTTGTGGTCGGAGAGGGGACATGGGCAAGGGTGGAGGTCAAGCACTGGGAGGTTGGTAGAGCAGACGAGGTCAAGGATGTGTCATAATTAGGGCTGTCAAACGATTACAATTTTTAATCAGATTAATCACAGCTTAAACATTTATTAATCATGATTAATCACCATTAAAACTATGTCCAAAATATGCCATTTCTTTATGTATATTGTTGTGAGAATGGAAAGATAAATGAAAGAAGGCGGATATATCCATTTAACATACAGTATGTATGTTTATTATAACATTGTTCTGTGTGTCAAAATGAAAGACGGCACCTATCAATGATCAAACCGTGTGGTCTTATTTCTATCAACACGGGGGGGGGGCTAGTGGAGTACTTTGTGACCACAGAGCGTGAACGTTGTGATCAGCTGTTTTAGCGCAGTTCTCCAGTGAAGGGGGGGAGTCTCCCTCCGCAGCCAGTTGGCGTAGTTTTGGCACAATTCCGTTGTACAGACCGACGTTAACAGCAGCCCTGTCTGTGCACACGGAGACCGACTCTGTCGTCCGGGGATCTAACCGCCTTCTGGAAAAGCTTCACAATTAGGTCGGTACGCAAATGCGCTTTGTGACACAAGTGAAGGTACGCATTTCAGATTGTTGCCGCGCATGCGTACCTGCATACCAGTATGTGCACCCCTGTTCTACAGCAAAAGTATTCTCCGTCGGGACTTCCTGCAACAACACCACGCCGTTATCTTTAGGGGTGCACCGAATGGGAAATTCTTGGCCGAATACGATACCGAAAATAGGAAACAGTTGGCCGAAAACCGAATGCCGAAAGGCCGAATATGATTAATAGAAATATATATATATATACATATACATATATATATATATATATATATATATATAATGTATACATTTTTTACCAATGTTGTTCAGCTGCTTGATTATGGAAAAATACATGATTATGGCAAAACTTAACTTAAATAATAATCACTATTATGGGTCCATAAAACATTTATTCAGCACTTTTGAATGCATACAGTACATTAATTCCAAGTCAAGTGTATTTTATTTTTCTCTGTAGGATAACTACAACAAAGTGCATTCAGAACAAAGCCAAGGTGCTTTAAAACTGCATAAACATCTAGGCCAGTAGGCCTACAACAAAATAGTGTAAATAAAGACTGGAACAGCCAGGCCTTCAACAACAACAAATGCACCTATAAGTGCATGCATACAAATGTGCAAACTGGATAAATCCACATGAATGTAACTATTTACAAATGAAATTACAATTGAATTTCAAGAATCTGTAAATAAGGATGTCTGTCCTCATAAGAAAAAGTAGTAAACATTGTATAAAGATACATAAAGTATCTAACGTAAGTAAAACTGGATACAAAATCCACAATAAATTACAAATTAAATTACAATTTCAAGAATCTGCAAATAAGGTGGTCTGTCCTCATGAGCAATGTAAACAACATTGTATCATTTAGATACCGAAAGTACAATATATTGAACACTGTGCTGCTGTCATTTTCCCCTAATGATAACCTGAGATGTTGAATTATAACTCACAATGAAAATTGTTCAGGAAAGTGGATATAGAGTATACATGTAAAACTAGATAAACTTATGATAAGCCAGCCTTGTCTACTTATTAAGGAAAAGTGGGAGGTTCTTTTTAATGAACATTAGCTTCTCTGCTTTATCAGCCATAAGTCTGTTCCTCTTCTCATCAAGCACATGAGAGGCAGCGCTGAACAGTCTCCCGCTGTCAGTGCTTGTGATTTGATCTTACTCCGCATATTTGTCCGGGTGTTTTGATTTCAAGTGGTGGAGTAATCCTGAAGTGGTGAAAGTCTTTGCAGTTACACCCCCTCGAGAAATGTCAGCTGAACACGTTTTACAAATCGCAATCCGCGCCTCTTTCTCTGATATTTTTAAATATCTCGAAGCGGCAGACATGTTGGCTGTGAGCCAGCAGCGAGCATGGTCGCGCGCCGTGCTTGTCGCCGCGTTTTGACTACGTCATCACAACAACACGTTAGCTTACCAACGTAACCCTGTTCTCTGACATTCGGTGATATTTTTTCGGTGCTCGAACCCTTTCGGCCGAAAGCCGAAAGGTCCTTTTTAACCATTTTCGGCCGATAATCTTCGGCGGCCGAATATTCGGTGCATCCCTAGTTATCTTGATTCTGATTGGCCAGAAGACATTATCAAAGATGTTCTATTGAGAAGACGATCACTACGTGAAAAAAGTTTTCAAAACCGTTTCTTGTCTTCGGTATTTCCAGACAAGTGGCTACTGAAATCAATCTTACTAACTGCTGTCTGTGCAATTCTCGGCGTGAGTTGGCGGACTTTATTTTGCTTACTTTAACATCATTTTTCATGGTGGGGCTAAGCCATTTCTTGGTATGGGTGTAGCCTACCCCAGCCATACCCTGGCGCTGCCACTGGTCAACACACTCTCACTCCATAAACGTCCAGAAGCAACGCTTGGTCAGGGTCCCGAGGCGTGCAGTTGGGACGCTCCTAGGCTCCTTCAGCTTCATAAAGGGACGCAAATAGCTTTCAACTGATTGCAATGTATTCCCATCTGCGGCGGGATTTGACGCTCATGGAAGCACGGCATTCATTTGTGTCGGCTGTCCTTAAAGGCAATGTGAGCTTCCATTCCCATTGGATAACAGAGAACTGTACACCAGGAAGTAAGTATTCTCCTTACTGTCAATTGATTTGACAGTGATATCTCCACTACTCATCCACTCAAAAACACCAGATTATCCTTGTTGATTAAACGACATTGATAGGATAGGAACATTTTCTTGTTGCCCCAGCTGGTCGACACCTCTTTTAGCAGAAACAAAGGCTACATTAATGTATTAAATCAATGTTAATCCAGGTGGATGTGGAATTAACGGACGTGATGTTGTGTGATTGCGTTGCCAGGCAACAGCTTCGGTTCATGTTAATTTACAAACTCTTCAACTACAACCGTAGTTATATTTAAAAACATGTTAGAAGGCCTCACAAAATACTTTAATGTAAATTAAAATTGAAATGTGAAGGAATGTGTGTACAACAAAATACATCCTTACGAAATACGAAACCGGAAACAGGCGGAGGCAAGATCCTCAGCTCGATTTAGCCGCAAAGCATGTTGGGATTTGGTGTTTATAAAATGTGAAATCCGAAAACATATTTTAAAAATAAAATAATCCATTATTCCGAGTGTGCTTGCTTTTCTCTTTGAAAGTCATCACATGACGGCATTGTAATACACGGTTCGGCTGCATTAAATATAAATATCTGCCGTAGTTGTATATTTATAGAGCCCTGATGAGAAACATGAGGGCTTTGTAGAGACAAACAGGAGGAAATGCCGCCAAACTGAAAACGTGACGTGGATCCTAAATATATCAGCAGTTAAACAACATATTACATTTCTTTTCACACAATACGCCTCTTTGCAGTATCAACAATAATTCGGCTGACTTTTATATTTGATCCAATTGGTAGATTGACTGTATTTACACCATAACGGTGCACAGCTGATAGAAACGGGCACCTAGTGGTTAAAGCGCGTTATTGTATTATTATTATTATTATTTTTTGTGCTAAACCTCTCTAAAAAGGTAAAATGTCACTTGTTTTGCATCAATCTTGATACAGGGTACTTATTATATGTTGTACTTTGGATTCCTAAAGCTTTTAGTCTACCTTACCATCGTCCAAGGGTAGTTTTCACTATAAGTACAAAATACTTTTGGGACGGACACTATCATTTAAAGTTTTTTACCATGTTCAATCTGAATTTTCTTTAAAATAAAAAACATCTATATTGATTCTGACTTTTTTACATCCAACTCACAGTTTTATCATTACTTTGAGAAAAAAGATTATTAATTTAACCCTTTTAGAAGGGAAGATATGGTAATTTGTTTTGGGAATGTCATTTTCGAACCTGAGACCTGAAAAACAGGTTGATCTCAATGTTTGCATTCTTATACCATTTTGTACAATAATTATAATGCATAAGTTCAAACGAACTAAAACTTCCAGTTGATTAATAACGGTATCTAACTTGAGTTTTTATTATATCAAAAACCTGTTGAAATACTGTTATTTTTACTGTCCCCAAAAAGCGCGTCGGCAGCCTCCAGGAATGCTTCTTTCACAACTTCGCCATCTTTGAAAGACTCCATGTGTTTCGCAAGAACGTGACTGATACGATAAGATGCTATGGTAGCAGCCTTGCTCTTGTTGTTGGGCCTGGTGAAAATGGACTGCTGTGCATTTAGCTGTCCTTTCAGGTCCCTCCCCTTTTGGGAGCGTAGGGCAGAATTAGGAGGGAATTCCGTCGCGTAGCGTTTGTGCACTGTTTTGAAATGCCACTCCTAAATTACCCTTCTTCGGTAAAGCCAAGCTCGCATTGCAGATGAGACAGATGGGCTTTGGAATAGATACAAAAATAATCATCCTCCCACTCGGAGTGAAAATGATATATTTTGGGCTTTTTTCTTCTGCCATAATTGCGGTCTTGTGTGTGTGCGGACCATAGACTGTATATATAAATGGACGTAGGGTCCGTGACGTCACCCATAGGATTCTGCAGAGTTGCAGAGAAGCCCTTAGTAGGCGGAGTCGGCCACTAACGGCTCGACAGTGACGTCAGAGGTCAACTCCCGCCTTCTCCAGCCTGCTCCAAATAAGGGCAAAGAGGCGGAGCGGAGGCGAGACATGCTGCCACCGAGCTGAAAGTTCCAGAGCTAGCTGAGGCTATCAAGCTAAGCTAACATGCTCCCCATCTGCACACTGCCGTGGCATTTTACGTTTCTAAGGTAAGCGGACATGAAACTATTCAGCAAAACTATAAATAATAATCTAAGTTATTGAGTTTTTAGCATAATACTTCAGAATCTTAAAATCCCTTAACGTTTGTATGCAATTGTGCTAAATTCAACACTGGAATCCAGCAAATATTAATATGTTTGCATGACATTAGTTATTTATATTTTGATATCACTTAATTATACGTTTAATACATTTAAGTCAGTTTAAGGTACATGTGATGGTAGCTAGTTAGTGCTCTTACCTGTGAGGCCTCCTCCAAACAGCATAATAACCAGACTGTATCATTAAAACTAAGTACCAGTTCTAGATCCTTGACTTTAGACAAACAATTCAAAAGACAACATGTACCAATCTTTATTTGAATGTGCCTTTTAACCTGATATATTAGTTATACAGTAATAGTATTGACAATCTAAAAAAACTGAGCAACTCAACAGTCAACTTTATGTTTGTTATTGTCTAAAGCATTTTGTTATTTTCATTTTTCCCCCTCTCATATTCAGTGTTGACGGATTGAGACAGCGTGGTCTCCAGAAAGCTGCAGAGACTTCAGGGAGAAACCTCCGTGTGATGGACGTCCTGTCTGTTTGTTTGGCCCGGACAGGACTGAGGGTCTTTCCTCTGCAAGGAGGACCTGGTCTGATGGAGGAGCCCATGATGGGCAAAGCTGATACCAACTGCACAGGCCTAGTCTGTCACTTTATTTGACTAAATGTGTTTACTTTAATAGTTTTACACCTTCTGTCCATATGTGCTTCTTATTTAAAACATGTTTGATTAAGTTTTGGTTCACACTTCAATAAATTGTATTTGTATTTGCACTCCTTTCGTCCATTATTCTTACTGAAAATGTTAGATTACACATTCACATCTGACTGAAGATTGGCCCCATTTATTTGTGACGTTGCAAACTCTGCGGTACAAGGCACAAGTGATGTGAAGCTCATAAAACGAGGCAAATAGAAATAATCAGCGGATGGAGTGTAGATGTGGAAATAGGTGCATTCGATCAGCTGACTGTTTTTACAATAAAAGTAGTTTCTTAGTGTACTGGTCTTAAAATCTCATAACATCAGCTTTTAATGTTCCTCTTGGATGTTCTTCTTGACCCTCAGAGAAGGAGAAAATGCCGTGTCTTTCAGGCATGTCCTTTCCTAACAAAAATTACAGGAAACATAAAACATATTGCAGAACAAGTGTGTTATTTATGAAAGCGGTGTGTTTGTGTGTTTAGGGGCTGTAGATATAATTATTTTGTAATTGTAATGTTTTTTTTTTATTTCAACAGTGAGCTACAAAGACAATCAGATTATGAACGAAAAGTATGAAGTTCGTCAACATTGAAATATATGTTATTTTCAAAATAATATTTAACTGTTATCAAAATGTAGTGCAACTGTAGAAGCTTGCTCTGTTGCCTCACTGAAAGAATAACTTTTACCACGTTTTTTACAGACAATATTGAGAGATAAATAGTAGCAGTTCTCATTATGTGTTAAATATCTTTGCCTTCAATACATTAAATTAGAAAGCTGACAAAATCCTATTGCTTGTTAACATCTAAATATAACTTTTTGCACAGAAAAACCCCTCAACTTCACTGGTGTGTAGGTGATCTAGTATTGTTTAATGGAAAGTATTTCAGTGTATTAAAGTCAATACTTCATTTATTTAAACCAATATCTTTCTTGATTCTTTGTACAGTATGAAAAAAATAGTATTTGTACCTGTGCTGAAGTTCACTGCTGTGAGGAGTCCAGTTCTGTCTCTCACTCTCTGGTCCAGCCTGTCTTCATCACCTGGACACCTTAAACAAACAGATATATATGTAAAGTACCATGTGTACAAACAATATAACTGATTATCTTCTGTTGAACATGTTGGATTGTGTATTGTCCGAGTCAGGGTCCTTTTTATTTTACTGTAACTTTGGAAGTTGTGTTACCAATGCTTGCTGTTTATTTTATACCCATTTGGTAATGCAATTAATAAAAACTACAAGCTTTGGGTTCGTTCCTCAGATGACTGTGATGTTAACCTGTAAGCTCAATAATGAACTCCAGCTCAACCAACCATATTGTAATATCTAAGTAATCATCTTGAAATATGACATTAATAATTGTAATATACACACATCCAGGGCCGGCCCTGACCAATTTGCTGCCCTAGGCAAGATTTTAGCTGGCGCCCCCCCCCCCAAAATGCAGACACTCACTATGACCTGCGCATGCATGCACGGTTGTTGCATGACCACCAAAACTAAAATATATGGCCACAAGATGTGTGTAAATGTATTTAGTATCCTACCCATTTGAACATGATTTAAGTGGGGGGTGGACCTAACCTCCTCTTGGGGGGTCCGGGGGCATTTTTTTTTTTTTAATATTGAAGTTAAAAGCATCAATCTGGTGCACTTTGAGAGCAACATTAAGAGATCTATGGATACATCTCTCAACACCCAGATGAAACAGAACTGTAAGCAGATTTTCTTTTTATTTATGGATATTTTACAAATCACTCCCCTTTTAAACTGTATTCTATTAATAACAACTTTTTTTTACTGTCATATAGTATTTTATACTATAAGAGAATAGATGAAAATCTATTCTCTTATTTTTTTATAACTATAATGATCATTTAAAGGTGTGCCTTTACCTCACTGAGCTGAGGTTATCAGAGCCTCTCAGTCTTTCAGGCGAGAGCTCTCTAAAGCTCTCCCCCCGCGGCCGCTTACACAGTAAATTCCAGTGTTAATAAAAGCTGCATACGTTTTTTGGGAGTTTGATTTATTTTAAATTAACACAAATACAAAATGAAAACCTATAATTGCACACTAAAACCATGATTTCAAAAAAAGAACTATTTCACATGAACCTCTGGTTTTTACTGGGGCTGGGGCGGTTCAACTTGATTGGGGGGGGGGGGGGGTGCGCCATAGTGTATGGGCGCTGTACACAATATAGGCGTAGTTCTGTTAGTATAAGATAATAAGATGTACTTTGTTGATCCAAAATCGGGAAATGGTGTTGTTATGAAATAGAAAATAGAAAAATATTTTTTAAATTTCTAACTTTTTTTTTTTTTTTCAATTTTCGGCGCCCCCCATTGATTGATGCGCCCTTAGCATTCGCCTATACTGCCTATGCCAAGGGCCGGCCCTGCACACATCTTATTGTGAGGTTGATTTCACATACACTACTTCGACATTAGCTTGTCTACATACTTGAGCATAGCCAATTTAAATTAACCTTAGTGATGCATACAGTTCCTACCTAAATAATAATCATCTCTCTAAGTTACAAGGATGACCTTATTTTATCAACCTCAAACAGAAGCCGTTTGTTGTACAGTATTATCCCACTTAACACTTGTCTATTTCGTTTTAACGTTTATATATAGTCTATGATTTTAACTTGGAGGCTACTATTAGCATCGTTAGCACCGATGTAGCTACCACTCGCTTACACGCTAACCCAAGCCGAAACATTAATTACGTAGCTGATTAAAATCATTAACACAGAAATAAGTACTCGAATTTCACTTTCCGCAAAACCGCATTCATGCACCGTCTGTTTCAACCGCAGAGCGAGTCACAATAGTCCGATATATAAGCATGAAGAACAAACAAACACGGCCGGGGGCAAGTTGTGTTCCCTGGATGAGCTGAGCAGGCAGAGTGCCTGCCTGTAGCTTCATGGAGCAGCTAGCAGAGAGACAAGAAGCTAGCAGCAGCAGTCACTTCACAGAGCCGTCACTCAATGTGACCACGCCCTAATTTATGCAAAAACGTTAAGACCTAATATAAATAAAAGGGTCGTGTTAGAAAACAATTCACTCACAGATCCATAATCATGAAGGTAGAATCTAACTATATTCATAATAATATTTATTGCATCCATGGGTAGAAACATGTTTTTTTCTGCTGTAAAGTTGGGCATTTTAACATGGGGGTCTATGGAAATTGCTCCTTTCTGCAGTCAGTCCCTATCGGCCAATATATGAACTGCAGTGTGTGCCACTTCCGTATTGGCGTCCCGGCTCTTCCACAGAGTTTGCCGCTTGGTGCGGACTGTCACTCCTGTTGACACGGACAACGTCAGCGAAATAGTGCCCACTACCCACCAGCCACGCCCCGATACATGGTGTTACGCCGGCCAATCACAAAGCTTTGATGCACAGGTAGAAAACCAGAGCGTCCTTCAAAGTGGCAATCGGGTGTGACAAATGTGTCCAGATCAGAACACGAAAGCCACAGAATAGTTAAAAAACTGTAGCAGTAGAGAATGGTCAGAAACGGGTAGATTAACACAGAGAATGACGAGATTTTTTTTGGACAGAGAAGCGGCGAACAGGCAGCGCCAGCGTCCTCTCACATCCGATGCAGTCTCTCTTACTCTCTCTTCCCCTAGCTCTCCAAAACATCTGCAGGAAACTTCTCTTGTCCTTTGATGTTGACAAAACGCCAGAGATGTCACAGCCGAATTAAAAAAATGTATAAAATCATCTAAAATATGTGGTTAATATCAGTAAGTATTAATGCACTGTCACTCTTGTGACTCTACACTGTGTATAAGTAAGGGGTGTCAAACTCATTTTAGTTCAGGGGCCACATACAGCCAAATTTGATCTCAAGTGGGCGAGAACAGTAAAATCACAGCATTATAACCTAAAAATAACTGTTTTAGTGCTGAAAAAGTTTACATTTAATGAACTATCTTTTTATAAAACATTATGAACAACCTGACACTTCTTAAGAGAAATTTGAGTAATTTTAACAATCTTCTGACCGTCAGTTTGTAATTTAGACATGTGCATTACAACGTACAGATCACAGTGTATCCACAAAGGCACAAAACATTTAGTCACCGGTATCTGGAACTGAACAATGTCATTTTTTACTTTATGATCAAAACTTTTAACTTAATTTCCACATCTGTGTAGTAATCCTGACACACCACCATACAAGCTAAAGTGGGAACTATTAAAGAAGAAGGTTAACTTATCCCTTGCCTTGCTAATTTATCAAATGTTTACATACAAAATACATTAAAGATGTGAAAGCTGCAGGTAATGTCTTGACTTTTCAAAGTCATCCCGCAGGCTAGATTGGACCCTAAAGTGGGCTGTGTGTTTGACCCCCTGGTCTAAAGTGTGTGTGCTCTGTCAGGTGTGATGTACCTGCAGTACGGGGAGCAGACTCAGCAGGTCGGGCTGCCGGCGGAGCTCAGTGGGGAGGACGCCCTGTGGGCTCTCTTTGTCTCCGCCTTCCCTCAGCAGCTCACCGTGAAGATGCTGCAGTCTCCCAACATGGCCATCTACATCAAAGACACCAGCCGCAGCTTCTACTACGACCTAGAGGACATCAGGTGAGGCAAATTGTTTCACAGAGGCCTGGGCCTAACATTCAAAGGGCTTTTTGTTGAATATATCTTTGGTCTATGCATTTTGGTCTTTTACCACACCCAGTCAGCATTGGGCTCTGATATTTCCCTGATCCGGTCATAATCATAAACTAGAGAGCATTTTGTTATCACCCTTCAAAACTTCCTTTGACTCTATATTTAATTTATCCTATGGATAAAATAGGTAACTATAAAATGCATTTCCTGCTGAAAATGCGTGCGAATGCTGTAAGCTGCGCAAATTTGTTGCTGAATTTAGCTGAAAATGTAGAAAAAGATGAATATTTTTAATAGTTGAATAGTGACTGTAGCTGCTTTTAGGTAAATCTAATAAGTGTGTTGCTGAACGTAGCGTAAAAATGTAGAAAAGTGAAATTATTTGAATTAAAATGGTTAATAAGCCCCAAGGTCCCTGCCGGCGGGGACCCTGTTTTTTTTTTTCAAGGACACTGTGTCTCAGGGGATTTTAATATTGAAGAACCTATTAATGTGTTATACCAGATTAACGGAAATAATCTCAGCTAACTGACGATATAAACCATTTTTACCAAAACAAAACACAAGTCTCATAAGAAGCATCTAAATGACCCCTTAGCGAAAAATGCTAACGGACATTGGCACAGAACTCAAGATAAAAGTACCCTTATTACTTATCGTAGCTGCACATACAAGATATCCGATTAAAGCTGAGGTTCCACAGATTATTTAGGTATATAGTATCATCACTGAGTGGTCCGAACTTGCGACAGGGGAAGCAAAGATAGACATCACAACACGTACCTTTACGTAGCTTCTAGGGAGATCGTCTCACCGTAGCTGTTAATCTGATCAAAAGACGTGTTCAATGGCATTAAAACAAGACAAAACGCGGCTGAATCGGTTAATCCATAGGTTGATAAAGTTTCTGGGCAATAATTGGAATTATTTATAATCCATAATTCAATTTTTATGTAAAAATCGCAGAGCAAAAGTTAGCTGCTAATGGTAGCCACCATTGCGGCAGTATAATACACACACATGACCAAATAAGGACTATGTGGGAGTTCCCCTCGATGCCATTGGCTCTGACGGTTAGAAAGAGATGTCACATGTCAAATCCAGCAGGGGGAGCCAGAGATATGAAAAATCCACCCAAATGGCCCCAGAAGAGGTTTTTTTTGCTAAATCTGTCTAAAAAGGTCAAATATCACTTGTTTTGCTTCAATCTTGATACAGGGTATTTATTATATGTTGTACTTTGGATTCCTAAAGCTTTTAGTCTACTAACCCATCATCCAAGGTTAGTTTTCACTATAAGTACAAAATATGTTTTGGACGGACACTATAATTTACAGTTTTTTTACCATGTTCAATCTGAATTATTTTTTAAATAAAAAACATCTATATTGAATCTGACGTTTCTACATCCAACTGACAGGTTTATCATTACTTTGAGAAAAAATATTATTAATTTAACCGTTTTAGAAGGGAAGATATGGTCATTTGTTCTGGGAATGTCATTTTCGAGCCTGAAACCTGAAAAACAGGCTCGGGGTTTAACAGGTTAAAGCTCAAATGCATTGCACTGAATGTTAGAAAACTTAAAAGTGAAAAGTTAAACTGGAAGAGGAGGAACTATTGTGATGAAGCATAATATTTAAGAGAAAAGTTTGAAAAGGTATAAACAACAAAAGTTATAGCCAACCCACTCTCACAAAAAAACTTGTAATAACTACGTTGGTCCACAACTTGGGACGTAGTATTTCTACAAAAACGCCTCTGAAATTGTAAGATCCCTACGTTTTATTTCACCATTCATTCCAATGGCTACGTCACGTGATCTTCAAATTTCTCCCTGCAGAAAAAAAAAACATGGCCGAACTTCGTTTTATTCTCGGTGGAAAATGCCTATTTTAAGGTTAGTTTGGCCATTAAATTGTGTTTTGATGTCATTTGATGCGAGAAATATGAGTTGTTATTTCAGATTATGTGTGCAGTGGATGCACATGATCTTTAGTTTGCTAGTTATTACGAAGATTACTTCAGGAAATTGTGTCCATTCAACATTTTCATTGTTACCAAGGTGGTTGCTAGGTACGCTTGTATCGATATTATTTCTGTTATGTTGTGTAACTGTTTAATGATGTTATCTTTATTGCTACCCCCTTCCCCGTCAATGTACATTGTTGGTCCACAGCGCAAACATATTAGTTTAACCAAATCCGCATCTAAAATTGTGGCATAGATACGTTATTTTCCCCTGTGCAATTCTCCATTTACTCAACAATAACACATAATTATCCTCGTGTTTATTTATTTGTTTGATTAATAAACACAAGTTGGAGTCCGTCAGGACCAAGGGTCGGAGCAGCTCATTTGCTTTGGAGAATATTACACCCGGAAGTAAGTATTCTCTCCGCTTCGCTTGACAAACCCCGTGGTAGTCCTCAAGCTCTGTGATTGGATGTTTGAGTGTGCTCCGAGGGTTACGCCGAGCGTCGAACAGCACTTGAAATGGGATGGAACCACGGCAGACTGTCCAAAACTGGATTTGAACGGGTCCACCCCGTCCCCCCGTCCCCCACCCCGTCCCCAGAACTACACATGCTGGCTATTGTGTTTCGCAACATGTTCTCTATATATGGCACGTCTCTACTGGGAGTTGTAGTTTTAAAAGACGTTTTTGTATTTCCCATAATAAGAAGTTGCCAGTATTAAACTGTGTACATCCGTGGAGGTTTAGGGGATAGGAAACACTCAAATTTAAAACATATAAATAATAAATGGGTGAAAATTGCTTGTGCCCATAATGGGCAGCATTAATATATATCCACATGCCAGCTAAGGTCAGAAAAGCTTTATTTAACAGCTGGTCTTATGTCTGTGTCCCCTCCTGTTGATAATTGATAAGCCTGAAACATGCACTTGTCAAGGTTCAGAGGCAAATTTTGCAAATATGGCAGTAGCCATCGATCATCTTTTATTGGCCAGGATGGTTTAGAGATGTTACAGTATGGGTCAAGGAATGTGTGGATTGTGCTTCGCGTAAGACTTCAGGAAGGCTGCCATGTGCTCCGTTACAGCCATCAGTTATGGCTAGACCATTTGAATGGGTGGCACTTGATATCCTTGGTCCTCTCCCAGAGACGGCTAGTAAAAATAAGTACATTCTGGTTGTTGGTGATTATTTTTCAAAGTGGACAGAGGCTTTCCCACTCCCCAATCAGGAAGCACGCATCATTGCCAAGGTTTTGGCTGAAGCATGGATTTGTCGCTTTGGTGCCCCACGCAGTATCCACTCAGACCAAGCACGCAACTTTGAGTCCACACTCTTTAACCATTAAAATAAATGTAGTAAAAATACCAGGTTAACCTCAAAGAAAGCCTCCGGATTATAAAAGACCCCCATCACCCCAGCCACAAACTGTTCTGTCTGCTGCCGTCTGGTAGGCGGTACCGCAGCATCCGGACTAAAACCACCAGACTCAGGGACAGTTTCATCCCACAGGCCATAAGACTATTAAACACCTGAAGTTTGAAACAACATCCATAAAATTCATCTGGCTGCTACTTAGAAATTATTTGTCTAATATATCATATTCCAATCACTTGTATATCAGGGGTAGACATTAAGGGTAAAATGCCACTGGCCCTCCGGGCCGGTGGAATTGTATTGTCACTGGCCCCACCATTGTAACCACTGGCCCGGAGCATTCGTCCAAAACAAATCGACTTATAATGAAAAAAATTAACACATTTGTTGCAATAGTAATTTATGCACTAACTACATTACTACTTGTACTCCAACATTTGAATCACCAGTTCTTCCTCATTTTCCTCAATTGTTCATATTTGGTTTATTAAAATAATGATATTGTGGTCATTGTTAAAAAATGTATGCTATTATTATGAGTATTATTTAGGGCCGGGACTTTAACGCGTTAATTAAGATGAATTAATTACACAAACATTAACGCGTTAAAAACATTAACGCATTTTAATAGCACTTATTTTTGCCCTGCGGAACGTTTCTCACTGGATGAGTTTCAGGCGTACCGATTATGCTGGAGCACCAACTAACGGTCATGACTTCAGACAACAATAAACCACAGTGAACAATAGTCAAACATGAACGAAGAAGCTGATGAGACCGCTTTGGTTGGCCCCGTGGATGGGAAATGTTGTTTTAAAAAACGGAAGGATGGAAGCGTCGATAAGAGCACGGTTGTATGCAAATTATGCAAAAAAGAATTCGCATATCACCGCAGCACATCAAGCCTCAAGTATCACCTCAATGCAAAATATATAGCAGCTAGCGTGGAAGCTAGCGTGGACGTTAGCCCGACTCCGAGTACAAGGACCAACACCATACTTGCCCTCAGAAATCGGGAGCATTTCAAAATGCGAAATTGGGGGGGGGGGGGGGTTCTAGTGGATCGCTGGAGCTATTAGATTAACATTAACATGCTTATTGTAGTTGTAAGTGCACTGCCTTGCGGCCTGTAGCACCGTCCTTGATGGAGCATATGTGTGGACTGGACCTGCATTTTACAGGACAGGAGTGAGCAGAGAGTAGAGTAGTTGTCGATTCTTGTTCTGTTTTCTGTGAATATCTGCTTCACCCTCTCAGACTTTGAGTTGCGCGCGCTACTAAAGAGACGTGTTACCATGGAAACCAAACAATGGTGTAGCTGTATTAAAGTCCGAGTGGAAACAGTCGTGTGTAAATCTGATTTTGTCAGAAATCGGGAGAAATGCGGGAGAAATATGACCCCGGGAGGAAACCGGGAGAGGGCAATGAAATCGGGAGTCTCCCGCGAAAATCGGGAGGGTTGACAAGTATGACCCACACCCAACCCACACTCAACCAGATGACTGGTTTCAGGGCCAGGATAACTAAGTCCACGTCTGAAAAAATAACCAGCTCACTGGATTGCACTCGACTGTAGACCACTTGGAGTGGTAGAAGATAAGGGGCTGCAAAAGGTACTACAGATTGCATCGTCTGACACAACATATGAGCTGCCATGCAGAAAGACAGTGACAAAAAGAATCCAGCAGCTTTATGACAATGAAAAGGAAGATAAAGAGAATTTATTGGAGAAAGCCGAATGTGTTGCCCTGATTGGGGATCATTGGACCTCGGTAAGCAATTAAATTACCTCTGTGTGACGGCACACTTTATTGACATCTTCTCACTGTTCTCAGGTCAAATATTTATATGTGATTAAAAATGCGATTAATTTCGATTAATTAATTACACACCTCGAATTAATTAGATTAATTTTTTTAATCGAGTCCCGGCCCTAGTATTATTATTTGTATAATGCGCTTTCTGCTTTCCTGTCATTAGGAGTTAGACATGTAATGGCTGTGTTTAGATTAGATTAGAACCTTCATTATCCTAAACTGCTGGGACATTTCCCTATAGCCAATACCTTTATATTTTCTACTCTTCACTTACTTGTCAGCATAGGTCGGCATTGATGTACAGAGCCGACAGAAGACCTTGTTTATATTGGCATCATATTGAGAGGTGCAGCCAGTGACGCGTCCTAAAACCAGGAAGTAAGCTGCTGGTTCCCTCGACAAAATGCAATGGGATTTCGTTTTATAATCTTCGAATCATAAAATCGATAGATTATAAAAGGGTTTTAGGACGCGTTACAGTGTGGCTAAAATCTTCTCTCCCTCTTCTTCTCATACTCCCTGTAACTCTCCTTTAACTCCTCCGGTGACTTTCTTTTACAGATGTAGCACTGAATTTCAGACTCCAGCTTACAGCTTCCTGCCTACGACCTGCCTAAGACCAGTATAGAGGAATGTTAAGCCCTCCTACTATTTTCCAAGAGGGCGTTGCCAGATTTTCAATTTCAGGTTTCAACCAGGAGATTGCGCTTCATTCACAAATACAGAAAGACAAGTTTCATGGACTTTCAGTTGTGTTTTGAAGAGCATTTGAACACATCAATATTTTAGATCAACTAAAGTATATCTAATCTTGTAATTCAATAATATATAGTCTTTATATATTAAATAATCATAATTATAATGTAAATGTTTACATTACACTTCTTTATTTGTTATGCTCATACTTTTACCTTTACAATCGTTTGCTTTAATATGCAGTATATTTTTTGTATATTTTTCTGTTTGCTTCCTCCTGCTCCCTTTCGGACACATACTGTATGATTTATTATTATTATTAATATGAAGATATTATTAAGATAAGATAAGATAAGATGTTACTTTATTGATTGAACATTTTAGTTTAGAATGTGCTGTCCCACGGTAATTCAGAAGGCTCACAGGTCACATTCCGACCATTATTTAAAACAATAGGTACTTTCACACCGTCTACAGTTTGATTTGTATAGAGGGAGCTCTGTTGCTGAATGGCCAGCGATTAGGTGTGGCGCATTTATCATAGGTGATCAGAGCTAACTGCCTGCCGTCAGATTTCATTTAAAAAACAGATCTGATTTTAAGACTACTTCAGCGCTCATAAAGAATGATAAGAATAAGAATAATGCGTATTGAACTGGTTTCATTAATTAGTGAGTTTATTTAACACTAGAACCGCCAATCGGGTCAATTTGTGTGATGTGTGTTGTGTGTGTGCAATGTAACTTTTTTTCAATAAAATATTAAAGTCTCCCAGTCCGTGACTTTTCCTGAAAGTGTGTTATGTAGCACCCTATGTTGTTAAAAATTGCATTCTAATAGCGGGATTTGACAGGTTTAGGTAGGCCTATACAAAAACCTCTGGCGGTTCTAGTGTTAAGGTAATTAGGTACAGTAGAAGCCCTTTTTTATCAGTAACGAATTTAGCAGTTGAACATAAAAGTCAACTTACTGAGGGTCACTTGCAATGACAGTGTTGTGTCTAACTGTAAGCTTGTCACTCAGAGTAACCTACAGTTAATTTAGCTACTGGAGAAGAAAGATCAGGGGGGAGGGGGGGAGAGAGCTGTGGTTGACGGGCCATTAGTTGTGTAAATACACAGCTGAGAGCTGCCGTTTCATTCAGACTGTTTAAAAAACGGTAACAACGGACAATTTTTCTTAGCGAATGCATGTCAATTTAAATCAATACATACAACTATTTTTTAAATCAATAAAAACATTTTCTAAATCCATAAAAGCATTTCAATTAATACTGGGAGTCATGTCGTTACTTTGTTCAGAATGTGGCCGTGTAATAAGCGGGATAATTTGCAGCGACTTGTTCCTTATGGGGAAAATAGCACCCGTCATGTAGATCAGGATCCCTCCGCCACGCTTTGGGATCCTGATCTGCCGACGAGGCTCCATTAAAATATAAATATTTTTAGTGAATTACTGAGTTTAGGCACGTTAATAACGTTTTAATGAAGTTGAATACAGTATATTCATATGTGTCAGTGACGTCAAAACGGCTAACATAAACATAAATGATCGTGGTGAAGATGATCATTAAATTAGGATTAAAAATCGAGAGCCGGGCTGCATTTCCTCCTATTCGCTTTTTTCGACTAAACAACATTATTTTGTTAAATAACAACATGGTGATGTTTTGTAAATGATTACATGTCTCTTATTTAGCAGATATCCGTGACATATGGATCTTAACAAAGTTCCGCTGTACATCCAGCGTACAGTATCTGACTTTATTTCACATGAGCTCCAGTGTGGAACCCCACTGCACCCCCTGGTGGATCAATGATCCATTGCAGCTGGCTTCATTATAATTAATATGCTTTTATGTGTTGAGGGACGTACCATTAGCCATCATCTGAAATCTGGTGCCGTTTGGATGTTTTTCCATTCAGTTAGGACAACACCGTGTGGCGAGGGATCATGTTTCATGGTGAGGGATCTGTCGCCATGGCAACGGCATATGATGACATCCCATGATTGACGTAGAGCTGTTGAGGGCCAGACCATTAGTCATCATATGAAGTCTGGTGCCGTTTGGACGATTTTCCATTGAATTAGGACAACATTTTGTTTTATGGCGAGGGATCTGTCGCCATGGTAACGGCATATGATTACATCCAATAATTGGCGTAGAGCTGTTGAGGGCCGGACCATTGGCCATCATCTGAAATCTGGTGCCGTTTGGACGTTTTTCCATTGAGTTAGGACAACACCATGTTTTATGGCGAGGGATCTGTCGCCATGGGAACGGCATATTGATAACATCCGATAATTGACATAGAGCTGTTGAGGGTCCGACCATTAATGATAGTCTGAAGTCTGGTGCTGTTTGGACGATTTTCCATTGAATTACAACAACATCGTATTTTTTGGCGAGGGATGCGTTGCAATGGAAATGGCATATGGTGAGATCTCAGATTTCACGTAGAGCTGGTGAGGCATGGACCGGTGATATAAAAGTGAAGATTGGGGGACGATGGGACCGTGTCCATTGGAGTTACAGCGACACCGTGTTTAATGGCGAAGGATCCGTTGCCATGGTAACGACAAACATCATATTTGACCTAGAGCTGTTCAGGGCCGCAGTCTTAACCATCATGTGAAGTTTGGTGGCGTTCTGAGCATGTCAGTTGGCATTATGACACCGTGATAACTTTGAATTGCCCATTTCTCGAGACGCTACCCGACACATTTCTAGTGGTACGGATGAAGTCCCACGTGACTGGGCTCGCGCGGCCTATCAGCCGTCATGATTTCCGAACCTTTTCTATGCTTTTGCCGGTCGTTTTCCCTGTTTTGGTTGTGTTTCGCAGGTTTATCAGTCGCTGCGCGACCGATTTCAATAGGGTCTTCGCCGAACTCTGGTCTCAGACCCTAATTAAAGTCCATGAATTGGACAGGCTAAAATGTGGTTTAAATAGGATTACAGTGTCATTTACTGATAACCAGCCATGGGAGAGAACCAGGGTGCAGCATATCACTTTATAAGCCAGGGACAGTGGTTCAAATGTCGGGGAAAGTGTCTTAAATAGGGACAGAGAGTACCCAGAGAACCAGGGTGCAGCATATCACTTTATAAGCCATGGACAGTGGTTCAAAGGTCGGGGAAAGTGTCTTAAATAGGGACAGTCTACCCAGAGAGCAGGCTGCAGCACATCACTTTCTAAGGGAGCAAAAGTGGTTCAAATGTCGGGGAAAGTGTCTTAAATAGGGACAGAGTGTACCCAGAGAACCAGGGCGAATTATATCACTTTATAAGGCAGCAAAGGTGTTCCAAATTTCAGTTAAAGTGGTTTAAATGGTGGGAGAGAACCAGGGTGCAGAATCTGAGCCTGTATGTATACAGTTTCCTCCTTAGCCTCATTCACAATGGTGGCAACAGCAGTGGCCCTCTGCTTCCGAGGTTTTAGCTCCTTTTTCAGCCTGTAGCGCAGGGTCTTCAACTCATCATTGAGGGCATCCCCCTGAGCCCTCAATGGAATTATTTCCAGCCTGACCTGCCTGCAGTCCTCGTCACACTCGGTCTGTGGGGAGAGGGGTGGAGGGTGCCCCAAGAGATGTTTTCATCGTCTACATCCAATGACGTAACCATTCCAGTTTTGGGGTTACTCATACGGAGGTCCCGAAGCATCAACTTTTGTGTGGAAAATATCCTACCTACCAGGACCTTGCAATGTTTTCCCAACAACAAACCCTGGATGACCCCTGAGATAAAGGCTTTCCTAAAGGACAAAATGAGGGCCTTTAGATCAGGCAACAGAGAGGAGCTGAGGGTTATACAGAGGGAGCTGAGGTGGAGGATCAGAAAGGGGAAGAACAGCTACAGGAAGAGGATAGAGGAACAGCTGCAGCAGAGGAACGTCAGCGGGGCCTGGTGAGTCCTGAAGACCATCTCTGGCTACAAAGAGCCAGACTCCCAGGGGGCACCAACAGTGGGTAAACGACTTGAACATTTTCTTTAAGAGATTTCACCAGTCAGGGGCCTCTTCCCTGGCCTATTACCCCTGCTTGCACCCCCCATTGTCCCCACTCCAACCCCCCCTCCTGCTGACGGCACCTTGTCCCTCACCACCAACCAGGTGAGGAGAAAGCTGCAGAAGTATAAGAGCGAGGAAGGCAGCGGGTCTAGATGGCATCAGCTCGAGGTTCCTCAAATCCTGCGCGGACCAGCTGTGTGGGATTGTGGAGTTTCTGTTCAAACTGAGCCTGAAGCAAGGGAGGGTACCTCAGCTGTGGAAGACGTGTTTGGTACCTGTGCCAAAGACCCCTCACCCCAAGGACTTCAACAGCTACCGGACGGTGGGGCTGACATCACAGCTGGTTAAGACCCTGGAACACCTTCGGCCCCTTGTAAGACCATCGATGGACCCGCTGCAGTTCGCCTACCACCCTGCCATCGGGGTGGATGACGCCGTCATCTACCTGCTGCAAAGGTCCCTCTCCCACCTGGAGAAGCTTGGGGGGGGGCTCTGTGAGGATCATGTTCTTTGATTTCTCCAGTGCCTTCAACACCATCCAGCCCCTGCTCCTGGGGGACAAGCTGCTGCTCTCGGGGGTGGATCACCACCTCCACCTTTTATACTTTCACCTGGCTGCTATATCGCTAAACCGTAACTGTTACTGTGTATCTTGTAAATTGTTTAATTTATTTTTAAAATGTTTTCTTATGCATGCATATTAAGCTGTCTTTGGTCTTTGTAACAATTGTACATTTCCCCTCTGTGGGACAAATAAAGGTGTTCTGATTCTCATAGAGATATCCATTCTGAGGGTGGGCCTAATGACCCAGTGAGGTCATAGGTCACAGGCTAACCAATGGACACTGTTAATTGATGTCCACAGCTGGGGATAAGAGAACTTCTACTGTAGTTGTTGACACAGGAAGGGGCTTTGGATTTCCAAATGAAAAGAGGATCATGTGAAAGAAGATCCATGGCTCAGTGTCCATATTGTGGAGCCCCAACATCAAGATACCAAGGATTATTAGAGAGGGTAAAGTCAGAAGAGGAGGTATGACAGTGATGTTTGTGATCATGTGATCTTGGGTTTCCTTTTATTGTTTATTATAAAAATGATAATTCCTTATATAGAAAATTACAAAAACAGTTGGAGGAAACCCGTGATACAGATGATTTGCTTAATGCTGAGCTATTCAGATGACCCAAAATGAATATTATGAATACAATTAAAATTCTGATCCTAATCCTGCTCAGATATACACACTTTAATGCAGAGAACTATTTATTCATTGGAAACATTTGTGTTGGGTAAGAGATTATCAATGATCATTCAATCTGTACTCTACACTGCACTGTTGTATAAGTCTATGTAGGAAAATATAAATATTGGATCAAATGAATGTAAAACTGACTCAGTATGAAAAGCTCTCAACCACAATCAGAGACAACGGAGGTTGATGTTGACATCATTTGTATCCAATAATATCCTGACAGCTTATCCCCCAAGGGTAGCAGACCCTGGGATTCCTTGTGAAATACTGATACAAGGTGATGGGAAGTATTTCTGAGTTGAACAGGGTAACACGTCTTTTTAATTCAATATCCTCTTGATCCGTTGGTTGTGTTCTAGGTGAGTTTCCAGGGCTGCAGGGGAAGCTGCGCTCAGTGCTGAGGCTGGAGGCGGTGCGTTTCCTGAAGGAGGAGACTCATAAGATGGAGTCCATGCTGAAGAGGGCCAGGGCCCTGACGGAGGCCCTCAGCTGTCTCCGCAGGTGCCCATTACCTCCACCAGGCTTCTATGTTCAGCACGAAATTAATTCTGATGCATTGTCACATCTCTTTCCCTCCAGGTGTGTGTCAGAGTCAACCCCACCAGCCACAGCAGCTCAGATGGAGACTCTGAACGTCATGGCAACAGACCAGGGACCCGTGAAGACCCAGAGCCCCCAGAGCTCCCCCAAACCCCAGCCCCGATCCTCCGTCAGACCTGCTCCACTCACCCCCTCCTTCCCTGGGGGTCCCGCTGAAGCCTCCCTAGTCATGGCCCGCAGAATGAACGCTTCCACCTCAGTGAATCAGCCCCCCCACCACCAGCCCAGCTCCCCACTGACTCCCACCCATGGGAGAGACTCCCCCTCTGTAGACAAGGTGCTGCACAGATGAATGTTTATGAGTTATAATCTGAGCCTTTGTGTGTGTATTATATAATAAGCAGGTTGTTTGTTTGTTGTGAAGGTGAGTCCTCGCAGCAGAGAGAGCAGCCCCGCCCTGCAGAGGAGGCCTCTGCAGCCCCCAACACAGGGGGGCCACACTGACCAGGCAAGCATGATGCACACACAGACACACACATACTGAGGTGCTGGTTTTATTGAATGTAAATATTTTTCTTTTTTTAACAATCACAATTAATAATAGGAATCTTTTATTTATAGCATTTAAACACAGTTACAGAATGTTTAGCAATACACATTGCTATCAAAAGCTAGGAAGTGGCTGTTATTTTGTATATATTGATTGTTGTGTTTTTATTTAGGTCTTAATGTGTGCACATGTAAATATGTGTCTTTGACAGTGTATATACGTATATACATATTTGCACAGATATTTTAATATTTTATATACATTTGTTTTTATATTCTGGATTGTGGGAAACAGTATTTCGATCTCTGTCTGTACACACAAACTGGAAGATTGGCAATAACGTTGACTTTGACTTTGAATACTGACATGAAACTGACATTAGCGGCTGGACACACAACACACACACAGAAACAGTTTGATCAATAACCTCATCACAACTCTCTATTGTTTACATATCATTTTAAACAATAAAGGGATTTGCTGAGGTATACGTGGAGGAACATTGAGGTTACTGCTGAAAGGCTCTCTGTTCCCTCTGCTGTCGGACCCTGAGAGTCTGCAATACAGTAATATTTAGATGGTTAGTTAAAACTATTAAACATGTTTACATTATCGACAGTACAGGCATTACATATTACTAATGGGATACCGAGGTCACAGTCAATTTGCTCTTTATGTTGATTTAATAACTTACAGGTCAAAAGAGGTCTGTATGTGAAAAGAGGCTTAACTTTAAGAGATCCAATTCAACAGACGCTGTTTTAATGTGAAGCAGGAACCATCTACATGTTTACACATAATAATAATAATAATAATAATAATAATAATAATAATAATAATAATAATAACAATAGGTTCCTCGCACTTCGTGCTAGGACGCCGTTGGGTCCTAGCGCTCCGTGCTCGGGCCCTAATAATTCATTACATTTATTTTGCGCTTTTCCAAGTGCTAAAGCGCTTTACATTACATAGTACACATATCTGACATAATAAAACATCAATACTGTGGACAATACCCACAGTAGCAAATTAGGGTGAAGTGTCTTGCCCAAGGACACAACGGCATGCTGACTGCAGTGGCGGTGGAGGCAGGATTTGAACTGGTGTTCCCCAGCTCCCCTGATTTGAGGATCAACGCACTAGCCCATAATAATGATTGTGATGCTGAAGCAACAACACTAATATTCCTGACTTTTCTACCAAAATCAAGCCAACTTCCAAACTAGAAATGTTAAATCACTGCCTCTTGAAGGTATGACAGTACTGATCATCTTTAGCTGATTCAGACATATTCATGGTTTAAACACCTCACCTCTCAATACCATATGTGCCCTGTATGTGTCAGACTGCAGAGAGACGGACTCCAGAGAGCAGTCTGAGTGTACAGACTCTCCCGCCTGCCACCAACACACACTGTGACCAGGACCTCCACGAAGCACAGGCCAGCCTGATGCAGTCTGTCCCTGCGCCAGACTCCACAGAGGGATGTTCAGCTTCAGGACAGAGGGATTCCACAGCCTCAGTGGAGCAGCAGGAAGTGATACCTCCCCAGCTGAGGGAGTGTGTGGGCTCCACCCAGTTAGATGCCCGAGACTCAGGTATGATACTAGTTTGAAGAAAGAAAATAAAACACAGCCATATTCACTAAAGATGTCCAGAACAAGGAAGTATTCCTTTGGTCCACCAGCCTTCAATTGATATGAAGTGAGAGTTCTGATCCAACTTTCAGGCAACAGCAGCACCTTGGTAATCAGAGAAGTGCTGTGATGGAGGAAAACAGGAAAGCTGACTTTGTGGGGAGACATTAGTTGTCTGCTGTTTATCAGTTTGTAAATGTCATGGATGTATGAGGAGAACTGGATCCAGCGATGGAGGCGGGCTCTCATTAATTCCTAAAGAAGTTGCTCAGTGGAGCATGAAGCCAAAATGGCCTGACTCTGGAGAACAGTAGCACCCAGGTCATCCGGGGATCTGGGCCTGTAGAGATGTGCACTAGTGTTCTCCTTATCCGCTCATGTACAGGCCTCAAGTCTGGCTTCGGATCAGTCACATGAATGGAGAGGGGAAATGGAAACTTTTATGACCTAATTATTCAAATAAGGGCTGTTCAAGTGTCCGTAATTGAGTGATTACATCTAAATTGTCTTGCGGACACTTTCAATTTTTCAACTGCTACATCTCAAATCCTAATCATAAATGTAGTAGTGTGACTTAACGGCAGAAATACCGGCTACTTTCAACCGGCCTATTTAACTCGGCAACCGGACTACACATCGTTGATCTTGATGGGTCCAATTATTTTTCTCATCCTAAATTGAAGTTCCTGGCTTTTTTAATTGTGCACTGATCTGTATCTGACTGTATTATGATCCCTACTGATCCAGTTTTTTTACTTTTAAACCAGCAATGCATCGGGTCGGGCTTCCTGTTTATGTGACGTCACGACACGCATCGCCCCAGCTGATCGGGTGGTTGAAAATTCCCGGAACGGATTTATATGGGATTGACCCTGATTTTGTTCTGCACTAACGAGTCTGCTGTTTTGGTTGGGTTCTCCACGTTTCGCAGGATTTTAATTATTTCACTGTTTTTGGCTGTCCTATCCCTTTTAATTTGGAGCAGCGCTGGGGGAAGTTCCCACGGGACCAAAATATCCCGTCCATCTCTCCCAACCCCGGTTTTACCAGGACGGGGAACGTGCTCCTCTTGCAGTCCACTGGGCACGATGTTGAGCCCCCTCCCTCTGATCCTCTCTCCCGCATCTGTCAAGTGCGGATCTGTGGACTTGGCCCGTCTGATTAGCCTCATGGCTCTACAAGACAACTTTATTATTTCTTCAAGCCATGTTCATGCTTTTGTGTTAGGTTTAAACACTAAGAGAGAGCCGTCAAAAAGTCCACCTAGGCCTATACTGTAGGTGTCCAGTGTTTCCCCTAGGTTTACTGCCTTGGCAGGGTGCTGCTCGGGTACCCCAATTTTTTTTTCGGGGAACCCAGATTTTTTTTATCCTCTGGAGTAGAGAGAGGAGCTGTGGATTATTGTTATTGATATCATACAGTAACAAAGTATTTGTACATTAAAAAGTAATAAAGTACAGTGTTACACTGTACTTTATTACTTTAATTCAAACTGTATTCCCTTCTTATCATGTAGCCTACACTTCTTCCTTTCATTGATACATTTAAATCACCTGACTACAGCATATAACATACCTGCTGCAACCCTGTGCTGCTGCTGCTTCTCTCTGCCTCATCCTCTATTGCTGGAGGCAGTTCCACCTCATCTGATCTCTGATATGAAAGCAATCGTGTTATGATCATATTGAGCTATTGGTGCGAGTCTAACATTAAACAAGCAGTCTGCTTGTCATACATTGCTGACGATACATTTTAAGTGGCAATTTTTTGAGTCACAGCCGCTAAATGCCGGTAGCATCAAGCTAGCAAATCCTGCATTAGCCTCCCATCAACAAGTGACAGAACATCCAATTATCCTGAGCTAATTTACTGAATAAACCAACTCACATCTCCTGTCTTTTTTTTCACCCAACTCATTAGACTATTCTTCTGCTGGTGTTTGATTGTTGTTTTCTGTCAAATTCAATACTGAAATTCAAAACCGCGGTACCTGCTCACCATCTGTGAGCTATTTTTAGAATGCGCACGCTACGTTCGTTGTCGCGTTCGCGCGCGTCCACCTGGGCAGGCTGTGTGTGTCCTTCTCCCGTGACGATAACGGCTTGCGGTTAAAAAATAATAATAAACGAATTTGAAACTGGGGACACACATAAACGGGCAGACAGCAGAGCTGTTGTTCTCCTCCTTTCCTCCGCTCTTGTCTCTGATTGTGAGTTTGTGCATTCGCGTGTGTGTGTGTGTGGGGGGGGGGGGGGGGGGGGGAGCGGAGCCCCGCCCTTCAGAAACAGAGCGAAGGGAGAATGTGAATACGCAAGGCTGTGGACACTGAAACATGCACATTGGATAAATAACATAGGCGTTTAGTTTATTTAATAAAAGAGCACATGTTCAATGTGAAAAGTGACCGTAGATAGATTACTTCAGTTGCAATTTGGTGCTATATATATGTATTTATTTTTAAATAATAAAAAATAAAAATGTAAATAAAAAAAAACAACAAAAAAAACCACCTTGAATTTCAGGCAGGGCGCGGGGCTCCGTTGGCAGGGCGCAGCGCCCCGCCAAGACAATGGTAGGGGAAACACTGGGTGTCTAATTGTACTTTTATTGTTGATTTCAGGAAATGTGCAACCTAACCCTGGACCAGATTCTTGTGTTAATTTTAACACCCCTGCAGATTTTAAATCAAGGTCTGGTCTTGGTCTCATCCATTTGAATGTGCGCAGTTTGATTGCTAAAATGGATATGATTCGTATTTTGGCACACTCAACCGATGCTGATATAATAGTGATATCTGAAACTTGGCTAACCAAATCAATTTCAAGCAAGGATATTTGCATTGACGGCTATAATGTGTATAGGACTGGTACACCTAAAAATGGTGGAGGTGTTGCAGTCTGTTAAATCAAAGTTTCATGTACAAATTATTCTCTCTACATCACTGACAAAACAATTTTAACTTTTGGCTCTTGACTTGGAAGTATCAAAAGCGCTCCATATTACTGTTGTTGGTTGCTACAGACCACCTTCAGCTGTCAGCGACGCTTTACCGTTATTAATGCAGCTTTTGTCCAGTCTTAACTATGCTGAAATTGTCATTGTTGGTGACCTTAACTGGAACTGGCTACTACCAGCATCTGATGATGTTAAAACATAGGGCAATTCCTTAAATCTCTTTCAGATTGTGTCACGGTTTGTGAAACAAGCAGGCCCCAAATGCAGATATAAACTGAAAATTCCTTTATTTCAAGGCTATGATAACAAAATGATAACAAAACAGAACATTCACCGCAGAACTAGTCATGGAACAAGACGAACCGACCAAGACAGACAGAAAACCCAGAACTTAAATACACGCAAGACCAATCACACAACAAGACACAGGTGAGGAGGGAGGAGAAAACACAGGGGCCCAGGTGAAAATAATCAGACCATTAGACACACCAGAGAAACTAATGACAAGAGGAAAAACACAGGGAAAAGGACCAGACAATAACCCAGAGGAAAACATGACAGGGAAAACAGCAAAAACACCCAAACCTACAAAACTATAAACGTGACATAACATGAGAATCGTGACAGATTGTTGGCAGTCCCACTAGACCCAATCTGAAATCCTCCTTAATTGATCTAATCCTTACAAAAGCTTCTCATAAATACAGCCCTGCTTCTGTATTTGCAAATTACATCAGTGACCACTGTGTCATTGCCACGGTACGGAATACAAAAGTCCCTAAGACAAAACCCTGTATCATCATAAAGCGTGATATGAAACATTTTGTAGAGCAGGGTTTTTTACACAACCTGTTTCTATTTGATTGGGACAAAATCCATCTCATTGCAGATGTTGAAACTGCCTGGACATTATTTTATGATGGTTTTTATTAAAATAGTTGATAGGCATGCCCCCTTAAGAAACTACAGAGTAAGAGGCAGAGACAATGCATGGTTCACTTCAGATCTTTCTGTTTTACTACACGAGTGCAATGTGGCATGGTCAAAAGCCAGGAGTACAGGTCTTGGGTCACATTGGCTGCTCTTCAGGCAGCTGCGAAATGCATTTACCGTCAAAATCTGAAAAAGCCAAAGCGGATCATCTCCTAACTCAAACTTCAGACAACCTAAATAATCCTCTTAAATTCTGGAAAACTATTAAATCATTAGCTGGAAACAAAAGTGTTATACAGCTTCCACATTGCATTGTGACGGAGGACTCTGTTTAATTTAATTTAATTTCAAACCTTTATTTATACAGATGAATTCCATTGAGATCATTGATCTCTTTTTCAAGGGAGACCTGCTGTTCAAATCTCTGATAAGGCAGAAATGCTTGGTTGCTTTAATTAACATTGTATTGCTTCTGGTTCACTGTTTACCTCGTAGAACATAGCACAAGGAGCCACTGATCGCTGTGACGGTGGTATCTGGGAGGGTGAACCGTTTAATTTTATTCCAGTAACAGTCTCAGAGGTGCATAAACTTTTTATTGACTTGTCAAAGGCTTTTGATACAGTGGATCATGCCTTACTGTCACAAAGACTCGTTAGTATCAGTCTTTCAGGTAAGGCTGTCTGTTGGTTCGAGAACTATCTATCATGCAGATCACAGTGTGTGCGGGCTGAAGGCTTAACTTCAACATCTCTTCAGGTATCCAAGGGTGTGCCACAGGGATCTGTTTTAGGACCATTGTTTTTTATAATTTACATTAACAGTCTTAATAACAATGTTTTGAATGCAAATTTGCATTTTTATGCCGATGATAGTTATTTATTGTTCTGCGTCCACCCCGAATCAGGCTCTTAGTCAGCTCCAGAATACTTTTAACATTGTACAATCCAACATGTGTCAATTGAAACTTGTTTTAAATGCTGCCAAGACAAAGCTAATGATGTTCTCGAAAGCAAAACCCAAGGTCTTGAACCTTCCTCCTATCACCACCTTGCAGGGGACGGAGATTGAATCTGTGTTGCAGTATAAGTATCTTGGAATTATAATTGACAATTTGCTTTCTTTTAAACCACACAAATTAAGAATAAATGTAGGAAACAAGTCTTGTTTTTCCTATTAGGCCAAAAAGAGTGTCTAAGAGTATAAGTCTAAGTCTAAGAGTGTTAAGTGTCTGCAACCTTTCTGTCTGGATTATGGAGATGTGGTTTATATGAATGCATGTTCTCAGTGCCTTCACTCGCTGGACACCATCTACCACGGTGCACTGATATTCATCACAAACCTCAAAACCTTGACGCACCACTGCAATCTATACACTCGTGTTGGGTGGTCGTCCCTGACCACGCGTAGACTGAAACATTGGCACACCCTTATAAGGCTATTCTTGGTGCTCTTCCCCCTTATCTAAGGATGTAGATAAATAGAAAATGCACAGGATCTTATCGGCTTCGCTCCGGGAACTTTTTCCTTTTAACTGTACCAAAGGTCCGTACTGAACTTGGCAAAGTTACGCCGCCCCTCAAGCTTGGAACCTGCTTCAAACTGAGCTGAAACTCAGAGAGCTGGTCTCATTAAACACACTCAAAGCAACTTTAACTGACCTTGAAGCAGGCTGCCGTGTCTGTAAATGCTTTGGCTAAACTTGGTGTTTGACTGTGTTGTGATTGTGTGGTTTTTAATTGTCTGTAACTGTAAAACTGTCTGAAACTGTGCTGTTACCATTCTTGGGCCAGGACTCTCTTGAAAAAAAGATTTTTAATCTCATTGAGACCTATCCTGGTTAAATAAAGGTAAAATAAAAAAAAATAAAATAAAATGGGAAGATGATTTTGCTAAAAGAATTATACATATATTCGCTGATTTACAGACGCCTCTTTCCCAATGTTAGTCAATGGGAAACTATTTGTTGAAGTCTAAGTGATTAAATTACTTCTCTCTGATTTGATGTGTTCAGCTCCATCAGCCTCGCAGCTTGTTGCAGTCGCTATGAAGCCTCCACCCTCAGCCCCCCCCTCAGCCTCTCCCAAAACAGAGCACAGCAGCCGGCCACAGGTGGAGAAACCACGCCGCACCAGTGTGGACAAGGCCATGAAGCAGATTCCAGACAGGGGGGGGAAGTCTCCCCCAACACGGAGGTTAGTTAATCCCTGAGGCTCAGCTGCAGACCCAGCCATCTGAAGTCTACTAACGATAGATCACCTCTGTGATCTGTCATTATTATTGTTATTAACTGGATCCTCCTCCCCAGGTTCCACGCTGTCAGCTCAGGACTCACCACCGGAAGCTCAGGAGAAGTGATATTCACCACCAGGAAGGATCCGGGGGGAGCCAAGGTGTGTGTGTGTGTAAGCTTATTCGCAAATAGAAAAGTCAGTTTCCCGATTCAAAAAGTGCAAACATGAATTTTCATTTCAATTACAAATATTTTACTGTGTCGTTTTCAAACTGTTTAAAATGGGCAAAAACATTTAATATACAATATGTATAAGAATGTTTCAGATGTTTAATTAAAAAGGAAAAAAAAAAAAAAAAAAAAAAAATCATCACAATTTCTTTATTTGGCAGGACAAGGAATTGTCATACATATGTATATATCATGCAGAGCGTTAAACAGTCTGATGACAAAGATGGTGAATTTCGTCTGGTACAATGCGTATTTATAATAATAAATGTTATTTTTATAGCGCTTTTCCTGGTGCTCAAAGCGCTTTACAAGCAAGTAAAGAAGAACAATAACAACAAAAGTAGAAAGTGCTAAGCTAGGTGGAATAAGGGCGAGGGGTTAGTGGATTAGGAGTTTGTTAGGGACTCAGACACTTAGGAGGTAGGACCCAATTGCACGACCCAGGAGACAGAGGTAAAGTATTTGTAGGATACTTTATTTTTTCAAGAATAGCAAAAAATGAAAAACAAAAAATGGTCTCTACAAAAATGGAGAACAAAATGAAAACGCTCACGTAGTGAGGATCAAAACTTTCACAGGAGCACATAGAGAGCATAGACCTGACTGTGGCAAAAGACAAGAGCAAGGATCTGACCATGGCAGTAGACAAAAACGAACTGACAAAGAACACTGGGAACAGGGGAATTTAAACACAAGACAATGAGACACAGGTGGGAACAATCAGGGACGGGGCTGACGAGCACAGGCGACACAGAAGGGGTGACAGGTGAAAACAATCGGGGCTGGTGTTGATGAGTCTGGAATGACAGGTAAACGGTAAGTGACAAAACAAAACAGGAAGTGGAAAACAATACAACATAAATCTCAACATTTCTGTCGGTGCACAACAGTATCCCCCCTCTAGGGCCGACTCCTGATGGCCCAGGCCGATCATACAAATCCTGAATCAGAGTTTTGTCAACAATGAATCTTGCAGGAACCCAGCACCTTTCCTCGAGACCATAACCCTTCCAATCCACCAGGAATTGCTTGCCTCGAGCCCTATTGCGGACCTCGAGCAGCTTGCGAACCTTGTAAATTAGACCAGGGGTTCCCAGACTTTTCAGCCCGCGACCCCCAAAATAACAGTGCCAGAGACTAGCGGCCCCATGTCGACGGGGGGGGGGGGGGGGTGCTAGTGAATTAATTTCAGAAAAAAATAAAATAAAAAATACTTTGAGAAACACTGCGCTAATGGACTGTAAAAGAAAAAAATGTCTATGCAGACATTATTATTAATAATAAAACATTTTTTAAATACATTTATTTTAATTTTGTAATCATCTCGCGACCCCCACTCTGGGAACCCCCGAGTTAGACCACCTTCGAAGAACTGGGATGGTGGAGGGGGCTTGGAGGCGAGAATAAGTGCGCTCTCATACACAGGTTTAATTTTGCTCACATGGAAAGTAGGATGTACTTTCATGAACCTGGGGAGTCGTAAGCGCACAGACACCGGATTGATGATTTTAGACACCGGAAAAGGTCCCAAAAACCTTGGAGCCAACTTATTGGAAGCCACCTGAAGTGGTAAGTCCTTGGTAGAAAGCCACACCTTTTGACCTGGACTGTAGAGTGGAGCGGCCCTGCGGTCGGTGGACATCAGCTACAGCCTTCATCCGAACCGAATTTCGGCGAAGAGATTGGCAAGCTCCAGCCCAAACTCTGATCAAGGCATGAGCCGATGGTACCGTAACTTTCCCTTCGTTGGTTGAGAACAGCGGAGGTTGATAACCATTGGCACAATGGAAAGGAGAGAGACCTGTGGCCGCCGTGGGAAGAGTATTGTGAGCAAACTCAACCCATGTGAGGTGGTCGCTCCAGGTGGTCTGGTTCTGGAAAACGAGACAGCGTAGTGTAGTCTCCAGTTACTGATTCAGGCACTCCGACTGTCCATTCGATTGAGGGTGGTAACCTGAAGACAAGCTGACAGTAGCGCCTATGAGTCTGCAAAATTCCTTCCAGAAGGCTGAAATTAATTGTGGACCCCTGTCGGAAACAATGTCATTTGGGAATCCGTGGATCCTGAATATATGGGTCACCATGACCTCTGCGGTACCCTTGGCAGAGGGAATCTTGGTTAGAGGAATTAAATGAACCATCTTGGAGAACCGGTCCACCACTGTCAGGACCGTAGTTTTGCCTCTGGACGAGGGGAGACCTGTCACAAAGTCCATAGATATGTGTGACCAGGGATGTTGAGGAATCGGCAGCGGTTGGAGCAAACCCATCTTGACCTGGGACGAGGTTTTATTGCAAGCACACACCGGACAAGCCGCTACGTACTCCTGCACATCCTTCTTCATGGCTGGCCACCAGAAACGCTGCTTAATCCTGCACATAGTCCTTTTAACTCCAGAGTGGCACGAGAGCACAGACGTGTGGGCCCAGTGGATGACCTTAGAGTGGAGAGACCAGTGCTTGAATTGGGCCGGTACTCACCGGTACGCAGTACCGGCACTTCTAATTTTTACCCATGTGGTACCGGCACTTCTTACTGAGTACCGGCAAGGTGCCGGTACTCAGTAAAATGCCGGTACTCAGCCGCCGGCAATATACGTATATATTGTAAACGCAACGCAGCGCAAATGTGGGTCTGACTCTGCCTCACAGAGGGTGACTGGCTGTCTACATGACGTGGCCTGCCGACATTGCCACTTTCATACAGATCATACTAATGCCCTCGATTAGTCTCTGTGTGTCATTCAAGCTCGGGAGGGTGTGTGTTGGTGTATGTGTGGCGCGCGAGCGAGAAAGCGCGCGCACCGGTTACGTGTATTGTTGTTAGCATCTGGTGCTAGCTAGCTGCGCTAACGGATATAAGGAGCTGTTTCAACAACAAGGTGGAGGGAAAGTCCTTTGCTGTCAGACTGAGAGGCTGATAACTACAGCTCTGGTGAGGTAAATTACTCTCTGAGTCTTTAGATAGTTAACTTAGTTTAAGTTATCTCAGTGGGTCTCAAACGGTTCGGTCACCATTTATGTAAACACATATTTCCATTTGAGGGGGTAGTGATTAGTAAAATATGCATGACTAATACAAACAAAATGTTAACTAGGTGAAAAAAGGTAAGAAACTTGTTGAGAGCTAAAACTAGTCTTTGCTGTTGCCTCAAAGAGGAGCAGGGGGGAGAGGAGGGAGACAGGAGAGGCCGATTCAGGAGCCCAGGCACACTCACAACTATAAATGAACCAAAAATAAATAAATAAACAAGTTTCAATGTTTTTTCATATTGGATATTGTATGTTATTGGTTATGGCCATGTACTTATGATTTTATGATTATTTAAATGTATACATTTTTGTTTCATATGGGTGTAGTCTCTTTATTTCCCCCTCAAAATGCACCAGATTGATGCATTTAAGTCCAACATTTAAAAAAAAAAAATCTTACCGGGGGAGCATGGCCCCGGACCCCCCTCTAGGATTTCAGGCCCGGCCCCACTGTTCCCAAATAGATATGCAATTTTTTTAAAATAGTAACCCATCGCCATATGTTTCTTTTTGGGTAGTAGATTTAAACTAGAGGGCTATCACTTTGTGCAGCAACGCTATTGACAAATAAATCCAGCAAAATGGCACAAAAAACTGGTAGTGGCCTCAGGGACGAGGAGTTATTTAACCAGCCAGTAGGAGTCAAGCTTTACTTTCTTTTATATCCATAAAGAAAAAGTAAATCTGTTTACAGTTGTTTCATTATGGATGTTGAGAGGTATCCATATATCTCTTCATTTTGCTCTCAAAGTGCACCAGATTGATGCATCTAACTTCAATATTTAAAAAAAAATGTTCCCGGGGGAGCATGCCCCCGGACCCCCCTAGACTAGAGGGTGTCAGGTCCACTCCCCACTTATAAAAATAGCACTTTACCACTGCACCCCCTCTAATCTCAGATGCACCCTGAGTCATTTTGTTTAAGTACAGTGAGCCTTTCTAAAATATACAGTAAAGAGACAAACCCACCGGCATTATAGGATATACTATGACTTTGTGCCAAATACTTGTTGCTGATTTAGAGTACTGGCACCTTTTTTATTCCAATTCAAGCACTGGGAGAGACACAGGAACAAAGAGCAGGTTGTTTAGACACTCGCTAGGTGCCGGGTTCAACATATTAACCTGCTTAACATCCGACTCTATTTGACAGCAAAAGGCTCCGACCATACGGTTTAAAGGAAGGATGGTCTTGGGCTCTACAGCAAGGAGTTCTGGTTCGAAAAGGCGAGACAAGGCATCAGTCTTTTGATTCTGCGAACCGGGGCGAAAAGAGAGGGTGAAATTGAACCTACTGAAAAATAGTCCATCTGGCCTGGCGAAAGTTGAGGCGTTTAGCCTTTCTAATGTACTCCAGGTTCTTATGGTCTGTCCAGACTAAGAACGGCTGCTCTGCCCCCTCCAGCCAGTGTCTCCATTGCTCAAGAGCAGCTTTCACAGCTAACAGTTCTTTATTCCCCACATCATAATTTTTCTCTGCTGTCGTCAACTTACGCAACAGGAAGGCACATGGGTGCATCTTGTTGTCTTCACCGGATATTTGAGACAACACCACTCCAATACCCTCATTGGAAGCATCGACCTCGACCACAAACTGGCGCTGGGGATCCGGAATGGTGAGTATGGGAGCTGTGGTGAACCTTTCCCTGAGGCGCTGGAAGGTGACGTCAGCCTGGGGAGTCCACTTGAAAGGAACCTTAGGAGAAGTCAGAACATGCAGAGGGGCAGCAACAGAACTGAAGTTTCTAATACACTTCCTGTAGAAGTTTGCAAACCCCAGGAACTGCTGAACCTTTTTCCTGGAGTCTGGTGTTGGCCAATCGGAAACTGCACTGACTTTGGCAGGATCCATTTGCATCTGGTTAGGAGATATTATGTATTCTAAGAAAGACACAGTTTCTGCATGGAACTCACATTTTTCTGCATTGACATAATTGATTCTCAAGCAGTTTCTGCAGAACCTGACGGACATGGTTAACATGGGACTTAGTGTCTGGTGAGAAAATCAAAATCGAGATATACAAACACAGAAACATTCAAGAACTCCCGCAAAACCTCATTCACAAAACCCTGACAGCCGGTGCATTACACAGTCCAAAAGGCATTACAAGATACTCATAGTGGCCACTCTGAGTGTTGAATCCTGTCTTCCACTCATCCCCCTTCCTTATTCGAACCAAGTGATATGCATTTCTTAAAGCCAACTTAGTAATACCTTGGCAGTCTGAAGTAGTTCGAAAGCAGAGGACATGAGTAGCAGAGGATAGCGGTTCTTTACCGTAATGTCATTAAGAGGACTGTAGTCTATGCAGGGTCTCAGAGAACCATCTTTCTTTCCTACGAAGAAAAACCCCGCTCCAGCTGGGGAAGATGAAGGACGGATAATCCCTGATTTCAGAGAAGAAGAAATGTACTCATCCATTGCCGCTCTCGGGCCTTGAGATTGAATACAGTCTTCGTTTGGGAATGGGAGCCCCCGGTAGGAGATCAATGGGGCAATCAAAAGATCGGTTTTGTAGCCTTTATTTAACCAGGTGAAAGCCCCTTGAGATCAAAAGATCTCTTTTTCAAGGGTGACCTGCAGGACATTAGTTACACATGTAACATAAAAAAAGAACAACAATAAGGATGAAATACAACATAATGTACAGGTACAGTTTACAAACTCTATTTACAGTGACAGGTACCATGAGTATCAAACAGCATGTCACCCAGCCGAGTTTTAAAATGATGCAGGGGAACCAAAGTGCTCAGTTTTAAACATGTTTGCAGACTGTTCCAATTTAGTGGAGCTGCACAACGAAAAGCTTTCTTCCCTAAGACAGTCCTAGCACATTTAATAAAACAACATGATATCTCAGGCAATAAGTACTTTCAATTCGTCGAGACATCAGAGAGCAGATATAAAAAGGTAGTTTACCCAACATGGCTTTATAGATGAACATGTACAAATGACTGAGCCTCCGTACAGTTAGTACAGGGTACAGTGATGAGCAAGTGCTTTACAGTTAGTAACAAATCTCAGGGCACTATGATAGGCGGCATCTAACTTTTCCAGGCAATGGGCAGTTGCATTCATATAGATCAAATCACCATAGTCCAGCACAGGTAAAAAGGTCACAGTGACTAGCCTTTTCCTGGCCTCAAAAGAGAAACAGGACTTGTTTCTGAAAAAGAAACCTAGTCTAACCCTCAGCTTTTTAAGCAGATTAATGACCTGAAGTTTAAAAGTAAGACAATCAAGCCAGATACCTAGGTATTTATAATATAAATAATATAATGCCACTTCAAGTACTTGTCCTTGTATAGTAGCAATATCTAACAGGCTCTGGTGTCTTTTTAGCTTTTGAAAAGAGCATTACCTTGGTTTTATCAACATTTAAAATAAGCTTAAGCTCAGCGAGCTGAGTCTGAATAATATTAAAAACAGCCTGTAATTTAACACCAGCCCCCTTAATGGAGGGACCTGCACAGTACATCACGGTATCATCCGCATAGAAATGTAAAGTAGCTTCATCCACATTTTTACCTAAACTATTGATATATATATAGAGAACAAAAGTGGACCTAAAACAGAACCTTGAGGAACACCATTAGCAATGTTTAACCACTCAGAAGACAGCCCATCAAATTGAACACATTGGGACCTTTCAGAGAGGTAGTTCACAAACCACCTCACTGCATGGCTGGATATGCCAATACTGAGTAGCCTCTGCTTCAAAATGCGATGATCGACGGTATCAAACGCTTTGGAAAGGTCAATAAATAGAGCTGCAGAACTCTGCTTATTATCTAAAATACTCGTAATGTCATTCACCACTTTCATTGTCGCAGTGATGGTGCCATGTTGCTTTCTGAAGCCTGACTGATGTTTAGACAGGATGTCATTTTTACATAAAAACTCCTTTACTTGTTCACTCACTAGGCGTTCGAGTACCTTTGCCAGAACTGACAATTTTGAGATTGGCCTATAGTTATTTAAAATAGTTGCCTCCCCTCCTTTTAGCAAAGGCAAGACATAAGCTGACTTCCATACTTTTGGAAGTACATTTGTGCTAAGGGAGAGGTTAAAAAGAGTAGTAAGAGGAAGAGCAATACAATCTGTAGCTATCTTTAAAAAGAAAGGTTCTACGTTGTCCGGGCCAGCCGGTTTCTTAGGATCTAGCTTCGATAAGGCTTCATGAACAACATTGACAGTAAAAGGAGTAAAACTGAAAGGGTTTTCCTGACCACATTGTTCAGAGTCACGGATTGGGGTGTTCACAGCAGCAGAGTTAGTCACAGAATCAAACAGAGAGCCACAGGACACAAAATGCTCATTAAAGCATTTTAGCATAGTGGCCCTGTCCGATATAGAGCCAGATGCTGTGGTAATGCACGGAGGTAGCTCATTACGGATATCACCGGTGGATATCGATTTTATGGCTTTCCAAAATTTTCTAGGATTATTTAGGTTTTCTGTGGTAACTGACAAATAGTACTTCGACTTTGCACTTTTGACATTTGAAGTGAAGCTATTCCTTAGCTGCCTAAAACGCAGCCATTCTACCTCTGAGCCTGATTGCCTAGCCTTTGCCCAGGCCTTGTTTCTCTCATGAAGGAGACTGGACAGTTCAGCAGAAAACCAAGGATTGTCTCGTCCCTTTACTCTAAATTTACGCAGGGGTGCATGTCTATCAATGATCTCCATAAAACCAAGATAAAAATAAGACCATGCAGTTTCTACATCAGCACACAGATCGATTTTTCCCCCAATCAAAACCAAACAGATCATGTACAAAACCCTGCTCCACAAAATGTTTTATGTCTCTCTTAATAATAATAATAATAATACAAGGTTTAACCTTTTGAACCTTAGTGTCCCTAATTGTGGCTGCAACACACTGATCACTCAGATAATTCGCAAATACTCCCACAGATAAGTATTTATAGGGAGCATTAGTTAAAATGAGATCAGTTAGGGAGGATTTATTAGGGGACTTAATGTTCGGGCGAGTAGGACTGTCAACAATCTGAGTAACATTCAAAGAGATACTAAGGTTTTTAAAATTGTCTGACACTGCAGTTAACCAGTCCCAGTTAAAATCTCCAAGTAGCACTATTTCCTTGTTGTCTAGTTGTGATAAGAGATTTGCTAGCGAAGACAACGAGTCCTTGCCAGCTGAGGGGGGTCTGTAACAGCCCACCACCATGACCTGTTGCCCCTTTGCCACTTCTATATTTAAGGCTAAAAATTCGAATTGCTTACTGATAGATTTGGAAACTAATGTGGATACACTGAACTTATTAACATAAATGGCAACGCCACCACCTTTATTAGGCCGGTCGGAATGATACACATTATAACCATTTAAGGCAATGTCAGAGGCCAAAATAGTTTTATTTAGCCATGTTTCGGATAAAACAATGACGTCAGCATCAGTCGAGCTCGCCCAAATGCGGACAAAATCTAGTTTACCTAACTGACTGCGCACATTCAAGAGGATGAAACCCAACCCAGACCTAGCTTTAAAATCAGCAGGATTAGCGATCTGACTACTACGACTGGGCGGACCAGGGTTAGGTTGTACATTTCCTGACAGTAATAACAAAAACACCAGGCATCTTTTCCTCTTAACATACATTGTCATCTACTTTAGAAACACCGGAAAAGTCTGTGAGAGTGTGATTTGAGCTTAAGAAGCAGTCCTGAAGAACCATCATCGCAGGAAAACAAAAAAAATAAACATATTTTATCGAGCAGATTGTCTGTGACAAGGCAACCGGTAATTGTTTGTGTAACCCATCCGAACCTTTGCAGGGGATGCCCACTGCGGGTGGCAGAACAGACCTGAATCCAGTAGACTTCTCAGAAAGACTAGAGATCTTCTCATAGTCCAAAACAGTTAACAGGCACAGCAGAATCCCGATAGGGGGTATTGACATGGCTTTCGATTTGTTAAAGGCTTCCTTTAAAATCGTGGTAACAAGGAGGTATCTTCTGTAGATCAGGATAGTCAGGGTGATCTATAATAATCCTATCAGGGTCTGTTGGTGCATTAACAGAGCGTGAATGTTTACACCTGTTAATACAATCCTCTCCCCACTCCTTAATTTTCCCTGAGCGCCATTCAATGTGTGGGTTGTGAATTTTTAACCAAGGAAAACCCAAAATAATCGGGTGCTGAGCAGATTCGAAAATGTGAAACTGCATAACTTCTGTATGGTCTTTATTGACAGTGATCCGAATAGGCTCAGTGCAGTGGGTAACAGTGAACAAAAGACGACCGTCTAAAGCACTGGCGTTAATAGGGCGGGATAGCGGAACAGTATTTATTTTTAGCCGTTTGATTATGCCCCAGTCCATAAGACATTTTCTTCAGCCCCTGAGTCTATGAGCATTCCCTGGTCCATGGCCTGATTGTTAACAAAAATGTTTACCTGAGTAACCGGTCGAGGAGGGAAGTCTGTGGGAAGCTTGCTCACCAGCGCCCTCCTCTTGGCTGGTGAGCTCGGTCTTTTCCCGGACGAGGAGAGTTGTTGATCCGACTGGCCACAGTAGAAACAGCAACCCTCCCGAAGGCGGCGCTGCCTCTCCTCCAAAGAAAGCCTGGTCCTACCCAACTGCATGGGTTTGTCTGAGTCAGGCGGAGGCGCTGTCCTCTGACGGTCCGAAGCCGCGGGCAGGAAAACTTCCCCCGGCGGAGCAGCTCTCCGAGGAAAGCCCTGGAAACTTGGATGTCCGTCACGGGTGCGCCGGCGTTCTCTCTCCCTCTCCCGAAGTTAGTTGTCGGTCCGGATGGATACAGCGATGAGAGACTCCAGGTCTCGTGGCACCTCCAGAGGAGCCAGCTGGTCCTTTATTGGATCCGAAAGTCCAGTCAGGAAAGCGTCACAAAGAGCCGGAACACTCCACCCGCTGTCTGCTGCTGCCGTGCGAAACTCGATGGCATAATCAACCACCTGACGGTTGTGTTGGCGCATTTGATTTTTGATGTTTCCCTGAAAATCTGCCTGACGTCCTTCCAGCTCTTTCCGTTCATGGGCAGCTATGCCCAGCTGTTCCTCGTGGTGAAAGATTCTCACGCCTTGTGCTGACAGAGCGGCGTTCTTGGGTCACAGGAGCACATAGAGAGCATAGACCTGACTGTGGCAAAAGACAAGAGCAAGGATCTGACCATGGCAGTAGACAAAAACGAACTGACAAAGAACACTGGGGAACAGGGGAATTTAAACACAAGACAATAAGACACAGGTGGGAACAATCAGGGGCGGGGCTGACGCTGATGAGCACAGGAGACACAGAAGGGGTGACAGGTGAAAACAATCAGGGCCGGGGCTGGTGTTGATGAGTCTGGAATGACAGGTAAACGGTAAGTGACAAAACAAAACAGGAAGTGGAAAACAATACAACCAAAAAACAACATAAATCTCAATATTTCTGTCAGTGCACAACAGAGTTGAAGTCAAGAGTGAAAAGGTGAGTTTTGAGAGATTTTTTAAGGAAAGTGAGATTGTTGGCAAATCGGATGTGAGTGAGGGGGAGGCTGCTGCGAAGGCCCTATCCCCCCCAGGTCCGGAGCTTTGTCCTGATAGGCTGCAGTAAGGCAAAGCAAGTTTAGTTATATAGCACCTTTCAATACAAGGCAATTCAAAGTGCTTTACAAAAAATGAAAGACATTAAGAAAATGGCATTTAAGATCAGTCATTAAAAAGCAAAGATAATAAAATAAACATTACAAGAAAAAACATGAATAAAAGTTACAGTGCAGTTTAAGATGTGAATATATCAATTAAAAGCAGCGGCAAAAGGAAAAGCCTTCAGCCTGGATTTAAAAGTAGTCAGAGTTGCAGCGGACCTGCAGGTTTCTGGGAGTTTGTTCCAGATATTTGGAGCATAATAACTGAACTTCTCCACGTTTAGTTCTGACTCTGGGGAGAGAAAGCTGACCAGTCCCTTAAGACCTGAGAGTTCTGGATGGTTCATAATTTAGCAGGAGGTCAGAAATGTATTTTGGGCTTAAACCATTCAGTGCTCTATAAACCAGCAGCAGTATTTTGAAATCTATTCTTTGACACACAGGAAGCCAGTGTAAAGACTTTAGAACAGGAGTGATGTGATCCACTTTCTTAGTGTCAGTGAGGGCTCGAGCAGCGGCGTTCTGAATCAGCTGAAGCTTGCTAATAGATTTTTTAGTGAGACCTGTGAAGACACCATTACAGCAGTCGAGTCTACTGAAGATAAAAGCATGGACAAGTTTTTCCAAATCCTGCTGTGACATTAGTCTTTTAATCCTAGATATGTTTTTCTGGTGATAGTAAGCTGATTTAGTAACTGTTTTAATGTGACTGTTGAAACTCAGGTCAGAGTCCATGACTACACCTAGATTTCTGGCTTCATCTATTGTTTTGAACATTGCAGGCTGAAGCTCAGCGCTAACTTTTATACATTCTGCCTTGGCTCCAAAAACCATTAACCCAGTTTTATTTTTGTTTAATTGGAGAAAGTTCTGACACATCCAGTCATTGATTTTTTCAATGCACTTACTCAGTGTTTTAACTGGAGCATAGTCTCCTGGTGAAATGGTTATGTATATTTGTGTGTCATCCGCATAGCTATGGTAACTTATTTTGTTGTTCTTCATTATCTGAGCCAGTGGTAGCATGTAGATGTTAACCAGTTGAGCCCTGAGCCTGTTTTTCAGGCCTTAGGCTCGAAAATGACATTCCCAAAAACAAATGGCTATATCTTCACTTCTAAAAGGGGTAAATTAATAATCTTTTTTCTCAAAGTAATGATAAACCTGTGAGATGGATGTAGAAGAGTCAGAATCAATATAGATTTTTTTTATTTTAAAGTAAATTCAGATTGAGCATAGTAAAAAAATATAAATTATGGTTTCCGTCCAAAAAAAAAAACATTACTTATAGTGAAAACCCCCCTTGAATGATGGGATAGTAGACTAAAAGCTTTAGGAATCCAAACTATAAAATATAATAAGTACCCTGTATCAAGATTGATGCAAAACAAGTGACATTTGACATTTTTAGAGAGATTTAGAAAAAGAAAAACACTTCTGGGGTCATTTGGATGAATTTTCCATATCTCTGGCCCCCCTCGGTTGATTCTGATGATTGACACCTCTTTTTAACCGTTAGAGCCAATAGAATCGAGGGGAAGTTCCTAAAATCCATCTCAACATTACCCATTGGTGAATGAGTGATGCATAGCCAGAATGCCCCAAACCGGAAGCTGTCATACAATCTCGCAGCAGCTAATATGAAATCTCCGTTATTGGCATAAATATGAAGATGGATTATCAGTAGGGATGGGTATCGTTAGGATTTTATCGATACCGATACCGGTACTGCTTATCGGTATCGGTATTTTTCGATACTCTTATCGATACTTTTCAATAATTTGGTGCTCAAAATTATAGACATGAATACAAGATGTGAAGATTAAACAGTCATTTTACAGTTATTTTAATTGCAGAAATAACCTTATAACTTATACATTAGAAGCAGACACAAATACATAAAATAACTTAAAGGGGCCTGGCTCGCCCTATCATGCTTTTTGGGGTTTTCCCTCAGACAGAGGATGAAAAGAGGCATTTTTTTAAACATGTTTTAACATTTGTAAATCAGTTACATCTTCATCCAGACATTTCAAACTGACAACCTAGCTCGACAAGAGATCCTTAAAACATTGTCCTATAGTGACATCATGCAAAACTGTGATATGAAGAAATTGGTAAAAAGGCTAAGATGGCAAAAAGATAAAGGCGAGTACGTATATTATTCTGGATTGTACTTTTAAATCATCACAAAATAAATGATGTGCTGAACTGAAACACGTCAAAATGTGTCTGAAGGTTTAAACATAGAACAAAGTATTTGAGCTTAAAATATGTCAATTCCTAGTAAACGACCAACAATTGCTGAACCATACATTGGTCATACCTTTAACAACATTTAAATGCAGTTTTCCAATTCACAATGACATCTGTAAGTTTAACTGGTTTATAAAGCATTCAATGAAAGGCATCTCAGCTTGCTAGTCGATATCTTGTTGTGCAGATCCGATAAATAAACCGTGAGTTCTGTGCTAAGTGCGCTCAGGGCTAATTCAGAGCCTTTGTTATTACCCTTGTGTTTCTTTAAGCTAAAAATTGTTAATATTGTCTGATAGCTGAGTTTCTTCCCGTTAAGTGGATATGACACATTCATAGTTTATTTAATGTTAAGAAGCCCTCAGACGCTGTTTCTTTCAAGATGTTGCGTTTTGCCCCCGGTTCCGGGGGCTTAACTGGTTAAAGAGAAGAGACCCCAAGATGGAGCCTTGAGGAACCCCACATGTCATATTTGTCAACTCAGATGTGTATTTACTAGGGCTGTCAAGTTAACGCGTTAATAACGCTTTAATTATTTTAACGCGATTAACGCATGTGCATTTTTGTCCTTGAACGCCCCGTAGTTTCAGAGCGCATCAAGTTTAAAATACCATCTACAAGCTGATGCTGACAGCCCCGCTCCTGCCGCCCGCTTGTGGCAGACCACACTTCCACGCTCACCGGCAGGTGTGTATGTGTGGCGCGAGCGAGAGAGAGACCTTACATGTGTTGTTGTTAGCATCTGGTGCTAGCTAGCTACGCTAACGGATATAAGGAGCTGTTTAAATGAAAACAGAGGAGCGACATTTTCGCCGACAACTGCACCGAGCACTTGACTTTATGCAGGTAGCCAGACAGTGGGACATTGTACGAAAAGTCAGCACACTCAGCACGGATAGTGCGTGCAACATGATTGCTGCGTCCAGGCAGCTCCCGTTCGAGCGTATGCCTTGACTTGCACATAGCTTCAACGATCCATCACACACACACACACACACACACACACACACACACACACACACACACACACACACACACACACACACACACACACACACACACACACACACACACACACACACACACACACACACACACACACACACACACACACACACACACACACACACACACACACACACACACACACACACACACACACACACACACACAATTTGTATTGTATTATTGTATGAGAGAGGTTCCAGGTTGAAGTGAGACGAATATTTGTAATATTCAGAGGTTGTTGTGTTTAATATTCATGAGAATATTTATCATTGTTCAAATGATAATAAACATTAGCATAAAGCATATTTTTCCACTCATATGTTGATAAGTCTATTAAAAACCTGAAAAATATTCCTCTAGGGTACATTTAGAACAGATCAAAAATGTGCAATTAATTTGCGATTAATCGCGATTAAATATTTTAATCGACTGACAGCCCTACTAATAATACTAACACTGAAGTTCTGCCACTGTCTGTTTAGGTGGATTTAATTGAAGCCCTTTAACAAGAGCAGTCTCAGTGCTGTGGTTTGGACGAAATCCTGACTGGAACACATCGGAACAGTTATTTAAATGCAAGAAGTTACTCAACTGTTGAAAAACATATTTTTCATTGATTTTACCTAGAAATGGGAGGTTTGATATGGGCCTGTAATTGTTCATGACTGAAGCGTCAAGATTATTCTTTTTTAAGTGCGGTTTAATGACTGCAGTTTTCAGGGACTGTGGAAAAATACCTGAGTGAAGAGATATGTTTACTATATGAAGTAGATCTGAGGCCATGCAATGAAAAACATATTTGAAAAACCCTGTTGGAATAATATCAAGGCAGCAGGAGGAGGATTTCAGAAGTTGAATAATGTCCTCTAGGTTTTTATCACTGATCTGATGGAATTGTGTCATGGTGTTTGAATTGATATTAGGTGGACAAAGGGACAACACATTTGCTGTACCTGATGCAGAGGCTTGTCTAATTCTCTGAATGTTGTCAGTGAAGAAGGAGGCAAATTCATTGCAGGCCCTGGTGGATAGAAGTTCAGAGGCTACTGACACTGGGGGGTTTGTTGGTCTGTTGAAAGTAGCAAACAAAGCACGAGCGTTGTTTTTGGCAATGATATCAGAGAAGAAAGACTGTAGTGCATTTTTCAATTCCAAATTATAACAGCCAAGTCTCTATTTATAGATTTCAAAGTGAACCTGGAGATTTGTTTTTCGCCACCTACGTTCAGCTTTTCAACGCTCTCTTTTTTCTGTTCTCACGGTTTTCACTTTCTCCATGGAGATATTTTCTTGCCAGTCACTTCCTTTACCTTAGTTCAGGGGTGGGGAAAACCGGTAATTACAGGCTAATGGAAACCCTGACATACACATACACATACATACACGTACATACATACATGTATATACAATTAAAAAAAATAATACATTCATAGTCCCCCGTTTCTTCCTAACTCACCGTCTTAAGTTCAGCTATGTAGGCTATCACAGAGCCCCCGACAGATTCAAACATTTCTGAAGAGCCCCTCAGGTTATGTTTAATCTTCTCCAAGTTCAGGTATAACATTAGATCTTTAATTACATTACATTACATTGCATTGCATTTAGCTGACGCTTTTATTCAAAGGGACTTACAATAAGTGCGTTCGACCAAGAAGATACAAACTTGAAGAAAACAGAATCATATACTGTAAGTACATCAGGTTTCATAGAGCTAAAAGATTTCAAGTGCTACTCAACTGGCTTTAGATAAGCCAGTCCTTTATTAGTATATAAGTGCTTTGTTAGTAATTTTATTGCTCGAAGTGGAGTCGAAAGAGATGAGTAGACACCTTTAAGCCATAGAGATGCTTTAGGTGCTATTGAGGATTTCAATTCAAGGAGTATTCTTCTGCTTGCTAATAGAGATGCAAAGGCTATACTGTCTTTAGTTTTCCTCCTCATCATTCGGTGGTCAGGTAGTACTCCAAAAATGGCAGTTTCTGCACATGGTGGCAATACCACTTCCAAGGCCACATCGAGGTGTTTGAAAATGCTTGTCCAGTATCCTTGTAGGCGAGGACAAGACCAAAACATATGAGTCATGTTTGCTGGTGACATATGACATCTGTTACAGGTATCCGTAACATTTGGGTATATTTTGGAGAGTTTAGAGTTGGTGTAATAGATACGGTGGACAACTTTTTGTTGTATAAGATTGAGCCTGGAACAGGACGTACTATTGTTCACTCTCGCTAATGCACCATCCCAGACATCATCATCTATTGCTTGGACTAGTTCATCTTCCCAATCTTGTTTGATTTTACCAAGCGATGTTTCTGTGAGACGGGAGATGGAATTGTAAATTCTGGAAACCAGACCTTTTTCGGTTATTTGAGTGTCCAGAATTGAGTCAATTATTGAATCCGGAGGGATATTGGGGAAGGAAGGGTTATTTAGTTTAACCCAGTCACGCACCTGGAAGTAGCGAAATAAATGAGAGTCTGGGAGGCTAAATTTGTCAGAGAGTTGGCTAAAGCTATCGAAAACTTTGTTGATGTAAAGGTCCCTTACTCTGATAAGGCCTAATCTCTGCCACATAGAGAAGGCCCCATCAGTGTAATGCGGGAAAAAGAGATGGTTGTTGCGAATGGGACTATGTATAGAGGATCCATCAAATCCATGAGCACTTCTAAATTGGGACCATATTCTTAGTTCTTAGTGGAAACAGCAATCGGGTCATTCGAATATTGAGTTGGCCGGCTGGGTAATGTAGACGTAAGCAAAGCCAAAAGTGAGGTAGTAGGACAGGATATGGCCTCAAGCTCACACCAACTCAATGTTGGTTCCTTAATCCATATAATTATTTTGTGGATATTGGCTGCCCTATAGTAGGGTCTTATGTTTGGAAGCGCCAATCCTCCTGTAGATCTGTGCCTTTGTAGAAGCTCTCTCCTAATTCTAGGAGTCTTCCCTTGCCATAAAAAAGAGGAGATTAGTGTGTCTATTTTACAAAAAAGTGATTTGGGTAGGAAGACATTTTTAGATTTTTTAAAATCAATTTAGCCACGGTAGAATCCCCAATGTCTGCCCCACTATTCACACATAGCCTTAAAGAAGTTGAAGTAAGATTGTAGCCTCTGGAAATGTAATAAATATCTGCAAACACAGACCAATCAGACAGAAGAATAACAGAGCAGTGGATTCACTCTGTGTGTGACTTGAATCTGTTTAAGGATGACAGTGAGAAAAACCCTCCTGGGGTTCCTCAGCCCAAACCCTGGAGACAGCCCCCTGAGGTGAAACCCAAACCCACCATCACCATTCCTAAAGCCCCGACACACAGGGAGGAAGAGGAGGAAGACGACAAGTTCATGAAAGAGCTGCAGGTATGTGGTTTCCTAAAACTCAATTTTAGGAACATGTTAGAGCAGCTGGAAAACATATTTAGCACCCATTACATTCTCTGATCCCCTCTGACTCTGTATCGCACTAATGTACTAGCACTTAGAACGGATTGGCTTAGTTGAAGCTAAGGTATTAGCGCGTAGAAGGGAATGGCTTTGTTGAAGCTAATGTACTAGCACTTAGAATGGTTTGGCATAGTTCAAACTAATGTACCTACATGATTCTTGTTACTCTGTACCCTCCTGGATGAATGCACTTATTATAAATCGCTTTGGATAAAAGCATCTGCCGAATTAAGTGTAATGTAATGTACTATATGTATACCATTCTATAGCATTCAAACAAAATTATACATTTCCTTGATGAACACTCCATCTTGAATAAAAATGTAATTGATTAAAAACCGCAACCGTATACCATTCACATTTTTAATATAACACTTGAACACCAAACACAAAAAGGTTACAGTATATCTTCATTTCTGACTCTGTGACGGCCTGTATTACAGGCTTCTGTATGTGGTCAAGGAGGTGGAAATAAAGGATCTGGTTAAATCAATGTGTGTTAAAATAAGTGCTAACATTTGAAGATAGAAGAGTTTATTTCAATGTGTAAATCGAGAAGACACAGTAACAGGATCCAGCGCTGGAGGCGAGCCTTTGTTAATTATTTTGAAAGTTGCTCAGTGGAGCGTGAATCCAAAAGGGTCTGACTGGAGAACCGAAGTGCTCGGGGGTCTGGCCCTGTGGAGATGCACACTTGTGTTTTACTAAAGCCTGTTTACTGATTGTTGTGTTCACATTTGTATTTGTATGAGATACAGCATGTGTAATGACTATAGATTCATACGAACAAACATGACCAAATTGCTTTAATTTTCTTTGAAAAAACAAGCTGTGGATATTCTATTTTATTTCTTATTTGTGAGAAGACTTCATGAAACTAAACTGGTGCTTCCTTTCTGTAACCTCCATGCCTGTCTTCTTTTGGGAAACCTACCCCCATTTAACAAAGTGTTTAATGTTTACCTTTCTATTATAGGTGACTAAAGCACTGTCAGGTATTCATTTGCCAGGTATAAATAAACAATGGAATGGAGAGATGTCGCAGGTGGCCAATCAGAAGCCTTCAATGATGGCAGCATATGATCACCAGTCAGCTCCTCAGGTGGGAATTTCAGAACAAATTGAAGTTAGTAAAGAACATGTGCATTCTCAGAAGAAAAAGGGACTGGAGGAGAGTCTGGTTAAACAAGGGCATTCCCTAAACTGTGCAGCAGTAGAGAAGATGTTACAAAATGCTCAGACTGCCCAGAGGAAGGAGGTACCAACACCAACCCATAAGAAAGCAGGCAATGTGGAGGTTCTTACAGCTATAACTTCACATAAAGAAAATGATCTTACTTTGAAAAGTCCTGATCAGATTAAGGAGTGTGTTGGTCAAATGAGCTCACCTACCACAGCAGAAAAAAGGAAGGTCACCACCATTGTTACTCTACATAAAGAAACCATTCAAGCCACTGACCTCACAGGTCCTGACACCACAAAAGAAAAAGCTGTCAAAAAGAAACCAGCTGAGGAGAAGTCAAATATGACAGTAGCAGAAACATATGAGAAAGAAGACTCCCTCAAGGATCGCTTGATACAATCCCAGGAGAATAAACTCCTTAGCTTAGATCAGTGTGTAACTTCTCAACATGTCCCAAAAATGTCCCCCTGCAGGACGGTCAGCCACAGCAGCAGGCAGCAGAACCTGCAGCCTTCCCAGGACACGACCCAGGACAGGTCCCAGGACACATCCCTTGACACAGAGGAAGGAGGGAATCTGAGCCCTGATAGTTTGGACAATGAGGGACCTCCTCCTCCTCCTCCTCCTCCTCCTCCTCCTCCTCCTCCTCCTCCTCCTCCTCCTCCTCCCACAGGTCAAATCCGCCTGAGAATCACCAAGAGCCACAGAGTCTCCGATGGCCCTGACACATAGGCTGGGTCTGGTGACAGCAATGGTGAACCCACTTATGTCGCGTATGAAAACCAAGGTTTTGAGGACAGTGATGACTCTGATAAGAAACCTAAAATTGTTATCATGAATGAGCCTATGGACATTCAGTCGGCCTACAAGCGTCTGTCTACCATCTTTGAAAGTGAGGAACATCTTGATAAGATTCTTTCTACAGAAAGTGTTGTGGATGAAGATGAGTTTCGTTATGAAGAAGACAAACAGGAAAGGGGAAAAATTGTCAACAGTGACATCAACACAGCTTTAAAGATCACAGGAAATGGTCAGATATCTCTACACATGCAACAACAAAGACCTTCAGCAGGTAATGGCACAATACCTGAAAACCAGGACCAGGGTGAACCAGATTTCCTTAAAAAGCCAGAGACCAAATGAAACTTCCCCAAAAACAAACTGAGTGCAATTAGCAAGGCCATACGAACAGGGACGACCAAAACAGGAAAGAAGACTCTGGAGGTTGTTGTCTATGACGAAGAGGAAGAGATAGTATTGGACAGCAAATCAGCGAAAGAGACCAAGAAGCAGACAAAATAATCCAAGAGGTCTGAGACCAGCTGTCCCAGACAGGTCAACTCTGGTGAGAGAGACATCCAGGTGTCCCTTATCACTGTCAGCAGACACTCAAAGTCACATGGCCGGGCAGAGAGGCCCTGCAACAGTACGCTTGACTCTATAGACAGTCTAGAAGAGTCCATTAAACAGCTGGAGATCAGTGTAGACAGCATGGCGGGCCCCCCCTCCCCCTGCAGCATCGGGTCTTCACCGCCTCAGTCCCCTGATTCTTCCTCAGACTCCACTGACAGAGCTCAGTCTAAAGTCAAACGGGAAAGGGAGAGAAGCCTTTCCAAGAGGCCAGCCTCTCAGGTCCTTAAGGGCCCCAACCCACCTCAGAGTAAGAGATCCAAACCACAGCCTCCACCTGACACAGGGAAAAGCTCCACCATGAAACAGGTCTGATGCTGCTCTGCATGCTGCTGGTGGTGGGCTGCTGGTGGGCTGCTGGTGGTGGGCTGCTGGTGGTGGGCTGCTGGTGGGCTGTGCTGGTGGGCTGCTGGTGGGATGCTGGTGCTGGGCTGCTGGTGCTGGGCTGTTGGTGCTGGGCTCTCTCCTCCCTCTGCCCTCCTCTTTCCTCTTATTCTTCTCTTTCCTATTATTACACCTGCACTGTTATTAGATCAGTATAACCCAGGTAACACCAATATTTCACCCATATTACAGTGTTATTATGGAGTTATTACACCAATTTTCCACATGAACACAGCATGTCAAATGACTGTTTCCCCCCAGGATGCAGAAACCATTTAAGGTGTAAGGGACGTATGTTTAAAATGAACAATAAACACTTTTTGTGTTATCTTCAAGAAATGATCCTTGGAGTGGACCAACTGTTCAAATGTTGCACCCTCCATCTGTGTGTGGGGTCTCTGTGCTCAGACTGAGTGTTCCTAGAACTCACAGGAACATTATTTCTCTGTGACTTTCTGCCACTCCCTTCCATGAATCGTGCCTCAGGGATTCACTAGAGTAAACATTTCAGATCACATTGACGGCACAGTCCTCTCATACAATCCTGTCTTTGATTCTATTCTTTAATATCATCTAAAGAGTTTACTTATACTCAATTGTACATTTTCCCTCCATGTGCTGCTTTGGTGAAATGATGTTTGTGAATGTTTCTAACGTCTTCTCCTCATCAGTCCTAGTCCCGCCAGTCTGTCCTAACTTCCTGTCTGTGTGTTTCTCTCCTCTGCAGACCTACAGCTCCAGCTCTTCTGCTCAGAGACCCCTCACAAGGTCCTGCCACACAACCTCCTCTAGCCCCCCAGAGAAGGCCCATAAGGGCCCGAAGCAGCCCGGCCAGGTAATGAGCTGAAAGCCTGAACAGAGGGGGGGGCGGGGGGTTAGTGTAACGCACCTGCTCCGGTCTCTGGGTGTTATTTAAGAGGATAACCTGGTGGTGGTAACTGACAGAGGATGAACCGATCCCTCTATTAGTGACATCAGTCGAATTTAACAAATATGGCAACTTTAATATAAGAGCACATGTTTAAAAAAACATTAAAAGCATTAAAAAAGCCAAGGGAATACAAAATAAAACAAGCCGGGTATAAAATACTAGAATCAAAGGTAGAGTTCAGTGTGAGATATGAGAGTTCTTTGTTTTAATGAAAGGCAGCAGAAAAATGTAAGTGTTCAGTTTTTATTTGAAAGTGGTAGGAGTGACAGCAGACCTGCAGGATTCTGGGAGTTTGTTCCAGATATATGGAGCATAATAACTGAACGCTGCCTCTCCATGTTTAGTTTGACTCTGGGCACAGAAAGCAGACATGGTTCATAAGTTAGCAGAAGATCCAAAATATATTTGAGCAATCAGTGCTCTGTAAACCAGCAGCAGCAGTATTTGGAACTTATTTGTAAGTTATAGTTGAACATAAATTGCTTGGATGCGGGGTGAACTGGATGTTTTAGATAGCATCTGAGTGATTTCACTATGCAGTGGGGTGGAATGTATTGAGCTCATTTCTGTGGTGGTGCTGTCTGAATCTAAGGGTCTGCCTCCACTTCTACCAGTCTGTTTCTAGCTGTTCATGCTCCTCCACCCTGCCACGCTCTGCAGGTTCATTCTGCGATGCTGTTGTAGTCCTCATATCCAGCATGAGCTGCTGATGTGTTGAAACTCAACCCTGCTGATTGAGTTTCCTGATGAGTGTGAGACTGTCCTGCATGTTCACTGCGAACTGATGTTCCTCTGGCATTGAGTTGTGGACAAAAACTCTTGAAACCTAACACATAGAAGCCCCCCTCTAAACATACTGTATGATAGTTCAGTGAAGCACCCATCAGTGAGAACCCCAGATTTATGTTGGGAAAGAGTCTTCATGTGATTACTGCATGTTTGTGGTCTGGAAAATCCCTTTAAATCAATGTCAAACATTTACATTTGTTGACATGTTGAGGTGCAACAAAACATCAACAAGATTTTTCTGAAAGAATACAGTATTTCATGTCTCTTCACTTTCTATCTTTTCCCAGACTGGTTCATTTCATTCTAAAAATGAACATTTATTCAGAAGTCCAGAGAATCCTAGAAGTCTCTGTGTGATATGTGATGCAGATGTATTACCTTGTAGCTGATTCACCTGATCAACAGCATTTCCTGTAATAGTTTAATAGGCTTCAGTGACATCATACGAGAGCAACTTCACATTACACAGACAGTGAAGCACCAGCAGCGAACCACTCCAGCAGGGGGCTGATGCTGCTGAACTACATAGTGTAGCAGCGACATGAACTGTGACATCACGACGAGGCTCCTGGAGGGCTCTGCTTGGTGAAAAGAAAACTGGTTTTAAGTGGTAAGCAAGCTGAGCCAATTTAGATCCTAACTAGCACCAGCACAGAACCAGAGCATAACTCATCTGAGATGCCCAATTCCACCATTTCATGTTTTGTAGGGGTTAGGGAAAAACCAAGCAGCTCCAAACAAAAGAGGTTTACAAAAAAATAAATGCCATTTCAGATTTTTGGAGTTTCATAACCGTTGTTATGAAAAGTTACAGCATTTCCTGTTTCAGCTGGAGAGAGGGCAGTTTGTCCCAAAGCGTGCTGCTGTTTTCACTCCATCCACCTTTAGGAAGGGGGCCGCATTTGACTGTGAAAGAGACTCCAGGCAGTCATTCCTTCACGGAGTCGGAGTGGGTAGGGGGCGGTTTCAAATTGGGCCAAAAAAAAAAAACATTTCTTGCGTGAGTGTATTTAAATTACATTACATGTCACTATAGACGCTTTTATCCAAAGCGACTTACATACTCAATACTTAAATCAAGCTGGAGACAAATAAGCTGTAGGAGTATGGAGTGTGTTCTCTTCTGCTGTGTGTATTTCTGCTGACTCGCTGTGTGTGTGTGTGTGTGTGTGTGTGTGTGTGTGTGTGTGTGTGTGTGTGTGTGTGTGTGTGTGTGTGTGTGTGTGTGTGTGTGTGTGTGTGTGTGTGTGTGTGTGTGTGTGTGTGTGTGTGTGTGTGTGTGTGTGTGTGTGTGTGTGTGTGTGTGTGTGTGTGTGTGTGTGTGTGTGTGGGAAAAGAGGGGAAAGAGCCTCTCAGATCCCCGCCCTGTGCCACAGCTCTGGGAAACATCCCCCCCCTGCTCCCTGCTCAGACCCCCCCCTGAGCTCCTCTGGGAAACCCTCTCTTCTTCCTACCCCTTCAAAGTGTCCGTGGTCTCCTTCCTCGGCCCAGCCCTCCTCTTCCTCTCCCTTTGTCTCTCCATCAGTCTCTCCCCCTCGCTCCCCTCCTCCTCACAAGTCTTTAATCCTGTCTCTGAATCTGAGTCGTCTCCTCCCCTCGTCTAGCCACTTCTTCTTGTCATCCCACCCTGACATCCCCCCTGCCCAGGGCCCCCCCCGCAGCAGCAGCAGACGCAAGCCCCCCCTTGCCTTCACCTCCACCTCCCCACACAGCTACTACTTTTCATCGTCCTACTCTTCATCCTCGCCCTCCTCCTCCACCTCCTCCTCTCTGTCCCCCACCTCCTCCCCATCCTCCTCCCTCCTCCCCACCGCGGTGAGACCTGGGCCGAGGAGCATCCAGATGTCAGCGTCCAGCCTGCAGTCTCCAGGCGGGGGGGGGCATGAAGCGCAGCGGAGGTCAGCAGGTCCTGCGACCGGGGGAGGGCTCCAAGGACGCAGTGTGATGCTCCATCAGACTATGTGGGGGGGGGGGGGGGTGTGCTCACCTGTCAACAAGTGGTGGGGTTAGCTTGTAGAACAAATTTAAAATATCTGGCCAGAGTCCGTTTCAGTTCCAAAACACACTCGAGCCCGACCGACACACATGTTGCATTATGGGATGTTTCAGCGTTTCCCAGGTTTGTCTTTATTACTGTTTAAGTCAGCACAGGCAGATCAGAAAAGTGGAGCATCACAGGGTGAGTCCACGAAAGAACACACTCAGCGTGACAGACACATGAAGAAGAGCTTTGGATTGGATGCCATAGATAAACAGTTTTGCGGGGGGGTCCATTATAGTGCTGAATGATTTGGGGAGAAATAATTAATGCATGTGATATGATTCTATATATAAAAAGGAATGATCATTTGTGTGGCTAATCAAAGAAATAAAACCTAAAACTGGGTTTAAAACGTTGGGGCACCAGTAAGCCAATCTTAAGGCAGGAACAATGTCACTGACCGTCTGTGTTCATTTGTTTTTTATTTTCTTGTACTCCAATAATACAATTCATCGAGAACAGTGGTTTCACATTTTTCCTTTCCCGTGTTTCTCCTGGTTAAAAAAACATATTCTCAACCAACCCCTGTGTCCAAGATAAACATAATCACCAGGGGCCTCATTTATAAAGGGATATACGCTCAAAAAATGGCGTACGCCAGTTTCTACCCAATGTTTGCAATTTATAAAATACTAACTTGGCGGGAAAACGTGCGGTCCTCCACACAAACTCTAACCCATGCGCAACCTAAGCACAAAAACGGGAGAGACGAGAAACTGCGACACCGTTGGCAGAAGGAAGAATAGAGAGAAATATGTGGAAATAAGACCATAAATAAAATGTTACCTCTCATTTATCATATATGAAGAATTCATTTTCACAAATTGAAGTAAATTGTACAGCTAATATAACACAACACATTAGTTGTATTTCCTTTAACTGGTGGATGTAGAGTTGCTGTGGGGGGGTTGTGTGCACTGAGGAGTCTCAAACAGGCGTTTGTTAAATCATTTTAAGATTGGCTTTAATCAATTTGTGAAAATGAATTCTTCATATATGATAAATGAGAGGTAACATTTTATTTATGGTATTATTTCCACATATTTCTCTCCATTCTTCCTTCAACCAACGGTGTCGCAGTTTCTCGTCTCTCCCGTTTTTGTGCTTAGTGCGTACGCATGGGTTAGAGTTGGCGTGGAGGACCGCACATTTTCCCGTCAAGTTAGTATTTTATAAATCGCAAACATTGCGTATAAACTGCCGTACGCCATTTTTTGAGCGTGTATCCCTTTATAAATGAGGCCCCTGTTCTCTGCCGCTCCACAAAACGTTGTGATCTTTGATATTGCACCAGTCCATGTCGCAATGTGGATACAAGGTTGGTTAATTGAGCATGCCAAGGCCATAGTACAGTTTAGGTCAGGCTACAAAGGTTACATTGAAGCCCGGGTGGAGACATGCAGTCAGAAGGAGCAGCACACACACACACACACTCTTTGGTGTCACGCATTTTTTTTAGGGCGCAAAGGCCACATGCCAGTGCACAAAGGCCATTGAGGGGAAAATGTGGATTTAGAACTTACAAATACGTAAATAACTTCACTTTTCTGAAATGACATGGAAAACAAATCACTTTTTTTGTATCAATAACGTCAAACATTATAATCATATATAGTATTACCGTATATAAAATGAAATACTCTACTTTGAATAATTAGTGTTTGGTATGTTTTCTATCTACTACTTCTCCCATTCACAAATCCGAAATCAAATCAAAAAATCTAAAATTCTATTAATATGTAACAAATATATTCCATTTCAGAGCAGAAGAAACAGCCTTCAAGGGTCAAACTCTGCACATCATTCAGCAGTGTACTTTGAAATGCAAAAGTGTGTGTGTGTGTGTGCGTGTGTGTGTGTGTGTGTGTGTGTGTGTGTGTGTGTGTGTGTTTGTGTGTGTGTGTGTGTGTGTGTGTGTGTACGAGAGTCTCTTTAATCCATTCAACTCGAGCGTCAAATTCGCAGGACACGTTCTCGCGGTAGCCAATCAGCAGTGAGGATCTCCGCCACTGACATTGAATCAGAAAACCAAAACATCAGCTGTTAGCAGTTAGCACACAGAGCTCACAGATCCTCATATCTGTTCAGAAACTACGTAAAAGTTAAACAAGTACAAACCACAGACTGTCTGTGTCATGGCGAATACAGTCGCTTGTTTATTTATGTCTGTATGACGTTGTTGTGAGTGTGGACGGAGTATAACGTTAGCTTAGCCTGATCGATCTGAGGCCAGTAGGCCTACTACGAAGCTCGTTCAACCTAATGTGGATATGTTTGAGTTAGCCGGTTGGCCTAATCCAAAACATACGCGCTCTCGCTAAACTGTACTAGGACGCGAGTTATCAAGTGGATCGCTCAAGCCAGCCGTGTCCTATCTAGTTAGGTGCGCGTTCACATGAAAGGGGTGGTATTTGGAGCATTCAACCAATCGCAAACATGGAGAAGCGTACTGACAGCGCAGTGCGTCATACTTCCTGAATGAAAAGTGAACTTTAATATTAGACATATGAACGTGGATATGTTTGAGTTAGCCGGTTGGCCTAATCCAAAACATACGTGCTCTCGCTAAACTGTACTAGGACGCGAGTTATCAAGTGGATCGCTCAAGCCAGCCGTGTCCTATCTAGTTAGGTGCGCGTTCACATGAAAGGGGTGGTATTTGGAGCATTCAACCAATCGCAAACATGGAGAAGCGTACTGACAGCGCAGCGCGTCATACTTCCTGAATGAAAAGTGAACTTTAATATTAGACATATGAAGAAGTTAAACTTTAAACATCCATGACTGAAACACTTTATCCAGGATAAAAGCCACATAGCTGCACATGCAAGGTGAATACAGCTGGTAAAAGAAAAATTATTTGAATGCGTACATTAAGAGGTTTATGATATCACTGCCCTGTCTAAGACACGAGTGGATCTGATTTTAATTACATTTGACTCAAGTGTTTCGTCAACTTAATGTGTTGCTTAAAATAATACTTCTGCATACAGTATGTGTGGTATCTTACCTTGTGTTATTATTACATGTTATTGCATTTGTCCGGCAGGGGGCAAACTCACTCTTGGTATTAAAAGAGCCTGTTGTATACGTTCCCACGAGGAAGTCCCGGAGCATGTTACCAAAGTAAAACCAGTTAAACCTACTCCTATGATGTGGACATACAATTATTGAACACAAGATACAACATATTATTGGCGACGAGGATTAAGAAGAGGATCAAGACGGGATCAAAGAGGACATGCCGAACGGACTGGTTAGCACTTTACATACAGGTTTGGCTCGTTAGCGGCAGCTAGCTCAAATTATTAGAAACGTCTGCGGGTGGAGGAGAGGATTCATTGACACACAATGGCAATGATTGGCACCATGTCCGGCGGGCCAGGGAGGGCCAGGCCCTCCCATTTGACGTTCCTGCCCTCCCCCAATAAATACGATTTATATTATTTATTATTTATAAAAATAAAAAATATTTTAATTTTTTGAATTAAAAATACACTATGAACTTTTATGCTACCATATATGTGATGTCAGATAGTAACTAAAAAAAATCGCAGGCTACGTCAAATAAATTAATGTATCTGTTGTGATTTGTGACTCGTCCACATTTAGACCAATCACAGTGTCACAATCTGCCCCCTAGTCTGGATTTGTTTATTGTGCATTCTGTAGACTCCCATTTCTGTTTGAATTACAAAATGGACATCAGAAATTGGCTTAAAAGGTCTAAGGATTTATTAAAACGAAATAACGATGAAAGAACTGCAGCCGATGGTACTGCTGTCGACCCTGCACCTGCCGTTGCAGCAGCACGCCTTAATGTCACAAGCTTGACCTCGGCAAACCCCGGGGCTGAGTTAGCGAGCCCAAGCCTTGACTCATCAAGGCGGCCGCCACCAACGCTGTCCTCCGAGGCACAGCTCCTTGTGCCCCTACCATCACCACCTGCGTTGCTACACCCTGTACCACACCCGCCAGCATCCTCCTCCGTGCCGGTGCCTCCACTACAGACGCTACCTTGCAGCACATCAACAGGTACTATTGGGCCAGCAACCGCTCAAAGACCAACAGCCCCAAATGATCTTGGGGTTAATAAACCCAACCACGTGAAACTGGATCGTTATCCAGGGAGATTGTTTTCAGGAAAGAAGCGCATTTTTGCCACTGCATGGTACAACAACAGACCATGACTTGAATATTCGTTAAAGCAGACGCAGCCTTTTGTTTCCCCTGTAGACAGTTTAAAGTAAATACGTCTTCATCTGATGCGGCTTTTACTGTCAAAGGTTTTTGCGACTGGAAACACGCATTACAGACTGATAAAGGACTGCTAAGGCATGCCGCATCAAAAGAACACATTTCATCTGAGAGTTCGTGAAGAGAGAGACAGATACGCGAGAAAAAAAATAAGGAAATGAGTACTTTGGTGCACACAGATCAGCTGGCACGGAACCGTTATTACGTGTCAGCTGTCGTTGATATTATAGCTTTTTTAGCTGTCAACCAACTCCCTCTCAGAGGTGACCACGATTCACTCCACAGCATGTCCGAGTCAGGCAGTGGGCTCTTCCTATCACTGTTTGAGTATACGCTGCACAAAGATGCAGAGTTGGCCAACATAATGTTCTAAGTTAGCTCGGCTGAGTGAAAGGATGCACCTGCAATGCATAGGAAAATAAACCATGCCCAAGGCGGGCTAATCGTCTCCGTCTCTACTATTTCTCTCCGAGTGCAACGATGAGGAAGCTGCCATCCTTAACTGTGTGCCTTGCTTGTGATTTACCAGTGTTTGTGCTGCCACGCACACAATGTTTCAAAAGTGGTTTCTATGTTGCCCTTTATTTGTGTATGCATTTGCGATACGTGTGCATCTTGTTGCAATGCTGTTGGCCTTGCTGTTTGATATATATTGTTTCGCAGGCCCGCAGCACATGACGGTTTTGTGTGCCCTCCCATGAAAATTATATGCCCTCCCTTTAGATTTGTTCTGGTGCCGGGTCTGATTGGCACGCTGGCACCTTTTGATGCAAAACATCAGAAGTGGGAAGAATACTGTGAGGTATTGGAACAGTTTTTTGAGGCTAATGAAATTGATAATGGAGACAGACAAAGAGCCATATTAATAAGTGTTGTGGGATCATCAACATACAGCCTTATGAAAAACCTCCTCAGTCCGGATAAGCCTTACACACAACTTGTGGAGCTGCTAAAAAATCACTTTAACCCAAAGCCTAGTGAAATTGTGCAAAGCTACAAGTTTGACTCCCGCAACCGTGAGCCCAATGAGTCAGTAATGGAATACGTGGCTGAGCTGCGTCGGTTAGCGCAGGATTGCAACTATGGTAACACTTTACAGCAGAAGTTGAGAGACAGGATCGTCTGAGGAATAAATGAAGATCGGATTCAGAGACGACTCTTATCAGAAGCGGATTTAACATTTGAAAAAGCATTGTCAATTGCTGTGGCGTCAGAGACTGCAAATAAAAATGCACAGTAGATACAAAACCAAGGGGCCACAGCTAAATGCTTCAAAATGGATACAAAGCCACAGGAGGCTTATGCACACAAACAACCTACCAAAGAGTGTTACAGATGCAAGGGAACCAAGCATGGAACAGCAGACTGTAAGTTTAAACAAGAGAAATGTCATGCATGTGGTAAAATAGGACACAAGCTCTGGCTTGTCGTAGTAGATCTACACAGAATGGAAACAGCAACAAAAATGCAGACTCAAAGAGAGAAAGGAGGCAAACCACATATCACCGTTCTCATAAAGTACAAGAGCAACAGAGCCAAAGTGATAGCTCAGAAGAAGATACATTCTTTCTGAATAAGATGAGGTTCAGATTGGGACGCATGAGTGAAGTGCACCTGAGAAGAGTAGACCCATACATGGTTGAAGTGAAGCTGGATAGTAAGTTTGTTAACTTTGAGATAGACACTGGCTGTAGTCTCACAATAATGAATGAACAGACATTTCAAAGACTATGGAAAGACACAAAAAGTCCATGTTTGAGACCAACCTAAATCCACATCGAGTCTTATACAGGTGACCCTGTTAATGTGGTCGGAGCTGCCATTGTTAAAGTGAAATACAAACATCAAAGGCGGTACCTGCCCATCATTGTGGTTAAAGGGGACGGCCCCAGGCTGGAGGAAATACATCTGAGTTGGAAAGAAATCAAGCTCAGACACAAATCCCGAGTCCTGAAACACCTGAAGACAGAGGACAAATCGCTGCAGCAAGTACTAAGCAAACATGAAAATGTCTTCAAAGAGGAGCTGGGAACACTGAAAGGTATGAAAGCTACCATCCATGTAAAGGCTGATTCAGTCCCTCGTTTCTTCCGTCCAAGGTCTGTCCCGTACGCCATGCGCACCAAAGTAGATGAAGAAATAGACAGATTGTTGAAAGAAGGAGTAATCTCACCTGTTAAACATGCAGAATGGGCGGCGCCAGTGGTTCCAATACTGAAGCCTGTTGGGACAGTAAGGCTATGTGGAGACTATAAGCTCACTGTAAATACAGTTTCCTCACTTGAACAATACCCCATACCATAATGGAAGATCTGTTTGCAGCACTGACAGGAGGAAAACAGTTCACAAAGTTGGACATGACTCATGCATACCAGCAAATACTCATCGGTGATGAATCAAAGAAATACTTAACAGTGAATACGCACAGAGGCTTATTCACATACAACAGACTGCCTTTTGGAGTAGCATCAGCCCCAGCTATATTTCAGAGGACAATAGAAGGTCTCCTGCGAGGCATTCCTTTCGTGGCAGTGTATTTAGATATCCTGGTGAGCGGTGTGGATGAGGAAGACCATCTGCAGAACCTCGAGACAGTGTTTGCAAAGCTGGAGGAGGCAGGATTGCGTCTGAGAAGGAGCAAACGTGCACTTTCCTGTAAGAGGAAGTGGAATATCTGGGACATAGAGTGGACGCACAGGGACTTCACCCTGTGGAAAAGAAAGTCAAAGCCATCATGGAGGCTCCACAAATGTTACTGAACTCAAGTGGTACTTAGGCTTGCTAAATTACTATAACAAATGTCTGCCAAACTTAGCTACACTATTGGCACCACTGCATGAGCTTCTGCTACAAGATGTGCGATGTGCGATGGACATGGCAAAAGAAACGGGTTCCCCTAGAGTTCAGAGATGGGCGGTGCACCTGAGTGCCTATGAGTATCACATTGTGTACAAACCAGGAAAGAACAACGCTAATGCGGACGCATTAAGCAGACTGCCGCTGTCGGAAGATGTGCGAGAGAGTGAGACCGCAGAACAAGTGCTCATGATTGATCTTCTAGATGACACCCTCGTGGACACAGCCAAAATAAAACACTGGACAGCTAAGGATGTAATATTGTCTCAAGTTCATGGTTATGTCCTGTCGGGATGGCCTTCAGTGACTGAGGCTCCTTTCAAGCCGTATCATCAGAGGAGAGAGGAACTGAGAGTGAGGGATGGCTGCGTGCTCTGGGGAGCCAGAGTCATCGTACCAAACAAAGGCAGGGAAAAGATATTGAAAGTACTACACCAAACACATTCCGGCATGTCAAAGATGAAAGGTCAGGCTAGGTCTTATGTATGGTGGCCGGGGATGGACCAGGATGTAGAAAAGGAAGTGCAGTCTTGTGAGGAGTGCCAAAAGCACCACAAGTCACCACCATCAGCACCATTACATCCCTGGGAGTGGCCGGAGTCTCCCTGGACGAGAATTCATGTGGACTATGCAGGTCCTTTCCTGGGAGAGATGTTTCTACTGATAGTGGTTGCTCACTCAAAATTGATGGATATTTATCCAGTGAAGTCAGCTACATCACAGGTGACAATTGAAAAGCTACGTCGGAGTTTCAGTGTTTTTGGACTGCCAAAAATGTTGGACAACGGAACCTGTTTTACAAGTGCTGAATTTGAGACTTTCATGAAACAAAATGGCATCCGCCATGTGAGGTCAGCACCGTTTCACCCCTCTTCTAATGGGCTGGCAGAGAGGGCGGTCCAAACCTTCAAAGGGGGGATGAAAAAGATAAAAGGTGAAACATTGCAAACTAGACTGTCAAGGTTTCTGTTCAGTTACCGCATCACACCTCACGCGACCATAGGCCTATCGCCTGCAGAGTTGATGATGTCAAGGAGACTCAGATCTGCACTTGACCTGCTCCTGCCAGATGTGAAAACAAGAGTGCAGCAAAAACAACTAAAGCAGTAACAGTCCCATGACACAAATAGGAAACTGAAAAGTTTCTCACCTGGGGATAAAGTTTTCATCAGAAACTACTCTTATGGACCTAAATGGATCCCTGCGGTCATCGACAGCTCAACAGGTCCAGTGTCATATACAGTGATCATTGGAAGTGGTCAAGTCGTGAAGCGGCATGTGGATCAAGTAAGAGCCAGATTGACAGACACCGTGCCCTTAGAGCCGGTGCTGGACTCCAACAGAGACACTGTGGTTCCAGTGACAATCGAGCAAGAAGGACCTCCTGCAAGTGAGCCAGTGGTTCTGTGTACTCCGGTCCAGCCGGACTTGCCTGCTTACACCCGTGGTGAGACGATCAGAGCGCAAGAGACAGCCGCCTGTATACCTGAAAGACTTTGTTAAATAGATCAAGAGATGTTACATTAATAGAGCAGCATAGTTCTCTGTTCTCACTTTAAGGAAATGTTTAGAATGTTAATCTTTGAAAGTGAAATGATTTATGTCAGTATCTCAAAATGTTGTGTAACTTTCGGGAAGTATTGTTAGCTTAAAGGGGGGGAAATGTGGTATCTTGCCTTGTTATTATTACATGTTATTGCATTTGTCCAGCAGGGGGCAAACTCACTCTTGGTATTAAAAGAGCCTGTTGTATACGTTCCCACGAGGAAGTCCCGGAGCATATTACCAAAGTAAAACCAGTTAAACCTACTGCTATGATGTGGACACATACAATTATTGATCACAAGATACAACAGTATGTGACACTGTGAGTGTTGCACGGCCAGATACGGCTCAAGAAGCTGACTCAGATAAGGAAATATATGATACATTATGATGTGATATGCCACGGACTGTACTGTTACTTTGGTCCGGTGACTTATGTTGTGGCAGATATTTAAGTAAGCTTTCTTAACGCTAATGTTATAATAGTCAGATTGCTCTGAAGATGGGAGGTGATATTCTATTAATGTTCACGTCACACAGTCTGTGATTTTTGCCGGCCGTCTTTCCTGCAACGGCAGTTTTTCTGTATTTCCTCTATCCTGTAATATGACTTGATCGCTTTAAACTCCGCACACTGAGCTCTGGTTGGTCAGCAGGAAGTGCTTTCACTGAGTCGATCTCTTAGCCTGCAACCTAGCCTGCAACCTAGCCTGTGCCAGAGCAGGATAGGTTCCAGGATAAGAGATCAACTCAGTGAAAGCCAGGCCCGATTTTACGGGGGTGCATAATGGTGCATTGCACCCTCAGTTGAGTCGTTATGCACCCTCATTTGAAAAATTATTAGTGAAAAAAAATATATATCTTAAAGTGAAAAATATTACATATATAATAACAATAATAATAATAGTAGTAATGATAATAAGAAAAAGAAGAAGAAGAAGAATATAGTTGAAATAAAATAAATTGTAATTGTGGTTAAATAACATTGTCTGCTGCATTTATTTGGTCAATTTAAACGGTAGCCTAAGTATCGTTATTATGTCAGGTGCGCGTGACCTGTGCCGCTGCGCGTTCGTCATCTGCACGGTGCTTACACGGCAGTCAATGATGGACATCAGAAAATGGTTAAAACAACCAGCCCTTAATGCCAGCCGTAAAACTGCATCTACTGCAGGTAATAACAGTTCAGATCATGGGGACATCACATTACCCGCGGACACAGTCGTGGACACTAACAAACTAGAGTCCACCTGGATGATGCTATGCGACTAGCCATGTTTATGAAAGTAAACACAGCTGTCCAATGAGGGTACAGGATAGGGACCAGTAAGCATAATAAGGAGGTTGACAAAAACAGGCACTAAAATAATAGACTGTATCAAGTGCTGTGTGCCTTTGAGCTAGCCCTACGTTGTAATATGTAGAGATGCGCCGAAAATGGTTAAAAAGGCGCTTTCGGCCGAAAGGGTTTTAGCACCGAAAAATATCACCGAATGTCAGAGAACAGGGTTACGTTGATCATACTCCGCATATTTGTCCGGGAGTTTTGATTTCAAGTGGTGGAGTAATCCCGAAGTGGTGAAAGTCTTTGAAGTTGCACCCCCTCGAGAAATGTCAGCTGAACACAAATCGCAATCCGCGCCTCTTTCTCTGATATTATTAAATATCTCCAAGCAGGGGCGTAGCTGGGGGGGGGGGGGTTAGGATGATTCCAAGGGCCCAGAGAACACTATTATTATCTTTTTATTAATATGGTTTTATTATTATCCTAAAGTAAGTTAATGTAAATGACTCAAAAGTATAATTGCCTGTATTAAAAAAAAACGTCCCAAAAGAAACAAACAGGTGCTTGTTACTCTGTTTGACAGAATGAGCACCCCTCCCTTCATTCATTGCATGGTATGGGCGCCTGAGCAATGGAGCAAGCGGAGCAGGTGCATCCCCACAATTGACCTTGGGGGAGCAAACGTGTGCTTTTGCACCCCCACTTTTTGATCATATGAAAAATATGACATTTCCCCCCCAATATATCACTGTAAACATAAGTGTGTAATTTCAATCGAATTAATAATACGCAATGAAAGAACTTGTGCTGATTATAGACACTTAATAGCGAGTTTTTAAGTTTCCAAAGATTGTGACCCCCCCCCGCATTTCGCTCACAATGGTTTGATCAACTGCCTCCCACCCACAGCAGTCCTGATGCAGGTAGGCTGAGTGTAAATCACCGCGAACAGTCTGTCATTGGTGGCAGACCTTTTCAGTAAGTTGTTCAAACAAAGAATATGTTAGACATGTCTTTACTTCTACCACTCAATACAATAAAACACATTTATAATCATCACCTTCTCTTCATTTTCGCTGCATTGAATTACAGGTCACTCTTTATGTTAGCTAGCGGTTAGCTGACGTTTGCTAGCTAGCTAATAACATCAACCAGTGTGTGTGTTTGACTAGCTAGCTACCTGGTAGATCGAAGCCCATTAGAGTTTGAGTTTATTAGGATCCCCATTAGCTGTTGCATGACAACAACTAGTCTTCCTGGGGTCCACACAAAACATAAAACATTGCATTCGACAAGACTTTTACAGAACAGTAAATACAAAATAAAAAACTTTTCCGAAGTCCATTTTCCTTCAAGCATTGACTTTCATATTTTCCATCATGTACCACTTATTTTCTGATTTCATTTCATTGGAAAGAAAATAATGATAATAAAATAAGAATAAAGTACTTATATCTATCTGCATTTACAGATGCCAGCCTTCAATTCTCTTAAGGTACAACTACCTGAAATGAAAATAAAAGAAGAATGAATTATAGAATGATAGAAGATAATATGATAGAAGCCCTTCTCCTACTGTAACTAACCTGCACACTGTGTGTGTGTGTGTGTGTGTGTGTGTGTGTGTGTGTGTGTGTGTGTGTGTGTGTGTGTGTGTGTGTGTGTGTGTGTGTGTGTGTGTGTGTGTGTGTGTGTGTGTGTGTGTGTGTGTGTGTGTGTGTGTGTGTGTGTGTGTGTGTGTGTGTGTGTGTGTGTGTAGCCAGCCAGCCAACCAGGTAGAACATGGCAGAAAAAAAAAAAAATCATGTATTCAACCCAGTTCAGTGTATTCATACGTGTATTGCTCTCCTGTGTAGAATGATGTGGTGGTGACAGTGCAGACTCAGGGAGGAGGCAGAGAAGGAGAGAAAGAGACACAAGAGTTACAGGTAATGGAAATATCAGTCAGCTTAAAGTGTAGGATAACATAACAAATTAAGACACAAATACTTGGATAATATATTCCCCCCTCTCTCCCTTTCTTTACAGAGTAGCATAAAGATTGTGTATTCAAACCAGTTCAGTGTACTCATAAGTGTATTGCTCTCCTTAATGTAGAATGATGTGGTGACTGTGCAGACTCAGGGAGGAGGCAGAGGAAGTGAGAAAGAGACCTAGGATAACATCCCTAGTCAAAAAATGCTATAGGAATCTCTATACGTTTTTGGAACCCTATAGGAATCCTTTAGGATCCCATAGGATTTTGAGACAGTTCTGTGCTCTATATTGCAGGAAATTGCACGTACAGGTGTTCATTAAATTAAAACAATTCTGCCATGGAGGTGGTCGTGCCTGACCCACTCCAAACCACCCCTTGCCTGCCAGTTACTAATCTTGCACCCCCACTTTCAACTATAACTAGGCGGCACAGCAGTGCACCAGCAGCTTGCAGCTTGAACAGACTGACAGGAAAATGTCCTCTACAGCTCATGAATCAGGAGCTCAGAAACGAAAGAAAAAACGTCAGCAAGAGGAAAATAATAAAAGAGGTCGACAGATAGTCACCAAGTATTTTCACAAGAAAGGTATTTATTCACAGAACTTGTTTTGAAGCCCATAACAGCTTAGCCAACATTTTGTGGCTGACGTTAGCTACCTGTTGCTATCAAAAATTAGATGAGTGTCGATGAGCCCAGTGAATTTGTATCCAGCAGCTATGCCCTTTTGCTATGGCTAGCTAACCTAACCTGTATAATGTTACATGCTAATCACATCTGCTCTAATGCACAGATGCGGCTTCAGGATCAGTACCCCTTCCCTCAGGCCGGTTCCCAGTTGAAGGAGAGGGAGGTAAAGCAGCAGGGCTTGGGGTTAACAAACAGATTTTAAATATGCTTACCATGCATTGAATACAACTTTAGGTAATATTCACATTTAGTTACTCTAGTTCTTCCAGTAATTGCAATACCATTGACCACTGGCACATTAAATTGAGGTTGTTACAGTAGCTATAGCTAGATTTGAGCAATTGAAAAATATCTATACAAATGATTATTATTATTATTATTATTATTATTATTATTATTATAACAATTAAGAGATAGCTCGAGCTGTACTGTGTTATTACTATTATAGGGCATTTTATAAATTATGTACACTATGGATACTCTAGAGCCAGGGCCTTCGAGCAAGGCAGCCAACGAGGAGAGCAGAGGTGAAGAGGCAGAGGTACCAGTACAAGAAGAGGTCGAGGACCATGAAAGCAGCACAGATGAGGAGGAAGCAGCTATGGACAGTCAATGTCAGGGACAAAGTGAGGCTCCGACACAGGATGCCACAGATACTGAGCCACCTGTAGTGGTGTCTGAGGTAGAAGATCTGCTATCACTTGACCCAGGGTTGTTCCCAGCTAGGATGAGTGACAAGGACAGGGCAACTATTGTAAAGAAATTAGCAATGCGAGAAACAGATCAAGAAATTCCACATGATTCAAAGGGAAAGAGATTTCCAGATTACTTGAAATACACCAAAGCAGATAAGGGTAGGGGAAAAGTGAAAAGGGACTGGTTGATTCACAGTGAAAGTGCAAATGCACTGTTCTGCATACCATGTGTTCTTTTCTCCAAGGAGCAAAAAATACCCTCTCTTAGTGCTTTGAGTAGTGACCAGGGATACAAGATGTGTGACGTCGAGTGGCGTCGCATGTATGATAAATTCCCAAGCCATGAAACAAGTAGGAATCACAGGGACTGTTATTTGCGATGGAAACACCTACAGTGTTCGGTTATGACTGCATGTGGCGTTGATCATCAGTTGCAGAGAGAGCTACAGTCTGAAATTGAGAAAAACAAAGCTATCTTGCAGAGACTCCTTGATGTCACTCTGCACTTGGCAACGAGGAATTTAGCTTTCCGAGGTAAAACGCATGCTTTGGGCGATGTCCACAATGGACATTTTGTAGGTACGCTAGAACTTTTGTCACGATATGATCCACTCTTGAAAGACCACTTAGACAAAATCAGGACATCCAAAAAAGGAAGCCAGCTAACTCATTATCTGAGCCCAGACATCCAGAACGAGTTTATTGAATTGTGTGGGGGAAAGGTTTTAAAAACCATTCTGACGGAAAGGGAGGATGCCATATACTATGGAATCATTTGTGATGCAACGCCTGACATTTCCCACACCGAGCAAAATGTTGTGCTCATAAGATATGTACATTATAATGAAGACACAGGCGAATGGGAGATCACTGAAAGATTTATTGAATTCAAAGATTTCAACGGAAAAACAGGATGTGAAATAGCAGGCATGATGGAGAGTGTGCTTCTGGATCTAGGGATAGACATTAGTGATTGCAGGGGGCAAGGGTATGATAATGGGGCGAATATGTCAGGGAAAATCAAGGGAGTCCAAGCACAAATACTGAAAAAGAATAATCTTGCTACTTTCTCACCTTGTGCCTCCCACACGTTGAATCTGGTAGGCGTGCATGCTGCAGAATCGAGCCCTGAAGTATCCAACTTTTTTGGTTACATTAACCGCCTCTACACATTTGTAAGTGCCAGTCCATCTCGTTGGTCTATATACAAAAAGAAAACAGGTTGCTCTGTACATAGGCTATCTGACACTCGCTGGAGTGCGAGAATTGATGCTGTGAAACCTGTAGCAAAGCACCTACCTGGTGTCATTGAAGCCCTTGCTACCATACTGAGCTCATGTAGTCTCACAGGTGAGGCCAGATCTGAAGCTGTTGGTCTGAGGAACTACCTCATGTCATTTGATGCCATTGTCCTTCTCACCATTTGGGTGAAAGTATTGCAATCTATTGATGACAGAAATGTGATACTCCAGTCAGGGAAAATCTCAATAGAGGTGGAGGCAGGTAATGTTGCTGCACTAAGAGATGAGATGCAGACTCTCAGAAATGGATGGGATGCTATTCTGTCTGAGGCATCAATGGTAGCTAAGGAAATGGAGGTTCCACCTCATTTCAAAAAAGAACTTTGCCGTGAGAGGAGGAGGAAGAGGTTTCATGATGAAACTGCTGAAGGAACAGGTCAGGAGGATAGGCCAGAAACAACATTCCGTAACACTGTGTTTCTCACTGCCATGGACCAGATCATAAGTGACTTGGACACTCGGTTCCAAACAACAGCAAATATTGTTGAAGAATTTGCTGCCATACTTAAAATTGGGAAGTTGAGTGACAGTGTCATGGCTTCTGTGTGTCAGCCACTGAGGGAGAAATACTCACAGGATCTCACAGATCAGTTTGAGAGTGAGATAAGGCATCTCAATAAAATATTTTCTGCCACTTTCCCCCCTGATTGTAGCTCTCTTGATCTACTGAATGCAATATACAAGATGGAACTCCAGAGCATTTTTGGAGACGTTTGCATTGCCCTCAGAATTTTCTTGACGCTCCCAGTTACCGTAGCTGGTGGTGAAAGATCATTTAGTAAGTTGAAACTTATCAAGAGCTATTTAAGATCTACCATGTCGCAAGAGAGGTTGAACAGCCTTGCAATGTTATCGATTGAAAGCAAGCTGGCTCTGTCACTTGATTTCAAAGAGCTCGTAAAAGATTTTGCCACCAAGAAGGTCCGGCGATTGGCGTTCGGGATTTAGGAATAAAAATCCAGTCTATGACAGGATTGTGGGATGTTTCCCTATAGTAAGCTGACAGGCTACAGCCCACATTGTGAACAATTACTATCTGATGCATAGTCCTCTCGCACTACATTTTTCATTGTTTGCTGTAAGTGTGTTCATGTCCTGAGAGTTTATTGTTTTATAATTATGTTCAAATCTTCAGTTAATTTATACTTTTGTCCTTGTGTTGTTCAAATCTTAATTTAATAAGTCAAAGAATGTTGAGATTTTTTGTTTGTTCATTCCTGTATTGGGTGTAATTTTCAATTAAATAGACAGAAGATAAAGTTGATAGTCAGTGCATGTTGATTTCTTGCAGTCCATTACAGTTCATTAACTTCAACAGGGTTTTCGAGGTTGGGTTTCATCGTGTCGTTTTGGGGGTGGACGCAAGGTTCTGACCCCACCAGTATCCAAGAATCCTGAATTGTCCCCACCAATAACTCAACACTTGTCACTCGCGCCTCCTCGAATTACTTGCGCGTGTAACAGGTAGGGCTTTAGCACTCTGCTGAGAAAGGCAGCAACCCGGCCGCTACAGCAAAAAAGCTAGTGCTCTGCCCGCGACAGTTCAATATCTGCTTCGTAAAAGGTATATCCAAGCAGGGAACGATTGTATACTACAGAGCACATCAAAATGTAAGTGTCTGTCAACCTAATAGTGTGCTTGAGTAGACTATTTGTGTTGGAGATGGGATTACAGAGAGACAGGACAAGTAACAGCTTTTGTATGTTGAGTATCAGAAAACATTGTCACAAGAATAGGGGAAAATATACCTAGCTAGTGCAACTCAAGGTTGTTTGGTAGACTATTACATTGGTCCATTCATTGAAGATGAACGCAATGCGACATCCTGAACTGGTGCTGAACTGCTGATCCGAATGTATAGGTAAAAACCATATTATGCGTTTTCATCAATAAATAAATTGCCACATTTTTTTTAGCGTGCGCGCTAATGCGCACTCGCATGGATTGGGGGCCCACAAATAGATTCTTTCATGGGGCCCAGAATTTCCAGCTACGCCCCTGTCTCCAAGCGGCAGACATGTTGGCTGTGAGCCAGCCTGGTCGCATGGTCACGCGCCGTGCTTGTGGCCGCGTTTTGATTACGTCATCACAACAACACGTTACCAAACTTATAGGTGCATTTGTTGTTGTTGAAGGCCTGGCTGTTACAGTCTTTATTTACACTATTTTGTTGTAGGCCTTCTGGCCTAGATGTTTATGTAGTTTTAAAGCACCTTGGCTTTGTTCTGAATGTACTTTGTTGTAGTTATCCTACAGAGAAAAGAAAATGCACTTGACTTGGAATTAATGTACTGTATGCATTCAGAAGGGCTGAATAAATGTTTTATGGACCCATAATAGTGAAAATTATTTAAGTTAAGTTTTGCCATAATCATGTCTTTTTATCACGTAGCTGAACAACATTGGTAAAAAATGAATACATTATATATATATATATATGAAATGATTAATATATATATATATATATATATTTCTATTAATCATTTTCGGCCTTTCGGCATTCGGTTTTCGGCCAAGAATTTCCCATTCGGTGCACCCCTATTAATATGACATATGTTTTGAGTTTGTGTATAAGTTTGCCTACATTTTGGTAGAGCCCTTCCTTAAGTAGTAGTAGTATTATTATTATTATTATTATTATTATTATTATTATTATTATATAATTATAATTAAATGTGCTTGTCAGAGTCGGATGACAAGATAATCCTGCAATTATCACCAATTAATGATTGTAATTGTTTTTTTGTTTTTTTTTCTCGTGGAATGACTCAATAAAAGCATACCAAAAACATTGTAAATGAAACCAAAATGTGTCCAATTGCTAAGAGAAGAAGCCACTGAGAGTGTTATTGTGATGAATCACTTCCTGGATCTACACGTTGAGATGAATTCATTGGTTCCTCTCACCTGACTCTTTGTGTCTTTCTGTCAGGCCTAAAGTGTTTGGGATCATCTAAGAGAGAGTGCATGGACCTTTTAATGTATTCTGTTTATAAATACCAAAAGTAGATTTGGAAATAAGCTTACATTATTATGTATGCACATTTATTTTGTTGTTGTCTTGTTGTCTTACCACAACCAGTGTATGCCAATAACACTTTGAAACTTTTTCTCTCACATGGCTGTAAATATCTGTTTTCTGATGTTCTAAGTTGTTGCTGTGGCACATGTGAGCTTCCTGAATAATAAAGGGTTCAGAGCACACAGCCTCTGTCCGGCTTCCTCTCACATGCAGAGCTTTGCCAGCAGATGGCAGCAGAGACACACCGCGTTTTCCTTCTTCCAGGTCTCAAAGTCAATGATGTGTTTTAATTAATTTTGGTTGGATTCCTGAAATAAGGTATGTGGTTTAATTTGAGTTCGACGACATCAAATATGTCAATAAATACCCCACTGATTCAAGATCCAAGACTCAAAGATTCAAAGGCTTGTTGTCATATGCACAGTAGCTACAGTGTAGGTTTGGCAATGGAAATCTGCAGTCCCTTCAACATAGGACATAAGAAATAAATATAAGACATAAAACAATACAAATAGTGCAAAAAGAAGCACAACAGAAATAAAATGAGACCAATGTGCAAACAATGCAGGAGAAGTGAACAATACATGTACAAATGGAATAAGATAAGCTAAAAACTGAAATAAACTCAAATTAAATACTGTACATTACAAGAATAAAATACTGCGTATTTTATTAATAAATAAATATGTAAACTGCAAACAGAAGGATGCTTAACCCTCCGGTGTAATTCAAATGTAGTCATTCGGGAAAAAAATGTCCACTGCCAAAAACGTTGATATTGACCACTTTTTTGGGTTCAACCTTTAAAGCAACTTCAGCCCTGATCAGAAATACCAAATATTTAATCATTTTCAGGATTTTAACCCTTTAAATGCCATTTTGAATACATGAAATCACTGTTGTTTTTCATGATAAAAACAAAGAGAATTAGTTATTTTCTTTATAATACATATCTGGGGACTGGCTTTTCTTTTTTTATCACAGTCTTGGATATGTCAAAGATTAGCAACAAAATGGATTTTGGTGCATTATTAGTTTTGGCACAGAGTCAAATTCAAAATAAACTACCCTAATTAGCCATTCGGGACAAAAATGTCCACTTCCAAAAACTCCTTTAAAATGATAACAGATTAATATTGTTCAATTTGTTTTGGCGTTAAATTTTTCAATTAACTTCAGTCCTGATCAAAAATACAAAATATTGAATTATTTTCAGGAGTTTAACCCTTTAACTGCCAGTTCGAAAACATGCCGTGTTTTTTAAGAAAAACAAAAAGGCAGTTATTTTCCATATAATAAATGTTGGTGGCTTTTTTTTTTATCAGTCTTGGATATGTCAAAGATTAGCAACAACATTGATTTTGGTGCTTTATTAGTTTTTGCACAGAATGAGATAAAAAAAAAAAATCCAACATTTGCCACTCGTGTCGCATCCACTCCCATTATAACCACCACCTTTGGTCTCTCCGCCATACCGGTATATAATCATCAATTTTGTAATGTCAGGGTTTTATTTTGGAGGAAAATAGTTCAATTTATAATTTTTACTGTATATCACCAGATGTGACATTTTACCATTGAATTACATGCTTGTGATTTCTTGGTTTCTGGGCCTGTTGTATAATGGGGCCCTGCCAGCCATTGGAATACATGTATGCAACTAATATGTTGTAGATGTGTTGGTATGGATGTGGAAGAGTGGTATCAGCTGATAAATGTGTGTGTGTGTGTGTGTGTGTGTGTGTGTGTGTGTGTTGCGTGCGTGCGTGCGTGTGTGTCTGTATGTACAGCTCATACATATTAAACCTCCTTATACCTTGTGTGTGAGTGATTGTGTGTGAGAATGAGACAGGACTAAGTGAGCTCTCATGGCGTTTTGTTTTTCATTTGTGCTGTTTCATGTGTCTTAGAGGTAAACAGATGTATGATCTTGACCTAGCTTGACCTTGATATTTTGAATTGTTTGGAACTTCAAAGTCCTTTGATAATGTCTCTTTAGCAAACCGACATACACAGCCATACATGCACTTCATGCAAAGCCAACGCTACGAATATGTGTAGTTTGGCTGGCTGGTCATTTCATTCCTGTGATACGCAACAAGCAGGTAAGATGAAGAGGCGCTTCTCTGTGGGACAATGTATCTGCTCATGCAGCCCGTAACTTCAGCTGCAAGACTCATCTTCTGAAATGTAAACACCCTGAGAAGGAGAATCTGATGTGGACTTTGTGGTGGAGTCCGATCCTTCTTCATGTGACCCTTCCCCTGAAAGTGGAGAGGACACAGAGGATCCCATCCCGTAGCTGCACTACATTCCTCTGCACTATCGATGTTTGCTCAAACATCTGTGGCATCAACATCCCTCCAGTTTGTCACCGAACGTCCCCCCTGCAAGTTTGTCATGTCGACAATACTGCTGATGATCTCAGGGGTAAAGAATAAATCAAAGAAGGTTTCCACGCCATGAATTCTTATTTATGCCACGTGTTATGGCATAACGCGTGGGCCCTGAAACCAAACCTCTGGGTCCTTTCTCAGCTCGAATGTAGCGCAGCGTCTCCTCGTCAGAGGAAATCAGATTTGACCACTTGTGTATGTCCACTATATTCCGGATAGTAGTAGATAGCAGTGAATAATAGACCCATTTGAAATATTGAAATTGGAATTCCAAAATATATCAAGAAAATAGCCTTGTTACAAAAAATTATGCCATTTGCAGTAACACAACCAAAGTTATTGCCAAATGAAACGTGAAAAACTACCCATTTGGAAAAAAATGTCCAGTGATACCGGTTAAGCTTACTGATGAAGCTTAAAAACAGCAAAGAATCCCGATGCACCTTAAAGGTCCCATGACACGGCCATTTCTACTGATCATAATTCCATTGTTGAGGTCTACTAGAATTAAAAGATTTAAAATAAAATATTTATATTGTGCAATTTTCCAGACTCACATTGGTTTTTCATACAGCATCTCTGTATAGTATATTCAGTCTCTGTCAAAACGGTTTGTTGGAGCTCCTGCCCCCCCTCCCTATGAGCCCACTGTGCTCTGATTGGTCAGCTCGCCCACTCTGTTCTGATGAGTCCACCACCGTTACAGCGGATGTCAGTGATTATGTGTTACAATGGCGTTAGCAACCAGAAAATGACACCAGTAATGACAAACAGATGAGAATGCTGCGTGGGGTCTGGGTGCCGTGTAGGCGGGACGTTGCGAGGCTCGCTGCTGCGAGGAGCGGACAGTGTAACAGCTGGGTTACTGGTGTGGTTTACTGGTTGCTGCGTGGGGTCGGCGAGACACCGCAAAACCCAGCCGAAACCAGCTTGAGCACACACACACCTGCAGCCTGGCTGTGAGTCTGTGTGTGTGGACTCACAGCCTCGCCGCGTCCCGCCGTCTCAGGCTGAGAAATCCGCGGAGCTGCAGCTGAGAAAAGATTGAGTGTGTGTGTGTGAGGAAGTCCGCGGATTGGTCCAAATACCAATCCACAGACTTAACGTAACGGCTCCGAGGATTGGTCCATGGGGTCGCCGTTACGTTACTTGGTTCCCGGTAGGCATGGGAAAGATTAATCAAATATTCGAAATTATTCAGGTATTCGAATAATTATTCAGGAGTTATTAATATTTTTTTTTTTTGGGAGGGATGCCTAAATTGATTACATATTATCAAATTGAATAATTCAATGACAGTGCCATAGCTAAATGTCTTAGGTGACATCTAAAGGTGTGTTTTGCTCCGCTCACCGGCCCCTCACAGCGGGCAGAGCTGCAGGTGCTGATCTCTCTCTCTCGCGTCCGGTTATACTTCACTCGCGTTTATGTCCAAATCTATCAGATCTAGCTAATTCTAGCTAATGATATGGCTGCTGCCCCTCCCTACACGCAGATAACGCAGACTCAAACCTCAGTTTATGCCCAAATGCGGCACAAATGCGCTCCGCAGCCGTTGTGAGGTTCCGGCGCTAACAGTTCATGAGCATGCTCCCCCGCCCCCTGTCAACACTCGCGACACATGAGTGGCCAGCCTAAACAACAATAGAGTTATGTATTGAAGTCAATGGAGAGAGAAAACGTATCTTTCGATCCCGTTTGAGTTGTGCCATGAATTACACATAATGTTTGTCAATCTTAAAAAATAATTTCCATGTCAAAAAAGTCACAGTTTGTCGAAAAACTGTTGAAATATAAGACTATGAAAAACACGCAACTAGAAAGACTACAAATCCCAGAGTCACGTAAGTGATGTCACAATTGTTTTCCTCCACTAAGAGATAGCTAAGATCAGCGCCATATAGATAGAATCTATCTATATGTCGCTGGCTAAGATAAAATAACTTTAACAAGATGCCTGTGTGCTTAGTACCAGGTTGCTATCATACCAGCAATGGGTCTTGCTCGTTCTTTCGCTTCCCGTCTGATGAAAGGACCAGGAGTGGCTGGATCATGTTAGCTACCTAGTTAGTAGCTAGCACGTTAGTTAGCATTACAGCCTTGTCATTTTTATTAGCCTTAATATGAAGTAACATTAAGTAACCCACAATGTTAAACAGTAAGAGTAGTAGTCATATTTCGTGAACCCTTTGAAGAGTACTGTCACCGGTGTGATCATTCTATAATACACAATTTAAGCCCGGGGGAGAAATGCTAACGCTAGCATCGGCGATCGCCGATCTTTTCTACTTCATGCTATCTGCACAAATGGTTGACATTAAACATTAAAAAGACCAGGCAGTTCAGAGAGAATCAAAGGAAGGCAGGCAGGCAGCTTTGCATGACATACTTCTGGACGTGTTTCATTGTGGGGGTGTCAATAGTTTTGTTGACAAGACAGTCGTGACGGCCATCTTTGTGACGTGTGTTGTTCTGCGAGACCGGAGATGTAGTTCATTGAGCGTTTCACACAAACAAATGTGTTACTTCACAGTTTTACGACACATCTTTTTTTTTGACAAACATCATATCAGTAGCGTAGGCAGAAATGTACTTTAGGGTGGGCCTGTAAATAATAGGGTGGGCCAGATTTTTCTTCTGCGCATCAGAAGCTAACAACAATCCCGCCGGTACCGGTGGCAGATTACTTTTAGAATACTTTTGGAATACTTTGTTTTTCCATAACAGATGGGTATGTTTTGGTGAACAGGAGACACGTATTTTACTGTTTTAATGGCTTATCAAGAACTCAAACACAACATCTTGGTGTCATTCTGGACATCTCTCTCATCTGCACCACACATAAAAAACATCACCCGGACTGCATTCTTTGTACTGTCTTAAAACCTTTCCTTAGAATATGTTATGAATTGTAAGGTGTCCTTGGGTGCTTTGAAAGGCCCCCCTAAATAGAAAAAAATTATCATTATTATTTATTATTATTATCTGAAACGATGTAATAACTTTAAATACTTTTTCCAGTCACTTGCCCCAGGCATTCAGCAGCAGCAGGCCATTCACTTTGATTTTATCCCGTTATAAATGTCATCATTTCGACAATAAAGAAATGCTACATAAACGTTATCTTGCACATTTTATCTAACCATCTCCGTTTCTAACTTTCAATATATTTTAAAACAGATCTCTCTCTCTCATCTGCGTGCGGGGACGGGGCCTCACAGACACGCTGCATCTCTCTCTCGCTCACAGACATGTATTCCGTTACAACCCAACCCTGTGTATATCTCTCCGGACTGTCCACCAGCAGATGAAAAACACCCACCTCTCCGCCTCTTCCAAGGGACGAGGGAACCGTCCGGCAGTTTCCGTTAACATTTTTTTTCTTCTGAAAGCCCAGCAGCAGGAGAGGTGGGGAGAGGGAGACGTGGGGAGAGGGAGGCGGGGCTATTTCATCGTTATCAGAAAATGATCTTATAGATCGCTGATAGGGCAGTGGGGGCTCTTCTTGGAGTCCGGCTTCTTTTTTAAAAACATCATTAGTGAACTTTGAGCCATCATTTAGTTTGCAGGCAGCTCTCTCCCTCTCTCACGTTATTATAGCGCACGCCGGAACCAACAATCAGTTTTTACCGTAAATGAGTTCGGTTCAGAGGACAAAACACATACAACATTAATTAAACTCGATATTTGTTTGTTTGCCTCTCTGAAGAACCAGCACCTTACCGTGGTAGAGAGGTTTGTGTGCCCTGATGAACCTGGGGGCTGTGTTGTCTGGAACCTTGTGTTCCTGGTAGGGTCTCCCATGGCAAATTGGTCTCAGGCAAGGGGCCAGACTAAGATTGGTTCACAAGACCTCATGAAAGACGACACACGAAGTGAGGATACCCGGCCCGGAGGAAGCCCGGGGTCCCCTTCTGGAGCCAGGCCCAGAAGGAGGACTCGTCGGCGAGCGTCTGGTGGCCGGGCTTGCCACAGAGCCCGGCCGGGCACAGCCCGAAAAGGCGACGTGGGCAACACCTCCGCTTCTCCGTCCCGCGGGCCCACCACCTACGGGAAACAGCGATGGGGTCGGGTGCGCTGCCAGGAGGGTGGCAGTGAAGGCAGAGGGTCTCGACGGACCAGACCCAGGCGACAGAAGCTGGCTTTGGGGACGTGGAACGTCACCTCTCTGGGGGGGAAGGAGTCGGAGCTTGTGCGGGAGGTGGAGCGTTACCAGTTGGATCTGGTTGGGCTCACCTCTACGCACAGCGTCGGCTCTGGAACCTTACTTCTGGATTGGGGTTGGACTCTATTCTTCTCCGGAGTTGCTCAAGGTGTGAGGCGCCGGGCGGTCCCCGGTTGGGTGCTTCGTTGTTGGAGTCTACCCCAGTGGACGAGAGGGTTGCCTCCCTACGCCTGCGGGTTATGGGGGGGAAAACTCTGACTGTTGTGTGTGCTTATGCACCCAACAGCAGTTCAGAGTATACGCCCTTCTTGGAGACCCTGGAAAGAGTCCTGTATGGGGCTCCTGAAGGGGACTCTTTAAACTTGCTGGGAGACTTCAACGCACATGTGGGCAATGATGGAGACACTTGGAGGGGAGTGATTGGGAGGAACGGCCCCCCTGATCTGAACCGGAGTGGTGGTTTGTTACTGGACTTCTGTGCTAGTCATGGATTGGCCATAACAAACACCATGTTCGAACATAAGGATGCTCATAAGTGTACGTGGTACCAGAGCACCCTAGGCAGAAGGTCCATGATCGATTTTGTTATCGTATCATCGGACCTGAGGCCGTATGTTTTGGACACTCGGGTAAAGAGAGGGGCGGAGTTGTCAACTGATCGCCATCTGGTGGTGAGTTGGGTCGAGTGGCGGGGGAAGCCTCTGGATAGACCTGGTAAGCCCAAACGTGTAGTTCGGGTGAACTGGGAACGTCTGGAGGAGGCCCAAGTTCAGGAGGCCTTCAACTCACACCTCCGGCGGAGCTTTTCGGGCATTCCTGTGGAGGTTGGGGACATTGAACCAGAGTGGTCGGTGTTCAAAACCTCTATTGCCGAAGCCGCGGCGGGGAGCTGTGGTCTCAAGGTCCTAGGTGCCTCAAGGGGCGCTAACCCTCGAACCTCCTGGTGGACACCGGTGGTCAGGGAAGCCGTCCGACTGAAGAAGGAGGCCTTCAGGGATTTGTTATCCCGGGGGACTCCCAAGGCAGTTGCAAGGTACCGACAGGCCCGAAGGGCAGCAGCCTCAGCCGTGGCCGAGGCAAAGCAGCGGATGTGGGAGAAGTTCGGAGAAGACATGGAAAAAGACTTTCGGGCGGCACCAAAGTTGTTCTGGAAAACTGTCCGACACCTCAGGAGGGGGAAGCAGGGAACCATCCAAGCTGTGTACAGTAAGGATGGGACGTTGTTGACCTCAACTGATGGAGTGTTAGAGCATTGGAAGGAGCACTTTGAGGAACTCCTGAACCCGACAACTCCGCCCTCTATGTTAGAGGCAGAGCTGGAGTATGACGGGGGATCGACACCAATCTCCCTGGGGGAGGTCACTGAGGTCGTCAAACAACTTCACAGTGGCAAAGCCCCGGGGGTGGATGAGATCCGCCCAGAAATGCTGAAGGCTCTGGGTGTTGAGGGACTGTCATGGTTGACACGTCTCATCAACGTTGCGTGGAAGTCGGAAACAGTACCGAAGGAGTGGCAGACCGGGGTGGTGGTTCCCCTTTTCAAAAAGGGGGATCAGAGGGTGTGTGCCAATTACAGAGGCATCACACTACTCAGCCTCCCCGGGAAAGTTTACTCTAAGGTACTCGAAAGGAGGGTCAGGCCGATTGTCGAACCTCAGATTGAGGAGGAACAATGCGGATTCCGTCCTGGTCGTGGAACGACAGATCAGCTTTTTACTCAAGGATCCTGGAGGGGGCCTGGGATTACGCTCATCCATTCTACATGTGTTTTGTAGACTTGGAGAAGGCGTATGACCGGGTTCCCAGGGAGTCACTGTGGGAGGTGCTGCGGGAGTATGGGGTGAGGGGGTCTCTACTCAGGGCCATCCAATCTCTGTACTCCCAAAGCGAGAGCTGTGTCCGGGTCCTCGGCAGTAAGTCGGACCCATTTCAGGTGAGGGTTGGCCTCCGCCAGGGCTGCGCTTTGTCACCAATCCTGTTTGTAATATACATGGATCGGATTTCGAGGCGTAGTCGTGGGGGAGGGGGTCTGCAGTTCGGTGGACTAAGGATTGTACCACTGCTTTTTGCAGATGATGTGGTTCTGATGGCTTCATCGGTCTGCAACCTTCAGCACTCACTGGATCGGTTCGCAACCGAGTGTGAAGCGGCTGGAATGAGGATCAGCACCTCCAAATCTGAGGCCATGGTTCTCAGCAGGAAACCGATGGACTGTCCACTCCAAGTAGGGAATGAGTCCTTACCCCAAGTGAAGGAGTTCAAGTATCTCGGGGTCTTGTTCTCAAGTGAGGGAACAATGGAGCGTGAGATGGGTCGGAGAATCGGAGCAGCGGGAGCGGTACTGCAGTCTCTTTACCGCACCGTTGTGACGAAAAGGGAGCTGAGCCAGAAGGCAAAGCTCTCTGTCTACCGGGCCATTTTCGTTCCTACCCTCACCTATGGTCATGAAGGATGGGTCATGACCGAAAGAACGAGATCGCGGGTACAAGCGGCCGAGATGGGTTTTCTCCGCAGGGTGGCTGGTGTCTCCCTTAGGGATAAGGTGAGAAGTTCGGTCATCCGGGAGGGACTCGGAGTTGAACCGCTCCTCCTTCGCGTCGAAAGGAGCCAGTTGAGGTGGTTCGGGCACCTAGTTAGGATGCCACCTGGGCGCCTCCCTAGGGAGGTGTTCCAGGCACGTCCAGCTGGGAAGAGACCAAGGGGTAGACCTAGAACCAGATGGAGGGATTATATCTCTTCTCTGGCCTGGGAGCGCCTTGGGATCCCCCAGTCAGAGCTGGTTGATGTGGCCAGGGAAAAGAAAGTTTGGGGCTCTCTGCTGGAACTGCTACCTCCGCGACCCGACCACGGATAAGCGGGAGAAGATGGATGGATGGATGGATATTTGTTCACTTGAATTTCACTTTGAATTCTTGGATATTCTCAATGGGTGAATACATGTTTTTATAATAATAATAAAATAATAAAAAAAAAATAATGACACCGAAGCTTTCTCAGGGTGGGCCAATGAGTAAACTGGGTGGGCCCAGGCCCTATGGTGGCCACGCCACTGCATCGTGTAATTCATGGCACAATTCAAACGGGATCGAAAGATAATCTTTGTCTCTCCATTGACTTTAATAATTTTTCCGAAATAAGGTCCCATGGAGGTCCACCGGAAGGGGAGGGACTTCGCCACTCTATAAGCGCTACTTGGCAACCGTGTGTGGCGGCAAAGTACATAGACATTTTGACAGGAGAGATTTAGTTTTGCCGGTATTCAACATATGTTACGAGTCATAGTCCGATAATTAATTACACTCTAAGAAGAGTCCTACACAACAGACATGGCGTCAAAAAGGATTAATGTCTGGAAATATTTCGACCAGGTTAGTGAGTGCGGTGTAGAGTGCAAAGTATGCCAAATTAAACTTATATACATACTATACCTTGCTATACCCGCAACCTCCGTTCCAGCTGAGAGGGTCTTCTCTACAGCTGGCCTGATTGTGAAGCACCTCATCACATGAAAGTTGTAGGCCTATAGCTGTCAACAATTTTTTTTTTTATAGGATATGTTCATTTCGGTTAAACGGTTAACCGTTTTTTGGGGGGTCGAATATTCGAATATACATTTGCTTTCAAATTCCCATCCCTAGTTCCCGGAAGAATAAAAATGGAAAAAGAGAAATGTCCAACGAGGCGTTCTGGGGCAGCATAGACAGGTATTTTCTGTGTTAGAGTTTTACTCTCTACACTATAGGGTGTACTTTGATGGTTTATGACTCTGCAGACCGTTTACATGCAGAAAAACCTTCATAACACACAAGGGGACAGGTAATAACCGGAAAAGCATTTGATGGGATCTTTAAGCTGTGTATCAGTGGGGTTTAAAGAAGGAGGCAGTTACATTAATGAACAATGAGTGTTAAAAAAAAAATGTTTTGTGACTGAACACAATTCACGATGCAGAATTTCTGAAGAGAAGATTGTTCGATTTTACAAACAAGAATAAATCTACTGAACCCAGAACAGGCAGTGGGGTGGACACGAGGAGAAAACACCAAACAAACAAAAAGACAAACTACAGGTTTACATTTCCATATTGTCATTTTGCTGAGTATGTACTTCCATTTTAGGGTTGGTCCTAATGAGCAGGGGCCAGCCTCCAGTGTGTGGTAGATTACTTTAAATGGTCGCTAACACTAGAAAACCCTGTATGTTTCCAAACCCAGAGTCCCAGAGACATTTCTAATTGAATTAAGAGATCTTGGTGGGTTTTAACTCTACATTATAATCGGTTGAATGATTTTAATCATGGGACATGGATTTGAATTGATCAGAGACACAAGCTGAGCAACCTTTAGCCGTTTTTTGAACTTCAGAACTTTCTGCTTCTGTCTATAATAAAATGATACATTTTATGTATACAGCTACACATATTACAAAGGGCCAAAACACTTCCATTAGAAGAAACAATGCAAATGCACTTATCCATGATATGATATTTCTTAATTTGCATGTGTTCTGGTGTTTTTGTGTTTGCATCGTTTCGGAAACTGCAGCCGTTTCTGCAAATGGAAGTGTTTTGGGCAGTAAGTCCTGCAACTGGTGGACACTGACCCAGATTCTTCTCCTGCTCTCCTCTTTGTCTCAAACAATTAATTCTCCTCCAAGCCTTCTTTTTCTGAAAGTATAATGAGGTAGCCAGGCCTTATAATTGGCTTAATTATTAGTCATTAGTTCCATCATATGATAATTAGCTCATATGTAAATTGCGGGCCAGACGAATCCCAGTGCCCGTCTCTGAGTAATTAGTGTGTGGTTCCTCTGCATCCTGCGGAACATGTGTGAGAGCTCAACAGAGGTAGGGACTGGAGACTAATTAGAAATATCTCACATAAAGTATTTCTACATTAATTACAACATTTTCTGTGTCCCAATACTTTCCCTTCTTCTCCTAACAACTGGGCTGCGTCAGAGGAGGACACCACAAACCAACAAGGAGCTGCTGCTTAATCACACATCAGATCCTGATTTGCATTTCTAATTGTAATTAATTAGGATTGTTCAAATAGTGTGTGTGTGTGTGTGTGTGTGTGTGTGTGTGTGTGTGTGTGTCTGTGTGTGTGTGTGTGTGTGTGGTGTTTGTTACCCGATTATGTCATTATCACAGCAGCATGTGGGCACTTCCTGTCCTCTGTGGCTGTGACTTTGGCCCAATCCCAAACCACGCCCTACACCCTACCCCTACACACTAGCCCTCCGTGACGAAGTGACACTCGCAGCTCAACGAGGCTCCCTCCTGTCAGATGGAGGGAGTAAATACAGCAGCAAGCTTTGGGACAAACTCCCCTCTCTCCGACAGAAACAGGAAATGGCGTAACTGTATGTAACAACGGTTTCAAATCTGTATCTCTTGCAAAATGTAAATTAATAACTCAAATAAAACTCCAAACATCTTTAATTGTGTTACTTTTTTGTAAAGCTCTTTTAGTTTTAAACCTGATTTTTATAACCTTCTTAGTTTTTGCAACAGTCTGTAAATATACACAACTTTATAATAAAATGCACACATTTACCTTTTTCTAGACTAAACACAGGTATGATCCTAAGTTAATTAACATATGAGGTTATCATGAGGTTGTTAACATCGCAGTTTATCAGTGGATGTTTGCTGGAACTTTTTGTCAACAGCGTGTTTCCTGACGGACACGCAATGCATTGAACTAGTTACCGGTCTCAAGTCAGCACCACTGCAGACACGCTGATTCAGGGCCCGATAACCCATTCCCCCTCCACACTCGTTGGTTTGGAACAGCACTTAATGTGGCGGACCCTCCGCGCGAACGCGCAAACAGAGGGGTAGTGTGTAGGGCGTGGTTTGGGATTGGGCCTTGCTGTCCTCTGTGACTGTGACTTCCTGTCCTCTGTGACTGTGAGTTCCTGTCCTCTGTGACTGTGACTTCCTGTCCTCTGTGACTGTGACTTCGGCTCAATTCCAAACCACCTCCTCCACACTACCCAGGATCCTTCCTTGACATTGAGAAACACTCAGGGTGTTTCTCACCCATGTGCAGCCTCGAAATTTCCCCCAAATCAAGGACGTGGCCTTGGTGGAATTCCAAGTATGCTGGGGATTGGAATAGTCCTTCGGCGGCACTCGATGACGTAGTATCTTTGAAATATTGGCTTGGAAGCCAGTGTCCTCGAGATTGAGAAATGGCCCGTGACTTCCTTTCCTCTGTGACTATGACTTCCTGTCCTTTCTGACTGTGACTTCTCAACGTTATTTTTTAGCTTATTCAGTGCATTTTCGTTTTTTGTATTCTCTTTTTTTTCTTGTGGCGCTTGTGAATACAGCGTCCTGTAATATGTTTGGAATGCAGCATTTATATCTTCTACTGTTGCATATTTTCCCTGTATTAGGATCTATTACTTTATTGAGGTAAAGCAGTGGCGGTTCTAGACCAATTTGACTGGGGGAGCCAGGCTGGGGCCAGTTATTTTCTGAGGGGGGCACAATAAATGCGGGACAAAAAAAAGAAAGTATGAAGTAATTGCGCATAAGAAAACAATGCAATACAGTTATTGGTTGTTTCAGTACACATATTCATTTCAGATACTTATAGTTACAGTTTTTACGCTCTAATGCAGGGGTCACCAACCTTTTTTTGGATGAGAGCTACTTTCAAAAAAGAAAACCAGTAGTGGGCTACTTTTACTTCTCTTTTTTTTGTTTTTTGCAGTGTATATATTTAGCACATTTTAACATTATACTTTGTGTGCTGTTTGGGTCATGTGGGACCCGTTTTCAGTGTTTACTAAAAGAAAATGTATGCATTTGAATTATTTTAACCTGCTTTATTTTGGGGTGGACCTCACATCCTCTAGGCCGGGTCCGGGGGCATGCACCCCCGGGAAATAATTTGTTTTAAATGTTAAAGTTAAATGCATCAATCTCGTGCACTTTGAGCACAAAATGAATTTATGGATACAGCTCTCAAAACACATATGAAAGGGAACTGTATACTTTTCAATAATCCAAACATCTTTAGAATATGATCACAACCAATAACAAATAATTTAAACTTGTTTATTCTTATCTTATGTTCCCTATAGTTAGCATTCTTTCTTTTTATGTATGCAAATTGTGCTAATCACTCCCCTTTTAAACTGTTGCAAGAACGTGATATTGATATCGATATCCATTGTGGGGGGTGGGGGGAGGAGGGGTGTTGGATAGATATAAAGTTGTAGTAATTAGAGAGAGTTCGCTAAGATTGAGGTTTCGTTAATGCATAGGGTAGATTCTTTTAATTACATTCCCTTTTTTTGTGTGTAATTTTTACATTTTGGATTTGCTTGGCGAGCTACTTAGTGAGGGCTTGCAAGCTACCGGTAGCTCACGATCGACGTGTTGGAGACCCCTGCTCTAATGGGTCCGACTAGAAAGACATATAGCGTTAGTTACGCCTATTCCGTCACCCAATAAATCGTATAATCATAAACCTTTTTTTGTTTTCATTTTCAGGGGGGCCACAGGGGGGTCCAAAGTCAGTGTTGGGGGGGGACTGCCCCCCCCTGCCCCCCCTAGAACCGCCCCTGTGGTAAAGCACTTCAAATGGTTGCTAACCCTAGAAAATCACAAAATGTTTCCACATGTTTTCAAACCCAGAGAAATGTGTAATTAAAAAAAAAAGAAAAGTAACAATGTTAAAAGCATTTTATCCCCTTTGACCATGCGTCAGTGTTATCCCAGTGCTAATACTTCACCAACACCGTTATTTACAATAATGGAGGGTGTGTAACCCCTTCCTGAGGGTCTTGGTGGTCCACAGATCAGCCTCCACTGAACAAGGTTTGGGGGGAGACTTCTGGGCAGCCTGTCCCCGCGACTGCCTGCTCTTTGGGCTAGCTCCATCAGGGTCTGATCTGGGTGGTCCCGGTATTACTGTATGTCTCCCTCCCCCATGAACACAATTAATGTTGTGTTTTATATATGCATTATGATTTTTATAATGGGTTTTATTATTGTTTTATTTATTTCATTTATTTATTTTAATGAATGATTCTTGTCTTACTCATATTATATTATTTATATTTATTATCATTATTATTTATTTATTTGTTCTTTGCTTCTCTCAATCTCACACACACAGACACACACGTCTGAACATGTGCTGTACGGTTTGTTCTGGTCTCTGTTGGTATTTTGTTATTTGTTTTTCTGTCTCACCTGTAAACACTTAAAATAATAAAAATACATGAACAATAATTTAGACCTCCCAACAATTGGATGTATATTGAATTCTCTTCCAGAGCAAAGAGAATGACCTTTCAGATATCCCTGAATACGATCCTGTTTCCTCATTTACTTATTTTTCTTCATTAATTTACATTGATTTAAGGCTTTATTGTACTGTGCACAGTAACTATGTACCTGTACCTGTAGAAGGTCAGGATCCTCTCTATGGTGCACCTGTAGAAGGTCAGGATCCTCTCTATGGTGCACCTGTAGAAGGTCAGGATCCTCTCTATGGAGCACCTGAAGAAGGTCAGGATCCTCTCTATGGAGCACCTGAAGAAGGTCAGGATCCTCTCTCTATGGAGCACCTGTAGAAGGTCAGGATCCTCTCTATGGTGCACCTGTAGAAGGTCAGGATCCTCTCTATGGAGCACCTGTAGAAGGTCAGGATCCTCTCTCTATGGAGCACCTGTAGAAGGTCAGGATCCTCTCTATGGTGCACCTGTAGAAGGTCAGGATCCTCTCTATGGAGCACCTGTAGAAGGTCAGGATCCTCTCTACGGAGCACCTGAAGAAGGTCAGGATCCTCTCTATGGAACACCTGAAGAAGGTCAGGATCCTCTCTATGGAGCACCTGTAGAAGGTCAGGATCCTCTCTCTAGGGAGCACCTGTAGAAGGTCAGGATCCTCTCTCTATGGAACACCTGTAGAAGGTCAGGATCCTCTCTCTATGGTGCACCTGTAGAAGGTCAGGATCCTCTCTATGGTGCACCTGTAGAAGGTCAGGATGCTCTCTATGGTGCACCTGAAGAAGGTCAGGATGCTCTCTATGGTGAACCTGTAGAAGGTCAGGATGCTCTCTATGGTGCACCTGTAGAAGGTCAGGATCCTCTCTATGGTGCACCTGTAGAAGGTAAGGATCCTCTCTATGGTGCACCTGTAGAAGGTCAGGATGCTCTCTATGGTGCACCTGAAGAAGGTCAGGATCCTCTCTATGGAGCACCTGTAGAAGGTCAGGATCCTCTCTATGGAGCACCTGTAGAAGGTCAGGATCCTCTCTATGGAGCACCTGAAGAAGGTCAGGATGCTCTCTATGGTGCACCTCTAGAAGGTCAGGATCCTCTCTATGGTGCACTATGGTGCACCTGTAGAAGGTCAGGATCCTCTCTATGGTGCACCTGTAGAAGGTCAGGATGCTCTCTATGGTGCACCTGTAGAAGGTCAGGATCCTCTCTATGGTGCACCTGTAGAAGGTCAGGATCCTCTCTATGGTGCACTATGGTGTTCCTGTAGAAGGTCAGGATCCTCTCTATGGTGCACCTATAGAAGGTCAGGATGCTCTCTATGGTGCACCTGTAGAAGGTCAGGATCCTCTCTATGGTGCACCTGTAGAAGGTCAGGATCCTCTCTATGGAGCACCTGCAGAAGTTGCAGAGTATCCTGGAGTCCATGTTGAACCTCCTCAGCCTGCGGAGGAAGAAGAGCCGCTTTCGAGCTGGTGATGGTGTTAGTGTGATGAGTCAGGTCCTCAGTGATGAGTCCATGTCAGGTCCTCAGTGATGAGTCAGGTCCTCAGTGATGAGTCCATGTTAGGTCCTCAGTTTATGTGTCCATGTCAGGTCCTCAGTGATGAGTCCATGTCAGGTCCTCAGTGATGAGTCAGGTCCTCAGTGATGAGTCCATGTCAGGTCCTCAGTTTATGTGTCCATGTCAGGTCCTCAGTGATGAGTCCATGTCAGGTCCTCAGTGATGAGTCCATGTCAGGTCCTCAGTGATGAGTCCATGTCAGGTCCTCAGTGATGAGTCAGGTCCTCAGTGATGAGTCCATGTCAGGTCCTCAGTTTATGTGTCCATGTCAGGTCCTCAGTGATGAGTCCATGTCAGGTCCTCAGTGATGTGGACCCAGAGGAACCTGAAGCCGCTGACTCTCTCCACGTAGTCCCATTGATGGCGATGGGGGTGTGTCCCTCTCTCTGCTGCTTCCTGTAATCCACAATCAGCTCCTTGGTTTTGCTGACGTTGAGATGGTTGTTATCCTGGCACCAAGATGTCAGGTTTTCGACCTCCTCTCTGTACGCCGTCTCATTGCCGTCTGTGATCTGGCCGATGACGGTCGTGTCGACATCGGTTGTTGTTCATGTTGTTGGAGCTGTGTGGCCACGCAGTCGTGTGTGAACAGGGAGTAGAGGAGAGGGCTGAGTACGCAGCCGTGAGGGGCTCCGGTGTTGAGGATCAGGGTGGAGGATGTGATGTTTCCCACCCGAACTGCAGGGGTCCAGAGAGTCAGGGAGGGAGGAGGTGATGAATGTTTTGACTAACCGCTCAAAGCACTTCATGATGATGGAGGTGAGTACTACTGGGCGGTAGTCATTGAGGCTGGTGATTTTTGACTTTTTGGGGACAGGAACGATGGTGGATTGTTTGAAACATGTGGGGACTACAGACTGCAGCAGGGGCCTGTTGAAGATGTCTGTGAACACCTCTGCCAGCTGAACTACACACACCCTGAGAACACGGCCAGGGATGCCATCAGGTCCAGGAGCCTTGTGTGGGTTAACCCTTTTAAAGGATTTGCATACATATGCGCTGTATAAAACAAAAGGGCAGGGCTCCTGGTCCTTCTGTGCCTCCGCAGCCTGGCTGCTCTCAAATCGAGCATAAAAACAGTTAAGCTTATCTTGGAGAGACGCGCACTGACAGTCTCAGCACCACCCGCTGCTCCTTTGTAGTCAACCTGAAGTGTGAGGGTTTCATGTATTTTGTAAGATGTGATGTATGATCCAGCTGACTGTTTGTTTTGTCTTTGTAGTTGTGATGTGTTGTATGTTTTTTTGCTTGTATTGTACTACTGTAACAGGACACTGTCACCCATAAGCGCTTTATCAATGCGGTCAACATGTGTGTAAAAAATCTATAAATAAGGTTCACTAAAATCTTCACCATTGAAAATGCTTGTTGGATCAATCTTCACCTCACAGTTCCTCTGCAGTGCAGTCAGGTGGCCTTTAGGCTTGTTATTAGAAAACAAAAAATGTTTTTTATAATTAACTTTTCAGTTAGTATAAATTCACAGCTTCCATCTGAAGTCCCGCAGGTTTCTACAGAGAAAAGAGATGAGGTATTTCCAGCTCAGTGTGACGCCTCACACCTTCACTCTCAGAATATGTAGCACATGACCTTGGCTCAGGCGCTTTAATTCATTCTGCAGCAGTTTTGAGGGCAGCCCCGCAGGCGATGCTGCATCCCCCCCTCCCCTCCCCCCCACACAACCCCAGGCTATCTGTCTGACAGTCAGCAATTAGAACTTCAGCAGTAACTACCCCAGAGCCTCATTACCAGTTCATTAAATCTGGTCTATCAGGAATTATCAGGAGGAACACCGGAGGAGAGTGGCAGCAGAGCTTTCGTTCGAGTGATTCCCCAAACTTCTGATCATGCACCATCTCTGAGCCTTTATTCCCCATGCTGAATACTAACCACCTAAATATGAGATCTATGGGACACATGACTTCCCAGCATGACCAGGAAGCAAACAGAGACATGTTTCACAATCATAATATACAGTTTTTATTCCAAAGAGCAGCGTGTACCAGCGGAAGCTTATACACATTCAAATTCAAACAGCAAAAAGGTTAAAATCCTCCATAATTTAAATACACCTCGGAAAAATAACATCCATTTATTTATCCTTAAAACAGGTAATAAAAGCTACAAAATGACTAGAGATCTATGCACAGAAATAAAAAGATAGAAAAGTCAGAGTGGACTCCATCTGCTCCTCCTCTTCATCATGGCTGCACCTTCAGGTGAACTTATATGTGGGCCTGTCAAGGAAACTCACTGTGTCTTCTGAACGTGATGAAAAGGTGTCAGAAGAATGTCTTCATTCACAGTAAGGCAGGATTCTTCATATCACAAATATGCTGTCTACATCACTATATACTCAGTATATAGTACATGCGGGGGACATATTCAGGATCAAGTGGATCATTAGGAAGCATCATGTGACATGCAAACAGAATAAATCAAATGTCAATGGAAGTAACAATATTGACTAGTGTGTAATATGTGTAAATGTCATTCTGCAGGAAGTATTGTGGAGCTGCAGTGATCCAGATCCATATTCGACTAACGAAACAAAACATCTGTATTTGGTACAGATCCTCTTCAATCATAAGAATAACGGATCTGTCTGTCTGTGTGTGTGTGTGTGTGTGTGTGTGTGTGTGTGTGTGTGTGTGTGTGTGTGTGTGTGTGTGTGTGTGTGTGTGTGTGTGTGTGTGTGTGTGTGTGTGCTTCAGGGCTATAAAGGATATGAGTCGTAGTCCAGCTTCTGGGTAAGGACTCCGGTCAGGATGAACTCGGCGTTGTGGACGTCTGGAACAGAGACAGCCGAGACATAACTTCACACACAATGCTGCTGACCATGTGCTCTGCCAAACACTACCCCTCCTCACGCCATCACTACCAATGACAATATGTGTGTGAGCAGCTGTGCTTCTACTCCATGAAAGGCATAGTGGGCATGCTAGGGATGGGAATTTGAAAGCAAATGTATATTCAAATATTTCACCCCCGAAAAAACGGTTAACCGGTTAACCGAAATGTACATATCCTATAAAAAATCGTGAATTCTGTTCAGTCACAAAACATATTTTTTTTAACACTCATTGTTCATTAATGTAACTGCTACACTGATACACAGCTTAAAGGTCCCATCACATGCTTTTCCGGTTATTACGTGTCCCCTTGTGTGTTATGAAGGTTTTTCTGCATGTAAATGGTCTGCAGAGTCATAAACCATCAAAGTACACCCTATAGTGTAGAGAGTAAAACTCTAACACAGAAAATACCTGTCTATGCTGCCCCAGAACGCCTCGTTGGACATTTCTCTTTTTCAATTTTTTTCTTCCGGGAACTAGGGATGGGAATTTGAAAGCAAATGTACAGGACTGTCTCAGAAAATTAGAATATTGTGATAAAGTTCTTTATTTTCTGTAATGCAATTAAAAAAACAAAAATGTCATACATTCTGGATTCATTACAAATCAACTGAAATATTGCAAGCCTTTTATTATTTTAATATTGCTGATTATGGCATACAGCTTAAGAAAACTCAAAAATCCTATCTCAAAAAATTAGAATAGTTCCTCAGACCAAGTAAAAAAAAAAGATTTATAACAGCAAAACACAATCAAACATTTGAAAATGTCCATTAATGCACTCAGTACTTGGTTGGGAATCCTTTTGCACGGATTACTGCATCAATGCGGCGTGGCATGGAGGCAATCAGCCTGTGGCATTGCTGAGGTGTTATGGATGCCCAGGATGCTTCAATAGCGGCCTTTAGCTCATTAGCATTGTTGGGTCTGGTGTCTTTCAGCTTCTTCTTCACAATACCCCACATATTCTCTATGGGGTTCAGGTCAGGGGAATTTGCAGGCCAATCGAGGACAGTAATGCCATGGTCAGTACACCAGTTACTGGTGGTTTTGGCACTGTGGGCAGGTGCCAGATCATGCTGGAAAATGAATTCCTCATCTCCATAGAGCTTTTCAGCAGACGGAAGCATGTAGTGCTCTAAAATCTCTTGGTACACAGCTGCATTTACTCTGGGCTTGATGAAACACAGTGGACCAACACCAGCAGCTGACATGGCTCCCCAAACCATCGCTGACTGTGGGAACTTCACACTGGATTTCAAGCAACTTGGATTTTGCTCCTCTCCAGCCTTTCTCCAGACTCTGGCGCCTTGACTTCCAAATGAAATACAAAACTTGCTTTCGTCTGAAAAGAGGACTTTGGACCACTGTGCAACTGTCCAGTGCTTCTTTTCCTTAGCCCAAGTCAGACGCCTCTTCCGTTGTCTTGAGTTCAGAAGTGGCTTGACCATGGGAATACGGCTATTGTAGCCCATTTCCCGGACACGTCTGTGAACAGTGACTTTTGATACCTGGACTCCAGCTTCAGTCCACTGTCTTTGAAGCTCCCCCAAATTCTGGAAGCGACTCTTCTTCACAATGCTGTTAAGGCTGCGGTCATCTCTCTTGGTTGTGCAGCGTTTCCTGCCACATTTCCCCCTTCCAACAGACTTTTTGTGGATGTGCTTTGAAACTGCACTCTGTGAACAGCTTGCTCTTTGAGAAATTTCTTTTTGTGTCTTACCCTCCTGATGGAGGGTGTCAATGACGGTCCTCTGGACAGCAGTCAGATCAGCAGTCTTCCCCATACTTGTGATTTAGTTTACTGAACCAAGCTGAGTGTTTTTCAAGGCTCAGGAAACCCTTGCAGGTGTTTCGAGTTAATTAGACGATTCAAGTGATTCGTTGAACACCCTACTAGTATACTTTTTCATGATATTCTAATATTTAGAGATAGGATATTTGAGTTTTCTTAAGCTGTATGCCATAATCAGCAATATTAAAATAATAAAAGGCTTGCAATATTTCAGTTGATTTGTAATGAATCCAGAATGTATGACATTTTAGTTTTTTTAATTGCATTACAGAAAATAAAGAACTTTATCACAATATTCTAATTTTCTGAGACAGTCCTGTATATTCGAATATTCGACCCCCCAAAAAACGTTTAACCGGTTAACCGAAATGTACATATCCTATAAAAAAATAAATGTGACTAACCTGGTCGAAATATTTCCACACATTACTCCTTTTTGACGCCATGTCTGTTGTGTAGAACTCTTCTTAGAGTGTAAATAATTACCGGACTATGACTGGTAAAATATGTTGAATACCAGCAAAACTAAATCTCTCCTGTCAAAATGTCTATGCACTTTGCCGCCACACACGGTTGCCAAGCAGCGCTTATTGTTGTTTAGGCTGGCCACTCATGTGTCGCGAGTGTTGACAGGGGGCGGGGGAGCACGCTCATGAACTGTTAGCGCAGGAACCTCGCAACAGCTGCGGCCGCATTTGGGCATAAGATGAGGTTTGAGTCTGCGTGATCTGCGTGTAGGGAGGGGCAGCAGCCATATCATTAGCTAGAACTAGCTAGATCTGATGGATTTGGACATAAACGTGAGTGAAGTATAACCGGACGCGAGAGAGAGAGAGAGACCTGCAGCTCTGCCCGCTGTGAGGGACCGGTGAGCGGAGCAAAACACACCTTTAGACGTCACCTAACACATTTAGCTAGGGCACTGTCATTGAATTATTCAATTTGATAATATGTAATCAACTTAGGCATCACTCCCAAAAAATAAAATAATAATAAAAAAATTAATAACTCATATTCGAACACCTGAATAATTATTCGAATACCTGAATAATTTCGAATATTCCATTAATCGTTCCCATCCCTAGTGCATGTCCGGCATTACTTCCTCTTATATGCGCACTGCAAATACAAGTGCTCCTGCCGGTAACACTACTTAAGGCAGGGGTGTCAAACATGTACACATTTCAGAGAAGACATTACCTGCAGCTTTCACATCTTTGATGTATTTTGTATGTATACATTTGATAAATTAGCAAGGCAAGGGATAAGTTAATCTTCTTCTTTAATAGTTCCCACTTTCAGTGATGCAAACACAGGTATGGTGAAAAAAGAGAGAACTATTCGAAGCAGAAAAAAACAGTGTAATATACCGTCTGAAAAAGGCCTGTGCTATAATCCTTCAATTCACTGGCTATTCTTTATAATATACTCAGATCAGTAGGAGACAGAGATGTTAAGTTAGAAATCAAGGGTTTTTATTATTATTTACAGCAGGGGTGGGGAACCTTTTTCCTTTCAATTTTTACAACATCCTCCGAGGACGTACAAATTATTGAACTCAACCTCTGGTTAAAAAAATAAAATCACAGCCCATTGATTTGGCCTTTCTTTCATGTTGTGCAAAGAAAAAGCAACTTCTTAATCCAGATATTTTACCATGACTCACGGTTGTGGCATGACCACCAAAACAGAAAGATATGGACACAAGATGTGTGTAAATGTATTTAGTTTCCTATCCATGTGAACATGGGCATGCTCCCCCGGGAAGATTTTTTTTAAAATATTGAAGTTAAAAGCAACAATCTGGTGCACTTTGAGAGCAACATGAGGAGATCTATGGGTACATCTCAACACCCATTTGAAACAGAACTGAAAGCAGATTTTTCTTTTTGGATATTTTACAAATCACTCCCCTTTTAAACTGTATTTTTGTTTATTAATAACAAATTGGTTTTACTGTCATATAGTATTTTATACCTGTTTTTCATTTAGTCTCTAATGTCTCATTAATAACTATAATGATCATGTGTGCCTTAACCTCACTGAGCTGAGGTTATTTGAGCCTCTCAGGAGAGAGCTCTCTTCCACCTGGTTGTAGAAAAGCTCTTTAAATTCGTTAGCATAGCTAGCTAACCAGATGCTAATAACAACAGATCGCCACTGTGCTTACAACTAAAGACACAGCCACGCAAACCCTGCGGCATGTGTACGGCTCCTTATGGGTACTGTAATATTTGATGAGCTGGAGCGGCGTTCCAGTGCTCTCCGTCAGCAATCCTTTCAGACGAGACATATACCACGTGAAGACACGTTACGCTCGTGTTGTGTTCAAGGAACCTGTCCTCGGCCAGGAAAAACAGTCACTCGCTTGTTTAATTATTTTGCGATCTAGATTTCTTCTTATTATTTGAAGCGAGAAGTTGTCGGATGTATGGACTGACGGATTTTAAGACTGACGGACACCCCCCCCCCCCCACGAAAACTCTTCGGTTCTCCACGAATTACACAAGTCACCCAAATCAGCGTTAAAAAAGCGGGAGGCGCCGAAAAGCGACTAATTTGCATCACTGCACTTTAGCTTGTATGGTGGTGTGTCAGGATTACTGCACACAGGGTTCCTGCAGGTTTCGCCAACTCAAATGTAAGACCTTTTAAGACCTTTTTAAGGCCACTTTGAATAGAATTTAAGACCTATTTCACGGCAAGAAAGTATGAAGGAAAATTGCTAAGAAAAAAGAAATACTTCCCATAATTACTTACAAAGTAAATGTATTCATGTTCAACATAAGAACAATGACTGAACATAACAGCATAACAGTACAGAACTGTGTTAGACAAAAAGCGTGTGTGTGTCTCAGTGTGTGTGTGTGTGTCAATTAATCGTATTCTAATCGCAATTACGATTTTGGCCTGCCACAATTACGAAAACAACATAAGCGAAAACATTTTTATTTTAGTCTATTTTTATTTTATTTATCATATTTATATATGTTTAATAACTAGTGGAAGTGCGCTCCAAAATATTTGATGATCCTGTTTATTGGTATTTATTATTTTGATATTATTTATTTAAATATATCATTTATTTAATTTATTTTGTATTGGTTTTTCAGTTGAATTATACGTTCAGGGTAATCAACCGTCAAAGATACTGTTCAAATTATTATTTGTTTTAAAGTTCAATAAATTGACGTTTTCAAAGTCAATGAATAATCGTATTTAATAATCGTGATATTAATTATTGACCAAAAATAATCGTGATTATGATTTTTGCCATAATCGAGCAGCCCTAGTGTGTGTGTGTGTGTGTGTGTGTGTGTGTGTGTGTGTGTGTGTGTGTGTGTGTGTGTGTGTGTGTGTGTGTGTGTGTGTGTGTGTGTTTGTGTGTGTGTGTGTCTTACCAATGTTTTTCAAGAAGTACTCTCTACAGAGGTGCAGGTCGTTGTCGCAGGAGATTAAGATGATCTCTGGGAGGTTCTGAACAACACACCAACGTGGAGTTTGTGAATAAAAGAAGTCCAATAATCTTTATGAATAAAATGCTTATAACTATATTATTATATTCTACCTTATATGAAAATGAAATGCATTATCATGATTCCTTCATAACATCCCTACCACTCAGTGGCTGTAAGGACTTTCTATCATGTGATGAAAGTGTGTGAGCACCTTGTTCTGTTTGTGCTCCATGATCTTCCTGTAGGACGGCTGTTTGGCCAGCAGCTTCCCTCCTGCGCTCTCCAGGATGGGCTTCATGGTGCTGAGGCTGGGGCACATTCCCGGGGTGAGGTAGAAATACTTCCCCTGCACCCCCATCAGACAGACAGACACACTCATTAGAGGACAGGGACACACTCATTAGAACCAATCCATGCCCATCAAAGCATTCTCCACAGTATTTAAACTCTGGAGTAACCAGACCAATGGCAGACTTGTTGTCTCACCTTGAAGAGCGGTGCATTGTGGGCCCTCTTCAGTGAATCTTCCAGACTGAAGCCAAACAACACCTCTGCCTCTGCATCCCTCAGGGTGTAGCTATGCTCATCTTCAACACACACAAACTTGTTTTGTTAAATTGCATACATCCTTATTCTTTTCATTAAGAAAATGTGTAGCCTTAATGTAAAAACATACCCACAAACTTCTGGCTCCTCCAGCTCTCCTCCAGCCACTCGGGGCTGACGATGTGTTTCACCACAGACATGGCGCTGAGGAACTTGACGGTGCGAGTCACCTTACAGGCCACCAGGTGAGAGACCTTCTGACTGCCGTCTGCTACCTCCCCCCCTAAAGCATGTAACCTCTGCAGGGGGAAAGAAGACACACTGTTAGCAGTAGGAGACAGAGGAGCTAATGCTAAAAGGAAATATCACTTTCTTTTTGTTTATATTCCTATATCTGCCTCCCCTGTTTTTGTACAGCTTTTGGGTCGTGCATCCTGAGCCACCCCGTTACAGCTTTTGGGTCGTGCATCCTGACCCACCCCGTTACAGCTTTACCTTATTTTGCTTATTATGTTTAGGATACAGTTTGTTTAATGAAACCATTCAGTTGATGACTTTTACTTTACTTGTATATGAATTGTGACATATTAAACCCATATCATTTTGTTATAAAATCGGATCTGGATATTCTTATTTTTATAAAACAAGTGTCAATTGAGAGATGTGTGGATCAGAAAGATCGCACTCTCATTGGTTGAGGCTCAAGCTTTATCAGCAGGGAGAATTGAGTCTCCACTGACCGCACAATGTCTGACGGAGCTAGCTGGCTAGTGCTGCCATCCAGTGGAGACTCAGACAAAAGGTTTCCTCCCCTCTTACACACACACTGGGTGTTTCTCAATGTCGAGTAAGCTTGCTTGGTAGCACATGTCTTCCGAGCGTCTTGCTTCAGAAGCGAGGCAAGAATACTTCTTGGCATTCGGAAAACGAAGAGTGGAACAGGCGAGCAAGTGTGTAGGTGTGCGTCATATGAGAGGCCCCGCCTTACATTTCCCGCCAAAGATTTGGGGAAATTGGTCCGTGCGCAAAGCATTGTGGGGATTTTAAGACCACGGAGTCTACACATGTACAGCATCAGAATTTCTCGCTACGAAGTACGCCGGGCTCGGTAGAATTCCAAGTATGCTGGACATTGGAACAGTCCTTCGGCGGCACTCGATGACGTAGTATGCTGGAAATAGTGGCTCTGGAGCAGCTTTACTCGACATTGAGAAACACCCCGCGACCTACAACAGGCTCTAGATGTTTAACAGCAAACTATAAGGTCAGCATCTTGTCTGAAGGTCACTGTCTTTAAACAGCGGTGTGAAGTCTCATGCTTATTTAAATACATGTGGTTTGTGTGCGTGTGCTTGCATGTGTGTGTGTGTGTGTGTGTGTGTGTGTGTGTGTGTGTGTGTGTGTGTGTGTGTGTGTGTGTGTGTGTGTGTGTGTGTGTGTGTGTGTGTGTGTGTGTGTGTGTGTGTCAAGCCGACCTCACCTTTGTGTACTGCTGCACTTGTGCCGGCTCAAAGCCTGTGAACATGACTCGGGGAGTGGACTCTAGAGGAAGCTTCTTATTGGGCGACTGGATGTCTTCCAGCCTGAACACACACCATTGGACTTTTAGCCACAAAATGACACATCGTAACACGGTACTCTGCAAAGCTCCAACTGTGTGTGTGTGTGATACAGAGTGCACTGACCTGGCCTTCTTGTTGGTGGGCTGGCTGCTGGAATCGCTCATCTTCTGCTTGTGGAGCAGCTGCAGGCTCTACACAGCACACATCAGGACAGAACCACACTCAGATGAGCCAACATACACACTCAAACAAGCAGAGCAGCATCTACCATCCACTGTTTGCTCGTTTCTTTCTGTGCTGACATCTTTCACATTGAGATAAATGTGAAACACTACACAGGGTTCTTACACCTTTTCCAAAGTCAAATTCAAGCACTTTTCAAGCATTTTCAAGGTGCATTTTCAAGCTTTTCAAGCAGCGTACAGCTGTTGTAAATTACATATTTATATGCACATACTTATACTCAAATGATTATTTCCCTACCTCACATTAAATCAGATGTTCTTTATGCTATAAACAACCAAATGTGTGTTTCGTAATAGCATTCTACATAAGGATGACGAATTAAAGATAAGAAAACAAAGTTTAATATTGTAAAATGAGTGACCCATATCATATATAGTAGACTGGGCATCCAATATAACCTGGCTGAGCCAATATAAAACAATCAGCCAACTAACTTTTCAATAAATTCTTCATTAACACTTTTAACATTTTTGAGGTCCTTTTAGGGTGGCAGTAAACATACGGCTCTCCAAGGTTAGGACAAAACCATTGAAACACAAAGCTGATATAAAAAAAAGCGTGTGCAGAGATCCTCTTTCTTTGTAAGAGTTTTGGAGGTTTCCAGGGAATTTTTTTCAGAAAATGAAACTTTTATTGCCAAAATCTCCCGATGAATATATGTTTGAAGCTTGTAAAGGGAAGATGACTGCTCTCCCTCGCACTAATGCTTTTACGTAGCGATGCTCCCCCCTCCCTCCCGCTGACATTATGAATGTATGGCGTATAGTAATCATAGATAACACGGCAGGGTCCGTTACAGTTTGTTTTCATCTGATTTCAAATAAACAAAGTCTTGGCTTTCAGAATATTAAACTTGTTTCGGCAAATTCAGATGATAAATACAACTTTGAAGCTTGTAACGGCATAATTACAAGCGGAGAACGGAGTAACTTTACATCAAAGCAGGCATAACAACAGCCGGTGTTTCTCGTGAGTGTTTTCCCCGTAAAAAATAACACAATACACACAAACGCAAAAATACACAAACACACACACACACACACACACTCACGAGCTTCCCCCAGACCAGTAATACAAACGAAAATATGTTTCCTCCGTTAGAAAGCTAGGAATATCCTCTTTCCAACAGTGTATAACTCAAAATGTGTCTTCGGGTCAATGTGACTGATTTCGATGGAGCAAGTTTAGGCACGAAAAATACTACCAGTAGAAATACATTGCTTTTATGTGCTTCATCCTCTGAAAACCACAGGATGGCGACAGTCGCACATACTGACATAGGTACGCCCCTTTTTATTATTGTCACCTGCATAAGCAATTATCCCACATCGAGTTCGCTAACGTTACTAGCTTAAACAAACGTAACATGCAACGTTAGCCTAATCCAAAATGCTCTACTACGGCTTACCTTTCATATTGCTCGTCAGCGCAGACTCTCCCATCGCGAATAATTGAAATTCTTTGTGGCAAACTGTGCAGAAGGCGAATCGTTGGGTTGATCCTCGTTTTAGCCACAGCTTGTATTTATTTTCGGATAGCCAACGCTCGTTAAAACAGCAACCTCCTGGCATACTGTCATTCTCTCATTAGAATGCCCAGGTCACACAAAAATAAAACACTCGCAGGTCGCGCGCATAGCGTGGGAAGGCCGGAGCGGAGCTGTTTTACGTAGAAGCGAAGCAACTAAGCTCGCTCCGACTTCTTTATGTTCTTTTAATCTAAAAAGCGAACTATTGTAAAAGTAAAGCATTTACAATTTCAAGCACTTTATCTCAAATCCAAGCACCATTCCCAAAATTGAAGCACTTTTCAAGTCATGAAAACACCTCGTAAAAATTCAAGCATTTTCAAGGATTTCAAGCACCCGTACGAACCCTGACTACAGAGCATTGCATCACATCAAAGAAGTAGGCAACAGTGTAAAACACGTCATCATAGACTTGCAATTAATAAAGGGTCAATAGAATGATTTAGGGTAGCATTACAAAAAATCATTCTAATGTCGTTGAACTTGATAAAAGCCATTTTATTTTGTATTTTTCTTTGAATTATTCTCCAAAAGCCCAGCCAGCCTGATTTGACTGTAAGGCTGCTCCTGTGTGAGTCAATGTGCAGCAACAAGGCAAACACACAGAGTAAAATCGTCAGACTCACCGCCACAGCCTCAGGAGACACTTTGATTGGCGCTCTCCAGGCGCCTGCAGAGGGAAACACAGAGGTCAATGCAGGTCATAATCTTTCCTGAGATAGAATATTCACAAAATGTAGACATACATACATTTTACTGCAAGTCCATACACTTTAAAAGCACCGATTACAGGGCTGATCCACAAGGAGCAGTGCTGTTATTGAAGGAACACACTCCAACAGAGGAGTGTGTGTGATAACTGCTGCCTCGCTTATTGTAAGATGACCCAGATATTATCTTTAAGGAGTGTGAAATAAGGCTTGCAGGATTTGTGAAGAAAAAAAGTATTCGCTCCATGACTAACGGCATTGGAGGGATTAAACAACATAAACGATTCTTATTCTTATTATGATTGAAGATGATCTGTAACAAATATTGATGTTTTATTTAGTCACGAGAATATGATTTGTAAACGGATCACTGCTTTCTGCAGAATGACATTTACACATATTCTGCCTGTGAGGAATATTGCTCTTCCTGGCATTTGGATATTGTACTAGTCCATATTGTGATTTCCATTGACATTTGATAGTGTGATCCTTTCTGAGTCTCACAATTAGTTTTAGATTTTTGGGGTCAAGATTTGTCTTTTAATTCAAAATGAATCCCGCTCCTGCTGTGTGCTAATAAAGACGTTGAGGCATACTATGGCATGAAATCAGGGTTAAGTGTGCAAAAGATTATGGCGTGTTTCAACAACAAAAATATATATTGAAATAATAAAACACACCCAAGCTAACCCTAGAACAAAGGTAACATTAATAAATGCAAGCCTTTTATGGGTGGATTTCTGAATTCTCAGTGACTAAATAAATAAAATAGGTAGGTCCAGGCTAGCTCACAAAAATGCTTGACATTGATGTTACTTTGACTAGGTGACCTTTCTGTTTTTTTATTTCCCTATTATTTGACCATTTGACAATTTCTCCATTAAAATAACACTCATTATCCAAGATAAAACGTGTGTGTGTGTGTGTGTGTGTGTGTGTGTGTGTGTGTGTGTGTGTGTGTGTGTGTGTGTGTGTGTGTGTGTATGACTGTATCCATTTACTCACCCAGCAGGTTCTGGACCAGGTGTGTGTTGGGCACCAGGGGCTCGGGGTGTGTGTACATGCAGTATCTGCTGTGCTGGACCTGCCGCAGGGCTTCAAAGTTGCCAAGCAGGATGTCACACAGCCACTGCGCGTTCACACACGGGATCTTCCACTCCTTAGCCTTCTCATATTTCAGCCCACTGGGTCTGAGGAGAGATCAGCAAGATGACCATATGACTCACACTGTTAGCACTCTTTCGTTTAGTGCTAATTCAGAGGCTTGGCATTAGACTTGTGTTTTGTTTAGGTAAAAATGGTTCATATCATCAGGTAGCTGACTTTCTTCCCGTTAAGTGGGTATAACACATTCATAGTTTGTTAAATGTTAAGAAGCATTTAAACTTGACACTTACACTTATTGTCAGTGAAAATAATAATAGCAGTTTCTACATCTGTTGTTAAGACTAGAGCTTTTGAAGGAGATTTGAGGTTGCTTGTCTTTCATAACCTTTGATAGTTCTGGGGGCAGGACACCAGGCTTATGAACATTGATTTAGTGTTTTTTTTTGTGGAAATATATTGTAATCCCCAATCCTTCTACAATCCTCTCAAGTACCCCAGGGGTCCTCAAACCCCCGGTTTGGAACCACTGTCCTAACACAGTCGACAACAAGTGATAAATAAACTCTGGGGGAGGACACCCGTAAATGGTCAACCACCGACTACGGATGGACGGGTACCCAGAGCCCAGGTATTAGCATGGTATCGACTGGAAGTGTATGATCAGAGCTACAATTGACACCTGCAGCAACCCCCCCCCCCTCACTCTTTGCAGATGAGGACGGTGTTACTGCGACATAGATATCCTGTGTATCTGGCACCAGCCAGGTAGGCCATCAACTTCAGGTCGTCCCTGTCAGCGTCCACAAAACCCGTCACTGAGATTATCTGATGGAGAGGACAGGCAGACAGCATCAGACATACAATAGTAATATACATAAGACACTGAAAATGACAGAAATGAGCAGAAAGTGAAATAATAAATTAGTATTACTTATGGTCTTAGCCTACAATGCCAAAAAGAAAAAAGGCACTTCCTTGTGTTGGTATATACAGTACACCATCAGATAACACTCATGAATGACAGCAGCAGACATGTGTCGGCTGGACCTACGTGCTGAGAGCAGGGTTTGGCCCCAGGGGGGAAGGCGAAGGGCAGATGTAACGTTCGATGAGGAGGAACCATCCTCTTCCTCTTCAGGACGGTGTTGAGCCAGTGGGCAGTTACACAGCGCTTCCCCTCTCTGAGAGCCTGCCACAGAAAACAGCATAATCATCAACGACACGGACAAAGATGGACAAAAGGTTGCTAGCGTGAACTGTGGACTCGCCGGAGCATTGCAGCGGTGGTAGTACGCAGGCTACTGTCCAGCAGCTGCTGCCTCTCTGTTGGACTCCGGTACTGCACATTACTGACGAGACGTTTCTCAGTGAAACATTCGGGGCTTTTCAGAAAACATCCGGGGCTTGAGCCCAAGTAGCCACCCCCTAGCGCCCCCACTGTCACCGATTAACATCTGAAACTTCTATGTGTTTTAAAAACTCTGGACGGCTAACATCTCGCTGTTACTTAGCCGCCTTAAGCTTAGTAGTTGTGATATTTGCGACCGTGATGTAGATTATTTATAGCAGAAATGTGTGAGACACAGAGCACATTTCCTGCAATTATTTATTTTGGGTCTGCCTACAGAAAAAGTCATCACTGCACCACTCTATTAATGCAAAATGAATGTACACATTACATTGAAGGAAAGTCTCTCGGGAATCGGGTTACATTAATGTAGTTTCTGGACAATTTAGACTTTTTGCACATTACACATTATTCATACCATGCACATTCTTTAAACTTTGTTGTATAGCTCTTTTGTGTTTAAAAAATATATTCAACAAATATCACCAGATTGTTTTCTCTTACTATGTTTACTGTGACTGGTATGCACCTAAACACCAAGAAAAACGTGGGATTCTGATTGGTTAAGACGATCTGCAGTGTTTAACATTGGTAGAGTTCTGTTCTGATAGCACACATTACCTGAACATACATGCTGCTGACTTGACTCTCACACAGCAAGTGTGTGCAGCGGCTGGACAGGGTGGGGTCTACAGCACCCCCACATGCCTGGATCACCTGAGGAAGGGGTTTGGCAAACATGAAATAATCCACAGCAGAATTACATTTTATTCTCCATCTTTGCTTATTGGCACTATTTTAAACACATGTTAGATGCATTAATGTCTTACTCTCTTCCATGTAGCAAGGAGTTGTTTGTCAGCCATCTGTTCTGGGTAGTCAGCAATAGCAAACACACAGCCGAGCAGGAAGCCATCCTGTGGAACTGAGAGTTGGAATAGTAAGAAAGTGAATCTGCAGGTTCTTGTTCTAGTCCTTAATTAATGCGATTAGTTGACTAATTGTTGCACGTATATGATATATTATGATTATTAATATTATGTATAAATATTTTCTCCCAAAATGGTTTCATGGTATGAATTAAATGTACATGTAGAAAGCGAATGAGACCACAGAGTCACAGCGCACCGCACGGACAGGGTTAAGAATTCTTAATGTGTGTTGGAACAAGCAGCGAGGACACACACGGAACATTTAGGTCTAGTTTTTAATCATTCATATCTGAATATAACAACTATAAATACTACACAGGAAACGGAAACACTGAAAATATGCGTCGTCATGGAATTAAAGATTTAAATTATCGTTTTATGAGGTCAGAATGATTATGTAAGGGATAATGTGTAGCGAGGCGTTCATCATCATGAATTATTATACACATTATCCCGCTTATCACATGGCCACTTTCTCAACAAAGTAACAATATGACTCCCAATATTTTTTAAATGCTTTTATGGATTTAGAAAAGGATTTTATTGATTTAAAAAATAGTTGTATGTATTTATTTAAATTGACATGCATCCGCTAAGAAAAATAGTCCGTTGTTACTGTTTGAAAAACGTAGCAACGTCAGGAACTGCTTCGATAGAGTTTTTGAGGTTTTTTTATGATTACAGATTTGAAAACATCGTTGCTTGCTTTAAAAGTAGCACAATTCATTATGTCAAACCTTGGAAAGTATCTAGATATCCCTGCCCTAATGCCAAAGGAACTGGCAACTGAATATGTGTCGCCGTCTGATGTCTATGTCTGGACCGCTGCATAAAAAGGAGGGTTTCTGCCCGTTACTTCTCCGCTGTTTTCTTGTCGCTCTTGTCTTGTCAGTTCGAAAAGCAAACTGCAGTTTGGTTTTCAGCCAAACAGTTAAATCGAACAGAATTCTTTGTGCAGATGTGAGCGTCCTTAACAACGGTCAATAAGTGCTTGACAGCGGTCTGTCTGTTCTGGATTAACAACATCATTATCCATCACACATCCTCTGTTTTATTTATTTGATTTTTTATATAATAATAATAATAATAATGGATTTAATTTGTTAGCGCTTTTACAGGTGCTCAAAGACGCTTTACAGATAATAGTGAAGAGAAAAGAAAAGAGAAGAAAGGAACAACAAATAAATATATAGTTAAAGTTAAAGTCAAATAATACAAAAACAATCACACATTAAAAGCCAGATTGAAGAGGTGAGTTTTTGTGAGTTTTTTTGAAGGTGGTGAGGTTGGTGCAGTCTCTGATGGGTTGTGGGAGTGAGTTCCAGACGGAGGGGGCAGCGACGGAGAAGGCTCTGTCCCCCCAGGTCCGGTGATTGGTGCGGGTGGGGATGGATAGGAGGTTGGCTTCTGATGAGCGGAGGCAGCGGGAAGGGGTGTGGTGGTGCAGCAGGTCTGTGAGGTAGGGGGGGGCCTGGTTGTTGAGGGCTTTGTAAGTAATGAGGAGGACTTTGAAGTGGATTCTTTGACGGACGGGGAGCCAGTGGAGGTTCTGGAGGATGGGAGTGATCTGGTCCCGGGAGCGGGTGTGGGTGAGGAGGCGGGCAGCAGAGTTCTGGATATGTTGGAGTTTATTGAGGAGGTTTGATGGTATGCCATAGAGCAGCGGTTTTCAAAGTGTGAGGCGCGCCTCCCCTGGGGGGCGCCAGAGAGCTTCAGGGGAGGCGCAGCGTGAGACACAAAAGAACGAGAAAAAGACGAGTAAAGTGACACTTGCCCACTTGTGGCTGTCTGTGGAGACCGAATTCCCCCACCTCGCCAAAAAGGCTGTAAAAGTGCTCATTCCCTTCACCTCCACCTACCTGTGTGAGTGCAAGTTTTCCGCATTGACTTTGATCAAAAGCAAGTACCAGTAAAGGCTGCAGCCAGAGTATGATCTGCGTTTATTCCTGTGTGCATCAAAGACGCAGACTCATTGTTCCCACTAAAGTAGGGGTGAGTGTAATGAGGAGGCAAAGTTGACGTTCAGTGTGTTACCGGGAGCATATAAGGATGTATCCACCATGTTGAAAATGTTAAAAAAAAAATGTCTTGAGAACACGGCGTGCGGAAATATACGGGTCGTGCTTCAGCTAGATGTGCCTGTCCTCTGTAAGAAGGTGTCGGCGACTGACATGCAAGGAAGAACGGCTGTCCACAGGCTGTTCCAACTTTAACAACTGTATTAACTTCCAGGGTAGTGAATTGAACATGCAATTGTAATTGGGTGTGTGGTATATTTTCATGCACGGACACGCATGTTCCACAACACACAAACTGAACAACACTCAATTTTCAGATCGCTACCAGCGTCCTTGCGATCTTGTTATAATAACAAGTGCACGTTACTGATGCAATATGGTTGAGACCATTCGGGCTTATTCTAGAGGGGTGCAAGGAATAGTCCAAGTAGTGGGGGAGTTTTATACAATATGTTTAAAACATACAAATAAAAAGGTTTAAAAAAGTTATTGTTTAATGTTTTAAGGAGGTGACGCTACTCAGCCAATCAAATCGGTGCAGTCAGCACGATCGATTCAAACACACACACACAGAGACGAGACAAGAGGAGAGAAACAGTCGGAGTAATTTCAAATGGGGGAAGGTAGACAGCGAAAACAGAGCATTTAATTACATTTTCTCTTACTGGACCTCTTTGAAAGGAAATTGAATACCCCTGCATTATACCAACAACAACAATAATAATAATAATAATAATAACAGCAATAATAATTGGGAGGGGGGGCGCGGCTGTTCTTATGTTCTCTGAGGGGAGGCTCACCTACCCACACTTTGAAAACCCCTGCCATAGAGGATGCTACTGCAGTAGTCGAGTCGTGAACTGATGAATGCATGAATCAGGGTTTCAGCAGCAGAGGAGGAGAGTGATGGGTGGAGACGGGCAATGTTTTTGAGGTGGAAAAAGGCGGTCCTGGTGATGTGATTTATGTGGTGGTTGAATTTGAGCTGACTGTCGAAAATGACTCCGAGGTTGCGGATGTGAGGGGGGGGAGATAGAGTGTGGCTGTCAATGGTGAAGTTGAAATTCTGGATGTCTTTGATACGGGATGGGGGGCCGATGATGATGATGTCTGATTTGGCACTGTTCAGTTGGAGATAGTTTGTTTGCATCCATGCTTTTATTTCTGAGACACAGTTGATGAGAGTGGATATACAGCATTGTCTTGTTTATGTTTCTTATGCTGGTGTTATCTATTGTGTATCTTGTTTTTTATGTGTTTGTACGGCGACCTTGAGAGCCTTGAAAGGCGCCTATATAAAATAAATGAATTATTATTATTATTATTAACTTCAACCTCTCTGTGAAGGTCAGGTTTAATGCTCCTCAGAAACTATTAGAAACAAGTATTTGACAAATAAACAAAACAATTGACAAAACTTTGAACTATGAAATATATTAAACTTTGGTGAGCTTCAGCGGGGTAATGCCATATAGGAGCTCCCTCTCAAATACCCAGGGGTTCAATTGGGCCGGGCTGTCCGGGGCTAAGACCCGGCACATAGGACGATGCTCTGACGTCATCACCCTCACACATTTGTCATATGTTTACAAAAGACGATATATATGTTAAGACTTTTCTCGTTCTTAATATAGACTATATTTAGGGTCGATATGTGTTGACTTTACTTTAAAATAGCAGATCTCTGTGACCGGATATAGTTTGGCTTCGTGAACATGTGTCTCTTCCTTGGAGGAGCAGCATCGCCCGGACTCCGCTGCTCCTCAGCGGCTCCTCCGTACAGAGAGTCTGCACTGCAGCGCTGTGTGTCAGCGACGTGCAGTCAGGGGAGGAACGGATTGGCCATCGGGAGAGTCGGGACTTAAACACCACGGCTTTCTGGCTAGCACTTAGCATGTGGGACCGGACAGCTTCGATCCCCATCAACAGACTCTACCCCCCCCCCAGAGCGGAGCAAGGCAACAAAACTTAAAATAAGAATTAGCATTTTACGGCGCGCTATGCATGGGGCCGCCTTGAGGGAGTTTCCCGACATGTCGTTTCAGTCAAGTAAAGGGTGTTTCATGTTGTCATTGCTGTGGACCTTCTTAATACCTTGGAAAATGCCGTTTACTTTTTAATAGCCTTAATTTTCGCTAAATTGATTTATCAACTTCCGCTGCTGGTTCAACGGACATAAAGGGCTCATCAGAGATCTGCGGTTTTACAGCAGCAGAGCCACAAATCTGCATCTTTGATACTCACAAGCAGTACGTTCTATACACAACCTTAATGGAAGTGAAGGGGAACTCTAAACCGCTTGGATATGTGTCGTCTGGCGTGGCCGACCGTGACCCCATCATGCCAAACTATTTTCTTATGGGGAAGCGGAATGCAACCCTGCCTCAAGCAGAGGTCTTAGTAAAAGGTAAAGTCTACAAGAGACCAGTTGGTGGTGGCGAAGTCCATATGGACTTAGCTTGGCAACTGGAAGGTCACCAGTTCAAGTCCCGGGAAGACCAAGTGCTACCGAGGTGTCCCTGAGCAGGGCACCGTTCCCTATACTGCTCCCCGGGCGGCGTTCATAATGGCAGCCCACTGCTCCTAACACTAGGATGGGTCAAATGCAGAGAAACCATTTGACAATAAAACTGTTTCAGCTTCCTGACATCAAGGACAATACCACAGGCACTTTCCTGTTTTGCACGTTTCCTGCACAAATTACATTACATTACATTGCATTTAGCTGACGCTTTTATCCAAAGCGACTTACAATAAGTGCGTTCGACCAACAAAATACAAACTTGAAGAAAACAGAATCATATAAGTACATCAGGTTTCATAGAGCTAAAACATTTCAAGTGCTACTCAACTGGGGGGGGGGGGCTGTCAATAATTATTCATGTTGTACCGTACGTAACCATCCATGCTCTGGAAATAAAGACATTTCATTCTATCTGATGATTCTGTGCTCTCTGACCGGAGCCCTGCCCACAACCCGTTTAAAGGGGTCCAATACCCAACAACTGCATAAAGATTAGACTTGACAATTACAGTGATGCAAACACAGGTATGGGGAAAAAAGAGAGAACTATTCGAAGCAGGAAAAAAACTGCGTAATATACCATCTGACAAAGGCCTGTGCTATAATGCTTCAATTAATATACTCAGATCAATAGGAGACAGAGATGTTAAGTTATAAATCAAGGGTTTTTATTATTATTTACAGCAGGGGTGGGGAACCTTTTTCCTTTCAATTTTTACAACATCGTCCGAGGGCCGTACATATGATTGAACTCAACCTCTGCTTAAAAAAACTAAAATCACAGCCAATTCATTTGGCCTTTCCTTCATGCTGTGCAAAGAAAAAGCAACCTCTTAATCCAGATATCTCACCATGACTCGCGTATGCATGCATGTGCACGGTGTGGCATGACCACCAAAACAGAAAGATATGGACACAAGATGTGTGCAAATGTATTTAGTATCCATGTGAACATGATTTAAGTGGGGGGGACCTAACCTCCTTTAGGGGGGGTCCGGGGGCATGCTCCCTCGGGAAGATTTTTTTTTTAAATATTTAAGTTAAAAGCATCAATCTGGTGCACTTTGAGAGCAACATGAGGAGATCTATGGATACATCTCTCAACACCCATTTGAAACAGAACTGTAAGCAGATTTTTCTTTTTGGATATTTTACAAATCACTTAGTTTTAACAACTTTTTTGTTACTGTCATATAGTATTTTATACCTGTTTTTCATTTAGTCTCTAATGTCTCATTAATAACTATAATGATCATATCAAGGTGTGCCTTAACCTCACTGAGCTGAGGTTATTTGAGCCTCTCAGGAGAGAGCTCTCTTCCACCTGGTTGTAGAAAAGCTCTTTAAATTTGTTAGCATAGCTAGCTAACCAGATGCTAATAACAACAGATCGCCACTGTGCTTACAACTAAAGATACAGCCACGCAAACACTGCAGCATGTGTACAGCTCCTTATGGGTACTGCAATATTTGAAGAGCTGGAGCGGCGTTCCGGTGCTCTCCGTAAGCACTCTAGTCTAGTCTACACTCCTTTCAGACGAGACATCTTCTTCTTCTTCTTCTCTTGCTTTTGGCGGATTGCAAACAACTTAAAAGGTGCATACCGCCACCTACTGCACATGAGTATGCATAATCACATCATTCCAACTCATTAACCTATGTTCTAATCAAAATTAAATTAAAATAAATCAATCAATCAATAAAACCATTAAGTAAATAAAAAAACAAAAACAAAATAACAAATCTATGTTCTTTCCTGACCTAATGTTAAATTATTTTTCCTACCCCAGTTTCACTCAAGAATTTAAACAGTGCCTTTCTGGTAGCTTTTACTCCCTCTCCTTTTGTTCCCAAAACACCAACCACACTCCACTCCCTCTCTGCCTCTAAGACTTTAGCCTTTAATTGTTCTCTTTCCGCTTTATAGATATCACAATGTAACAATATATGTTCTACATCTTCTTTTACTGCACAGTTCCCACACTTGTTACTGTCACTTTTCCCCATGATATACAGCGTACTATTCAAAGCCGTGTGATTTATTCGGAGTCTAGCCATCATGATTTCCTCCCTTCTGTTTCTTTCTTTATGAATATTAATTGTAATTGTATTTTGTACTTTGTGATAGTCCTTGCCTTTCTGGTCTTTCTCCCACCTTTTCTGCCAGATCTCCATCCCTTTCTTTTTAATGACTGCTTTTCCTTCTCCTTTACCAAGTTGAACTGGTAGTGTTATTTGCTTTTGTAGTGCAGTTTTTGCTAATCTATCAGCACACTCGTTCCCTTTCACCCCCTCATGTGCAGGCACCCAGCAGAACTGAAGATCTATGCCGCTTCTGTGCACTCTTAACAGGCTATGATTCAGTTCTATGAGAATGTCTTCTCTAGTAGTTGTTGTTGATTGTATGCTTTGTAATATGGACAATGAATCTGTACATATAACCACCCTATCTGGTCTGACCTCTTCAACCCACTGCAATCCTATTATTACAGCAAGCATTTCTGCTGTATACACTGATAATTGATCAGATGTTCTTTTTAAAATAGACATTTTAAAGTCTGGGATGTATATGCCAACTCCAACACGCTCTTCCTTGTTCTTAGAGCCATCTGTATAAATTTGCAGGTAATTGTAGTACTTTTTGTTCAGATACATACTTGTTTTAATTCCCACTTCATTTATTTGCCACTCTTTTTTCCTTTCTACAATACTCATATCTATTTTAGCTTCTGGGAACAGCCATGGGGGAACACTGCTAAATTGGGTTGCTTTGGCAAACGTGATATTCTCCACTCCATATGCCCTCGTTCTTTCCTTACTCGTCCAGCCAAACCCACGTCCCTGGAATTTTGCATATTCCCAGCAATCCTGTAATATTCTGTTTGTAATATTTTCTTCTCCACAACCTTGTAGTCTGACCCAGTATGACAGAGCAAGTTTCTCTCTTCTGATCTCCAGAGGTGTCTCTCCTGCTTCTATCAGAACTGCATTAATAGGGGATGACTTTATTGCTCCAATACACAGCCGCAATGCTTTATATTGTATTCTATCAATTTTTAAAAGCGATGTTTTTGCTGCTGCTCCATATACTATACAACCATAGTCTATTGTGGACCTCATAATTGATCTGTAAATGTCTATTAATGCTTGTTTATCTGCGCCCCAGTTGCATCCAGCTACAGCTCGCAATAAATGTAATACTTTTTTGCATTTTGTTTCCACTTGATTAATATGCAGCATTTTCCATGTGTATTTGATATCAAACCACAGTCCTAGGTATTTGAACTCATTCACCTTTGTCATTGGACGCTTTTCCCGCTGCTGGAGAGGACGCTGGCGTTGACTGTTCGCCGCTTCTCCGCCTCTGTCACCCTCTATCACCCTCAACTACCATTCGTTCTTCAATCTTTCGAATTGGACCACTGCCCTGCATTTACACATCTTTAATGCAATGCATTGTTTTTAAAAACATTTTTTTAACTTATTTTGGACTTCTGCCTCCGTTGCTGGCTGTAGCCGGCTGCCCTCACGTAGCCATCAACGTGCCGGGTGGCTATTGCTATCTGCTACATCGCATACTGTCTGTCTCCGTCCCACGCAACAAACGTGGACTCTCTCTGCCTCCTGCCTTCATCTCTGGGGTGCATCTGTCCCGTCCCGCTGCTCACATCCTCCTGCCATGTCGTGGATCTTCCTCGTCTCCACAACAATCCTCCACCTCTGTGAACCTAGCTAGCACGCTAGCTGCTATCTGCTGCTATCTGCTGCTATCTGCTGCTAGCTGCTATCGCTGCTATCGCTGCTATCGCTGCCATCACACTGCTCCCAGCCATTCCGCCTGTCATCATGCTGAAATACTCCATCTCACAGCTGCTGTCATTGACCAACTCCTCCACTCCGTCTTCCATCTCAGTCATCAGACATCTTGGACTCCTTCGTCGACCCCGCTACATTCACCGAAGCATCCGCCGCAGTTTTGTTTACCTTCAGCACGGACAATCCATTGCATCCATCTGCTCCACGCAACGCACTGTTGCACACCTGACGCGTCGTCAGAACGCAACTCCTACGGCTTCTCTTACACTCTCCCCCGCTCACCTACACTCCCAGCTGCACGGAATACCTGGAGCGGATCCCACTCCCCTCCGCCTCCCAACACATATAACAAGCCATTTCTCCCCACCATCAAGCCCCCCTCCTCTGCTCCACTGCCCCCCCTCTCATGCCCACCCCCGCGCTGCTAACCTAGACAACCTCATACCTCTCCAGCCTGCCACCACCCCTACAACCCCCCACTTGACCAATTTTGCCCTTCTAAATATACGGTCACTCAACAATAAAGCCCACATCCTTCACGAACTCATCCTGGACAAATCCATCGACTTCCTTCTGCTCACTGAAAGCTGGCAACAACCCAATGACTTCTTCTCGCTTAATCAAACATCCCCCCCTGGTTTTAATTACATCACTAAACCCCGCCCCTCACGCCGTGGTGGTGGGCTGGCTGTCATCTACAACCAGAACATCCGGACTACAGAACTCACCCTCCCCTCAGTACCATCCTTCGAATTTCTCGCCTTCAAAACCCCTCCCTCACTGACAGTTATCCTCATTTACCGCCCCCCTAAACCACACCCCTCCTTCCTCTCTGATCTCACTGAACTCCTAACCATTGCTTCATCCCTCTCCCCACGTCTGTTACTCCTCGGCGACCTTAACATCCACATGGACTCCACCACCTGCAAACACGCTTCTGAATTTTCCTCCCTTCTGGACAATTTCTCATTTACACAACATGTCACCTTCCCCACCCACGATAAAGGACACATCCTTGACCTTGTCTGCTCCACCAACCTCACAGTACTCGACCTCCACCCCTGCCCCTTTCCCCTCTCTGACCACAAACTCATACAGTTCACCACCGCCTCCCCCGTCCGCCGCCCCCCCCCCATCCAGGAACATCACTTTCCGTAATCTACGCTCTGTTGATCCCCAGCACCTCTCCGACCTGCTATCCTCTTCTCTCCCCCTGGACTCGAACCTCAGCTCACCCGATGATCAACTCAACCACCTTAATTCAACCCTACTCGCCTCCCTCAATAGCTTGGCCCCCCTCAAAAGGAAAAATGTCACTTTTAAAACCTCCTCACCCTGGTTCACCCCTGCACTCCGTAAACTGAAGCAAACCGGCCGCCAGCTTGAACGCCTAACCATGAAATCATCCCTCACAGTTCACCATGATTCCTACACACTCCATCTCACTATCTACAGAGACGCCCTCAATGCCGCAAAATCTGCTTACCTCTCCACCATCTTCATCGACCCCTCCCGTAACCCCAGGACCCTCTTCTCCACCGTCAACAAGCTCCTCAAACCCCGTGCTGACACCCTCTCTTCCTTCACTTCCACATGCAGTTCATTCCTCCAGTTTTTCTGACAAATTCACTGCCATTAATCACTCCCTATCCGCTGCATCTGACACACAAACATCTCCCCCAACATCCACCGCCACAATTCCTCCCTCCATCTCCCTTGACCTCCCGAGCCCTCCTCCCCACGGCATTCTCTCCCAGTTCACTCTGGTTACCCCCCCTGAAATACTCCAACTGATCAGCTCCTCCAAACCCACAACCTGCTCGCTTGACCCTCTACCCACCCCTCTTCTGAAGTCCTGCCTCCCCGTCCTTTGCCCCTACATTGTCAACCTTTTCAACTCCTCCCTGTCCCAAGGAACCGTTCCCTCTGCCTTCAAAACTGCTGCTGTCACTCCCATCCTCAAGAAACCCGGTCTGGATCCCTCCTCCCTCAGTAATTACCGCCCCATCTCCAACCTCACCTTTCTCTCTAAAACAATAGAATGCATCATCTCCAAACAACTCCACCGCCATCTCCAAAAAAATGACCTTTTTGAACCCCTTCAGTCTGGTTTTCGTCCTCACCACAGCACAAAAACGGCACTCATCAAAGTCCTCAATTCCCTCCTCGCCTCTGCTGACACCGGTCCCTCAACATCCTCATCCTCCTTGACCTGAGTGCAGCCTTCGATACCGTGAGCCACACCATCCTGCTTACCCGACTCCGGGATATCGGTATCGAAGGTACTGCACTCAGGTGGCTCCAGTCCTACCTCTCCGACAGATCCCACTTCATCTCCCTCAACAATCACTCCTCTACCACAGCTTCAGTCACCCAAGGTGTTCCCCAAGGTTCAGTACTCGGCCCCCTCCTCTTCCTCATCTACATCCTCCCCCTTGGTCAGATTCTCCGCCATCACAACCTGGACTTTCACTGCTATGCTGACGACACACAGATCTACCTCAGCACCAAATCCCCCCACAACCCCCCTCTCACATACATCGAATCCTGTCTGACTGCAATAAAATCCTGGATGCAACACAACTTCCTCAAACTCAACAGCAATAAAACTGAACTCCTCCTCATCGGCTCCAAATCCACTCTCAGCAAAACCCCCAACCTGACACTCACCATCGATGGCACCCCTGTTTCCCCCTCCACCCAGGCACGTAACCTTGGCGTGATATTCGACCCCACCCTCTCCCTCGACCCCCACATCCGCCAAGTTGTAAAAACCACATTTTTCCACCTCCCAATATCGCCAAACTCCGTCCCTCTCTCACCCGCCCCGCAGCTGAGCGACTCATTCACGCCTTCATCTCCTCCCGCCTTGACTATTGCAACTCACTCCTCTTCGGCATCAGCACAACATCCCTCAACAGACTCCAGCGTGTCCAGAACGCAGCCGCCAGACTCCTCACCCACACCAAATCATGGCATCACATCACCCCGGTCCTCAAACAACTCCACTGGCTTCCCGTCTCACACCGCATTCACTACAAACTCCTGGTCCTCACCTATAAAGCCCTCCACCATCTGGCCCCCCCCTACCTCACTGACCTCCTCATCCTCTACCAACCACCCCAGTCCCTCAGATCCACCTCAGCCGGTTTGCTCTCAATCCCCAAGGCCAAACTCCGGAGCTTTGGGGACAGAGCCTTCTTTGTGGCAGCCCCGAAGCTCTGGAACTCCCTCCCCCAAGACCTCCGTGAGTCTGATTCCCTCACCCTGTTCCAGTCCCGTCTCAAAACCCACCTCTTCAACTCTGCTTATCCTTAAACCCGCCCCTCCCCCCTCTGAACCAACATCCTCCTGACTGCTTTTCTGTTTCTGTTTTGTTTTTGTCTTTGTTTGTGTTTTTGTTCTTGTTTTGTTTGTCGACCTGACTCATAATGTAAAGCGTCTTTGGGTCTAGAAAAGCGCTATATAAATCCCATTTATTATTATTATTATTATTATTATTATTATTATTATATAGTGTTAGCTGTTGGCCATCAATCTTGCGTTTGTTTGTAAATACCATGTAGCATGACTTGCTTTCTGACATTTTGAATCCCCAGTTATATGACCACCTCTCCACTTTTGTAATCGCTCTAGCTATATTCTCCATTACGTATGGTGCATTTCTTCCCCTCATCCAAATAGCCCCATCATCTGCGTACAGAGCCGATTGTATGCATGTGTCTAAGCATGTAAATATATCATTAATCATGATGTTAAATAATATTGGACTGACTGCACTCCCTTGGGGAATACCATTTTCTATTTCAAAATAGTTGGAAATATCTGCTCCAACCTTTACTCTAAATGTCCTGTCTGTTAAAAAGGCCCTTACCCAATTGTACATTCTCCCTCCAATACCCATTCGATCAGTAACCCATCCCTCCACATAGAGTCATACGCCTTTTCAATGTCAAAGTACACTATTGCCATTATCTCTTTATTTTTCAATGTTTTTTCCACATCGTTACTCACTCTTACTAGCGCATCTATTGTGGAACGCCCTTTACGAAATCCGCTCTAAAAACTACTCAGCAGCCCTTTCTGTTCCAGTACATGTGAGAGCCTACGGACAATGATCTTTTCCATCCATTTACATAGGTGTGATGTAAGAACTATTAGTCTGTAGTTACTAGGGTTAGCTGTATCTTTCCCTGGCTTATTGAATGGTAGCACGATTGCTGTTTTCCACACACTTGGCATATCTCCTTCTCTCCAGATTTTTCAGACGAGACATAACCACGTGAAGACACGTTACGCTCGTGTTGTGTTCAAGGAACCTGTCCTTGGCCAGGAAAAACAGGCACTTGCTTGTTTAATTATTTTGCGTATTATTATTTTAAATCTAGATTTCTTCTTCTTTTTTGAAGTGATAAGTTGTCCGTCAGTAGGACGGACTAACGGACGGAGGGACCCCCTCCCCCCCAAAACGAAAACTCTTCGGTTCTCCACGAATTACACAATTCACCCAAAGCAGCGTTAAAAAAGCGGGAGGCGCCGAAAAGCGACTAATTTGCATCACTGCAATTAACTTTAGCCTGTTGTTAGCGAAAAGTGATTCTCTGAGTGTACTTCAGACTTGCTTTTAATCTGTAATACATTTTGTGTTTTATATATTTTAAGTGTGTTGTTTTCAGGGCTCGACATTAAGGACTGCCCGATGGCCCGGGGCCATCTAATATTTAGCTCGGGCAATGAAGCCTCACCTGCTGGTTGCCCGATCGGGCAATCTATTATTCCAGTATCATGCAGCTCGCGGATCCAGCAATGAGTGACCCGACAGTAAAACTAAACATATCTATAACTAGTTTAGGTAGTTTGAGAGGTAATTAAAATAGCTACGTGTGATATTCTAACCTGAAGAGTGTGTTTTGTCCGCTCACCGCTGCATGTGATCATGCAGAGCTGCGTGTCGACTCGTCAGCAGCAGCTGATCTCTCTCTCCCGTCAGATTAGACTTCATTCGCGCTTATGTCCATATCGATCAGATCCAGTTAGTTCTAGCTAATGATAGGACTACCTGCTTATTAAAAGACACCGAAACAATAAGTGTCGCTATGCAACTGGGTGGGGCCACAAAGTATAGCGCAGCATTATGCATTTGTTTACATGCCCACCGGAACCCCGAGGCATTACCAACAGATCAACGCACAATCGACCCATACAGGACATCTCTTTCTCCACATTAAGTGTTAGACATTAGAATTGACTATTCTTGTCTGTCAAATACTCTTCTTGTCTGTCACATAAGTGGCGCAACTGAAGCGGTATTGCGCTAAAGGGAAATTATTTTGATCAAAGAGATTTAGATTTGCCGGCTAACGGGAACTCTGAAATCGCCATTTTGTATGCTTCGCGGATGCGCTCGGCTCCTCTCGACTGCTGCTCGGGTCTGCTCGTTCAGCTTCCGGATGAGGAGGCATTCGTTCGACCAACTTACAGTAGATAACATTACAAACATTTTTAACAGGGGCCATAATAGTGTAAATAATGTTTGTTTTGGCAGTTACAACTGAATGTAATGTTTTCTACTTTTTTAGATGGGAAGGCATTTGCCTTCATCAGATGGAAAGTGTCTTGACCAACAACTTAAGTATTTTTTATAGCTATGCAGGGCATGCAAGCGAGCTAACACAAACAAGAACAAACAAACAAGTGAAATGAAGAATAAAATTGAAATTGTACAATATAATATTGTGGTGGTTCATCTTATAATTCAGTCGAGAGAATGCACCAGACTAGGGGAGGCCCCCCAAACCCTTCGTGCCATTTGGTCCGCGCGCATTTTTCAGGGCAATCTCTATTGGGCTCAGGGCTATCTGTAAATTAGCTTAGATGGTCCAAAGGGCCATCTCCCAAAATCCTTAATGTCATGCACTGGTTTTAATTATGTTTTTATGAAGTTTTACTCTGGAAAGTGTCTGTGAGTTTCTAGAAAAGCGTTCTATAAATAAAATGTATTATTATTATTATTGTTATTACTCACTTTCTTGACCGGGCTCGTGTCCGAACAGCTGGGAGATGTGTGGAGTCTGCTGTAGCTGCGGCTGCAGGGCGGTCTGCTGCTGGGTCAGCTGGTTCTGCTGTTGCAGAGCCTGCTGCTGCTGATGATTCTGTAGGTGCTGCTGCTGCTGCATCTGCTGCATGTGTTGCTGCTGCTGCAGGAAATGCTGCTGCTGTTGCTGCTGCTGCAGATGCTGTTGGTGTAGCTGCTGATGATTCTGCTGCTGCTGCTGCTGCTGTTGCTGCTGCTGCTGCTGCTGTAACATCTGCATGCGTTGCTGTTGTTGGAACTGCTGCAGCTGCTGTTGCAGAGCCTGTTGCTGCTGTAGCTGCTGCAACCCAGGCCGGAGGAGCTGCTGGGGCCGAAGCTGCTGCTGGGAGAAAGCATGTTGTTGTTGTTGCTGCTGCTGTTGTTGTTGTTGCTGTGTAATCATCTGCTGTTGGTGAATTTGCTGCTGCTGTTGTTGCAAAAACTGTTGCTGCTGTTGGGGTAACTGTGCAAACCCTTGTTGTGGAACCTGTGGCTGTTGCTGCTGTTGGTGGTGTAGCTGCATCATTTGATGCTGCTGCTGCTGGAGGTGCATCATGGGATGTTGCGGTTGCTGTGGTAACTGTTGCTGCTCAGCTGCCTGGTGTGACTGTTGCAGTAACTGCTGCTGCTCTGCTGTAAGGGGCTGGCCGGCCAGTTTAGACGGGAAGAGAAGAGGGTTGGTACTGTTAGGGGTTTGAGCATGGCTCTGATTGGTCTGTTGCTCCAATGGCTTTGTCTGATTGGCTGTCAGATTCTGGATGATCTGCAACAGAGGAGGACAAGGGAGAATTAGCAATGTAGAAAGGTCCCAACGATATCAGTGTGGTAATTTGGTGTCATTGTTTGTTTACATTCATTAATTGTACAATTACAGCAGGCAGGGATTTTCTTACATGTGCTACGTTGGCAGGTCGATTGGCTGGCTGCATGTCAGAGTTGTTGGTTATGTTGCGGAGGGTTCTAGCAGCTGGGCTCCACCCAGGGACGCCCTCTGGAACTGGTAAACCTACATATCAGACAGAGGTGAAACGTTAATTTACAGCATACTGGGTTAGAAATATGTAATACCTTCAATAAAAAAGTTCTGCCATTGATCCCATTAACCTTCTGGAATAGGAGGTGGAGTAAGTGGAGAAATCTGCCAGTAGACTGGACTGAAAAACGAGCTCCACTTCAAAGACATTCATCACAAAATCTGACATCATGGTCTGACAGAGTGAGGCCTCTTTGAGCTGTCAATGTTACTTCGGCCCAATCCCAAACCATGCCCTACACCCTACCCCTACACACTCCCCCTCCGTGACGAAGTGAACTCTATGGAGTGACACTCGCAGCTCAACGAGGCTCCCCCCTGTCAGATGGAGGGTATAAAAGCAAGCTTTGGGACGGCCTCCCCTCACTCCGGCAGAAACAGGAAATGCCGTAACTGTATGTAACAACGGTTTCAAATCAGCATCTCTTCGACAAAAAATTTCAATTAATAACTCAAATAAAACTCCTAACATCTTTCATTGTGTTTCAAAGCTCTTTTAGTTTTAAACCTGATGTTTATAAGCTTCTTAGTTTTTGCAACAGTCTGTAAATATACACAACTTTATAATAAAATGCACACATTTACCTTTTTCTAGACTAAACAAAGGTATGATCCTAAGTGAATTAACATATGAGGTTATCATGAGGTTGTTAACATCGCAGTTTATCAGTGGATGTTTGCTGGAACTACTTGTTAACAGCTTGTTTCCTGACAGACACACAAAGCGTGACTCCGGTCAGGTAGAGACCGGTCTCAAGTCAGCTCCGCTGCAGACTCGCTGTTTGAGGGCTTGATAGCCCACTCCCCCTCCACACCGCTCCACACTCGTTGGTTTGGAACAGCCCTCAATATGGCGGACCCTACGCGTGAACGCGCAAACGGAGGGGTAGTGTGTAGGGGGCGGTTTGGGATTGGGCCTCAATGATGTAGCAGGGCTTTAAACGGGGATGAAGGGCTGTATGTAGGAGGAAGTGTGCAGCCTGTGGATGGTGTACAGCAGTGGTTCTCAAACTTTTTTCAATAATGTAACCCCTTATCGGCGCAAAAACAATGTTAGGGAAAAAAGCCTATATAAAGGGGTACAGTACAGCGCTGCACCATCAGTGTCTGATTTATTAAAACAACAACATTGTAACTGAGAAACACTTAAATGCTACATTTCAAAGGTTTACGATCCATCACTAAATTCACGGCAAACCAATTTTAACATAATGCAATAAAACTAAGACGACATTAGTTGCATTGAACTGATCTTTTTAATAAGTTGTACTTACAATGTAGTGAGAAACATGGGCTTGTGCTTCACTGAGGACATTGTCATTCTGACAGGGAGGCTAACTGCAGTTATTACACTTAGCGTTTTGAAATATGTGTAACTCTGTTCATATAAAACCCACACTGCTCAAACTTCCTTACTTTTCCTAAAATTAGTATATTTATTTATGTATTTATTTTGGGGCGTGGGGAATGAAGAGAACAAAATATATGAGCATTCATACCTATAACGGCCAGACGGGATTTTGACCCCTCATATAAACATATGCATAATGCTGCACTATACTTTGCGGCCACACACTGTTGCCAAGCAACGCTTATTGTTTAGGTGTCCTTTGATAAGCAGGCAGTCATATCTTTAGCTAGACTAGCTAGATCTGATGGATATAAACATAAAAGCGAGTGAAGTCTAATCTGACAGGAGAGAGAGATCAGCTGCTGCTGACGGAGACACACGCAGCTCTGCTCTACATGATCACCTGCAGCTCTACATGATGCAGCTCTATGATCTGACCTGCAGCTCTGTCCGCTGTGACGGACCGGTGAGCGGAGCAAAAACACACACTAAGAGTTAGAACATCACACTTAGCTATTTGATCTACTCTGGAACTAGCTCAACTAGTTATAAATATGTTTATTCTTTACTGTCGGGTCACTTATTACAGGTTCAGCGAGCTGCACGAGACTGACGGGCTGTCAGGAGAGGGAGAGGAAAAGAGAACACCCCGTTTATTTTTACCATTTTATTATCCAGAATTACGGTAAACTTTTTAATAAAGTAGTTAACCTACTAGTAGTTTGTTTAAATGTATTACTTATTTTGTTTTTTTCATTAACATAAAATAAATCTCACGTACTCCCTGCAGTACTCCAGCGTACCCCTAGTGGTCCGCGTACCCCCATTTGAGAACCACTGGTGTAGACTGACCTGGCTGTATGGCGTGAGTGATAGCGGCGGCAGCAGCAGAGCGAGCCTCAGCAGACGTAGCAGCTGCGCTGCCGGGGACCGGAGGCACAGTGGCACACAGGTTGATCAGCCCACTGCCTGTGGACGGCGCTGGTTCTTTGTTGCCGGGTGGCCCCCCTCGCCGTCTGGCTGTGCCGCTGGAAATAGGGGGCGTTGGGGTGACGACCTCTGCAGGGGTCCAGTTCAGGTTGGGGCCTTCCTTTTCTGTGGAGGAGTCGTCGTCGGAGTCGTCGAACATGCGCTCGCTGCGGCGGTCAGCTTTGCGGGGGGAGCTCGGGGAGACGGAGTTCAGTCTTTTAGGTCCCGGACGTCGGCGGGGGCTGGACTCCTCACCAGACGAGCCGCCACTAGACATCCTGGAACGCCGGGGGCTGAAGCTTCCGTCTGAATGGTAGCGCTGGTCATATGAGTCAGCTTCACTGTCCTCCTCCTCAGGCTCTATGTACGTGAGTCTGGGGTGATAGAGCAACTCATCCTTCTTGATTTTTTCTGTGAAAGAGGAAAAAGGAGAGTTGTCACAATTATAGTTCATAATTTCAAGTCTTGTAGTGTTCAGCTGCCAAAGCACTGCAGATTGAAATGAGCTTTAAAGATCTCCTATCATGCTATTTTTAGGCATATATTATGGGTCTCAGATATATAAAAATATATAAAAACATGTCTATGATGTGTTTTGCTGAAAATACCAAACAGATAGGAAGGATTTCTAAAATAGAAATCCCTCTATCCCAGCCCTGTTAGAGAAACGCAGATTGTGGGTCCATAGCTATACAAAATAAAAAAGAGGAGGCGGAGCTAATGCCTGCTCACAATTACCCGGCAGCTACAGTTAAATTCTGCCGTGATTAAACGCCATCATGTTCCAAACTACTTCAAGGATTATTTCTGAAACAGTATGGAGCTCAAACTCTTTTTCTCTCTCAGGTTTACCACAAGGTGAGTTCCTTTTTTTAATGTAATGTAAACAAAGACCATATTACGTCCAAAACACATCAGGCATTGTTTCTGAAAGCAACTTTCTGATAGTGCCGTGGGTCCGCATGTCCGATATGACGTAAATCACGTCATATTGGACATTACCCACGCAAATCTGGATCAGCTCTGTTGTATTCCCGTTTTGAGAGATTTGGGTAGGAAAAGAGAGTGTGTTTTATTTTCTGACACTTTGTGAGTTCCCTGACACACCGGGGACACATATCTTTTAATGCTGTCAAAATTATCGCGTTAACGTCGATAATTAATTTTTTTGAATTAATTGCTTTAAAATATTTAACGCATTTAACGCATGCGTAGAATGGCCTGCTCCATACTGGGGTAGGCTACACAGCCATACCAAGAAATGGATTAGCACCACCTTAGCCCCACCATGAAAAATGAAGTTAGCCAACTCGCGCGGAGTAAATTGCACAGACAGCAGCTAGTAAGATTGATTTCAGTAGCCACTTGTCTGGAAATACCGAAGACTAGAAATCGTCTTCTCTATAGAACATCTTTGATCATGTCTTCTGGCCAATCAGAATCAAGATAACGGCGTGGTGTTGTTGCAGAAAGTCCCGACGGATACTAATTTTCCACGATCATTTGGAAATAAAGTCTTTAAAAATCAGACTATGTGATTTTCTAGATATTTTTTCTCATTTTGTCTCTCATAGTTGAGGTATACCTAGGATGAAAATTACAGGCCTCTCATCTTTTTAAGTGGGAGAACTTGCACAATTGGTGGCTGACTAAATACTTTTTTGCCTCACTGTATATATATATCGTTTTAGTTCATTTTATTAAATCTTTCAATTCTGTAATAGAAAAGTAATCATATTAAAGGTTTGGACTGTTGTATGGCTGCAACAAACGACTAATTTGATGATCGATTAATCTATCGATTAATGAAACGATTAATCGACTATTCGGACTATTACTGTATGCCTTGCACAATTTCTCAAACGCTCTTATTTAGCCATCAACTTGTAGATTTAGCTTGAGGTTGTTTTAGGCATGTGGAAACTAACAATGAAGACAATAAAGATGAATACTTGATTCAAAAATACATATATTATTGAATTAACTAAACACATTTTGAACAAAATTAACATTGCTTTTTATTTAAATTAAATAAATAATATTTCACATCAAAAGAAACCACAGTGTTTTAACAAATCGTATTAAATAATGTGATGACAGAACTGTAAACAGAATAGCTGAAACTTTAACAAATAAATAACTCAGTTACCTCTAATCAATAACCCATGTTTGTATAATGTAGTTAACTCCGTGTGTTGCTGCTAGCATACACACCTGACGTGGAAACGTTACTCGTGGATGGGGCTACAGAGCTACTAGAAAGACAGTCGAATCCGGTGCATTCCTCCGTCTGAATGTGGTGCACTTTTGCTAAATGTTTAGACAAATTGCTCGTGTTACCGCCCTTACATGCTAAACTCTTATTGCACTTTTTGGACGAGCATTGTCCACATCGAGACGGGTAAAGTTTAACCACACCTCTGAGCGCGTTTTCTCCACCATCTCTGCAGTGTGTTGCTGCATGTAGCAGCTGCGTGTGTGTAAACTGCCCCGCCCCCTCGCACACAGACGGGGAAGAGAGATCTCGTCCGGACGCATTTGTTTGTCTTTTTGCATATTAGAAACGAGTTGGCGACACTAAGACTGCGATATAATGTTTTTGTAGCAATAATACATGACATATATATTTTAAATATCTCCAGTACCGATAAAAAGAACAATAACGTTGGAGCTTAACTGCGCGTAAAACACACGTGATGACATCACCAACGAATCGACGACTGAATTAGTTGGCAACTAATTTGGTAATCGATTTTAATCGATTAAGTCGATTAGTTGTTGCACCCCTAGACTGTTGGTGGTTCAAAACAAGTAACCCGAGTACATGACCTTGGGAAGTGGGAAACTATAACAGGCATATCATCGAATCTTTGAATGAATGCATTGATACAGCAGACACAGCATTACCATCACCTTTAACAGAATGTGTGATCCAGTCTGGGGTGACAATCTTGATGCCCGGGTGTTTCAGGGCACACTCAAACTTGGCCTGAAAGATGAGAAATATACAACCACTGAGTGCCTACAACATGACCAAAAAAACGGTATTTCTATGACAGACATTCTTAGCAATAACATGCATGGTGGATATGGCAAAATGTTAGAGTACACAGAGCTGGACCTTACCCCCTTCGGCTCCTTCACTACTAAGTGGGTGACCTTCTTGTTGAGGTTAAGTTGACATGCTCCCCCATAAAAGGTTATGTAAGCCCAGAACGCATTGAGATCATCTGGAAGCTACACACACACACACACACACACACACACACACACACACACACACACACACACACACACACACACACACACACACACACACACACACACACACACACACACACACACACACACACACACACACACACACACACACACACACACACACACACACACACAAGTCTTTCAAAAGTAACTCCTGTCAGGTCAGCAAAAGGCCACAGTTACCAAATATAAGTTTAGCTTTTTCAAAATAATGTTGAAGAATAGACAACATTTATCAACCTTTGTGAAATCCATGTCTTAACTAGAATAATTCAAGTGTCTCACACACACAACTCACACTCTTACACACACTTACCCTAGGAAGACAAGCCGTCACACCAAAGAATATCTGTCCTGATTCTGGGGAGAACCCTGTAACACTGGTGCTCATAGTTAGGGAGAAAAAAAGAAGATTTCTTTGGGCGAATAAACCCTATTTTTGTATTATCTGGAATCCTAAACATTATTTTTCTCTAGTCATCGCCACTGTTATTTTACATTTTTAAATGACACCACTTGGAGGTATTTTGGACTTGATGGTGGAAGGATACGGTAACAGGTCTCCACATCTGACCGAGAGGATCACCCAGGATGGCTGGAAAACATAGATTAAAGCAAGTTGATATTAACTGCTTTCTCTTTGTTACACTATTTTAAAGTCGAGCAACGTTTGTTTAAAGATGTTTTTAGTTAGAGGTCTGAAATAAGGTCTGTGGTTAACACTAGATTCAAAGATTTGAAGGTTTTGTTCTACAACATAAAATCTGTCAGTCACTGCTGAATGCCCTAAGATTCTAAGTGTTATAAAAATGGCGGGTGCAGACAAGTGTCTAAATGAGACAAAAAAACATAATGCCGAACGTAAGCCACCTTCAGCTTAGAATCAGAATCGGTTTTATTACAAAGTAGGCTTACACATACGAGCAATTGGCTTTGGTATATGTACGTAAGTATTTATGTATATTATAGACCCTCCAGAAAAACGCGGGCAAAAATCCTTGATTAGGCGGGCTAAAATCCTTGATTATGCGATTAAACATGCAGGGTTTTTATGTGATTTTATACGGTGAAATTGCGGGAAGTTGCAAAATATGCGGAAAGTTGCGAAAAATAACAGATTTTTTTTTAAATATTGGGCTGTCTTATTTATTCTCTCTCACACACAACCTGCCACTAACATTAAACCCCTTTCCTATTCAATTAAACACATTCAATGTTTATTTATTGTAAAAGCAATGGGGCTATTTGAATCACACTCTCTCTCTCTCTCTCTCTCACACACACACACACTTTTCCGCCTCATTCTGTTTTCATTTACTCGTTCGTTATCTGACCAGCTTCAATCTTGTAGGCTACTCACTTCGTTTCTTGTAGCCCTCGAAAGGGTTTTGGAGGTTGATGCCTCGGTGAACGTGAGTTGTTTGGCTTTCTTGTCCGCAGCAGCAGAAAGCATTTTCGAATGTTTGAATGAATCAAAGTGGGTCGTCACCGTCGTTTTCTCTAAGACTTATGCTCCAACATACAGTTGCACGAGGTGTAGAATAGTTTCCCCCCACTTTCGTGAAAGACATCAGGGTACTGCTTTGCCTGGTCTTTAGCAGAAATGTTCGTCGTGTGAGTTCCACACGTTCACTCTACGGGGTTGTTTACCTTCTGTGATGCGCGTGCTGATGACGTCACGTCATCGTCATCAGTAATGCACGTCAAGACGAGTTAACTTTTTCCCCCCTCAACTTTGTGTGGGAAAATGAGGGGATTATGCGGCCTTTTGATAAATATGCAGCCCTTTAAAAATCTGCGCCATTTTGCTGATTATGCGGTAAATTCTGCGATCGCAAGATCGCGTTTTTCTGGAGGGTCTAATATTAGCTGTGGTGACGTGAAGTAGGGGTGGGCGATATGACGATATATATCGTCGAGACAATATTAGGTCTCCACGATATGCCTTTTCAGAGATATCATATCTATCGTGATAGTGCACCAGGGTAGGATTTTCACGGCGGCCATGACGGCCGGTCTGGCCGTGAAGCCCCGAAAATAATTGTACGTCCTACGTCCACCATGGCCTGCGTGCCCCTGATATTGTTAAAATCTCGAAGTTGCTTTAAAAGCGTCAGAAAAGTGGTTTCTGAACTGCGTTATGCTGCGTTCACAACGGACGCAATGCGAATATTCTCACCCTAACCGCTGCAGTTTCACCGCGGCTGTCAGCTGTGTTTACTCCTGTCATTCAAACAGGATGCGCTGGAGAGGGGGTGGGGCTTATATCCATGTAAATACTATGGTGGAAACCAACTACGACAAAATTAACCTATTTTACCGTGATTTAATTGTAATACACGTTTCAAAATGATGCCGAAGTAACAACATCCTGATACCGGTTAGTAAAAACCAAGCTGTCTAGTCAGGATTCAGACAGTATTGCATTTCATTTATTGCCTTGGTTGATTCTGTTGGCTTATATTTTATTTTATCAATAAGGTATGTATATTGTTTTTCCCTTTTGAAACAGATTTTCAGTTATGTTAAAGTCTTTGATTGCACTTCAAGTCTAAAGTTTACATTTTAATTGTTTGGCACTGACTTTTCCTCATTGATGTTTTATGTTTGACTTAGTTATGTTTTACTCTCCTTTTCATGTTTATTGATGGATGTTACATCACTGCTAGTGCTACCTAAAACAGAAAGTGCATTTTTATACTGAGAAACTGTGCCTTGAATATTTTTATTTTATTTAGCAAGAGAGTGCACTTTACCTGGTGAAGAAACCAGTGTTAACGTTTTTTGTGTAGGGTGTAGGCCTACCTACTTGAACACTGAGGAAGCCATATCAAAATTCCTGTTGAATTGTTCATTCAGGGATTCATTGCAGAATTAAAACCAGCTTGAAATGGTATTTTGGTCTGTAACTCCTTTGTATTTTAGTTTTTGTTACCTTGTAGGTGGTTGTACTGTTAAGTAACTTGAAAAATAACCATAATAACCGACACAATATCGTGATAAATATCATCTATCGTGATACTGCTTGAAAAATATCGTGATATTATATTTTTCAATATCGCCCACCCCTAACGTGAAGACATGCCACCATGTAGTTCCTTTATAGCCTAGCCTCACGCAATATTAGAAACCTCAATGTAAAAATCCCATTGTTTTTTTACGAGGGAGCCCTTGCAATGCTAACTTCCGGATCTGCGTACAGAAACATGTCATCACTGCATGGCGCTAGAGCGGTACATGCAAAAATAAAACCGAGCTCAACTTTGTTTAGTATGAACACACTGTGGCACAGGCCTTACCTTGACCACAGGCAGGTCAAACACCTCTCTGGACTCGCCCACCTCGGGGTTGTCCCCGTCCTCTGCGATGATGTGAGTGGCCAAAGCATTGTAGGACACCTCCTTCCCCTTCCCCGCCTTCAGCAGCTGCACCACCTGAAACACCAGCACACCGTTCAGTTAAGATCATCTCACTCCACACTGCAGCCCCAGACTGGCTTCAACAATGACATCAACATCAGAGCTGCAACCATTAGATGAAGTCATATAGCATGTATTCAGCCTTTCAAACATGGAGACTTCCTGCTTCTCTCGGTTTTTAAAAGGTTATTATATTTTGGTTCTTTAAAACAAGATATACTGTATAAAGACATCCCCTTGGACTGGGATGGACATGTTTCACTACTCTTTTAAATGGTTTAGTTCCACAGTTAATCGAGAAAAATATTCAGCAGATGAATAACTTATACCTAATCTTCTTTATTAGCAGACTTAACTAACAGATTAAAGACTGGCCAAAGATCAACAACATGAAATGAAGAGAGTGTGAGAGGAGGCAATTGCCGAGTTCAGTTAATAGCAATATTTTGGAATAAACAAGTCACTAGTACAGAGCTGCGGTTCAGTGAGCTCTTCTATAAACACACAACATGCTGCTGTGAACAATAAGCATTAAGCAAGGAAAAGTCTCTCTTTAGGGATCATTTAGTAGTTGACCTTTTCCCAAATGATTTCCCCCCGCATACTTATAAGACCAGAATGATTTTATACAGTTCAGTACAGTAAATGTCAAACATATGTGTTCATTAAATCTTATTGATAATGTTTAAAATGTTTGGCTCTTAATGCGTACGTGAACTCTCTACAATTTAAGATGTGTTAGGAATATATAATTGCAAAAAGTTGCCGTTTAGTGGCTGATGCCCTGCTCTAAAGCTTAGGAAAGCCATTTCCATCTCAATTATGTTTTATGATTGTACACATGAATATGTGTCACTGAATTAAAAAAAAACCTTAAAGGAACTCAAAGGCTCTATTTAAAAAGGTGCTATGGAAAACGACTTTACTGAAACCTTGTGTTTTCATGTCACAGGGTGTTGTATAACTTGCCAACAATGTGTATATAATTTTTTAACACAATCACATTACCTAATTTGATACACAACCCCATACATATACCGTAATTTTCGGACTATAAGCCGCACCTGAATATAAGCCGCAGCAGGGGCATACCACTCTCGGTTCCACTTTTACTTTTGCGCGCTACCTGTCTCACTCTTTTCCGGCCTCCAGCTTTTCCTGCTGGAACCCGCCGCTTAAAGGTAGGGGTTCGCGGACCGGCCATAGAGCCCATAGAGTTAAAGGTATTGGCCGTTAGCTGTAAAAATCCATAGATTAGCCGCACCGTTATATAAACCGCAGCGTCGAAAAATAGGGAAAAAGGCGCGGCTTATAGTCCGAAAATTACGGTATATGCCAAGGTCAGGGTCCTTGAACACAACACGAGCCTAACGCGTCATCACGTGGTATATGTCTCGCCCGACAGGGGTTTAGAGCTGCCGGAGAGCACCAGGACGTCGCTCCGGGCCGGGACTTCACAAATGTCAGTACCCATAAGGAGCCGTACACATGCCGCAGTTTTTTGCGTGGCTGTGTCTTTAGTTGAAAGCCCAGTGGTGATCTGTTCTTCTGTCATACTGATGATCATACAGTCAATAACTTTGTTGTTATTAGCATCTGGTTAGCTAGCTATGCTGACGATTGTAAGAAGCTTTTTCTCCAACCAGTGAGGTAAAGGCACATCTTTATATGATCATTGTAGAAAAAAATAAGAGAATAAAGTAAACAGGTATAAAATACTATATGACAGTAAAAAAAAGTTGTAATTAATAACCAAGAATACAGTTTGAAAGGGGAGTGATTTGTAAAATATCCATAAAGAAAAATAAATCTGCTTACAGGTCTGTTTCATATGGGTGTTGAGAGATGTATCCATAGATCTCCTAATGTTGCTCTCAAAGTGCACCAGATTGACGATTTAACTTCAACATTTAAAAAAAAAAATCTTCCCGGGGGAACATGCCCCCCGGACCCCCCTAGAGGAGGTTAAATCATATTCACATGGAAAGGAAACTAAATTGCACACATCTTGTGTCCATATCTTTCTGTTTTGGTGGTCATGCAACAACCGTGCACGTGCATGCTCTCGTCATGGTAAAATATCTGGATTAAGAGGTTGCTTTTTCTTTGCACAGCATGAAAGAAAGGCGAAATGAATGGGCTGTGATTTTTGTTTTTTTAAGCAGAGGTCAATCATTTGTACGGCCCTCGGAGGATGTTGAAAACATTTAAATGGCCCTTAGCCGCATTCACACCTCAGGACTTTCCCTGGTACTTTGGTTCTTTAGTTCCGTTAGTACCAATAATGTCGCGTTCACACCGCCGGGACTACTCAGTGCCGGGAACTCTTTTGGCAATTTTGTTGGTTTGAGTCATTTGAGCTCGGATTCTAGTAGGGACACGTATCTTAGGAAGATATGAACTTCATTGTTCTTGGTGAAGTTGATGCTGAATTCACTATTTAGTAGATAATCATGTGACACTTTATCTTTGCACTACGGTCTGTCTGCTGAGCCTACCTATTATATATATATATATATCATGTACAGCTGGTGGGCTTTATACCCCCTCCTCCGTGTAGTTCTTCTTCTCTCGTTTTTTTTTGTACTCGCCGTGAAGTGGTTTTGCGGCCTGTCAGTAAACCCAGAGAAGAAGAAGACGAAGTGACGTCAGCGTAATCTTGCCTCAGGGAAAGTACTGCGGTGTGAATGTGATTGGCACTAGCCCCCTGGCGGATTCAGTGCCGTGGTACTTTAGTGCCGGCACTAAAGTACGGCAAGTCCTGCGGTGTGAAAGCGGCTCTTGAGAGGAAAAAGCAGGGCTCGAGCTTAAAAAAATAGTGTCGGGGAGGATAAAAAATTGTTTTGGGACGAGAGATGAACGGCGATGAAAATGAAACTGACTGCACGTTTTGTGTAGCACACAGTTATTAAACCTCCTTGTCAACATAAACGCACAAAACATTTAGCAACCCGCGAAATACACACAAACAAACACACAGTACGTAGCTACAGCTGTGCAGCCGCACAGCTGGCTGTGCCCGCGAATTCCTGGCACGCAAATTTGCAGGTCTAGCTATGTACTGAGTGTGTGCAGCGCCATTTATCTATTATATGGCTCTGACTGTGTGTATTTTGCGGGTTGAGTGATGTACAATGACAATGGCATCCCGTGGAGGAATTCTGAAATGTTTTACCGTTACATCACAAAAACGCACTGCAGAACCAGACCCTGGAGCGCCGACCTCTTTATTTACTTACTCCTCTTCATCCCCTATCGGTAATAAGGCTGAGATGAGAACCCTCCATCGTATTTAGTCCTTAGCAATATGCTGCGCCTCTCCCCATGTAGGGATTGGTACCGAGCCCCGGTATTAAACGGGCCCCGGGCTGGAATTATTAAGACAGTGGTAACGTTAAGCTCCGAAGTTATCGGACTTTTTATCGGTACTGGAGACATTTAAAAAATATATGTCATATGTATTATTGCTACATAAACATTATATCGCAGTTTTAGTTTTGCCAACTCCGTTTCTAATATGCAATAAGACTACAACATGCGTCTATGATGTATTTTCGAGCTTTCTAATCCAGACGAGATCTCTCTCTCCCGTCTGTGTGCGAGGGGGCGGGGCAGTTTGTAAAGGTCTCCTGACTGTGTTACAGACTGTCATCCTGGTTAGTGGTTACTCTGGGTTCTGTCTTCAGGACAGAGTGTTGGATTTTTTTGTTAATTGGATGGGACTTGATTGGATTCAATATTAGAGTAATTTTCTCGTTTCTGTGTTTGTTTAAATATATTTGGCCTTTGTTTATGTGATTGACTGATTTACTCAAATAAAAAGGTTGATGAATTATCATCTAATGATTTGTATGATGTTTTATTTATGTTAAAGCTCACTTTGAATGATTCTAGCTAATGATAATGTAGAAAAACTAATATTTTAAATTTCGGGACGGTCCACATTAATTTCGGGATGGCTTAGATTGTATTTCGGGACGGTTTCGGGAGGATGGTGAAAAAAGTTAGTCGAGAGCCTTGGGAAAAAGGTTCCCCACCCCTGGTCTAAGTTCTCAGTGGGTCTCAAACGGTTTGGTCACCATTTATGTAAACACATATTTCCATTTGAGAGGGTAGTGATCAGTGTTGGGCAAGTTACTTCCAAAATGTAAAACATTACATATTACTGTCTTTTTTAAGTAATAAGTTACATTACAATATTACTTTCTCTGAAATGTAATGAGTTATACTACTTTTATATTACTTTTGAGTTACTTTCACCAAAATAACCGCAAAATAATGGCTAGGTATTTTAAATGCTAAAATGTAGTTTAGTTGTGCAAGTGTGTAGGCCCTTAAAGAGCCTGTGACACGAACCCAACAACTGTTGTGCAATGAAATAGTGGGCTACTAGTAATCTCGAACCGTCAGTTTAAAAAATAAAAACCGATACCGTTCCGATAAATATCAATAAATTCGAACATCGCGGGAAAATTCCTTCGACTCATTTTGAGGTTTTGGGGGAAGCCGGATGTGACGTCAATGCGGGAACGTTTCACTGTGCGGCGAGAGAGTCAAACACGGACAAAGTGTGTTGTCATGCGTAGAAATGGTGAATTACTGAGTTTAGGCACGTTAATAACGTTTTAATGAAGTTGACTACAGTATATTCATATTTGTCAGTGCTTTCATGTCAATTCGGCGAACATAAACATAAATGCTCGTGTTGAAGATGATGATTAAATTAGGATTAAAAATCGGTAGTGAGAGCTGCTGAATTTCCTCCCGTCGGATGTGATATAAAAACAAATCGATTATTTTTGTAAACTCAAGTGGATGAAACTACATTTATTAGTGCTTTCATGTCAATTCGGCGAACCTATGATACATTAAATGATCGTGAGGATGATGATTTAAAAATCGTTTGTTTGAGCCGGTCTGCATTTCCTGATGAGAAAACAAACCTTAGCTTTTTGTAGTTGCAGTCAGTGGTGTAGTGGGTGTTGGACGCGGGGGTACGCCGTACCCCTACTTATTTGAAGCATGATTTCTTTTTTTAATAGTCTAATACATCTAAAATCATTGCCAGTGTTATCAGTTGCAAGTGTGTGTTTGTTGTAATAATGACGAAAACATAATAGGCAGATTTCACAGTAATTATAATAAAAACGTAGCTCAAGCATTTATGCAACTCGATTTGAAGCGTGTGTGTGTGAGGGGCAGAACTGTGTGTGTACGGTGACCAGGTGTCCCGCACTGTGCGGGACTGCACACACAGCATTTTTATTATTTGTCCCGCGTCCCACACATTGAGACTATGTCCCGCATTTGAGTGATAGTCGCGCAAAGGCCGGATCGGTTCGCTGACAGCCGGCACCGCCCTTTATTATTATATTGTCTAAACGGCATCATGTAAGTTGCGCTGACAGGCGACACAGAGGAGAGAAAGAGAAAGTAAAAGAGGGTAAAAGACGGAGCGCTGGACGTCAGATAAATGAACAGAAGAAGACAGACAAGAAGTAAACACTAACAGGAACACGGTATGGGCTCTTCAGAGTTTAAGGACTTGTTAGTGGATCAGAAACTGTGAACAGAGTTGGACAGTGCTGCCGTAAAGTTGTTGTTGTCGCAGTTCCAGCCGTTGGATAAATAAACCAGTTTCAGTGTTTTTTCATATTGGATACGGTATGTTATTGGTTATGAACATGATTTTATGATTATTGAAATGTATGCAGTTCGGTTTCATACGGGTGTTCTGTTCCCATATATCTAGTTTCTTTATTTCCCCTCAAATTGCACCAGATGCATGCTCCCGTACCCCCCCAGAGGATTTTAGGTCCACCCCCACTTAAAATCACATGGACAGGTTCCTAAATACATTTACCATTGTATTTAAATAGTAACCCATGTCCATATATTTATTTGTGGGTAGTAGATTTAAACTATAGTTGCCTGGCTGGGTGTATAATTTCCGGCCTGACTTATTGTCTCGGTCCAGCCCTGGCTGTACCTGTTCGCTCTGCCATCGCGTGAAGGGTCTGCTCACAAGCGACCAACAGAAAGGTTAATGTTGTTATCCCCCCCCACAAGTATATTTCAAATCTGTGGGAAACACTGATAACCCAACCCATCCTCTCCACCTACAGCTGCACAGACAAGAGCTCCTTCTCCAACAGACTGCTGCATCTCTGCTGTCACAAGGACCGATACAGGAACACATTCCTGCCTACTGCCATAACTCTGAACAACAAATCACCTCTGGCTGGAAGAGAACTCTCTGCTCCGTAGTTTCTCTTGGAATAAAACCACATTGTACATTTTACATTTAAATAATCTGTTCAATATTTAATATTAATATTCCTTCTGTCATATATGTATGTATATATATATTTGTATATATAATACCTTGTATTCAACATGTATTTTTTTTTACTTTCTTGTTTATTTCTAGCCTTTGAATTTGTATTGTATGCCCTAGTCTTTTTATGCTGTTGCAACACAACAATTTCCCAAATTGGGATCAATAAAGTACCATCTTATCTTATTTTATCTTAGTCACTATTTGGCAGGAAGTGCAGCTCCGTGCCACAGGTCACCAGCACAACGAGGGAACGAGCAGTGACACATGCGCAATAAGGACGCACAATTGAGCAAGATGTTGATGGTCACAGGTTGATGCAGAATAACACCGAGCCTAATCCTGAGCACCTAGCTGTTCCATCAGAGCCGGATCAGCAGACATGCTGAGCACTCTTGCTTTACAGAAAACAAACTAATACATGCCAGCTTTTTCTGTGAAAGATCAACCAAAGGCATTAGGCTAGCAGCTAACCATCTGTGCAACTACGAAACTCATAGCGAAGGAGCCGCATGAAAGTGTAGTGCTGGGTGATTAAGCCTCTTGACATAATATTCAGTGAAGTCGGGTTTCAGGAGCGCAATCTCACATATAAATGACTGGATACTATAGGGATCACCCAGTACTGTATGTGAGGGTCCAAAGAGCAACTTCAATCATTTAGCATGTCAGCTAGTTAGCTTGCTGGTTAGCTTCTCCTGGAGCACATCATTTGGATTGAATGCTGCTAGCAACTTAGCATGCTAAACAATTTAGCTACAAGAAGCTATCGTTTTTGTGTCCAGAGCCTCACCTTTTCGTCAATGTCCCCTACCACGTAGAATTTGACATCTTTGAAAAGTTCGTCGGAAACCTTATTTTCTTCTTCAGACATGATTGTCCATGAATGTCATAAGAATATTTATAAAAAACCCAGTCAAAAGCTTAAAAGAGAAAAAAGTCTATGTTACGGCAGCTGGGTTAGAGTGTACAGTAAACCGGAGACTCTAGCGCCAAATCGCTGAGCGCGCCTTGGACTACTACATTCTGAAATACGTAGGGTTTTTTTAATATATTGTCCTTCGTACAAACGTGTATTTGTCCTTTATTGCTCTCCAATCCATTATATCACAGCTTCTAAGTCTGCATAGAAAGGATACGATGAAGAGCGCTGATAAAACAGATGTACAGGGTCGAATTGTTTATTTAAGAGACATTCAATCACCCTGTCATATGAAAGTTTATGTTTTTATCCAAACATGTAACCTAGATTATTTTAATCAGACAGTGAAGTGAGGACATGTGTTTTTGTATTGTTTACAGACAACGTCTAAAACTTTAAGTCATAGTGAAGCCATCAAAAAAGGCTTTGGGATGTTGCTGTCCATATTGTATAACTCTGTTTTCAAATGAATATTTCTTGATTGAAATCATTTTTTTCTTTCAATAATATATATATATATATATTGAATATACGTTTTTCTAAAAGGAACAGTGTATAGTGCAAATGTAAATGAATACAACTGTTTATTTTTTCTGTAAATGTCTGTTCTATTCTTATAATAACCTTGTATTGACTCTTGTGTAATAACATTTTGAATACTAGTGTTTAAATCAGGGGTGGGGAACCTCCGGCCTCCGGGCCGTATACGGCCCGCGAGACCATTTGGTACGGCCCTCGAGGTAATTTATAAACACGCGCAAAAAAGAAAAAAATTCAAGAAATCTAAACCGAAAAATAATAAAACAAGCTTGTTTTTCCTGGCCAAGGTTAGGGTCCTTGAACACAACACGAGCCTAACGTGTCATCACGTGGTATATGTCTCGTCTGACAGGAGTGTAGTTCTAACGGAGAGCACCAGAACGCGGCTCCGGGCCGGGACATCACAAATTGCAATACCCATAAGGAGCAGTACACATGCCGCAGTATTTGCGTGGCTGTGTCTTTAGTTGTAAACCCAGTGGCGATCTGTTCATCTGTCATACTGATCATACAGTCAATAACGTTGTTGTTATTAGCATCTGATTAGCTAGCTATGCTAACGAATATAAGAAGCTTTTTCTCCAACCAGTGAGGTAAAGGCACATCTTTATATGATCATTATAGTTATAGAAAAATAAGAGAATAAAGTAAACAGGTATACAATACTAATATAAAAGTAAAAAAAAGTTGTTATTAATAAACAAGAATAGAGTTTAAAAGGGAAGTGATTTGTAAAATATCCATAAAGAAAAAAATCTGATCATGCCCCCCAAACCCCCCCCCCCCCTCCCCCACTTAAATCATGTCCACATGGATATGAAACTAAATACATTTGCACACATCTTGTGTCCATATATTTCTGTTTTGGTGGTCAGGCCACGGTGTATGAATGCGCGGGTCATGGTCAAATATCTGGATTAAGAGGTTGCTTTTTCTTTGCACAGCATGAAAGAAACGCGAAATGAATGGGCTGTGATTTGAGTTTTTTAAGTAGACATTGAGTTCAATAATTTGTACGGCCCTCGAAGTATGTTGTAAAAATTGAAATGGCCCTTGAGAGGAAAAAGGTTCCCCACCCCTGGTTTAAATGAATACAAAGTCAGGGTTAAATGTCCATGGCTCTTACCATAATTTACATCACTCTTGTACTAGGCTCTACACCAGGGGTGTCAAACTCAATGTAATTGCGGGCCACATCAACATTAGGGCTGCACTCAAAGGGCCGGTTGTAACTTTAAGACTATATAAAAATACATATATAAATATATATATAAAATAATGTATTATATTACATTATTGCCTCTGCATTGGATTATTATCAGGTAATCACTTCATAATCAACCACCTTTGAAAGCAGAAGTCTGGGGCAAATAATTGCAAGTCTCTTCAGTGAGAATGTCAGAAAAATGATTTAAAAAGAAAAGCCAAATTCTGGAAAAAAAGTCAAAATGAAAAAAAGGAAGTGACATTTAAAAAAAAAAGTAACATTTAAAGAAAAAAGAGTCAAATTCGGAGAAAAGGGCACATTCTAAGAAAATAGGCATATTTACATTTTTTCTTTTGCGAGCAGTAGACGATGTTGAACCTAACTCTGCCATGGTGAACGTGGCCGCCTGTTGCTTGCGAGTCATTGAAGTACTGCTGCAATGCACGCCCAATGACGGCACGCCCAATGAGGGCACGAGATACATTTGTGCGTGCTAGAGATGGAAGGCTGACAGACAGGGCGGCAATCCAATCCGTTTCCCGGCTAAACGGATTGGTTGTAGTTTTTACAGTATTACGGCTTCCACAGATGACATGTTTTTATGGATTTTTTGTCAAAGCACTTAAGATATTCATTGCTATCGGGATGTTAAGAGTATTCCATGGAATATAATAAAGAGTGTATCTCGAGCCGGTTTCTGAAACTTACCTACCCCACCTTTAAGTCCAACATTTAAAAAAAAATCTTACCAGGGGAGCATGCCCCCGGACCCCCCTAGAGGATTTGAGGTCCAACCCCACTTAAAATATGTCCACATTGACAGGTTCCTAAATAGATTTGCAATTTTTTTTTAAATAGTAACCCATCTCCATCAGTGCTTGAATTGGAATAAAAAAGGTGCCAGTACTCTAAATCAGCAACAAGTATTTGGCACAAAGTCATAGTATATCCTATAATGCTGGTGGGTTTGTCTCTTTACTGTATATTTTAGAAAGGCTCACTGTACTTAAACAAAATGACTCAGGGTGCATCTCAGATTAGAGGGGGTGCAGTGGTAAAGTGCTATTTTTATAAGTGGGGAGTCGACCTGACACCCTCTAGTCTAGGGGGGTCCGGGGGCATGCTCCCCCGGGAACATTTTTTTTTAAATATTGAAGTTAGATGCATCAATCTGGTGCACTTTGAGAGCAAAATGAAGAGATATATGGATACCTCTCAACATCCATAATGAAACAACTGTAAACAGATTTACTTTTTCTTTATGGATATAAAAGAAAGTAAAGCTTGACTCCTACTGGCTGGTTAAATGACTCCTCGTCCCTGAGGCCTCTACCAGTTTTTTGTGCCATTTTGCTTGATTTATTTGTCAATAGCGTTGCTGCACAAAGTGATAGCCCTCTAGTTTAAATCTACTACCCAAAAAGAAACATATGGAGATGGGTTACTCTTTAAAAAAAATTGCAAATCTATTTGGGAACAGTGGGGCCGGGCCTCAAATCCTATAGGGGGGTCCGGGGGCATGCTCCCCCGGTAAGATATTTTTTTAAATGTTGGACTTAAATGCATCAATCTGGTGCATTTTGAGGGGGAAATAAAGAGACTACACCCATATGAAACAAAAATGTATACATTTAAATAATCATAAAATCATAAGTACATGGCCATAACCAATAACATACAATATCCAATATGAAAAAACATTGAAACTTGTTTATTTATTTGTTTTTGGTTCATTTATAGTTGTGAGTGTGTCTGGGCTCCTGAATCGGCCTCTCCTGTCTCCCTCCTCTCCCCCCTGCTCCTCTTTGAGGCAACAGCAAAGACTAGTTTTAGCTCTCAACAAGTTTATCTTACCTTTTTTCACCTAGTTAACATTTTGTTTGTATTATTCATGCATATTTTACTAATCACTACCCCCTCAAATGGAAATATGTGTTTACATAAATGGTGACCGAACCGTTTGAGACCCACTGAGATAACTTAAACTAAGTTAACTATCTAAAGACTCAGAGAGTAATTTACCTCACCAGAGCTGTAGTTTTCAGCCTCTCAGTCTGACAGTAAAGGACTCTCCCTCCACCTTGTTGTTGAAACAGCTCATTATTTCCGTTAGCGCAGCTAGCTAGCACCAGATGCTAACAACAATACACGTAACCGGTGCGCGCGCTTTCTTGCTCGCTCGCGCCACACATACACCAACACACACCCTCCCGAGCTTGAATGACACACAGAGACCAATAGAGGGCATTAGTATGATCTGTATGAAAGTGGCAATGTCGGCAGGCATATGTAGACAGCCAGTCACCCTCTGTGAGGCAGAGTCAGACCCACATTTGCGCTGCGTTGTGTTTACAATATATACGTATATTGCCGGCGGCTGAGTACCGGCATTTTACTGAGTACCGGCACCTTGCCGGTACTCAGTAAGAAGTGCCGGTACCACATGGGTAAAAATCAGAAGTGCCGGTACTGCATACCGGTGAGTACCGGCCCAATTCAAGCACTGATCTCCATATGTTTATTTTTGGGTACTAGATTTAAACTAGAGGGCTATCACTATGGGCAGCAACGCTGTAAATATTGACAAATAAATCCAGCAAAATGGCACAAAAAACAGGTAGTGGCCTGGCTGGGTGTATAATTCCCGGCCTGACTTATTGTCCCAGTCCGGCCCTGATTGACGCATGACAACAAATATAGTCTCTTTATTTCCCCCTCAAAATGCACCAGATTGATGCATCTACTGTAACTTCAATATTTAAAAAGATATCTTCCCGGGGGAGCATGCCCCCGGACCCCCCTAGAGGGTGACTGGTCCACTCCCCACTTATAAAAATAGCACTTTACCACTTCCCCCCCTTCTTATCTCAGATGCACCCTGAGTCATTTTGTTTAAGTACAGTGAGCCTATCTAAAATATAAAGTAAAGAGACAAACACGCCAGCATTATAGGATATACTATATGACTTTGAGTCAAATACTTGTTTTTGGGCTGTTTAAATAAATTGACTTGAAACAGTTGCTGATTTAGAGTACTGGCCCCTTTTTTATTCCAATTCAAGCACTGCATGTAACCGTATAATAAACATATAATATTCTTTGCAAGCTCTTGTGGGGCCACAGAAAATGAAGTCACGGGCCGGATTTGGCCCCCGGGCCTTGAGTTTGACACCCCTGCTCTACACAAACAGCCAAACCACATTATTATTGATTTTTAGGTTTTAGCTAAGTAACAGTTTTAAGAGATATGTTTCATGTGAACACAATATATTTTATTCAAATTTTGAATTATTAATTATAATTAAAATACAAGTTGTATGTAAATCAAATCAAACAAATGATGAAAAAAGGAATGCTGTACGGTGGCCATCAGAGCAGTAGTGTTTAACCTGGGGTTCAGGGGTGGTACAAAGAGATAAGCTATAATGTGATGTCAATGTATGCATGGAACTTTCTTTGTACATAAAGTAATAGAAAACATGCATACCCATAACTGCTCTGTCTCCTGAACCTTTACAGCTGAGCTAACATTAACTTTGACACATATAAATGTATTGCACACATATCACAAAAAAGAAACATTTACCGTGTGCGCCTCTTGAACCCTGTAGAATTATGCCAACGGCATGCGTTGCCATGGCAATGCCTTATGACCTGACTGTGGTCATGCGACTCACCGACCACATCCCAAATATGAACCATTCTACATTTCGCTATTCAGATAATACTCTACATTTTAATTAACTAACTAATTACACTCAAATTGACTAAATCATAAATTGATAAGCAAGGCACACAATGAACATCCAAATATAAACATTTCTCAGACCGTTACACTCCCAACAAATTACTATGATTTATGAAACCGTACATGTGAATAAATCTAGTCATTTCAAGAACCAAGGTGGATATATGTGCAGTACCTTAATTCTCCACACTGGTAAGTGTTCAAAATGTCTAAGGTTTCAATAGAACACCTCTTAGTTGTTTTCTAGAAGTAAAACTAATTTATGAATAGGACGTTCGAGAATGGATGGTTTAACTGATATTTTTTCCTTCTTTCCAAGCTTCCTGTTTCCCATTTGAACTGTGACCTTTCGCACTTGTCCATCTTCATCTTTACAAACATCTAGCACTCTGCCAAGTCTCCACTCATTTCGAGGAAGCTCTTCCTCTTTAACAATGACAATATCCCCTATTTTGACATTTCGTCTCGGAGAATGCCAGCACTGTCTAAGGGTGATGTTTGTTAGATACTCCTTCTTCCATCTACTCCAGAATTGCTCTGCTAGATATTGTACTCTCCGCCACCTTTTTCTGGCATACAAATCTTCTGCCACAAACTTTCCTGGTGGAGGCAGCGGAAAGGAGGTTTTCATGGTGAATATATGGTTTGGGGTAAGTGGCTCTAAACCTTTTGGATCTGTAATGTGGTCAGTTGTGAGTGGGCGACTGTTTACGATTGACATGGCTTCATAGGAAAATGTTCTCAAGGAAGCGTCATCTCTTCAAGCACTTTTAGAGAGAACCCAATTCAGGACGCTCTTAACTGTCCTGATCTGCCGCTCCCAAACGCCTCCCATGTGACTGGCCTCTGGCACATTCATAGAAAAGTCACAGTGTTTTTCAGCCAAGAAGGTAGTTAATCTGTCCTTGTCTACTTCTTGCAACGCCTTTGTCAGTTCATTTTTTGCACCAACAAAATGTGTCCCTTGATCGGATTTGACTTGTCTTACAGCTCCACGGATAGCTTGGAAACATCTCAAGGCATAGCCGTGGGAACATGCTTCAAATGGGGGGTGCTGTGGGGATGACACCAGGGCTGGTTCTGACCAATGTGCTGCCCTATAAGGCAATATTTTAGCTGGCAATGAAAAACCTCTACAAAAGACCACTACACTGCAAAAAGAGAAATATATTGACATGTTGGACAGCTTATATAACAAGGCTTCAAATTTATTATATATTATAACATGTTTTAATTGGAGGGATGGACTTCACGACTTCGGGTACCCCCCCCGGGAAGATTTTTTAAACATTTTAAAGTAAAATGCTTCAATTTGGTGCACTTTGAGCGCCCAATTAGAGACTGATCTAGGGGGTACAACTCTAAACACCCATATGAAAAAGATCGGTTTGCATTTTATCAATCAAATAAGCAGGTATGTGAACATTTCCAATAACCTACCATAGCCAATAACAAATACATGTAACTTATTTTATTTGTGTTGTTCATTCATATCTTATTTTACAAGTTAATATTTATTTATTTATGTATATTTTAAAATCTCTCCAGTTTTAAACGATATTTTTGGTTTAATGTCCTATAGTATACATTGGAATGATTTCAAACCTGTTTTTATTTATCCTAATAATTATAAAGGTGTGCCTTGGAAATATTTGTTTACATAAATGGTGATCAAAACGTTTGAGACCCACTGAGATAACTTAGACTAAAGTGAACTATCTAAGCCCTCAGAGTCCTTTACCTCACTGAGCCTCTCAGTCTGACAGGAGAGGACTCTCCCTCCACATTATTGTAGAAACAGCTTCTTATATCCGTTAGCGCAGCAGAAGCTAACAACAATCCCCGCCGGTACCGCGGTATCCCCTCTCTCTATCTCTCTCACTTTAGCTGTGAGCTGCGGGCGCCTGCTAAGCCAACATCCCCCACTTCATCACTCACAGCGCCCATCGTACAGGGCAAACGGAAAATGTAACCGGGGAAAAGGGTGTTATCTTTACTTAATTATGAATGTTGTTACATCAAGGCTGAAAATTCGTTTTTCTTTTATTATATCTTGTGGAAGTACAGATCCCCTGTCCTCCACCAGGGGGTGCTGCAGCACCCTCAGCACCCCTACTTCCCACGGCCCTGTCTCAAGGCGTTTATGAAAGCATCAGTTGTTAGATCCTCCAACATTTCTACGTGGACTGATCTCGATGAGAAACAGGTGAATATGAGTCCATATCTCTTTTGGTCTTTACGACCTTGCTTTGTGTGAAATGGCCCAAAACAATCCATTCCACAGTATGAGAATGGGGGAGAGGGGTCAACACGGTAAGCAGGTAGATCCGCCATCTTCTGCGTTTCTGTTGGCCTGCGAGCTCTTCTGCACACAACATATTGCTTAATGTGGTTTGCCACAACTTTGCTACCACCAACAATCCAATATCCATTTGCTCTCAGTTCGTGGAGGGTCTGTCCTCTTCCTTGGTGTTGAGTTTTCTCATGGTAGTAATCTAAGATCAAATGTGTGACCACACCGTGTTTTGGTAAGATCATTGGATGTTTCAGGTCAAGAGGTAAGGAGCCCTTCTTTAATCGCCCTCCCGCCCTGAGAACACCATCTTGTAACTCCGGGTCGAGCTGAAACAATGGATGACTGAGTGGCAGTTTACCCTGACTCAGTAGTTGTATTTCGTTGCTGAAAGCATCCCTTTGTGCTAACTTCACTAGCACAAGACTGGCTCTTCTTCTGTCTTCCACGATTATGGGTTCTGCCATTTTGGATCTTTTTGCCAGTCGCTGGATACGAGCAATAGCACTCAATGCTATGCTCCATTTTGAGAATCCTTTCAATCTCTCCAAGAAATTGTCCTCTTTTACTACATTTACTTGTAGTGATTGGGTTGTTTTGACTTCTGGATCAGCCAACAGAAGCTCTGTGTTCCATTTTGGTGTGACAATGTCTCTTTCCCACAAGAACTTTGGTCCAGTCAGCCAATTTGAGCTGACTAATTCTGCTACCTTTAGGCCTCTGGTGGCATGATCCGCTGGATTTTGATCCGTATCAACATAGCACCACTGTGCTGGGTCTGATCTTTCTCTGATTCTTTGGACTCTGTTTGCAACAAAAACATGAAACCTTCTAGCTTCATTGTTAATGTAAGCTAAGACAACCTGTGAATCAGTCCAAAAATATTCTTGATCAATCTTGAGCTCTAGCTCCTCTTTTAACATGCTACTGATTGCTGATGAGACCACTGCTGCCGTCAACTCCAGCCTTGGTATGGTTACAACCGTGGTGGGTGCAACTCTCGCTTTACCTATGACCAAGGAGCAATGTATACTTTGTCTTCACTCACCACTCGGATATATGAACATTGACCATATCCATAGCTACTAGCATCGGAAAAGTGGTGTAGTTCAGTTCTCTGAACCTTGCCAAGGTATTCTGGGATGAAGCACCTTGGTATCTGGAGGTTTTGCAGATTATGTAGGTCGTTTAACCAGCTGTCCCACTGTGGCTTTAGTTCTTCAGGAAGTGTGTCATCCCATCCTATACCTTGCTCGGCACATCTCCTGCAGTATTTTCTTCCCCAGTAGGAGGAAGGGAGCCGCAAAGCCTAGTGGATCGAACACAGAGGCTACTGTTGATAGGATTCCTCGCCGTGTTGCTGGTTTTTCTGCTGGATTTAGTGTAACCTTGAAGGAGAATGTGTCGCTACTCATGCTCCACTTTACTCCCAACACAGTCTGGACTGGGAGTTTACCATGGCTGAGATCCACATCCTGAACTCCACTGGCTCGCTCGCTGTCAGGTATTGACTCCAAATCTTCTCTGTTGTTAGAGATGAACTTGTGGAGGTGCAGTCTTCCATTTGCAGATATAGTTTGTGCTTCTATTACCAGCTTGATGGCCGTATCCACAGATTCCACACTGACGAGACCATCATCCAGATAGAAATGATTCCTGATGAAGTGAGCTGCTGCAGGATACTGCTTTTCATTTTGGCTTGCAAGATACTTCAATCCAAAGTTTGCGCAGCCCGGGGAAGATGCTGCTCCGAAAAGATGAACTTTCATACGATACTCTTTTGGCTGTGAAGTTGTGTCACCATTTTCCCACCAAAGGAATCGTAAGTAGTCTCTGTCTTCTGGGTTCAAACGAAACCTGTGGAACATACATCTACAACTACATCACAAATGACTGTGATTGGATGTTTGCGAAATGTACAGAGTACGCCTGTCAATCCATTTGTGAGATCAGGGCCAGTTAGTAAGTGATAATTTAGTGCTGTTCCATCATATTTGGCTGAGCAGTCAAAAACAACCCCGATCTTTTCGGGTTTTCTTGGGTGATAGACCCCTTGATGTGGGATATACCACACATTTCCTGCTTTGGGTTGGTTCTCAGCTTTCTCTGCGTCTCCATCTTTAAAGATGCCTTCCATGAACTTGATGTAGTCCTCCTTGAATTTTGGATTTTTCTCAAACTTTCTTTTTAGATGGTTCAGTCGTTTGAGAGCCAGTAGCTTGTTCTTCGGTAATTGTGGGCGCACCTTAAAGGGAAGTAGCATTTCCAAGTTTCCCTCTGTATTTGTATGTATTGATTCATTGAGTATTTGCAGGAACTGTATGTCATCTTGTGATATGCTCACTTCTCTATAATTCGTATCCCTGAAGTCGGATTCCAGGGCTCTAATGACCATGGTTGGTGTCAATGGAGGAAGTTCCTTCACATGTACACGGTGGCACAGACCTGTTACTTCTTTTGACTTTGCTACCTGTGTTGAGCTGCCAACAATACTCCAACCTAGGTCTGTCTTGACAGCATATGTTTCATCGTCACCTCCAGTTATGACCTGCCGAGGTACCAGCGCTCTGGAGCAGTCATAGCCTATTAAGAGTCCGACCTCACAATCCATCAGCTCAGGTAACTCCTTGGTTATGCTTTTCAGGTTTTTCCACCTTTTGGCAGTTTCAGAGGTAGGTATGTGCGAATGTTCAAGGGGAATGAAATCTCTGGTATAGGCAGGTGGCAAGTTAATGAAGCTTTGTGAGGAAAACCCTCTAATTCTAAGACCGCTTACTCTGTTACTCTGTACAATGGAATCTTTTCCCATAATAGTGGTTAGCTTTAACCTGACCGGCTCGAAATGTGTCCCTGCATTCTCACAAACCTCTTGGTCTACAAATGTGCTGCTACTCTGAGTATACAATAGGGCATAAACCAATGTCTCTTTTTCAGGTGTGTTGGTTGACGATACCCAAACGGGCACGACCATGGATGTGCTCCCACCATTGCTCTTGTCCAAGCAGCAAGAGAGGGAAGACATATTTTCTTCTGCTTGCATAGTTTGGGAAGAATATGTGTCTGCAGCAGCAGAACGGTCTTCATGAAGTGGTGTTGGATGAGGTCTCTTGCATATGCCACAAGTAGCTTTATTCCTGCAGTCCCTTGAAATGTGTCCTCTCCTAAGACAGCCAAAGCATAGGTTATTGTCATGGATGAACTGTCTCTTGTCTTCCCTAGGCTTATTGGCAAACATTGGACACTTGTAGATGGAGTGACTTTCTCTACAGCACAGGCATGTGACTGGACTTGATGTCAATGAAGTGTTAACTGTATTTACTATGTTCGAAACGTTTGAGCTGCTCTCTACATCACTGTAATTAGTCTCTGTACTTTCTTGAGCAGACGGTGTCACATTTGTTATGAATGCACTAGCATTTGTGCGCTTTTTATCTCTGGATGTTCTCTCTTCACTAGATTTCAAGGCATGAAAGGATGTTATAGGATTGCATGCAATTTCTGCCTCTGTGGCTAAAAACTTGGCAAACTCTTTGAATGTAGGATATTCCTCTGTTTGTAGAAGCTGCTTCGTTACTTGTCTGTTTCAGCGAGAGGTCAGCCAGTCAGGGAGTTTTTGGAGCATCTTTTGGTTCTCTTCACAGTCGTTCAATACTTGTAGGCCTTTGATGTGTGGCATAGTATTGCTGCATGCTGTCAGAAAATCACAGAATTTTCTTAGTTTGATAGACTCTCTTGAGCCGATTTCGGGCCAGTTTTTCAGTTTTTCTCTGAAGGCCTGCTGGATTACAAAGGGGTGGCCATATCGTGCATTCAATGCTTTCCATGCTTGGTCATAAGCTTCATCGTCCTTTCTGTAGAAGCTTCCTTCCAACACAGATTGCGCCTCTCCACTGATGTATTTTTGTAGATAGAACAACCTGTCTGCTGAATATGTGCAACGCCATTCTATCAAGGTCTTGAAACTTGTGCTCCACTCCAAGAAATGTAGTGGGTCTCCTGAGAAGACTTTAGGCTCAGGTGCAGGAAGCCTGGTGAGAACCATTGTGTCATGTAGGACTTTTGTCAGCAATAGTTCGTTGTTAGCACTGTTTGTTTGTATCTTTTTGCTGTTCTCACGTTTGTTCTATTTGTAGCTCTTTATGAGGTACCTGAGAAGAGTAGGACACCTCACTGTGCACTGGTGAACCTTTGTCATGGATTTCACTTGGGTCAGCCTCAGAGTATGCCTTTAGCTTGGCAGCTATTATTTCAATCTCTCTCTGATTCTCCAGTCGTTTAAGTTTTTGCCTTTGTGCAGCAATTACATCTTCCATCTCAATTTCAGCCTTTTTAGCAGCAAGCTCTGCAGCACAGTCTTCTATTTTCACGGTCATTAATTGTGATTCTGATGAAAGACATAAGCTGTGACTACGATTCCTAGTTTTGGAGACTGAGGACTTACTATATATTGACTGTGCATAGTCTCGGTCAAGCACCATATGAAGTCTTGCATTTTCTGCCTTACCATCAAACTCCTCTAGCCCGACTTCACTCATGCGTACCTTCATTAGCCCCATAACGTCTGCTTTTACAGCTATGCAGGAATCAATGTTCCCTCTAATGTTAGTGGAAGGTGCTGAAATGAACCGTAATTTGTCATACACATCTTTAACTATTGTCTCCCGCTCTTCAACAGTGTCCATCATGTCACACAAGTCATTGTCTGAGCACTCATCCTTTAGTTTGGTGCGTGTGTCTCGAACTCGATCTTTCCAATGTGCATATTGCATATTAAATTTGCTCTCTAGTTGAGATACTTCCTTTTGCTTCAACTCCAGCATTTTTGGGGTTAACCTTCTCTCTCTTGACGATTGTCTGAGTTTGGCACACTTGGAAGTGACTGAAGTGGGTTCCATTGTTACTTTCTGGATTTCAATTCTGGCAGGAATATCACCAATGAGTATCTCGAATCTTTCCTTTTCAGCATCATCAGTTTGGGATTTTAGCAGCTCACTTAACCTAGTCAGTTCAGACTGAAGAAACTCACTTTGTTCCCTTAATTCACCACTGTGTGATTGTTCTCCGTGCACTGACATTTTACACTTTAAGGAAAAACACTATGTGAAAACTATTATAAGTCTAACCCAGATACTGATATGGTGTTGCTATTTACTCTTATAAAACCCTCTTTTTTTTTGTCTTTATATTATGCATAGAAATCTCATTTGACCATTACTAACAATAATAAGCCATAAACAACAATGGGCTATTATTATTAACCAATAAATCAATATTAAACAAGTCTCTGCTTTTTTGTTACACATATACAATGTCCAACACCCTGTAGGTAACACAGTCAAACCTGTGGCCATTTGCAGAGCCGTACTCTTCTGTCTGAAGCAGCGATGAGATGAAACTGATACTGCCCGTTGCAAGTCTGTAGTAAGGATGTTTGTAGAGTGAAGTCCTACACTGCCCTCTGTTGGTGAATCCGCGCCACTCTCAGTCGGTGACAAGATAACGTCAGTATTCTCTTGACTTTTCCCTTGAAACAGCCAGCCTCTTTTCCGACATCTGCTCTGGTAACCGTCGACGCGCTGTCTTAGCGATCTCTCACGGACTTCCCTTGGTTCTCTCGTTGCTCTTTACTTTCGGCCATGTTGGCGGTACGTTTACACTGTAGCTACACCGGTCCAAAAAATATATATACCATGAACATACTGATGTCTTTTTGACGGTTTATTCTCTCCCTCACTCATAAAAACGATTCAAGACCTTTTTAGACTTGACACAATATACAAATGTTCGCTTTATTAAATATTTTTAATTAAGAAATAAACCTAAGTATAGTTCATTAGTGTAACACAAATTAGTTTAATCAATTCACTTATTAAATGTATTTAGGACAGATCAACTCAAAATGAATTGTTTTCATCTGGGGACCGCCCCTTTGCACATCCCCTTTGCGCATGCGCACATCCGTTCTGTCTTTTGCCTCCTTTTCTCTGACACTGACTGTGGAAACTGACTGGGGAAAGTCTATTCTTTGGTAAGTATTTTAGTAGTTTTTTAGTAGTCTCTAGTAGTTTAGAACGTACCCTGTTTCCAAGTAATGCCTTTTCATACAGTAATATCGACAAGAATATTTGAAACCACCGTGTTATATTTTGCTCCGTTTTTAGTTGTAAACGGCAAGCTAGCTATGGCTAGCCAGATAACTGGTAGCTAGAAGCTAGCTTGCTACATGTGGGTAGCATTGAATACCTGCTGGATAATGGAGATCAGTGGATTGTATTATATTAGATTTAATGTTATTTTCATTGAACACAGTAAACCAAAATTGAGTTTATATCCAACCAAAAAAATGCAAAGAGTAATTAAAGTGCATGAGGTGAGCGCCGCCATTTTCTATCATAATGCTCAGGTCTGTCCATCTCTTCTGGCCTTAGTGCAGGCAGGCAGAGGAGGACTGTAGGAGTTCAGTTGAGTTTAGGCACTGGTCTTTTTTTTACTGCCAAATATTTAATCTAAATAATGAGATAATATATGTACTGAGTCTTTTATGGGTAACCTCACTCACAAGCAGGCACCCACAATTGTGCAGAAACGTAGGCCTAAGTTACTTATTTGATTCCATTTGACTTCTCAGAGTAGTTTTAATGCTGCATACTTTTTGCTCGTACTTGAGGTAAACCTTTAGAAAAAGAGTCATCACTTTGAATTTGTTAGATTTGGGTTATTCTCCCGCAGTCCCCTTATATCGTCTCCACACTCAACACAATGGCTAATGCTAAAGCTAACGCAGAACTCCCGTCAACTTGTAATAAAGCTAAAGAGACAGGAGCTAATTTATACAGAAGTATTTACAGCGTTGGCCTACAGTGCAGCGGGCTCCAGTAAGTTAGTCTTCTGTTCTGTGAAAATGTTAATAACGGTCGCACACGGTTTAACGTGCTGCGGCAGAGCCCCCCCCACCCAATTTTTTTCCCGTCAGATACCATGTCCTGCTTAGGGACATTTCGACTGATTTGACCTTTCTGGTCTTCAGACAACCGCTCTGTCGCACCCACATTAACTAAATTCTGTCCTGATTTGTCGACCCTGCTTCTGCTTTAGTGTGACAACATCAACACCAGGAGGGAGTGCATCCTGAGAAGCCTTGTAATATACCTAACTGAAGATCCAGACTCGTTCTTCAAGGAGTATCTGGTAAGTTTATACAATATTTTTCCCATGTAGCGTTGAACAGTGTTATCCTAATTTATTAATACCATGGCATGTATTTATAATGAGAACATCCTATGGCACACCACCATTCATACCCAAGGCTAGATGTCTATAATGTCAACTTCTCGCTTGTGTGTATTACTTAGGTATCTAACCTGTGTATCCTTGTGACTATTATTATTTTGTTGTTTTGTTTCCCATTGTAAAGGTCCTTGGGTCTCTTGAAAGGCCCTATAAAAATTAAAATTATTATTATTATTATTATCAATAAATAAATGAAAAAATAAATACAGGAATAAATAAGGAAATAAATAAATAAATATGGATATTAATGAATAAATAAATGTATACATTAATTCAGGGACAAATAATAAATAAATGCATAAATAAATACATTTAAGAATAAATAAATGTAGAAATAAGTAGGTAAATGCATAAATAAATAAATATGACAATAAATAAACGTATCAATTAATACAGAAATGAATAAATACATGCTGAAATAAATAAATTCTCGAATAAATAAATATTGAAATACATATAGAAATAAGTAGTTGAATGGATTAATAAATACAGAAATACATGTTTAAATTATTACAGGAGTAAATAAATAAAATAATAAATAGATCCTGAAATAAATACATGAATAAAATAATAAATATAGAAATAAATAGGTAAATGTATGAATAAATAAGTAAAAGTTGATAAGCAAACAGGACATACATGGATAACTATCTTTATTAAATTTAATTTATTTCTACATTTTTGTACAACTATTTATTTCTGTATTTCAGGCTCTGTATGTTGATAAGGTTGGAGGTCCTTATCTCAGTTTAAAGCAGTATTGGTCAATTAGGCGAGCCAAACAGAAGCAAATCTGCTTCTTTAAACTGCAGTTGATGGTTCAAGAATGCTTATTTATATTTCATACAGTTTTCTGTTTGTGGGGGTCAGCTTTTTACTTAACATACGTGTTTGTGTTGTTTTCAGGCCTCCGCCGCTGACGATGCAGAGAGGGACATTTCCAACACAGTCATGGGGATTTACACGATCCGAAAAAACGGGGATGGGGGGCCAGAGGACATGGGAATTGTTATCGAAGGCATTAAAGTCATGGAAAACGTAGGCAGCGTCATTGTGGGACTCATCATGCTCTTGGGGATCATTTATGCCCTTGATCTCAGCTACCCGGACAACCTGAAGTACACCTTTGAGTTTCTACAGAAGATCGTAATGAACTTGGATGGGCACAAGCTGAATGCAAAAATACAGCAGCTGAAAATCAAGCTGTTTGCATAAGAGGTGAACAAGTGTATTGTCAAGTTTCCTTAACAAATATTTAGCTTTTTTGTAATTGTAGGTTCAAAGCAAATGGCTACACTACACTTATTCAATTACCAAATATACTGTAGGGTTTGTGCAGTGCGCTCTTTTATATATCAAAACCACCCAATGATATTCCCTGTTTGGAGAGCAGTGCAAAGCATCCACCTTTTTATAGTGTCTTTGTTGTTTGTGGCACTTGGAGATCTAGAATCGCTGGGTGTTCATTTTTCACCAGTTTCGGCACTGTTACGGGAGTGCTATTTGCACCACTTTAAAAATGTTCTTTAAAAAAAATATTTTTACATCTTGCTCTGTGTTTTCAAGTAGAGCTAATATTGAGATGTGTATATAAATATTGATGTTGAATTGAGGATTACTGTCACCTTCCTCATCCATGATTGGCATTATTATTATTTTTCTGAGTTGCTTTTATCTCCTGCTCAGTCTGTTTATTGATATGTTTTATAAAAAAAGAAATGCAGACAGACAAATAACTCTGACAGAGAACTTTGACACTGTTTACACAAGTAAAGTGAGGATTGGCTATCCACCTCAAGGTGTAATTGTTATCTGAGAATTTTCAATAAAAATATCTCAACTAGGTTTTGTCTCATGAGTGTCTTAATGGGGGAGAAAGTGAAAAATAATTATATTTTTACATTATTTATTTACCAATTAATTATATTAGTTTGAGTTGGACAAATGTAAATTAATTTAATTTACTTAACGTAATAATTTTATTTCAGCTTTATTTGATAAAAATGAGTTGGACTAACTCAATTCAATTTTATTAAATGGATGTTTTTAGTTTCAGTTGGGGCTACGAATATTTATTGGATGGAAATCCTGCCCACAATTGAATTGAGTTCATCCAATGAGTTTTTTTGAGTGCTCTCGCTCTCATTCTCCGAAGACAATGTGTAAACTATAAAATGAACAGTTGAAAGTTTACATTAAATCGTAACACCTAACACATTAGCAAAATCAAAGCTGTTAACTATGTTCGTTATTCTCGCGACCAGGAGAGAAGCTTTAAAATGAGACTAAATGGAGTCTCTGAGAAGATTCAAATGGGATACTTTAATTAAAAAGGCGCGGTAGTGTTACAGACAGAATATTGTTCTGGTGAGGAGAGAAAAGCCTCAGCTCCCTCTCGCAATGGCGGCCGAAAAGAAGAGACACACAAGTCTTCGTACTTCCCGCTTCCTGGCTGTTCGCTCCTCCTCTCTGGGAGCTGTAGTGACGCAGGGGACTCCCCCCTCGTTCTTCTGAGTCCGATCCGATATTACGTTATTCTGAGGATTCCGACATTTTACATTCATTGCTTACTTCCGTATGCCTCTTCTCCTCATATTCTCTTTCATCACTTTTCATTTAACACATTCTAAACGCTGTAATTCATACTTTAAAAATACTGGAAATACTTCACAGCATTTTGGTTTCCGGTGGAGTTCCGGATGTTGTCACATGCTACCCACGTCTGTAAACAATAATGTATTCAAATAAACTGTACCTTCATTTCATATTCAGCATGGTAGTATCTCGACATCTATAGTTGTAGTGTTAAATCCGTAGGTTTCGGTTTGCACCACTCCATGTCATTTCGCTACTAAATTCACCTCTTTAGGAAATGGTATATTAGCCACATGCTAAATGCTAACCGGAGATGAAGGATTTTCGGAATAAAAGCTTAACTGGTTGTGCACGAGAATTTCGTTTTTTTTCAGTATAAAACAGCATTAAAACTGACGGTATGTTTAAGCTACATTCTACCATCAAAACATTGATTTTAATTTCTAACAGTCCCTCCTTACACACCTAAAAGGTGTGTATCTAATACTGAAATCAATGAGTTCTTCATCTGAACTTTGCATAGTACATAACTCATGTTACAAACATACAATCAAAATGGAATGGTTCAATAGCCTTAACTTTACAAAAATACAAAATATACTTTGACTGTGCTCAAACATAAAAGTTTTCCCTTGTGCATAACTTCTATTGTTTACATTCAATATCATTCTTCAAATATTGCAGCAATGGCTTGGTATTAGAACATTTCTTCCTCCCTCCTTTCACAGAAACCGTTCCCATACCACGCTCAGTGTTAAGGCACTTGTTTTTTACAAAGTGAAAAGAAACAAACCATTTTAGAATAGCAATGATTTATACAACATGAGATCCACCATATTAGAATAGTATAAAGAATAAAATAAAATATCTTGGATTGGCAAAGTAAATTGAAAAATAAAAATAAACTATCTTGGAATAGTGTAAAGTAAATTTAAATGGATTCACTCCATTTTAGCATTTTTATTTTGCTCACTTCTTCACATGATTTCATCATTTAAAGAATCACATCGGCTGGACATTAATTGATCAATCTCATCTTCGAACATCCATATCATTTAAACTAACTCATCATTGTCATCAACATCTGTATAAGGGGGTTGGTCGTGTTGTTCTGCTAGCATTTGTAATGATCTCCTCATGAGAAATGTACCCTCCCTCCTTTCATCCCATTTAAGGTATGAAAGTAATATGTTCTCTAGAAGGGGCCGTCGTGTTCAATCGGTACGTTCTACTCTGGGGTACGGCATTCTAGACAGTCATTTCTGGGAGAAGATTTTGGTCAGTTACAACAGTTGTAGAATTTCATCACTTAAAAGTTCCTACTCAGTACCTTTGGGTGGTCTGTTCTAATGCAGTGATAAAGTCCCTGAAATGGTGTGAGAACCAGTGGAATATCAATAACTCATTATACTAATTTATCTTCAATTATGGTCTACTTAAATAGCTATGCTCACCCCTTTAACAGTGTGTGGAACCTTGGGTGCCCGAGCATGTGATAATTACTCCCTCCTTTAACAAGAATTTTAAAAACTGAAGTAATTTCATTAATGGTTTGTAGTTCAATTAAGGAATTTTCACTTATGGCAGATATGTTTCTCCTTTAAATAACATCTCTAAATGTCAGGTCATCACTGATTGAATGGATGACCTTTAGGAGCTGGTGGCGCTTGTCTTTTTAAACTCATACTCTGGTGCCGTGCGCTCCCTCTGCAGCTGCAAGTAAGATTTAAAACATCTGCAGGGTGGGTCGAGCGACCCCTTCTCCCTGAACGATATTTGTTGTAAAATATGCACCATCACAATGAGTGATCCAAGGCCCCACATGTATTACTCCCAATTATATTAGTTTTTTTTTTAATTAAAATGTGCAATCTCTCTTTGTCCAGTGTTTTTTTAAAACTCTACATCTTGGACGAAAAACAAATGTTATTTCCACCTTAATCTTCCCTCCTGAGGTAATAACCATGCTACAATGGAGAAATCAATACTCTAGATTGGAATACTATCTTTGGCTTGGTACTAGCTCTACCTGTAACATTTTCCATACAAATAAAGATTTGTCTACACTTATAGAGTGGTTACTAAAAAAACTGTAGACTTGAATTGTAACAAATTAAATCTTCCCTGGTTCACACATGAATAAAAATCTCTTAAAGAATAATTTGTTCATATGATGAAAAGATTGAATAAAATGTTCTACCCTCAGTGTGTTTTTAGGCTTATTTAATAGTTTCCTCTTTATAAATTCACTAATTGATTAATTCATGGCTAATAAATATTTTTCTTTACGTATTTCTCGTTGGTGAATAAGTGTGTTTATGTGTAAACTCACTCACTCCCGTTTTCCTTCTCTGCCCCTCTGGTTATCAAGCCACGACCCCCTCACGTTCTGCCGGACCATGCCAACTCCTCCGTCCTGTCCTCTTCTCCGTCCACCTTCTCCTCAGTCCATCCGCTCTTGGATCCTTCCGCTGTAACTCTTTTGAGTGGCCCAACTGCTTTGCATTTCATCTCCTCCTTTAAAGTCTCTACTTTGTTGCATGGAGGGCGTATTCCACTCTCATGTCCCACCCTCTGCTCTTGTGCCCAAATCTTGTGGCTCAGCTTGGAACTTCATGTCCTGTGGGGGACCGATGAGAGTGTGCCTTTTATGTCACCTGTAGTTCTGGATTCCTCAGGTGGAGATGGTTCTGGATAAAGTCTTGTCATTGTTGGTTCAGCTCTGGTTCTCTGTCTGTTCGATGGAGAAGGAGGAGTCTTCCGTGGTGAGGTCTTTTGTCTGCTTGGAAGTTGGGGTCGTAGCGTCCTGACAGGCGGAGAGATAGAGAGAGAGATCTCGGGACGCATTATCTATAGTTAATTCTAACACACTGAGGTAAAATAAATCCAATCTTTCCCACTCTATTTTCCTAATCTTACTATCTATCTTAGTTGTTAAATGTCATCTAAACACAATTCATGCCTACTAATAATTTTACCATATCCCTAAACATTGCTTTCACCCATGTAACATGTCTACTCCAATTAACTCTTTCTGGAAACCATTTTCTTCTATACATTTAAATACCTACATGTTTCAAGCACCACATATTTCACACACTATAAAAGAACGTCCCCATATTTTCTCCATCACTTTAAATCTCACTGTTATTTAGAACATAAGTAACTTTGGTGACTGGACATATCTGCAATGTCGCCACTATCTGCTGGGAAATCTTGTTCATAGAGTTTGTACGTACAAAGCTGTACTTGTGGGTTAGTAGCCTGTTTCTACTGTAATCATTTTCAATAATTGTGCTCAGGTCACCGGTCGGTTGTTCATAAATTTAACAGGGGGTGTTTCTGGTACAGACTAAAACATGGATCCAGTGTATTTAGAGATTCCCCTAATCTGTTAATCCCCATCACTTACATATCCCGATCACTTAAACCCATCTCATCATGTGTTACAAGAACTGCATATAAGGGGGGTGAATCATCTTGATTATAACTGCCTCTTGTTTGGGAACGAGTATTTCTAACTCCTCCTTTTGTTGCTCAGCTGATCTTTTGGCTCTGGGGATAAGTGAAAGTCTCTGAAACACAGCTGGAGTTCTGTTAGTGATGTGGGCATTCTCTATGAGTGAATTAATGGTTCCATATTTTACTTGATATTGTACTCCCCATCCAACCAACAAGGTGCCTATAGTGTAATGAGCACAATTGACAATGCTATTCTGACTCTTATCCCTAGGGGACCCCACAATTGGTTTGGCTTTGTTCTTGTCATCATCTCTATTTTATCCCTGGTTGTGTCAGTTACAGAATTTAAATAATGAGTACTAAAATAACATATACGAAAAATTGGACTCTTTTTCAGATGTAAAACCAAAAAAAGGTTTTCACATTAATGTACAATCTATAAAAATCTATAGACATAGACAATTCGTCTTTTGAGCTGTTTCTATCTTTATCTTATTTCTATTTATTGTTTTGTTCCAGCTCTGCCAAATCAGTCCTGACTTCCAATCATTTTCTGGAAGTTGCCAGTGAAGGGTGACAATGTGTCAATTTGCTCCTTTTTCTTTACCTTTAAACCGGAGCGTGTGTGAAGTTCGTTACAACTTCTCACACTTCCGTCCACCGGGGATGAGCACTGTCTTTTGTGAACTTTCACCCTCACCCAATCACCTGGCCGAACAGGAGTCTCTTCTGGTGTCTCTTCTGGTGTCTCTGTAGTTTTCCTAGCCTGTGTAGACAAAACTTGCATAATATTACTCAGAGTTCTGACATATTCATCCACTTCTATTTGTCTAATATCTAAAACTGGACCTCTCCGTCCTTGGAGAAGGCCCGAGCTTCGGCATACCTCTTGTTGTTATGAGACCTATTGTTAACTACATGTTATTATTTATTAACTACAACGTCACCGAATCAACATATCTGTATAATCATGACACTCCCTCCTTTGAGCATAAAATGCTCAATTAATATTGCAATGATTACCCTATTATGAACAGGACATGTAAAACCAATAACGTTGCATTAAATAAATATAACTTCTCCGTGTACCCATAAGGCGTACAAAAATATCGTATGATGTATGGCTTTCTGATGGTAAACATCTATATTCACAAAAAAATCTGCCATTAGCACAAAAAATAGTTTACTTGTTTCAATAATGTCTTTTGTCATGGTATTATGCATCATCGTTGCTGCGAAAAACAATACCCCTTGTTTCGCTAATGCGTCTCAATAATTCTAGGATTAGAGGATTGGTTGACACTGCTGAACTAACATATGATAAAATAATATTTCTCCAAACTGGAGGGAAAATATGAACTATTCTCACAGAGGGTGACCTGCATGAAGGGCTGGTGCCCCTCACTCAAATGAGATATTGCCTTACGCACTACACTATAAATCAGTACAGTTAGTCAAGAATAAATAAATAAAAACTGATTCTTGAAACTGTTGTAAAAACCCTACAACTTCTTCATCCAAGCTCTTAATCAGTGTTATGTTATTTAATCTGCAACTCATGCCTTAAAACAGATACTTCAGACTGATTATAAAATTGTGTTTATGAGAAAAATTTAAATCTGACTCCATAAATCACATAATTGTTTGACTAAAAACTATACTTCCTATAACAGTAAATGAAGTTCCCCTTTAAACACAGCCCCGGTCTTCTGACGGGGTCTATCTATGTACTGGCTGGAAAATGTTGGGCCAGTTTCTGTCTCTCCGTTACTATTCTCCCGCTAACAGTCACTCTAGTTCTGCTGGGTTCTTGTTGACTTCTTCACTGGTTTGAGACAAGCGACCCTATTGGAACACCTCCCTTTGTAGCCAGACTTCACCACCGCAGAATCAAGTTTCTGTTTTCAGGTCTGGACAGCTTCACGTCAGGTGTATCGCCGTCCCTTGCATATTTTGGGTGGAAGCCCATCGTCTTGACCTCACTAGCTGTGTGGACACAATAGTTTTCTGTGTGGTGGAACAACATCACTCGTAATGTATTTTCCTTCTCGTAATTACAAAAATAGTCTGCTAAATGTTCTACTATGTCTTAATCTTCTACTACTCTGTGGATGCTTTATGTGTAAATGCAATATTCTACTCACTATCTTTTAAATAACATTCAACCTCTCCCTCCTGTGGTGACATATGTGGCTTTATGTAGCTGGATTTCAAAATACCCTTGTGCTGAAGATGCATCACCTGATGGTCTGGCCCTCTGAGCTTCCTCATTGTTCTGGTTGCTACCAGGCTGTCAGTGGCATTTGGTTCATGTTTGGCACACCTGTTCGTCTTTGACATCCCTGGGACCCCCTGCTTCTGTCGTCATCATGGAAACCTCCCCTGGGGTAAATGCATGGAGGGCCGTTGTTTGGTGCATTGTTCTGCGGACACTCTCTGGACCAATGTCCCATTTGGCTGCAATGGTAACATCTCTCAAACCGGAAACCTCTTCCTCCTTTTTGTCGGTTCTGCATCTGAATCTCTGGCACTACTCGAGGTTGAACTGTTTGAGGTGTCTGCCCTGCCTTCTCTGGTTCTTTGGCTATCTTTGATGTAGCTGGCATTTGCCTTGCCGCATTCTTGTTTTTATTAGCTTCGGTATCTTTCTCAGCTATTTGTATCTTCAAGAGTCTCAGTTGTAATGCTACCATTTCTGTCTTTTGTTTTTCTCTTTGTCGTCGTCTTTCTTCTGTGATTTCTTCTAATCGTATGTTCTCTTCCATCAGGTGTTTTGATTTACTGGTTAGCATTCTTACTTCATACTCCAATTCTTTGAGATGTTTGTCCGTGGAGACTCCATTCAACTGCAAGACTTCTCCTATAAAACCAACATTCGGGGAGGGAGGAGGGACTTCGGCCAAGCTTAGATACAGCTTCGGAGTTTGGATAACTGGAGCCTCTTTGTTTTTTTCTGCTATGTCTTCCCTCACTGCCAGGTCTGCTACTTGGACCACATTTATAGGCTGGCATATTCCAGGTGGAGTATCAGACTTGAAACTCTTATAAATCTTTCTTCAGCTTCCCTCCATGGTTAGCTGTTGTAGGCATTTTTCGTGCTCATAGTCGAGTACTGTTCTTCTATGGGCTTTTGTTGGTCCAGGTTGATCATCTGCTGGAATCAGTCCTCTTGTTTGCCATTGTTCCAACAGTTTCTCTATTTGGTTCCATCTCTTCTGTCTTTTACTTGGAAAGGTCAAAGCATCTGATCTGATTTTTACCCTTTCCATGATATCTGCAGTTGAGCCTGGCTCTGCGTCTGGTCTCAACTTAGTTTCTTTCGGTGACATGCTCTCTTCCTATTCGAAAAAATGTATTAAGTTATCAAAGATCGAAGTACTAATCCTCCGACTAGCACCTTTGTTCCTGATAAATAATATCCTATGTCATCCGAACTTAACTTTAAATCTGGGTTTTAAATTTTTGTAGTTGCTCAAGGTTTTTTTTATTTTTAATATTTTTTTAAGTTATATATAGGCTATATATATTTTTAAAGTTTTTTGTAAAATATTAATAAAGTAAATTCAAATATAAAAATTCTGCAAATTTTAAAATATGAAATGTTAAAAATAAAAATTGTAATTTTGACTTTGAAAATTAGAAATCTGGTGAAAATCTACTGTGTACAGTACATACCGAAGTGTATGGAATTATGTAAATGTCATAACTTGTGTTAGCTTTTTGAATATTCTATACTCTTATTTGAATGAGTATTATTTAAAGTTTCTTATCTTATAATTAGAAACCACTTGCAATTCTATATTGGCGATCAAGCATGTGTTTATTTATAACACTTAAAATTAAACTTCAAAATGCTATGGAATTTTTCCTAAGAGGTGTTTCCTCTATCTGTGTAATAATTCTGTACTTTACGACCTCCTGCGGGACGAAGCCCTTGGGGTCATTGAACGCGTGCCGTACGGCGAGCCGGTGACGTGGTGCCATCGTATGGTAGTCACTCGGAAGCACGACGGTTCCCCCCGCAGGACCGTGGACCTCTCCCCCCTCAACAAGTTCTGCCAACGTGAGACCTTCGCCACTGAGTCCCCGTTCCACCTCGCACGCCGCGTCCCGAAGGGCACCTGGAAGACCGTCACGGACGCCTGGAACGGCTACCACAGTGTTCCCCTGCGTGAGTCGGATCGCCACCTCACTACCTTCATCACGCCCTTCGGCCGTTGGCGCTACACCAGGGCACCACAGGGTTTCCTGTCGTCAGGGGATGGCTACAACCGTCGGTTTGACGCCGTCCTCTCGGACTATGAACGCAAGGAACGTTGTGTGGATGACACCATCCACTATGACACCGACCTGGAGCAACACTGGTGGAGGACCATCGACTTCCTGACGCGTGTCGGCCGATCGGGGATCGTGCTGAATCCGGACAAGCTTCAGTTCGCGGAGAGGTGCGTCGACTTCGCTGGCTTCAGGGTGTCGGAATCTACCATCGAACCGCTCCCAAAATACTTGGACGCCATCCGGGACTTCCCCACCCCAGGCTCCACGACGGACATCAGGAGTTGGTTCGGCCTTGTCAACCAGGTGGCTAACTACGCCCAGTTGCGTGACACGATGGCTCCATTTAAGCCGTTCCTCAGCCCACGCTGTGCGTTCCTATGGTCCCCCGTTCTGGAGGAGGCCTTCCAGACGTCCAAGCAAGCCATAATGGAGGCCATCCGCGAGGGCGTGGAGATCTACGACATGCAGAAGCGTACCTGCCTCCGCCCTGACTGGTCCATGCGTGGCATTGGCTACTTCCTGCTCCAGCAACATTGTCACTGTGCCTCGGGCATACCGGACTGCTGTCCAGGAGGGTGGAGGGTCACCCTCGCGGGCTCGCGTTTCCTGTCCCCTGCGGAGCAGCGCTATGCAGCCGTCGAGGGAGAGGCCCTAGCTGTGGCATGGGGCCTGGAACAGACGCGGTACTTCACGCAGGGGTCCGACAACCTCGTCGTGGTCACCGACCATAAGCCGTTGGTGAAAATCTTTGGCGACCGTACGCTGGATGAGATCACAAACTCGCGTCTGTTTAGACTGAAGCAGCGCACCCTCCCATGGCGCTTCGACATTGTGCATCTGCCTGGCAAGAGCAACTATGCCGCTGATGCCATGTCGAGGCATCCTTCCCCCTCGGGTTCAGCGAACGGCCTCTCATTGGGGCTGCCGAGCGGGCCTGACGCCATGGAGTCAGCACTCATGGCCTCCATCCGCGACGACGCACGGGAGCTCGGAGCCGTCTCTTGGCCCCTCCTCGCACGGGAAACAGCGGCTGATGGATGCCTCGGCCACCTCCTCCAACTCATCGAGCAAGAGGGTGGGATTGACGTTAACGACCCTGCCCTGGTGAGTCTGTCATCGGTCTGTGAGTCCGTCTACGCCCAGGACGGCGTCCTGCTCTATCGGGACCGCGTCGTGGTTCCCCCATCCCTCCGTGGGAGGGTCCTTCGGCATCTCCATGCCGCTCACCAGGGGACCTCAGCTATGGGGCAGCATGCCCGAGCCATAGTTTACTGGCCCGGGATGTCCGGGGACATTCAGGCCACCAGGGACGGCTGTGCAGACTGCAACCGCAATGCTCCGTCACAGGCGGCTACACCCCCCCGGCCGTCCCCACCCCCGTCCACGCCATTCGAGGCGGTGTTTGCTGACTTCTTCGACTATGGGGGCCGTCACTACCTAGTTGTCGGGGATCGGCTCTCGGGCTGGGTAGAGGTCCTGAGCTCTACGGCGGGTACTGCCCTGGCGGGCTCAGCTGGCCTGGTCCAACACCTCCGGTCGTTCTTCGCCACCTTCGGCGTACCGGAGGAGCTCTCGAGCGACGGTGGTCCGGAATTCAAGGCGAGCCACACCGAGGACTTCCTCCGCTTATGGCACGTCGAACACCGTGTGTCTTCCGTTAGCTTTCCGCAGTCGAATGGGAGGGCGGAGGTTGCGGTTAAGACTGCTAAGCGCCTCTTGATGTCCAACACCGGCCCGTCGGGCAGCCTTGATCAGGACCGCTTCCTGCGCGCTATGCTGCAGTTGCGTAACACGCCTGACCCCGACTGCGACCTCTCGCCAGCACAGATCATCTTCGGCCGCCCACTTCGTGGCTCGCTCTCCTTCGTGAACCGCCTCGAGAAGTTCTCGAACCCGCATATCCGCCTGCTATGGCGCGAGGCATGGGCGGCGAAGGAGGACGCCCTTCGGACCCGTATGTCCCGTACCACCGAGTCTCTGGGGGCTCACTCGAGACCGCTCCGCCCATTGGCACTCGGCGAAAGGGTATTCCTCCAGAACCAGCAAGGCCCGAGCCCCCACAAATGGGACAGGTCGGGGATCGTGGTGGAGTCGCCGGGCCACGACCAGTATCGGGTCAGGGTTGACGGTTCGGGACGTCTGACACTGCGCAACCGGCGGTTCCTCCGTGCCTACACGCCGGCCACACCCTGCGCCCGCGAGCAGTCGGCTGCGCCGTCGCCGCCGCCCGCTGCCCTGGGTCATCAGCCCCCACCTATCCACCCGGGCTGGGCGACGCCCCAGGGGATTGCTCAGCGGCCGGCTGTCGGGCCCCGCGACTCGGCTATTGGCGCTTCCCCACCGACGCCTGCTGATGGGGCGTCCTCTGACCTCGCTGTTCCTACGGGTGCCTTCCTGGGTGCACCGCTCCCGGTGCCGCAGTCGCCGCCGACGCTGCCCCAGCCGACTCGGCCGGGCCGCTTGAGGAGGCCGCCTGCACGTTACGAGCCCGAGTCTGGCAGCTGGATACGGGATGTAGACCGTTAACCTATTCCGGCCCATAGCTTTCCGGTCTGGGGGGGATGAAGAGTTTATCGCCGGCCACGAGAGGGCAGTGTCACTGCTGTCGCTGCCCGGTTATGCCGTGCTCTGACCCGGAAGTGCCGAGCGGCCATTTTAGTTCAAACATTGTTCATGCACTCCGCCTCGAGTTGAGACGTTCGTCCACTCATTCATGTAAGACTGTTTCCACTATTATATTATACCATATATTATACTATTATACTACTATACTCTGTTTCGTGGTATATATTTGTGTTGATTGAATTGCATGGATGTAATACTTTGTCAGCTTATCTTGCTGCATTATTCTGTTTTAGGGTGTCGTCATCCTTGTCAATAAATCACCGAAACTGACATTGAGGAGTGTGTTTCTTCAATGCCGTTAAAAACTGTGCAATATATACCTGGCTGCTAAATCCGCAGAACTGTCACAGGGTGTGTATTATGTAAAATGTGTAACTTTAAAAATATAGGCTAAATAATTTCTTTTTTTAATCTTTAATACTTTTTGTATGCATGCTTTAGGTAACATTAAGCTGTCTCTGGCTCTTCTGCTGTAACAATGTAAATGTATCCCCTGTGGGACCTTTATATATAAAGTCTATGTGTGGGTATTCTGATCGCAAAAACCAAGCCAATACTGTGCTGCGTTCATGGAGCTGTGGAAGTGGGGAAGGATAACGCTTGATTGCGGATACGTGATTTCAGATTCTAGCACAGTTTATTGCTCTTATACCTTGATTGTTGCCAACTACGATGCTCAACAGCTCGCTTAACGGAACTTTGATGCTGATATCAGTTTTGTTTACCACCAATCAAGGGAGTATTGTGTCTAGAAAGTGTGTAGTTGTATTTCTTGCGCTACCTAACATCCATGAAGGCATCATGACAGAGGGAGGGCTGTCACTCAGGGTGCCAAACTACTCTTTGGTAAGCCTCGCCCCCCCAAGCAATATCGGGGTCAAAAGTCTGAAAGCGAAAAAAAAGATCTGAAAGCGAAAAAAAAGATCTGAAAGTGAAAAACGATCTGAAGGAGAAAAAAAGATTGAAACCTGAAAAAAAAAGATTTGAAACTGAAAAAATAATTGTTTTGAATCTGAAAACGTAAAATCTGAAACTGAAAAAACAAGTATTCAAATATGAAAATATGTATAAAAGTGAAATATGAAAATAAATATTTTATTAAAAAAAATTGCTGAACTGAATCAAAAATAATATTCAACCTGAAAAATTATTTCAAATACTTTTTTTTGTTTTGAATACAACATTGTATTTTTCAAAGTTCAGGATGAAAACTTGGACTTTCAAATAAATTGTATTTTTTTGAATGATCAAAACTTATGACCCTGAAATAGTTCCATATTAACCTGATACTTTTACTCCACTACACTTATTTGAGTTACTTTGCCGATTCTGATTAATGATGTGAAATATAAACAACCCTTAAATCAGACTTTAGTTACACCTGAGTAAAATTCAGGGAAGGTGATTGTCAAGTGCCAACAATCAGGAGAGATATTTGATAGTTGGTGCTTGAGAAGACTAAACATTTATCTGCAATTGACATGAATGGAAACGAGTAATAAAGTATATACATTACTCGTTATTCTCTACTAATAGTTCATTAAAGACTGTATAATGGCTATTTTGCACATCCCTTTCAAGATTTTCAAAGGTTATTGACATACAGTATCATATACACAACTAAGTTGTATGCAATGAATGAAAATCTTGGGTCACAGGTTCCTCAACAGCGCATTACAAGACATCTATCAATATATGTACATCCACCATTAAACTGTCAAATTCTGCACATTTCTTATACTATCTACATACATAAGAGTATAATTAATGTGTATAATATCAGTTAAAATAAGTGCTTCAACATAGTTAACATTGCAGGAAAGCAATATATTAGACGTTAAGTACTTTGTCAGGCTTAATATTTATCTGTAGATACCCCCAAAGCTTTTTTCTTATTTAAAAGAAGACCTTAATGTAAGTATTATTTAATGTTTAAATAAAGGTTAATTTGTTTGTCTGTTTTGCACATCCTCATATTAATATCTTTGTACATCCTGCACTAAACTGTTTTATTGTAGAGATCACTTACAGTATCTTCTTGATTTTTTATATTCTATATTGCTATCATTGACCTTCTACTTTCCCCCTATGAAAGTATGTACTCTTAATATTTTTTTCATCAAATATAACACATAAAATCAATAATTCAATGACGTGCTTTAACCACTAGGCGGTGCACACAAGGTACACTCAACCATAATAACTTTGTATTATTAGTGTAGGACACTTATGTATGTACAACATCTGAAGATGTGTAGTTTTATTCATGTTTTCACATACTTTTACAGCATATTGCTATACTATTTCAGACTCAGTATTTACATTCTTATATTCAAAGAAAATCAGTAATATCTTTAAAAACTACAAGTCCTTTTATATCAGCTGTGCACCGTTATGGTGTAAATATAACCTATCTATGAATTAAATCAAATGTAAAAGTCAGCCGAATTACTATTGATACTGCAAGGAGACGTATTGTGTGAAGAGAAATTGAAGATGTTTAATTGTTGACATATTTATGATCCACGTCAAGTATTCAGTTTCGGCGGCATTTCTTCCAGTTTTTCCAAAGGTCTTCTCATCAGGGCTCTATAAATAGAGAACTACGGCAGATCTGTAATATGTAATGCAGCCGAACCGTGTATTACAATGCCGTTATGTGATGACTTTCAAAGAGAAAAGAAAGAACACTCGGAATTAAGTATTATTTTATTCTTTTAAAATGTTTTTCCGATTTCATATCATATAAACACCAAATCCCAACATGCATTGCGGCTAAAACATCCAATCGGCGAGCTTAAAGCATAGCTGAAGATCTTGGGTAATCGCTCGAAATGCCTACGTCTGCTTCCGGTTATTTTAATTTTTGAAATTCAGTTCCTGACGAATGCCAAAAAAGCCAGAGATTATGGAACTAAACAAATAAACAAAAACAAGGATAATTGTGTGTTATTGTTGAGTAAATAACAGTGTGTTATTTTGCAAAGAATAACAAATTAGAAGGAAAAAAAGATTTAAAAAATACAGATTTCAGTATTCTGAGGCTCTGAGCCCCATTTATTTTCCTCACAGACGGCAGCAAAAGTCCGAAATTATACGATTTAAAATAAAAGCAATAATTGTGGCTTGCTATTGAGTAAGAACATGTTTTTATGAACCACACAGCTTCCGGTCTTCCTATAACACGTAATTCCGTGAGACTACCAATAGAAATACATTGCTTTTAAAATCCTGTTGTGCAACACGAAAAAAAGGGGAAAATCGTGTTGGTGAGCACGAATCAATAGATTAAAAATCGTGTTGGTGAACACGAAATGTCATGAGACTGGGTTGCAATATAGGCCTACATAAAAAAAAGAATTCCTCAGGCCAGCAGGCCACTTAACAGGCCAGGCCTTCGGGAAACCTCCCGGTCCTCCCGATGGCTAGTCCGGGCCTGTTGCCATGGCAATGCCCCATGACCTCACTTTGGTCATGCGACTCACCGACCACATCCCAAATATGAACCATTCTACATTTAGCTATTCAGATGATACTCTACATTTTAATTAACTAACTCATTACACTCAAATTGACTAAATCATACATTGATAAGCAAGGCACACAATGAACATCCAAATATAAACATTTCTCAGACCGTTACAGTGCCCCTGAGCAAGGTGCTGTCCCTGCTCCCCGGGCGCCGTACATAATGGCTGCCCACTGCTCCTAACAGTAGGATGGGTCAAATGCAGAGAACTAGTACGGCAGTGGCTCAGTCAGTAGGGGCTGCGAGCTGTAGGGTCGCCGGTTCAAGTCCCCGAACAGACCTAAATATGGAGTGTGGACTGCTACTTGGAGAGGTCAGTTCACCACCTGTTATGCAAAATTCACCTTTTCATGTCTCTTCTACATCAACATGTGTCCCCTCTTCTTCATGTCTCTTCTACATCAACATGTGTCCCCTCTTCTCCATGTCTCTTCTACATCAACATGTGTCCCCTCTTCTTCATGTCTCTTCTACATCAACATGTGTCCCCTCTTCTTCATGTATCTTCGACATCAACATGTGTCCCCTCTTCTTCATGCCTCTTCTACATCAAAATGTGTCCCCTCTGTGGAAAGAGACTCTGAAAGTTTCAGGAACAAAGATTCTCTCTCTTTTTGTCCTGATCCATTTATATAAAGACCTGTCTGAAAATGAGCTGATCAGATTTTGGAAACTTTATGATCTTTATGATGTTATCACCTCATTCACACCAACCGTGTTTCAGGGCCGGTTCGGAGCTGGAGCTTGAAAAGCACCGGGTTTTCCTCTTCAAACCGCAGCGGAGCAGCCTCTTAACTCCGGAATCCGGTTCGTTTCGAGCACCAAAAAATTGTCCGGCCAGAGCAAAAGCACCACATACGTCACGCTTACGTTGAGGCAGGGGCAGAGACAGGATCAACTCCTGAACAACAACAAAAAGCCCGCGTTTTATCCAGTTTGTACACAACGATGGAGAAACTTAACAACAGTTTCAGAGTTTCAGTGTTTCTGCCATAGACTGTATATATAAAGGTTTCTGCTCATGGTGAAGCAACGTGTCTGTGTGTTAAGGTGGAACCTGAGCATTCACGTTGATCACCTCTCATTATAACTCATTATAAATCTATAAAACTATAAATATTAAACTTTACTTCACGTGTTCATTTGAAAACAGCTGTTATACCTCATTCACACCAACGCAACTCTGGTTCAAGCTCCGTGCTAGAGCTTTTCAGGTTCAGAACCGGTTCTTCGGTTTAGCTCCGGCTCTTTTCCCACTGCCCAGAGTCCGACTGGTGCTGCGTCATTGCGTCATCGTTTGCGTCATGAGGTAACCGTTTGCGTGCCTGCTGTGTCACAGCTGACACCGACAACAACAGCAATGGCAGATTGTGCTCCAGCTTCCTCTGTACCTCTTCAGAAGACCAGATTCCCAGTAGGTAGCTGGTCTCTTCAGTGGACCACTGCTGCTTGTTAAGTTTCTTCATCGTTGTGTACAAACTGGATAAAACTCTGGCTTTTTGTTGTTGTTCAGGAGTTGATCCCGCCCCTGACCCTGCCCCCGCCTCAACGTAAGCGTGACGTATGCGGTGCTTTTGCTCTGGCCGGACCATTTTTTGGTGCTTGAAACGAACCAGATTCCGGAGCTAAGAGGCTGCTCCACTGCGGTGTGAAGAGGAAAACCCGGTGCTTTTCAAGCTCCAGCTCCGAACCGGCCCTGAAACACCGTTGGTGTGAATGAGGTATTACATACCCGGGTGAAGGTTACAGTTCATTTAAATGAAAGATACAACGTTACTCCACACTCATGGTTCAGTCCACCTTAAGAAATAAGACCGACCTCGGAAGCAGTTGTGTTTTGAAAAAACCTTTATTGACACAAGTACACTTTTTTTTATAAGAATATAGTCCAAACCACAGAAATGACTCCGGAAAAGCTGCAGATATAGAGTCATAAGAAATTAATGCAACTGATTTCATCCGTACGGTTTAGCTTTATGAAGCAGGCACGCAAACGGTTACCTCATGACGCAAACGATGACGCAATGACGCATTACCAGTCGGACTGGGCGGTGTGAAAAGAGCCAGAGCTAAACCGAAGAACCGGTTCTGAACCTGAAAAGCTCTAGCACGGAGCATGAACCGGAGTTGCGTTGGTGTGAAAGAGGTACTAGAGCACCATTGAGGTCTTTCTAACCAAATGTCTCTCAGAGAGGCGTGGGGAGGGGCTCCTTATTTTCATCTAAAGTAACAGACAGAGAATCAGCACGTTGGAAACAGGGCCGAAACAGAGGGGATTATGGGATGCTGCAATGATCTGTTTGGTGTTTCAATCAGAGACAGGCTCTGGATATATCTGACACCTATAATATATTGATGAAAAAAAGTAGGGGACCTTTAAGTCTAGGCTAAAAACATAACTTTTTTCAGCTGCTTACCCAGAAGTCATTTAACTTGTTTTAGCACCTACTGTATTTACAATGTTGTTTTTAAACTATTCTTTATCTCTTTTATGCATGGTTTTTTATGAATCTGTTATTCCATTGTGTTTATTTAGTGTGTTCCTTTCTTTTGTCTTATTGTGTGTTAATATTGATGTAAAGCACTTTGAATTGCCTCTGTGTCTGAAAATGTGCAATAAACGTACCTTACCTTATCCTATGGAGTTAGCACAGTAAACAACGTTTCAAACAAAAAATCACTCACTTGAGGAAAACACAACTAAACTATTTGTTAAACCAAATGTACACTTGAGGAAAGCTAAATACAAGGACGAGGCACTGAGCAAATCAATCAAGTAAACCTGCCTTGGCAATAATGCTGGTTGTCTAAATCACGCGCAAGAAGAACTGGCACAAGACAAAGGGAGACTAGCACAATATACAGGACTGTCTCAGAAAATTAGAATATTGTGATAAAGTTCTTTATTTTCTGTAATGCAATTAAAAAAACAAAAATGTCATACATTCTGGATTCATTACAAATCAACTGAAATATTGCAAGCCTTTTATTATTTTAATATTGCTGATTATGGCATACAGCTTAAGAAAACTCAAAAATCCTATCTCAAAAAATTAGAATAGTTCCTCAGACCAAGTAAAAAAAAAAGATTTATAACAGCAAAACACAATCAAACATTTGAAAATGTCCATTAATGCACTCAGTACTTGGTTGGGAATCCTTTTGCACGGATTACTGCATCAATGCCGCGTGGCATGGAGGCAATCAGCCTGTGGCATTGCTGAGGTGTTATGGATGCCCAGGATGCTTCAATAGCGGCCTTTAGCTCATTAGCATTGTTGGGTCTGGTGTCTTTCAGCTTCTTCTTCACAATACCCCACATATTCTCTATGGGGTTCAGGTCAGGGGAATTTGCAGGCCAATCGAGGACAGTAATGCCATGGTCAGTACACCAGTTACTGGTGGTTTTGGCACTGTGGGCAGGTGCCAGATCATGCTGGAAAATGAATTCCTCATCTCCATAGAGCTTTTCAGCAGACGGAAGCATGTAGTGCTCTAAAATCTCTTGGTACACAGCTGCATTTACTCTGGGCTTGATGAAACACAGTGGACCAACACCAGCAGCTGACATGGCTCCCCAAACCATCGCTGACTGTGGGAACTTCACACTGGATTTCAAGCAACTTGGATTTTGCTCCTCTCCAGCCTTTCTCCAGACTCTGGTGCCTTGACTTCCAAATGAAATACAAAACTTGCTTTCGTCTGAAAAGAGGACTTTGGACCACTGTGCAACTGTCCAGTGCTTCTTTTCCTTAGCCCAAGTCAGACGCCTCTTCCGTTGTCTTGAGTTCAGAAGTGGCTTGACCATGGGAATACGGCTATTGTAGCCCATTTCCCGGACACGTCTGTGAACAGTGACTTTTGATACCTGGACTCCAGCTTCAGTCCACTGTCTTTGAAGCTCCCCCAAATTCTGGAAGCGACTCTTCTTCACAATGCTGTTAAGGCTGCGGTCATCTCTCTTGGTTGTGCAGCGTTTCCTGCCACATTTCCCCCTTCCAACAGACTTTTTGTGGATGTGCTTTGAAACTGCACTCTGTGAACAGCTTGCTCTTTGAGAAATTTCTTTTTGTGTCTTACCCTCCTGATGGAGGGTGTCAATGACGGTCCTCTGGACAGCAGTCAGATCAGCAGTCTTCCCCATACTTGTGATTTAGTTTACTGAACCAAGCTGAATGTTTTTCAAGGCTCAGGAAACCCTTGCAGGTGTTTCGAGTTAATTAGACGATTCAAGTGATTCGTTGAACACCCTACTAGTATACTTTTTCATGATATTCTAATATTTAGAGATAGGATATTTGAGTTTTCTTAAGCTGTATGCCATAATCAGCAATATTAAAATAATAAAAGGCTTGCAATATTTCAGTTGATTTGTAATGAATCCAGAATGTATGACATTTTTGTTTTTTTAATTGCATTACAGAAAATAAAGAACTTTATCACAATATTCTAATTTTCTGAGACAGTCCTGTATACTCCTGGTAAGGGGGCACAGGTGGACACAATCAGGGCAGGGTATCACAGACAGGGGAAGGGAGCACAGAGAGCTGAAACGAGAGGGAGAGTTACTCTTCAAAATAAAACATGAAGGCACGATACAACAAGAAGACAGGACAAAAACGAGTTGAAATGTAAAATGACTGAGAGCAGAGCCAATAGGTGTGTATTCATAGCCATCGCTATTTCTTTTAAACGACATGATGACTCTATATTTACCATGAACATCAGCAACAGATCCTTCCTCTCACACACCACCTGACAGCTTCATGCTTTTCTACTGATGGATGTGTAATTCAAATTTTCGAAGATGTCATTTCTTCTACAATTTGTTCCTGCGGTAGTTAATTCATTCATTCATTAAAAGGTGTCAAGCCGACTGTCAAGCCCGTACACACAGTTAGGTCTGCGTGCATTTAGACACGCAGGCACACTCGCACACACGCACACTGCACGGTGAATGTTCGATGCATCAGTGCTAAAGAACCTTGACAAACCAGTAATTGGAGAAGCTTTCTGACAGCTATGATGATGTTGATGGTCACCTCTTGACCTTGTAGCTATGAAATGTAGACATTACTTTAGACACACCACCTGTCATTAAGCACCGTGTTGGTCTTTATTTCCGTCCCCCTTTACCCTCCCCCTTCCGATCAAAGTGAGACAGCCATAGGAGCAGTGATTGGCTAAGCCGTCTGACAGCTACATTAGTGCTGAGGCTGCTCACCTGGTGACACACACCATTAGATTTAGACACATCTCGTTAGGCTCTATATTTTTCAATTAAATTAAAGACATTTAATAACAAATTAACAAAAGAAGAAGAAGAAGAAAAATATTTTTGCAAAAACACTTTATTTACATCAACAATTGTATATACGTCAAATAAAGTGCTTCATTGTGCAAAGTATCGATTTACTTAAAATAAATCATTAAAAAAAACATCTAATAAAAACTTGTGCAAAGTGCAATTGATCATTTACAACCGAACAAACAAGCACCAGCGCTGTTTCAAAGTGTCTATCCCCAATGTGTTTATAAAACCCACGCTCCAGCCAGAGTCAGGCTCTGATGTTGCACAGCCAGATTGTGTTTGCCTCTTGCCCTTTTCTGTTCTCCACTCCGTTTTTTCTGCTTGAATAAATTGCCATTTTTGCCTCACCTGAGAGGTAGTTCACCTTTCCTTGACATTTGTTGAGAACAGTATAGAATAATAAGAGAAATGAAAGAATTGAGGTTTGTATAAAATCTCCAGTCTGGTGCTCCACTAAGTGGAGGCCCTGTCTTTCAGTCCATTTCTAATTATGTTTTTCTCAATGTTCATGTATATTGTTTTCTTGTCAGCTAGGGTAGGGTAGGGTTATTTGAACAGGGTTTGTCACCTTGAGAAGGGGGCCGGTCAGCTCTCTGAGCCCTGAACTCAGGTAGGGGTCTGCCGGAATGGCATTCTCCGTGGCCATAACACGTTAAAAGGCTCTTCCTCCAGAGTTGAAGGATCCTCTGGCCACCCGGACAGAGTTTAAACCCTCGTCAAAGAACCCCTCTGACACTGTCTCTTCCTCCTCATATTCGCTGATGTAAAGGGTGGGATACAAACCCATTGCTCACCTCCTGGTTTGGCTTGGCTCTGTTATTTCCTGCCCTGTGTCTGACAGCAGTGAGTGGATCACTCGCCTCTGCCCATTCATTACATTACATTACATGTAACTTATTAGACACTTTTATCCAAAGCGACTTACATACTCAGTACTGTGGACAATCCCCTCATGAGCAATTTGGGGGGAAGTGTCTCAGGGACACAATGACATGCTGACTGCAGTGGGACTCAAACTTGTTATCCTCTGATTTGAAGATCAGCGCATTAGCCCACTGCGCCACATGCCTCCCCATTATTTTTCTCCAGGCTGAAGAAGAAGCTAGTGGGAGCATCCATCTCATTGTTGTTTAGAAACCGGAACCTGACCAGTGCACCCAACTTTAACGTCCAGCAGGTTGGCTCAAGCCATTTTTTTTTCCTTTGAGGACTTCAATATATTCTCGATCTCCTGTGGTCTCACTTATTGTTTCTAGTTCCACTATATCAGTCTCCAGGTCTTTCATAGATCTGATGATGCACTAAAAGAAACGACTTGTAGGATTTACTTGATTAAAGTGTTTGCACTCACATTTTTTAAGTATATTTTACTGCTGTAATATCAAGTAGAACTTACTTTCCAATATCAGGTAAAATGTAATTATCACCAGACATAACATTTGTGAAGATATTAAGTAAATCTTACTTAATAATGTTCAAGTTACACGTTATATTTATTTTAACTAATTAAGTCAAGTCTAATTATTTTCTTCATGGACAGGAACATCACTGTTATCAAATTATTAAGTAAATCTTATATATCTGTAATAGTTACTGTTATGAAGTAAATAAGTAGATTTTATCACTTTTTTTCTGTTTAATATGTTGAATTACACATTTGTTTGAAGTTATATTACTCACTTTAATTATGTAATTGTTTTGTTACTCATTTACTTTTGAAAAATGTTACCTAATAAATGTAATAATCTATGAATTTTTTAGCACAAATCACACAACTAAAATACAATACAATTAAACTTTATTTTGTCAACATTAAATATAATTTTTGCTAAAAGATAACATACAACCCCAAATACTACACACTGACCCTTTAAATCTGGATACTCAATAAACACAATCTCAGCAGTCATCATTAAAAATATACTATAAAAAAATACTTTCACTTACTGTAAAAAAAACAACAACAATATAATTATAAGATATTTTAAGTATGACAAAGATATGTTAGCAATGGTAATAAAAAAGAATTTTTTCGACATGAGAATACCAGCAGTGGCCCAAGCCAATTTGTGTTGCATCAATAATGTTGCGGATAGTAAACGTAGAAATTATTTTTGACTACTTTATATACTGCAGGGTAGCTTAATCCATAATCTATAGTATTACTAAAGTAATTCTCTATAGCAGGGGTGTCAAACTCAATTTCATCGCGGGGGTTGCACTCAAAGGGCCGGTTGTAACTATATAAATATATAGTATATATATAAAATAGGGCCGGGACTTTAACGCGTTAATTAAGATTAATTAATTACACAAAAATTAACGCGTTAAAAAAATGTACGCATTTTAATCGCACTTATTTTTGCACCGCGGAACGTTTCTCACTGGATGAGTTTCAGGGGTACCGATTATACTGGAGCACCAACTAACGTTCATGACTTCAGACAACAACAAACCACAGTGAACAATAGTCAAACATGAATGAAGAAGCTGATGAGACCGCTTTGGTTGGCCCCGTGGATGGGACATTTTGTTTTAAAAAATGGACGGATGGAAGCGTCGATAAGAGCACGGTTGTTTGCAAATTATGCAAAAAGGAATTCGCATATCACCGCAGTACATCAAGCCTCAAGTATCATCTCAATGCAAAACATATAGCAGCTAGCGTGGAAGCTAGCGTGGACGTTAGCCCGACTCGGAGTACAAGGACCCACACCCAATTCGCGTTGATCAAACAGTGGCCTATGCAACAGAGAGATTTTATTTTTCATCAGGATATTGGAAGAATAGGAGGGATTGAGGTCAGTCACTGGCACTTTTTTATTTTATTTTAAATGGTACAGTACACTTTATGTTGAACTATTTATTATGTTGTTGGTGCAACTGGCACTTTATGTTGAACTGTTTATTGTTTTGGCCAAGGTTATTGAGAGAGTTGGACTGAAATTGATTAGATTTTTTAAATCAACTGTTGGTAAATCAACAAAGTCTGTTATGGCCTCTGAAGCAACAGAGAGATGCTTTCTAATAGTCAGGGTTTCCAATGTTCTGAATGTACTTGAAAGTATTGTGTTTTACTTAAAAAACAAAGTGTTATAGTTTACAGAAGGTCTACCTACCTATAGGCTACCTGAATCTCAAGAAATGTACTATATTCCTAAATATGCTATTGCTATGCACTTTATGGAAAAAATTGCACTTTTCTGTTGATCTTGGTTAAGTACCACCTTGAAAAAAATAAACAATGTTTTGTTGCTTAAGCTTATGTATTCAGTCATTATTCAATGGTATACTAAAATCCATGTGAAAAAAATAGCTTCTCACTGTTCTCAGGTCAAATATTTATATGTGATTAAAAATGCGATTAATTTCGATTAATTAATTACAAAGCCTCTAATTAATTAGATTAATTTTTTTAATCGAGTCCCGGACCTAATATAAAATAATGTATTATATTACATTATTGCCTCTGAATTTGATTATTATCGGATAGGATTAGGGCTGCTCGATTATGGCAAAAATCATAATCTCGATTATTTGGGTCAATAATTGATATTACGATTATTAAAAAACATTTACTTTGAAAATATAAATGTATTGAAAAGAAAATGTGAGCAGTATGTTTTTAACAGTTGATTACCCTGAATTCAACTGAAAAACCAATAAAGAAAAAAAGAAATAATCGTTTTATTTCGATTATGTTGTTTTCATAATCGTTGCAAGCTAAAATCATAATTGCGTTTAAAATACGATTAATTGAGCAGCCCTAGATAGGATAATAACTTAGTAATTAACTACGTCTGAAAGCAGAAATCCAGGGCAAATAATTGCAAGTCTCTTCAGTGCGCATGTTACAAAACGAGATGCATTGTGGGACATGTAGTTTATGGGCAACCTGCTTCTGTAAAGCGGCATGTAGCGGTCAAATAAACGTATTATATTCTTTGCAAACTAATCGGGGCCACATAAAATGAAGTCTCGGGACGGATTTGGCCCCAGGGCCTTGAGTTTGAGACCCCTGCTCTTTAGTGTGTTCCAAAACACCATAGAAATAATATAGAAAATACTGATAGTTTTTTTGCGGTATTTCTATAGTAATTCTTAATAGTAATACTATAGTGTTTTTTTTTAAGGGTAGTTACTGCTCTCCGCCTCTTCCAAGGGACGAGGGAACCGTGCGGCAGAGTTTCCTTTAAAAATAAATGTTGTCGGTCAACATGTCCGTTAAAGTTTAAATCTTCCGGACAAAATTAGAAAAGTGCCGGTCAGAGGATAGAGAGGAGACCAATAAAAAGCTCTCAAACTATTGAGATTTTTTTCAGTGTGAAGAAAAAAAATGTCAGAGAGCTGAAGTAGTAGACAGGATCAGCTGATATTGTCCTATTCTGCAAATCCATGTATGTGTATCAGTGCATGTAGAGACCAGAGGGAGCGTGAAAGCAGAGCCAGAAGAAGTTTGAATACTAAATACAGCATCCCATTGTCAGCCACACTTTTCTTGAAACACAATGCATTTTTCAATTTGGATAGAGTTTAAAATAAAGTTTTAAATGTGTACGTTTACCTTTATTAATACATATCACTGCATATTCCTAGAAAGTTTATCAACTGATGAACCTACTGATCAGGATGAAGGCACATCAGGTAATTGAAGGGAGGAGGAGAGCAGGATCATTGAACCTCGATGATGTTGTTGTAACGCTTGGCCCTCCGTCATCATCACAGGCGTATCCATCCATCATAACTCCTTGATATCAGTGTCTTAATGTCAGTTTCATGGACTTTGAATTCAGAAATGCTCCAGGCACCAATATTAAATGTACATATTTGTGTTAAGCTTGAATGTTTTGATCAACATTGAAACACTTTCTATGTCATGCTGTAATATAAACATAAAAAAATATTGAAATGTCTGCCATTTAATAAAAAATAGCATTCCATTGGTCACGGTTTCAATATTTATTTAGTTATACTTTAAAGGTAACAGTGCGTTTTTTTGCTCTTGTTACATATTCACTTCTGAATGATTGCTCATACATTTTAAGAGGTACCTAATGTAATATCTGGATCTTTAACTGTACATGTGAAGTTACTTATTTTGCATTTGTGCTGTTAATAATATATTTTCTAGAGAGTAAGGCTGTGATTTTTCCAGTTTTACTTTTTAAAAGTGATTTAAATGTGCAACCCTGCTCTGAGTCTTTGCCCCAAATGTGAACTTAGGTTGCTGAACGATGATGATGAGCAAGGCCCTCATGGAACAGCAGTACATTTTTATATCAGCTCGTTATTTGGAAAACCAAGAATGACCTCCAAGAGCCGAAGAGAAAGAAAAATGTCTAATAGAAAAGTTCCCCGGGGTTTTACAGACAGAGGTACTTATTGCCACCCAGATTAAATCAGCAACATCACATTAAAGAGACAGAGCAGCACACTTTGAATTAGGGCATTGAAAGTGTGATATTTAGCTGGAATAGCAATAGCCTGAGCCTGATGGCTGGTGAGAGATGACAGAGGGAGAGAAGATGGGAGGAAAAGGAGATGGTCGCTATGCAACAGGCCAAGGTCCCCCTACTAATAAATCCTAGAACAATTAAGTCATTTCAATATTCACTTTGGGCTGATCGTTATACATTACATACTTTCCATTCATTCTTATATCAAAAAAAAGAAGGCTGAAACAAGTTTACAGAGAATTAATTCAAATGTTGACTAATTTAAGAAAATATCTTTGTTATAACATTTTCATTTCAATCTTTATTTCATTTCAATCTTTATTTCAAACAGATTAAAAAAATAAATAAATAAAATTAACAAATGTGAGAAACAAAATACCATATTGTTAAAATACAGTATTTATCCACATTCATGATACAAAAAGTCTTCATATTAATAATAATTTAAAAAAATCATATGTGTCCGAAAGGGAGTAGGAGGAAGCAAATGCTTATTAATTCCCACCCCTTACTTGATCAATGATTCTCCTTCAAATCATTATGCAAGTTGTTCCTACTTACATTTACATGTATACATACATATACAATAATTTCTCATCTTCAATCACCTTTCTTCATTCTCATATTTTTCCAAAAAAGTGTTTCTGCACATCCTTTTAAACTGAATTGTGCTTGTGCTTTGTTTGAACTCCTGCTCCAAACCATTCCATAAAATCACCCCACAGATTGTTATACTCATACTTCTCAGGGTTCTTCTGACCTTGAGTTGTTTCAAATGTAGATTTCCTCTCAAATTATACCCACTCTCTCTGTCTATGAACAGTGTTTTTAATTTCCTAGTAAGTAGATTATGTTGCTGTACATGCCGTTTTAAATGTAACCAGATCAGTGAACTTCAATATGTGTGACTTCAAAAAATAATACATTAGTGTGTTCAAGATATCCAACATTATTGATAACTCTTATAGCCCTTTTTTGTAATGTGCTTAACGGCTGTAGGTTGGTTTTGTACGTGTTTCCCCAAATCTCCACAAATTAAATCAGATATGGCAATATTAGTGTGTTATATAGAGTATACAATGAGTTATAGTCCAGAATGTGTCTGGCTTTTCCCAATATTGCGATAGTCTTAGCCAGTTTTGCTTTTACATGAGTGATATGAGGTTTCCAGCTGATGTTGTGCTCTAAAACCACACTAAGGAACTTCATTTCATATACTCTTTCTATGTTTATGTTATCTAGTATTAATTGCACCTGTGGATTTGTTTTACTTTAAAGGTCCCATGTCATGCTTTTCCAGTTATTACTCGTCCCCTTGTGTGTTATGAAGGTTTGTATGCATGTAAACGGTCTGCAGAGTCAAAACCCTCAAAGTACACCCTGTAGCGAGTAAAACTCTAACACAGAAAATACCTCCCCAGAACGTCTCGTTGGAGATACGTCACTGTCCATTGATTCTTCCGGGTACCGCATGATGTCATGCGTTACCCGGAACCAAATGGACCAATCCGTGGAGCCGTTACGTTACGTCCGGAGAGCCATTACGTTAAGCCCCCGCTGATTGGTCCAAATTGACCAATCCACGGACTTCCTCACACACACACTCAGTGCAGGCAGCTCTACTGATCTCTCCTCCCTGGCTGCAGGCTGATAAAAGACAATTGGGATCGCGGCAAATTGTCTCTGCAGACCCATTCTCACAGCGTTTATCAACCTTTTTCTTACTTAATATCAAGCCACACTTATTGTTTTTACTTCGGCTGTGACTTTGTGTTTGCTCAGGGTGAGTTTGGCTGTGTTTCGCTGTCGCTAAACAAGGAAACCACACCTCCACGGAGCTCAGCGCGATTCACAATGTCCCGACCAATAAGAGCACACTGTGCTCACAGGGAGGGTGGGGGCTGGAGCTATTGGAGCTACAACGAGCCGTTAAAGGCAGAGAGTGAAATTCAGTGAATACACGTAGTTTACAGAGATGCTGTATGAGAAACCAAAGTGATTTTGTAAAATTGCACAATATAAATGTATTCTAGTAGACCTCAACAATGGAATTATGATCAGTGGAAATGGCCATGACATGGGACCTTTAATCATTTCTGCTGTTATCACTTCCATTAGCTCTTTCAAATTGTCACCGGAACAAAAAATATTAGTGTCATCTGCAAATAAAATACATTTCAATATATTTGATACTCTGCAAATGTCGTTGATGTATATTATGAACAGCTTTGGACCCAACACGGACCCCTGAGGTACTCCACAAGTTATGTTCATATATTCTGATTTATGTTCACCAATTTCAACAAATTGTTGTCTGTTGCTTAAATAATCTCTCACCCCTCTGATGCCATACCGTTCCAGTTTTATCAGTAAAATATTGTGATCTATGGTGTCAAATGCTTTTTTTAAGTCTATGAATATTCCCACTGCTTGTTTTTTATTGTCCATGCAGTTTGCTATTTCCTCACTTAATTCCATTAGTGCCATAGATGTTGATCTGTCTTTCCTGAATCCATATTGACTGTCGTCCAACAACTGATGTGTTTCCATGAAATTGTCAAGTATTTTTGTAAAAAGCTTTTCAAGGATCTTGAAAAACTGAGAGAGCAATGAAACAGGTCTGTAATTTGTGTAATGGTGTTTATTCCCAGTTTTATATAATGGTATGAGCTATTTTCATTTTATTTGGGAATTTACCAGATTGGAAGACAAGTTCAAGAGATGTGTCAATGGTTCTGCAATTTCTTCAATAATGTTTTTTACTATAATCATATCAATATTATTCCAATCGGTCGAGGATTGTCATGTCTCGCAAATTATGTTAGTTAGTTTTTGTCTTGGTCTAGTGATTTTCCCCTTTTATTTTTGAATAGTAACCTTCCCTCTCGTTTCAGATACTCTGACCTCCCTTCCTTGTGTGTCTCCCACTCCTGTGATTGTCGACCCCGCCCCTGATTGTTTCCACCTGTTCTCCATTACCTGGTGTATTTATTGTCCTCGTCTCCCTTTGTCCTGTGCCAGTTCGTTTCGTTCCTTGTGACTACCACCAGCATTAGCAATCCAGGATTAACCCCAAGCAGAGCTTTGAGCCACGTCTTGTTTAAGTATTTTTGTTGTTCATGCTCCTAGTGTTTTTCCTCTTTAAGAGTGATTTTGTTTTTGTACCACTATCGTTGAGCTTTGGTTTGAATAAAACCTTTTTTTTGTTAAATTCTGTGAGTTGTGCATTTGAGTTCATACCCGTTTAATCAGTCGTAACAGTACGAACTGGCCTAAACATGAACCCAGCCGACTCTGAACAGCTGAGAGCAGCGCTTCGCTCTCAGGGAGGCCGCCTCGCTCAACAGGATCAGTTAACGGCCATCCAGCAGGGAGTATCACACGTCACAGACAGCCAGAGGGAGTTCGAGTCATCTGTTACAAACCAGATTAACCACCTGGCGGGGCAGATCCACCACCTGCTCGCTCACCTCAAGACTGAGCCCTCACACCCACCTCCGGCCGGACCCGAAGCGAATGCGGACCCGGCGCCCGCTTCCCACACCGTGTCAATCCGCCTGGCTCCGCCTGAGAAGTTTTCCGGGGAATCCCATGACTGCCGTCCATTCCTGGTGAATTGCAGCTTACATTATAGCCAACTACCGACAGCCTTTCCCACGGAGAGATCCAAGGTGGCTTTTATGATTTCCCATCTCACCGGACGAGCGGCGGCGTGGGCTACGGCTGAATGGTCACGTGACTCGCCGATATGCGAGTCTTTGGGACAGTTTACGGACTCCCTGACGAACATTTTTGACCACACGTCCCCAGGCAGGGAAGCAGCTCGGGCTCTTTACAAGTTAAGTCAAGGAAGACGCAGTGTGTCAGACTACGCAGTGGAATTTCGCACCATTGCGGCCGATAGTGGCTGGAATTCTTCTGCTTTGTTCGATGCCTTTATTAATGGGCTTTCTGACCCTATTAAGGATCAGCTGGCACCCTTGGATCTGCCAGTGGAACTAGACTCTGTCATTGCCATGTCCATAAGGATTGATAACAGACTTGCTGAGAGGAAACGGGAGAAGGACAGGGCTGCACTACCCTATTTCCACCCTAGAGGGCACTCCTACTCTTCTCACTCTCAAGAGACTGCCATGCCACGTTCCTCTTTCCTTCCATCCCAGAGATCAGCGTCCCCCAACAAGGCCGAGGAGCCAATGCAGCTGGGACGTGCCAAGCTGTCCACGGAGGAGCGGCGGCGCCGCCTGCTGGAGGGAAGATGTTTTTACTGCGGTCAACAAGGTCATCTTCTCTCTGGATGCCCGGTAAAAGACGGGGCTCACCAGTGAAAGGGAGGGCACTGGTGAGCCGTCTTTCCACGGCAGACTTTCCTCCCCGCAAGTTGACCAACATAAAGGTAATCTGCCATGAAAGAAGTAACTCTCAAAAAGTGTTAATTGACTCTGGGGCTGACGAAAGCCTGATGGATTGGGGATTAGCTCATGAACTGAGACTTAATACTGAACTTTTGTCGTCCCCTTTGAAAGCCAGTGCTCTGGATGGCAAACTTCTATTTCATGTCACACACAAGACCGAACCCGTCACTATCATGATTGATGATCATTGTGAACTCATGTCGTTTCACTTGTTTAATTCTGCTCAACATCCTCTCATCCTAGGTTTTCCCTGGCTAACCAAGCATAACCCCCATGTTGATTGGCGGTCAGGTAAAATTAAGGGGTGGGGGCAGGAGTGTTCACAGGATTGTTTTAAGTGTGTGGGAAACATGGCAGTAGGAGGGGTTTCTGGGGAATGTAGTACCGATCGGGTTACTAATACTCAACATAGCCTGGACCGCAAGAATCAAACCCCAGATTTAACTTCTGTTCCCCCCTGTTACGATGACCTGGCCAAGGTATTTTGTAAAGTGAGCGCCACCTCCCTTCCTCCTCATAGGCCGTATGATTGTGCCATCAATCTGTTACCTGGGGCTCCAATTCCGAAGGGTAGGTTATACTCCATCTCGGGTCCGGAGAAGGAGGCTATGAAGGAGTACATTGACACCTCTCTTCGTGCAGGTCTGATCCGCCCGTCTTCCTCCCCGGCTGGGGCGGGTTTTTTCTTTGTGGGAAAAAAGGACGGGTCCCTTAGGCCATGCATTGATTATTCTCCTTTAAATGACATTACGGTAAAGAACAGGTATCCTCTCCCCCTCATGGCTACTGCTTTTGAACAACTTCAAGACTCTAACATTTTTACCAAGTTAGACTTGCGTAATGCCTACCATCTGGTGAGAATTCGTGAGGGGGATGAGTGGAAGACTGGTTTTAACACACCCACAGGGCACTATGAGTATCTCGTCATGCCATTTGGTCTCACCAATGCTCCAGGAGTTTTTCAAGCACTCATTAACGATGTTTTAAGGGAGTTTTTAAACCGTTTTGTGTTTGTATATCTTGACGATATTTTAATATACTCACCTGACAAAGACTCTCATGTTCACCATGTACGTCAGGTCCTCCAAAAACTCCTGGAGAACAAACTGTATGTGAAGGCAGAGAAATGTGAGTTTCATGCTAAGACTGTATCCTTCCTAGGCTTTATCATAGCTCCTGGTCTGATCCAGATGGACCCGGCCAAAATCAGTGCGGTGGCTAAGTGGCCTACGCCAGACAACCGCAAGGGGGTGCAACGTTTTCTAGGCTTTGCTAACTTTTACAGGCGCTTCATCAGAAGTTTCAGCGCCATTGCTTCTCCCCTTCATGTTCTCACGTCCCCTCAGGTGCCTTTTGTATGGTCTCCTCAGGCCGAGGAGGCTTTCCGCCGTCTCAAGGAGAGGTTCACCTCAGCCCCCATCCTCATCATCCCCGACCCAACTCGTCATTTCGTTGTAGAGGTTGACGCCTCAAATGAAGGGGTGGGGGCTGTCCTGTCGCAGCGGTCCAAGGAAGACAACAAACTTCATCCCTGTGCCTTTCTCTCCAAGAAACTCTCCTCTGCAGAGCGGAACTACGACGTGGGGAACCGTGAGTTGTTGGCGGTAAAGATTGCTCTGGAGGAATGGAGACATTGGTTGGAGGGGGCTCAGCTCCCTTTTATAGTGTGGACCGACCACAAGAATCTCGAGTACATTAGGAAGGCTAAAAGACTAAATTCTCGCCAATCAAGATGGTCTCTGTTTTTTAACCGTTTTAACTTCACTCTGTCTTACAGGCCGGGGTCCCAGAACGCCAAGCCGGATGCCCTGTCCCGTTTGTTTGACCCCGAGCCGGTTGCCAAGAAGCCTGAATCCATCCTGCCACTGAACCGTGTGGTAGGGGCGGTCACTTGGCAAATAGAATCTGTGGTGAAGCAAGCTAACGGTGAGAGCCCAGCACCTAGTGGTTGTCCGCCAAACCGTCTGTTTGTGCCTGTTACTGTACGTCCACAGGTCGTCCATTGGGCTCACTCATCACTGCTCACCTGCCATCCTGGCGTCAAGAGGACCATATTCTTTATCAAGCAACGTTTTTGGTGGAGATCCATGGAGCGTGAGGTCCGGGAGTATGTGGAGGCCTGTCCTGTCTGCGCCCGCAACAAGACATCCTCCAGGGCGCAGATGGGGCTGCTCCAGCCGCTTCCGGTTCCCAGCCGGCCCTGGTCTGAGATTTCCGTGGATTTCGTCACTGGGCTCCCAATGTCAGAAGGTAACACCACCGTACTCACGGTGGTGGACCGTTTTTCTAAGATGGTTCATTATATTGCCTTACCCAAGCTGCCATCTGCCAAAGAGATGGCAGAGATCATGATGACTCATGTGTTCCGTATCCATAGTTTCCCCAAAGATATTGTCTCAGACCGGGGTCCGCAGTTCATCTCACGCTTCTGGAGGGAGTTCTGCAACCTCATCGGGGCGTCGGTGAGCCTGTCATCCGGGTACCATCCGGAGTCCAATGGCCAGACCGAACGCCTTAATCGGGAATTAGAAACTGGGCTCCGCTGCCTCAGCTTCCAGAACCCTTCCTCCTGGAGCAGGCATCTCACATGGGTAGAGTACGCCCACAACACGCTCCCCACGGCCCCTACTGGGTTGACTCCCTTCCAGGCTGCCTATGGGTATCAACCTCCTACCTTCACGGACCTCGAGAAGGAAGTCACAGTCCCGTCCGCCCATGCCCTGGTTCGGCGTTGTCACCGGATCTGGTCCGCCACCCGCAGGGCTCTTCTAAGGAGTGGGGAACGCATGAAGGTGGCGGCAGATCGGAAGCGTCGGCCAGCTCCGGAGTACAGGCCCGGCCAGAGGGTCTGGCTCTCTACCAGGGACCTTTCCCTTCATGTGGTGTCACGAAAATTGGCACCTAGGTTCGTAGGCCCATTCCCAGTGGCCAAAGTAATTAACCCTGTCTCTGTTCGCCTTCGTCTCCCCAGGTCTCTGAGGGTTCATCCCACCTTCCATGTGGGACGACTGAAGCCGGTAAAGGAAAGCCCCATGGTTCCCGCGGCCAAACCCCCTCCACCCCCCCGAATGCTCGACGGCGGCCTGGTCTATACGGTCAAGCGCCTGTTGGCGGTCCGGAACAGAGGCAAAGGGAGACAGTTCCTGGTTGACTGGGAGGGTTATGGACCAGAGGAACGCTCCTGGATCCCATCAAGATTTGTTGAGGATCAAACTCTCATGAATGACTTTTTTCGCCAGCACCCTCAGGTTCCTGGGCCGTCAGGAGTCGTCCCTAGAGGGGGGAGTACTGTCATGTCTCGCAAATTATGTTAGTTAGTTTTTGTCTTGGTCTAGTGATTTTCCCCTTTTATTTTTGAATAGTAACCTTCCCTCTCGTTTCAGATACTCTGACCTCCCTTCCTTGTGTGTCTCCCACTCCTGTGATTGTCGACCCCGCCCCTGATTGTTTCCACCTGTTCTCCATTACCTGGTGTATTTATTGTCCTCGTCTCCCTTTGTCCTGTGCCAGTTCGTTTCGTTCCTTGTGACTACCACCAGCATTAGCAATCCAGGATTAACCCCAAGCAGAGCTTTGAGCCACGTCTTGTTTAAGTATTTTTGTTGTTCATGCTCCTAGTGTTTTTCCTCTTTAAGAGTGATTTTGTTTTTGTACCACTATCGTTGAGCTTTGGTTTGAATAAAACCTTTTTTTTGTTAAATTCTGTGAGTTGTGCATTTGAGTTCATACCCGTTTAATCAGTCGTAACAAGGATTTGCTTTTACATTTTTGCACAGTATCTACAGTATGATCTCTTTTTCTTCGACTGGTGTGAGGAAGAAAGAGCTATTGTTTTCATTCCAGAGGTCCGTATCTTCCCCTTTAGTTGTTTCTACGGTTTTAATTTTTTCTGCCAGATCTTGCCCCACATTTACAAAGAATTCATTAAAACCATTAACCACATCTTCTGTATTATTAATAACATTATTTTTTTGCACAACAAAACGTTTTGCTCCATTTCTAATGACACTATTTAATACTTTCCATAAACCTTTCATATTATTCTAATTATTCTCTAATATTTTATTATAGTATTCTTTTTTACATATCCTCAGAATATGGGTTAATTAATTCTTATATCTTTTATATTTATGTTCTGCTTCTGAAGTTCTATATTTTATGAATTGTCTATACAGTATAGTGTATTTTTCTTTTTGCAGGTGTTTTTTAGGCCATTAGTGATCCATGCACTGTGAGTTTGTTTGTGTTTCTCTCTGCATTGTTTCACTTACATTTTTTTAGAAATTCATCATAGGCCTTGTCAATATCGTCTCTCTCATATACTACCTTCCAATTCTGACTTAGTAAGTCATTCTTAAATGCAATTGTTATCTTCAGTTCTCAATGTTTTGTATTTGAAATGGCTGGCAACTTTAGTTTTCTTAGAACTGCAGTGATAGACAATAAAAACAGGTAAATTATCACTGATGTCACTATATAATAGTCCGCCTCCTGTATTGTTGTTGTTTTCCAGAATGTTTGTGAATATGTTGAGAAGTGATTCTACTACGTCTGTTAATTTTAGGATACAAACCCATACTGTTCAATGTATTGATGAAGTGTTCTGTCATCTTATGCTTATTTGGATTCAACAGGTCAATATTGTAATCCCCACAGATAAACATCATGTTTTGTAATGATTTAGTAAACATGTTTTCTACCCTATCTGTAAATGTGTCAATACAGGTTCCAGGAGCTCTGTAAATACAACTCAAAATAACATTTTTAGACTTTTCCATCCAAATTTCTACTGTAACACATTCAAACAAATCGTCAACAGCTGTTGTCATGCTCTCCACCACCTTATAGTTCATTCCTTTATCCACATAGATCGCCACACCCCCTCCACTCTTATTCCTTCTGTTTGTATAATTCAGTTCGTAGCCATCCGTCTCAAAGTCCACACCTTTCTCAGCACTGATCAGGTCTCTGATATTGCTATGACGTTGAATGGGTTCTTAAACTGACTTATTCTTTAATGTTGAGGAAGTTGGCATATAGGCTTCTGCTATTGAAGTGGATAATTGATATGTTCTCTTCTGATTGCCACGTTACATTGAATTGCCCTTCTGTGAAATAGTTGCAGCTGTTGTTGATATTGTTCAGTAAGTTGTTTTCCGGATCAATGTCATTTTCCATGTCCTGTGCTTTATGCTCTGTACATGCAAAAGTTTCTAGTCTTGATGGAGATATGTTTTTATTATCTGGAATTGTCATGGGAGTGTTTTATTTCCGTTACCTTGTCTGATTTGTTTCATTGGTATTTTTCCAGTTCCTCCAGGTCCCTGATGATTAACACTTTGACTTGTTCTGGTGATCCGTTAAGCTTGATGGAGATTTTTGCAGTTTGCAGTCCATGTTGATGTATCTTTTGCTGTTTTCTCAGGAATCTGGCCTTTCTGGCGATCTCAGCATTTCTTTTAGTGAGGTGTTCATTCATATATACATCCTTAAGCCGTCTTCCCTGTTTCAGAAGTTCAGTTTTCTGTTTTCTGTTGGCAAACCTTATTATTATTGCCGGTTTATCAGTTGTATTTCTCCGTGGTAGCAGGTGACAGGCCTCGATGTTGTCGCTGTCAATCTCTTTTCCCTTGGAGTTGAGGAAGGCCGTCACCTGTAGCTCCACAGATGTAGCATCCTCCTCGCTTGTGTCCGCTCCGGTCATCCTCGTCGCCACGGTCGTATGAGCGGGGTTTCGTCTCTAGTCCAGTGATAAAATAAAATCATATCATACATACTGTATATGTCAGGCCTTTGGAAACAAACTTATATGTGATGATATACGTGACAGCCATTCAGCAGAAATGAACTCTGAGCGTCTTTAAGGAAACATTTGTGTTGGATAAATAAAGCAAAGGAATGGGTGGAATGGGTGATTTTACATCATGCATAAAACCATTTCAAAAGTAATCAGAATCAGAATACCTGTATTAGTCTCACAGAGGGGAAACGTACGTAGTTACTGCAGAAAAAAGAGCCACAGACAGCTTAATGTTACATATGTATGTTACATGCATTAAAAAGTACTAAGTTATGATATAATAAAAAATATAATAAAAAATAAAAATTTAAATAATTTTCAAAATACACATCCTGTAACAGTTCTTAGGATTTAGCAGCAAGGTAGGCCTATATATAGCAAAGTTTTAACGGCATATATATATATATATGTGAAACCAACACGTTCTCACTCACAACCCCTCCCCGTCACTTTATTACATACAGGGTGCCCCTTGAGCGTCAGTTTTCAACGGGCAGGACATCCCATTGACTTGCATAGAGCTCCCTGAACATTGGTAATAGACGAGTTGGGATCGCGGCAAAATGTTCTCCGCAGATCCATTCTCACAGCGTTTATCAACCTTTTTCTGACTCAATATCAAGCCAAACTTACCCCTAATTTCCACCGGGTTCGTCTGCATTGCATTACGGCCGCGTTACGGCTGTGCCGCGGCGTTCACCATGATCGCGGCCACTCTAGTGAATGGGTGCTATTCCACCACACGCGGCGCGTTACGGCTCAGAAGCGTCCCAGAAGCGTCTCGGCGCAGGGCTCCTCTAAAATAAGGATGAATCCTATTTTTTACGCGACGCAGCCGTATACTTATACGTATATTTTTCATGCTTATGCAACGCTATAGATGCACATCCATGTTGGAATCTGCAGGAGAGTTAACGTTAGCTCTCAGTAGAAAGTGACGGAGGTGACTCAGTGCATTCAGACCAGGCCTGGAATTTCGTCATTTTAGGGGCAAGGCCACTTGGCCTTTTGAGTTGTCAATTTTTTAAGGGCACAAAGGCCAAAAGCCAGGGCACCAAGGCCATAAATTAAAACAATGATTTAACATACGATATGAAGTGACTACGATTGTATATGCATTTACAATACTTTTATATATATTTATTAAGCATTCAATGGAAACCAAATTGCAATTAAACAAATTCTTTATTAAAACTACAAAGGATTCTTATAGCACAGACATGTTTGGCTCACTGTGAGACTGTGGCAGTGGGCCTACGTCAAGGTGCGTCCTTATTCTGAGTCACTTGAAGATGGAGATGATGACGAGTCAGGGAGATTTGGACTTTTGGGGTTCCTTTGACCATAGAGATGAATATTGGGTCTCCTTTTGTTGATGCCAGCTGCCCACCATTTTGCCACAGCTTCATCACTTTGATATTCAGCAGGAGCACGACCCTGGGATTTGATGAGGAGTAGATCTTCAATTGTTGAAGTGTGCAGGCTTAAACGCCAATCGCCCTGCATTCTCTTCATTACTGAGAACTGCCGTTCAACTTGAGAGGTAGAGACAGGAAAAACTAGGACTATTTGTATTAGGTGCAGCAGATTGGGGTACATTCTTCCCTTCTCCAATAAGAATCTGGACCATAATGGGAGGAAAGTTTCCCTACTATGGTGACGCACAATGTCGTATGTAGACAGTTCAGGCATGCCACAAGACATGTGAATGGGTATTTTGATCGCGTTTTGAAAATTGGGCGATATAAACGAGCAGCAAACTTTGAACTTCCGTCTGCGATCGCCGGTGGTCAAATAAGTCTGCACAGAGGTCTTTGACAGCTAACAACACAGCGCTAACTGCCTAGCACTAGATAATAATAAAAAAAGAACACAACTGCAACATAACTTATCCAAGTAGTAACAAAAACACTTCAAAATATTATAATTATGCATTACCATACGAGCAAGAAATAGTAATGTTATCACTGGACAAATGAAAAACTTAACGGCAAACAGGATCATCACAAAACCTTACCTCACCTCAGCCTTTTTCTTCAGCGGAGAATCAGCTAGCTAGGTCCTAGACCGTCCTACGCACACGGACGCGTGAGGGGGTGGGCGGAGATAGGTCCTAGACTGATGTCAACTGTCATCATAGACCGTCCGAGCGGTGCATTCCAGGCTCAAATCAAGCGCACCGCTGATTTTTTTTTCCTCCTTCAAAATATGCTGGTGTTGAAGCCGTATCAGAAAAGAGGCAGACTGCTAAACCACAAAACGTAGTCAGAGAGGGCATCAAGGCCACTGTGGCCTTATGGCAGATATCATTTTTAAGGGCACAAGGCCAAAGTGGGAGGCCATGGCCCTCGTGGCCCTCGTGAAATTCCTGCCCTGATTCAGACGCAATTCAGTAAAAGTGTGTATTGGGCGAGGATGCCTTTATAACGTCAGCAAGATGTGTTCAATGTAGTACAGTAAAATGCAGTCTTTAGCGAGGAATATCAATAAATACAGTTTTAATAAGGAGATGACAACATAAAGTAGATATTAGACAGTATGCAAACGAGATAAAGGAGTGTATATTGAGGTAATTAGGATCTGCTGTGTAGAGAATCATGGAATTGTACTGGTATTTAACAATACCATCCTTATTAATAAATGCCATCCTTATAAATGTATATAAAGACAATACCGTTTTAAATGATACTTGTGTTTTAATGTTTTATACCATTAATTGAATCAAAGGTGTTTTAATGAATTCTACTGAAATGATTGTTACATTTTCATCATGTAAATATTTTGTTCTTTTATTTGCCTCACCAGAAAACAGTCCCACCTCCTCTTGAAAACATTTTGCCTCCTGCTATCGACTTCAGGTTCACATCAGGTAAGCCCTTGAGTGTGTCAGACTAGTTATTGTTTCAGAGGTTAATTCAAGACGTGTTATGTTTACATACTGATCAGGTAAACGTACCCATTTCTATTGTTTGAATCACAGATGGGATGGAGATGTAAACTATGCAGCACTAGTGTCACGACTTAAAGTGATATTTTAAAACATTATCGACTCCACCGTGGAACCTTTGGACAGAAACGTGCCTTGCCATTCATGTAGACTGGCCTGTGCTCTCACTTATCAAGGTAAAAGTTGAAATAATCGTCTGTTCTTTTTATTCTAGGACCCATGTGCCACTTTATATACATCTCTGAGCATGAGGTGGGGTTAAAAAGAAGTAGTTGGACATTTTATGAACTATCTCAATATCATGACTATTTGGTTCATTTTCTTGCAAACCAGCCTTTTTTTGATGGCTTAAACCCCTTGTAATGCATGTGAATAGCACCTATTTTACCGTCTGTTAACAGCTAATGTAAACGGTCTCGTTATGTTTTCAAGACGGATTTGATTTTTGTTTTGAGGAAAACACATGTTGTGTCCTGATTTGTACTCAATTTAGTGTTTTGTTTGTATTTACAGGGAACAGCAGAGGTCGAAGTGCAACAATCTCGTGATGCACAGCATGAAGTTATATGATGCCCAAGAGCCAGATGCAGTTATACCCATCAAGTAATAACCATGTGTCTCCATGTATGTTAATGTGTTGTGCTTTAAAACAAACTTGTTACTCTTTTACAGGGCCATATTCACCATATACATTGGGGGGGACACATCCCCCCCAATATTTAGATACACTCAAAAGTTTAAATTTTTTAATTTTTGATTTTTTAATTAAAATAAAATTGCTTTTCTATGACTTCTTTATTTTCTTTAATTGTATACTTGAAAATCTATATTTTCTGTTATTGTGAACTTCACCAAAATGATATTTCTTTTCATATGTAAATTGGTTCCTTATGTTGTACCCGGGGGTGTATTTCGCTGTTGTACGTCTGAGTCCACCTTCAGTTAGCTTGATGCTCCAAGCAGGTCAGTCGTGTTTTAATTTGCCCTCCATCAGTTCTGCTATCTTTTCTAGTTAGCCCTAAAGTAATCTATATTATTTTATTTCGTAATGGTAATCTTAATGAACCCTCCGGTTTAGCTTCTTTGTGTAAGTAACTTGTAGTTCTGATGTTAAAACCGAACTTTTCAGGAATAGTAGCTAACTAGCTGTGGGCTAGCTGGTTTCAGTTGTTAGCCAGGGTTTGGCAGGCTAGTGTCAGCTATGTAGAAAATGACGGTGTCGTTTTGGATGTAATCCAATAGATATTTATTCATGTGGATTATTTCTATTTTATTTTGTAATTTGTAGGGTGTGGAAAGATTTAAAACGTTGATGTGTGACATCTATGGAATACCAAAGGTGCCAGAATTAATTAAATAATAAATACTCTACAAATATTATGAAATAGTATTTCATAATCGTCAGAAGCATTTAAAAGATACTCACACGCAGGAGGTTTGCAGTGTGCATCATAGCTTGTGCTGGGTTTAGAACGCTCAGAATTGCTAATAAACATGTTTAATTATCTTATATCCAGCGCTGCTGGCCCGTATTCATCGCATCAGCAACTGCAGATCGCAGAGGTCAAGCTGTAAGCATGAGCAAGAGGAAGGGTGGCAGTGACATTAGACAGTTTTTTGGGCAGCCTCAGAAAAGAAAAAAAGTAAGTTAAGAGCAGTGAGAAAGTGAGTATTGTTACCAGTCAGATAGCTTGTTTACTGATAATATTTCTTCCATGTTCACTCTGGTGTGTTCAGAGTAAAGAGAGAGAGGGAGAGAGAGAATGTGAGCATGGCGACCAGACAGGCAGAGTGTGCGCTGGTGACATGGAGGTAAGTCAGAAAGGAGCTATATTGATGGTTAAGACAGAATAATGAGAACATAGCAGTCTAATGTTAATGTACAGACTCCTGTGTCCCCCCATGTATAATGTGTATCAACAGTCTTTCTAGTCAATAGTTTACTGATATTTCTTCCATGTTCACTCTGGTGTGTTCAGAGTAAAGAGAGAGAGGGAGAGAGAGAATGTGAGCATGGCGACCATACAGGGAGAGTGTGCGCTGGTGACATGGAGGTAAGCCAGAAAGGAGCTATATTGATGGTTAAGACAGATTAATGTCAACATACAGATGTAGCACTGAATTTCGGACTCCAGCTTACAGCTTCCTGCCTACTACCTGCCAAAGACCAGTATAGAGGAATGTTAAGCCCTCCCACTATTTTCCAAGAGGGCGTTGCCAGATTTTCAATTTCAGGTTTTAACCAGGAGATGGCGCTTCATTCACAAATACAGAAAGACAAGTTTCATGGACTTTCAGTTGTGTTTTGAAGAGCATTTGAACACATCAATATTTTAGATCAACTAAAGTATATCTAATCTTGTAATTCAATAATACATAGTCTTTATATATTAAATAATCATAATGTAAATGTTTACATTACACTTCTTTATTTGTTATGCTCATACTTTAACCTTTACAATCGTTTGCTTTAATATGCAGTATATTTTTGTGTTTGCTTCCTCCTGCTCCCTTTCGGACACATACTGTATGATTTATTATTAATATGAAGATATTATTAAGATAAGATAAGATGTTACTTTATTGATTGAACATTTTAGTTTAGAATGTGCTGTCCCATGGTAATTCAGAAGGCTCACAGGTCACATTCCGACCATTATTTAAAACAATAGGTGCTTTCACACCGTCTACAGTTTGATTTGTATAGAGGGAGCTCTGTCAGTTTTCGAATTACCCATTTGCTTTCGGGGAGCCCTATTTTTCAGAGCACATCCTGCTACTAAATATGTCACACGCGCGCTCTGTTGACTGGCGCAGCAGCGCGGATGCGATCAATTGCTATAAAAACACTCTTCTACTAATACAGACGGTGTCACTATGCCGGCGGATGTGGCCGTTGTTGAAGCCTCTTCAGGCTCCGCATCGGCAGGCCTCTCCCTCGGTGTGGAGCTGTCAAACTCGACCCTAACGCCGCTTACAGCCGGCCAACTAAAAGTTGTTTTCCGTTCACGTTGTCATTTTTAGACTCCTTCGCTTCTTTGCTTGTGAATCCAAAAGCTGTGACGCTTGGCTGTTTTCGTTTTGCCATATTTTGTTATTACACAGCCAGAGTTAAAAAAATATCAATATGAACATTTCAAATACCGCGCCGGCATCACCGCCATAACCATAGCAACGTAAGTAAGAATGCAGCGCCGCCACGTACAGATGGGAACACCCAGACATATTCACAAATATAAAACAAATATTCAGAAACTGTAATGAACAATGACTATTATTTATTTCAAGAACTGTTATTTACAGAAACTCTAGTGAATGGGTGCTATTCCACCACACGCGGCGCGTTACGGCTCAGAAGCGTCCCAGAAGCGTCTCGGCGCAGGGCTCCTCTAAAATAAGGATGAATCCTATTTTTTACGCGACGCAGCCGTATACTTATACGTATATTTTTCATGCTTATGCAACGCTATAGATGCACATCCATGTTGGAATCTGCAGGAGAGTTAACGTTAGCTCTCAGTAGAAAGTGACGGAGGTGACTCAGTGCATTCAGACCAGGCCTGGAATTTCGTCATTTTAGGGGCAAGGCCACTTGGCCTTTTGAGTTGTCAATTTTTTAAGGGCACAAAGGCCAAAAGCCAGGGCACCAAGGCCATAAATTAAAACAATGATTTAACATACGATATGAAGTGACTACGATTGTATATGCATTTACAATACTTTTATATATATTTATTAAGCATTCAATGGAAACCAAATTGCAATTAAACAAATTCTTTATTAAAACTACAAAGGATTCTTATAGCACAGACATGTTTGGCTCACTGTGAGACTGTGGCAGTGGGCCTACGTCAAGGTGCGTCCTTATTCTGAGTCACTTGAAGATGGAGATGATGACGAGTCAGGGAGATTTGGACTTTTGGGGTTCCTTTGACCATAGAGATGAATATTGGGTCTCCTTTTGTTGATGCCAGCTGCCCACCATTTTGCCACAGCTTCATCACTTTGATATTCAGCAGGAGCACGACCCTGGGATTTGATGAGGAGTAGATCTTCAATTGTTGAAGTGTGCAGGCTTAAACGCCAATCGCCCTGCATTCTCTTCATTACTGAGAACTGCCGTTCAACTTGAGAGGTAGAGACAGGAAAAACTAGGACTATTTGTATTAGGTGCAGCAGATTGGGGTACATTCTTCCCTTCTCCAATAAGAATCTGGACCATAATGGGAGGAAAGTTTCCCTACTATGGTGACGCACAATGTCGTATGTAGACAGTTCAGGCATGCCACAAGACATGTGAATGGGTATTTTGATCGCGTTTTGAAAATTGGGCGATATAAACGAGCAGCAAACTTTGAACTTCCGTCTGCGATCGCCGGTGGTCAAATAAGTCTGCACAGAGGTCTTTGACAGCTAACAACACAGCGCTAACTGCCTAGCACTAGATAATAATAAAAAAAGAACACAACTGCAACATAACTTATCCAAGTAGTAACAAAAACACTTCAAAATATTATAATTATGCATTACCATACGAGCAAGAAATAGTAATGTTATCACTGGACAAATGAAAAACTTAACGGCAAACAGGATCATCACAAAACCTTACCTCACCTCAGCCTTTTTCTTCAGCGGAGAATCAGCTAGCTAGGTCCTAGACCGTCCTACGCACACGGACGCGTGAGGGGGTGGGCGGAGATAGGTCCTAGACTGATGTCAACTGTCATCATAGACCGTCCGAGCGGTGCATTCCAGGCTCAAATCAAGCGCACCGCTGATTTTTTTTTCCTCCTTCAAAATATGCTGGTGTTGAAGCCGTATCAGAAAAGAGGCAGACTGCTAAACCACAAAACGTAGTCAGAGAGGGCATCAAGGCCACTGTGGCCTTATGGCAGATATCATTTTTAAGGGCACAAGGCCAAAGTGGGAGGCCATGGCCCTCGTGGCCCTCGTGAAATTCCTGCCCTGATTCAGACGCAATTCAGTAAAAGTGTGTATTGGGCGAGGATGCCTTTATAACGTCAGCAAGATGTGTTCAATGTAGTACAGTAAAATGCAGTCTTTAGCGAGGAATATCAATAAATACAGTTTTAATAAGGAGATGACAACATAAAGTAGATATTAGACAGTATGCAAACGAGATAAAGGAGTGTATATTGAGGTAATTAGGATCTGCTGTGTAGAGAATCATGGAATTGTACTGGTATTTAACAATACCATCCTTATTAATAAATGCCATCCTTATAAATGTATATAAAGACAATACCGTTTTAAATGATACTTGTGTTTTAATGTTTTATACCATTAATTGAATCAAAGGTGTTTTAATGAATTCTACTGAAATGATTGTTACATTTTCATCATGTAAATATTTTGTTCTTTTATTTGCCTCACCAGAAAACAGTCCCACCTCCTCTTGAAAACATTTTGCCTCCTGCTATCGACTTCAGGTTCACATCAGGTAAGCCCTTGAGTGTGTCAGACTAGTTATTGTTTCAGAGGTTAATTCAAGACGTGTTATGTTTACATACTGATCAGGTAAACGTACCCATTTCTATTGTTTGAATCACAGATGGGATGGAGATGTAAACTATGCAGCACTAGTGTCACGACTTAAAGTGATATTTTAAAACATTATCGACTCCACCGTGGAACCTTTGGACAGAAACGTGCCTTGCCATTCATGTAGACTGGCCTGTGCTCTCACTTATCAAGGTAAAAGTTGAAATAATCGTCTGTTCTTTTTATTCTAGGACCCATGTGCCACTTTATATACATCTCTGAGCATGAGGTGGGGTTAAAAAGAAGTAGTTGGACATTTTATGAACTATCTCAATATCATGACTATTTGGTTCATTTTCTTGCAAACCAGCCTTTTTTTGATGGCTTAAACCCCTTGTAATGCATGTGAATAGCACCTATTTTACCGTCTGTTAACAGCTAATGTAAACGGTCTCGTTATGTTTTCAAGACGGATTTGATTTTTGTTTTGAGGAAAACACATGTTGTGTCCTGATTTGTACTCAATTTAGTGTTTTGTTTGTATTTACAGGGAACAGCAGAGGTCGAAGTGCAACAATCTCGTGATGCACAGCATGAAGTTATATGATGCCCAAGAGCCAGATGCAGTTATACCCATCAAGTAATAACCATGTGTCTCCATGTATGTTAATGTGTTGTGCTTTAAAACAAACTTGTTACTCTTTTACAGGGCCATATTCACCATATACATTGGGGGGGACACATCCCCCCCAATATTTAGATACACTCAAAAGTTTAAATTTTTTAATTTTTGATTTTTTAATTAAAATAAAATTGCTTTTCTATGACTTCTTTATTTTCTTTAATTGTATACTTGAAAATCTATATTTTCTGTTATTGTGAACTTCACCAAAATGATATTTCTTTTCATATGTAAATTGGTTCCTTATGTTGTACCCGGGGGTGTATTTCGCTGTTGTACGTCTGAGTCCACCTTCAGTTAGCTTGATGCTCCAAGCAGGTCAGTCGTGTTTTAATTTGCCCTCCATCAGTTCTGCTATCTTTTCTAGTTAGCCCTAAAGTAATCTATATTATTTTATTTCGTAATGGTAATCTTAATGAACCCTCCGGTTTAGCTTCTTTGTGTAAGTAACTTGTAGTTCTGATGTTAAAACCGAACTTTTCAGGAATAGTAGCTAACTAGCTGTGGGCTAGCTGGTTTCAGTTGTTAGCCAGGGTTTGGCAGGCTAGTGTCAGCTATGTAGAAAATGACGGTGTCGTTTTGGATGTAATCCAATAGATATTTATTCATGTGGATTATTTCTATTTTATTTTGTAATTTGTAGGGTGTGGAAAGATTTAAAACGTTGATGTGTGACATCTATGGAATACCAAAGGTGCCAGAATTAATTAAATAATAAATACTCTACAAATATTATGAAATAGTATTTCATAATCGTCAGAAGCATTTAAAAGATACTCACACGCAGGAGGTTTGCAGTGTGCATCATAGCTTGTGCTGGGTTTAGAACGCTCAGAATTGCTAATAAACATGTTTAATTATCTTATATCCAGCGCTGCTGGCCCGTATTCATCGCATCAGCAACTGCAGATCGCAGAGGTCAAGCTGTAAGCATGAGCAAGAGGAAGGGTGGCAGTGACATTAGACAGTTTTTTGGGCAGCCTCAGAAAAGAAAAAAAGTAAGTTAAGAGCAGTGAGAAAGTGAGTATTGTTACCAGTCAGATAGCTTGTTTACTGATAATATTTCTTCCATGTTCACTCTGGTGTGTTCAGAGTAAAGAGAGAGAGGGAGAGAGAGAATGTGAGCATGGCGACCAGACAGGCAGAGTGTGCGCTGGTGACATGGAGGTAAGTCAGAAAGGAGCTATATTGATGGTTAAGACAGAATAATGAGAACATAGCAGTCTAATGTTAATGTACAGACTCCTGTGTCCCCCCATGTATAATGTGTATCAACAGTCTTTCTAGTCAATAGTTTACTGATATTTCTTCCATGTTCACTCTGGTGTGTTCAGAGTAAAGAGAGAGAGGGAGAGAGAGAATGTGAGCATGGCGACCATACAGGGAGAGTGTGCGCTGGTGACATGGAGGTAAGCCAGAAAGGAGCTATATTGATGGTTAAGACAGATTAATGTCAACATACAGATGTAGCACTGAATTTCGGACTCCAGCTTACAGCTTCCTGCCTACTACCTGCCAAAGACCAGTATAGAGGAATGTTAAGCCCTCCCACTATTTTCCAAGAGGGCGTTGCCAGATTTTCAATTTCAGGTTTTAACCAGGAGATGGCGCTTCATTCACAAATACAGAAAGACAAGTTTCATGGACTTTCAGTTGTGTTTTGAAGAGCATTTGAACACATCAATATTTTAGATCAACTAAAGTATATCTAATCTTGTAATTCAATAATACATAGTCTTTATATATTAAATAATCATAATGTAAATGTTTACATTACACTTCTTTATTTGTTATGCTCATACTTTAACCTTTACAATCGTTTGCTTTAATATGCAGTATATTTTTGTGTTTGCTTCCTCCTGCTCCCTTTCGGACACATACTGTATGATTTATTATTAATATGAAGATATTATTAAGATAAGATAAGATGTTACTTTATTGATTGAACATTTTAGTTTAGAATGTGCTGTCCCATGGTAATTCAGAAGGCTCACAGGTCACATTCCGACCATTATTTAAAACAATAGGTGCTTTCACACCGTCTACAGTTTGATTTGTATAGAGGGAGCTCTGTCAGTTTTCGAATTACCCATTTGCTTTCGGGGAGCCCTATTTTTCAGAGCACATCCTGCTACTAAATATGTCACACGCGCGCTCTGTTGACTGGCGCAGCAGCGCGGATGCGATCAATTGCTATAAAAACACTCTTCTACTAATACAGACGGTGTCACTATGCCGGCGGATGTGGCCGTTGTTGAAGCCTCTTCAGGCTCCGCATCGGCAGGCCTCTCCCTCGGTGTGGAGCTGTCAAACTCGACCCTAACGCCGCTTACAGCCGGCCAACTAAAAGTTGTTTTCCGTTCACGTTGTCATTTTTAGACTCCTTCGCTTCTTTGCTTGTGAATCCAAAAGCTGTGACGCTTGGCTGTTTTCGTTTTGCCATATTTTGTTATTACACAGCCAGAGTTAAAAAAATATCAATATGAACATTTCAAATACCGCGCCGGCATCACCGCCATAACCATAGCAACGTAAGTAAGAATGCAGCGCCGCCACGTACAGATGGGAACACCCAGACATATTCACAAATATAAAACAAATATTCAGAAACTGTAATGAACAATGACTATTATTTATTTCAAGAACTGTTATTTACAGAAACTCAACATTTCTAATCTGTTTGACACAAATATGCACGATTGTTTTGGGCTCCCCCTATTTATCTCAAAGTCAGCCTTCAGGGGAGCCCCCTCCCTCTTCGGGGGAGCCAAGCTCCTCCTATCTCCCCCCCATTTCGAACAGTGTCTGTGGCTGAATGGCCAGCGATTAGGTGCGGCGTATTTATCATAGGTGATCAGAGCTAACTGCCTGCCGTCAGATTTCATTTAAAAAACAGATCTGATTTTAAGACTATTTCTGCGCTCATAAAGAATGATAAGAATAAGAATAATGCGTATTGAACTGGTTTCATTAATTAGTGAGTTTATTTAACACTAGAACCGCCAATCGGGTCAATTTGTGTGATGTGTGTTGTGTGTGTGCAATGTAACTTTTTTTCAATAAAATATTAAAGTCTCCCAGTCCGTGACTTTTCCTGAAAGTGTGTTATGTAGCACCCTATGTTGTTAAAAATTGCATTCTAATAGCGGGATTTGACGGGTTTAGGTAGGCCTATAAAAAAAACTCTGGCGGTTCTAGTGTTAAGGTAATTAGGTACAGTAGAAGCCCTTTTTTTTATCAGTAACGAATTTAGCAGTTGAACATAAAAGTCAACTAACTGAGGGTCACTTGCAATTACAGTGTTGTGTCTAATTGTAAGCTTGTCACTCAGAGTAACCTACCGTTAATTTAGCTGCTGGAGAAGAAAGATCAAGGGGGGAGGGGGGGAGAGAGCTGTGGTTGATGGGCCATTAGTTGTGTAAATACACAGCTGAGAGCTGCCGTTTCATTCAGACTGTTTAAAAAACTGTAACAACGGACTATTTTTCTTAGCGGATGCATGTCAATTTAAATCAATACATACAACTATTTTTTAAATCAATACATACAACTATTTTTTAAATCAATAAAAACATTTTCTAAATCCATAAAAGCATTTAAATTAATATTGGGAGTCATGTCGTTACTTTGTTGAGAATGTGGCCGTGTAATAAGCGGGATAATTTGCAGCGACTTGTTCCTTATGGGGAAAATAACACCCGTCATGTGTGTGTAGAGGTGTGTGTGGTTAAAACACTTTCATGAAGTGAAGGAATTTCCTTCTATAAAACAGCTGTGGGCAGCAGTGAGTGTCACGGACATGAATTCATAGATCAAGGCAGACTGGTGCACACACTCTCCTGTCCTGCCAGGCGACACGCCCGTTCTAAGCCGTGTCCCTCACTCCTCACATCCCAAGCATCCCCGAAAAGTGTATTATGTTGTTACATCTCAGATGTTATGTTTCAGTTGTGCTCTGTCTATGTTCAGTGATGCAAACTTGTCCCCTTTCGGCGAAATTTGCCGTTTTGAATCCAAAATAAGTCGTTTGTCTGATTCATGTAGATATGCAATACAAATATTTTTGGGGTATGGGAGGGGCTGGGACCCGGAGTAATCTGCGGCCGTGAGCTATTATGTGCCATCATGACACGCATGGTGTTCTTTTTTTATATATTATAATGAAGTACGAGCTGTGTGCTCGAGTCTTCCTGCCTGTCGGCTCTGCTCATGGATGTATAATAAGGCTCTGCTGCTCCGAGATGATGGTCTAGCTTCAGCAGCTACATTACCTACGGGTGCTTTCGTTAATATTAACTGTGCGTCCGGAGTCACTGTGGCACAGACTGGACCGCTGGTGAACAGCTGTTAGAACGGGCCGTTCATGTGTTCAGAGCAGAGCTCCCTGTCGGAGCGGCAGAGCGTGATGTGAACTGAAAAGTTTTTCTGTGGCAATATTATTTAAGGAATCGTTGAGCTAGCTAGCTAGCATACATTGTCACTATCTGCTAACGTTAGCTTTAGCCTTCTATTTCTAATAGTTTTTTTCATAGGCTATAAACAGAGGTGGTATAAGTATATATTGTACTTGAGTAAAAGTAGAAGTACTCAGATCTTGTACTTGAGTAAAAGTAGAAGTACTCAGGTCTTGTACTTGAGTAAAAGTAGAAGTACTCAGATCTTGTACTTGAGTAAAAGTAGAATCACACAGATCTTGTACTAGAGTAAAAGTAGAAGTACTCAAATCTTGTACTTGAGTAAAAGTAGAAGCACACAGATCTTGTACTAGAGTAAAAGTAGAAGTACTCAAATCTTGTACTTGAGTAAAAGTAGAAGCACTCAGGTGTACTTGAGTAAAAGTAGAAGCACACAGATCTTGTACTAGAGTAAAAGTAGAAGTACTCAGGTCTTGTACTTGAGTAAAAGTAGAAGTAATCAGATCTTGTACTTGAGGAAAAGTAATAGTCCCAGAGTGTAGGAATACTCTGTTACAGTAAAAGTCCTGCATTCAAAATGTTCCTCAAGTAAAAGTAGAAAAGTATTATCATCAAAATATAGTGAAAGTAGCGACAGTAAAAGTAGTCATTGTGCCGATTGGTCCATTTCAGAATAATAGATATGATATGTTTTATAATGATTGATCATGAAAGTGTTCTCAAAGCTGGTAAAGGTGCAGCTAGTTTGAATGACTTTGTATACTGCAGGGTAGCTTGTGGATTTACTCCAGGTGGAACTAAAGTCTGATTTAACACTTGATTATATTTCACTTAATTAATCCAGATCTGTGAAGTAACTAAAGGTATTAAATACATGTAGTGGAGTCAAAGTACACCATGTACCTCTGAACTGTAGTGGAGTAGAAGAACAAAGTAGCAAAACATTGAAATACGTAAATAAAGTACAAGTATCTCAAAATTGTGCCCAAGTATAGTACTTGTTGAGTTTATGAACTTAATAACTTTAAACCGTGTGGCTATAAAGATAAAAAGACTTAAGCCTTGCACAGAGGCACGAAAATACATTTTCAAAATGCTCAACAGTGCTGCCAAAATTATAAACTGACTGCTCCACAATTTGAAATAAATGCTTTTATATATTTCTATTAGATGTGACTCTTTGGCGTTTCTGTTGTTATTAACACTGCTGCTTTAGTTGTTCTGACTGCTAAAATCCTCTGTCATTCCGTGGGGTGGGGGAGCCGGGGGCTCGGATCCTTGTCACCTTTTTCATACCTGATGAGTTTGCATCCCTGTATGTTAAAAAGCCTCAGTCACCTTAATTCATGTAATAAAAACATCTCAGGTCAGTAACACTCAAAGCTAAATGTGCAATACCATGTTCAGCTATGTTACTATTTATAATGTTATTGTTGTTACATCAGAAGATGTACATAATGAAACGATTTCTTAACTTACAGTAGGCTATTTTTTACAATGTGTGTTGGAAAGATTGATTAAATTACAATGAATATTGTCATTGTTGAAGGCTTTTAGAGAAGGGTGAACTATAAGCCTGAATTACATAACATTTTATACCTAAAAACATAAAAGCCACAATAAATAAATCACAATTATTCTAGTTATTTTTACCTCCCGTATTGCTTTCAACCCACCAGCTTTTATGGTGTTGTTACGTCACTAACTGTAAGCTTGTCACATACAGTCTATGGTCACTCAGAGTAACCTACTGTTAATTTAGCTGCTGGAGAAGAAAGATCAGGGGGGGAGGGGGGGAGAGAGCTGTGGTTGATGGGCCATTTGTTGTGTAAATACACAGCTGAGAGCTGCCGTTTCATTCAGACTGTTTAAAAAACTGTAACAACGGACTATTTTTCTTAGCGGATGCATGTCAATTTAAATCAATACATACAACTATTTTTTAAATCAATAAAAACATTTTCTAAATCCATAAAAGCATTTCAATTAATATTGGGAGTCATGTCGTTACTTTGTTGAGAATGTGGCCATGTAATAAGCGGGATAATTTGCAGCGACTTGTTCCTTATGGGGAAAATAACACCCTTCATCCAGATGAGGATTCCTCCGCTACACTTTGGGATCCTGATCGACCGACGAAGCTCCATTAAAATATACATATTTTTGGTGAATTACTGAGTTTAGGCACGTTAATAACGTTTTAATGAAGTTGAATACAGTATATTCATATGTGTCAGTGATTTCATGTCAATTCGGCGAACATAAACATAAATGATCGTGGTGAAGATGATGATTAAATTAGGATTAAAAATCGAGAGCCGGGCTGCATTTCCTCCCGTTCGATTTTTTCGAATAACAAAATTATTTTGTTAAATAAAAACATGGTGATGTTTTGTAAATGATTACATGTCTCTTATTTAGCACAGTAGTATGATATCCGTGACATATGGATCTTAACAAAGTTCCGCTGTACATCCAGCATACTGTATCTGACTTTATTTCACATGAGCTCCAGTGTGGAACCCCACTTTACCCCCTGGTGGATCAATGATCCATTGCAGCTGGCTTCATTATAATTACATTTATCTATCACGGGGGCGGTCTCAAGTCAAGCTGGAGGTTTTCCCTTGAGCGAGGGCAGATCACTTACTGTACCACTCTAATTGTTAAAGGGGACCTATCATGCAAAATTCACCTTTGTACGCCTTTTAAACATGAATATGTGTCCCCGGTGCGTCAGGGAACTCACCAAGAGTCAGAAAACACAACCCTCTCTATTTTTCTCTGTGCCCAAATCTTTAAAAAAGGAGCTGCAACGGATCTGAAAAAAACGGATCCAGATTGAGCACCGTCAGGATGGTGGCGCTAAGGCTATTGGGCCAACTCCACCAATCAGGAGGAGACAGCCACTTGCTTTGCCGTTCTAAAGCGCTGGAGAAGCTGTAGAAGCTGTAGTAAATGTAAAAGGCCAAACTATGGTGCTGTTCTCATTGAATCCAAAATGTCAGGCTCAGTGTTGATTTGAGCGAAATGAGGAATGGCTAAAATGCATGATCTGTTTTTTTTGTTTTGTTTTTTAAAGTATAAATATGCCTTATATAGGTATGGTCCTACACTATATTATTAAAATATAGCATGATAGGTCCACTTTAATGTACAGACTCCTGTGTCCCCTCATATGTATAATGTGTATCAACAGTCTTTCTAGTCAATAGTTTACTGATATTTCTTCCATGTTCACTCTGGTGTGTTCAGAGTAAAGAGAGAGACGGAGAGAGAGAATGTGAGCATGTCGACCAGACAGGGAGAGTGTGCGCTGGTGACATGGAAGTAAGTCAGAAAGGAACTATAAGACAGAATAATGACAACATAGCAGTCTAATGTTAATGTTAATTTAAGATGAGATCTTCCTCATATGTATTTCAGATAATACCATCAAGCAGGGAGAGTGAGTTTGACAATGAGAGAGAGAGCAGCCAGGCAGGCGAAAATGAAGGTACAGGAAAGGAAGGGGAGGAGCTTGGACTTTGCCCAAATCATCCAAATGTGAAAGTCATACCCAGTCAAACCCTATCCAATAGAATACTCTACTTTCAGGAGAAGTGGTTTGAAGATCATACATGGCTCCATTACAGCCCCTGTGTAAAAGGGGTCCTCTGTTTCTATTGTCCTAAATACTTTGCAGCACAATAGTCTAAGCTTGCGTCAAAAGCAGATTCAGCGTTTGTGAAGACTGGTTATAACAATTGGAAGAAGGCACTGGAGAAATGTAGTGTGCATAAACACAGCCAGTGTCACAAATTAGCTGTGATGACTAGGATTCAGGAGCCAGAGCCTGCTAATGTGCAACTTTCACGTGTGCTTGAAAGACGGCAGCAACAAGCAAGAAGAAATCTGATGAAGATTGTTGAGGGTGTGAGGTACTTGGCGCGGCAAGGTCTGGCTTTTCGAGGCGATCAGAAGGAGAGTGGGAATTTAAGCCAGCTTCTAAAGTACAAGGCAACGGGCAATGCAGAACAATTGACTATATCTTCGCTTCTAAAAATGGTTAAATGAATAATCTTTTTTCTCAAAGCAATGATAAACCTGTGAGTTGGATGTAGAAAAAGTCAGAATCAATATAAATGTTTTTAAAGTAAATTCAGTTTGAACATAGTAAAAAAATGTAAATGATAGTGTCCGTGCAAAAAATAAACCATTACTTATTGTGAAAACCACCCTTGAATGATGGGATAGTAGACTAAAAGCTTTAGGAATCCAAACTATAACATATAATAAGTACCCTGTATCAAGATTGATGCAAAACAAGTATTTCCAAGGCACACCTTTATATGATCATTATAGTTATACAAAATAAGAGAATAATAGAATAACAGGTATGAAATCATTCCAACTCCTACTACAGTTTAAAAAGGGAGTGATTTGTAAAATATACATAAAGAAAAAGTAAATCTGTTCAGTTCTGTTTCACATGGGTGTTGTTGAGATGTATCCATAGATTTAGTCCCTAATGTTGCTCTCAAAGTGCACCAGATTGATGCTTTTAACTTCAACATTTAAAAAAAAATCTTCCCGGGGGAGCATGCCCCCGGACCCCCCTAGAGGAGGTTAGGTCCCCCACCCGCCCACACCCAACGTCAAATTGTCCCACCGACATTAAGGATGCTTCTCAGTTTCGTGACTATTGTTGTGTTTTGCCCCCACGGGCAGGGGCATGGGGTTAAACAGGTTTTAAAGTATCCAATGTGTTAGTGATTTTTTATGTATTTTCCTTTAGAGTGGCAGGAAATTAGTATTCAAATTTTTATTGAATTTTTGGTCCCCCCTCAATGTTGACCCCATGAATACGGCCCTGCAGTAAAGACACTAGCTCTAGTATATTTTCTCTGTATAGAGAAGTTTTAAAAATGTCAACTGTTGTCTTTTCTAAACAAATACTTTTAGGGCATTTTTGTCTTACAACTATTTAGCAATAAAGAAACACTTTTAAAAAAACAATTCATAATTTGTTTAACGGTGGTGGTAGATCAACCCACAACAGTCAAATATATATTTTAAACAATATATGTTATGATTGTCCTTTTTGCAGTTTTATATAAACAGTTGACATTATTGTGGAAATACAATTTATGTGAATAAAAGCAAACTGAATGTGATTTTATAAATTACAGATCAAATTGTGCAAAAGTATTATTGCTCTTTCAGAATGCAGCCATAACATCGTGGGAGGAGAGCAGTACTACCCAGTGACGGTAGTAAAGACCAGAAGGCAAAAGGTTTGTTCGTCATAAATACAGATCACTGTGTCAGGTCATATAATGTACATCTAAAGCATGCTACAGATGCATTTTTTGGATTTGAATGACACATAACTTACATATTTTTGCTTGAAATGGTAAAAATATTTTCGATAATTTTTTAGGGGAAGCAAATGCAATTGGTGGAGTGGGAACCTTGTTCCACGTGGTATGTAGCATTTTATCATTACGGTATTTTAAATTTCACTGCAAATGTACCAATAACTAATTAGTCTAAGCATTTGATTACCATTTTTATCTGACAGAGGTGTAACATATATTGCCATATTTTGAATTATTTTCATGGCTGATGTCAAAATATCTTTACAATTTATTACAGTGGGAAGAAGTGGCCCCGACAGTGGGTGGAGAAGGACAACACCACAACAGAGGAACAGCAGGACTGAATATTCCCACCCGTTGTGCTGCTATTTGATCTGTTATGATTGTTTTTTTTGGTTATAGTTATTGTTGTTATTGTTGTTGTTATTGTATATACCTGCTGAATGTTCATGTTCATTTGTAATAAAAAATAATGTTATTCAACTTAAAAACCTCAAAGCCTTTTGTTTTTATTGTAGAATAGTTTTTTCCTTTGTATATTTGTATAATTTCTTCTTCAAATAAAAATGAAATAATAATTTTAAACCACTTGATGGACATCAACAATATACATAAATAAACAACTTCAAATGGGTAAATAGTATTTTTTTTTATTAAAAGAACATCATCAAACAGTTGCAGAAAAAAAAGAAGCAAAGACCATGTTTAAACTGCATGGGATGGGCTAATGGTTTCACTTGCCCTTAGAAATGAATGGGAGAAAATGTACTTATACCACATTTTCCGATGCGTTTTTTATGGAAATACTACTTCCTGCGTTTTGACCCAACATCAGTCCAAATAGATGAGTCCAAAGACGTATGCATACCACATTTGTAGAGGCTAATTCGTAAAACTGCTACGTTCGAGCTGTGTGCTAACAGAACTCGATAGCAGCGTCCATGGCAACCACCTTAGCAACCATGAAAAGATTGCATGTGTAAAATTACCTGAAGTAATCTTCGTAATAACTAGCAAACTAAAGATCATGCACATCTACTGCACAACGAATCGAAAGTACAACTCGTATTTCTCGCTAAAAATGACATCAAAATGCATTTTAATGGCCAAACAAACCTCAAAATAGGCCTTTTCCACTGACAATGAAACAAATTTCCGCCATCTTTTTTGTTACGTCAGAGCTGTGTGCCAACAGCACTCGATAGCAGCGTCCATGGCAACCACCTTAGCAACCATGAAACCATGTGTACCATTTCCTGAAGTAATCTTCGTAATAACTAGCAAACCAAAGAGCATGTACATCCACTGCACAAATAATCTGAAATAACAACTCATATTTCTCGCATCAAATGACATCAAAACGCATTTTAATGGGCAAACTAACCTTAAAATAGGCATTTTCCACCGATAATAAAACGAAGGTCGGCCATGTTTTTATTTTCTGCGGAGAGAAAATTGAAGATCACGTGACATAGATTCCAGCCATTGGAAATGAATGGTGAAAGAAAACGTAGCGATCCTACAATTTGAGAGCCGTCTTTGTAGAAATACTAAATACCCAAGTTGTGGACCAACGTAGTTATTACACGTTTTGATGTGAGACTGGGTTGGCATATGATACGCTAGCCATTCCCATTGAGATCTGATGCTGAGTTTTGCGTGCATATGATATGCCACGTTTTGTCCGTCGGGTCTTGGTAGACCGGAAGCTGTGTGGTTCATAAAAACATGTTCTTACTCAATACCAAGCCACGATTTTTGTTTTTATTTTAAATCGTATAATGTCGTACTTTTTTTGCCGTCTGTGAGGAAAAGAAATAGGGCCCAGAGCTTCAGAATAATGAAATCTTTAATTCTAATTGGTTATTCTTTTCTAAATAACACACTGTTATTTACTCAACAATAACACACAATTATCCTTGTTTTTATTTATTCGTTTAATTCTATAATATTGGGCTTTTTAGCATGCTTTTTAGCCGTAAATAAAGTTACCGGAAACAGACGTAGACGGTAAACTGATTACCCAAGATCCTCAGCTTGAAGCTCTGGATGTTTTAGCCGCAATGCACGTTGGGATATGGTGTTAATGCAATATGATATCCGGAAAAAAATCTGAGTTTAGGATGGCCAAAGACACTACACTACCCATAATCCCCAGCAATCTCTTGGGACTACAGTCCCGTTGACAAACCCCGTGATTAATCTTCAAGCTCTGGGATTGGATGTTGGAGTGGCAGTCTGCCAAGGTTACGCCGAGCGTCAAACTCTTTGAAATGGAACGAAACCATGGCAGACTATTCAAACTGGACTCGAACGCACCCCCAGAACTACACATGCTGGCTATTGTGTTTCGCAACATGTTCTACTATGGCACGTCTCTACTGGGAATTGTAGTTTTAAAAGACGTTTTCGTTGTTCCCAAAATTAGAAGTTGACAGTATTAAACTGTGTACAGCCCTGGAGGTTTAGCCGATAGAAAACACATTGGTGTGTACACATTTAAAACATGTAATTACTAAATGGGTGAAGATGGCTTTTATCCATAATGGGCAGCATTATATACCCACATGACAGCTCATTGTTACTTTGTAATTCTACTCCACTACAATTCAGAGGTTAACCTGGTATTTTTACTCCACTACATTTATTTTAGTTACTTTGCAGATTCTGATTAATGATGTGATATATAAACAACCCTTAAAGCAGACTTTAGTTACACCTGAGTAAAATTCAGAAAAGGGGATTGTCAAGTGCCAACAATCAGGAGAGATAATTGATAGTTGGTGATTGAGAAGACTAAACATTTATCTGCAGATCTCTATAAAGTATATTCATTACTCGTTATTCTCTACTAATAGTTAATTAAAGACTGTATAATGGCTATTTTGCAAATCCCTTTCAAGATTTCAAGATTTTCTAAGGTTTATTGACATATCATATACACAACTACGGTGTAGTAATGCAATGAATGAAAAACTTGGGTCACAGGTTCCTCAACAGTGCATTACAAGACATCTATCAATATGTGTCTATACCTCCACCATTAAACTGTCAAATTCTGCACATTTCTTATACTATCTACATACATAAGAGTATAATTAATGTGTATAATATCAGTTCAAGTAAGTGCTTCAACATAGTTAACATTGCAGGAAAGCAATATATTAGACGTTAAGTACTTTGTCAGGCTTAATATATCTATCTGTAGATAGATACCTCCAAAGCTTTTTTCTTATTTAAAAGAAGACCTTAACCCAGGGTTGCCCAATACGTCGATCGCGATCGAGGGTAGTGTGCGTAGATCGCATGGCATTGAAAAAAGAAGAAGAAAGTTAGCCTATCATGCATCCTTACTATGGCATTTGCCACTTGATTGACGTACAGGTAAGCCAGTCTGAGTTGTATTGTGCCATACGGGTTCATGCAGTTATGAGGGGGCCTCACCTCCTCATCTGAAGCACAAATGCGGCGCACTATTATACGCTTATGCAGCGCAATTAGTGTAAGCGTGCCACAGTTTATCCGCCGTTTAGTCCACCCCCCCCCCCCCCCCCCCCCCGACACAGATTGGGCAGGGGCGGCCCTGTAGGTAGATCACTTGGTCATTTTAAAAGTAGCTCCCAAGCTGAAAAAGTGTGGGCACCCCTGCCTTAACCTAAAGTATTCTTTAATGTGTTAATAAAGGTTAATTAGATTGTCTGTTTTGCACATCCTCATATTAATATCTTTGTACATCCGACACTAAACTGTTTTATTGTGGAGATTACTTACAGTATCTTCTTGATTTTTTATATTCTATATTTCTATCATTGACCTTCTACTTATGAAAGTATGTACTCTTAATATCTTTTTCATCAAATAACATTATTCAACAAAAATAACATTATTCAACACAAATAATTCAATAACGTGCTTTAACCACTAGGCGGTGCAAACAAGGTACACACAGCACACTAATAATAACTTTGTATTATTAGTGTAGGGCACTTATATAACATCTTAAGATGTGTAGTTTTATTCATGTTTTTACATAATTTTTAGGGATATTGCTATACTATTTCTCATGTTTTACTTTTAACATTAATAACTGATTTATAAAACATCACAGACAGAAATGTATATCCATCATTTAATGGTAGGCTATTGCAATTGTGATTCCATAGATGTGTCTCCCATCACCCAAAACCCCTGACTATTCTTTCAACTCAGTATTTACATTCTTATATTCAAAGAAAATCAGCAATATCTTTAAAAACTACAAGTCCTTTTCTATCAGCTGTGCACTGTTATGGTGTAAATTATATAACCCATCTACCAATTGGATCAGATATAAAAGCCAGCCGAATTAAGGTTGGTACTCAAGGAGACGTATTGTGTGAAAAGAAATGGAAGATGTTGTTTAATTGCTGATATATTTATGATCCTCATCACGTTTTCAGTTTTGGCAGCAGTTCTTCCTGTTTGTCTTGAAGTCTTCTCATCACGGCAGATAGTAATATGTAATGCAGCCGAACCGTGTACTACAATGCCGTTATGTGATGACTTCCAAAGAGAAAAGCAAGCACACTCGGAATAAAGTAGGCTATTATTTTCTTTTTTTAAATGTTTTTCGGATTTCGTATCGCATTAACACCATATCCCAACATGCATTGCGGCTAAACAATCCAATCACCGAGCTTCTAGCTGAGGATCTTGGGTAATCAATTCAGTGGGTTTGTGTTGTGTATCGCGATGATGCTCGAAATGTCCCTTATAGGCCTATGTCTGTTTCCGGTGACTTTATTTTGAAATTCAGTTCCTGAGAAACGGCTAAAAAGCCAGAGATTATAGAATTAAACGAATAAATAAAAACAAGGATAATTGTGTGTTATTGTTGAGTAAATAACAGTGTGTTATTCAGAAAATAATAATTAAAGGTTGTAAACCTAATGAATAATACTCGTTCACAACCTAATTAATAAATTAATTACAAACTATTCATAAACCCTTTATAAAGGTAGTCTTATTGTAAAGTGTTACCAGTATAATCACACAAATTCTGTGTTTTATATTTAATCATTCTGTGTTCTTCATTTATTGAATGTTCAATACCTGACAAGGCCGGAGATGAAAAACCTGGGTCGCAGGTTCCTCAACAGTGCATTACAAGACATCTATCAATATGTGTGTATACCTCCACCATTAAACTGTCAAATTCTGCACATTTCTTATACTATCTACATACATCTTATAAGAGTATAATACATATGTATAATATCAGATAAAATAAGTGCTTAAACATACAGTAGTTAGCATTGCAGAAAAGCAATATATTAGTACTTTGTCAGGCTTAATATGTATACCCCCAAAGCTTTTTTCTTATTCAAAATAAGACATTAACCTAAAGTATTCTTTAATGTTTAAATAAAACCTTATTAATTTGTCTGTCTGTGTCTCCTATTAATATCTAACAATAAAAATAATAAAATTCAATAACGTGCTTTAACCACCAGGTTTCCCTTTCTATCAGCTGTGCACCGTTATGGTGTACATATACCAATATACCGATTGGATCAAATATAAAAGTCAGCCGAATTAGTATTGATACTGAGAGGAGACGTATTGTGTGAATAGAAATTGAAGATTTTGTTTAATTGTTGATATATTTATGATCCACATCACGTATTCAGTTTTGGTGGCAGTTATTCCTGTTTCTCTAGAAGTCTTCTCATCAGGGCTCTATAAATAGCTAACTACGGCAGATATGTAATATTTAATGCAGCCGACCCGTGTATTACAATGCCGTTTTGTGATGACCTCGGAATAAAGTTTTTTTTTTTTTTTAAATGTTTTCGGAACATTACCCCAATCCATAGATCCGTGGGTGAATAATATCAATCACCACATTACACACATCCCTTCACATTTACATTTTAATTTACATTAAAGTATTTCGTGAGGCCTTCTAAAGTGTTTTTAAATATAATTAGGGTTGTAGTTGAAGAGTTTGTAAATTATTGCGTTGCCAAAAAAAGCGCACAACGGCACCTCCATTAATTCCACAACCACACACATGGATTAACATCGATTTAATACATTAATGTAGCCTTTGTTTCTGCTAAAAGAGGTGACAACCAGCTGGGGCAACAAGAACATCGGCGAAATCGAGTGTGACTATTCAAATATAAATAATTATTATATTAATATTGACAATAACAACCGACCATCGGGGAACGTTCTCATGACGTCTATTATCAACGCTATGGGAGGTCTATGAAGGTCTGTGGGACGCCCTGGCCGTTGAAAACTGACGCTCAAGGGGTACCCTGTCCGTAATAGAGTGACGGGAGGGGCCCTGACCGACCGTCAACATGTGATGGGTTGGGAGTGAGAACGCGGATGCTAAATTGATCAACATGCATTTAACTGGTGCTTTAAACAAGTACTCTGTTATTATAAATACAGTCCACATGCAGCGGACACTTCTAAAGACATTAACATCATGTCTATCATGTTAAAGCACAGCCAGGTGAATGTTTGCCACACATTGTATCTTTAGTTCCTTTGCACAATTTAAAAATACACAAACCTAACAGATAAGAATTATAATTAAGTGCAGGAAGTATAAAGTAGGTTTTGAACTGCTCAGGAACACGCCCCCCTCACCTGAAGTTAAGTGAAAAGTTACTGAAATACAGAAGTAGATGAGAGAGAACACTGATCGGGTTGCAGTTCTAAAAATAACATCAACGTCCACTGCTCCAATGTCCAGACGCTATAATGTGGACATCAAACACATCATGTGTTCACTGTGCTCTTTACTGAGGTGGTGCCTTCACTGCAATGAGCTGGTGCAGGGAGGCTCCTCTGTGTTCCCTAAATCTCTCTTCATGGGCTCTTCAGGGTACCATGAGACATCTTGTTTCCAGTTTAACTTCTTGAATATTTAAATATTCTTCTTATTCAAAGATTGTCCAGCAAGGTAGCAGGAGTCATTCTAATAATGTAAATGTTTTTAAACTTACAAGAGAAATATAAATGCAACAGTAATTTGTCAGCGCACAATAAAGGGTTCTGCCCTGTCCCTTCAGGACACAAACAGATTTGATATCCTTGTTCTAACAAGCCTTTCCTTAACTTCAAAGACCCCCTGCTCTCCTCCTGCTGCATCCTGCCTTCTTCAGTTAGGGAGGCCTTTTCAAATTAAAAAAGCGATGGAGCAAAACTTCCTTTGTCAGCCGGCTCTGCTGTGAACTCATGCAGGACCGTGCTGCAGCCCGGGGTCCACAGCCCGGGGTCCACAGCCCGGGGTCCACAGCCCAGGGTCCACGCTGTGTCCCGGGCTGCTTTCAGCACGAGGATTAGAGCCGGCACTGAGAACAGACAGCCTGCTAAAGGCCTCTAACCACAGCAGAGACACAGAGATAGAGATACAGCAGAGACAGAGACACATTGACAGGTAAACAGAGAGACAGAGACACAGAGACACATAGATAGAGAGACACAAAGACACAGAGTCAGAGAGACACAAAGTCAGAGACACAGAGATACACAGACACACAGAGTCGTAGAGACAGAGAGACACAGAGACAGAGAGACACAACAGAGACACACAGAGTCACAGAGAGACACAGAGACAGAGACAAAGAGACACATAGATAGAGAGACACAGAGACACAGAGTCAGAGAGACACAGAGACAGAGACACACAGAGACAGAGACACACAGAGTCAGAGACACACAGAGTCACAGAGACAGAGAGACACAGAGACAGAGACACAGAGACAAAGAGACACAGCAGAGACCCAGCAGAGACACAGAGACAGCGAGACAGAGACACTTAGGCTACTTCCCTCTCTTACTTCCGGGTTTTAGGACGCGTCACTGCAACACTAAGTTGATGCGATTTGATTGGATTGTGAGGCAAGGGAAGCAAGCCGCCTCTGGCTTCCCTTGACATGGATTGGTCAATCCCTCCATTTTCTTTCACCAAGGGAAGCCAATTTCGGCTGGCCTCCTCTCGCAACAGAGAGTGCAATCTACTGTTTCACCATAACATCTAGAGGGGCGCTGTTTCACTCTTTGTAAAATACTCAATGAGAATGGGGGAGAGACGTGCCGGCAACAACACACAACAAAGAATATCCGAAACTAAACAAAGTGTTTTTATTGATTTATTAGGGCCCGAGCACGGAGCGCTAGGACCCAACGGCGTCCTAGCACGAAGGAACCTATTGTTATTGGAGGAATTCCTATTATTATTTTTCTGCGCTTTCAAGCTGTCTTTGAGAGATTTAGGACGCTTCAAAAGTTTTATTATTTTTGCACGGATGCCAGGACCAGTGATACATTTGACATGCTGGACTCAATGGGTTAAATATTCCAACCTGCTCACTAGCACCACCTATCAAAATCCCATTTCGGAATACATTTACAAAGTCGCACCGTAACTCCAAATGACCTGACATTTTCACACATATCCGGGAAGACCTGCTCTACAAATAATCCTCTTGGAACCCTAAGCTCCGCCTACATTTCTTTTTTTTTAAATAGCATAATTTACAAAAACAGTTAAATATTCACTTAAATTTCAATTTTCAGTTTTTCAACACCAAACTTCGTATACAGCATTGGTGGAGGGTCAGACACATTACCGTAGAAAATTAGCATGTTCAGACGATAAATATTGCCGCCATTAATCAAAACGTACTCACAAAAAGGCGGGGCTTAGAAATAAATGCTCATAACTCATCAACAATGTATCCAAACATCACAAATGTTGGTGGATAGGTTCAGTCTGTCTTCCTTTTGGACTATAGGGGGCACCAAAAACACCACCAATTTATAACTCAACAACGGATGGACAATTTTTTTTAGGATGACTAAAACTATGAACTGAGATTTAAAGTGTCGCAACAAATAAAGAATGTGGGCGTGGCCTATAATTTTTTTTTAAATTGCGTAGTATAAAATGAGCTTCGGACGCAAAACTTGGAACAAACGTCAGAGCCCACAACTTTTTCGAGAATGTAAAAAAAAAACGTAATTTTTCAAAAATACTGGTCAATAGCGCCCCCTATTGTGTGGTAGTCACATATAGTTTCTCAGAAGTTCACGAATTTTGGCACAGACATTCCTCATGGAGTTGCGGAAATTTTTCTAAATAACTTCCATAAGCCCCGCCCCCCAGGAAGTCGTCCATTTTGACAAATGTGTGTTTTTCATGCATTTTAAGCACATTCTTGCAAACTCCTAGGGCAGGGGACGGCAACCCGCGGCCCGCATGCGGCCCTTTAAACCCTCTGCTCTGGCTCCCTTGAGTTTAGACAAAAATAAGAAGGAAATAAAAGTATTTGTAGGACTATTTATATTTTGTTGCATGGTTGAAAATGTTTCATATCTTGTATTTTGAGGTGATACTGTGACACATAAATAAAAAACAAAACGGTTTTAATTACATCAACTAAAATATGCGTCACATCCTGCTACGGTCCCGCGCGAGCGCCTTTTCTTGGAGGCGAATAACCTGACCCCCGGCTCGATGAGCGAACTATGGATAAATCAAAGAAAAGTACCGGAGGAACACAGGATTTATTTCTGTGTGGACAGAGTTATATGCTTTCAAAGCAAACGATGCTGGTTTACCGGTATGTTTGATATGTAGAGAGAAGTTGTCAAAGGTGCTGCAGCCTTTACGCATCGAGGAACAACACGGGAGAGGAAGACAGCTGACGATCTTCAGTCATAATTCAATGGGGTATGTAATTTATTTCAGAAAACACTTTTTGTTATATTCCATGGAATGCTCTTAACGTCCCGATAGCAATGAATATATTAAATGCTTTGACAATAAATACATACTAAAATTAATCTCTGGAAGCCGTAGCGCTGTAATAAGCACGACCAATCATTTTAGCCGGCCCGGCTAAAATAACTGGATGGCCTAACTGCCTGTCAGCCTTCGATCTGTGCACAAACTTATCTCGTGGCCTCATTGATGATGCACGTTCGTGTATGTTGGAGGAGGGACTCTGTAAGAAAGTCTGAAGGAAGAGGCATATTTTTTCCAGTTGTGTATTTTCAAATTCTAGTGCACTCAAGCTGGTGTCTCCATTCTTACCTACCCTACCTTTAACTCTTTTTAGGGTGCAGCTATATGTTTTCTTTATTTCAAAGTGGGCCCATTTTTATATTTTTTTTTCCTTCAAATGTGCAGAGGACTCCCCAAGTGCTGTGTTTAATTTATTTTAAGGTAGGCCTGTGTATTATTTTTTAATTCTCCTTATAGGAGTTATTTGTTTCTTATTAGAGGTTAACAGTTTTATATAATGTTGTAAATAGCCTAATAAATGCAAAAAAACCTGTAGTTTTTGTCTGACATAACAATAAATACAACTTTATGAGCTATGAAATATGTTTTGCGGCTCCAGACAAAAAGAATTTGGGGAAAGAGGAGCAAAACGGCTCTTTTGGTCAATAAGGTTGCAGACCCCTGTCCTAGGGGAATGATCGGAAAAGTTTCAATCCAGGACAAGTTAAGCTCTTATCCAATATGATGCTAAATTGCGAAGAAAATATTTGATAGCTCTATCATGGAGGTCGTAACCTAACAGCGAATACACCATTTTTGATGATTTACAAGTCGCAAATTACTCCAAATTACTCCAAACTACTCGCATATGGTTTTTCTGATATTCACGAAACGCTGTATACAAATGTATCTTATGATTGCGGACATATTTCAAATTTGCTTTTATTAGCCCCGCCCCCCAGGAAGTTGACGATATTGAAGAATGTGCGTTTTTCATGCATTTTAAGCACATTTTTTGCAAACTCCTCCTAGGGAAATAATCGAAAAAATTCCAATCCAGCACAAAATCAGGCCATATCCAATGTGATGCTAAATTGTGAAGAAAATAGCTGCTAGCTGAAACGAGGAGCTCGTAAGCTAACGGAGAATATACCATTTTGGACCATTTATATGTCGGATAAGCTACTGAGACCCCTGCCTGTCTGCCTGGCACATCAACTCACACACACACACACACACACACACACACACACACACACACACACACACACACACACACACACACACACACACACACACACCTACACATTGTACAACAAACAGCTCCTAAAGCATATACTGAATATCAGGCTACAGCCCTTGTATATTTTATTATGTGTAGCACTATATGGTTTCATGAAAAATATACACCACTGTTTATTTGTAGATATCTCCTAAAGCCTACAAATAAAGTGTGAAATGTAGCCTGTTACATATATTATTAAGCGATATATATTATACACACTGTTCTGCTTTCTGCACTGACCTCAGCAGCTGTTCTCACTGTAAACATCGCCTCACAATGAAAGCAGTTGTATTAAAAAAATAAATAGCCTAACATCCAGGGGAGATCTGATAAGTGAGTAAACAAACGGTAAAGGACAGAAAGTCTGATACACATTTGATCATCTTAAATAACTTTTAATCACAACGGAAACAGTTTGCAGAGCTGTGCTAGGTTGACATAAGTCCAGCCATGCGTCACGGCTCTTTTAAACATCACTGTTGGCTGAAATCGACTACGGAGAATACTTCAGTGTACCCTCGGTTATAGCTCCTCCAGAGAGACTCCTCTCTCCTCTAAATCAGTGTATCCTTGGTTACGGCTCCTCCAGACAGCCTCCTCGATAATCGATCCCCGACGAGCTTTTAAAGAATTTATTTTCCTTCGAGACCGCGCACCGACATCCGTTTCCGGGTCGCTGCCGGAGGACCTGGGAGTCTGTGACGCGAAAATGATAGAAATCACAAACAGCTCATTTCGGTGGACTCGCGCGCGTCTGCTTGACTCCGGGACGACCGGCCGCCCTCCCCGACAGGCGCACGGACGCGAGGGCCCGCTCATCCCTGCGCGCACTTCTACGACCGCAGTTTTAATTAAAATTACAACTACAATCCGAAAAAACAGGGGAAGCCTGGCTTCCCTTGGCCTCCAGGAGAAAACGCAACTGATCCCACTCCCTCCTCCAGTCTGTCCTGTTTAAAGTGTCACTGTGGCTTCTTGTAGCATTGCTACATTTACTTTTTTAAATTTGAAAAGCTCATAAATACAAGCCCTCTTCCCCACATCCCTAGCTCCATTGACATTTAAAGTGCAGACTTTAAAATCACTCATTAAAAAGGATGTGAGGAGAGACACACCGCTTCAAAACAACAAGTTAAAACTACATGCAGTGCATGTCATTTTCTTATTCATTTAAAATCTCCAGCTGTAACTTCACTTTCAGTTTCTTCAAACGATAAAACTCCTGCTCAGTAAAAACCCTTATCCCCTTTTAGATTCATCTGTGCTTTAATAGATTATAAAAGCAAACTCTTATCTGTAAAAAACTCTTCTATCTAACTCTTCCTCCTCATCCTCCTCCATCATTCCTTCTTCACTTCCTTCCTCCTCTGCCTCCTTCACCTCCTCCATCTCCCTCTCTTCCTCCATTTCCTCCTCCTCACTCACTGCCACTTTCTTGGCTTGAGAGCCATTTTCCTTCCCTTTTTGTTTTATTTTATTTGTAGAAGTTTCAATTTTCCCTTCACTTACAGCAGATACAAAGCGTTCTGCGGTCTCCAGCTTATTTTCCCCAGAGTTTTCTCCAGCCTGCTTCGGGGGCTTTTGGGGGCCCTCAGCCTGCTTCGGAGGATTTGAGGGACTCTCAGCCTGCACTGAAAAAAAGGGGAATGTGGGGTTGTTCAATTTGCAAATATGCAAATATATGAGACATAATTTATTCATGTTTCTCGTCGAAACATGAATCAATCATGTAGAACTATTTTAATCTTGAGGGCTGCACGTTCTATACGTCTCAATCATGTTAAGAAATTAGAAAAAAGTTATGTTTATCTCTGTAACTCCGCCCACTGAGCACATACGTCAGCAGCTTGTTCTGCAGCCGATTACTCAGCTTCTAATTATTATTTAGAAGCTGAGGGGGGGAGGGGGGGAGGGGTTGTACCATATTTTCTTCCCGCATCGGAGGAGTAAGCTGGTTCTGTCCCGAGAACATCTCTACAAGGTAAAAGTTATTTAAAGTTATTTAATGTCATCAAATGTTCGTCATAGTTACAGGTTATCACAAGACGCATTGTTTGCAAAAAGCTGAGTTCACATTTACCGTTACAACGAGCAACGTAAATACAGCTGTCAATTTGTAAACATTGTCATTCACTGGTGTTAGCTAGGATAAAGCCATGAAAATCATAAGGTGAGTTTATATTGATTGACTTGTGTTTAGCATGTTTTTATACTGTGAGGATTTGTAGAGCGTAAGTCCGACAGTTGCTTGATTTACAATATTTAAAACTATGAACCTTGCCCAAAGTTATGCACATTAAACCGAGCTCAGTGGGGAGGGGGGAGTCATATCTGATGGATGAGCTTGCGGCATGTTTGCATGTCTATAGGCTACGTCTTGTTTTAAATTATTGTTTCATGTCTGCTGTCAGGTGGTGTAGAACTTTACTGCGTCGGTTGAAGTATTATTTGAATTAGTTGAAGGATTAAAATAACGTATTATAGAAGGAAGTTTAATTCAAGGTGTAATTCTGGTATATTCATTTTAATGTCACCTTATATAGAATGTGTGTTAAACTTGTGATTTCTGCCTTGAGTGACTGCCTTGAGTGACTTCTGCCTAGCAGATACCAAGAAGAGGCCCCTAGGGTCTCTCTGTTAATTATCAATAGTCCTTGCAATTAACAGGGGAATTCCCAGAAACATTTTCCTGAGATATAATGCAGTTAAATCCTTGTTAGTTAATGATGCACATCCTGCAGGCCTTGAGAATTGAGTCACACAGTTAAACGAGACCATAGTCCTTTGTTATTATGTTTAAATGTATTCATTCCAGATAGCTGACTTTTAGGTGAGAAGAAGGTCAGGGAAGACCTTAGGGCATGGGAACAGTTAACTTCTGTTGGTTGACTGATTCTGTGGCCGTCATGGGACGATGGCGTTTGGATATTTACAAGTATGGCTTTCATAAAGAAAAACAGGAGACATTTGTATGATGGGCTGCATAGGGATAATGTGTGTTCGTTCTGTCAAAGAATCCTCTGTCATGACTCCAAATCATTGATTGGGGGATCTGCCTAAGGGCAGAGGGACACACACACACACACACACACACACACACACACACACACACACACACACACACACACACACACACACACACACACACACACACACACACACACACACACACACACACACACACACACACACACACACACACACACACACACATACACTGTAAGAAGCAACAGATGGGACAAACTGCTGACTCACTGCCTGGGGTCCCGCCCAGAAGTGAAACCGACCAATGGAACACTGCCAACTCACTGGCTAGCTCGCTCAGAAGTGAACTCGCCAATAACAAATAGCTGGGGAAGAGCAAGCGACAAAACTCCTCCCCACCTGTGTATAAATGTTGTGATCATTTTGAAGATCGGCGCTCTTGTTCTGACTGACTGTCTTGGTACGTATATCACAGGGTGGTAGAACCTGAGCCCGGAGTACTCTGCATTTTTAAGCTGCTGTTGCAGAGTGCTTCGTGATTAGGAGATTAGGTGATGTATTGTATGTTTTACCATTAAAACAAATGATTGTTTAACCCTTATCCTGGTGCTTTGACTTTTCCTTCTTTTAAAACAAACTCATAGAGGAACGCGCGAAGCAGAGATTCTGCCTCAACAAATGGTGACCCCGACGTGATGACGTCATGAGGTGGCGACGTGAGGACGTGCCGACGTGGTGACGTCATGAGTAGGGTTTTTGAGAGGAAAATCAGCAGCCAGCGGACGAATGGTCCGGAGAAGAGGCCTAGAATAATCTCTGACAACTAAAACGAGGATCATACAATTGAAAGGTGAGCAGACGAGCCTGTTTCTATCGAAGGTCTGTAATTGGCTAAACTAAATTTTAGAGTTGTCAGAGACATATTCCGGTGTCATAGTTGTTACGGTGGAATATGCAATACATATTTTAGGTAGGTAGGAAAGTTATATACATATAAAAGTGAATCAGCAAGTATTTCAGCGTAGGATATTGAGTTCCTACTTCTGGAAGGGTATGGAGTCCCTGGCCTAGTGGAGGTATGGGAGTCCTCACAGGCTATACTTGCTGGGGAAGCCAAGTAGAGTATTGAGTCTCTATCCATGGCTAAATTGAATAACAAATCTGAGGTTCATAGGAACCAAAAGTTACGTTATAAGTGAATCCAAGAGGAGAAAACGCAAACTTCAAAAAGCCATTTGAAACTAACGGATCTCGCTATCTCTTGTTCTGTTGGGTTTTAACTCCCATTCTGTTGAAAGAAATATCGCATCTTAAAAGCTACACAGACAGTGAGGAGGATATATTTATGTGCCAGGTGAATAAATAGAATATATTATTGAACATAAAACAGCCTTAGTCAGATGAATAGATACGGAGTCATAATAGAGGGAGAATTTGAACCAGAGGAGCATGAGTTAAGAGCTTACGAGAACAGTGGGTTCAAGAAGAAAAAAAAAATTGAATAAAATGATAGCAGAAGTGTTAATTGTTGAAAGAAGCCCCCCTTCTCCTAAAAAGGCTGAGCGCTACAGCGGGGGAGAGAGAGGGGGATGTCAGTATTTGTCTGTGAGAGTCCCCCCCCTCTTTCCTCTCAAGAGCAGCAGCAGCCCGGAGTGTGTCTGCTTGCTTTTTTCTCTAATGCCTGAAGTTGGAAGGAAATACATAAAAAATTAACAGATCAATGAGTGATTTGATGTAGTAGATATATTGAAATAAATAAGAAACAATGATTTGCTGCTATTTAAACATAGTCTTTGAGAACCGATTGATACCGTTGCATTGCGAATTTCATGGTAGTTGTCATTAACTAAGGATTGTACTTAATTATATTCCAAGGGGAAAATTATATTACATACAGTAACCTTAGGGGAAAGTAAAAAGTGGTTTACTGAGTATATGAAGTACATTAAAGTTAAGGCTTTATTCAAATTAAATATAATAGTGGATTTTTCCACCTAGAAAAAGATATAGAAAGAGGAGAATTTTTTAAACATTAAATAACAAACTCACTGGAAGAGATATAGTAATGTTATTTAGGAGTTGTATTTATCATATACAGTTACTCTCAGTTGATGGTTGTTTAAAGTAGATAGGAAACTGAAAACGTAAACGATCCACCAGAATTGTGTTTTTAAGTTTATGAAGAAGGAGTAGAAAGTAAAAAGAAGGTTTTTGTAAGTTTGTCAGAGGGAATCTGTTAAGCATGACAGAGGTCCTGCACAAGGTTTTGCTCCAGCCATCCCACACGGTTACACAAAGGGGTGATTTATGAGAAACTTGTGGACAGGAGCCGGCAGCTGCAGGGCGCAGTGAGGGAAGGGAGAGAGACAGGAGAAATAAGATGGTTTGAAAAGTATAGAGAGGGTAAATGTTATATAAAGTTAACTAATATTCTGGAAAAGGTCATATTGTTTTATGAGTAACATAAAATAAGAATATATTTACTAGATATAAGAACAACAGGCTTATCTAGGTTAACAGAAAATTGCTACTAACCAGTTTCAGATGCAACTATCCTATCTTTGTTCTAAAGAGAACATACGTTGCATTTATAATTAATATTAAGAAAGTTCACAATTGATACCATTAAAGACCGTTTGGGATTAATAGGCCGTGTCTGTAATGGACATCCGTGCTTAGATGGAATAAAAGTGTTGAGATGTTCTAAAAAATGGGAGTTTTCACAATGCTTTTTAGTTTTTATTGAAACAATTAAGTAATAAGGACAGAAAAATGTTCCGTGATGATTTATTTAGGTTTCAGCTTTAGTAAAAATGAAGATTACATTTTGTAACAATTCCTTTAAGTGTTCCAAAAATATATTCATTAACTGTAGTCAGATTACTTGTTTTGGAAATGTAGCGCTGAATACAGTTAATTTTGTATTCTGTTACAAATCTAACCATGCTTGTAACACAAATTAGATAAACAATTTGAAAAAGAATAGAATAAGCAAGAAGATTAAAGATGTATCTATAGTGGTTAAGAAAGGTGTCTTTGTTTTGCCTATTAACTTAGAACTGAAGTAATGAAGAATAGGAAGACTGTTACCATTAATGGGTTTAACATTCACATGTTTCAGCATTCCTGACCATATAGACACTCAGCTGTTATATTTTGTCACCCGCTGGGGGAGAGATTTAAATTGAGTTTTTCTCCAGTAGCTGATTTGCTGTCATTACAGCAGCATTGGATAGTTGTGCGCCACCTTTGGGTTGTACTCTGAATCAGTGTGTTGGTGAAAAGTTGCTCATTGCAAACAGAAGAACTGTGCAAAGAATGCATCTCTGAGGAGGTATTGACAGTTTGCTTGTGCCTCGTTGTCAAGGCAACAGTGGGGTGAAGAGGTACTGCGGTTTTTGGGGATTTCTGCTGTACAGAGGACAACGTGTGTCTGCCAAGTGATTCCTTCCCTCATCCCAATGCCAGAGAGAGTTTCATTGAAGCCCACTGACCAGGGCCGGTTCTAGCTTTTTGGGGACCCTGCCACTGACTACAGCTGAAGAGGACAATGAATCCTTGACTGTTCTCAATATGACAAGATCTTGAGACAGGCTAGTCTCAGTCTGTTCAGACTCTGAAGAAATCATGCGAGGATTTTACAGCATAACTGTGCAAGAGTTTACCAGAAGGTGGTGTAGAACGATATGCTTAGCATTTAGGAAAGGAGGCTGATGGTTTAATGATGGTCTGGAATACTGAAAGGGTTAAGGTTTAATATCCTTGTTTGGCAAACAAGACATCTGATTATTATGTCACACGATAATCTTGACATAGTGACTAGCTATGGGTAAACGTGTGGATGTTATACCATTATTATCATGAATTAAAAATAAATAGGGAAATAGTATCTGGTTAAAGATGAATGGATTTCATATCCTCGAGAGGATTAGTTATATTGTGAATACTTCAGAAGGTATTTACTAATGTATTTTGAAGAACACATAACAAGAACACAATTCCAGTTTTGTTTTGTTTTTCGATTAAATTGTCCATTAAAAAACTGTTCAGCTTAGGTCTGGCTTTAGACTTTAATAGTAAAAGACTATTTAGGCTTATTTTTGTATATCTGACATTTTTTAAATATGTTGGCTATTCACTAGATAGAGAGATGGCATTACTCTCCATTTGTTAAGAACATTTCTGAAGATTAAATATTTGTTTCATTTCTAATATTCCTATTTAAGATGTAATTTTAGAGTAGGAAGGCTGATGCTGAAATTGAAAAATGTGGTAGTGTTTGCATGATGTAAACAAAAATAAAAAAAAGGCTTTGTTTGTTCAACCACCAGTTAAATCTGAAACAGTAATAATGATTGATTTGGCCAAAGCTTAGTTTAACATCCTGATGTAACATTATGAGGTATGTTCACTTCTAAGGGTAAACAAATTGATAAAATGGATTATTGTTATTATTATTGATTAATTTGGAATATTAATTCAAAAGGCCGTTTTCTGCAGGTTCACTTAAGAATGCCTGGCATGAACATTTGTCAGGCTTTGTGTTTCCTAGGGGCGGTATATTAATACAGTGTATTGATAATTTGTTTGTTTAAACATCTGAAGAAAATGGTGCTGTGAACACAGGAAAAACTTTGTTGCCTTGTTTGACATCAACACAATGTTGTCAATAAGTAAAAACTCCAGCTAGTAGAATATCAAAGTCTCTGCAGAGCACGACACATGGCCAAAAAGACTGAGACCAAATGACCTTTGACCCTGACTGACAGTGTGACTTGAGAAAAGCACTGTCAATGACTGACTCTGGGGCTGACCAAACTTGACTTTACAACCTGACAGTGTGAGTATGAATGTATGTCTGCATGTGATCAGTGCAGCTGCATGATTCTAAAACAATAACTAACCAAGCATGTCTTTGGACAAACATATTATTTTGGAGCTCCAAGGGAAACGAGAGGTTTCCTAAAAATTCCACAAAAGGGGGAAACCGCACATGTGACCCGTTTCTTATTCCCACAGGCAGTGGCGGTTGACAGAATATGAAGCTCAAACTAAAATCTAAAGATTCTGTTTCTTTTAGGACTGCCAGCTGGAAATAAACACTTATTTTCCCTGGAGTGTTGACTGTGAAAAATAATGGATGTACTTTTGTGAATGATGTTTGGTATTTTCTTATAACCACTGGTTACCTGAAGGTTTTCTTCCCATACAGGATTTTGTTACACATGTGTACATGTGTAAAAAGGGGGAGTGTGGGATTTCTTCATTTAGGGACTGAAAGAAACCTGCCGCCCCAACTCGGAGGTTCAATCTGACCATGGATTGACAGTTTTAGATTTAACCTGCTCCATATCTGGGGATAAGATGCTGTTTGATGAATGTTGACAGGTTTATAATATTGATTGAGTTGTAACAGGTAACACAGATGCAGAATCAGTGGCCAAGGGGCTACTGTGAGAGATGTAATTCCAGAATGGAATACTGAAGAAGTTGACCTGTGATGATGAAACAATTTTGTAATATTTCAACAGATATTAAAGTAACTGAGGTTTGAAATATAGAAAGAACATATTACAGTTAAGTTAAAACATAGTAATGTAATGAGATATAATTTAATTTAGACAACATCTTGTAACTAGCCTGGTAAAGAAGTAAAAGCAATATACTTTATTGTTTAGGTCATTGAGGGGATGTACATTTAATTTAATTTAAATTCATAATAGAAAGACATTTGATGACAGTATGTTGGATTTCTGTATTCATTTTTTCAGCTTGATAATATCTAAGCACTGGTGGGTCAAACACCTGAGGGCCCAGAAGCCCTGAGCGTAGACTTGAGGGATGGGTATCAGATTTCTCCAGACAGGTTGCTGACGCCAAAGGGGGACCCAAGGACCAGGAGGCCGACACAGCGGAGTTCGTCTGGCTGAAGGTCGTCAGGTCGAGGTGGCTCAACCCCAGGTTCTCCGGCCCCCACTGAGTGACCCAGAGGACATCTCATGCCGTCTGCCGAGGAGAAAAAGGGGACATCTGGTACTACTGGAGCGAGTGTGCGGCGGGGAAACCTCCGGCTAGGACCTTGGACGACCTCAGGACGGATCTGACTCTCGTCTAGGACTCGACTAGGAAGCGGCCATCAGCGGACTGGAGGAGCAGGATCCTGAGGACATACATCCAGCAGAAGGCCCAGAAGCTGCTGTCAGCAGTCTGGGGGTCGAGGCAGCAGAGGAGTCTACTTCTCTCTGATCAGATTAATCAGTTCCACCTTTGAAGGAGAGGCCGCATCTCCCCCTCCCTATCAGCTGCCCTTGTTGGCGCATTCCTTTGAGGGGGGGGGGGGCCCTGATGGTTCACCTCACAAGAACACTGCTTTCTGGCACTCAGGTTCGCCCTCTGATAGTTCCTTCACTGACATTGAAAGTTGTGTTCTGTTCCCAAAGGTTTAAGGTTGGGGGACAGACACAGTAGCAAAGAATGACAGTAGTTATGTTTCAAATGTCTTATGTAAGTTGATCTTTTTGATATAAGATCAAAAGGGGGAAATTAAGTATTATTTGAAGTAGTTGAAGTATTAAAATAACGTGTTATAGCAGGAAGTTTAATTCAAGGTGTAATTCTGGTATATTCATTTTACTGTCACCTTATATAGAATGTGTGTTAAACTTGTGATTTGCCTTGAGTGACTGCCTTGAGTGACTTCTGCCTAGCAGATACCAAGAAGAGGCCCCGAGGGTCTCTCTGTTAAATATCAATAGTCCTTGCAATTAACAGGGGAATTCCCAGAGACATTTTCCTGAAATATAATGCAGTTAAATTCTTGTTAGTTAATGATGCACATCCTGCAGGCCTTGAGAATTCAGTCACACAGTTAAACGAGACCATAGTCCTTTGTTATTATTTTTAAATGTATTCATTCCAGATAGCTGACTTTTAGGTGAGAAGAAGGTCAGGGAAGACCTTAGGGCATGGGAACAGTTAACTTCTGTTGGTTGACTGATTCTGTGGCCGTCATGGGACGATGGCGTTTGGATATTTACAAGTATGGCTTTCATAAAGAAAAACAGGTGACATTTGTATGATGGGCTGTATAGGAATAATGTGTGTGCATTCTGTCAAAGAGTCCTCTGTCATGACTCCAAATCATTGATTGGGGGATCTGCCTAAGGGCAGAGGGACAAACACACACACACACACACACACACACATACACTGTAAGAAGCAACAGATGGGACAAACTGCTGACTCACTGCCTGGGGTCCCACCCAGAAGTGAAACCGACCAATGGAACACTGCCAACTCACTGGCTAGCTTGCTCAGAAGTGAACTCGCAAATAACAAATAGCTAGGGAAGAGCAAGCGACAAAACTCCTCCCCACCTGTGTATAAATGTTGTGATCATTCTGAAGATCGGCGCTCTTGTTCTGACTGACTGTCTTGGTACGTATATCACACGGTGGTAGAACCTGAGCCCGGAGTACTCTGCATTTTGAAGCTGCTGTTGCAGAGTGCTTCGTGATTAGGAGATTAGGTGATGTATTGTATGTTTTACCATTAAAACAGATTATTGTTTAACCCTTATCCTGGTGCTTTGACTTTTCCTTCTTTTAAAACCCACTCATATAGGAACGGCGTGGAGCAGAGGTTCTGCCCCAACACGGTCCGGCTCTGCATGTCTACTCTACTCTTGTGCCGACTTGTAAGGGCGCTGATGCAGGTTGTAGGCCTACCTTACGTTAAGAGACCATCTTTACCCATTTAAGGTGTTGATTGTTAAAGATACAATATTGTCTGTGGGACTGCAGTGTTTTCCCTAAAAAACTGTGTTTATGTCTCTGCTTCGATCCGCTCTGTGTTCATGTAAATACCGTAAATACGCACAGATCAAAACAGACACACAATATTGTATGTGGGGGTGTGTCCCGGAAAGCGACACTTGATACTGGAAAGTGGAGGATATTAATGATTGTGTTACATTTTAGCAGCGGTGCACATACCATGAATATGGGGGACAGATCTTAAAGTAAGGGTTACGATCCACCCGCTGTGAAATTAACTTATCTTCCATATTTGCCGTACACTTGTGTTTAAGGAAGTTGAGATGTTTCTCGGTTGTGATTGGATGTTCCTCTTGTCACATGACGAGCGGTGCGCGCTGCTGCAGTGCATGTCTCCATTGAAACCAATGGAAATAAGCTCGCAACACTGATGTGTATGGCTCCGTACAAAGTTGTACTCATTGCATTAGTATAGACTACTGTAGCTTTTTACACTGGAGGCGCCCATCTCGGCCGAAGTCGGTTCATATTAACCTAAAGGTACATAATGAAATGGTAAATGTCGCCTTTAAGGAGCAGAACATTTTTTTTTTATTTGTGTGTGAATAATGAAATAGTTTCAAATATGTTTCTCTGTGATAGGTAATTTGTGTGGAGACGATTGACCTCAGCCTTCCTTTGAACATTGTTCCAAAGGCTCTGTAGTAAATGGTGAGTATTCAAATGTTTTGTGTGATTTACTTGACTAACTTAAACTTGATCTTTAACGAATTGAAAACTGGTATTAGTCTGACAATTTCTGAATATTTATTCATAACATTTACATACTGCAAACATTGCAGGGATATACACATTTTCTGATTTATTAGGCAAAAGTTATTCAAAAAGTGAGAGGCAAAAGTCAAACATTCTGCGATAAAGCCTCCTTCACAAAAGTGATAATGTTTTGTTTGTTGAAATGGCTATAAGGGTGTTTCTTATATGTAGTCTTATATTACAGCAATACTTATTTTAAGTCGATTTGGAAAAAAACGTAAACTAAATGAAATGTAATGTAAATGAACCTGGTTGTTCGTACTTGATATAAAAAGTTATTCTCACTATAGAGTCAAAACAGGAGTAATGTGGTCCCTTTTCCGTGCTCTGGTCAATACATTTTGAATCAGCTGAAGCAACTTAACTGAGTTTTTGGTACACCCTGGTAATAAAGAGTTACAATAAGCTAGCCTTGAAGTAACAAATGCATGGACTAGTTTCTCTGCATCGTTTTGAGGCAAGCACACAACTACAATCATAACATCATTAGAAAATGAAATGATTTCATGATTTTTATGACTGTGATATTTTTGTTGTCTTTGATAAATGCGGAGTTTAAGCGCATAACAACCCTGCCCCTCCAATCAAGATTTCTCTCTCAGCTGGATGTGCTACAGATGTAGCGATTCATTTCAGACAGTTTGAAACGCGAGGGCCGTGATTGGTACGTGATCTGCCCTCGCTCAAGGGAAAACCTCCAGCTTGATTTGAGACCGCCCCCGTGATAGATAAATGTAATTATAATGAAGCCAGCTGCAATGGATCATTGATCCACCAGGGGGTGCAGTGGGGTTCCACACTGGAGCTCATGTGAAATAAAGTCAGATACAGTACGCTGGATGTACAGCGAAACTTTGTTAAGATCCATATGTCACGGATATCATACTCTGTGCTAAATAAGAGACATGTAATCATTTACAAAACATCACCATGTTGTTATTTAACAAAATAATGTTGTTTAGTCAAAAAAAACGAACAGGAGGAAATGCAGCCCGGCTCTCGATTTTTAATCCTAATTTAATCATCATCTTCACCACGATCATTTATATTTATGTTCGCCGAATTGACATGAAATCACTGACACATATGAATATACTGTATTCAACTTCATTAAAACGTTATTAACGTGCCTAAACTCAGTAATTCACTAAAAATATTTATATTTTAATGGAGCCTCGTCGGCAGATCAGGATCCCAAAGTGTAGCGGAGGTATCCTGATCTGCATGACGGGTGCTATTTTCCCCATAAGGAACAAGTCGCTGCAAATTATCCCGCTTATTACATGGCCACATTCTCAACAAAGTAACGACATGACTCCCAATATTAATTGAAATGCTTTTATGGATTTAGAAAATGTTTTTATTTATTTAAAAAATAGTTGTATTGATTTAAATTGACATGCATCCGCTAAGAAAAATAGTCCGTTGTTACAGTTTTTTAAACAGTCTGAATGAAACGGCAGCTCTCAGCTGTGTATTTACACAACTAATGCCCCCCCCCCCCCCCCCCCCCCCCCCTGATCTTTCTTCTCCAGCAGCTAAATTAACTGGATGTTACTCTGAGTGACCATAGACTGTATGTGACAAGCTTACAGTTAGTGACGTAACAACACCATAAAAGCTGGTGGGTTGAAAGCAATACGGGCGGTAAAAATAACTAGAATAATTGTGATTTATTTATTGTGGCTTTTATGTTTTTAGGTATAAATAGTAATTTAATAAATCCTTCCAACACACATTGTAAAAAATAGCCTACTGTAAGTTAATAAATCATTCCAATATGTACATCTTCTGATGTAACAACAATAACATTATAAATAGTAACATAGCTGAACATGGTATTGCACATTTAGCTTTGAGTGTTACTGACCTGAGATGTTTTTATTACATGAATTAAGGTGACTGAGGCTTTTTAACATACAGGGATGCAAACTCATCAGGTAAGAAAAAGGTGACAAGGGTCCGAGCCCCCGGCTCCCCCACCCCACAGAATATCGGCTTTAAAATGAGGAATAACAGAGGATTTTAGCAGAACAACTAAAGCAGCAGTGTTAACAGAAACGCCAAAGAGTCACATCTAATAGAAATATATAAAAGCATCTATTTTAAATTGTGTAGCAGTCAGTTTATAATTTTGGCAGCACTGTTGAGCATTTTGAAAATGGATTTTCATGCCTCTGTGCAAGACTTAAGTCTTTCTATCTTTATAGCCACATGGTGTAAAGTAACTAAGTTCATAAACTCAACAAGTACTATACTTGGGCACAATTTTGAGATACTTGTACTTTATTTAAGTATTTCAATGTTTTGCTACTTTGTTCTTCTACTCCACTACAGTTCAGAGGTACATGGTGTACTTCTACTCCACTACATGTATTTAATACCTTTAGTTACTTTACAGATGTGGATGAATCATGTGAAATATAATCAAGTGTTAAATCAGACTTTAGTTCCACCTGGAGTAAATCCACAAGCTACCCTGCAGTATACAAAGTAATTCAAACTAGCTGCACCTTTACCAGCTTTGAGAACACTTTCATGATCAATCATTATAAAACATATCATATATATTATTCTGAAATGGACCAATCTGCACAATGACTACTTTTACTGTCGCTCCTTTAGCTATATTTTGATGATAATACTTTTCTACTTTTACTTGAGGAACATTTTGAATGCAAGACTTTTACTGTAACAGAGTATTCCTACACTCTGGTACTATTACTTTTCCTCAAGTACAAGATCTGAGTACTTCTACTTTTACTCGAGTACAAGATCTGTGTGCTTCTACTTTTACTCAAGTACAAGATCTGTGTGCTTCTACTTTTACTCAAGTACAAGACCTGAGTGCTTCTACTTTTACTCAAGTACAAGACCTGAGTACTTCTACTTTTACTCAAGTACAATATCTGAGTACTTCTACTTTTACTCTAGTACAAGATCTGAGTACTTTTACTTTTACTCAAGTACAAGATCTGAGTACTTCTACTTTTATTCTAGTACTTCTGAGTACTTCTACTTTTACTCAAGTACAATATATATATACTTATACCACCTCTGTTTATAGCCTATGAAAAAAACTATTAGAAATAGAAGGCTAAAGCTAACGTTAGCAGATAGTGACAATGTATGCTAGCTAGCTAGCTCAACGATTCTTTAAATAATATTGCCACAGAAAAACTTTTCAGTTCATATCACGCTCTGCCGCTACGACAGGGAGCTCTGCTCTGAACACCCGTTCTAACAGCTGTTCACCAGCGGTCCAGTCTGTGCCACAGTGACTCCGGACGCGCAGTTAATATTAACGAACGCACCCGTAGATAATGTAGCTGCTGAAGCTAGACCATCATCTCGGAGCAGCAGAGCCTTATTATACATCCATGAGCAGAGCCGACAGGCAGGAAGACTCGAGCACACAGCTCGCACTTCATTATAATATATAAAAAAAGAACACCATGCGTGTCATGATGGCACATAACAGCTCACGGCCGCAGATTACTCCGGGTCCCAGACCCCCCATACCCCAAAAATATTTTTATTACAGATCTACATGAAATGACATGAAATCCCTGACAAATATGAATATACTGTTTTCAACTTCATTAAAACGTTATTAACGTGCCTAAACTCAGTAATTCACTAAAAATATTTATATTTGAATGGAGCCTCGTCGGCAGATAAAGGTCCCAAAGCGTAGCGGAGGGATCTTGAAAAATAGTCCGTTGTTATCGTTTTTTAAACAGTCTGAATGAAACGGCAGCTCTCAGCTGTGTATTTACACAACTAATGGCCCATCAACCACAGCTCTCTCCCCCCCTCCCCCCTGATCTTTCTTCTCCAGCAGCTAAATTAACTGTAGGTTACTCTGAGTGACAAGCTTACAGTTAGACACAACACTGTCATAGCAAGTGACCCTCAGTTAGTTGACTTTTATGTTCAACTGCTAAATTCGTTACTGATAAAAAAGGGCTTCTACTGTACCTAATTACCTTAACACTAGAACCGCCAGAGGTTTTTGTATAGGCCTACCTAAAACCGTCAAATCCCGCTATTAGAATGCAATTTTTAACAACGTAGGGTTCTACATAACACCCTTTCAGGAAAAGTCACGGACTGGGAGACTTTAATATTTTATTGAAAAAAAGTTACATTGCACACACACAACACACATCACACATCACACAACTTGACCCGATTGGCGGTTCTAGTGTTAAATAAACTCACTAATTAATGAATCTAGTTCAATACGCATTATATGTATTCTTATCATTCTTTATGAGCGCAGAAATAGTCTTAAAATCAGATCTGTTTTTTAAATGAAATCTGACTGCAGGCAGTTAGCTCTGATCACCTATGATAAATGCGCCGCACCTAATCGCTGGCCATTCAGCCACAGAGCTCCCTCTATACAAATCAAACTGTAGACGGTGTGAAAGCACCTATTGTTTTAAATAATGGTCAGAATGTGACCTGTGAGCCTTCTGAATTACCGTGGGACAGCACACTCTAAACTAAAATGTTCAATACAATAAAGTAACATCTTATCTTATCTTAATAATATCTTCATATTAATAATAATAATAAATCATACAGTATGTGTCCGAAAGGGAGCAGGAGGAAGCAAACACAAAAATATACAAAAAATATACTGCATATTAAAGCAAACGATTGAAAAGGTAAAAGTATGAGCATAACAAATAAAGAAGTGTAATGTAAACATTTACATTATTATTATGATTATTTAATATATAAAGACTATATATTATTGAATTACAAGATTAGATATACTTTAGTTGATCTAAAATATTGATGTGTTCAAATGCTCTTCAAAACACAACTGAAAGTCCATGAAACTTGTCTTTCTGTATTTGTGAATGAACCGCCATCTCCTGGTTAAAACCTGAAATTGAAAATCTTCCAACGCCCTCTTGGAAAATAGTGGGAGGGCTTAACATTCCTCTATACTGGTCTTAGGCAGGTCGTAGGCAGGAAGCTGTACGCTGGAGTCTGAAATGAAGTGCTACATCTGTATCTGACAAACTTCTGAAGGTTTTTGAGAAGAGAGGAGGACAGATAGACCAGCGTCTGAACTGTATTATGTCAAACATGACTCAAGTAACAATTCATTTTAAGGACATTATACATCGAGTCAATAGTGTGCACATTTCATTGGGCAAAACAGATTATTTATTTTTCTTATTCCCCTTCACTTAGGTTGATGATGTCGATTTAGGCCGGGATTGTCTTCTCAAGGGGCTGTGTGTGTACCTCAATGAGAGAGTTTGTGGTCAGTAGAAGTAATATTTGACCTTTTGATTTTTTTGTTGGGCTTTAAAATATGTATTTATTGAAACACCCAGTGCTTGAATTGGAATAAAAAAGGTGCCAGTACTCTAAATCAGCAACAAGTATTTGGAACAAAGTCATAGTATATCCTATAATGCTGGTGGGTTTGTCTCTTTACTGTATATTTTAGAAAGGCTCACTGTACTTAAACAAAATGACTCAGGGTGCATCTGAGATTAGAGGGGGTGCAGTGGTAAAGTGCTATTTTTATAAGTGGGGAGTGGACCTGACACCCTCTAGTCTAAACAATTGCACGTGGCTGCCACGTTACAGCCACGTGATGCTGTTGTTGTGACAACGTGGCAATTTACGTGGAGGCCACGTGATTTTGTATGGTTGAAATAACGTGGTCACCACATTGAAATGTAACGTTGAAATGTAACGTTCACACCACCTTTAGACCACTTTCTATTTGCAATTATATTTTCTTTCCATTAGCTTTAATTATGTCAAAGTAATCAACACAACTCAAATTTTAATAATACACTTCTTAGACAATTTTATTTGCATTTCAATGGTTCAAATGCATAATACATCATGACACGATTCAAATTGACAGATAGATATATATCAATAAGAAATTCCATAAACCCATAATTAATTTTAGGACATGTAGACAGTAGAATAATATTTTTTATCATATTTCTACAATTATGGAAATGTAAATATTCTCTACAAACTTAAGGTGTATAAGTAACCAGTTTAATTTGTATGTTCCTGAACAAAAGAACATAATGAAGCCATGGTCAAATGTAGTAACACAAAGAGGGATATAAATTATATCAATTGCAATCTCTTTATATGAAGGCATAACAGGTTTACCTAAACTACTTTCTAAGTACCTCAAGGAAATAACCTAACAATAGATAAAACATTGTCCAAGGTAATACAATAATAGCTGGCCAGCTGAACATTTGTGGCTTTCGAACCGAGACCTTGTAGACTAAATGAACATTTACGTTGGTGGCGCTATATGTATTTATTCAGTTATTATATATATGAATGGCAGTAACATGTATCTACTACGTAGGTGAATTTAAATGAAATAAAATATTTATTTATTCAGTTATTATATTTTTTGTACAAGCTGGCCGAAACGTCCGCCCCGACAAATATACCTGGCCAAAACGTCCGTTGGCCGAAACGTCCGTGCACCAATGACCAGGCATAATATGTGAAATGTTAATCTGAATCTGTATCTGTATCGACTGCAGATGCGACGCTCTTCCTTCTCTTTGCAGCAGGTTCCTAAAAAGCAAGAACGCACATTAGGGAATACATGGTATATTAGAAAATAAAATCCTTAATTGTTCCTAATTGATGAGTAGTGATAATGATAACTAACTTTGTGAGAATGCAAAGATTTAAGTACTGATGACACATACTATATGTCAAAGTGGTAAATGTATGTGATATGTAAATGCTTTATTGACAGACATTTGGAGAGATGGACCAAATATTTAAGTAAGTCACTAGAATCCACTATCACCTTGTATTTTGGCCCTCCTTTTTTCTTCGGTGCATATTTGAGATTTTCGGACAGTTGCTCCTCCACCTCGGAAGCCTTGGCTTTAGGATGGTTTTTCAAGCATGCTCCTGTAGGAAAAGTAGCACAAAACTGCTAACCCCAAGCAATGCACGGAAGAAAGGAAGAGTAACAAGTATATGTACAGGTGAAAGAATTAACACTAAAACAACTATTCCTCACAAATCTTATCTAAATAATCCTAAGGCAGTTTTATATTTTAATATTTGTAATTAGAATGGTATTCACAGACGAACACAGGATACATCCCTCAAATCTTTACTGGCACCAAATATTCAAGATGGCCAGACAAATGGGTTTCTTGCTGAACCATTTCCCTCATTATCATGATCACCCACTGGGGACCAGTATCTCGCACTTGGGACCAATATCCCCATTAGCGCCGATGTAGGATCAATATCCCCCATTATCACCCACCTGGGACCATTATCGCTAACCGAGATGATTACCCCCCATGAACAGCTGAAAAATGTACGCGGTAGTATGGCCAAACCCCGGAGAAAAATTAAGAAAATCCAAGATGGCCACAACAATAAAGATATAAAAATAGAATCAGCACCACAATCATGAGGGTTCTTGGGCCATGGATGACCAATACTCATACAAATAAGTAAATTAGAATGTCACATAGTTTTTGAAAGATCCACTAACGAAGATGCAGACCCAGACACGTACCCACTCATGCACATGAAACATAACATCCCCAAAATGGTCGTTTCGGTTATAATAAATGATAATCAACATGTTATATTGAGTATCTCTGGAGTGCATCAGGCGAGCTTCATAAAATACTGAAGAAGCAATTGCATGCCATTTATGACTTAAACACTTACTGATGAGGACCTTGGTGACCGACAGGTCAATCAACGCGTTCTTGCCCTTCTTTCCCTTGAGCCTATACGTTGACCATAAGGCATTGGTTCCCAACTTGGAGAGCATCCTCCGGATGGTGTCTCCGATGTTGTGGCCACCCAAGGAAGTCATATAGCATGTCTGCAATGTAGATAATTAGTTTTCTTAGTAAAAAACCCTTGAGTACATCCAAGTGAAAATGCTAAATTGTCAGATATATATAACAAAGGCAGCATTGAATATAACTACTACAGTTTTGAAATAATTCAGTGGTCCCAATTATGTCTGTCTATCTATCTATCTATCTATCTATCTATCTATCTATCTATCTATCTATCTATCTATCTATCTATCTATCTATCTATCTATCTATCTATCTATCTATCTATCTATGCCTGCCTGCCTGCTGCCTGCTTAGGTGCCTGTCTGCCTGACTGTCCGTCTGCCTGCCTGTTTAGCTGTCTGTGTGCCTGCCTGTCTGTCTGCCTATCTGTCTGTATACCTGTCTGTATGTGTGCCTGCCTGCCTGCCTATCTGTCTTGGTGTCTGCCTATCTGTCTCTTTGGAAGATGGAGTTACTTCTTCATAAAATGTAAGCGATTCTTAACAAAATAAGTTTTTCTTTCACAATGGAACATACCAATTGTCTCTTGAAGGCCTTATCTGTAAGCCTCTCACAAAGCCTATCCAGCTCCTCAGTACTGCTGACAGGGTCTGGTAGTACATCGTCCAACTCCTCTCCTGCTGCTCTGCTGGCACTTGTCAAGAAGCGCAGCATTCTAAGGATTTCCCCCTGTGACTCTTCAAGGTTTTGCATACGCATCAGCATCCTGCTCTGGAATCCTGTAGCAAGATAACACAATTCCACATTTTTAAATACTATGCTTAGAATTTGCATCTATTCACCCACATACATGTATAATGCATTAAGGCAATTGCGACAAATGATTCATTACATTTCATGTTGCGTTGAAGTTAAACACATATTTCAAGCAACGGCAAGTGCTAGATCCCAAGCTAAACGTAAATGGAATGAGAAAAAAATGCGAAAAGGATGCCATAATCATCAATCAATTTGTCTCAAAAGAACACAATGTTTAGAATGAAGAAATCAAAATTGAATATTTTCTGGATCACAATTTTGAAAAATATTCTTGAAGTAAAACTGTTACATTAGGCTTTGTTACCTGTTGGCTCACTTTCATGATTTATTGCAGCAGATGTAGAAGCTCTGGGTGTTGTGGGGGTGCTGAAAACATAACATGAAATTATTACTTCACTGCAGTACATGCCAACAGTAAGCCATAGTTACATGGCATGAGTAGTAACAGAGATTCGCTACAGCTTAATATCAGATTGGTCTAATGTACTACATGTACTAGTCTAAATGCTTTAGCACAGGGTGACTGTACCAATGAATGGCCTAGACCAATCATGGTGAGCAATGAGATATACATGTACGTACTACTCTCAGTAAATACTTGGGTAAAACTACAAAGCCTCAGATTCCTTACCTGGTATGGAAGGGTTGCTTTCCTCCACGATGATCCTCAGACAGTCGTGCACTTGAAGTCATCACTGTATACAGAGATAGTAATGTCATTAATTTATAAATGTCTGTATCAGAATATTTAAATTAATATAAAGTGAAAGGCTAAATGGAGCAAAGTGAAAACAGTGGTGCCCCTTTTGAGTGACCTCATTTTAAGACCACCTCTCTTGGGAGACCACTACAGCATGCACCAATGGCTACACATCCCATGCTATTGAACCTCTTATGAGAGACCACCCTTTATGACAGATCGGTTTGGCTTGGCAGATGGGGTGGTCTCTCAAGAGGACCAATGTATATCATTACTCGAAACAGTTTTTTTTTTTAAATATGAAGACAAATGCACAATGTCAATAGTCCTAAATACCTGATCTTGTGTCACTGTTAGGACACACAGGAGACTGAATTCTATGCCCAGAAATAGACCTGGAAGGGGTACTGGTACTTGGTGATATCGCTCTCGGTGCAGAACAGCCTTAAACAGAATTTAATGAGTGCGGTTATCGATAAAACATTATTAATGCATTTTTCATTAGGACATGAAAGCAATACTTTATTTTCACTGCAAGAAGATACTGCCAAAATATCAATTTACCGGTACTGATCTACCTGGTACTGCATAAATGTCTGTACCAAAAAGTAATCATTGTTCTATATGTCAAAATAGCCCATAGTTAGCCAGTTAGATACTGTGTTTAAGAAAAGGTTGGACCTCCTGGGAATAAAATTAGCATACAAGCAAATGCTGTTTTTTTCCTTTTGTGACTCAAGCTTCATGTTGAAACTAAAATAATTGAAATTAACAGTTGAGGATATAGCTCTACTTGATCCTTGTGCCAACCTCATTTACCATTTGTCCGTTGAGGAGGTGTTGGTAGCTCGGCCAGAACTAGAGCAGGGACACTGTCACTTGCCTCCAGTATCTCCCCTTCTTCGTCTGTATTAACATTATTTAATAAAGATTAACAGGTGAAGTGAAGCACCACATTTAATAAAGAAAACTGAAAGGGTTAATATTTCTTATTCCGTTGAACTGTTTTTCTATTAATTTGTGGCAATTATGAAGCCATATATGTCGTCACATATTTAAATATACTCTTATGCCCAATTCTCTGTATTTACCATCAGCATCTTCAGTTTCTGAAACCTGAAACTTTGCAGGCTTCTTAGTTTTCCGTCGACATTCTTCTGTGTCAGTCTCTACATTGGAGGTATCCTCAGCCTTTCTCGCCCTTTCTTGAGCCTTCTCATAGGTGTCTGAAGTTGGAAACAATATGTTATATTAAGAGACCTGATATACTGACAAGGTAATAAAATTAACGTCATTCTGTTTCCTTTTTTCACTTCAATTTATTACAGTTCCCGCTTAGTACACAAAACTAGCATGAATTATGTACTTAATCTAACATTTCAAACTGTAAATATTAAATGCTTCCTACCTCCAAATGAAAATATCCTAACTTCATAAAGCTTCCATTTCTCTTTGTCAGGCAGCTCCCCTCTCCTGGCTTTTGAAGAGGCTCCACCCCTTGCTGGCCAATAGCAACACAGACGCTGAAATATAACAACAGCGACTGAATGTAGTTTAAATGTTTTAATGAATTGCGTAGTGATATACAGTGGTCCTGTATTGAGATCAAGGGCTATACATCCCATGTTATTGAAACTCTTATGAGAAGTGACCTCTCTTAAGAGACCACTTTTTTGGCCCAAGGGGTGGTCTCACGAGGCCTGTAGATAGTAAAGATGATAAAAGCTTAAGGCGCAGTCACCGAAATGTCACTAACACCCCCCCCCCCCCCCCCCCCCCTTGACTCCTGACTAGTACACCTCCACTGAGTGTGGAGGGAGTGGAAAAGTGCGTCCACCAGTGGGAAAAAGGGCCAAAATTCCTCTAAAGGGGGAAGAAAAGCCCCCTAGACACCACCGCCCCAACCAACCACATATGTGAAACGCTTTAAGTTCCATTTTTTATCAAACGGCTGCAAACCCATATATTTGACAATGTTCCAAGTACATGCATGTATTTACTTACATCTCTTGTTGACTGTATCCATGACTTGTGGACGACTTCAACAGCCATCTCGTCCACAAACTCTACTACAACAAATTCGCCCGACATCTTTTACCTGAAGACCAAGACACAAAAGCTGTTTATCACTAAGCTTACTATCATATATTTAATTGCTACATCATCTGTGGTATACTTTGGATAAACTATAACCCATGCAGAACAACTAAATACTTGCAAACTTTGTAGCAGTGGTGCTTATTGAAATGAAATAATGCACTTAACTATTATAATCCATGCAGAATGGTAAGAAACACCGCCTTTCTGCCATTCCCTTTCTCAACCATGATGGCTTTAGTGTGGAGGCTTTTTCTTGTCAGGAGCTTCATGCAGCTGTCGTTCAAGTGGATGCAATATACTCCAATAATCTGGGAATCGCAGGGCTCCATGAAGACAGATTCAGTTCTGTTGTACACCCTGCACAACACTTTCTTATTTCCCTCTTCATCTTTCTCATTTGATAAAGCCACCGCCTCACAACAAGATGGACCATCCAAAATAAATGCATTGTTCGGCTTCTGTAGTTGCATGGTGCTTTCTGCCCTTGTCAAACATGTTGTGCATGGAGCGTTTTCCAACTCGTGAATCCTTTTCACAATCTGTGCCAGGGCATTCTTCCCAGAACGGACCATTCTCTTCATCTTATGGAGGTAGTTTTCAAATGGGAAGGCCGCACAGCTGTCCAGGCTTCCAAACCGCTCAGCATCAGCGGATATGTGGAGCATGACATGCACGTTGTACACAAGGAACTCCTTGCCATAGAGTTCACGACCCCTCCGTACAAAGTAGACTAAAAGGTTGTGAGCATACTCCTTATGAATTTGCACAAGAGTTGGTGAAACAAGAATGCACATAGCAACAGATATGGCCATGAAATGATCATAAAGGTAATTCCTAAGAATGCCTTTGAGCACCAGCTTTCCTGTATACAGCAAAAATTGACGGTACTCAGTAGCTTTCCATCTTTCAATATCTCCAAGGCCTCTGGGTTTCCGCGCAAAACTATTTGGAATACACCTCCGAAGGTCCAGAAGTTTTTCACTGATTTCTTCTATGTGTGTCGCAGGGAGCCTCATTTCCTTTTTGCCTCTGACCCACAGAAGAATTAGCCTTCGTGTGACCCCAAGACAGGCCTGGTGCATATAATCCATTGAAAATACATTCACAGCATCCACTTGAAGAATAGTGAAAGGGGAAACTCCTTTATGGTGTTCTTCTTGAGACTGATCCCTGAATGACTGGTTTGTTCTTAGCACAATGTTGTCAATGTCTTGGTATGTCAGCCTGCCATACCAAACACCTCTCTGCGTACATTTTTCACAACCGTAGTATCCAGAATACTGTTTTGTAGCCCGCACCATTGCTTTTGCAGGAGCATCGCAAACGATGCACTTCAGTATCACTTGAATTGCATTGTCCTTGTACTGAATGCCATGTTGCAAGATGTGATTCAATTCTGTTATTGTGTCAAGTAAGAAATCTAAATTGCTTGGTTTTGAATTGCCACATGTTATGGCAACAGGGAAGACAGTGACTGGTTCCATCATTATTGCACACAAGACTGGCCACACACATGTATTTGAGCTGCGGAAAAGAGGGAGACCATCGATATTGAAAGAAATTTCAATGCTGTCTGTATTGTGCAGTATTTCCTGGGGGTACTTGTCCAAGGTCTTCACCAAGGAATCTTCAAGTCCCAAATATACATAACTCATGCCCGATTTTTCTTCAGTTGTCACCTTCTTGTCTGTTTTTAATAACGTACGAGCTGTTGATGGCAGATTCTTATGTCCAATCTTCTTGAACACTTTGAGTAGGTCATCTACTGCCATATGTTTTATTTGGTGTGCATTGACCCATGGCACTAAGTATTCAGCTACCGGTACATGTTGTTCTTCTTCTTCTGATTCAGATGAAAGGATGACTGGATTTGCGTCAATGAAGTCCCACATTGACCCATCATCATCGCTCTCAGCATCAGCATTTTGTCCATTTTCTTCTTCCACAGACTCGCTTTCCAAAGTAACATGTTCGTTCATTGGAACATCAGCTGCCTCATCTGAATTGCATGCAACATCTAACACAAAGTCAGTAATGTCACCATCACTGTCACTGTGTCTTGTCTGGACCTTTTTATTCATACGTGATGCCGATCTTTGGGCTGAAACACACTTTCTATTGTATTGTGTACGACGCCGCCTCTTCTCATCCATTTTGCTGCAAAACAAGATTGCGCATGAATATGATCAAATTAAAATAAAAAAACATGCCCATGCAGGGGTGGATCCAGGAATTGAAAATAGGGGGGGGGGGGCAAGCCCCCTGGATACACTACTGCCATGCACCACTGCCTGCACGGTAAGATTGTATGTTCCTCATTTCTTTTAAGTTAAGAATATGAGCGATCAACAAATATTACTACTTTTTGCCCCATTGCAATTTGTACAAGGTTTAGTTGCAAATGCTGATGGAAGACTATTGATTACTTCAGGATGTTACTTTTTCCAACTTAATCAACTTAAATAAATTCAGGGCAAAAGATAATCATAAAAACATAATTTCAACTGGCTGAAAACTATCAACCAATGTCCATTCAAAAACATAAAGAGTCTGTTACTCTGAAAAGTTGAATTTTGCATAGATCTAGACTACATAAAAAAAAAATATATATATATAGCAGCCATAATTTAGCATCCTCTAGCTTTCTTGATGGAAATTCACTAAAAATCTGCAGTGTTCAACTTCACATTGTCATCTAAATTACCCTTCTAAAGTTCTATAACCTTAAATACCAACTTCTAGCATTGAAGGACCTAAACACAGTGTGTACCTGTGTTTAGGTCTTTCTTAGCCAACTTCATGCTCTATTATTAATCTACAATAAAGAGCCAGCGACGGATCCAAAGGGGGCGGGGGGTGCATTGCAGCAAGGGGCGCATGCCCCCCCCCCCCCCCCATATGTGTTGTCCTAGACTGTGTAATTTCAGACCAGGATGTCCCTATTAAACTTGTGGTTGCCCCCCCCCCCCCCCCCCTATTGGTCGCCGAAATCACATACAGTCAAGCTGTGTCCACAGTCAAGCTGTGTCCACGTATGCATGCATATACTATTACTATGGCCCAACACTACGAGACTGCCAACGAAGCACAGCACTGGTCGCCCTACTCCTGGTGCCCGCCCCCCCGCCCCTGCCACCAAAACAGTACCACTCTATGTCCAGCCCCCCCCCCCCCCCCCCTCCTCCTCCTCCTCCTCCCGCCCGCCACAACTACAGATACATGCCTGCCTTACCGATCTACGTCCACACTCTCCCTCTCCTCCTCCCGCCCGCCACAACTAGTCTACAGACATTGGCGCGACGCGGTAACTTTGCTGGCTCGCTGCCAACTTTGCTGCAGCCTCTTGGAACTAACTAACTGTATGATCACTGTTGACTCTCGAGTGGTTGTAAAACTACTATAATCTGATAATGGCGGTTACGAGGGCTGGGCGCAGCGTGGGCGCGCGTGGCTAGCTCTATTAGGCTTGCCCATGGTCAGCCTGTCGTAAATTCCTTTACATTCCCATAGAGTACGTTCGTCTATTAACTGGGTAGTCGCTATCTATTGAAAAGTCGGGACATAACTCAACCAGATATAGATCTCCCACGGATTTAATGTAAGCTTTGTTCACACAGCCCAGCGGCCCTGCTGAGAAAAACAACATGGAGGCCGAGTCCGAGATTAGGCCACACATGAGGCCACAAGGCACCTGCTTAATTTCGGCAGAAAAAGTGTAAAATATGCTGAGAGCTGTGCATAGAACACTCCCCCATATGTTCATGACCCGAATTACAAAACTTTAAAAAAGGATGGCTTCCTTACCTGCAAGTATATATTGAAAGTTCTTGACTTGAATAAAAAAAACGAGGTTTAGGCCTAACCAGCGCCGTATAGATAGCCGTATAGATAGAAGAGTTACGACAGCGGAAGTCCAAAAACGGTTATCGTCACGTGGTTCATGCAGACGAGAATCGTTCACCGGAAGTTCATGGCGGGCAATGTGAATGCATTGATAACAGGAGATAGAACTTCGACTTTTGGTAATTATTAGTGAATAAAGGTTTTGATTTGCAATATTTATACAACAAATCGATATGTGTATGTATTTACATCAATATGTTTTAAAAAATAAAATAGAATTTGCTAATATTAAGTGATAATATTAGGATTAGTGTGAACAACTAGTTTACATGTTAGGCTAACAGTGCCTTGGTTAAAGAGCCTGTTGCTGTTTATTTATAGCTTTGAATTCTTTCAAACCAATATTATCTTCTTAAACTTGTATAGTAGTCAGGAGCATCACTTTCTAATGTTTATTGATATATTTAGAGGGAGGGGATCTAAAGGAATGCTTCAAAATTCAGATTAGATTAATTTCTACCATTTTCTTAAATTCATGGTAGTTTCAGTAATCCCATGGTAATTGAGGACACAAGTTATCTAAATGACTAATGTCATCTTTATGGCTTTCAGAAAGGACAGGAGACCGACAGGTGACTATCAAAGGACTAGCAGCAGCAGCAGCAGCAGCAGCAGCAGCATGATGATGATGATGATGTTAAATGTGTTGTTTTAGGAACATCCATTGCAAATACATGGAATTCAATAAACATTGAATAGCATATCATGCAGTTTGTCTGTGCCTTTTCCTCCGTGTTGTCCTGGTTTGCTGTGCTGCCTCCTAGTCGCCACCATGGTTTGCTGTGCTGCCTGGGGATGCTCAAATCGCTCTGAGAAAGGAGTACGAATGTACGGCTTCCCCACTGACACAGAGCGGAGGAAAAAATGGCTGGCACAAGTCAGCAGGAGCAATTTCATGACCAACAGCAAAAAAATATGTGAGGTTAGGTTATTGTATACAAACACTGCATTTGCACTTTTTCACAAAACGAAAACCACACACTTGGGAAAGCTTAATGTTTTGTTTAATACAAAAAAACAGGGAAAGGCTTGAAAAACACTGAGAGTTGAGACTCAGGGTGCAGGGTGAGGGTTTCAGTGCAGGTATTCAGGCTCCATTGAATCCCCCTCTGGTTCTTGTGCTGAAAGAGGGAGTAACAGACAGGAGAAAGGGTTATACACACCTATATAGCACACCTATTGGATGGGAAATTGCCTTGGGGAGATAAGGTGTGGTCTTTGTTCCCAACTGAAGTTATGGAACTTTATTATTTGTGAGTTTAACAAAGTATGACAAATGGCATCAGTAACAGATGTGATATGAATTTCTATAAAGTTGTCTCACATTCTTGGTCATATTTTATATACAGTATATAATGAGTATAACATGTCCAGTAAGTATAAAGTGTTTCCTAATACTGTGTATTCAACCACTATGGTATAGTGTATGGTACTATGGTATGGTATAGCTTAATCTGTTATCTGTAAACGTTCCCTAAATCCACTAATTTAGGGATAATCCACTGACATCCTTTAATACACATGTTAATTTGAATCAGATGTACTGATAATATCCGCAATATAAATCTTTAAGCTTCTTCTTACCTTTAAAAGTCCGTCACGAACGGTCTATTATGCTGCAACTCTACAGCTCTGCTAGCCTTGGCGCTAACTTCCGGGGAACGATTGAGAGGCTCCACGATCCGCCATTGCTGTAAAAAAGTGGTCCATTGGAGTGAACGGAGATGACATAACTCTCAGTCTATACGGCGCTGGGCCTAACGTTCCAGAGATTGACAGCGTGTCCTCGTTTTCGCAGATCCGTTTAACCGTTTGTAGGTCGCTGAATGGCATTAATTTTAACCAGCGCTAGTGGGGGCATCGAGGGACAGGAAAGGGTGTCGAACTGGGAAAAACGATCGAATAACTGTCTGTTTTGCAAAATACATCCCATCTTCTGGGAGAATAGATGGATATTTGAGGGACTATATAATTTGTATGCGTATGGATCGACCAGGATGTGAAGTGGTAAATCCAGAACACTGAGAAAAGGCGCGAACGAAATTTGCCGTGATTGGTTGAATTCTTAGGCTGGTGAGAGCATATACAGTTATAAACATCAACAGCAACAAATGGACGAACAATATTCAACTACATAATAGAGTAGACTACATCTATTTGCATACAAATCATATGTATGTGCACCCACTTGCATGGAAAGGAAAACGTTATATTTCAACGTGGCCACAACGTGGTATTTATACGTTATATTTCAACGTGGCCACAACGTGGTATTTTCTTTGTAAAACCACCGAAGTAATATTTTTTGCACAAATTACTATCCTTCAAACTCATATTCTGACAAAAAGGAAATAAATAAATAAATCTATAACATTAAACAAATCAGTATTTTTAGACGGGTGCTTGTGGTGAACCACAACGTTGGGGCCACGTGGCTACCACGTTGTGCACACTTAGACGGGTGCTTGTGGTGAACCACAACGTTGGGGCCACGTGGCTACCACGTTGTGCACAGTGCCACCAAACTACCACTTTTAGGCCACGTGGTGGCAACGTGGCGTGTTAGCTGGGGGGGGGGTCCGGGGGCATGCTCCCCCGGGAACATTTTTTTTTAAATATTGAAGTTAGATGCATCAATCTGGTGCACTTTGAGAGCAAAATGAAGAGATATATGGATACCTCTCAACATCCATAATGAAACAACTGTAAACAGATTTACTTTTTCTTTATGGATATAAAAGAAAGTAAAGCTTGATTCCTACTGGCTGGTTAAATGACTCCTCGTCCCTGAGGCCACTACCAGTTTTTTGTGCCATTTTGCTGGATTTATTTGTCAATAGCGTTACTGCACAAAGTGATAGCCCTCTAGTTTAAATCTACTACCCAAAAAGAAACATATGGAGATGGGTTACTATTTAAAAAAAATTGCAAATCTATTTGGGAACAGTGGGGCCGGGCCTCAAATCCTATAGGGGGGTCTGCGTGCGACGACCTGGGTCTCTGAGCGGGGAAAGGACAGAATTAGTTGGGTGTCGTCAGCGTAGCAGTGGTATGAAAAACCATGCGGGCTAATGACAGACCCGAGCGAGTTTGTGTACAGGGAGAAGAGGAGGGGACCAAGAACCGAGCCCTGAGGGACCCCTGTAGTTAATTGACAAGGATCGGACTCGGACCCTCTCCAAGTAACCCTGTAGGTGCGGTCGTTGAGGTATGAGGTGAGGAGGGAAAGTGCAGTGCCTGAAACTCCAAGTTCTTGGACAGTGCGAAGGAGGATCCGATGGTTCACCGTGTCGAATGCAGCAGACAGGTCTGCCAGAGACCCACTGAGATAACTTAAACTAAGTTAACTATCTAAAGACTCAGAGAGTAATTTACCTCACCAGAGCTGTAGTTTTCAGCCTCTCAGTCTGACAGCAAAGGACTCTCCCTCCACCTTGTTGTTGAAACAGCTCATTATATCCGTTAGCGCAGCTAGCTAGCACCAGATGTTAACAACAATACACGTAACCGGTGCGCGCGCTTTCTCGCTCGCTCGCGCCACACATACACCAACACACACCCTCCCGAGCTTGAATGACACACAGAGACCAATCGAGGGCATTAGTATGATCTGTATGAAAGTGGCAATGTCGGCAGGCCACGTCATGTAGACAGCCAGTCACCCTCTGTGAGGCAGAGTCAGACCCAAATTTGCGCTGCGTTGTGTTTACAATATATACGTATATTGCCGGCGGCTGAGTACTGGCATTTTACTGAGTACCGGCACCTTGCCGGTACTCAGTAAGAAGTGCCGGTACCACATGGGTAAAAATCAGAAGTGCCGGTACTGCGTACCGGTGAGTACCGGCCCAATTCAAGCACTGGAAACACCACATAGTATATAGCCTAAAGTATGTGAACATCCCTGTTTTTTGTTTAATAGCCAGACTATACTGAAAAGCTAGAGGGCTTTTAATTTAAAACGGATACAGGAAATGAAAGATCTTTTATCGGGACAGACATGAGTATATCAGATAACAAGGAGGCTTAAAAGTACAGACATCTTACAAAATGTACTTGTTAAACACAGGGACTTAGTAATGGGTATATATATGTATTGATTTGTTAGATCTCACTCTGTTCCTTATGTGACTGTGCACGCTGCAGGCAGAAGATGAAGACGTCATTCTGCGGTCCATTCAGGGGATTACAGTGGGACTTTATGTTGTCAAACACAATTCCACCATGAGACCAGAGGACAGATGAGACCAGAGGACAGATTGTCCTGGAAGGCCAACAGGTACTAACTGATGTGGACAACATTGCATTAGCTGCTACCATGCTGTTTGGATTAATGTTTGCAATGAACCTGAACCACCCCCCTAAACTGAAGTGCACGTTCGAAGTGCTCCAGCAAATGTTAATGGAGCTAGACGGCAACATGCTTTCCAAGAAAGCCCAAGCGTTTAAAAACAAACTATTTGAGTGAGCTGTTGCCATGGACCATTGTGCACTTTTACAGCATTCATACTGGGCTTTCATCGATACAACTGTCTTGCACTTCCTTTGCTCATGTTTTTTGCTTGATTTGCATGTTTCAGAAATGTGTGTTTTTCCTGGGGTCATATGTTTTCAGAATGTACCACTTTTCATGTGTTTCAGAATGTACTAATTGCGCTACTTCAAAATGTCAGTTCTTGTTTTTATTTGTAATACTTTCTTTAGTGCATATGTGGTGAGAAACCAGGCCATTATTATACGTTCATGTATTTTTCCAAAGCAATGCCATTGCTTTTTTGCATTAAAGCGCCCTTTCATATTAGCAGGTTACTATTTAAATAATGGATTTGCAAGAACATTTCCTTTTTTGGCTAGGCGTTGACATTTTCTGTTAATTGTTTACTATGAATGAGTTACAAAAATAAGCCTTTCTTTGCCGTTTGGCACAATAAACCTTTATTTTGGTCGGGATAATAGTTTCCTTTAAGCTTCCTTGCTGTGTTCTAACACAATAATGTACATGGATCACAAACATTTTCTATTTCTTCTATTTCTTTATTTTCAATGTATTTGGTAATTCTCCTGGGGCTGCATGATGGAGAAACCAAAAGCTCATCTGGATGTGTGGTGGTTGTTAATATTGTTTTATCTTTTGAGAAAAATACATGAATGTTGTTCAAAGAAATGTGTTTGCCTTTATTGACTATTTGTTTTAAAATGTTATGATAAATGCTGTAGATATAAGAGATTAGGATGCATCCTGTTGAAGAATGTACAACATACCTCTATTCACATGCAATAAATAATCGTATGTACCCCTTGAGCACTAGGTAGATTAAACAGAAAAATATAGCATGTAGTTTAAACAAAACATTAATGTGGCTTTAACAGGTACAAATGAAATATACTGAGTATATTAAAAGCCTAAAATGAACATAAAAAGTAATGTTGGTTAAACATAGGGTAAATGATTATACCTAATATTAAAGGAAATATTCACATTAACATAACAATTTCATGTTTATTTGACATAATATAGTTGTGTGTCTTTAACATAATGGAATAGTTTTGAGTACACATGTTTTTAATATGTGCAACCGATGTCCATGTTAAAATCATGTGAATCCAACAGCCTTTTTTGTCAGTGTGGTTTGAGGGCTTTGAGGGACTCTCAGCCTGCTTCGGGAGCTTTGGGAGGCCCTCAGCCTGCTTCGGGGGATTTGGGGGACTCTCAGCCTGCTTCAGAGGCTTTGAGGAACCCTCAGCCTGCATCGGAGTCTTTTTGGGGCCCTCAGTGGAGTTCTCCGCTGCTGTTGTCTCGAGTCTTTTCTGGAGTTTTCTCAATCAATCAATCAATCAATGTTTATTTATATAGCCCAATATCACAAATGTTACATTTGTCTCAGTGGACTTCACAGTTTGTACAGAATATCAGTATGACAATACGACACCCTCTGTCCTTAGACCCTCACATCGTACAAGGAAAAACTTCCAGAGAAAACCCCACAGTTTAAAGGGAAAAATGGGAGAAACCTCAGGGAGAGCAACAGAGGAGGGATCCCTCTCCCAGGACGGACAGACGTGCAATAGATGCCGTGTGTAAATTGAAAAGATAATACATTTGCAACATAGGTAGTCCAAATGTTTTGAAATGCATGTGTGTATAATAAGAAGATGAATCCACGAGGATATCCATCCAGGACTTATGATCCAGGACCACAGCCACGACTCAAGATCCAGGACTCGCAATCCATGACACAGGACCGCAGGATCATCCATGACTCCGGATCCCGGCGTATATAGACACCAAAAAGAAAGAAATTTGGGGAAGCTGGGTTAATCGGAACATGAGAGTACACAGGTATAGACAGAGAGAAGGAAGAAGTAAGATGTCCCCCGACAAACTAAGCCTATATCAGCAAAACTAGGGGCTGAATCTAATCAGCCCTAACTATAAGCTTTATCAAAAAGGAAGGTCTTAAGCGCACTCTTAAAAACGGATAGGGTGTCTGCCGTCCGAACACAAACTGGAAGCTGATTCCACAAAAGTGGAGCTTGATAAGAAAAGGCTCTGGCTCCCATTGTACTTTTAGAGACTCTAGGAACAACCAACAACCCTGCATTCTTGGAACGCAATGCCCTAGTAGGACAATAGGGTATAATGAGTTCTTTAAGGTAAGATGGCGCCTGCCCATTAAGGGCTTTGTAGGCGAGAAGAAGAATTTTAAATTCTATCCTGTGTTCTATAGGGAGCCAGTGTAAGGCAGCCAGAACAGGAGTAATGTGGTCCCTTTTCCTAACTCTGGTTAGTACACGAGCTGCAGCATTTTGAATCAACTGAAGCAACTTGACTGACTTCTTGGTACACCCTGATAATAAGGAGTTACAATAATCCAGCCTTGAAGTAACAAATGCATGGACTAGTTTCTCTGCATCGTTTTGAGGCAAGATATGCCTGATTTTTGCAATGTTACGTAGATGGAAGTAGGCGGTCCTTGAAATGGATTTTATGTGGGTGTTAAAGGATAAATCCTGATCAAATATAACACCAAGATTCCTTACAGTCTCACTGGAGGCCAAATTAATGCCATCCATAGTTAATATATCTTTAGATAATTTGTTTCGTAGATTCTTCGGGCCAAGTACAATAACTTCAGTTTTGGTCGTGTTTAACATCAAAACATTTAAGGTCATCCACGTTTTTAAGTCCTTGAGGCAGTCTTGAATTTTATTTAGATGATTAATTTCATCAGGCTTGATTGATAAATATAGTTGAGTATCATCCGCATAACAATGAAAGTTTACAGAATGATTCCTTATAATATTGCCTAACGGAAGCATATATAGGGTGAACAAAATAGGTCCAAGCACTGAGCCCTGTGGCACTCCATGGCTAACTTTGGTTTGCATGGAAGATTCATCGTTGACACGTACAAACTGAGAGCGTTCAGATAGATAAGACCTAAACCAGCCTAAAGCAGTTCCCTGTATGCCAACTAAGTGCTCTAGTCTTTGCAATAGGATATCATGGTCGATAGTATCAAATGCAGCACTAAGATCGAGCAAGACAAGAATAGAGACAAGTCCCTTGTCAGAGGCTATTAGAATGTCATTTGTGACTTTAACCAGAGCTGTCTCTGTGCTATGTTGTGTTCTAAAGCCAGATTGAAAATCTTCAAATAAATCATAGTTTCTTAAGTAATCACACAGCTGTTTTGCGACTGCTTTCTCAAGAATTTTTGAGAGGAACGGAAGATTAGAAATAGGTCTATAGTTGGCTAAAACCTCTGGATCGAGGTTGTGCTTTTTAAGAAGCGGTTTTATCACTGCTACTTTGAATGATTTTGGAACATAGCCTGATAATAAAGACATATTCATAATATTTAATAAAGAAGTGCTAATTAATGGAAAAACTTCTTTTAACAGCTTAGTTGGAATCGGGTCTAAGATACACGTTGATGGTTTAGAAGAGAGAATCATTGAATTTAATTGTTCAAGGTTTATGGCTGAAAAGCATTCTAGTTTACTATCTAGTGTAATATTATTAGAACGTACGTTTCCGGGAGCTGTTGATAACACTATACTGGTCAAAGGCAAGAGGTCATTGATTTTGTTTCTAAGAGTAACAATTTTATCGTTAAAAAAGCACATAAAATCATTACTACTGAGTGCTATGGGAATAGAAGGCTCAGTCGAGCTGTGGCTCTCTGTCAGCCTGGCTACAGTGCTGAAAAGAAATCTTGCATTATTCTTATTCTCATCTATTAATGAAGAGTAGTATGCTGCTCTCGCTTTACGCAGTGCTTTCTTATATTCATTGAGAGTAATATGCCAAATTAAACGAGATTCTTCAAGTTTAGTGGAACGCCATATCCTTTCAAGTTGTCTCGACTTTTGCTTTATTTTGCGGGTTTCGGCATTATGCCATGGAGCTAATCTATGTTGTTTTATTTTCTTCTTTTTCAAAGGAGCAACAGAGTCTAATTTTATTCGCAGCGCATCTGTAGCACTATCAACAACATGATCAATTTGGGGTGGTGTACATTTTGTATAAGTTTCCTCCCCTACATGCAGACATGCTATCGAGTTAAGTATTGGTGGAATCTCTTCCTTAAATTTGGCTATAGCACTAACAGATAGGTTTCTGCTGCAGGAGCTTTTGGCTAATGCTTTGTAGTCTAGTAACAGTACTTCAAAAGTTACTAAGAAATGGTCGGATAAAGCAGGATTATGCGGTTCGACTAATAGTTGCTCAATTTCAATACCATAAGTCAGAACAAGGTCAAGAGTGTGATTATAGCAGTGGGTTGGTTTATTTACACTCTGACAGAAACCAACAGAATCTAATATAGAGTTAAATGCAACAGTAAGGCTATTTTTATCATCGTCAACATGAATATTAAAGTCACCTACGATAATTACTTTATCTGTTTTAAGTACCAAAGCTGATAAAAACTCAGAGAATTCTGATAAGAATTCTGAATAAGGACCTGGTGCACGGTACACTGTAACAAATAAGATTGGCTGCAAAGTTTTCCAGGTCGGATGCGTAAGACTGAAAATGAGGCTTTCAAAGGAGGTATAATTTAATTTTTGTTTAGTATTGATAAGTAAACTTGAGTCAAAGATTGCTGCAACTCCACCTCCTCGGCCCGTGCCTCGGGCAATATGAGTATTGATATGGCTGGGTGGAGTGGCCTCATTTATGCTGACATATTCTTCATGTCTCAACCAAGTTTCAGTGAGACAGCATATATCAATATTATAATCTGATATTAAATCATTTACCAGTATTGCTTTAGATGCTAGAGATCTTATGTTTAAGAGACCACATTTAATCTTCCTGTTTTGTTGCACTGTAGTAGTTGTTACATTTACTTTTATTAGGTTATTATGTATGACACCTCTATTAGGTTTTACCTTAAATTGTCCTTGGGCAGACACACACACCGTTAATATTGGGTATTTTATTGGTGTCGGGATTCCTATGGATGACTGCCTAGGAGAGAGCGCAGAGAAGCGTGTAAGACTGCGACTCTGCCTCCTGGTCTCAACTCCAGTTTGTCATGGATTAAGTCCACAGAACCCTGAAATGTTTGCCGAAATGAGATTTGCACCTTCCAAAGTACGATGAATGCCGTCTCTCTTAATCAGACCAGGTTTTCCCCAGAAGGCTGTCCAATTATTCACGAAGCCCACATTGTTTGCTGGGCACCACCAAGACAACCAGCGCTGAAATGATGACATGCGGCTATACATGTCATCATTGATCAGATTGGGGAGGGGACCAGAGAAGATTACGGTGTCCGACATTGTTTTAGCATAACTACACACCGACGCCACATTAAGTTTGGTGCATTCTGATTGGCGTAAACGAACATCATTACCACCGACGTGAATAACAATCCTACTGTATTTACGTTTATTTTTAGCCAGCAGTCTAAGATGCGCCTCAACGTCGCCCGCTCTGGCCCCCGGAATGCATGTGACTGTGGACGCTTCGGTCTCTAAATTCACGTGTCTCATAATAGAGCTACCAATAACCAGAGTTGGCTTCTCAGCGGGTGTCTCGCTGAGTGGGGAATATCTGTTAGATACGTGAACGGGTTGGTGGGGACCTGCGGGTTTCGCGTTATGCCCCTTCTGAACAGTCACCCATTCTCCCTGCTGCTCGGGAGTTGCCGGGGGACGGCTAAGAGGAGCTACCTTTTGCCGGTCCGCACCGGCTAACATGGGCTTTACTGTAGCTGAGTTATTTTCTAAGATGCGGAGCCGGGCTTCTATGGCTATGATTCCCGCCTCCAACCTAACAACTATACTACATTTAACACATGTATCGGTACCAGTAAAGGAGGTAGGGGAGTAACCAAACATGAGACAGTTAGAGCAGGAAATAGCACCCGAGGGTGGGGAAAGAGCCATGGCTAGCTATCAAGCTAAAGTAGCTACCGTTAGCAAACCCGAAAAGAGTGTAGGCAACTGTGGAGTTACAGTCGCTAAGAGAAGGAGAGTTTGTGAGTGCTTAAGCTGTAGTAACGTGTGATTACAACGTCAGGCAGTTGCTGTGATCAAGAGTTTTAAAACGATCGATTAAGTTAAGATAACAAGCTATCAGCAACAGAACAGGCACACGGGATACCCGGAGATGACAACAACAACCGGAAGTTACAACATGCTTACCGCAATAGTGGTCCGTGTAGAAACACTCCTAGTGTACCCCAGCTTTCATTGTGAACTCAAGAGCAAGAGAAGTCCGGTCCTTTATTTTGTTCCCCCTCCCCCTGTTTTTTTTTTCTTTTTCCGGACATGCTCTGGTCAAGTGCCCCTCCTCCCCGCATCCGAAACACTTTCCAGTCCCCGAGTTTACAAACAAAACATAATTAAAATCATCCATCTTCAGACTTAACACAAGATTGAGTTCCTCGTCTCTCTTACTGAGGATCATCAGGACTCTTCTCCTGTGAGACACAACGTGTTTCAACAGTGGAGATCTGCATCCCGAGGACAGCTTCCTGATGGAGGACACTATCTTCCCGTGCTACACCCGCCGCCCACTATCCTTTTTCTCTTCAGACGACCTGACAACCGAAGAGTTAATATGAAACGAAGATTAAGAAGGAAACGAAAATGGACTCCCCATTGCTAGAAGCTCGGCCATGCCCCTCCTGCCCTGGTTTGATCGCGGGCGCGGATCCACACCGGTTCTGCTTTGAGTGTCTGGGGGCCGACCACGCCATGGAAGGTGGTGGACATTCCCCGACCTGCAGTGCCTGTCGGGCGCTCACGCAGCTCCGACGGCAGCATCGCCTGGACCATTTCTGGCAGGGGCAATACGTCGTTCCTGAGGAAGATCTGGACCGAGGCGATGTGGAGGTGGTGGAGATGGACGAGGAGGACGGAGATGAGGAGGACTTCTCGCTGTCAGGCGTTTCTGGCAGCGTGGGGCCACCACGCCGATCTGTTCGTCAGGATTTCCTGCTGGTGATGGCCATGGCAGCGGAGCGTGCAGGCTTGACGGTTCCTCCTCCGCTACCACCCAGACCGGTGAGCCGACTCCGTCAGGGGTTTTATGGCCCGGTCCAGCCGGTGTTCCGGATTAACTTGTTTCCCAATCAACTTGTTTCCCGATCAACTCGTTTCAGTGGCAGTGACGTGCGGTGAGGTTCATGGCTGGTGAGGCACTGACTCTTTCAGAGTCAGATTTACAAATATTATATTTTGACCTTAATCGAAATATTCGGCTATTTTCAAAAGCTTTTTTAGTCTGATGCTTCAATTCATTTTAAACAGACCGTTCAACAAAAGGATACCCAACATCTAAATATTGGATTGTTCTTTCTTAGTAAGATCCCATTTTCATTACAATTGTGGTCTTACCTTGACTTGAAGATGAAGTCCATGCTCTCCTTCTGGACAACAATCTCTATTACTTTTTTGTAAAAGTCCTCCTTATCTTCCTGTCATTTGAAAAGTCTAGCTTGTTGTTTGTGTCTACCGTCTCTACGTCGAATAACAGTAGCAACAAGAACCTGTGGGCTCATGTGCACCCCCTTCAATGTGGCAGAGGTTATGGCTGCCTCCCCTTGTGCTTTTTTCATTGCCGTTGTATGATGAGACCAGCGAGCCTAAATATCATATATACGTGAAATAAGTTATTTAGAGACTATGAATGGCGAGGATAAATGTAATAAAGGGATTTACAAACATTACATTGGTGACCTACAGTGAGATGGTAACAGGCATGCGCTTAGTGCCCACGCTCCAGCCAGTTTCTGTGGGGTGACGCATTCTGAGGTGAGGCAGAGCTCATCTGTGCCTCACCTCACCCCACAGTAACTGGCTTGAGCGCGCTCAAAAAATAAGTGCCCGCGTTAAATTAGTGCCCGCGCTCCAGCAAATTACTATGGGCTTACGAGAGGCAGAGTTCGTCCCTGCCTTACTTCTCATCGCTACACGTAGTTGTAGCGGAGCTCGGCAAATTTGCTGATTTTGACTTTAAAAGCGATTGGAATCATACATAAAGCACATTTACATCATAGATCAGTGGAGACATTTTATTATTATTACTATTTAGTTTTTCTTTAGTTGTTTTTCCGTTACATTGGAGTATGACAGGTGAGGCTCTGCCTCCTCTGCCTCCCCTGAGCGCACGTCGCTGTTCAGTGGGGTGCGTGGCTTTCGACTGAAATACACATTTCAATCGCTTTCTTCTGTCGTTTACATACATTGGTATATTTGGCTTCTTATAAATCAAGTCGCTGTGTTGATGCCTGTTACATCACATTACATTACATTGCATTTAGCTGACGCTTTTATCCAAAGCGATTTATGCAATATGATGTCGGGTTGCATTTTTCTAGAACTTGTTGACAATGTTAATGTAACAAAATGAGTTGTGGTGATTTGTTAGGACGTGATGATTCATGGCGCACTCACAACGCGCAGGGCATGATTGATTTTTACTGTTGGGACTCGGGTTTGAGTCTAGCATGAACTTTTTTGTTATTTTCATGTCGATGCACATTGAATATTATCTTTGAATAGAGGATTCGTCATGTTGTTTGCCGACACCAACATTCATGACCAAGCAGCATTTTAAAGTCTGAATATCCCCAATGACATTTCTGCTGCTATCTTTGCAAAACGAGGTAACAGTCACATCTTATCTGGATGAGTGCTGCACAATACCGTTTTTATAAGGGATACACGTGTGGGTAGTCTTTCATATGAAACATGATCGCTGGTAGATAGCCACAGAAATCGTAACACAATTTAACTTGGGCGGGTCACATTTTAACGTGGGCGGGTTCCAGTTCCCTGGGAGGATCACAGTTTAACACAGATGAAGACTTCTCCACGCTGCTTTTAAACTGTGAGTAAACACCGTGTGCTTCACTTGGAGGCTGTCTGAAGGTATACACAGATGGACTTGGACATTAACAACGATATTCCGTAATAAGTCTGGCAACAATAGCTGGTTTAAATGATTTATTCGAGCAACTCGTTTGTCTTTTTGTAGTCCTCGCTGTTCGCGTCCGGATATCGCCATCGTAATCACAACCTCACACACTGGTACTGGATGTGCATCAACGTGTTCCTAAGAAAAATATATATACCAAAAGATGTATGTAAAAGACAGAGTCGAAAGCCACGCACCCCACTGAAACGAGTTGATCGGGAAACAAGTCAGCTTTTGTTTCGCCCCTGCTGCCGGACTCATGGCAGTGTGTGGAGGCGACGTGGCGGCAACCTCTCAGGGCGAGAGCTTTGGTTGCCGGCATGACGGGGTTGCTAAGGCTAGAGGGCCAACCGGACTCAGTGTGTCCCGGTGTGCCCCCCTTAGATGAGAGCCTGGCGGCCCATCTGCTTCCCCAGGCAGCTGGTTGGATAGAGGGGAGAAGGTCCCTGCCCCCGCTGCCTCGTGACCGTGAGGAGTTGTAATATCTAGATAGGATATTCCGCCTCGGGGCACAGATGGCCGCGGCGGCCAACAACCTGGGTGTGTTGGGGCTTCCACTAATTACCCCTCAACCAGAAACCTCCGCCCCCTCGTCTCAGGGCGACTTGGGCGATTATGCGGACCGCTGCATCGGACAGATTAATAATCTGGTGAACGGTGTGGCGGCTGCAGCTGGCCGTGTGATGTCCCTAGCCACAGTGGGGTCACGACATGTGTGGTTGGGACTCACGGCATTGTCTAGGTCGGACCGTGAAGATCTCCTGGGAGCCCCCATATCCACGGCAGGGCTCTTCGGGTCCGTTACCGCGGTAACACAGCGCTTTCGCCGCTTGGAGGAGGAAAGAGAGCAGCTCAGCCGGATGCTGCCGCTGGCTCTCCCTCAGCAGGGCGAGCGCAGGCCGACAGTGAGAAGGAGAGACAGGCGCAGGGCCTCGGCTCCCATAGCTTCCGTTTCCTCTCCTGCTCACCCGCACAGCTCTGCACAGCGATTCCAGAGGGCTCCACGGAACCAAGCTGGGAGATCCCGGAGAAATCCTGCCCCGGTCCCACGTCAGCAGAGGGCCGCGGGTTGGGGTGCGCCACCCGCTCGGAATTGACGGGCGGCGGGAGGTAGCGTCCCGGCGGAGAGGGCTCTCTCCACCCAGGACGCAAGGATGAATCCTGCCTCCAATATTTATGATCCTACTGTGTGCATAAATAAAAATGATTGCATTTATTACGGTGTGAGAATCATTCCCTTCCACAATCCCGCACTTCACGGTAATGCCTGTACAGATTCCCCCTTCGCCACCCCAGTTGTGATTCCAGTACAGGAAGCAACCAGCGGGTGCGCGCATGTGATAAACCGCAGGAAGCAATGTCAGAATGCTATGCGGGTACAAGGGCATTATGTGCGGCGTGAGGCTGTTAGAAAACACATGACGCCGAGTGTAAAAGCTCAGTTTAATGCCTCTTTCTCTTTGAGAGAAAAAAGCAGTAGCGCTCTCGCCAGAGCGGGCTGTGGGGCGTTCAGGGACCTCAGTGGAAAATCGGCAATTTTTTTCTCTTGGTGAAAAATGCATTATTGAAAATCGGCCCTTTCTGTGTCAGCCCCCCATGGGTCAAACTTCCTTTTATGGAGGGTTTGGCGGCAGAGTGGGCCACCAGGGAGTATCACAGCTTTATAGCTGTAGCTCCACAGCTGATGGCACATTCCCTAACACAATGTTACGGGGAATGGAAAGACAGTTGTGTGTTAACAGAATGGATGGACAGGACACTGAGGCTGGGTTATTCACTCCAGTTCCACAGCATCCCTCCTCCATTCAGAGGCATTAGAGAGGCAAATCTGTAATCCCAAGAGGAGATAGGTTTTCTCTCAGCAGAGGTTCAGGCCCTGTTGCAGAAACAGGCGGTGTCTGTTGTGCACCCTCAAGACAGAGAGAAGGGGCATTATTCCCTGTATTTTCTGGTTCCCAAGAAAACAGGGGAATTCAGGCCCATTCTGGATCTGTTGCGGGCGGTCTGCAGGCTGCGTCAGACCTTGGGTTTCATGACGGCTGCTCACTCCGTAGTGCCACTCGGACTCCTGCATGCACGTCGCATGCAGAGGTGGTTTATCGACCTTCGTTTACATCTCAAACGGCGTCTGGTGACCATCCCCCCCTCAGTAGAGAGCAACCTCCGATTCTGGGGACCCCCAGAGAATCTGCGGAGGGGAACTCCACTGGGGCAGGTGACCTCCTATATCACAGTCTTTACAGACGCTTCAGTGACAGGATGGGGGGGACGTGCCTATAGAGAGCTGTGGGTGGTTGCTGGCCTCTGGCAGAGGCGCGGCACAGCAACCTCCTGGAGCTGCAAGCAGTGATGCTGGTCCTACAGCACTTCAAACCCTTAATACAGGGCAAACGTGTGCTAGTAAGGAGCGACAACCGCACCACAGTGGCGTACATCAACAGGCAGGGCGGAGTCCGTTCAATAGCCTTGTTGACCGCAGCAGAGGACCTGTGGCTGTGGGTGTCACAGATTGTGTTGTCTCTAAGGGCCCTGCACATCCCGGGATGGGAGAACGGCGGGGCCGACCTCATGTCAAGAGGCGGACCCCTGCCAGATGAATGGAGGCTTCACCCGGAGGTGGTGAAGCAGGTCTGGACTCAGTTCGGGAGAGCAGAGGTGGACCTGTTCGCCAATCGGCGCAACAGCCACTGTGCCCTGTGGTTCTCCCTGGCTCGTTGGGACAACCCACCCTTCGGGTCGATGCAGTTGCACACGAGCCATGGCCAAGAAAGCTGCTTTACGCCTTTCCACCGCTGCACCTTACCCCCCCCCCCCCTCCTGGAGAGTGTGAGGCGGGAACAGCTGCCAGTCATCCTAGTGGCCCCAGATCGCCGCCTGGCGCTGTGGTACGTCACGTGGGGGTAACACAGATGATGGTGGTCCTGGGCGATTCCTCAGGTCTGGGGAGCGCTGTCTCAGGAAGCAGGTGCAATAGGGGCGTTACCCACTCTGGGCCAACCTCTCCAGGCTTGGCTCCTGAGATGGACAGGCTAAGACAGATGGGGCAACGTTATTCAGACTATCCAGGCAGCAAGAGCAGGATCCACCACAGCCTGTTATAGGCCAAAGTGGGCGGGATTCCGGCGATGGTGTGAAGGAAGGAGTCTAGAGCCTCTGTCGTGAACGCTGGGCTCTATTCTTACCTACTTACAGATACTGGTGGACAGGGGGCTGGCTCCTTCCACCATTAAGGTGTACGCAGCAGCCATTTCGTCCTGCCATGAGGGATTTGGAGGCAGGTCAGCCTTCAGTCAGCCACTTATGACGCGGTTTTTGCAGGGGGTCAGGAGGCAGCGCCCGGTAGTGCACGCCTCCGCCCCACAGTGGGACCTGCCGTTGGTGCTCGAGGCTCTGGTCACAGAACCATTTGAGCCTCTGGAGCTTTCCTCCCTGAAAGCACTGTCATGGAAGACAGCATTGCTACTTGCCAAAAGAGTGTCTGAGTTGACCGCTCTGTCGGTGCACCCAAGCCAGGGGCGGAGCTTCAGGGGGGGCTGTAGGGGCAGGGCTCCCCGGGCCCGGGACGGTCGGGACCCAATGGGGGCCCGTCGCCGAGGCAGCAGGCTCCGCCCCCGAGATATTAGCCGGCGGGCCCTGCTGCCTCGCGCCACTGAGTGCACTGACGTTCCTGGTCATATTAGGTATAAAGCATTGTAGCCTATAATATGAGTTGAACTTGTGCTGCTATTTTCACACTCACATTTAACATTAAAACATGAAAAATTGCAAGTGAATCCCTTCTATTGTCTCCAAATGTATTTTGGGTAAAATCGTCATCAACGGCCGTCCATCAACATCATACGTAAATGAACGTCAACGTCATCATCAATCACTTGTCATTTAACAGAGCACTGTCTAAGCATGAGCAGTTATAAACACAAAAGTGGAGCTACAAAACGCAAAGAAAAAGATAAAAAGGACCAAGGAAAAGCCAAATTGTCCAAGCTAGATGGATATTTTTTTCGCCCTACTCCTCCTGCTGCGGGAGATGAACCTGAAGTTGTTGCCACTGCCAGCCGTGTTTCATCCCCGAGCCCCAGCCCGCCAACAACGTTAGTGGGGGTTAGCCAGATTTACAGGTAGGCTACAATCACGGACACACACTGTCAACAAGAAAATGTGAGTTTGTAGTAAATGTTGATATCATGGTTGTTGTTACTTCGTGTAGCTCGGCCGCCTAGCTTATTTCCTTTTCTGTCTCTCGGCTGTAGTGATGATGATAATAATAATAATAATAATAATAATAATAATAATAATAATAGGGACGACTCAGCAGCTGCTAGCTGCTCGTCTAGAGGAGAGCCAGGCCTGACGCTTGACCAGCCGCACCCCTCCCCCTCCGGCTCCTTACCTGCTGCGCCGCAAGGTGAAGAAGTACCGGACACTGGGAATGAAAGCAGCAACAGGTCTCCTCCTCACGCTACTCCTACGGGTGGAACTCAGACCACGGATCATGATGTGTCCTGCAATTATCCTCTGGAGCGTTTTCCGACTGATCGGACAAACTATTTTTGAAAACATTGAGGACGCCAATATCAAAAGATATATCCTTAAAATGGGCCCATGCAAACCCAAAGGTCCATTTCCCAAAGACAAGGATAACCGTTGCTTTTCAGAAAGCTATTACACCTCCACCACTAAAGTTGGGATGAAATTTCCACGCAGCTGGATGTGCTATTCCCCAAAATTGGACTGCTGCTACTGTGAACCTTGCTGGCTTTTTGCCAACCGAAAGGCACCGTTCTACAACAATGCATGGGTAAACGGAATAAAAGACTGGAAACATCTTTCTACTAAAATTGAGAGGCATGAATCCACTCAAATACACCTTGGTGCATGCGTAGTATCTGAGCAGTGGAAAACCAACGGCACAATAGACGCTGACATGGAGAGGAATGTGCGTAATGCCACCCAATTTTGGAGACAGGTCGTGGAGCGCATTGTTAATGTAACTCTCACTCTAGCTTCAAGCAACTTGGCATTCAGGGGCCATCGAGAGGTTCTAGGTCAGGGAAAAGCTGGCAACTTTTTGTCAATAATAGAATTATTGGCTCGCTACGACCCTGTTTTGAAAGAGCTAATCAACCGAACAGAAGGGTCAGTGAAATACCTCAGTCACCAGATTCAAGATGAGATTATTTACATATTATCTCAACGTGTGAAAGCTGACATCATTGATGAAATAAACGAAGCCCCATTTTATTCCGTCATCATGGACACAACGCAAGATGTGTCAAAGATAGACCAGTGGATTCAGGTTTACCGCTACATAACTGTTGTTAAGAACGACATGGATATTGCAACAGATATACAGATCAATTAAGTCTTTTTGGGGTTTGAAGTGACTAAAGGTTCATCAGCTTCAGAGCTTGAAAACAAAATCCTTGGTTCTATAGAGAAAAACGGATTAGATCTGTCTAAATGTCGCGGACAGGGCTATGAAGGGGCGGCTAATATGAGTGGTGTGTATTCAGGCGTGCAAGCAAGAATAGCCGAGAAGGAGCCCCTTGCCCACTATGTTCATTGCGCTGCTCATAATCTCAACCTAGCACTCAACGACTCTGTTAAAAATGTCCCTGGAGTGAAGCAGTTCTATGACACAGTAGAGACGCTCTACAACTTTTTTGGTCACAGTATCAAACGAAGGGCATTGCTCAGTGAGTTAATCACGCCAGATGTCCCACTCGCTGGTCATCTCGCCATGATGCGCTTGTTGCGTTAAGGCACAGATATGGAGACATTATAAAAGCCCTCGTCAAAATATCCCTTACCAGTGACAAAAAGGATGAGCGCAATGAAGCAAGTGTACTCAAGAATGCCATAAGCAAATTTAGCTTTCTATTTTTGGTCAACATGCAGACCAAGATTTTGGAAAGCATAAATTGTGCTTCACAGTTAATGCAAGCAAAAGACGCGGATATTCTCAAAGCATCTACTCTACTGCAAAATGCCATCAGTGTTTTGGTGGAGTATAGGGGACAATTTGATGAGGCGAAGTCCGCCACTCTTGCCCTGGCTACTAAATGGGGAAGTCAAACACAGTTTGAAACAACCAGGGCCAGGAAAGTTAAGAGACACTTTGATGAACTTTCTGAAGACAGCCGCCTCACTGACGCAGAGGGCAACTTTCGGGTGACCGTTTTCAATGCATGTCTCGATATAATCATCCAGCAACTGTCCCAAAGATTCACCATCTTAAATGCAACTGTGAACATGTTTGAGGCAATTCACCCCAACACACTACTACAAGCAAAGGATGAGGATTTACACCAAGCTGCCCAGCGGCTTAGAGAGCACTACAGTCGGGACATCGCCGCCAGCTTCCCTGGCCAGCTGCTTTCTTTCAGAACCTGTTTCAGGGACAAAATACAAAAACTAAAATCTGTCGCGGATCTGGTAAAAATGCTCATTGTTTACAACCCAGCAGTAACATCTACATTCAGTGAGGTTTGCACAGCCTTCATCTTATTTCTGACTCTTCCTGTCACCGTGGCAACCGCCGAGCGCTCTTTCTCCAAATTAAAACTCATCAAAAACTATTTGAGGAGCACGATGGGACAGGAGAGACTGAGTGGACTGGCCTTGCTGTCCATCGAAATTGACCGAGCCAAGAAATTGGACATACAGCGGATTGTGGACGAGTTCGCGGAGCGCAAGGCTCGCCGAGTGCCCTTCAAGTAGTGGGGAGTACACTTCAAATTTAATTTGTACAGTAGCCTACTTGTACGTGAATGTATGGGCCGCCGTGCCAATTTTACACTGCTGTGCTCTCATGGTGGCGGCTGGCTGTCCATGGTGAATGGTGTGTCAGAAATGTAGTCATTTTATTAGGCTATGTCGTTGTCCTTGTGGTTTGTTGGACTTTATGTCATGTTATATCATTATTATCTCTGATATATATTTCGTTTATATACCCTTTGCAGAAACGAAATCTTAAATATTACACCTTTTCTTTAGTTACTTTTCTTTCAAACATTGTTTTAAATTGTAATCTTACTGACTGAGCGACTTTTTACGCACGAGCGTCAGATTACTATACCCCGGACTCCCGATATTTTTGTCAAGCTTTATTGGGTTTAAAGGGCCCGGTCATGTGGCCCCGCCCCCCGGCCCGGGTTTGATATGTGCCGCCAGTGACCCAAGCTGTCTGTTGATCCGGGGTGACCGTAGCGGGCGACACTCAGGCCGAACCCCTCCTTTATTCCTAAGAGTATGAGAAATTCATTCAGATCAAGGTTTATTCAGTTAGGTGGCTTTAATCCTCCACCCCATGTTGGGGCCAGGGAGGCTAAATTGCACCTCCTCTGCCCAGTGCGGGCGCTAGCATGCTATGTAGAGCGCATGGCTACCATTAGGCGCACTGGACAACTGTTTGTGTGCTTTGGGGATGGTGTGGCTGGAAAAGCTCTCTCCAAGAAGCGCCTAGCAGGATGGCTCTGTGAGTGCATTACACATGCCTATGGACAGGCGGGGAGAGCCCTCCCTACTGGGGTCCGTGCACATTCTACACGGGCTGTGGCTGTGTCAACAGCCTTATTCAGCGGCGTGAGTGTAGATATATGCACAGCGGTGTCTTGGTCTACGCCAGGCTCCTTCATAAAATGTGTTCTCCTGGACATGTCTGGCTCCTTCTCGTCGTCTGTGCTTGCGAGGGAACACATGACTGGTGAGAAGGGGGGTGGCAGTGGGTCAGCAGGTGTCTGACCTCCCCCTGGACATAAAGCACTTGTGTTTTCCCATGCTCCTGAGGGACTCGGAAGACATGGTGCGCAATCAGCCCCATACAGGGCTGGAGGCAGGCTGGGGGAGCCTTCCTCACTATTGTCCATGCCCACTCTACACGGAGCGTGTGTGAGTGTGGGGGACGTGGTGTACTTATGTTTTCCCATGCTCCTGAGGGACGTGGGGAACATGGTGCGCGGTAGGCTCCAGACGGAGTCTCCGCACAGATCTTTTCCATGCACACTCTACACGAAGTAAGCTGTGTGAGTGTGCCTTATCCAAATTCGGCCCCGACTTCTCTACCGACAACCGGATGGGAGGAAGGGGGATGCAATGAATGTTAGCCAAAGCCGGTCAGGGACGGTGTGGTGGGTCGATGTTGTTTGATGACAGGGTGTGTAACATCGAGGCTCCGCCCACTGTACCCATAGAGTCCAGTAGAAATGTGTGAAATAGAACAGGGGGTTACGTATTGTAACCCTAGTTATATAAGCACAGGCGGAGCCCTCTACCTGGGGGCCCTGTCTTTACTAGTCCGCTCGCTGAAGAGTGTAGAGCAAACTCTTTCCCAAACTCAGGGTCGCGACCCAAAATGGGTCGCGGACCCCCTTTTGATTGGGTCGCCAGTTAAATGCATTGCTACACACACGCAGCGTCAGAGCTGATGGCTGCGTTGCAAAGATTTTTTTTAAATAATTTTGTATTTTATTTTTTATTTTGAAAATGAAATTATGCAATATAGCATTGTATATTGAATGATTTAATTTTCTAAATACAAATAAACTAAAAATAAAAGATTGTATTTGTATAAGCTCTGACGCTCCCCCACGAAAGTTTTCGCGCTGTCTGTTTATTGTCTGTTGATTAATCCCGATCGTACATGATGGCAAAAAGATAATACAAAGAGGAGTTTTTAAACGTTGGCTTCACAAAAGCTGTTAGAAATGGAGAGGAGCGGCTTCAGTGTGTTTTATGTGGAGACGTGCTCAGTAACGAAAGCTTGAAAATGAATAAATTGGACCGGCATCTCCAAACAAAACATCTTCTGCAGGGACAAATCGAAGGATTTTTTCATCTGCAAAGAAGAGTCTTTCAAGAAGCAGTGTTTTGACGGCGGAAAAGTAAGTCACTAATTTTAATCATTTGTTTTGTGTTTTTGTGAGTTTGTCAGGGTCTGTTGTGAAATTGTTTCGTTAATGCAAAGTTGGATGAAATGCAGACTGAGCCCCGGAGCGGACCGCCAGCTGCGCGCTCTCGTGCGTCCTCTACTCGCTCCCGCGAGTCCACTACATTCTGCAGCGGCACAGAGCGGTGTTTCAAAAACAATAACCACATGAAGATTAGAAGGAAAGCGAGAGAAAGTATCAGCCGCACGGACGTAACTGCTGCAGTGTGATGCACATAGGAATACATATGGGGGTTATTCCCTATCTTTATTCAAGAGCGTGGTCTTTAAATTTGAGAGCATACTTGATTGATTTCACGTTCAGAATATGTATTTCTTTCCCTCAAACCCTGTCCTCACACTCAAATAGTGTCTGCTTGCGCTTAGATTTGCTCTGCTTCTGCTCAAACTGTACGCTTGCACTCAGATATATTGCTGCGCTCACAGGTTTCCTGTGTTCCAGTTTAAAACCTTCTCCTTGCACTCAGGCTGTTTCTGTGCGCTCGTGAAATGTCTGCTCTCAGATTTCTTCTGTGCGCGCTTGGGTCTTTTGTGCAACAACCCTGTCAAAATCCCTCCGTGGGGATTCCCCACAGTATTGAGTATGTAGTAGCTTTGGATAAAAGCGTCTAACATGTAATGTAATGCGCTATAAATGCGGTTGCCAGGTCCACATTGGGTATGCAGCGTACGCCGGCTGGTATTAAAAATCACCCAATAACCCAGCAATGTTAATGATAATATCTTCTCTGTTATTTTCAGGCATTTAAAGGGAACAGAGGGGCACTGAGGGCATCCTATCAAACCAGCCTCCACAAAAAAAAAGTTAATCAGTTGCCAAATGTTGGAGTTTCTTTTTCTCTCAGAGTGTTTTAAAACCGCTCTGTTCATTTAAAAGTGTTTAAAAAATGTGTGTACATAGTTTTTGATCTAGTGACAAACTTAATGTTGCACTTCTGATCATTTAAATTTGGTTTCACCTGTGATTAACTGAATACACTTCACTGTACTTCAGTTAGTGTTTTGTCCCTTTCTGTTTACAACATGTTTGTTCTTTGTTCATTTAAAATAGTTTAAAATGGTGTGTACATAGTTTTCGAGCTAGCGACAAACTTAATATTGCACTTTTGATAATTGAAATGTGTACTGTATATACTTGACTGCACGTCCCATGTTTCGTCTTTCTGCTTTGATCCTTATTTTTTTCTGGGCAAGCTCAAAGGGAAGGTTGTTATGGTGAGAAACCGAATTGCTGCAATGCACTTTTATAATTAACTAACTAATTAACTAACCAGAGTTAGGAAAAGGGACCACATTACTCCTGTTCTGGCTGCCTTACACTGGCTCCCTATAGAACACAGGATAGAATTTAAAATTCTTATTCTCGCCTACAAAGCCCTTAATGGGCAGGCGCCATCTTACCTTAAAGAACTCATTATACCCTATTGTCCTACTAGGGCATTGCGTTCCAAGAATGCAGGGTTGTTGGTTGTTCCTAGAGTCTCTAAAAGTACAATGGGAGCCAGAGCCTTTTCTTATCAAGCTCCACTTTTGTGGAATCAGCTTCCAGTTTGTGTTCGGACGGCAGACACCCTATCCGTTTTTAAGAGTGCGCTTAAGACCTTCCTTTTTGATAAAGCTTATAGTTAGGGCTGATTAGATTCAGCCCCTAGTTTTGCTGATATAGGCTTAGTTTGTCGGGGGACATCTTACTTCTTCCTTCTCTCTGTCTATACCTGTGTACTCTCATGTTCTGATTAACCCAGCTTCCCCAAATGTCTTTCTTTTTGGTGTCTATATACGCCGGGATCCGGAGTCATGGATGATCCTGCGGTCCTGTGTCATGGATTGCGAGTCCTGGATCTTGAGTCGTGGCTGTGGTCCTGGATCATAAGTCCTGGATGGATATCCTCGTGGATTCATCTTCTTATTATACACACATGCATTTCCAAACATTTGGACGACCTATGTTGCAAATGTATTATCTTTTCAATTTATACACGGCATCTATTGCACGTCTGTCCGTCCTGGGAGAGGTATCCCTCCTCTGTTGCTCTCCCTGAGGTTTCTCCCATGTTTCCCTTTAAACTGTGGGGTTTTCTCTGGAAGTTTTTCCTTGTACGATGTGAGGGTCTAAGGACAGAGGGTGTCGTATTGTCATACTGATATTCTGTACAAACTGTGAAGTCCACTGAGACAAATGTAACATTTGTGATATTGGGCTATATAAATAAACATTGATTGATCGATAATTAAATAAATATTTTCATTTACATTTTAAATTCATGGTGTGTTACATTCTTTGTTTATAACTGTAGATATTATGGAAAATCATGACATTTTTTGAGCTTGGGTCCCTTAGGACTACAACATTTCTATTTTGGGTCTCATGCTGAAAAAGTTTGGGAACCCCTGGTGTAGAGGATAGTGGGCGGCGGGTGTGCGCCCGCGCCTCGCAGCAGGGAGCGCATGAAGCAGTCGTGCAGCGTAGTCACGCGTCTTACCAGTTCTTATGCAACTCGCAAATATCTCTCTCTTCTCTCTTTTCTGTCTCTCTCTTCTCCCATGTCTCTCTGTCTCTCTCAATGTTGGTGCACAAATGGGCTTTTTTCAAATGATCCGGTGCTCCTTTTTGGCGGCGGGTGCGCATGCGCACCGGCGCACCAGTTATGTGCAGCCCTGACTATATATATGCATTACATTAATGCACACAATGTCATACTCCTTTCTGCACATATTCTGATTTCACATTTCATAGTTTATATGCAAAAATTAATTCCTATGAATGAATTTTTGCATATAAACTATGAAATGTTTCCATGTTTCCATGTTTCTATTTCCATGTAAATTACTGCTTTATTTAATTGTTATTTTATTGCTATTTAACTGTATTTTATTACGGTGTAAAAGATTGTGTGTTTTATATTAGATTTCTTGTTTTTTATATTTTATATATGCACCATGACATCAAGTCAAATTCCTGGTATGTGCGAACCTACCTGGCAATAAACCTGTTTCTGATTCTGATTCTGATTTCTGTTATTGTCTCATTATACCGCACTGTGAATGAATTAAAAGTAAATATATAACTCGTCATGAACACATCTGTCCATCAGGCTGCTGTGCCTCCTGTCATCATTAATGGACGTCTCTTTAAAATGACCGCTCAGAGGAGAGGAGTTCTCATTTCTCTAACCGCCTGCTGCTTCCACTCCTCTCTCCTCGGTTCCCCTCCTCGACTCCTCCGCTCGCATCTCCTGTGGGCGGGGCTAAGACACGAGGATAGAAGTCGAGGATAGGAGTCGAGAAGGGGAAATTAGAGAATTGAGAAGCCTTTATTGTTACAGATGCAGGTTCAAAGGTGAATTAGGTTCAAAGGTGAGTTATTGCGTCATTGCGTCATCGTTTGCGTCATGATGTAACCGTTTACGTGCCTTCTTATGACCCACACAGCGTTTTACGTCACTGATTTTCTCCGCAACACCGCTCACAACAACATCAATAGAGGACTGCGTCGGGTAGTTTTTAATCATACGAAGCCAGATTAAATTAAAGTACTTCTCCAACCTTCAACCTTTCTCCAGAGTGGCGTGATGCATTGTTTATTAAGGTGGTTCAGCGGGATTAGTTGTAAGTATTCACTGTCCGACTGTCACACAAGCAGCTGATAAATATCCCCAATCACCATAAGTGAATGTGTTTCAGTATGAATTGACGCTGTTTGGCATCACAACGCTGTTCTCTGGCATTCTACAGGTGATGTTAGCATAGCAACCGAAGCCAATCAGACTATCTCGAATACTTGTTGCTATCATATTGTGAAATAAACCGTTTTCTACACAAAATAAACCGAATCACACAAAGCTGGTTAGTTTTGCCTGACTTTATATAAGTATTTTTATAAGTGTGTTCTAGTCACTTTTCTCAGCGCTACTGCTTGTTACAACTTGTATTCGTACTGTACTTGTACTGTACTAACCGTGGACTGTTATTGCTCAGGTTAATCTTGACCCACTCCAATGTAAGCGTGACGTATTTGGTTCTGAGATCTTGCGGGTTGCCGACTCCAACGAAGGTAATTTGTGTCTAGAGTGCGCCATCTAGTGGGATCAACTGAAATGCCGGGTATTGCAGGAAAAAGGCAAAATGAATGCGGTCTTTACTATAACAAATTTTTTATCTTGGTTTTATGGAGATCATTGATAGGCATGCACCCCTGCGTACATTTAGAGTAAAGGGAAAAGACAATCCTTGGTTTTCTGAGGAACTGTCTAGTCTCCTTCATGAGAGAAATAAGGCCTGGGCAAAGGCTAGGAAATCAGGCTCAGAGGTAGAATGGCTGCGTTTTAGGCAGCTAAGGAATAGCTTCACTTCACATGTCAAAAGTGCTAAGTCGAAGTACTCAGTTACCACAGAAAACCTAAATAATCCTAGGAAATTTTGGAAAGCCATAAAATCGATATCCACCGGTGAGATCCGTAATGAGCTACCTCCGTGCCTTACCACAGCATCTGGCACTATATCGGACAGGGCCACCATGTTACATTGCTTTAATGAACACTTTGTGTCCTGTGGTTCTCTGTTTGATTCTGTCACTAACTCTGCTTCTGTGAACACCCCAATCCGTGACTCTGAACAATGTGGTCTAGAAAACCCTTTCAGTTTTACTCCTTTTACTCTTAATGTTGTTCATGAAGCCTTAACCAAGCTAGATCCTAAAAAACCGGCTGGCCCAGACAACTTAGAACCTTTCTTTTTAAAGATAGCTGCAGATTTTATTGCTCCTCATCTCACTATTCTTTTTAACCTCTCCCTCAGCACAAATGCAATTCCAAAAATATGGAAGTCAGCTTATGTGTTGCCTTTACTAAAAGGAGGGCAGGCAACTATTTTAAATAACTATAGGCCAATCTCTAAATGATCAGTTCTGGCTAAGGTTCTTGAACGCCTAGTGAGTGAACAGGTAAAGGTGTTTTTATGTACAAATGACCTCCTGTCTAAACATCAGTCAGGCTTCAGGAAGCAACATAGCACCATCACTGCGACAATGAAAGTGGTGAATGACATTACGAGTATTTTAGATAATAAGCAGAGTTGTGACTTGATACCGTCGATCATCGCATCTTGAAGCAGAGGCTACTCAGTATTGGCATATCCAGCCATGCAGTGGGGTGGTTTGTGAACTACCTCTCTGAAAGGTCCCAATGTGTTCACTTTGATGGGCTGTCTTCTGAGTAGTTAAACATTGCTAATGGTGTTCCTCAAGGTTCTGTTTTAGGTCCACTTTTATTTTCCATATATATCAACAGTTTAGGTGAAAATGTGAATGAAACTACTTTACATTTCTATGCGGACGATACCGTTATGTACTGTGCAGGTCCCTCCATTCAGGAGGCTGGTGTTAAATTACAGGCTGTTTTTAACATTATTCAGACTCAGCTCGCTGAGCTTAAGCTTATTTTAAATGTTGATAAAACCAAGGTGTTGCTATTTTCAAAAGCTAAAAAGACACCAGAGCCTGTTTTAGATATTGTTACTATACAAGGACAAGTACTTGAAGTGGTTACCTGTTATCAATACCTTGGTATCTGGCTTGATGATTGTCTTACTTTTAAACTTCATGTCAATAACCTGCTTAAAAAGCTGAAGGTTAGACTAGGTTTCTTTTTCAGAAACAAGTCCTGTTTCTCGCTTGAGGCCAGGAAAAGGCCAGTCACTGTGACCTTTTTACCTGTGCTGGACTATGGTAATTTGTTGTATATGAATGCACCTGACCATTGCCTGAACAAGTTAGATGCCGCCTATCACAGCGCACTGAGATTTGTCATAAATTGTAAAGCACTTACACACCACTGTACCCTGTATGCCAAGGCAGGTTTGTCATCACTTACTGTAAAGAGGCTCAGTCATTGGTACACGTTTATTTATAAAGCAATGTTGGGTAAACTCCCGTATTATATCTGCTCTCTAATAACACAGAGAGTTGCAAGCAGCTATTGTCTGAGATTGCATGATGTTGTTAGATGTGCCAAGAGCAAGGACTGTCTTAGGTAAGACAGCTTTTATGTGCACAGCTCCACTTGCTTGGAACAATCTTCAGCAAGAATTGAAACTGAGCAATCTCATTCCTCTGCATGTTTTTAAAGCTAGGCTAAATGAAATGCTTGTTGATACTATGGGCACTTGTAAATGTCTATAACTATATAAATGTATCCTGTAAATATAATGTATGATGTCCTTTATTTTTTTATGTTTCATGTGGAACATATATGCTGCAGGTCTCCCTTGAAAAAGAGATCTATGATCTCAATGGGACCAATCTGATTAAATAAAGGTTTGAAATTAAATGAAAAAAATATTTGGACAATTTTGTACCAATATTCGGCGGGCCGGATTAAAAAGCCCAACGGGCCGTGTATGGCCTTAGTTTGCCCATTCCTGGATTAAAGCTTTCTTCATTTATAGTATATAATACAGTGATAACACACACAACCCGATTGACTGTACTCACTTTAACCTGGCTCTGTTGTACACTGATACTTCATTCACTCCAACGCAACTCCGGTTCAAGCTCTGTGCTTGAGCTTTTCAGGTTCAGAACCAGTTCTTCGGTTTAGCTCCAGCTCTTTTCACACCGCCCAGAGTCCGACTGGTGCTGCGTCATTGTATCATCGTTTGCGTCATGACGTAACCGCTTGCGTGCCTGCTTCATAAAGCCAAACCGCGCGGAAACCCCTCACAGCTCACACCGACGACAACAACAACAATGGCCAATTCTGTTGAAGCGCTACTCGTTTTGGTTTTGCTCTGTCGAAACGAAATGGAAGAAATGGGATGACTTTACTACCAACTTTACAGTCGTTACATGCTACATTCAAAACTGCATCAGTTTCTCCATCGTTGTGTACAAACTGGATAAAACGCTGGCTTTTTGTTGTTGTTCAGGAGTTGATCCCGCCCCTGCCCCTGCCCCCGCCTCGACGTAAGCGTGGCGTATGCGGTACTTTTGCTCTAGCCGGACAATTTTTTGGTGTTTGAAACTAACCGGATTCCAGATCTAAGAGGCTGCCCCGCCGCGGTGTGAACAGGAAAACCCGGTGCTTTTCAAGCTCCAGCTCCGAACCGGCCCTGAAACACCGTTGGTGTGAATGAGGTATGATAGGCACAATATTAGCATAACATTAGCGCTATTAGCATTTCAATAATATGAACAATTATAATAATAATAATATATTTTATTTATAAGCACACTTTTCATTTGTGTAAACAAAACTCAAAGTGCTACAAAATTCAAAAGGGTGAAACAAAACCACAAAAACAATTAAAACATCATAATAAAAGCTGTGACATTCATGCCGGCATGGCATAATGTGGGCGATTTAAAAATCTAGTTAAAGGCTATTCTAAAAAGATGCGTTTTTAGGCCTTTTTTGAAAGCATCTACAGTCTGTGTTGTCCTCAGCTGGTTTGGGAGGGCATTCCACAGTCTCGGAGCAGCGGAGCAGAAGGCTCGGTCTCCCATGGTCTTCAGTTTTGTCCTTGATGGGATGAGGAGGTTTGCCTTTACTGAACGTAGGTTCCTCGTGGAGGTTTGTGGGGTGAGCAATTCCTTGATGTAGGAGGGAGCATTTCCATATATGCACTGATGAGTGAAGAGGGTTGATTTTGTAGTCAATCCTGAGTGAGACCGGGAGCCAGTGCAGTGATCTGAGGATGGGTGTGATGTGTTCGTACTTCCGCACTCTCATCAGGATCCTAGCAGCGGTGTTTTGGATTTATTGCAGCTTCTGGATGTTCTTGCTAGGAATCCCAATCAGAAGTGCGTTACAGTAGTCCAGCTTGGAGGAGTCAAAGGTGTGGACAAGTTTTTCAGCATCTGGCAGACTGAGTGTGGGGCGGAGTTTCGCAATATTGCTCAGGTGGTAGAAAGAGGTCTTGCATATTTGCTTGATGTGGGCCTCAAAGTTCAGGTGAGGATCCATTTTAACTCCCAGATTGGTAACCGTTGATGAGAGTGGAATGTTCTGACCGGAGAAGGTGATGCTGTTGATGGCGGATGAATGAACCCGATGTGGAGTGCCAATAAGAATGTCTTCAGTCTTGGAGCTGTTTAGCTGGAGGAAGTTGTGCTTCATCCACACCTTTATCTCCTCCAGGCATGTGGTTATTGTGGATGATAGCAGAGGTGCAGAGGGGGTTGGGTTTGCTCTGATGTAGAGCTGTGTGTCATCAGCATAGCAATGGAAAGATATTCCATGCCGGCTGATGACACGACCAAGGGGGGACATGTATATGGTGAAAAGGGAGGGGCCGAGGACTGATCCTTGGGGGACACTGTAAGTCACAGAGTGTGTTCTTGATTTAGCCGCTCCCAAGGTGACATGCTCAGTCCTCCCGGTGAGATAGGAGGTGAACCGGTTTAAGGCAGAGTCAGAGAGTCCAATTGTAGTGTGAAGACGGTGGAGTAGGATGTCATGGTCGACGGCAGGGGCGTCGCCTGCACCGGAAAACATTCAGGGCTTAGCCCACAGTGGCGGCGGCTGTGGCGCTACAGTGGAATTTTCTACTGTAACACTCCCCACACGCACATACACAGTACACCCGCGACTGTTACAATGAAGGCTCGATAATCAGCTCACGGCTTATAGGCAGGGGTAAAGTGCAAATCTTTTGAGTGGGCGGCGGACCTCACCTCCTCTAGGGGGGTCCGGGGGGATGCTTCCCCGGGAAGATTTTTTTTTAAATATTGAAGTGAAAAGCACTAATCTGGTGCACTTTGAGAGCAACATTAAGAGATCTATGGATACATCTCTCAACACCCATACAAAACAGAACTGTAATCAGATTTTCTCTTCGCAGCTGGACGTGCCTGGAACACCTCCCTAGGGAGGCGCCCAGGAGGCATCCTAACTAGGTGCCCGAACCAACTCAACTGGCTCCTTTCGACGTGAAAGAGGAGCGGTTCAAATCCGAGTCCCTCCCGGATGACCGAACTTCTCACCTTATCCCTAAGGGAGACACCAGCCACCCTGCGGAGAAAACCCATCTCGGCCGCTTGTATCCGTGATCTTGTTCTTTCGGTCATGACCCATCCTTCATGACCATAGGTGAGGGTAGGAACGAAAATGGCCCGGTAGACAGAGAGCTTTGCCTTCTGGCTCAGCTCCCTTTTCGTCACAACGGTGCGGTAAAGAGACTGCAGTACCGCTCCCGCTGCTCCGATTCTCCGGCCCATCTCACGCTCCATTGTTCCCTCACTCGAGAATAAGACCCCGAGATACTTGAACTCCTTTACTTGGGGTAAGGACTCATTCCCTACTTGGAGTGGACAGTCCATCGGTTTCCTGCTGAGAACCATGGCCTCAGATTTGGAGGTGCTGATCCTCATCCCAGCCGCTTCACACTCGGTTGCGAACCGATCCAGTGAGTGCTGAAGGTCGCAGACCGATGAAGCCATTAGAACCACATCATCTGCAAAAAACAGTGGTGCAATCCTTAGTCCACCGAACTGCAGACCCCCTCCCCTACGACTACGCCTCGAAATCCGATCAATGTATATTATAAACAGGATTGGCGACAAAGCGCAGCCCTGGCGGAGGCCAACCCTCAAAGGAAATGGGTCCGATTTACTGCCGAGGACCCGGACACAGCTCTCGCTTTGGGAGTACATAGATTGGATGGCACTCCCAGGCTCCCTCTAGGATCCTTGCGAGAGTAAAAAGCTGATCCGTCGTTCCACGACCAGGACGGAATCTGCATTGTTCCTCCTCAATCTGAGGTTCGATAATCGGCCTGACCCTCCTTTCGAGTACTTTAGAGTAAACTTTCCCGGGGAGGCTGAGTAGTGTGTGATGCCTCTGTAATTGGTACACACCCTCTGATCCCCCGGGATAGCAAATCCCTGAAGGCCTCCTTCTTCAGTTGGACGGCTTTCCTGACCACCGGTGTCCACCAGGAGGTTTGAGGGTTACCGCCCCTTGAGGCACCTAGGACCTTGAGACCACAGCTCCCCGCCGCGGCTTCGGCAATAGAGGCTTTGAACACCGACCACTCTGGTTCAATGTCCCCAACCTCCACAGGAATGCCCGTAAAGCTCCGCCGGAGGTGTGAGCTGAAGGCCTCCTGAACTTGGGCCTCCTCCAGACGTTCCCAGTTAACCCGAACTACACGTTTGGGCTTACCAGGTCTATCCATAGGCTTCCCCCGCCACTCGACCCAACTCACCACCAGATGCTGATCAGTTGACAACTCCGCCCCTCTCTTTACCCGAGTGTCCAAAACATACGGCCTCAGGTCCGATGATACAATGACGAAATCGATCATGGACCTTCTGCCTAGGGTGCTCTGGTACCACGTACACTTATATATATACATATTTTCGCCCATATTTTCGCGTAGGTCTGTATGTTCGGCTGTTTTTACAAAAGAACGGGTAAAACATACCCGCGTATTATGGCACTTTGGGCTTTCCATAATCGTTATCCTATTAGCAGGGGTAGTTAGTGGTGACAAGGAAATGAACGTTTCATTAACAACGATCTCGGTCTCCACTACCCGGTTCGCTTTCTCTTCCGTGTCCACAAATATCACTACCCCGACGTCCATTGGAGCCGCAGATCAGATGCTGCTGTGCCCCACTATGGCCCAGAGACACAGAGACACGGAGAGACAGCCAAAGAGACACAGAGTCGCAGAGACACAGAGAGACAGTCACAGAGACACAGAGACACAGAGTCCCAGAGACACAGAGACACAGAGGCTCAGAGACACAGAGACAAAGAGTCAGAGACACAGAGTGACAGAGACACAGAGACACGGATACACAGAAAGACAGTCACAGAGACACAGAATGACAGAGACACAGAGACACAGAGGTGCAGAGTCACAGAGACACAGAGACAGATAGACAAAGATACAGAGAGACAGAGACACAGAGTGACAGAGACACAGAGAGACAGAGACACAGAGACACAGAGAGACAGTCACAGAGACACAGAGTGACAGAGAGACAGAGACACAGAGAGGCAGAGTCACAGAGACAGAGACACAGAGTCAGAGAGACACAGAGAGACAGTCACAGAGACACAGAGTGACAGAGAGACAGAGACACAGAGACACAGTGACACAGAGTCACAGAGACACAGAGTCAGAGAGACACAGAGACACAGAGACACAGAGAGACAGTCACAGAGACACAGAGTGACAGAGACACAGAGAGACAGAGTCACAGAGACACAGAGTCACAGAGACACAGAGAGAAAGACACACAGACACACAGACACATGGCCTCATTACTGCAGGAAGACAGATGAAGAGGGAAACAACTGGAGAAAGTGACAGCCCTGAGCTCCAGGCCGGAGAGGAAGTAAAGATTGACAGCTGTTGTTGCAGTTCTTCTAAAGAGCTGCTCTGGGATCTGCTGATATGGGATCTGCTGATTTGGGCTCTGCTGATCTGGGCATGTTGATCTGGGCCTGCTGATCTGGGTTCTGCTGATCTGGGTTCCGCTGATCTGGGCTCTGCTGCTCTGGGATCTTCTGATCTGGGCTCTGATCTTCTCTGGATGATCTGCTGGTCACAGGTCAGCCGGCATCTTCATGTCCCTTTGCCGATAGAGCCAGAGTGTGTCCCCGCACTAATTCCCTCCATGCATACACAGGCAGACAGAGTGGAAGAGGAAGTGTCCCATAACCTCCGCCCCCCCCCCCCCCCCTCGGTGAGGTTTTGTAAAGCGGACAGGAAGCTGATGGTCCCAGCTGACCTCGGCTTTGTCTCTCGGCTCATCTCACATCTGGGCACCAACACAATGTGGAGAAAGCAGCATTCATTCAGAGGCACAAAGCCTGCCCCCCCCCCCCCCCCCCCCCCCCCCCGCACATTCAGGCTGTGATATGGAAATAGAAATTGTTATTAGAGACATGTGAGGATGATGAGGCTCTGCAGGTCAGGACCTGTGTTCTCACTACTGTAGCGTTAAAAGGTAAAGTCTTCCACTCATCTGACGTTTCTCTCCATCTTTCTGCCTGCACACTTATGTTCTTCAGAAATTATCTGATATGTTAGTAAAGATGAACTGTTTTTACTAAATACTGATCTGTGGGTCAGATTGAAAGTTCAAATCTGGTGTGATTTGAAAGGATTCTCTCAGCGACACAGGATCAGACAGAAGCAGCACATGTTCCTTTACTTTCTGGTTCTAATGCTCTTACATGATCCTTCCATTAATTTAATAATGGAAGGATCATGTACCATGCAGTATTTATAGCATTATCAAAACTAGTGCATAACACGTATAACACTTATTAAAGCTGAAATCATAAACTGAAATCATTAGCATCAGCTTATGTGCAACACCTTTCTAAAAATCCCTTAAAGTCCTCAGGTGAACAGGCTGCATGACTTAGATTAGAGAGTCGGCTGTGTAATACGCAGCGCGGCCGGACAGTGAAGGCAACACTCCGGTTCCCGTCACAAACAATTGAGAGAACCAGGAGAACCTCAGAACGCAGCGCAGCTCTCCGCTTTCCTCTATTATTAATCATTTCTATTTTTTCAGATCATTCTCCTTCAGTCAGGATTAGCACAGAGACCGCTCTTTTAAGTGAATACAATAAACCATAACGGTCCTGATATCTCTTACGTTTCCAATCCACATAATGTGCAATATTTTATACATCAAATTGCAATACGTTATTATTAAGATTGCGTACTAATAGTAGCCTACATTGGTAAAAACGGAAATCGAACAGGAGAGCGGCACATAGAGAGCCGGCGTTGTGTCCCTCATGTTTTGCGCGTACCGCATGTCTGTAATAAATACTCATAACTGTGTCACCCCTGAACTCTCTGTGTAACAGTTGGAAGTGCAATATTAAGAAAAATAGGCTACTACTTAAGTGTTTTTGATGGATTTGGTTTTCTTAATCTCGTTTTTGTCATAGATGTATGTCCTTTGTTTAAATTGGAAATTAGGCACATTTGTGACATTTTCATCCGCGTTACATGTTTTTTGTTGAAGGTTCAATCAAATGAACGAACACTTTTTAAATGAGCTCTTCAACAGCACATGTTGTTATCTGTTACAACTAATCGAACAAATGTAGGCTATACGTTCTTTTTTTTTTTTTAAAGGAAGGTTGAGTGAAATATATTGAAGTCCCCATCACCAGCGGCTTTGAATTAGGGTTACAAAATAAATCATTAAGCTTTCTTTAGCAATTAGATTTGAACCCTCATCTCAATTCACCTGCAGTGCTAGTATTTCAAAGATTGTGAATAACGGCAGAGTGAGGCCCCCCAACACCACGCTGTCAGGAAACAGAGGTTTTAGTAATTGGTCATTTGGCAGAATCAATATATGACATATTTCTCCTTATATGATTATTCTTCCTTCATGCATGCGATCATTATTCCTGAACTCTCTCGGCCTCATAAAAACATTAAAAACATCAACTCTAAACTGCATTGTCATTTTGACTATTTACATTTTGAGACTTTTAACTTTAAAAAAAACCATTTCAACCCCGTTATGTTAATTGTTACTTTGCAGATTACGATTTTGAATTCAGCATGCAATCAGCTCATGCTCAGTGTTGCTACAGTCCTCAGAATGTTCAGCTGTTGTTTAATGCAGAAAGAAATCCTGCACGAGCGTGCAGCAGAGTCCGATATGAATAATAGCCTACATATTAGTATAATTGTTTTTATTTACCATTTATTACCCTTAGTCGCCACGAACACATTCATATTTTTTTCTGCATATGAACGTGAAACAGAAGTGTTTTTTAAACGATGTAGCCTAAAAAGAGAGTGTGTGTGTGTGTGTGAGCGGGCGACTCATTTCGCGCGGGTGTGAGCGAACTGAAGCGAAATCGTGTTCGCCTGATCCAAAGACAAAATGATTTCTTGTCCCATGCTTGCTTGCACGTGACGAATAGAAAGTCCTCAGATTATTTACTTGATATCCTTTATTATTATATAATTTATATAATTATACTGCAGTGTAAACATAGCCTACTCAGTTACAAGGAACAGTCCTGCATTCATAATTGTATTTAAGTAAAGGTACTAGCATCAAAATATACTTTATCAAGAATGGCCCATTTAAACACCAACAAAAAATGGTTGTTATCATCACTTTAATGGTGCACTTGGTTTTAGTTCGCTGATAGGCTATCACTCAAAGCTGGCATGAACACTGTTTTCCGTTAGGAGCTACATTAACCATAACACTAAAATCCTTTAAATGTTTAAATAATTAGGGTACACATTTCCGCTGTAACCTGAATGCATCATAAACTATTATTCTCCGTCTCCAGGGAATTCTGGGAAGATCACATGACACCAATTTTGCAGCTCTATTGGTCCGAGGCACGTGTCTAGGAGGGCCGTAGTACAACGTCATCACAACCTCATCAGCCAATCAGAAATGAAAACCAAATTCCGTCGTGGAAGTATTTGAGCGGCGTCTTTATCAGAGCACTTTAGTCCTGCTAGAAGCATCAACACGAGTGTGCAGGGACTGCAAATAAATTCTTTTTTTCAAGCACTTTTACGATTTTGAAGTAAATAAAAATATGGCATCAAGTCCTGGCATGAGGCTTTTTATTAGAAGCTGAGCATGCCTTTATTCTGTCCTTATTCTAAGCGGCGCGTCAGCAAAAACAAAAGAAAGTATTGTGCCAAAAAAAGGAACTAGTCCAGCTCCTCCAATATTTGGTGTTCCAGTCAAAAAAGGGTATCATTAATCATCGAAAATAAAGTGAAGCGGACCACAGCACATAGGAGTTACTTTGTGTTGAGGTCCCAGAGGCAGAGGCTGAGGGGGATCCGGATCCATCACTATGGAAGGAAAGGCTCGCAGAGACCCGCAGCGCCAACAGGACTCCGGCCAGGAGTCCAACCGGGCCATCCTGCCCCTCCTGCAGCCACCTGTCCACCAGCAAGCCCACAGGGTCACCAACTTCTATATAGACAACATCTTAAGACCGGACTTCGGACGAAAGAGGAAGGACGGGACTCTGGTCCGGGAGGGGGGCAGTCTTGCAGTGATCCTCCGCAGAGAGGAGCAGACAGGGAGGAAGTCTAGAACTGGAAATGCGCCGCAGCGCGGAGCGGGAGGCGAGGAGGAGCAGGACGAGACGGGAGAATCCGACCAGCAGGACCCGGACACTGTGGCCGAAAGGCCGGAGCTGAGAGCCGGGGAGGAGGCGATAGAGGGCCGGGGGGAGGCCAGCTCGGCCCCCGCCTCCAAGCCGATGCTGTGGCCGGCTTGGGTTTATTGTACCCGCTACTCAGACCGCCCGTCAGCAGGTTGGTGGAAATATCGCTGGTCCACTTTTCGTTAAATTAGAAGAACTGAAATAAATGAAAGGAATGTTTAAGGTCCGTTCAACTGAAAACAGATACATGTTTTTCAGAGAATAAATACTCCCAGGATATCTTTATCTGGTTTCAAAGCTCTCGAGGATAGCCTACTTCTTAGAGAAAGAGAATGACATTTTATTCTCTGAGCTATGCGACCCCCAACCCCAATTGTAACAATTGATGTATCTTTTATTGCACCATCCTGACTACAATCATCTTATTATGTAATCATTTCAATAATAAAAAAAACCGAGCCGAGACCTATTTAAAATAAAACAAACTACTCTAAACGCAAATGAGAAAGTCTTCGGAGGAGTTTCGGATGGGAATGTTGGCTTTAAAATCACCTTCAAGTTGACAACACGACTTAATGTTACAGGAAGCAACATGACAACGAAATTATAGTTAAATACAAGTCGAAAGTTAAGTTACAATATGGAGAAGGGAACTAAAACCAAGTTTAACGCCATTGTTCATCAGTCTTCTTTGTTGATATACCATTAGCATATTTTTTTTGACAATGGCGGGGTCTAAAAAGTGAAGGCCGTGTGTCCCAAATGAAAAAGATTCGATGTGAATTGCTGAATGAAACTTCAAAGCCCTTTAACCCGCCAACGAAATAAACAAGTCATTTTTGATAGCGTTTCTATTTTATGAACATCCTCGAAGTGAAGCGGTGTGAGGGTCCTCTGTCTCTGCGCCGCTGGGGGGGCTCGGACCGCTTTAACACCATGTTGTATCATGTTTTATCCTGTTTTATCATGTTTTATCATGAACACAGTATGGCTGGTCGCAGGCAGGGTTATGTTCTGAGTGGACGCATGGTGCACTTGAACTTTCCTTTGTCGTGATTTAGACACGACTGATTAATAATGTTCAAAACTAGAAACCCAGCAGAGGAAAGGGTTTTGCGATCTGTCGGAGGGCGGGAGGAAAAAGCCCAAAACGAAGCGAAAACCGTGAGAATGATAGTTTGTGTTGTTGTATGGAAACTCAAAAAAAGTTCCATCGAGGTCCAGGCCCGACATATGGCAGTGACCACAAAGAGGCAGGGAGCTGCATGGGTAGGACTATTAAACCAAATATAACTGTGGGAATTAGTGTGAAAGGTTTTATAAATTGATTAAAGATGCATTGGTGTCCCTGTTGTTTCACCTCTTACAACTGTTGGATGGTAAACGATGTAGGCCTTGGTCTTCTTTATTTGACGCACCGAGGCCCAGGCAGAATGTTCCTTCTCTGTATTTCCGCTTTGCCTTCATCGTGAAATATCAGAATATTATATTAGTAACGAAAAGAGTGATGGCTAATTTTAGGAAAGTACTTTTTTTTTAATTGAGTTCCTATGGTAACAGGGAGAGAAAGAGGCGCCTAACTCCCCATCCTCCATCCTAACCCCACCCCCATCTGCACGTCCTCCCTCCTCCCTGAGCCACATGATAACAGACCATATTCCCCCTTACAGCTGTGATTAAATGTGTCTGTGGATTTTTTATTTATTTAAATTACACTTAAAGTATTCACGGACCCAAAAGCGAGTATTTCCCCCAAAACGTGTAGTTCCTTATGACCCAAAGTCACCATTCAGTTCCAAACAAAGGTAATATATATCAGCCTACATTGATAGTTCGTTAAATAGCAGGGACTTGTAATACTGAACATGTTTCTCCACCTGCTGACAGCCTTTCTCTCAGGGTGATGCAGGGACGCGTTCATGTACTCTGTTTTCACGGGACAAGCTCACACTTTAATAAAACACCTGTAATTTTTAAATGTGAGAAATATTAACTGAACTTTACACCTCAAGGGCCCAGATCCCGCAAACCAAAGAAGGCCCTGACCCCCAGCCCGGAGGACAAGCGGCCCCGCACGGCCTTCACGGCGGAGCAGCTGCAGCGGCTGAAGACGGAGTTCCAGGGGAACCGGTACCTGACGGAGCAGCGGCGGCAGGCCCTGGCCGGGGAGCTGGGCCTCAACGAGTCCCAGATCAAGATCTGGTTCCAGAACAAACGAGCCAAAATCAAGAAAGCCACCGGGAATACAAACGCTCTGGCGCTGCACCTCATGGCGCAGGGACTGTACAACCACGCCGGGGCCAAGGAGGACAAGTCGGACAGCGACTAGAAGAGACCCGAGGACGGGGGTCCGGACCATGCAATAAAATCACTCCAGCACCAGCATTCATATTTAAACTCAACCAGAGACTATGTGTGTGTGTGTGTGTGTGTGTGTGTGTGTGTGTGTGTGTGTGTGTGTGTGTGTGTGTGTGTGTGTGTGTGTGTGTGTGTGGGGGGGGGGGGGGGGGGTGTGTGTGTGTGTGTGTGTGTGTGTGTGTGTGTGTGTGTGTGTGTGTGTGTGTGTGTGTGTGAGAGAGAGTGAAGTGGTGGTGCGTTCGTGTTGCGCCCACGACTCGAAACAAACAAACCAATTTCTGTACGATGTAACGTCCACTAAAGAAGACCCATGCTGCTGGTGCACTGTTAACAACACCATCCCGCCATTATTGGCCGGTAAATGGCTCTGGAGAGAAGGGAGGCTGCTGATATCAAACCCTGTCACCTGAAGGTATAACCTGTCCCAGGTGAGGCAGTCAAGGTTATGTACTTTTGGGATAACATATGCGTTTTGAAATCATTTTTGATTGGGCTGCTAAAAAAAGTATTATCATAATTATATTCATATTGTTACTCGGATGTTTCTTTTTAGAGTGACATTCCGGTCACATTATCTCAGAAAAGTCTCTGAGTTGTATTTCCATCTATAACAGGAATATGTTGACATGAAGGGGTGCGGGGTGGGGGTCTGTTCCAGGGTCCAAACACGGCCCAAAGGTGGACAGCCCCAATCCATCAGGGTCAAATATGGACTTTAAATCGCGCCCTGACATCACGTTAACTGTATTAGCGAGAAGTCAGCCAATAAGAGCTTAGAACCCGAGCTCGAGGCCGACAGAGGGGGATGGAGGCTCCGTCACGCGCAGCCTGTGTCCGTGTGTTGTGGCTGAGAAACTTTTTGTATTGATTATCAAAACTTTATGCTGAAATCCAAAGATTGTGTCTCCTGCGGCATGGAGACTGTGAGGGTACTTTGTGTTGTGTTTTCTCTTTCTCTGTATCCTTTACTCTCTATTCAGTCTGTAACATGTCTCCGGTGTGTGTGTGTGTGTGTGTGTGTGTGTGTGTGTGTGTGTGTGTGTGTGTGTGTGTGTGTGTGTGTGTGTGTGTGTGTGTGTGTGTGTGTGTGTGTGTGTGTGTGTGTGTGTGTGTGGGTGTGTGTGGGTGTGTGTGTGTTAGATGCCGCCATGCAATGTTGAGGAATGTAATGTTATCTGAAATTAAAGGTCTGCTTTTTAGAAGCTGTCTGTTTAAACTGAAAACCTGGAAAAAGAGCCACACTGAACCCAGTCTGATGTCTGATTTGAGCCTATAGTGCTGAGAGATTGACATGCTTTTCTTTAAGATAATACATTCATTAATATTATTTTTCTATAAACCCTTTTTATAAAATGTGTCCAGAACCTTTGTTTTTCTGCCTGTCGCCTGAAGCCTTTAAACAGACTGTCCGCTGCAGCTTCGCCAGGAAGCCTCTCTACGAATGTTCAAAGACCTTTTTATTATTATTTATAATACAGTGAACCTCTACAGTCGCGTTCACGGTGCTGGAGTGTTTGCATAACTTATTTGTACTACCTTTTTTGAATGCTACATGTAGGCCTTACCGGGTCTCCTTAATGCAGATCCAAACCAAATGGTGGTCTTACGATGAGCTGTGAATGTCCGTGTTTTATTTCTCTGCTGTGTTATACGGGTTGGCTCTTATTGCATCCAACTCGGAGGAGCTTCTGCCTTACGGTTTCATAAGAACAAATAATGAACATTTAGTGGTTTTCTCCTCTCAGCTAAAGATCTCTTTTATATGATCCTATGTAAATAATTTATATTATAATGTTGTGATGGTCAATAAAAGACAACAATGCAAATGTGTATTTTCAGAAGATTTATTTGTATTGAAACACACGGGAGAAATGAAGTATCTTCTGTGAAGATGAGTCTGCTTCATAATGATTGGGATGGCAGGGGGCTTCATCTCTGCACCAAGCTCTCTAGTTTAATGCCACTGTGCAATACGACTACAGCAATCATAGCCCATAAGTGCAGCCCACAATTTCATTTAAAGTAGAATCATCTTTATATAAGTACAAAATAAAATCATAATAAAGCTGTGATAACTGAAGCACTGCAGGCTTCTAAACCTTTGGAGATACAAGCCGTCATATGATTATGGCATAACCATCGTTGGAAGAATACTCCTTTACTTAAGTAAAAGTAGAAATACTTTGTTCTGAAAATACTTAATTACAAGTAAAATTCCTGAATTCAAAATATTGCATATAAGTATTGCCAGCTAAATGTAATTTAAGTATCAAAAGTAATACTCATTATAGAGCATGGCTTTTTGAAAATGATATAATTTTAGAATATGAAGTTATTTCTTCTTCTAATTGCTTACAATTACATGTAAGAGCATTAACTTGTTGTAGTGTGTTAATTTTAAACATACTTATTGTTGGTACCATACTGCATTATATCCTATAATAATGTCATGTGTTTTATATGGAAACAGTAGCTGGTAGTGTCAAATAAATGTAGAGCAGTACAAAGTAGAATACATGCTACAAAGATGTAGAGCAGTACAAAGTGGAATAAATGAGAAGTACAAAGAAGCACAAAATGGAAATACTCAAGTAAAGTACAAATTTGACAAATTAGTACTTAAGTTGAATACTTGAGTAAATGTACCAGACAAGGTATCTCTTTTATTTAGATAGATTTAATTTTTGACACATTTGGAACAATTAGTTTGCATCTTCCTCCCTGTTCTTGAATGTAGAATACTCAGATACACACACTTCTTCCAGACCTAGCTGCTGTTCTTGCCAGTTTTTGAACCCTAAAATAGAGCCAGATTCCAGAAAGTAGCTGAAATATAATTAAGGCTGAAAATAATTGTTCATTATCTTCAAGTATTTAGGCTATTGTGTCAAATGAGACAAAACGACAAGAACAGGTTGATATTAAATGGAAAACTCACATAGTGAAATTTAGTCTCTGCATTTAACCCGTCCAATACGGAGCATTGTGCACACAGCGGCAGGGAGCAGGGTGAGACTGAGAGGCTGATAACCTCAGCTCAGGTGAGGATAAGGACTCTCTGAGTGTTTAGATAGTTCACTTAGTCTAAGTTCTCAGTGGGTCTCAAACGGTTTGGTCACCATTTATGTAAACACATATTTCCATTTGAGGGGGTAGTGATTAATAAAATATCCATGAATAATAATAAAACAAATGTTAAATAGGTGAAAAAAGGTAAGATAAACTTTTAAAACTTGTTGAGAGCTAAAACTAGTCTTTGCTGCTGCCTCAAAGAGGAGCAGGGAGGAGAGGGGGGAGACAGGAGAGGCTGATTCAGGAGCACAGACACACTCACAACTATAAATGAACCAAAAATAAATAAATAAACAAGTTTCAATGTTTTTTCAATATCGGATAATATGGTATGTTATTGGTTATGGCCATGTTCTTATGATTTTATGATTATTTAAATGTATACAGTTCTGTTTCATATGGGTGTAGTCTCTTTAGTTCCCCCTCAAAGTGCACCAGATTGATGCATTTAAGTCCAACATTTAAAAAAAAGTAACGCTGTGAATATTGACAAATAAATCCAGAAAAATGGCACAAAAACTGGTAGTGGCCTAGCTGGGTGTATAATTCCCGGCCTGACTTATTGTCCCAGTTCGGCCCTGGTTTGAGTTGAGTTACTTGAAAAACTAAAGTGAAACTTGATTTATTTTATTGCAGGGTCTGATTATTAAATGTCCTTATTTATTTGTGAGATTCAGTGGCACAAATTTTGTTTGGTAGTACTAGGTAAAAAAACACTGGTTGTTCTTGTTCCAGTCTGTTACTGTCACTTTGTTTTTGACACTTTAAAATACTACTATCCTACTAACATGCTGTACAAATCAGATAACTAAATACATTTCAAAATAAATGTTTTTTATTTTTCAATATTGCGATAAATACCGTACCATGGACTTGTTATTGCGATATTATCGTACCGTGAGTTTTTGGTATCGTTACATCCCTAGTATACACATAATTGACCTGATCAGTTTGTCCAAGTAGCAAAGTCTGCAACAAAATAAAAGAAACAAAAAACACACACGACTAGAGCCCACTCACCAAAGTTAAAAACGGTTCAAATCAAAATTATTTGCAAACCCAAAACACACACAGAGGATCCACAGTGAAATTGACCTTTACACAGAAATAATTTCTGTATATTGTTTATCTGAACCTCGTAATGACTTGGGGAAAAGTAGGGAAAAAGATAAAAAGATACAAATATGGAGAGCAATAGGAGATCTGTGTTCTGTGACTCCTGCACTGCAGCGGCTCTGTGAATGGCTGCAGTCTCATCTGCATTTCTTTTCTTGGCTGGCTTGTATGTGGAAGTAGCACCCAGCTCCATGAGCTGAGCTGCTGTTGACTGGAGTAGAGAGGGTGGGGGGGAGCTTGGTTTATATGCACAGTGTGGGGCTGTCAGTCTGTATAACCACCAGAGAACCTGGATGAAGGTCAACATGTGTTGGACGTTGATTCAAAAAGCAGCAGGTGACAACACTTCAGCCAAAAAACTGAGAGAAAGGGACATCCCAAAGCTCAGCTATAAATGAGAGGACGTCCTTTAGTTCTTTTAATCATGGCATTACATTTTATCATTGATAACCATTCTTCACTGTCTGCCTCACTTCATGCATGGCACAATTCCTTCTTTACTGAAAGGGATTTATTCAGGATAACCCCTTGAGATGAAACATCTCGTTTTCAAGATGGTCCTAACATATGGTACAAACAGCAAGACAGTAAAAAACTAAAATATATAACAAACAAGCAAATTGACACAACCAAATCAAGTCACAATACAACCAACAGGCAAGACTACTATAATCACAACACAAAATAGGAAATTAGAAATTCGAATGTAACCACTATACGGCCACAGAGAAGCCATGCACAAATACATTTGCCCAGCAATAAAATGAAATAAATACAAACATAGTGTTTTGTACGTAAATCATCGATAGCATGTACACTCTAAAAACAAATGCCTTGGCTCAACAAAGAAAATCAACGCAACAGTTTACATCGATGTTTATTGAGTTAAGACAACTTCTAATGAAATTGTCTAAAACCAACAAAGTTATTTGAGTTAGGGGAGAAGGCTTTTCCTCTGCAATCGGAGGTGTTTTTAATTACCACTTACTTAATAATTGGTAGCATAAACACAAGTTTTGAAGTTGATTACTCAAAAGATTAAGTTGTTCCAACTAGTTTTACCACATGACTTAAAAGGAATTTTAAGTTGTATGTACTTAATTACCATCATTGTGAACACACGTTTTTAAGTTGACAACCATTTATAAATTAAGTTGCTCCAAATATATTTTATTCAATAGTTTTTTTTCGTAGCTTTTTCATGTTTTTGCCTTTAAAGAAAGAAAGTAATTGATTCCACAACAAAAATATTAGGCAATTCACTTTTTATTTTGAACTGCAGTTGTTTATTTCAACACATGATGTTTCAATCAGGAGAGAATTCATTTTCATTTTCATCATTCCATATGATAAGGTGCATGAACACCTGAAATCACAGCTGACTGCAGGAGAGAGGGGAACCATTTTATAGTTTGGCTGCAGCACGTTGAATGGCTGCTGGAGAATGAGGTGAAATGTAATAGATTAAAGAGAACGCCTGTGATGAGCTGATTATAAGCAGCTGCGGAGTGAAGGTATACACCCAGTCTTCCTGAAAGAACTTGCGCTGAGCTTCATTTAAATCTTGAAAAAAAAGATAAATAACACAAATTTAAATTTCCCCACAAATAATAAATAAACACATTAGCCATATTACCATGGGAAATGGGGGCACAGCAAATAAATGCTGCCATCACAACGAAGTTAGAGGCGTTTGCATATTTAAAACCAGTGCCAAATATGTAAAATCTGTAAAGTTTTTGTAAAACTACAGTAACAAACTCTCAATGGCCACCAGTCTGCAGATCACACACATACGTTTTACAAAAGATGTAACAAAGATGTTTACACTGTCAACAGTCATTATTTCAAACAGTATGAACACATTTAACGCAGAATGCTTGCTTATTCATTTGTTTCCCTCGACCATGATGGTTGCCATCGTATGGTCAGATCCTGGGGTGGACTCTCTGTTGATGGCGATATTCAAGTCCTTTTGAAGCACATTAAATAATAGGTTAGTGCATAAGAGATAATGAATTAGGTAACTGCATACTTTTTAAATCGTCACTCTTAGCGAATTCAGAGCCATTATTACCAGCTGCTAAAGCAACGCTGGTATTGTTTTCACCTATTGAGTCTGCATGTGTGTGATATTATGGCAATGTGGTCCTGAAAACACACAGAGGTGGTTTTGAGTTCTTTGCCTAGTGTTTAAATGCATGTGGACAGATTTTGTCAATCACGACCATGCAAGTTTTAGTGTATCTTCTCATCTTTTTTGCAGGTTCCATACAATATTTGAACAGGTTAAGTGAAGAGCAGAAGCCACTTTTCAAAACACAATCCTTTTCCCATGCCATTGCTGTCAACACCTATCCATGCTGAACGTTGCTAAGATATATTTGATTGGGGTGTGGCCAAAAGTGCAATATGCTTCAAAATGTAACTGACATAGAGCAGTGTTTTTGTCCTGTGTCCAACGTGGATTTTATTTTATTTCAAGATTTTTAATTACGTCGCGAAACTCCTTGAAAAGGTCCTCTTCCTTTTCTCCAAGGTACACAACAAGGCAGCGGATGGCTATAGTTCTCTGCGTACTTCAATTGTATTGTGCTATTTTTGAAAAAGGAAAAAAAGAGAAATTACCTAAATTAATATATTCCGAATGGGTGACTGCCAACAACTTGCATTTAAATGACAACTCTAAATAACGATCCTACCTCAAGAAGCATGCCCTTGATCTGCTTCACCGAGATTCATTTTTAATAAAAAGCGATATCACAATAGTAACCAAAGTATTTTTACACTCACAGCCTCTACTACTTTGTATCCTCTCACAGAACTATTCACAGTTCAAAGGCTGCTAATTTTGGTCAAACAGCAATTTACCTAATACAGTGCAACTACAAGGCTATCTACTGTATTTGAATGACAAAAGATGACACTCACCTTAAAATGTCCTTTGTATATTTCTATTTGTCTTAACTGTCGGAAATTTGTTTTAAGTCAATTGACGCAGAAATCAGAGTTCAAATTACACAAAATATTAAGTTGATGTAATTATCAACATTATTACGTCAACACAACTTATAAATTAATGTTTGCAACTTAAAATGTTTATCTAAATCAATTAACTCACATTTTTATCTTGCAACCATGCATTTAATCAAGTGGAGGTGAAAGGTCGCCTGAATTCGTTTTTAGAGTGTACAATTCACCTCATCAAGCATGGTGTTTGACACACACTCACACCAGCAGGACTCTAAGATTCTGGTCTCCTCTCTGGTGGGCTGAAGACATCAGAAAACAGATCTGAAAATATTTGATCAAGCTATTTGCTGAGAAAAAAAGTAATTCAAAAACCACCTCACAAAGTTCCAGAACGAAGACACTCCCTCTGCAATAACAAGCCGCTGCTGTCACACAATCACTGTTTTTTAATCTTCTCTCCAAAACAGTATTTTTTTGTGGCTGTAAACCACATCCATGTATAGATGAGAGTAACACTTACGTCAGTTCCGGTCGAAAATTACGGCCCCGCCCACTTTTGGGGGAAAACAATGCTGTCATTTGAATAGCGGTCAATACAAATTCTGAAGTTTTTGCCAATCCGATCGGAATTTTTTGAAAACCGTGGATTTTTGGATCTTCAAATAGCTCGATTACGATGGCCAGTCAGGCAAACAATTACATTCAATCATTTGAAATCGACAATCGGTCTCGATATATGGTTAAATTAAAATCAGTAGGCGAGGCCGTAATTCCGCCAGCTGTTACGGCCGCTACACACGGCGGCGTGCGTTGCCGCTTCAACGCTTCTGCCCATTCACTTTGAATGGGGTGACGTCACGATTCGCCAAACTGCATTGTGGGAGAAAAGCATAGCTTCTCTCGCGGTGCTCGCTGCAAAAGTAGAGCAATGTTCTACTTTTGCCGCCTCGATGGAGGCGTCAGCCAATCAAATCATATGCCAGTGCAAGCTCTAGCCAATCAAACCGCATGCTTGTGTGTCTGGGGCGGAAGATTCATGTGATTGGTTGTTGGTCGAGTTTCAGCCCCCCTCCGCCGGCAAGCGACAACGCACGCCGCCGTGTGTAGGAGCCGTTACTCTCATGAGCGAGGCGGTAAATAATTGTTTTATAATGCCAAAAAGCTGCTGTGTAAAGCACACAGCAGCTTTTTGGCATGATACAACAATTATTTACCGCCTCGCTCATGACACCTGCATTGCATTGCATTTGTCCTTAAACAAATCCAGAGTTCAGTGTTTCTGTACCTCCTCTAAGAACAAAGGACAGTAAAAGAAGAGCTCTGTGGTTTCAGGCTTGATCGCCGTTCAAATGACAGTGTTGTTTCTCCCAAAAGTGGGCGGGGCCGAAAAGTCACAGATGTTACTCTCATCTATGAAAATTGATCGCCTACTGCTATATTTAACCATAAATCGAGCCTGATCGTCGATTTCCAATGGCTTAATGTGTCAGGGTTGAGTGAAGCAGGCAGGACCCAAATGCAGATTTTACAGAAAATACCTTTATTTCAAGGCTAAATGAAACAAACAGAACTCTTCCCTGAGAACACAGTCAAACAACAACAAGGAATTCACAAAGACTAAGAGAAAACACAGAACCTAAAAACCACAAAACTAGGGCCAACAGGGTGGGTGGAGGGGGTCTGGAGGACAGGTTTGGGCTGACAGCCCAGGTGCACAGCGGAGGACCCGGAAGGGGTCTCGGGCGGACGGCCCGGGGGCAAGGCAGACTTCAAGGATGGGGTCTCGGGCGGACGGCCCGGTGGCAAGGCAGATATCAAGGTGGGGGACTCGGGCGGAAGGCCCGGGGCAAGGCAGAGTCCAAGGTGGGGCGAAGGCCGCAGCGGGCGAACTCAGGGGGCCGAGTATGAGGGCGAAGGCAGCGGCAGGAAGAGTCAGGGGGCCGGGCCCGAGGGCAAAGACCGCGGCACTCAGGGGGCCGGGCTCGAGAGCGAAAACCGTGGCTCACAGGGGGCCGGGCTCGAGGACGAAGACCAGACAGCTCCGGAGGCCGGGCAGGACCCAGTGTTGGCTGAACAGGAACCGGAGCCGGTGGGACAGGCTTCGGCAGGATCCCCCACGGAAGAGGACCAGGAGTTGGCAGGACCCCCGGCGAGACAGGTGATGGCGGGGCCTCCAACGGAACAGGACAAGGGGTTGGCAGGACCCCGGCAAAAGAGTTGACGGCGGGACCCCCAGAGGAACAGGACATAGGATTGGCAGGACCCCCGGCAGGAGGCTAGTCAGCGGGACCCCCAACGGGACAGGACACAGCGTTGGCAGGACCCCCAGCGGAACCTCCAACGGCACAGGACGTAGGGCTGGCAGGAGCCCCGGCAAAAGAGTAGTCGGCTGGACCTCCAACGGGACTGGACATGGAGCTGGCAGGACCCCCAGCGGAACAGGAGATAGGGTTGGCAGGAACCCCGGCAGAAGAGTAGTCGGCGGGACCCCCAACGGGACAGGACATAGGGTTGGCAGGACCTCCGGCAGGTGAGTAGTCGGCGGGACCTCCAACAGGACTGGACATGGAGCTGGCAGGACCCCCAGCGGAACAGGACATGGTGTCGGCAGGACCCCCGGCGGAATAGGTGACGGCGGGACCTCCAATAGGACCCGGGGAGCTGGAGTGGGTCAGAACACCGACAGAACCCAAGGGACCGGAGCGGGCCGGAGAGCCGGAACGTGAGCCAGAATCATAGCAGCCGGGGCCGGCACTGGAGTCGGAACTGGAGCCGGAATTGAAGCCGGAATCATGGCTGCTGGGGCCGGTACTGGATTCAGAATTGAAGCCGGAACCATGGCTGCTGGGGCCGGAACTGGGGCTGAAACCATGGCTGTGTGGGCCAGAACTGGGGCCGGAACCATGGCTCTTGGGGCTCGGGCTGCTAGCCTGGAATCACACACTGAGAGGAAGTCGAAAATGAAACAAACAGAACTCTTCCCTGAGAACACAGTCAAACAACAACAAGGAACTCACAAAGACTAACAGAAAACACAGAACCTAAATGCACACAGGACTAATCAAACAAACAAGAGACAGGTGAGGAGGGAGGAGAAAACACAGGGGCACCAGGTGAACACAATCGGGTAATCAGGGAGGGAAAATAGACAAAAAAACAGGCAAGACAGGGGTTGAACACTTTACAAAATAAAACAGGAAACCAAAGACAGAAAAAGACAAGACAAAACACAATACAGACAGATCGTGACATAATGTAATTGTTTGCCTGACTGACCATTGTAATTGGGCTCTTTGAAGATCCAAAAATCCATGGTTTTCTTACATCGGATTGGCAAAAACTTCAGAATTTGTATTGACCGCCATTCAAATGACAGCTTTGTTTTTCCCAAAGAAAAAGAAAAAACATCTTAACTCATCACTGCTACTCTTGGTCTTTATCAGCACTTGCTGATCGTACGTTCTTTTAAGGAATTCAATGCTTAAGCATCATCATGGGGAACATCGTCAAAACGGAGCAGCAACATTTAGTAGAAGCAGCATCATCATCAGACACTGCTGGGACTGCCGGTCTATCCCAACAGCACAGGTCTAAAATCTTTTAAATCAAATACAAATATTATATATTAACACTAATCTGGCTAAATATAGTACCTTAAGCTAGGCACTTTTTTATTTTGGAGTTCCATTTATAAACTGTATTTCTCCAAAGACTGCGGTAACAGAGAATTAAACGTAAAGATAAAACAACTAGTGGATGGACTCACCATGACTCCACACACTAGTTTTTATAAAACATTTTAACCAGCAAGGTCATGAAAGGCTGTAGCTAATCACAAGCAAACCACATTCTCAAAGACGACTGTCACAAATAACTATGAAAACTCTGTGAGAGGGTTAGGGTTGTAAGACGAGAACTTGGACGACACAAAAACTGGGTAGCAGGTAGCTCTAAAGCAATCATTACAATATTATCTGTTTTACTGAAGGGGACCATCGTTTACTAAATGGACGAAGTGAAGAGGAGGGTTATTTTCCTAGACTTCTCTACAATCAAATTTATTTTTACAACCACAGGATTTGCTCCCTGCTGGCCATTAGAGAGAATGCAGGGTCAGGCAATATTGCATTGGCTTCACTTTAGAGAACACAAGGTTTCCGCCTGTGAGCATGGTCAAATGTTGCTGAATCTGTCCACGGAAACATTCCAGCAGAATGTGCTGGCTTTGTGCAAAGTATCATGGGTAAAACATAAAAACTCCCATCTTATTTACCCTAAGTTCTTCCATCTCCTTGTCATAAAATTAATCCCTCAAACAGGCAGAGGCAAAGGGCAGAGGAGCAGAAAAAAAAAAAGTACATATTAAAAAGTATTGATGTCCCCTGTGTCTCTGTCAGACAAAAGACGGGCCGTCCAGCACTCCTTCCCCCCACTGAGTAATTTAGCCATAGTTCTCTAAATGCTTCCTAGCAAAACTTGGAATATGGAATGAAGGGGACGGGGGCACTGTGGCGGAAATATAATTACGGCCACTAAAAGCTGGGGAAGGTGGAGAATGGGGGATGACATCAGACCAATTTCACACTGTGGTCCTGGATGGCCAGCCCAAGCCAGGGCCTCGCCGCGCAACACTGATCAAAGCCTGCTGCAGCCGCCCCAAAAGCCAAAAAAGGGAGACTTAACTATGCTAATCTCCAGGACAAATATATTTTAATCTTGTTAGAATACAAGTTAATACCGCAGCTCAGTGACCAAACTTTATGCTATAAGAGAAGGATACAATAATACAAAATCACACTTTGTTTCCAAGTTTTCTATTGAGCAAGTAAATGTTGATTCTCATGAAAAACAAGAGATGAGGAAATAGTCATACCTCATATGGTCGTCATGTTCTCCAGACCCTGTGAGCTCATGCAGTACAGATCCTAAAGTAACTGATGGTATAATATGCTTCACAAATGTTGCTCTTCCTAACAATCCATAACCAGATTATAATTATTTGATCCGTATTGAACGATTGTGCACCTGATTATTTATGTCCTAGGTCAATTTTCACTGACAATGCAAGGCATAGTGTCCTTTAGGAGGCATAAGGCAGAGGTATGGAGGTCAGGGTGGTGGACAGGACTTTGATTCAGGGGAAAAGGAGTTCAATCACAGACCTGCAATCAACAGCCGTGTCATCTCCAGAGTACTTGCAGGTATCTGGGTACACGATATCATTACTAAAAACTAGTCAAATGATGAAGAGACAAACACCCAAAACTTTATCCCAATCTAAACAGCTTTATCTCCAGGTAAAAAGAGCTTATAATCACTCGATGGGAACACAGGGACCTGTCAGAACAGCAGATCAACATTAGAACTAGTTGCTCTATAAACTGTGATACATCTCTCTGTGTTCCCAGATGTCAGCAGGAAAGAACAATAGACAGAACCACCAACAACAGACCCAGTTTGTATGACATTGGAATTTCCCTTTAGCTAGACAGAGTTCCGCTATATAATATGTTGGTCCCTCTGCCAATAAGACTGTCTATGCCCTCAGAGCGGCTCTACTTAAGTAAACTGAAGACCCAGTGGTCCATCAATGGGCTGTGGGAAATGAGCACTTAACGGGTGTGAGGGTTGTCTGTCACGCTGTTAGCAGTCAGCACCTTGGTAACCCTTGATCTGTCAGGGGTGGAAGCTGGGCTTCTAGACACTTCTAAACAAGCAGCTAAACAATAAGCTTGTATGGATCCTACTGTGACTTCAATCCCTGGGCAGAAAGGAAACTAAAGCGGCAGGGAGGGAGGGAGGTAGACGTCCTGCTGCGGGGGGGCAGCTGATCTCAGGTTGAGGTTGTGTTTTTTGCTTTGGAAGATGCACAACATGCACAAAGTTGTCTTGCAGTGGCACATGGCTCAGACTCACGCTAGAGTTTGTGTTTGCTAATGTTAACAGCGTTATTATCTATAAATGAAAGCTTCTCAGAGAATCTGAAAAAGGAGTCTGGGGACCCCTTCAGACTGGTTTTTGTACTGATTAATAGCCTACCTTCTTTGTTGACCACTGTGGTTTGGTAAGGCTGGCTTCTTTCTAATTCCACACTACCTCCTGATCGCATCCTCACCACTAAGCTAAAGGCGGCTAATGTGTCTGCTGATGGTGTTAAGCCACCTTTGTTTTCAAGACACATAGAAGTTTCAAACTTCGCCCAGTAAGGTATTTACTAACGTATTTTATGTCGTAGAGCAACACTTGTCTTATCCACAGACCTTTTTTCAGGATAACATCCAAAAACACATTCAGATAAAAATGAGTGAACAGCAGTGGCAGTGGCAAAATGCTGACTCGTGTTCAGGTTAAAGGACTCATTCCTGCACCTCTAAGCTGCCTGGTTGGTGAATAAAGACAAAAGCTGTATGGTACATGATTTCCTATGGCCTGTAGTTTATAAGAGCTACACTATGACTTTTTTTGTGACAAAAAAGTAAGTATGCATCTCCGAAGTCGACTTACTCTTATTAACAGAGCCAATAGAGTGCCACAGTGACGCGTCCTAAAACCCGGAAGTAAGCTGAGCATGGGTTCCTTCGACAAAAAAGCAATGCAATTTCTCCATAGGATTTTGGAAAATAGCTGGAAATAAGGTCTGTGGTTTACACACATTTAAAAGACGGATCACGTTTTGTTCAGTCGAATAATCTCCACATGTCTACCCTACTTTTAAAATGTTAGAATCATAAATCTAATCGATAGATTTATTCTCGATAGATCCTATGGAGAAATTGCATTGCTTTTTTTCGAAGGAACCCATGCGCAGCTTATTTCCGGGTTTTAGGACGCGTCACTCTGTCGGGTTCTCACCCAGTCATGCAGCCACAGAGAGGAAGTTGGACATCTCCCCCCCACAGTGGTGGGGGTTGTACCGTAGAGAAACTTTAGGAATATTTGATTATATTAAGAGAAGCTTCAGTGGCCAATCAGCAACCAGCTGACCATCAGATCCCGGGTTGTTGGACGTGCTCCAGTCGGTACAGTCTGAAACCTGTTATCATACACGGACTGAACCTTTTGGATTAATACATTTCATCATCCCTGTGTTTTTTATATTGTAAACTGTATTTAAATAATGTGCGGGCATGTATGCATGTTGGTATGGATGTGTGAGCATATGTTTGTGTGTGTATATGTTTATATAGATATATATTTATTTGTTTTATGTGGAAATGCACTGCAAGGATTGCTTTTTTAAATTTCGTCGTACCTGGTGCGATGACAATAAAGGAATTATATTCTATTTGTTCCAAGTGATGGGAAGTCACCAAGTACATTTTTTCAAGTGCTGTACTTAAGTAAAACATTAATGTACTTGTAGTATTTATTACAGTATGCTACTTTATACTTTAGCTCTTACTTTATACTTTAGCTCTACCACATTTTTTAGGCAAATATTGTAGTTTTTAGTTCACTACATTTATTTAACATATTTCGTTACTTTGCAGATTTATATAATATAATACAAAATATATTTCGCCAGATATACATTATCATATATTATTATATGCAAAATTACCCATAAAGTCATTCAAATAAACCACACACTTACCAAGTGATGAGACAATTATTGCATCAGTAATTAAAATACACAATAATTAATTATTTATTTTCTATTTAATGAAATGTACATTTAATATTATATTAATTAATGTGTAATCGAAATGCTGCCATGACAAAAAATATCTGAAATTGTGATCAATAAAGTACATCTGACATTATCATCTCTAATCTAATGGTGCTTAAATGTGCCATTCTTCATAATGAGTATTTTAACTTTTGGTACTTTATTTGAATGCAGAATTTTTACTTATAACAAACAAAATATACACTGTAGTATTCCTACTTTTACTTAAGAAAATAATCTAAATACTGAATCTCTGTTCCTGTATGTACCTCATCGGAACTGTTCAGAAAGCATGACAAAGAAATCACTATATTTATAACAAAAGAAAGAACACAAATGAATGTGAAATAAATACACTTTTGTAATTATAGTGTAGATTGGATGGCACATATGATGGTTAATTCTATCATTGATTTATTTCCCATTTTTCCAGCTGAAGATGCTTTAAGTTTCCGCACAGTGTTAATATCAGATCGTATGATGTTCTTCCAGCTCAAAGCCATCAGTTAGGTGACTGAAAGCCTTCATCTCTGTGCCTGGTGCGTACCACAGGGTCAGACAGACATTAAAGCAGCTGCTGACAACACTATTTACAAAAATAATATGCACATAATGGCTTTCAACATTAGATTTTTTTATTTATTACAAAAGGTCAGTAATTTGTCAAAAACAGATTATTTGAAATATTATTTGATTTGTCGTGATCTCTGCAACAAAGCTGGTCCCACCTCCGTCCTTTGAAACTCTACAATTCCTTGTTAGTGTGACTGCTGTCTTTACAGTAGTCTGAAATCAAATCAGAAAAACACAAATAGTTAATGACTCGAGTGTGTGGTGGAAATTCTTTGAATTAACTATCAAATAAATGTCCACCTGGGTCTTTAATCTTTTGCAAAAGAGGCACACAGCATACAGAAACTATGTCTCCACAGCCGAGTGCAACAACTGAAACTGAAGAGAGATTCAGTTGTTGCAATTCTCTGATAATCATACAACAGGCAGACAACAGTAATAATAGATGAGTGAAAAGGTGGTACTATGTTGATTTATGACATGAACGCAAAGAGGGGACTTGCACTCTGAGTGTGTGTGTGAAACACCCTGAAGTGTGTGTTCAGTATGGACACCAACCCAAAAGGGAAGAATCAGCAATACAAATGATTCGATAACCACCGGAGTTCACTGTGCAAGGTCATTTTTGTATACCGTAGCAAGGCATTCAACTAAATGAAAATATTGAAATCAGAAACAATGACCAATGTTAAATGTTTTTTGAACAAAGCATGTGGGTCATTTATCAAAGCTATTCATATTACAAATACTTTTAATTCAGCTCATTCTCCATGACCTTTTTCAAAGCAATATTATAGAGCTATCCTGTGTGAGGGGAGTGCTGCTGCCAAGTTATTAAACCCTCCAACAGGAAGTTATTAAACCCTCCAACACGAAGTTATGAAACCCTCCAACAGGAAGTTATTAAACCCTCCAACAGGAAGTTATTAAACCCTCATCCAGGAAGTTATGAAACCCTCCAAAAGTTATTAAACCCTCATCCAGGAAGTTATTAAACACTCCAAAATGAAGTTATTAAACCCTCCAATAGGAAGTTATTAGACCCTTGAACAGAAGGTTATTAAACCCTCATCCAGGAAGTTATGAAACCCTCCAAAAGGAAGTTATTAAACCCTCCAAAAGGAAGTTATGAAACCCTCCAAAAGGAAGTTATTAAACCCTCCAACAGGAAGTTATTAAACCCTCCAACAGGAAGTTATTAACTTGTTAAGCCCCGAGCCTGTTTTTCAGGTCTCAGGCTCGAAAATGACATTCCCAGAACAAATGACTATATCTTCCCTTCTAAAAGGGTTAAATTAATAATCTTTTTTCTCAAAGCAAGGTTACACCTGTGAGTTGGATGTAGAAGTGTCAGAATCAATATAGATGTTTTTATTTTAAAGTAAATTCAGATTGAACAGAGGTGAAAAAATGTAAATTATTGTGTCCGTCCAAAAAAAAAATTACTTATAGTGAAAACCACGCTTGAATGATGGGATGGTAGACAGTTTAGGAATCCAAACTACAACATATAATAAGTACCCTGTGTCAAGATTGATGCAAAACAAGTGAAATTTGACCTTTTTAGAGATTTAGCAACAAAAAAAAACACTTCTGGGGTCATTTGGGTGGATTTTCCATATCTCTGGCCTCCCTTGGTCGATTTTGCTGATGGACATCTCTTTCTAACCGTCAGAGCAAATGGAATTGAAGGGAACTCCCACATACTGCTTATTTGGTAATGTGTGTGTGTGAGACTGCCGCATAGCCAAGACCGGAAGCTGCGATAACTGGTGGCTACCATTAGCAGCTAACTTTTACTCTCTCCGATATTTACATAAAAATGAAATTATGGATTATAAATACAAACAATTATAACCCCGGAAACATTATCAACCTATGGATTAACCGATTCAGCCGCGTTTTTTCTCTTTGTAATGCCATTGAACCAGTCTTTTGATCAGATTGACAGCTACGGTGAGAAGATCTCCTGTAAAAGCTCCGTAAAGGTACGTGTTGTGATTTCTGTGTTTGCTTCTCCTGTCAATAGTTCGGATCACTCAGTGATGATATATATACCTAAATAATCTGTGGAACCTCAGCTTTAATCGTATATCTTGTATGTGCAGCTACGATAAGTAATAAGGGTATCTTTTATCTTGAGTTCTTTGCCAAAGTGCGTTAGCATTTTTCGCTCAGGGGTCATTTAGATGCTTCTTATGAGACTTGTGTTTTGTTTTGGTAAACATGGTTTCTATCGTCAGTTAGCTGAGATTATTCCCGTTAATCTGGTATAACACATTAATAGGTTCTTAAATATTAAGATCCCCTGAGACACAGTGTCGTGAAAAAAAAAAACATAGCGCGGGGACCTTGGTGCTTAACAAGTTAAACACTCCAACAGGAAGTTATTAAACCCTCATCCAGGAAGTTCTTAAACCCTTCAACAGGAAGTTATCAAACACTCATCCAGGAAGTTATTAAAAACTCCAAAAGGAAGATATTAAACCCTCATCCAGGAAGTTATTAACCAGTTAAGCCGGAAACTTCTTGCAGGAAACCGTGTCTGAGGGCATGTTCATTCAATAAACTATGAATGTTTTATATCCATCTAACGGAAATAAACTCATCTAACTGATCATTTAATTTTTTTTCTCAAAAAAACCCCCACAATGCTAACGCTGAGTATCTGAATTAGCAACGAGCGAAACATGCTAACAGATGACTGCACCGAAATTCACTCACAAAACTTATTATTTATCTTTGCTGCACATCCAACCCATCGTTTCACATTGTGAGGTGACACAGAATTGAGGGGTACCCTTCATTATCACTCAATTATACGAACTCTCTGAGATAATAACAAGAACACACACCAAAACATATGGAGCTAGGTAGCTAGAAACACTAACATGGCTCACCTGTGTTGTAGTCTGGTCAAAAGTTGTCTTCAATGGCATTAAAACCATAAAAACGATGCTGAAGTTAATCCATAAATTAATCCAATGTGTCTGTGTCACTTTGAAATGATTTCTGATAATCCATGAGCCATAAACCGGCTTTTCGGTTTTCAGAAGTCAGAGCTACAGACTGCTTCACTCTGGTGCAAAACTGCGTGCGCGAAGCCCCCACCTTTTTGTTTTACCATGTGTGTGTGTGGGGAGATTCCCCTTCAATTATATTGGCTCTAACGGTCAAAAAGAGATGTCAATCACCAAAATCGACCAATGGGTTCCAGAGAAACGGTAAAACCCCCATTTCCACCCAAATCACCTCCGAGGTGGAGTTTTCTTTGCTAAACCTATCTAAAAAGGTCAAATGTCACTTGTTTTGCATCAATCTTGAAACAGGGACTTAGTATATGTTGTACTTTGGATTCCTAAAGCTTTTAGTTTATCTTACCATCATCCAAGGGTAGTTTAAAAAAAGAATTTGTGGACGGACATTATAATTTACAGTTTTTTACTATGTTCAATCTTTAAAATAAAAAACATCTATATTGATTTTCTACATCCAACTCACAGGTTTATCATTACTTTGAGAAAAAAGATAATTAATTTAACCCTTTTAGAAGGAAAGATATGGTCATTTGTTCTGGGAATGTCATTTTCGAGCCTGAGACCTGAAAAACAGTCTCAGGGCTAAACTGGTTAACATTCAACAAACTATGATTGTGTCATACCCACTTAACGGGAAGAAACTCAGCTATCAGACAATATTAACAATTTTTAGGTAAAGGAAACACAAGGGTCATACCAAGCCTCTGAATTAAAAAAAAAAAAATGCTAACGCACTTAGCACAGAACTCACAGTAGAGATACCTTATTACTAATCGGATCTACACAAACAAGATATCAGCTAGCAAGCTGAGATTCCACATATTCCAGGGGTATAAGTATCATCACTGAGCGAACAAAACTTGCGGCAGGGGAAGCAAACCCAGACAACACACAACGTAGCTTTCCGGGGACCAAAACGGAAAATTTGTCTTACCGTTGCCGTTTTCTGATCAAAAGTTGTGTTCAATGGAATTCAAATGCATAAAACACTGCTGAAGGTTAATCCATAGGTTAATCCAATGTGTCTGTGTCACTTTGCAATGATTACTGATAACCCATCTTCATATTTATGTCAATAATGGAGATTTCATATTAGCTGCTACTAGAGTGTATGACAGCTTTTGGTTTTGGGCATTCTGGCTATGCATCACTCATTCACCAATGGGTAATGTTTAGATGGATTTTAGGAACTTCCTCTCGGTTCAAAAGAGATGTCAATCATCAAAATCGACCGAGAGGGGACAGAGATATGGATAATGCACCCAAATGACCCCAGAAGCGGGTTTTTTTCTTCTAAACCTCTCTAAAAAAGGTCAAATGTCACTTGTTTTGCATCAATCTTGATACAGTGTACTTATTATATGTTATAGTTTAGATTCCTAAAGCTTTTTGTCTACTATTCCATCATTTAAGGGTGGTTTTCACTATAAGTAATTTTTATTTTGGAAGGACAATATATATATATATATATATATTTTTTTACTATGTTCAATCTGAATTTACTTTAAAATAAAAAACATCTACATTGATTCTGACTTTTCTACATCCAACTCACAGGTTTATCATTGCTTTGAGAAAAAAGATTATTAATGTACCCCTTTTAGAAGTGAAGATATAGTCATTTGTTCTGGGAATGTCCTTTTCGAGCCTGAGACCTGAAAAACAGGCTTGGGGCTGAACTGGTTAAACCCTCCAACACAAAGTTATTAAACCATCATCCAGGAAAATATTAAACCCTCCAACAGGAAGTTATTAAACCCTCCAAAAGGAAGTTATTAAACCCTTCAACAGGAAGTTATTAAACACTCCAAAAGGAAGCTATTAAACCCCTTAACAGGAAGTTATTACACCCTCCAACAGGAAGTTATGAGACCCTCCAAAAGGAAGTTAATAAACCCTCATCCAGGAAGATATTAAACCCTCATCCAGGAAGAGATTAAACCGTCCAAAAGGAAGTTATTAAACCCTCCAACAGGAAGTTAATAATCCCTCCAACAGGAAGTTATTAAACCCTGTGTCCACCTGATTTGCACTGCAAGTTGGTCCTCCTATTGGACAGCTACGTACAGAAGCCTAGGACATTTGACGTCCGTACTGATCTAATAACAGAGTTTTGTCCTTGAATCAATTTTTTTTTTATGAAAAATCTTTTATGTCATTTCCCTTTTTTCAGGAATCTCAATTGATAAAGTTTGGCCAGACTAATACATAATGTTAAATAAAATGAAAACCATTCAGAGTTAAGAATTAGATATTAATTATTAATGCCATTGATTATAGCATACATTTACAGTTTCTTGTTTTTCCAGTGTGATAGCTGCTAAACACAAGTTAAATCGATTTCTCACTTATTCTAAGAAAGTACTTAACCAACTAAAATGATTTATACTCAAATAATCAGGAAATTATGTTGTAATAAAAATCACTCATCTCTCTCATTCAGATTTATGTGGTTGTTTTTTTTTTCTTCTTTGCGAAATGCAGTTGTGTCGAATGTCCTTCTTGGGTTGCCGTACATAGCTGTCCAATATCGAGGACCAACTCGCGCTTGAGAAGTGCAAATCAGGGCTGAATATCACTTCTCTTATTTTTAATTTTCTTGCTCCTCTGTATCACCGGAAGTAGATTCTTCTGGGCCATCTTGATTACCGTCCCAGTGCCCTTATTTGTGCCGGAGAACCGAGGAGTGAGGAGCGATAACGGAGGAGCGATAATCGAGGAACCACCAGACCATCCTCCGGTGAAATCCTCAGCCATTCGCCCCGCCCCCTTACTGTGTATCGCTCACTGATTGGATGATGCAGCGCATGCACTGATCTAATGCTTAAAGAGCCTGTGACACGAGTTTCCCCCATCATCCAAACCCATCAATTTGAGTAAATATTGTCCTCTTGAAAACCGTTACTAAACTGATTTTGGATATTTGTACTTTGATAACCATTAATCTGCCCTTCGATGTTGACTATTTTCTGGATCTTCTCAGGGATTCTTCAAGTCCCGCCAAATTATGTGTGACGTCATTGCGGGCACAGCGCTCCAACTGCACCGTTCAGGATCCCAGCATCTGCATTTAAACGCACGATGTCGCACACAGCAGCAAGCTCAGACAACGATGACAGTTTAATTTTGAACGTGTCTGAGAGCTCATATGAGGCTGAAGGATTGGTTTATGTTGTATCTGTTAGAAGTTTAGGAATTAGGTGCGTCAATATGGGCGATCATACGGTCATGTAGCCAGTGGTGGACTGGGACTAAAAATCATCCTGGGACTCTCGATCGGCCCACTTCGGTACCGTTAGTAAATTGTCAACGGGGGGAGTGGGGGATGTGCTAGTGACTTATGCGACCGGCCCACTTCGGTACCGGCCCATCGGGATTCGTCCCGATGGCCAGTCCGCCACTGCACCCAGCCCAGCCCACGTAAACTGTCAACGGGGGGAGCCTCGCTGCGGGGAAACTGTGGACCTAGTGTCCCGATCGGAGTGGGAATAATAATAATAATAATAATAATAATAATAATAGTAATAATAATAATAATAATAATAATAATCCGTGCATTTTATCCATTAATTTCCCCAACATTGTGGTAAAAAAAAACACAGGTTTAATCCATGTTGGTGTACTACAACTACAAAAAGCATCGGTTTGTTTCTCATCAGGAAATGCAGACCGGCTCAAACAAACGATTTTTAAATCATCATCCTCACGATCATTTAATGTATCATATGTTCGCCGAATTGACATGAAAGCACTAATAAATGTAGTTTCATCCACTTGAGTTTACAACTACAAAAATAATCGATTTGTTTTTATATCACATCCTACGGGAGGAAATTCAGCAGCTCTCACTACCGATTTTTAATCCTAATTTAATCATCATCTACACCCCGATCATTTATGTTTATGTTCGCCGAATTGACATGAAAGCACTGACAAATATGAATATACTGTAGTCAACTTCATTAAAACGTTATTAACGTGCCTAAACTCAGTAATTCACCATTTCTACGCATGACAACACACTTTGTCTGTGTTTGGCTCTCTCGCCACACAGTGAAGCGTTCCCGCATTGACGTCGCTTCCGGCTTCCCCCAAAACTCCAAAATGAGTCGAAGGAATTTCCCCGCGATGTTCGAAATTATTGATATTTATCGGAACGGTATCGCACCTTCTTTTTTAAACTGACGGTTCGAGATGACTAGTAGCCCAATATTTCATTGCACAACAGTTGTTGGGATGCTGTAACAGGCTCTTTAACATGAGAGCAGTTTAACAGCGGAGTGAAGAAAATACATGAAACTCACGGGACTCACTCCTCAGTCTATACCGTGTTTTGTTTCAATTAATGTATAATTTAGTTACAAATATGTGATATATCTGAACAATAAAGTGGTTAAAAATCATTTTATTCATTTATTGGAAACATTTTCATGATCGCTTTTTTCGTTTTACATTTTCATTTATTGTCATTTCCATTCAGTCAGTCATTAAGTACTATTTAAAATGTTAATTTGCTACATATCCAAACAAACAAACAAACAAACAAACAAACTGTGCAATCCAATGAATGTTAATCAAACTGGGTTTTGATAGATTTTCTTCTCTCAATAATTTTCATTCTTTTGTGCACTCAAATCAATATTAATCTAACTATTGTTCATTTATACACTTTAAGAATTGCGTTTATCTTTTTTGAGAATGAGTTCTTATTTTATTTTATTTATTTGGTTCTACAACAGATGATACAAATGTTTATTCAGTAAATGTGTAATAACAGAGGCGTGGGTGTTTGTGAAAACAACAGGCACAGAGCTGGCTGCTGTCAGACGAACAGCTGTGCGGTGTCATCACAAACGAACGTCGCTTCACGTGACGCTCCGGAGGAAAGGACGTCCCATTGCTCTTAAAACTAATTTCCCTGCGTCTCTCCATGCTTCCCTGGTGGGAGGGACTAAACGCAGGGAAACGACGCAAGTGAGGAAGTTAAGAGAAGTGAGATGCAGCCCAGGTAGACATGCAAATCGGGTAGTCACAATCCCTCCAACAGGAAGTTATTAAACCTTCCAACAGGAAGTTATTAAACCCTCATCCAGGAAGTTATTAAACCCTCCAACAGGAAGTTATTAAACCCTCCAACAGGAAGTTAATAAACCCTCCAACAGGAAGTTATTAAACCCTCCAACAGGAAGTTATCAAACCCTCCAACAGGAAGTCTGCATGTGTCCTGACTAAACCAGCTTCCCTGCATGACCCCGTTTATTGATTCTAAACTGGTTAGGAAAAGTCGGGACAGTTCCTGTTTCTGTCAGAGAGGGGGGTTCTTGCAGAAGCTTCTCCCCGTATGTACTCCCCCAGCTGAGGGAAGGAGCCTCCTTCAGCTGAGAGTGAGACCACTCACGGAGTGGGAGTGTGTGTGCTGTGTGATAGGATGGAGCGCTGTACCTGAGACTCTGCTGCACAACTCCTCGCTCACATGCTCCGTGTCCCGTCTGAACAACAAGATGATCTCATCCTCCAGATCATCCACCAGCGTCTCACACTAAGAGAAACACAAAGCAGAGGCCACACACGAGATTAGGTAGAAGCAGAATAAATGTTGGATCCTGAACCACAGACAAAACACAGGGGGGCCGCCATTTTGAAACTAGCTGACGAGGATCCCTACATTTTGTAATTAACTTGGCTTTAAAACATTGCTATGTTCAGTCTGTCTGCAATAACCACATCTACAGGGTGTGTCGTGAAGCTCAATGTGAATCCTCAGCATTCCAGTACCCTAGTAAGGATACAAGGAGTAGGGTTAAAACAAACACAGAGATTTTATTTCCTGCATGTAGAAACAAACATGATTTTTAAACATCTGTCTTATCTGTTAAATGTTTGGGTTAGTCCTACTTTTTTTTGTGCAATCCTCTACACACTGGCTTTTCATTGGACAGTGTTGCAAATGTTTCCTTTCAGCAATCCCATCTGAAAGTACTAGCCACACACACACACACACACACACACACACACACACACACACACACACACACACACACACACACACACACACACACACACACACACACACACACACACACACACACACACACACACACACACACACACACACACACACACACACACACACACACACACACACACACACACACACACACACACACACACACACACACACACACACACACACACACACACACACACACACACACACACACACACACACTCACTCACTCACTCACTCACTCACTCACTGCGAACTTCAGAGCGTTGGATGCGTCTGGACCGTCCAACTGAAAGTGGTTAAAGTCGGGGAAGTCCCCGGGGGCCCCGCCGCTCCTGGGAGCAAACCTTCTGTACTGCTTGTGCTGGGTGTCGGGGTCAACATGGAGGGCGTAGTCGTTCATGCTGTTGCACACCTCCTCCAGGAGCTCCCTGAGGTGAGTCTCTGAGCGGGCGAGGGGTACCTGGCCCCCAGGAGAGAGAGAGAGAAAGAGAGGTTGAGCTGATGCTTCCTCTCTGGATCAACAAACGAATGTCTTCCCTCATATTTACCCAGAGTTTCCTGCACCAAGTGAAACATTAACATTTGTACACTAAGCTCCGTGTATGGTAAACACAAAGAACATTAAACTAAACAAATGTGTCACTGCCATGGCAACCATGATGTCAGTGTCTGCTACACCGCAGGGCCCCTGGGGTCAGCAGGGCGGCCCCTTGTTTCCGCAGTGTCTCCTCCATACTCCCTAACAAACCTCACCCTCCAACTCTGACTTTTAACCTGCGCATACCCTCCCAACCTCTCCACCCAGTTTCCCCGTCCTCTTCCTCTCCCCCGGTGAAGAGACAAAGCCAGGCGCTGGTGTCTAGACGGGTCAGGACAGGTGCAGCGCAGCACTCCCCCCACCCCTGAAGGAGAACGGGTGACAGGGGGTGATGCCCTGGGGATGAAGGGGCAAGGATGGGGAGGTGAAAAGGGTGAAAGGGTGGGGTGTTATCTTTACACCTCCGAATGGGCTGGAAAAATCCAAAGGGAGTTGGTTTCCTGAGGAGGGTGGGGGTGAGTGGAGGACTGAACAGAAGCCAAGTGCAGGGTAAACAGCTCCTCTGCTTCTGCTGGCCCCCGGAGCCCCCTCCACCCTTCAACCATCAGAGGTGGGAATCTTCCTTGTGTTCTTGGTCTAAAGGTGGCAGGGTGGGTGTGGGGGGTGTGGCACAGGGAGGAAGAGGGGGTTGGTTGGAGGGCATTTTGTAACAAAGTAGATGTATTCTTCCCTTAACCCTTTTGTGCTTTTTAGGAATTGGCAGAGATCCCAGAGCCTACTGGTTACATTAGACGCACACACACAGGATGTCACAAAGTCACAAAGCGTCTCTCCACCATCTGTTTGCCTCTTCCTCTCCTCAAATATGTGGTTGATGGTAGAAACAAGTGGAGCCGCTGACAAATCCCTGCGTGGTCTTTAAGGACCGCCCCCCTCTTTAACTTCTGCCTCTTTCAGCTGGAGATCCATGAGCTTGACAACACTGTTGTGCTGAGGAGGAAGTGGGTTGGTGAACAGAATGTGTTACAGCACGGGGCCAAAGGTCGGAGGGCGAGCAGCGAGGGATGTAGGTCAGGAAGGCCAATGACGATGAGGTTCACCTATCAATCAAAATGTGTTTGTGATGACTTTGACACCAGTGCTGACATCCACAGAGAGGGAAATGAGTCGTTGGCTCTCACTTATAACATTTGTGGAGCTGTCTTTTTGATATGACTTTATGATTCGCTCTAAAACATTGGCAAAATGTTTTGTATTGTTCAACCAACAGCCCAAAAAACAAAGGTGTCCAGTTTCCGATTTTAAAAGAAAATTGGTCGTGGAAATTACTTTGGGGCCATTATCAATTCCTTCATTTTGCATTTTTTAGGTTGCTATTGTTAAACTAGTACAGCCTACACATTTTGTAAAGGTTTGGATATTAGCGAAAGTGCCAGATTAAATATTTAAACAAATACAAGGAAAGAGAAAGCATTGTTTATCTTCTTCAATTAGTTTTTAATTTATTATGAATAAAATACACCTCTTGTGAATATGACGTCTACCCCTGTAAATTAAATACTCCAGTATAAATGATGTCCTGACTATTCAAGTTTTTGCTTATCATTATGAAATGAATGATTGCACTGGCGATAAAATAATGATATCATGTGATTTTGTCCTTCCTAGTTGCTAATGATTACTATCCCCAGTAACTAAAAAGTATCAATGTGTGGTGGATAAAACAGTTTTTTTGTATTGTTATATTATATGGTAATTATAATATGTATTATTTAAGTATCATCTATATGTTGCAGTTGGCATGGCTAAAGCTAAATTAGCCAAATTAAGCTAATGTGGACTATTTTGTATAGAGGTTTTTTTTTGTTCAACCAAAAACATTCTTACAAAACTAAATTGAGTACTACAGCTGTCAGGTAAATGTACGGTTACAGCTTAATAAGCAGGTGAAATTACGGCTTATTTTCCCATTGTCTGAAATCCGACATTACGCGAACACAAACGTTGTGTTATGACTGTGGGCCATCACATAACTGCTGAAATGTGACTTTTTTTTATGTATGAAATTGATAAATACAAAGTCTAAAATCCAAACACAAATTAAATCACATGAAAATAAAATAAAAAAGACAACTCGCCCCAACGGACAATAAAACACGTCGGTCCCGTCTTTATCATGCCACGCTACCAAATGGTTTGGAATTAAAGCCCTTCCTTGCCAGTCGGAGTCTTGTGAAAGGGAGCTGTCAGTCACAGTGTTGTTTGAAGAATGGGGCTGGGGGGCGGGGGTGGGGGGGGGAGAGATCGGTTGGGCCAGAGAATAGGCTTCTCAGGGATGCTATCCTCCATTCAATTCCCATTGGACAAGGAGCCATTATTGCTTGCTGTGGACAGGAGCCTTTCAATTTCATTGTCCTGGTTTTATGGGCAAATGAAGACCCATATATTAATAATAATAATGAAATTGTCATCAAAGCTGATAGTGGAAGGAGAAGCTGAAATGTCATTTTGACCATAAGATTAGTTCATATTAAATGATAAAGGTTTGATGATAATAATATCACTTCATTATGACAAAAAAGATTAGCTGGCACTTCTGAATGTAAATGAAATGCATCCTTATAAAAGCATTCATCCTAATCTAAAGATGGTTAATTCTGAAGAGGATACAGTATAGCTACATCAGCTGTCACATTTCTTCAAAGCAAGGGGGAACATTTTGGGAAATAATATTTAGTTTTTATTCTTTATTCCAATGAGAAGATCAATGTAAATCCAGGGTGTGGTTAGCTTAGCATTAAGACCAGAAGCAGTGAAAAACTGCTAGCCGGGCTCTGTGAAACGGAAAATATGGGAAACATTTATTAAAGAGTGCAAGGAAAAATATTTACCCGCACTATAATCTCTAAAAACAAATCAGCTAAATTGAGCGTTAAGTTTTATTCAAAGTCACAAAGAATTCAGCTCTTTATTTTTTCACTGAAATACATCACAAACAAGCCTGGTTTTTTGCTAGCCAAATTAGCAACCAGATTAAGGTTAAGTATGGATGCACTTTACTAATTAAACTAGCTAGCACTAGCTGGTCATTTCATGTTCGTTTAGCTAACAGTGGCCCTGGCTCTTGCCCTAAATCGTCATTAAAATCAGGTGTAGGGAAGCACCCACCTCACCCCAAACCATACATACTTTTCTTCAGATTAATCAAATATTAAATGTATTATTGAGCTTTAGAGTGTTCCAATAAGATAGATTTCTTTGGAAGGTGTACACAGGTTCACATTTCGCCCAGTAAATATGACATGAGCCCTCATAAAAAACTGTTGTTTTTAGAAATTTGTGTTGGATTTAACAAAAAGGATTTGAGGCATTTCATGTGTCTCTGTTTCTCTGTTGTACTATTCCTTTAACAACCTTTGGGAAGATTAAACGCGAAAGCACTCTCAATTATAAAAAAATAAAATCAGTTAACTGCATGTCACCTCACTCAGTCACATATTATGTGTCACTATGTCAGCGTGTCATTGTGCATCCTCTCATTCTCAATGCATTACTTCCCATCGGTTACTATGAGATCAGCTCACCGCTCCAACTAAGTTCAATGTCTTTGGAGGCCTTAAATGTGTCATTGTTGCAGCAGGCAGGTTTAACTTTTGTGCAAAGGACCAGCCCCATGCCCCCAGGAAGTCCTACTGTGAGGAGGCCAAAGAGCAGAGACTTAAAACCTGCAAATCCTCCTCACTGATGGCATCTAAGCTGTGACATCCCTCCCTCTCCGATTCACACTAGGTCAAAAGCTGCTGAAAGGAGGGAGTCGGAGGGCATGGGATCAAGGTTTGGCTTCTTCTGTGGCTCAGTAACATTTGATTGAGCAAACAATGCAACAGGTGGAGGTTCGTGTTTGCTAAGGGCAGAGGAGGAGTCATCTCCGGAAGAATATCTGTTCCTGGTTACTATAGTATGACCACAACCCAAACTGACGTCACTAGAAGAGCTGCTTCATCCACAGTTGGTCAAATACACCAGAAAATAATCAAACATAAAGAAAACATAAGTTTGGGTGTCAAGTTGCACAACCATGGACAATTCTAGAAGTATTCAAATGGTTGCTCTGGAGAGACTATACCTTTAGTGCAGTGAGTGGGTTGGGGCTACATCATGCCATCCAGCTGCCAGGTCCTCAGGGAGGGGCCCGCGTTCTGTTCCTAAACCAAGGCTTTCCTCTGCTTAACCAGTTGCTGATTCTTCCCCTGTCTTTGCCATTTTAGGGGCATGTGATTCATGTTCAATATCCGCACTGGAGCAACTTTGGGTCAAACTTGGGGATGTGATTAATTAGATTACATTTGTTATACGCGTTAAGGTTTCCAGATTAATTGTTAGCGTTAACGCTCACTGATATTATAGTGACCGTCGACAGCTCTAGTTATAATGCTCCAAATATTTGGAACAAACTAGCAGAAAACAGCAGTTCTGCTGCTACTCTCACTTCTTTTGAATCCAGGCTGTAGACTTTTCTTTCTGCCGTTGCCTTTTATTAAAGGTCCCATGTCATGGCCATTTCTACTGATCATAATTCCATTGTTGAGGTCTACTAGAATAGATTTATATTGCGCAATTTTACGAACTCACATTGGTTTCTCATACAGCATCCCTGTAAACTATGTGTATTCACTGAATTTCACTCTCTGCCTTTAACGGCTCGTTGTAGCTCCAGTAGCTCCAGCCCCCACCCTCCCTGTGAGCACAGTGTGCTCTGATTGGTCGGGACGTTGTGAATCGCGCTAAGCTCCGTGGTGTTGTTTCCTTGTTTAGCGATACACAGCGAAACACAACCAAACTCATCCTGAGCACACAGAAAGTCACAGCCGAAGTAAAAACAATAAGTGTGGCTTGATATTGAGTCAGAAAAAGGTTGATAAACGCTGTGAGAATGGGTCTGCAGAGAGAATTTCTCCGCGATCCCACCTGTCTGTTATCAGCCTGCAGCCAGGGAGGAGAAATCAGCAGAGCTGCTTGCACTGAGTGTGTGTGTGAGGAAGTCCGTGGATTGGTCAATTTGGACCAATCAGCGGGGGCTTAACGTAACGGCTCCGCGGACGTACCGTAACGGCTCCACGGATTGGTCCATTTCGTTCCGTGTACGGGTTGACATCATGCGTACCCGGAAGAATCAAATGGACAATGACGTATCTCCAACGAGGCGTTTTGGGGAGGTATTTTCTGTGTTAAGAGTTTTACTCGCTACAGGGTGTACTTTGAGGGTTTGTGACTCTGCAGACCGTTTACATGCATAAAAACCTTCATAACACAGAAGGGGACGGGTAATAACCAGAAAAGCATGACATGGGACCTTTAAATCAAAGAGCTATTCATATATGAAACTGCACTGTTGTGCCTTTTTTTGTTCTTTTAATATGTACATATTTGGCTTTTTAATTAATGTCTGAAATGTATAATAATAATCATTTTAAATTCATTCAATTTATAGCACTTTTCAAGATACACAAAGACGCTTAATGTCATTTCATGATGTTTTTTTTTTCTCAATGCTTCTTGTGTGTCTGTAAATGACCTTCGAGTGCCTTGTTGCCCTGCCTAACTTAGGGCCCGCTGCGCTGCCTAACTTAGGGCCTTCTGCATTGCCTAACTTAGGGCCTGCTGCACTGTCTAACTTAGGGCCTGCTGTACTGCCTAACTTAGGGCCTGCTGCACTGTCTAACTTAGGGCCCGCTGCGCTGCCTAACTTAGGGCCTTCTGCATTGCCTAACTTAGGGCCTGCTGTACTGCCTAACTTAGGGCCTGCTGCACTGCCTAACTTAGGGCCTGTCTACACAGCGGCGTGCGTTGAAAGCTTCACCATTCACTTTGAATGGGGTGACGTCACTTTTCGCCGAACTGCATTGTGGGAAGCGACGCGGAGCTTTGCTGGCGTGGCTCGCTGCAAAAGTTGAGCAATGTTCAACTTTTGAAGCCTCGGCAGAAGCGTCAGCCAATCGAATCATATGCCAGTACAAGCTCAAGCCAATCAAACCACTGCTTGTGTGTCAGGGGCGGGAGATTCATGTGATTGGTTGTTGGTCGAGTTTCAGACACGCCCGCCGGCAAGCTTCAACGCACGCCGCTGTGTAGACGGGCCTTTAGGGCCTGTTGCTCTGCCTAACTTAGGGTCTGCTGCACTGCCTAACGTAGGGCCTGCTGCATTGCCTAACTTAGGGCCTGTTGCTCTGCCTAACTTAGGGCCTGCTGCACTGCCTAACTTAGGGCCTGCTGCACTGCCTAACTTAGGGCCTGCTGCACTGTCTAACTTAGAGCCTGTTGCTCTGCCTAACTTAGGGCTTGCTGCTCTGCCTAACTTAGGGCCTGCTGTACTGCCTAACGTAGGGCCTGCTGCATTGCCTAACTTAGGGCCTGATGCACTGTCTAACTTAGGGCCTGCTGCACTGTCTAACTTAGGGCCTGCTGCACTGTCTAACTTAGAGCCTGTTGCTCTGCCTAACGGCCCGTCTACACTACAGGCATCAAAAAATCTTGATGCTGGGCGTGTCTGAAGCGTGGCGATTTTTTGCGAGCAACGCGACCAACAACCAATCACATGAATCTCCCGCCCCCGACATACAAAGCAATAGCAATGTTAAAACGAAGTAAACTGGATATAAACTCTCCAAACAGGCGAAAAACCTACCAGTTTCACCCACTGTCCCTGCCACCTCCCTCCATGCCTGGTTCCTCCGGTTTGTATCCCGGTAAATAGTTCTGGTCGTAAAGAACCGGGTGATTTGCTACCGTAATATCTTGTTTGGAATATGAGGAAATGAACTGCGGTCTGGCTCTCCCAGCTTGCACGCGGTTTGATTGGCTGCGCTTGCACTGGCGGGATTTGCATAAACGGGATTTGATTGGCTGATGCCAAGCATCGAGCCTCAAAAGTTGAACATTTTTCAACTTTTGATGCCGATAGATGCTCGTGATGCTTGCAAAGCCATGCCATGCTCCCCACAATGCAGTTCGGCGAAGATTAAAAATCTTCTACGTCACCCCATTCAAGTGAATGGGCGAAGCGTTGAAAGCATTTTTCGATGCCTGTAGTGTAGACGGGCCGTAACTTAGAGCCTGCTGCACTGCTTAACTTAGGGCCTGCTGTACTGCCTAACTTAGGGCCTGCTGTACTGCCTAACTTAGGGCCTGCTGCACAGCTTAACTTAGGGCCTGCTGCACTTCCTAACGTAGGGCCTGCTGTACTGACTAACGTAGGGCCTGCTGTACTGCCTAACGTAGGGCCTGCTGCATTGCCTAACTTAGGGCCTGCTGCACTGCCTAACTTAGGGTCTGCTGTACTGCCTAACTTAGGGCCTGCTGTGTTGCCTAACTTAGGGCCTGCTGCCCTGCCTAACTTAGGGCCTGCTGCCCTGCCTAACTTAGGGCCTGCTGTGCTGCCTAACTTAGGCACTGCCGCACTCAAATAGCGCATTCATTCTGATACAGTGAACTGATACAGTATAGATGAGGCTGGTGGTGTGGCAGTGTATTCTCTTTGCCTCAGTGAGATTAGCTTTATAGAAACTAACATGCACGTTAAACTCTAGGTTGTTTTTTATAAAAGAGTGTTGACTTTCACAAAGGGCCTTAAAATTAAGATAGTTTGAGGTTTAAAGATCATTGAACATAAATACTGGTCCTCCATTGGAATTCTCCTTCAACTACAGCATATTCAAAATTAGAAACTGGTTTATTATTAGGTAGGTTTACACGTACGACGAATTTGACTTGGTGTCGTGGTGCATACATAAATATTATACTCTGTATTGAGGTCTCTTTAAATAAAATATAATGTGTGAACCCATTCATTTGACAGAAAACAACATGAAGACATGCTGTATCATGGAAGGACTCGACCTACAGATGTTTTCCTCTCAGCATTATCTACACACTCGATCAGCGCAACTGTCAGTGATTAAAATCCACCAAATCAATATGAGAGCTGGACACCTCAAGATAGCCTGGTCCCTGGGCAGAGGAGGACGTCCAGGGTCCAGTGGGATAAGAGCTCATTATCCCATGAACAATAGGATCCATAATCTCACTGTGTTAACAAAGCATCACACACACAGCCACACCAGAGAGCAATCAGCTCTGAGGTGAAATCAACTCTAGTGTCACCTTTATACTTGATTATTCATTTATAATTGTATGCCAGTGACAAGCCATAACTTTGGTCTGTATTACTTCTTGCACTATCTAATGGTTCTTTAAATTAATTGTATTGTTTTGAGTCTCATATACGTATATTGATGTTGCATTGTTGGAACGGGGGACTTATCTAAACTGTAACTACTTTGCATATGACAATAAAGCCTTGGAATCCTAAGTAGATCCAAGCGAGAAACAAGCTGCGTTTACTACTAATAAAATGCCTACATAACCCGTGTTGGAAAAAAGAAATGATGCCAACACACTGACAAATATGTAGCCTTTAAAGCACTGACACCACTGACCAGCAAGGTGTGAGCTTTCATGTAGAACTCAATAAAAAACATTTTTATAATTTTGTGTTTGTGAGAGGGAGAGAGAACTATGGCAGAGACCGAGAGGTCTGATTCATGTCGGCAGCTTAAAAAAACACCAGACGTCATATTGTAATTTCATACATCGTACGTGGAATAAGCCGCAATACATCGAATTTATTCGATATGCGTTATTCGCCCAGCCGTATAGCACTTTATAGTAACAATACTAACCTGTTCTACAGTCATTGTGCTCAACTCAAGATTTGTACTAACAACTGACCGGCCGGTGCAAGTCAGCCTGTTGTACAGGATGTGAGGTGAATGGTACACACTCATACTTTATGTGTTCTTTTCTTTTCTTTTCACTATATCTGTAAAGCGTCTTTGAGCACCTGTAAAAGCGCTAACAAAATAAATCTATTATTATTATTATTATTATACAACGTTCAGAGAGGCAGACGTATCTCCCTTTTGGGAAAGTCGCCATCCTTTGGTGTTCTGAAGATATGGCGAAAAGGACTGAACTGTGTGTTGTCAATGACATATTCAGAGTATAAGGCTAACACTAGGTAGTATGTTTATTCATTAAGAACAAGCAACAGACCAATAAGAATTGAGTATTTGACCAAAACATTGTATAACTATTGTGAAAGTATGGATAATTATAATAACCAAATACTGGAGATAGAGGGTACTCTTTGATATTACCTTATTGAATAACGGATGTCAAGAATAACAACATAATCTAATACTAACAGCTGATCCTTCTGGCATCATGTGTATGCAGTGGCGAGCCGTGACTTGTATAACTAGGCCCTCTGACCCCCACCCCTTCTCTCTCTCTCAAAAAAAAAGAAGAGTTATTACGTCACAGCGTATACTTCAGCGGAATATCAAAACAACGGCCCGGGGTGCAAAACGCATCAATGAAAGCGACCCTTGTGTTCTTTGAAATTGAAAAGGATATTGCATTGTGTTTGTAACTTTCGTTGCAGTTGTATGTCTTAAGTGTAATTTGGCATGCTTTTATTTTGAAGGCGAGTTTACTTTGTTGACAGGAAGTTGTTGTTGCTATGGAAACAAGAAAAGCTTCACAGCGGGCGGAACTTGTCATAAAGTCCGCGATAATAAAAGCCACCCATTTAGAGGGAAGATATGATTGGTCAATTGTACTGTCATTTTACATTACTCTCTCGTTCAGTTACTATAGCTGGGCCCTCTGTGAATTTACAGCAGGACCACCAATCAGCTCCTATCTTCACAGTAACTTGCAGAGACGGCTAAAGGAGCTTCTTTCATGTAACCCTTCACATTCAAACAGAAACTGAATGGGCAGATTCGAAGGATTTATTTATTTGGAAATGTTATTTTAAATACAATTAAATCAAGTTATTTCGGTAAAACTAATGAAAAATATATTTTTTTAAATATTTTAAAAAATATATTTAAATAAATATATATGTTTTTAATGTTTTTAAACATTATTTTGTAGAATATCTTAGGCCCTCAGAGAGGGCCTAGGGCCCTGGCTGCTCTCCACAGTGTGTATGTACCGAGAGCTGTAGGACAGGGGGGGACACATCAGTTTACTTTACCTTTTTGTCTTTCATGGTTCCGTCAGGGTTGAGTCTAAAGCCGCCAACGTTGATGGTTTTCTTTGGGTCAATCTGGCTGATCGAGTAGTTCAGTTCGTCAGCAATGGCCTTGCATGCTGGGAAACGAAGGTAAACCTCAGTGATGGCAACAAACTGCTTATTGTCATGAATTGAATTTTGTTTAGTAGGTTCCTTAAATAGAAAGTTAAAGGGATATTTGTGTTGACTGAAGGGTACTAAATGTTACTGTTAATAAATGATACTGACTAACATGTTTAAGCTGTTTAGGACAAAGACGTCTGACACTGCAACCCTGTGAGTCCAATGCACTCATACACCTCATGAGTTTCTGACGCAGTGTTTCCCTTACCATTGTCTTGGAGGGGCGCCGCGCCCCACCAACGGAGCCCCGCGCCCCCCCTGAAATTCAAGTTGTTAAAAAAAAAAAAAAATGTTTTACATTTTTTTTAAATTAATATTTTTAGCACCAAATTGCAACTAATCTATATCTACTGTCACTTTTCACATTGAACATGTGCTCTTTTATTACATAAACTAAACACTTTAAGTTGTGAGTTTAGTGTTTTTGACCCTAAGAAACACTGATGCATTAATCAATAACAATAATCCACAGCTCCTCTCTCTGCTCCAGAGGATTTAAAAAAGAAATATCCCAATGTCACCCACAACCAGTTTTATTTAACGTACGGCTTGCCAGCTTTAGCGTGATATTAACCCTAAACAGATCTCTCTTCACAATGACTTTTAAAGAGGGAACAGCTTAATAAATTACGAATAGTATTTACTATTTTACTAAATAACAAGTAAGCTAAAATAAGAAAGCTTAAAGGTGAAAATAGTACGAATCAACAGGAGCGACTGCAGCATGCTGGATGCACGGCTGGTTTATCACTACAATCTGAGCTGCGTCTCACTTCTCTTAACCTGCATCCCTGCTTCCCTCAATCTTATTTTCCTCTTGCGACTCTCCATACATCCCTGGTGGGAGGGACTAAAACGCAAGGAAACCACGAGAAGTGAGAAGAAGCAAGGAAATGAGTTTTAAGAGCAATGGGTCGTCCTTTCCTCGGAGCGTCACATGAAGCGGCGTCCGTTTGTGATGACGCCGCACAGCTGATTGTCTGTCAGCAGCCAGCTCTACATAAATATTGTGTGTTAAATAAATGTGAACAGATGTTGCATTATCGTAACGCCATGGTTGTAGGCATAACAATCAACATTAAGTAATGGCACTTGGCTTTTAAACTGAGCAAAATCCCGTCAATCATGTCTCAGCTGTGACTGAATGGAAATGACAGTAAATAAAAATGTAAAACGAAAAAAGCTGTTCCTGCTAACAGACATTCAATCTCTCTTTTTATTTTATAGTGTTCATAATAGAAATTAATTGGACATCATGACACATTTTTCCAATAAATGAATAAAATGGTTTTTGTCCAATTTGTTGTTCAGATATATCACATTTTTAACTAGATGATATATTCATGAAACAAAACACTATAAACTGAGGAGTGATTCCACTGAGTTTAATGTATTATCTTCACTCTGCTGTTAACTGGTCGCATGTTAAGAAGCATCTGATCAGTGGTGCACTGCAGCCTCCAATCAGTGAGCGATACACAGAGAGAGAGGGCGGGGTGAGTGCCTGAGGACTTCCCTGGTCTGCTCCTTGGTTATCGCTCCTTTTTCCTCCGGCAAAAATAAGCGCAATGGGACGCTCCTTAAGATGGCGCACAAAATCTACTTCCGTTGAGAGAGAGGACTGAGGAGCGAGGAAATGATGAATAAGAGACCTGAGGTCCAGCAGCCCTGGTCCAGCCGTACACTTATTCTCCTTACTTCCCAATTGTTTTTATTTGACAAGTTAACCTCCTTTATTAATGCTAAGTAACAGCAGAAGGCAGTAAATGTGGAGGGACAGACACTTCTGTTACCCTTCAAATCACGGGATTGAATTCAAATGTTTTTGAACAACAGCAGCATCTTCAGTACTTTAGGGATGAGTGACTTACCGGAGCAGTAGAGCTGCTGGTCCCTCTTCCCCTGGCTGCTACTGATGAACACAGAGAGCACCATCATAGTCACATGAATAATCCATGAGGCCATATTACAAACCTAGCAGGACAGACAGTTATATAAGCAGTGTGATTAGACAGGAGCGTATTCTCAGGAAACCAACGTAAAATACATACGTAACATTGGTCAAGGTCATTTAATAAACCAAACAAGTAATACAATTGCATTTTCCATTCAACTGAATTATCAACTCATAAAGTGCTGGGCATTCATTCATTAGCATATATTTGTTTCATTCTTATTAATCTTACTACTTTTACTAGTGTTATTAAATACACTCAAAAGAGTGCTATTTATTTTTTGGGAATGATGCACCCACTCATTAACAGAGGGGCCATGTTGGGCCCTTTTCCTTGAGACATGTTATGCCAGTCACAGTTAGATCACTTCATGGTTCAGATCTGCATGAAACCTTCCCCGTTGAATTATTACAAAAAAGTTTAACAAACAATTACAAAAGTGTTCTAAGCATTTTTGCAAAGTTTATCAATTTTCTGATACATTTATTAATTTTAACATGGTTTTGGCACGCAATGTTATATATTTAAGAATTACAAATAATCAGGGTTATGTTAAACTGTTCACAGGAGCACATAATTCTATACCCTCTTAATGTTGATCTCAAAGTGCACCAGATTTTATCCTTTAACTTTAAATAGAAAAACTTAGGTTGATTTCTGTAATTAGTCAAGTGATTTTGCATATTCCAGCAGATATTGCAGAAAATTTATTATTGCATTGTTAGTTTTTCCTAATAAGTTGTAGCCATAAATGTTACATTGGCAGAATTGCAGCATAACACAAGCAGAGCTCTATTTATTTAAAAAAACAAAACTTAATCATGATGTTGTTCAAAATAATTGTGATTATTTTGGCCATAATCGTGCAGCATAATGTGTGTTTAGTGAGTGCATGTCAGGATTTGAGGTAAGGCAGGACCCAGATGCAATTTTAAAAAGACAAAAAGGTCAAATAACCAAAGGCGAGCTTTATTTACCAAAAAGCTGTAGACGATAAACAAACAACAAAAAACCTAACATCCATAAATACGTAGCATGAGCATCCAGACAAGAACCGACAGTGACAAACATGGAGGGTGACAGGAAAGACAACGAACCGACATGGAGCACAGGGGAAGACAAGACTATACTAAAATCGTGACAGTGCAGGTGTAGCTGTTTTTCAGGGTTCTCCAGCAAGATCACGTCGAAATGGAAATTGAAAATGACACTTTGAGTCATTGAAAGGTTTGGATATTTGCAAAGTTATTTTTTATATTGTAATATTTTCAAATTGAGGCAAATTAATAACGGTTTTATGTGAGTATTAAAAAGACTGTTGAAATACTCAGTGTTGGCTCTAGGCCTGGGCATCATGAACAGCCACTGATAGCTATCTGTGTGCAGCTTCTGACACTTGTTTGATGCTTGAATAAAATATACTTGTTTGAACTTTGTGTCTCTAGGCTAGCTGGTTTGTGTAAGTAGCCGTAAGTCCTATTATAATGATATTACTAGTTCGTTTTTAAGAGTTCACACATACCTTGAAAACCTCAGTTTTCAGAATGAGTATAGTTGTTGGTCAGACACACATCCCAGTACTTTGCAATCTGGATAACTTTCCTACCAGATGAACAAATCATTAACCAGACTGGTAGGCCTACCCGTTACATCAGCTAGTCTGGTGAGAGGTCTGGTGCTTTGTGCCGTGCAAACTGGCTTCACTGGGATGGATTCAAACTCCCTGCCTGAATTATTGTCTCAGTCTGCCATAGACTAGGCATCGGCTGCAAGAGATAACTAAGTACATTTACTTAAGTAGCCTTCTGTACTCAAGTACAAGTACATTTTGAGGTACTTGTACTTTACCTGAGTATTTTCACTTTATGCTACTTTATACTTTACTCCACTACATTTAGGAAGCCATCTTTAGGCTCTCCCCTTCCCTTACCTGACAGAGGCAGCCTAAATACCAAACAGCGACAGACAGGTGGTCAGCCTGCAGCCCACCTGTGCCCCCCTGTGAGCACCTGCGTCATGTTCTTCTTTATTTTTGTTGTTTATGAATTCATTACGGATCGACTGGGACATTACCGACATAATACTTGCATTTGCAATTTTAAGTGCAGTTCTGAGCATTGCGTTATTAAATGACAGATGAGCAAACATGAACTATATTTTTAAATGTCGCTGTGGAGTGTGTTCATCGGAAGGCAGCGGCATGTCTTACCTGACAGGAGCTCCACAGCGGGCTGATGACCGCCGAGCTGTCAATACTTTACCGTGTACATGTTAATATTTCATCTATGATCAGCACTCGCAGTTTACATTCAAATACACTACAGGTTGTACATCTCCGGTCAAAACTTTCAAAGTAAAATTCTCGTTGAACAACACTTTGCTATATCTGCTTAACACAAGGGGATTGAGTAAACAATTAACATGTAGGAAGTAATACACAGTAAATAACGTTTATTTTTCTAAAATTGCATCTTTCACTACTGTGTCTACTTCATTCAAGCCCTTTCCTGCTTTTATTTTGAAAGCGCATTCCGCTGAATTCCTCTCTCGCTCCGCCTGGTTCCTACTGACTTGACGCATGACGGTGAAGCTTCACGTGCTGGCCTGTGGTTGTGCCACGTTCACCCGTCAACCGTCTGCTGAACCAATCATATTCAAGACTCGAGAAGCACAGACCAATCACAGCTGCGGCCACAAATACAAGAAAACAGGTTACAGCTAAAGGCCCTGACACACCAAGCAGTCACCAGAGGACTCGCCGACGCCGGCTGTTGCGTCGCCGTGTTCTCCTGCGTCTTGGTCATGTGTCGCACGGAACACACCGCAAAGACTTCAGTGCGTGAGTGGCAATAACTCTCCTTACCAGCAGGCGGCGGTAGTGTGTATTCGTCATTCAAAAGAGGCAACAACCGGAAGACAGAGAAGAAGAACAGCCTGCGTGATATAAACAAACAAATAGCGTGTGCGTTCCATTTTCCCTCTCGTCCATCGAAAACATGTTTCGTGCGGCACTGGAGCTAGATTTGGGTTCTGCCCGCTCTGTTTTAATGTCATGTGGATTTTCCTGTCATGGTGACAGGTTATCACCATGTAGGCGTTGATAAAAGTTCATTCTAATGTTGTGTTGTGTGTATGAAGGTACGAAATAAAGTTTTGCATTGCCTATCGTGCCATTTGTGTTTATTCTTTTAATCACACAGCGATAAGAAACAATAACAATGTGCCTACATAACTGTCAGTTGCAGCCCTAGCATTAGTATTGGTTATAGTAAGTTACAGCTACAACATTATAATACTTCTAGGCAGATTGAGGAGGATAATGGGAGAATGAATAGAGGGGCAGCGAATCCATCTGAATAATAATAACTTTATTTGTATAGCACGTTTCATACAGGGGATTGCAGTTCAAAGTGCTTTACATCAGTAAGAAATAAGATATAAAATCAGTGTAAAACAAGCAGCAAGAGCAAAGCATAAAGTGGGATAAAATAATGCAGATATATTATATATATATATATATATATATATATATATATATATATATATATATATATATATATAGTAATCCCAACAGGCCACCTTGTTTATGGTTTGATTCAGTTTTAGTAGAATATAAAATACATGAATGAATGAATAAATGAGCACTTAAAGTGCAGAAATACTATAATTATATTGAGGTACTTCAGACTAATCCTGCAACTTTATAGTTCTGCTCCACGACAGTTTGAGAATGAAGAAACCATCACGTATGAAAGGCTACATGTGAATAGAGGGGCAGAAATTAAACTCATTTAGTATCATCATCCTGCGCTTCGCCGGAGGGCCTTCGAGTGCTGAGTGTGCTTGGCCTCTCTCCGAGCGGTGCCGGTGTGGTGCAGATGGTGGATTCTGCCAGGGGAGTGCAGGGCTCAGCATCAAAGTGGAAGGACTCCTCGGTAGTGCTGGTCCAGGTTTTACTGCTGGTGCCACCGGGGGTTGAATCTGCAGCCACCGGACGTTCCTTAATTTTTTTAAAATAAATTCACAGTTAGTTGGATTTAATACCATGGCTTCTTAAAACTGTTTACTAAGCATTCATAACAAAACAATACCCTGAAATGTGTGTGCCATTAGTTTGGGGTGTGGTCAAGTGTGAGAGGTACATTGTAGACACATTGTGATGGCTCTATTCAGATGCTAAAGACATACTTCTAGAAGATTCAGAACACTACAAAATATAATCAAGACATATTTTATCATGTATTATTATAGGTTAAGATAAAAGTGTTATTGATCCTATGGTGAATTTCATAAGCTACCCAGCAGTATATCATGTAATTTAAATTAGCTCCTCCTTTACCAGCTGCGACATTAAGGTGATGAGCACATCAATAATATATATATTATTCTGTTATTGTTATATTTACCACTGTAACCTCCAAATGAATGAAAATAATGTTTTTGTAAATGAAAGAAGCAAGAAACACTTATTTGTACTCAACAAATAAAATAGTTACCGTGATGGTGAGGTTCGAAGTACTCTCCTTCCTTTTTGTGTAGGGCTCTAAAAACTGCAGCCTGGTCAGGATCCACTGCTGTCTGCCAGTCCTTTGTGCTCCACAACTACCTGAAGGGGCAAGTTTCCTGTACCGGGTGTACTGGGTTCGCAGAGAATCCCACTTCTTCCTCAGCTGTTTCTCTGAAGCACACAAATAAATGATGTAAGCATTGTGGCTAGTTAGCATGTCCAATTCATATCTATATGCAGTGCCAAACTGCACATCTAGCAACAGCTAGCAACAAAATAACAACAAAACACAAGGTTGAAATAACAAATTACATTTCACGTTAACGTCACTGTACGCTGGCAAACAATAAAAAGCCAACAGTATCTGCTAAAGAGCTCAATTGATGAAAAAGATAATCTTACCCGAGAAACCAAGTTGCGTTTCAATCTCTCGTCAGAGTCCGGTTTTCACTACTCGGTTCGAGTACCTTTTCTCTGTGATGTCGTACAGAGCTGGCCTCTCCTGGATCAAGGTGATGAGCAGGTCTTCGTTTCCGTCATTCCAGATCACCATGATGAGATGAAAAGGAATAGCAGTCTGCAGGGGTGGACTGGCCATCTGGCATACCGGGTATCGTCCCGGTGGGCCGTTGACCCAATGTGGGCCGGTCCACAATGTTTTTTTTCTTTTCTTTTTTTCCCCTCTAAATTCCCTCCAATTGGGCCGGCCAATTGGCTACAGGGGGCTAGCAGTGTGTTGCCAGCATCGACACATATTATTGGTCTATTGTTTGTCATTGTCAATCAATCATGGGCTGACAGGCTCAGAGAGCCCTGACAGTGCTGTCAATCACAACACAAACCAGGGTGGGGCGGGACCTCATGGCATGGGTGGGAGTCGCGGGACGGGCTGCTGCTGAGCTGAAAATGGATAAGCAGAAGAAACGCCCGGGGGGCGCTGAAAAACTGCGACTTAAAAAGCTGAAGTCTCTGGAGGTGGAGGCTGCTAAATATTCTAAATTGACGGACCTATTTGGTGCCGTGGTCACCGCCCCAGCAGGTGCTGCTGCGCCGGGAGACGAGCGAGTGGAGGCATACATGGTAAGTAACGTTAGCCTGGGGCTGGCTAGGCTACATTTTTGAGACTTGTCCAAAAAAAAGTAGAAAATGTTTTTACATTGAATGTGATGTGACCTAATTAACTGCATAGTCCTACTTGTGACAACATATTAGCCCAGAGTTGAAGGGCTGTGAATGTTGGTAGTTGTGGTTGATTTTGTTTAAATATGCCGAATTGTGATATGGGTTTTTATTGTTCAGATGATTTAGCTAGGCTAGCTAAGAGCTGCTAACGTCAGCGGTTTCTTGTAGCAATAGCAACAGTAAACGTTCACATGGACCAACGAGCTGTAAGTAGAGATGAAGCTGCAGAATCAAGCTGTATTGTAAATACAGATGAGATACTTTGAATTTTAGCACAAAATATAAGTAAACCTATAGGAAATAATTAGATTAATTTGCAATATTTGCCATTAAATGTATTGTAATCTTTCAATTCATTTATTGTTTACTGAGGTGATAACTATTTCATAATTTGTGTGTAACTTTAATTTCTGTGTAAATGTGTTACTTTTACTGTAGTTTTCAAATGGCTGTGTATAGTGCTGTCTTGAGCATTTTCAGGTTTTGTCACAAAGATCTTACTTTTTTGCATTGGAAAACACTAAGTGTCATAATGAAAACATGGCAAAGCCACTAGTGTTGTTACGCTCGCGAATGTTTCGTTCAATATGAACTAATCTTTTATCTTGTACATTATTCTGTGGTTTTGAGTTATTTCCCCATCCAATGATAAATGCTTTCCCTATGTCCAGCCCAGACAGGTTCAGGGCAAGTCCAGCTGGTCAGTTCAGGGAGAGAGCCAGACCAATTCAGGCAGCCCAAAGACTGCACCACCTGAGAGGGAAAAGGCTGTAGAGAGTGAGGAGTATGTCAGCCCAAAGACAGGATTACCTGAGAGGGAAAAGGCTGTAGAGAGTGAGGAGTATGTCAGCCCAAAGACAGGATCACCTGAGAGGGAAAAGGCTGGAGAGAGTGAGGAGTGTGTCAGCCCAAAGACAGGATCACCTGAGAGGGAAACAGCTGTTGAGAGCTATGAGTGTGCCAGTCAAATAACAGATTTTTTTTCACAACCTGATTAGAGAAATCTCCAGTCATTTTTAAATTACCATCCTCAGCAAAAAAGTAGCAATCCAGTGGTGCAGAAAGTGTTCTGTAGCAGAGACGGCACCAGTAGAAGGTGCCTGACGTACTGTCCAGAGCGTCACATGCTGTATTGTTTCATCTGCATGGCATTCGGTAAGAGAACTGATAGCAGTCTGTTCATCAGTGGAATGTCAGATTGGAGGCATATACACCAACGCACAGAGGAGCATGAGAGAAGCAGTGGACACAGAAACTTTGCTGAAGCTTACCTCTTGAAATCCACCAGTGCTGATATCAGCAGTGTGTTTGGTGGCAGTCAGATGTCGGCGCACAGAGAGCAGGTCAGAAAGAGACGGCAGGTTTTGGAGCGCATCATAGATATCATCAAGGTTCTGGGGAAGAGGGGGCTTGCATACAGGAGGTCAGAAAATGAGGCAGCATATACTCTGGAAGACCACACATGTGATCATGATAATTTCTTGGAACTCAAACTTCTACTGGGGAAGTATGATTTCTGTTTAAAAGAGCACCTGGACAGCTGCGTTGAGAACAGCAAAAAGTTGCATTTGTCTGGTGGCACGAGAGGCAGAGGTTCTCTTGTAACTTTACTCTCCAAAACCACAGTCAACTCAGTGATAGATGCAATTCACCATCTGATTAAAAAAAACATCTCCAGTGATATCAAGAAAGCAGGAATGTTTTCAGTGCAGCTGGAAACAACACAGGACATCACCTCTCAGGATCAATGCTCTATAATTATGAGGTATGTTACTGATGTTGTTCATGAGAGGCTTGTTGCAGTGCTGAAGTGCAGTTCATTCACTGGACAGGCCTTTGTCAACATGCTGTCAGAAGTTCTGGACAAAATGGGCCTCAGCAAGACCATGTGCATTGGAAATGCGACTGATGGGGCATCAAACATGCAAGGCCAATACAAAGGATTCTCCTCACTATTGTCTGCACAATCTCCAAACCAGGTGCATGTATGGTGCTACGCACATGTACTAAATCTGGTGCTTGCAAACACAACCCAGATTGTTATTGAGAGTGGGTCCCTGTTTACGCTCCTCAATGGCATTGCGGTATTCATCAAAGAGTCATATAAAAGGATGAATGTGTGGGAAGAGTCAGGCCGAAACAAGAGACGTAGACGCCTTGCTCCTATTGGCGAGACACGCTGGTGGGCCAAGCATGAGGCCCTGAAGAAGGTGTTTGGCTTCTTTGGAAAACCAAAAGATGGTCTGTACGTTGATGTGCTGTTGACATTATCAGCTATACAGAAACAGGCAACAGTGAAACCATGTATCCGTGTCATGGCCAGAGGATATGCAGTCATTGCTCAAGTATGAGACGATCTTGACGGCTCAAATCTTCCTCCGCATATTTGAACATACCTCTCCATTGTCTAAATACCTTCAGACGGCAGGATTGGACATCCTCTCTGCTCACAGAATGGTGGCATCGACACAGGATACGCTGAAAAGCTTGGGAAGAGATTTTGAATCTGTAAAAAAAGCAGCAGACACATTTGTCAACTGGACAAACACAGAAATCCAAGAGAGAGATGACACGGACATTGAAGTGGAGGCCACACTGCCACAAACGAGGAGGAGGATGAAGAAAGTCCTGCCTGGAGAGATGGCTCAGGATGAGACCCTGGATGATGCAGAAAAATCCTATGAGGTGAATGTGAATAACCGGATCATGGACACAGCAATTGAGGCCATTCATAGGCGCTTTTTAACACACGGCAATCTATATGCTGACTTGGCATGTCTGGATCCCAGAAACTTCCCTCAGCTCTGCACCAGTGCTCTTCCCCAGTCTGCCCTCCAAGACTTAAGCAAGTGCTTGCAAGGATTTGACAGCAGGGCAACCAAGGAAAATATGCAGGCCGAGTTGAAAAGCTTTGCACTCCAGTGGAACAGGCTGAAGGCATCCCCATTGGCAGAGTACAAAGCAAGAACAGTAGAAGATGGATCAGGTGGTGAGGAGGACAACACAGAAGAGGTTGAGATAACTCCCATAAGCTGTTGCTCCTGCAAAGAATGCCCTCTGTGCTGCTACCAGATACTTCGCCGTTTCAACATGCTAACAGATGCATACCCTGTCCTAGGCCTTGCTTATAAATACCTGCTTACATTATCCCTCACACAGGTGGCTTGTGAGCGCACATTTTCAATTTTGAAGTTTATTAAAAACAGACTCAGAAGCACCCTCTCATCTGATAAATTGGAGGCATTTATGTTGATGGCCACAGAGAAAGACATCCTCATGTCCTTGGACTCTTGACTCTGTGATAGACAGACTTGCAGAGAAGAGTGAGCTGCTTAAAAAGCTGCTCCACTGATAAGGCGAGAAATATTTAATATTATTGTTATTATCACACATCACACATTATGGATGTAGTAATTCATTATTTGTCATTTTAATGATGCTTTTCAGAAGTTGTATTGTGCTTATGTGTTGATCCTTAATGGTGTGATCATGTACACTAAATTAGTGTACATGAGTCGTTCTCCCTCTGTTCTATATGTGGACTTGTTCTCTCATTTGGGACCATTGTTAGAATTTGGTAAGTTTATCATGTATTTTTTTAATGTTGTATAAATTCATACTTCATAATTTTAAAAAAGTTTTGAAAGAAACGCACATCCCAAAAGTTTTCAACTCTAGGTGCAGGACAGAGGAAAACATTTTATTTATTTTTCAGACTTAATAATGTATCCAATTCCCTCTCAGGTTGATCACTTGACATGTGAGAGCTTGAGGAGTTGTTCCCCCTCCGTCCATGTTCGAGGACTTGCTCTCTCTCTGCCTCCACTCTCTACCTTCACTGCACCAAAGTTTGGCTGTTGAGTCTCCTCTAGTATGGTGAGTTTATCATTTTTTATGTTTTATGAAATCATACTTAATTTGTGATGATTAGAGACTTAATAATGTATCCGATTCCCTCTCAGGTTGACCACTTGACATGTGAGAGCTTGAGGAGTTGTTCCCCCTCCGTCCATTTTCAAGGATTTGCTCCCTTACTGCCTCCACTTCACCACTTTTTGAGAAGTCTATGATTTTTTGAGTATGTCATGTGTCTTATAATGTTATATGAATTCATACTTGATTTGTGATGATGAGAGACTTAATAATGTTTCCATGTCTCTTTTAGGTGGACCACCTATGACATATGACAGCCTAAGAAGTTGTTTTCCCTCTGTCCCCTTTTGAGGACCTGCTTTGTCTCCTCCATCATTCACTGGGCCACTTTTAGGTTCCGGAGCTTATTTCATGTGGTGAGAGGAATGCAATATGTGTATGTTTAAAGGTTATGTTTAAAGGTTTATGTGAAGAAATATACTATATGTGTGATAAAATGACAATTGGTAATTCATAAATGTCTCTTTATATTCTCTGCTACCATTATCTCCTGTCAAACAGGTTTTCCTGACCTGCTAGAAGTTCTTCTTGATGCTTGAGTCATAGATCATATCTGAGAGCTTCGTCTTGACTTTGTGAGTTTATTATGCAACTTGTTTTGTCTCAGATTGAAACAAAAGGTTTGATTATGATTATTTCCTAATTAACAGTTATGCAGGTAGGCCTTAGGGCTCTTTTGAGACTCAAGTCATCCTTCATGACGGATACATTTGTTCACTAAGTGTCACTACGTCACAAAAAGGCTACATGGCTACATATACAGGACTGTCTTAGAAAATTAGAATATTGTGATAAAGTTCTTTATTTTCTGTAATGCAATTAAAAAAAAAAAAAAAATGTCATACATTCTGGATTCATTACAAATCAACTGAAATATTGCAAGCCTTTTATTATTTTAATATTGCTGATTATGGCATACAGCTTAAGAAAACTAAAATATCCTATCTCTAAATATTAGAATATCATGAAAAAGTATACTAGTAGGGTGTTCAACGAATCACTTGAATCGTCTAATTAACTCGAAACACCTGCAAGGGTTTCCTGAGCCTTGAAAAACACTCAGCTTGGTTCAGTAAACTAAATCACAAGTATGGGGAAGACTGCTGATCTGACTGCTGTCCAGAGGACCGTCATTGACACCCTCCATCAGGAGGGTAAGACACAAAAAGAAATTTCTCAAAGAGCAAGCTGTTCACAGAGTGCAGTTTCAAAGCACATCCACAAAAACTCTGTTGGAAGGGGGAAATGTGGCAGGAAACGCTGCACAACCAAGAGAGATGACCGCAGCCTTAACAGCATTGTGAAGAAGAGTCGCTTCCAGAATTTGGGGGAGCTTCAAAGACAGTGGACTGAAGCTGGAGTCCAGGTATCAAAAGTCACTGTTCACAGACGTGTCCGGGAAATGGGCTACAATAGCCGTATTCCCATGGTCAAGCAACTTCTGAACTCAAGACAACGGAAGAGGCGTCTGACTTGGGCTAAGGAAAAGAAGCACTGGACAGTTGCACAGTGGTCCAAAGTCCTCTTTTCAGACGAAAGCAAGTTTTGTATTTCATTTGGAAGTCAAGGCGCCAGAGTCTGGAGAAAGGCTGGAGAGGAGCAAAATCCAAGTTGCTTGAAATCCAGTGTGAAGTTCCCACAGTCAGCGATGGTTTGGGGAGCCATGTCAGCTGCTGGTGTTGGTCCACTGTGTTTCATCAAGCCCAGAGTAAATGCAGCTGTGTACCAAGAGATTTTAGAGCACTACATGCTTCCGTCTGCTGAAAAGCTCTATGGAGATGAGGAATTCATTTTCCAGCATGATCTGGCACCTGCCCACAGTGCCAAAACCACCAGTAACTGGTGTACTGACCATGGCATTACTGTCCTCGATTGGCCTGCAAATTCCCCTGACCTGAACCCCATAGAGAATATGTGGGGTATTGTGAAGAAGAAGCTGAAAGACACCAGACCCAACAATGCTAATGAGCTAAAGGCCGCTATTGAAGCATCCTGGGCATCCATAACACCTCAGCAATGCCACAGGCTGATTGCCTCCATGCCACGCCGCATTGATGCAGTAATCCGTGCAAAAGGATTCCCAACCAAGTACTGAGTGCATTAATGGACATTTTCAAATGTTTGATTGTGTTTTGCTGTTATAAATCTTTTTTTTTTACTTGGTCTGAGGAACTATTCTAATTTTTTGAGATAGGATTTTTGAGTTTTCTTAAGCTGTATGCCATAATCAGCAATATTAAAATAATAAAAGGCTTGCAATATTTCAGTTGATTTGTAATGAATCCAGAATGTATGACATTTTTGTTTTTTTAATTGCATTACAGAAAATAAAGAACTTTATCACAATATTCTAATTTTCTGAGACAGTCCTGTATTTGTCAGTACACAGATACTGAGTACAAGTTCTGTTTGCTGTTTCTTGCAGGTCACGAATTTGGTGAGGAGTGGAGCTGGTTGGCTGCGGACGAGGAAGTATAGAGCAATACATACTTGTGCACATACACGTATATGAGAATGCATATCTATTCAGACCTGTAACCCATGTCTTAGACTTTTCACACAGCTATGTATATATATATATATATATTTCTTTTTTTTCAATTCTCTATTTATGGTTTCATAATGAGTGAGTGAGTTTCAGCTCTAATGCTGTAATATGTTTCTATTTAGATTATTTGTCAGGATATTTTTTTGTTATTATTGTCCGAGTCTGGTTTTAACTAATACTGGGCTTACACCAAAAGATTTTCACAATCACAGACTAAAAACTGAAAGGGTAGCATAAGGGTTCTTCCCGTTAGTCTCATCCCACCCCTAGTCATGACATAACTTCTGTTGTGATTTGACACTATAATGAATAAAGATTGATTGATATAGCTGTCAATTTTAGTCCTTGAGTTCATAGTTAAGTGCTTTATTTGTTAACTGCTATCAAGGAATATGACTCTCCTTTGTAGTATGCATGAGAGAAGATGCCGCAAGTTTAGTGGACTTCTATGTAGTGTCCGCTGATAATGTAGTCGGCTGGTCTGGACAGAAAATGCCAGGGCTGAATTTTTGTCCCAGTCCACCCCTGGCAGTCTGTGTGTACCTTCTTAAATCGTTTGTTTACTTCCCTCACTTCCGTTTCGCTTCTCATGCACTGATTCGCTAGCTGAACAGCCAATCAGAGTGATTGCTTGGTCCTACTGCCTGACCCGGTCAGGCAGTCCAAATAAGGCGTGTCACGGCCGACGGTGCGGGACACACCAAATTGAGTTTGAGCGACAGGACACGCTTCGTCTTCCGACTAACGAAAACGGCCAAAATCGGCCTGGTGTGTCATGGCCTTAAAGGAAGTGGTGGGAAGTAACTAAGTAAATTACTCAAGTACTGTACTTTAGTACAATACTTGAGTATTTCCATGTTATGCTACTTAATACTTCTACTCTACTATATTTAAAAAGGGAAATAATGTAATTGAATATATTTAAAAGCTGAAGCTACTTTTAACAAAATGCATCTCTAAAAATAAGAGTAACCAGAACTTTGTTTATCTACAACAGTAAAATGCTACATAAATAATGCAACCATTTTGTCTAGAAATGTCACATATATAAATATAATTATATATTGTAGAGCCGATGAATGGGAGTCGGAGGCGGTGTGTTCAGTATGGAACTCCACACTTTATTATACATTGAATTATAAGAGATGAGTACACTTGCTGCTACTGCATGTTATGCTAGCCAGAATGACCACAAACCCTGGTATGCTCCCTAATGGGTCCGGGTTGCAACACACATCAAACACGCGGTGAATTATGTCCTATCACGTGTCATCACACAAGCCCCCCCAGAATTCACTCGTACACAAAGTCTGTGCGGCGGGGAGGAATGACAAGCCGACCACCCCGACTCCGCGGTAATCCCCGCACGGGCGCCAACCGCCGTTCGGCTTGGGAACGACGTGTAGAGGAGAGGCCCGAGGACTGTCAGAACGGCGGACGATACCCGGGCGTTCCATGGTTGAAAACTCCGCCCTCGCTACTGCAAGCTTAGAAGGGTTCAACCGCCGGGCCCTGGCGTAGACTGGGGGACCCTCGGTGGTGACGTGGTGCTCCACCCCATGCTTGGTGGTAAGCGCAGAGAAAGTGGGCAACGTCAGGTCTGGAAAATCCGCCTGAGAAAAATGTCCTCTCCCGACAGCCCGTCATACGCTGCTTTGCCAAGTGTACACACGAGGGAGGAAAACGTCAAGGCATCAACCAAGCGTTTATTTTTAACGTCCACCAGGAGTCCGTGAGCGCCGTCTGGACGGGAAGGCAAGTGGCGAAGGAATGTCTCCATGAACAAAATCCGGGGATCTTCCCCCCCTACCAGATTTAGCATTTTCTCAATGAGCTGAGATGGCTTGATGGCCTAGGCCTTGAATGTCAAGAATCTGGCGGGCCCTCTCCTTAGCAGAAAAGCTAAATGTCTTAAGGAGAAGGGCTTTAATCGCCTCATATTTACCATGCTGTGGGGGGTCAGCGATAAATCCCACCAACCTGGCTGACTTATAATGAAGTATTTTGAAAAATAATGTAGGTACTCAAGTAAAGAATATAAATACTTCTTCCACCAATGGAAATGGAAATACCATATGTCTCAAAAACCAACCTTTTTACCTGATATGTTCAGACAAACAAAATATGCAATGACAAGTGTAATAGTTTACCCTTAATAATTGAATGCTGAAATGAAGTAGGGTTAACTATCAAGTAGTAGGCAACTTCCAATCAGGAGCTCCCGTCTCTGCTGAGGCAACACACTGTCTCCTCCTACCTGAGTGGGGAAGCAGGTGGTCTCTTCTCTTCTTTCCTCATACTATTTAATGTCCTCTATAACACCAAGGTCTCTATAGCACAGGTAGATGAAAATGTCCTCAGTTCAGCGTGACTTGTAGTGGTGAGAGAAGTAGCCGTGTGAAGCCAGACAAATCTAAGCTGCAGAGGTGGGAATTAAGTACATTGAATCACAAACTGTATTTAAGTATAATCTTGAGATACTTGTACTTTACTTGAGTATTTCCATGTTATCCTTACTTATACTCCACTACAATTCAGAGGTACATGGTGTACTTTTACTCCCCTACATGTATTTATCTGTAGTTACTTTACAGATCTGGATGAATGATGTGAGAAATGAGAACTCCTCTCCTCTGAGCGGTCATTTTAAAGAGACGTCCATTAATGATGACAGGAGGCACAGCAGCCCTCTGTCTGATGAACAGATGTGTTCATGACGACTTATATATTTACTTTGAATTCATTGAGAGTGTGGTATAATGAGACAATAACAGATGCGGGGACACACACACACACACACATATTTATATAAATAGGCCTATATACAATTTCAGAATCAAACAAGTATGAGAGCACTCTCATAATAACGTAACACAATCAGAGACTGGATATATCAACCCAGTCTCACAAAAAAACGTGTAATAACTACGTTGGTCCACAACGTAGGACGTAGTATTTCTACAAAAACGGCTCTGAAATTGTAGGATCCCTACGTTTTTTTTCACCATTCATTCCAATGGCTGGCGTCTATGTCACGTGATCTTCAAATTTCTCCCTGCAGAAAAAAAAAAACATGGCCGAACTTCGTTTTATTCTCGGTGGAAAATACCTATTTTAAAGTTAGTTTGGCCATTAAAATGCGTTTTGATGTCATTTGATGCGAGAAATATCAGTTTTTATTTCAGATTATGTGTGTAGTGGATGTACATGATCTTTAGTTTGCTAGTTATTACGAAGATTACTTCAGGAAATTGTGTGTATACAACGTTTTTGTTGTTACCAAGGTGGTTGCTAGGGACGCTGCTATCGATATTATTTCTGTTATGTTGTGTAACTGTTTAATGGTGTTATCTTTATTGCTACCCCCAATGTATAGTGTTGGTCCACAGCGCAAATGTATTAGTTTAACAAAATCTGCATCTAAAATTGTGGCATAGATACGTTATTTTTCCCTGTGCAATTCCAGTCTCACATCTCACATCACATCGTCATAAAACAAATACCGAAAACTGACAGAAAACATTTTTAAAAATAAAATAATACTTTATTCGAGTGTGCTTGCTTTTCTCTTTGAAAGTCATCACATAACGGCATTGTAATACACGGTCCGGCTGCATTAAATATTACATATCTGCCGTAGTTCTCTATTTATAGAGCCCTGATGAGAAGACTTCTAGACAAATATGAGGAACTTCCGCCAACATTGAAAACATGACGTGGATCATAAATATATCAGCAATTAAACCACATCTTACATTTCTTTTCACACAATACGTCTCTTCGCAGTATCAACACTAATTTGGCTGACTTTTATATTTGATCCAATTGGTAGATAGGCTGTATTTACACCATAAAGGTGCACAGCTGATATAAAGGGACACCTAGTGGTTAAAGCATGTTATTGGCACATGGTATCCAGTATTTTTGTCTTAACCTGGATAACATATGATTCCTTCCACTGTGACCAACTTGTTAATGAATATCTCGAAGTATGGTTTTAGAGACATGGTGGTGTTTCCCAAGAATGGTTGGGTGCTTTGCTTCCTCAGGCATTGCCATTTTATTTAGCCTTCCTCCAACCTTTACCAGTTCATTCTCGTACACTGGATCCAATTTATACAGTGTGCTACTTCCTTTGATAGGTTTTCCCCTTTTCAAAGTTTCCACTTCCTCTGGAAAAGACTGTTTTTGACAGAAACACAACACTGCTGCTTCAGCCTTATCCAAGTTATCCTTAGAGATTGTGAGACCTCTCATAGAGTCTTTAAACACTCTCACCTCCTTCTCAATCAGCTTTATTCGATTTGGTTCTTTTGCTTGAGTAGAAGAAACTTCCTTCCTCTTCTTACTTAAAAGCAGCAAGAGATGTTTTACTTGAAGGAACCATGCAACTGCTCTTTTCAGTTTCCTCCAATCAGAGTAGTGATGCACTATCTTGCTTGTGGCATTTAGGTCAGTTGCAATGGTTGGGTTCACGTTGAATTTTTCCTTCTTCACCTCTGGATCATCAGGATAGCTGTCATTGACCATTTTAAGTGCGTCCGGAAACTCCGGCCATTTGTCCTCAGGTTTTTTCAGAAACAATGGACCATTTATCCAAGTCTCACATTTCAGGAACGATTCTGCTGCCAATCCCCGAGATGCATAATCTGCTGGATTCAGTTTAGTGTTTATGTATTTCCACTGTGATGTTGCTGTTGCTTCTCTGATCAGACTTATTCTGTTGGCTACAAATGTCTGAAACCTTAGCGTTTCATTCATGATGTATCTCAGAACAGATGTACTGTCAGTCCAGAAAACAGATTTGCATAATGGGACTTGCAGCTCGGTTCTGATCATCTTGTCCATGCGTACTGCCAGTACTGCTGCTGTGAGCTCCAATCTTGGGACAGTGACCTTTTTCAGAGGCACGACACGTGACTTTCCTGACATGAAGGATATGTGAACGTCTTCATCTTCATTTATCATCTTAAGGTAGGTGACAACACCGTGTCTAATCTCGCTTGCATCACTGAAATGGTGCAGATTTAATTTGTCCATAATTCTTTGGTTTGATACATCGATGAATCTTGAAGCTTTCTATCTGCTTTAATCCCATGAGCCATCTTTGCCACTGTTTCTTGAGAGCCTCCGGGATTTCTTCGTCCCACCCACAATTGAGTTTGCACAACTCTTGTAGGACATGCTTTGCAGTGAAGATAAATGGTGAAAGAAATCCAAGTGGGTCATACACAGAGCAGACTGTTGAAAGGATGCCTCTCCTTGTGGCTGGTTGAGATTTTAAGCAGACTTGAAACTTGAAAACATCTTCCTCCACATGCCACTGTATCCCTAGGGCTCTTTCTATTGGAAGATTGTCTTTGGTCTCTAAGTCCAGGTTTTTTACCTCTTTGGGCTTTTCACTCTTTAGGATGGAGGACAGCACAGTTTTACTGTTGCTTGTCCACTTTGTCAGATTGAAACCTCCCTTTGCACAGAGATCCTTGAGTTCTTCACATAATTTCACAGCTTGATCAGCAGGAGCCACAGATTTTAAGCAGTGGTCAACATAGAATTTTTTTCCGACAGTGTCAACAGCTTCTGCAGAGAAATCATCTTTGTTGTCTTCAGCGGTTTTAGTGAGAGCATAGGTTGCACAACTTGCTGATGAAGTGGCACCTAATAGATTTACTGTCATCCTGTACTCAGCGAGAGGTAAACTGACATCTCCTCCTGGCCACCAAAGAAAGCGAAGATAATCTTGATCGGCAGGAGCTACCTTGACCTGATGATACATCCCCTCGACATCAGCCATGAAAGCTATCTGTTCTTGTCTGAATCGAATGAGCACACCAAGTAGCGTGTTGGTAAGATTGGGACCCTGATCAAGCTTGTCATTTAATGAATATCCTTGATAAGATGCGGAACAATCGAACACTACACAAATCTTGCCCTTCTTTGGGTGATGAACCCCATGAGGTGGTATGTACCACACCTTTCCACTCTCAGGTTTTAGCTGCTCTTGGGGCAGTGGCTGAGCGTGAACTTTTGCTATCACAGCCTCCAAGAATGTTTTATATTCATCATGGAAAACTTTGTTCCTTTTGAATTTCCTTTTGAATGATTCTGCTCTCTGCTCTGCAAGTTTGCGATTGTTTGGCATCATGATATTCTTCTGTTTAAATGGAAGTTCAAGCTGATAATGTCCATCTTTGATTTGAGCAGAATCTGACATGATCTTTAAAAATTGTTTGTCTTCAACTGACATCTCTTTCTTCTCATCACAACCTTTCTCTGGAAAGTCATGGTTGTATTGCTGCACCAGCAGCTCACCTAAATCTGTCACTGATATACGATTAACAACAGCACATGAAGTATTCTCAGATTCAGTGGTTTCCTGATTCAGTCCATTCACAACCCAACCTAGGACTGTCTTAACGGCAAAGGGTCCTCCATTTTGACTGTTTATTATTTTCCACGGCTCCATTAGCTTTGGTGCATTTGTTCCTATAAGCAACCCGATTTCACAGTCCAATTCAGGCAACTTAATCTCTCTTAGATATTTCCATTTATTTATGGTCTCTTGAGTGGGAATGTGCTCTTTTCCAGCAGGAATTTCCTCTTGTGTGTATACTTTGGGCAGCTGATAAAAATCATTGCCTTCAATGCAACTCACTTCAAGACCTTTGACAAAGGAAGTGTCAATCATTTTCTCCTGACCCATTGTTTTTAAGAGGATTTTTGTTCTCTTGGCTTTGGCATGCAAATCTTGTTGAAGGGCTTCAGTACAAAAACTTGCAGTGCTTCCCTGATCCATAAATGCATAAGTCTGCACAGTCTGGTTCGAGTTTGACAACTTTATTTGAACTGGGATAATTGGTAGGGTTTGTTGACCACCGGCCCCAGTGTGGTTTCTGCCATTTAAAAAGACTAATGCACTACTTACAGAAGCTGCTTGGGTGTATTTATCAGAGCTGTCTTTTTGTTCAATCCTTTTCTTGTAGATGTGCAATATTGTTGGATGTTTCATTGAACAAACTTCACATTTCATTCTTTTCTGACAGTCTTTGCTTAGATGTCCTTTCGTTAGACAGCCAAAGCAAATTCCTTGTGCTTTTAAGCAGTCAATCTTTTCATTGTGAGATTTTTTGTTCATCTTACATGTTTCAGAGGTGTGTTCTCCTGCACAAAATACACAGCGCTTCTGAACAGTAATGCCTTTATTGTCTGATTTGATGTTTTGGAAAGGTTTTTGCTCTTCATTGACTCCTGGGCTTGTCACAGTAACAAAACTACTTCCCTTATAACCATGAGCAGGCTTATTGCTGGGTGATTTGTACACTTTAATATCCCTTTTTGGCATGACATCCTGTATGTCTCCAAACATGGGGTCTGATACAATGCGTGCATGCTTTTCAATGAAGTCGACCAATATTGGAAACTTTGCTCTTGTCTTATTGTGTTCATAATATGCATATGCAGTTGTTCTCCACCTTTCCCTAAGTTTAAATGGGAGTTTCATGATCACATTTCTCATGTTTGATGTGCTATTCATTTCATCCAAAAACTCAACATCTTCCATTGTGTTGCAACATCCACGAAGAAAGATAGCATAAGAATGCAATGCTTTTCTATCTTCACTCTTGATGGCATTCCAGTTCAACATTTTGTCCAAACAAGCTGCTGCGATTAAGAGTTGATGTCCATAGTTCTCTTGGAGCAGTCTTTTGGCTTCCAAAAAGCCCTTTTTTGAATCCATGTATTGGCAACTTTTGACCAAGTCTTTAGCTTGGCCTTCTGTATATTGCTCTAGAAAGAACAGCCTGTCTTTGTAATTGTCAGTTTTATCTTCTATTGTATGTTCGAACATTCTGATGAATGAAAGGTACTGTAATGGCTCTCCTTTAAAAATAGGTATTTCTCTGGATGGGAGTAATGTTAAGCGTTGCTCCTTCATTAGCATTTCAGTGATTTCGTTTTGTTGCTGCATTACTTGAATAAAGTCATTGCTTTCTGTTCGAGAGCTTTGTCTGACTTGGATGGAGTGATGCTGCTGTGCTGATGCTGCTGTCCTTGTTGTGGGCCCTGGTTGTAATACTTGAACATGTCCACTAGGGGCTGCATGACTTGAGTTCATTGAATTGAAGTCTATGAAACTCTTTTTATTATCCTTCTCCACAGGTTTTCCTTGGCTCTCTTCATCCTGGAAATCATCATTTTCATCTGGCTGACCCGTGTCATACTGCTCCTCCCCCACACGAGGGTCAGGATCGGAGTCATCATACTCAGAAGCTTCCAATGTTTTAATTTTGGCTGTTGCAGCATCAATATCAGTTTGAATCTCAAGCTTTTCCATTTTAGCTCTGATATTGGCTTTCATTGCTTCCAGGTCAGCTTCTTGTTTTTTAAGCGAGTGTTTCTGTGATAAGGCAGCAGCGCGTGATATGAGCACAGCTCTCTATGCCTCTGCCTTTCTTCTTACTGATGAAGCTGTTGAAGATTTATTGCTGCCACTACAACTTTTACCTTTTTTGCTTATCATGCCCACTGATATTGCTTTATGTGGACTTGACATATGTGCAGTATATGAACCATGGTCAGAAGGAGGCACATGCTCAAAGGAGGCAGCTCTAGCTAACCATTTCTTCATCACATCTTTAAACTCATTGAAATATGCAATTTTTGGGAGATACCAGTCAACATGATCACTTTCTTGTTCTTGCTCCGACAGCATTTCTTGCACTGAGTAATGTGAGTTTGAAAACTCTTTGGAGAGTATTTGAAAAACCCCACGACAACCTTGCATCTCAATGATATTCCCATAATCAATCATGAGTGAATCAATCTCATTTTTTTCCCTTGAGACTTGACCATATTTTGTTCGCCTTTTTTTAATTAACTGCGCCAGCTTATCTTCCAAAGCCTTTTCTGTAGGTCTTATTGTTCTTTTTGGTCTGACGTCAGCATTTTCCACAGGCACTTCACGTTCATTCCCGTTTGGGTCCATAGGAGTTTTATTCGTTTCCACATTTTCCTTTTCAGCCATTGTTATGCTTTATTGTCATTAAACATCCACTTGTAAACAGCTGTCCTTATTTTAATGTAGCGCTTTGTTAGTGTGCGGCTTGGATCCGCGGCAGTGAGCCAGATAGACAAACTTATTAAAGCGCTTTTCAAGATGCGCTCCTTGAGTTACGTTCCACACTTTATTCATAAGCGAATTTATTCCACTTCCAGAATTTAGACTGTACTGTATTGCAACATCCACAACATGCGGCACAAGCCTTTTTCCACAGAAATCCACGTTGTCACAATCCAGAAATTCAATGCGGTCCTTCCTTGTTCACTATGAAGTCCGTGATTTGTAAACTCACAATTCACATCCGCTCGTATCCATTCATTTCCAAGAGTATTTCATTCATTATAATAATATGGTGGCAACCATTTAATTCCACACGTATTTGTCCGTCACGAGAGTTTTTAACAATGTTGTGGCTTCCTTCCTTGTATTTCCATCAAGCCACTAGACGCCTTAAACAGAAAGTTCTAACTCGTTTCTTTCCTTAAATTACTCACAGTTTGAAGTGTTGCTTGGCCTCCGATGGTTTAGAACAGCGGTTTTCAAAGTGTGAGGCGCGCCTCCCCTGGGGGGCGCCAGAGAGCTTCAGGGGAGGCGCAGCGTGAGACACAAAAGAACGAGAAAAAGACGAGTAAAGTGACACTTGCCCACTTGTGGCTGTCTGTGGACAGTGAGTTCCCCCACCTCGCCAAAAAGGCTGTAAAAGTGCTCATTCCCTTTCCCTCCACCTACCTGTGTGAGTGCAGGTTTTCCGCATTGACTTTGGTCAAAAGCAAGTACCGGTCAAGGCTGCAGCCAGAGTATGATCTGCGTTTATTCCTGTGTGCATCAAAGACGCAGACTCATTGTTCCCACTAAAGTAGGGGTGAGTGTAATAAGGAGGCAAAGTTGACGTTCAGTGTGTTGCCGGGAGCATATAAGGATTTATCCACCATGTTGAAAATGTTAAAAAAAATATGTCTTGAGAACACGGCGTGCGGAAATATACGGGTCGTGCTGCAGCTAAATGTGCCTGTCCTCTGTAAGAAGCTGTAGGCGACTGACATGCAAGGAAGAACGGCTGTCCACAGGCTGTTCCAACTTTAACAACTGTATTAACTTCCATGGTAGTGAATTGAACATGCAATTGTAATTGGGTGTGTGGTATATTTTCATGCACGGACACGCATGTTCCACAACACACAAACTGAACAACACTCAATTTTCCGATCGCTACCAGCGTTCTTGCGATCTTGTTATAATAACAAGTGCACGTTACTGATGCAATATGGTTGAGACCATTCGGGCTTATTCTAGAGGGGTGCAAGGAATAGTCCAAGTAGTGGGGGAGTTTTATACAATATGTTTAAAACATACAAATAAAAAGGTTTAAAAAAGTTATTGTTTAATGTTTTAAGGAGGTGACGCTACTCAGCCAATCAAATCGGTGCAGTCAGCACGATAGATTCAAACACACACACACAGAGACGAGACAAGAGGAGAGAAACAGTCGGAGTAATTTCAAATGGCGGAAGGTAGACAGCGAAAACAGAGCATTTAATTACATTTTCTCTTACTGGACCTCTTTGAAATGCAATTGAATACCCCTGCATTATAGCAACAACAACAATAATAATAACAGCAATAATAATTGGGAGGGGGGGCGCGGCTGTTCTTATGTTCTCTGAGGGGAGGCTCACCTACCCACACTTTGAAAACCCCTGGTTTAGAAGATGTTGCGATGTGTTTGCTCAAAATAACATAACAAACATTTGCACATGCAACAAAGAATATAGGCCTTTACAATATTCAAAAGAAATAGGCAAAACTCAAAGTAAAATAACAAAACAACTTAGGTATTCTTTCTGTCTTGATAATGCTTATAACTTAAAGGGTACTTGTACGGTAAGAGTACGGTACGTTACGGTAAGATAAGTACGTTAAAAACTGTTCCTCGACGGCGTCTCTGAACAGGTTGCCCATCACTCAGGCTTTAGCACTGGCGCCGTGGGAATTGTAGTCCTTTTATAGTGCGTTGACTACAGACGTCACAATTAGGTGGCCTTTCTTATCAAATCAAAATACTGGCTCCAACACATAGATCTATTCATTTTGCTCTCAAAGTGAACCAGATTGATGCATTTAACTTCAATATTTAAAAATAAACCTTCCCGGGGGAGCTTGCCCCCGGACCCCCCTATATATTGTAAGGTTCACACACCACCTATAAAAATAGCACTTTACCCCTGCTTACACCTATATGCCGTGAGCTGATTATCGAGCCTTCATTGTAACAGTTGCGGGTACGTTGTGTATATGCGTGGGGATTGTTGCAGTAGAACATTCCACTGTAGAGACCTGTACATTAATGGGAAACCCTAAATGTTTGAGCACCCTCTATGAAACGTCAATCTACCCCACAGCACCCCCAAAATAAATCTCAACTTTTTTTTTTCTCCAAAGGCCTGACAGAAAAAGTTTGGGAACCACTGCTTTAGGAGCTGTAGGTGTGTGTGGTACAGTGTGTAGGAGTGTGTTTGGTACAGTGTGTAGGTGTGTGTGTTGTACAATGCGTAGATGCGGCGGACAGACGGGTCTCAGTTGGTTTGGTTTCCTCTGCTTACTTTTAATACTGGGGGGGTGGGTATATCCAGTCTCTGATTGTGTTACGTTATTATAAGAGTGCTCTCATACTTGTTTGATTCTGAAATTGTATATATATAAATATATGTGTGTGTGTCCACATATGTAGCCTGTTATTGTCTCATTATACCGCACTGTGAATGAATTAAAAGTAAATATATAAGTCGTCATGAACATATCTGTCCATCAGACAGAGGGCCACTGTCATCATTAATTGGACGTCTCTTTAAAATGACCGCTCAGAGGAGAGGAGTTCTCATTTCTCTAACCGCCTGCCGCTTCCCATCCTCTCTCCTCGGTTCCCTTCCTCAGTCCTCCGCTCGCATCTCATGTGGGCGGGACTAAGACACGAAGATAGGAGTCGAGGATAGGAGTCGGGGAGGGGAAATTAGAGTATTGAGAAACCTCTCTTTCCTCAGCTGCAGCTCCGCCGATTTCTCTTCCCTGAGACGGCGGGACGCGGCGAGGCTGTGAGTCACACACACCGACCCACAGCCAGGGAGCTGCGGATAATGGTGGGGGTGTGAAGGTCCTTTTTTGAGGTAAACATTGTTTTCTTCCTGTGATGATGCACACAGGCCAAATAAAGTTTCACACTGAACCTTGAAATGTGATGATCCCTGTGTGTCCTCCCTGATGCCTGGTCCTGCTGAGAGAACAGGGCTCTGACGGTAAATCATGCTCCCCAGAGGATTGATTCCATTGGTTGTGTTGATCTTGTGGGCTTTCCATGCAGCATACTACACAATGTAACATGCTGCTGAACACAACAGTGATGGCAGCTGTAAATTCAGTGGAATGATGTGTGGTGCCCTCTTAATGACTAACATACAGTTGATATAAACAGAAAAGGATTGCAAAAACAGGGATAGTAAGCTGCTTATGAATCCATTAGCGTAGTTTGTATCGTCTGGAGTAGTGTTAATTTCGTCAGCTATTTTTTTATTTAGTTTTAGTCTTAGTCCTGTGTTAAATTTCCTTTTTAGTTTTAGTCATATTTAGTCACCTTCATCCTGTTTTTATTTAGTCAAGTTTTAGTCGACTAAAAGTCTGAGCATTTTAGTCTTATTTTAGTCAAAGAAAACTAATTATTTTAGTATACTTTTTGTCAATGAAAACTGTTGAGTCTTTTTTAGTCATCTGATTATATAGAACATTTCAGTCAAACTAGTCTACAGTATCCAAAACCAATAGTTTGTCATTTTAGTCAAACTTATTTCACAATAAGATTATATCTTGTCCTTATTTGATGAAAAACACAGGTTGAATGATTAAGAATGCAGCTTTGCAGAGAGTATCTGGTAAGGTTTGTGGTGTTTTACAGCTGTTATGGCCACATTGCTTCCCCTCTGATAAAACAATGCATTCACTTTTTTCCTCCGCCTCATTGTAGTGAAAATGTAAGGAGCCCCTAAAGGGACATGGAAAAAAAAAAAAATGGAGAGAAAAAAAATAAAGTCAGGAAAACGGATTCGTTTCTCGTGCGCACGAGAAACGAATCCGTTTTCCTGACTTTATTTTTTCCCCCCTCCGTACCAAATATATCTAAAATAATGCACTGTCATTTCCCCACGTAAACATAACAGTCTGCAATGAAATGGTTGTGTCCTGTGCGCTTCACTTTCTCCTTAGCGCACCGGTAACTTTCTCCCCGAAAAAATCTTGTGATCTCATGCGCACAAGAAAGTTTCTCGTGCTCACCAGAAAGTATCTTGTGCGCACCAGATACTAACCCGTTATCCTGAGCTTTTTTTTTCTCTGTTTTTTTTTTTTTTTTTCTTCATGTCCCTTTAGGGGCTCTGTAAAAATGGAGCTTTATTTGACAGTTGGTCTTATGTCTGTGACCCCTCCTGTTGTTCATTGATAAGCCTGAAACATGAACTTGTCAAGGTTCAGAGGCAAATTTTGCAAATATGGCAGTATCGATCATCTTAAGATAAGATAAGATAAGATACTTTATTGATCCCAAGTTGGGAAATGTTTTTGTTACAGCAGCATGTACTACTTTGTTATACAATTCAGAGGTTAACCTGGTATTTTTACTCCACTACATGTATTTTAGTTACTTTGCAGATTCTGATTAATGTTGTGAAATATAAACAACCCTTAAATCAGACTTTAGTTATACCTGAGTAAAATTCATCCTTATTAGTTTTTCTGTTTTGCACATCCTCATGTTAATATCTTTGGACGTCCTGCACTAAACTGTTTTATTGTAGAGATCACTACAGTATCTTCTTAATATTTTCTATTCTATATTTCTATCATTGACCCCTATTTTGTATGTAGGCTACTCTTAATATTTAAATGTTTTCATCAAATATAACTTATTCAACAACTAAATTCAATAACGTGCTTTAATTAACCACTAGGCGGTGCGGGCTAAAAAAACAGTGGTCTAGTGCAGTGGTTCCCAACCTGGGGGCCAAATATCATATTTAGACTTGTTTTTTGTTTTGTTGTTTTTACATATAATTGTAAAGCAATGCATGATTGTCGCTAAAAGCCTTGTCTCTACATTACAAAAAAATATAAAAAATAATTGATTAATTAATTTTTGTAAAAATTCAAGTTAGTAGCTATGAAATGCATAAAAAGACAGAAATGTATATTTTTTTCTTTAATAGAAATGTTTCTTCTGCGCGTAAAGTGTCCAAACCAGGCTTGTCTGCATAAGCGCATTTTCAAAACATAGTCATTGTCCATGCCGGTTTCAGTTGGATTATTTGTCACAGAAGCTCCGATCAAATCGGTCTCCTCCATTGTGTAGATTATTCACGTTTTTTGAATCCACATAAACACATCGGCAAAATCCGGCTTTCTTCGAGCATGTGTTTTAAACAGTTTAATCCCTTTGTGAATTGTTTCCACTTCTGCGCCGTCGTTTAATTTCTTCATACAGCGGGAATCCAAATGAATGAATCCTGAGTCCAATAACCATCAAAGTCACTCCAATAGTGCTCCTTAATTACGCTTTCATCCTCCTTTAACAAAATACTTTACATTCATCCAGTTTGTGACAGTAGTTGTAGCATTTTTTAGACTTTAAACTGTTGTGCCCCACCCCCTCCTTGTGTGTGTGTGGGGGGGGGGGGGGGGGGGGGGCGCAACTTCCAACAGGAGTCATTTGGGGGGGCTCTTGGGAAAAAAGGTTGGGAACCCCTGTGAATAAAACATAATAATATTAGGGCTGTCAAAACGATTACATTTTTTAATCAGATTAATCACATCTTAAAAATGCATCATGATTAATCACCATTCAAACTAAGTCCAAAATATGCAATTGCTTTATGTATATTGTTGTGGGAATGGAAAGATAAATGAAAGAAGGCGGATATATCCATTTAGCATACAGTATGTATGTATGTATGTATGTATGTATGTATGTTTATTATAACATTGTTCTGTGTGTCAAAATGAAAGACAGCCCACACATCAATCATCAAACCGTGGGGTCTTATTTCATTACGTGTTGATTTCTATCAACACGTAATGTTGTATCGATGTATATAGAGAAGTACTACAGCAAAATTATTCTCCGTCGGGACTTCCTGCAACAACACCACGCCGTTATCTTGATTCTGATTGGCCAGAAGACATTATCAAAGATGTTCTATTGAGAAGACGATCACTACGTGACAAAAGTTTTCAAAACCGTTTCTAGTCTTCGGTATTTCCAGACAAGTGGCTGCTGAAATCAATCTTACTAACTGCTGTCTGTGCAATTTACTCCGCGCGAGTTAGCGGACTATATTTTGCTTACTTTAACATCATTTTTCATGGTGGGGCTAAGGTGGGGCTAAGCCATTTCTTGGTATGGCTGTAGCCTACCCCAGCCATACCCTGGCGCTGCCACTGGTGGGATGTATGGGGCGGGCCATTCTGTGCATGCGTTAAATATTTTAACGCAATTAATTCAAAAAATGAATTACCGCCGTTAACGCGTTAATTTTGACAGCATTAAATAATATCAAACATAATATTACAATTAACTTTATTGTGATATTAAAACAGGACGGTAAAGGAAAATACAGTTTAAGTCTCTCAATGTGAAGCTTATGCATTGTACCATGAACATGTATAGACCTGTAACTTCATGAGGAGTTGGAAAGGTAGTTCAGAAAATCAGTAATATCTTTAAAAACTACAAGTCCCTTTCTATCAGCTGCGCACCGTTATGGTGTAAATATAACCTACCAATTGGATCAAATATAAAAGTCAGCCGAATTAGTGTTGATACTGCAAAGAGACGTATATTGTGTGAAAAGAAATGGAAGATGTTGTTTAATTGCTGATATATTTATGATCCACGTCATGTATTCGGTTTTGGCGGCAGTTCTCCTGTTTGTCTAGAAGTCTTCTCATCAGGGCTCTATAAATATAGAACTACGGCAGATATGTAATATTTAATGCAGCCGAACCGTGTATTACAATGCCGTTATGTGATGACTTTCAAAGAGAAAAGCAAGAACACTCGGAATTAAGTATTATTATTATTATTTTTTTTAATGTTTTCCGATTTCATATCACATAAACACCATATCCCAACATGCATTGCGGCTAAAACATCCAGGATTATGGGTGTAGTTCGATATTTTAGCCTATCAAAACCTCTGAAAAAGAAAGGTGTCTCTCAGAATCGAAAGAGAAAAACCTATGGGAAAAACACAAAAGCATTGTACACATTTTAAACCAATTAATGTCGTATAATTAACAAGGATAAACTGATGTTTTTTAGTGGATGAGTATTGCAGATATCACTGTTAAATCATTTGATCATTGGTTTTATTATGAAAACGTCGAGACCGGAAATACTGTTTTCAACCCGTAACTTTACATGGAAGCTTGCCGCATATACACGTTCTCCTGACGAAACCTCAAATAATCTTCGTAATATTTATCAAACTATATCCTACATATCGACTGGACGTGGATTCTATACAGATGTAGCGATTCATTTCAGACAGTTTGAAACGCGAGGGCCGTGATTGGTACTTGATCTGCCCTCGCTCAAGGGAAAACCTCCAGCTTGACTTGAGACCGCCCCCGTGATATTGATTGATTGATTGAAAAGTTTATTAACAGCTTGTATATTGGGTACAGTACAGTACAGTTCAAAACATACAATTTTTAAGGGGATGCAGACCAGAGAAAGACTTTCGTCTTGTTTACATCAGGGTCCCCCATTTCCAATTCATCATATAATTTAAGACATACAAGACATATTTGACATACAGATGGCTTATTTACAATTTACATACAGGTGTTTTTTTACATACAGATGGCTTACTTACAAATTTCATTTTAGATTTCGTTCTAATACATCCTAACCGGACATTTAAGACATAACAAGTCTACAGATATACAGTTAGATAAATGTAATTATAATGAAGCCAGCTGCAATGGATCATTGATCCACCAGGGGGTGCAGTGGGGTTCCACACTGGAGCTCATGTGAAATAAAGTCAGATACAGTATGCTGGATGTACAGCGGAACTTTGTTAAGATCCATATGTCACGGATATCATACTACTGTGCTAAATAAGAGACATGTAATCATTTACAAAACATCACCATGTTGTTATTTAACAAAATAATTTTGTTATTCGAAAAAAACGAACGGGAGGAAATGCAGCCCGGCTCTCGATTTTTAATCCTAATTTAATCATCATCTTCACCACGATCATTTATGTTTATGTTCGCCGAATTGACATGAAATCACTGACACATATGAATATACTGTATTCAACTTCATTAAAACGTTATTAACGTGCCTAAACTCAGTAAGTCACCAAAAATATGTATATTTTAATGGAGCTTCGTCGGTCGATCAGGATCCCAAAGTGTAGCGGAGGGATCCTCATCTGGATGAAGGGTGTTATTTTCCCCATAAGGAACAAGTCGCTGCAAATTATCCCGCTTATTACATGGCCACATTCTCAACAAAGTAACGACATGACTCCCAATATTAATTGAAATGCTTTTATGGATTTAGAAAATGTTTTTATTGATTTAAAAAATAGTTGTATGTATTGATTTAAATTGACATGCATCCGCTAAGAAAAATAGTCCGTTGTTACAGTTTTTTAAACAGTCTGAACGAAACGGCAGCTCTCAGCTGTGAATTTACACAACTAATGGCCCATCAACCACAGCTCTCTCCCCCCCTCCCCCCCCTGATCTTTCTTCTCCAGCAGCTACATTAACAGGAGGTTACTCTGAGTGACCAAAGACTGTATGTGACAAGCTTACAGTTAGTGACGTAACAACACCATAAAAGCTGGTGGGTTGAAAGCAATACGGGAGGTAAAAATAACAAGAATAATTGTGATTTATTTATTGTGGCTTTTATGTTTTTAGGTATAAAATGTTATGTAATTCAGGCTTATAGTTCACCCTTCTCTAAAAGCCTTAAACAATGACAATATTCATTGTAATTTAATAAATCCTTCCAACACAGATTGTAAAAAATAGCCTACTGTAAGTTAAGAAATCATTTAAATATGTACATCTTCTGATGTAACAACAATAACATTATAAATAGTAACATAGCTGAACATGGTATTGCACATTTAGCTTTGAGTGTTACTGACCTGAGATGTTTTTATTACATGAATTAAGGTGACTGAGGCTTTTTAACATACAGGGATGCAAACTCATCAGGTATGAAAAAGGTGACAAGGATCCGAGCCCCCGGCTCCCCCAGCCCACGGAATGACAGAGGATTTTAGCAGTCAGAACAACTAAAGCAGCAGTGTTAATAATAACAGAAACGCCAAAGAGTCACATCTAATAGAAATATATAAAAGCATTTATTTTAAATTGTGGAGCAGTCAGTTTATAATTTTGGCAGCACTGTTGAGCATTTTGAAAATGTATTTTCATGCCTCTGTGCAAGGCTTAAGTATTTTTATCTTTATAGCCACATGGTGTAAAGTAACTAAGTTCATAAACTCAACAAGTACTATACTTGGGCACAATTTTGAGATACTTGTACTTTATTTAAGTATTTCAATGTTTTGCTACTTTGTTTTCTACTCCACTACAGTTCAGAGGTACATGGTGTACTTTGACTCCACTACATGTATTTAATACCTTTAGTTACTTCACAGATCTGGATTAATTAAGTGAAATATAATCAAGTGTTAAATCAGACTTTAGTTCCACCTGGAGTAAATCCACAAGCTACCCTGCAGTATACAAAGTCATTCAAACTAGCTGCACCTTTAGCAGCTTTGAGAACACTTTCATGATCAATCATTATAAAACATATCATATCTATTATTCTGAAATGGACCAATCTGCACAATGAGTACTTTTACTGTCGCTACTTTCACTATATTTTGATGATAATACTTTTCTACTTTTACTTGAGGAACATTTTGAATGCAGGACTTTTACTGTAACAGAGTATTCCTACACTCTGGGACTATTACTTTTACTCAAGTACAAGATCTGAGTACTTCTACTTTTACTCAAGTACAAGACCTGAGTACTTCTACTTTTACTCTAGTACAAGATCTGTGTGCTTCTACTTTTACTCAAGTACAAGATTTGAGTACTTCTACTTTTACTCTAGTACAAGATCTGTGTGCTTCTACTTTTACTCAAGTACAAGATCTGAATACTTCAACTTTTACTCAAGTACAAGACGTGAGTACTTCTACTTTTACTCAAGTACAAGATCTGAGTACTTTTACTTTTACTCAAGTACAATATATATATACTTATACCACCTCTGTTTATAGCCTATGAAAAAAACTATTAGAAATAGAAGGCTAAAGCTAACGTTAGCAGATAGTGACAATGTATGCTAGCTAGCTAGCTCAACGATTCCTTAAATAATATTGCCACAGAAAAACTTTTCAGTTCACATCACGCTCTGCCGCTCCGACAGGGATCTCTGCTCTGAACACCTGAACAGCCCGTTCTAACAGCTGTTCACCAGCGGTCCAGTCTGTGCCACAGTGACTCCGGACGCAAAGTTAATATTAACGAACGCACCCGTAGGTAATGTAGCTGCTGAAGCTAGACCATCATCTCGGAGCAGCAGAGCCTTATTATACATCCATGAGCAGAGCCGACAGGCAGGAAGACTCGAGCACACAGCTCGTACTTTATTATAATATATAAAAAAAGAACACCATGCGTGTCATGATGGCACATAACAGCTCACGGCCGCAGATTACTCCGGGTCCCAGCCCCCCCCATACCCCAAAAATATTTGTATTGCAGATCTACATGAATCACACAAACGACTTATTTTGGATTCAAAATGGCGAATTTCGCCGAAAGGTGACAAGTTTGCATCACTGAACATAGACAGAGCACAACTGAAACATAACATCTGAAACGATGTAACAACATAATACACTTGTGGGGATGCTTGGGATGTGAGTGAGGGACACGGCTTAGAACGGGCGTGTCGCCTGGCAGGACAGGAGTGTGTGTGCACCAGTCTGCCCTGATCTATGAATTCATGTCCGTGACACTCACTGCTGCCCACAGCTGTTTTATAGAAGGAAATTCCTTCACTTCATGAAAGTGTTTTAACCACACAAACCTCTACACACACATGACGGGTGTTATTTTCCCCATAAGGAACAAGTCGCTGCAAATTATCCCGCTTATTACACGGCCACATTCTCAACAAAGTAACGACATGACTCCCAATATTAATTGAAATGCTTTTATGAATTTAGAAAATGTTTTTATTGATTTAAAAAATAGTTGTATGTATTGATTTAAATTGACATGCATCCGCTAAGAAAAATAGTCCGTCGTTACAGTTTTTTAAACAGTCTGAATGAAACGGCAGCTCTCAGCTGTGTATTTACACAACTAATGGCTCATCAACTACAGCTCTCTCCCCCCTCCCCCCTTGATATTTCTTCTCCAGCAGCTAAATTAATGGTAGGTTACTCTGAGTGACAAGCTTACAGTTAGACACAACACTAGGGGTTTCACAACTACCAATATTTACTAGTCGACACATTTTTCAAAATAGTAGTCGACTAGTCGTTACGTCATAATAAAGACACACAAAGAGAGGTGTACAACTGTATTTTATATTGGAACTCATACAGTAACATTAAACACTGCATTTTAATTTGTGTTACATGGCTGAGTAAATAACAAACAGTAACTGGACTCACCAAAATCGACAGCAAAAAACTCTTGTTTACATAAATGCCACGTAAATCCAGTGCGCAACACTTTATTCGCTGTCCTCCACGATAACGTCCACCTTTCCATATTTTTGGTTTGGTTTGAACACCAACGCATCGACATGTGAGGGAAGGAGGCTTGACCGCTTTCGGGTGACAGTGTTGCCTGCCATGGAAAAAACCCTCTCACTCGGGGTGCTTGTGGCTGGAATAGCCAGGTAGCTCCTCGAAAGCGGGGGAAGCGGTGCACGTTTTCTGCCCACCACTCCAGTGGATTATCCATTGTGGGGATATGCGGTGTCCGCTGGCAGTAATCCCGTAGCTCATCATCCGCATCACTGTTGACCCGTGTTTTCTTGCTGTTCGTTTGCCTCTGTTCAGTGCTGACGCCGGTCCGTTGCTCACTGGTGCTAGCATTATTGATAGTGCTAGCTGTCGGTAGCGGGTGTCTCATCTTCAGATGGTTGCGCATAGCAGATGCATTTGTATTGTACTTCAGTACAGCTGTACACAACTGACACTTCACTGTGGAGTTGGTTACATCTTCGTTGAAGTACTGCCATACATAAGAATGTCGGACGTGTTTTGGAGCATTTTGCAGCACCTCGTTTACCTCAATTTTTTTCACGACTAGTCGACTAGGGCCTACAGTGCCGACTAGTGGTAAAGGTAGTCGACTAGTCGACTAGTCGATTGGTTGGTGAAACCCCTACACAACACTGTCATTGCAAGTGACCCTCAGTTAGTTGACTTTTATGTTCAACTGCTAAATTCGTTACTGATTAAAAAAAGGGCTTCTACTGTACCTAATTACCTTAACACTACAACTGCCAGAGGTTTTTGTATAGGCCTACCTAAACCCGTCAAATCCCGCTATTATAATGCAATTTTTAACAACATAGGGTGCTACATAACACACTTTCAGGAAAAGTCACGGACTGGGAGACTTTAATATTTTATTGAAAAAAAGTTACATTGCACACACACAACACACATCACACAAATTGACCCGATTGGCGGTTCTAGTGTTAAATAAACTCGCTAATTAATTAAACCAGTTCAATACGCATTATTCTTATTCTTATCATTCTTTATGAGTTCAGAAATAGTCTTAAAATCAGATCTGTTTTTTAAATGAAATCTGACGGCAAGCAGTTAGCTCTGATCACCTATGATAAATGCGCCGCACCTAATCGCTGGCCATTCAGCCACAGACACTGTTCGAAATGGGGGGGAGTTAGGGGGAGCTTGGCTCCCCCGAAGAGGGAGGGAGCTCCCTTGATGGCTGACTTTGAGATAAATAGGGGGAGCCCAAAACAATCGTGCATATTTGTGTCACACAGATTAGAAATGTTGAGTTTCTGTAAATAACAGTTCTTGAAATAAATAATAGTTATTGTTCATTACAGTTTCTGAATATTTGTTTTATATTTTTGAATATGTCTGGGTGTTGCCATCTGTACGTGGCGGCGCTGCATTCTTACTTACGTTGCTATGGTTATGGCGGTGATGCCGGCGCGGTATTTGAAATGTTCATATTGATATTTTTTTAACTCTGGCTGTGTAATAAAAAAATATGGCAAAACGAAAACAGCCAAGCGTCACAGCTTTTGGATTCAAAAGCAAAGAAGCGAAGGAGTCTAAAAATGACAACGTGAACGGAAAACAACTTTTAGTTGGCCGGCTGTAAGCGGTGTTAGGGTCGAGTTTGACAGCTCCACACCGAGGGAGAGGCCTGCCGATGCGGAGCCTGAAGAGGCTTCAACAACGGCCACATCCGCCGGCATAGTGACACCGTCTGTATTAGTAGAACAGTGTTTTTATAGCAATTGATCGCATCCGCGCTGCTGCGCCAGTCAACAGAGCGTGCGTGTGACATATTTAGTGGCAGGATGTGCTCTGAAAAATAGGGCTCCCCGAAAGCAAATGGGTAATTCAAAAACTGACAGAGCTCCCTCTATACAAATCAAACTGTAGACGGTGTGAAAGCACCTATTGTTTTAAATAATGGTCGGAATGTGACCTGTGAGCCTTCTGAATTACCGTGGGACAGCACATTCTAAACTAAAATGTTCAATCAATAAAGTAACATCTTATCTTATCTTAATAATATCTTCATATTAATAATAATAATAAATCATACAGTATGTGTCCGAAAGGGAGCAGGAGGAAGCAAACACAAAAATATACTGCATATTAAAGCGAACGATTGTAAAGGTAAAAGTATGAGCATAACAAATAAAGAAGTGTAATGTAAACATTTACATTATAATTATGATTATTTAATATATAAAGACTATATATTATTGAATTACAAGATTAGATATACTTTAGTTGATCTAAAATATTGATGTGTTCAAATGCTCTTCAAAACACAACTGAAAGTCCATGAAACTTGTCTTTCTGTATTTGTGAATGAAGCGCCATCTCCTGGTTAAAACCTGAGATTGAAAATCTGGCAACGCCCTCTTGGAAAATAGTGGGAGGGCTTAACATTCCTCTATACTGGTCTTTGGCAGGCCGTAGGCAGGAAGCTGTAAGCTGGAGTCCGAAATTCAGTCCTACATCTGTAAGTACAATATACACTTCTCGATAGAAATCGAATCAAAAAGCATTTTAATGGCCAAACTATCCTACAATCTAGGATTTTACAGAGAGGGTTATTTGTGAATAAACGACCCTCTGTAACGTTTGCATTCAACGGGAGCACTAGAGGGCGAAAACTTTAAAACGTGATTATAGGTCGTATTAAGCGCTTGAACAAACAACATATTTGGTCGTAATAAGGGCCTGAACAATCGACCCATTTGGTCGTATGAGTTGGAGGACTTGTTGTGTTGTGGGCATACTCCACCCACAGGAGTTGTTTTGACCAGGCCGTTGGATGATCGGACACCATACAGCGGAGAGTGGCCTCCATCTCCTGATTCTTCCGTTGGCCTGTGGGTGGAAACCGGAGGTGAGACTGACAGTCGCCCCGATCAGTTCACAAAATTCTCTCCAAAACACAGAGGTGAACTGGGGCCCCCGGCCGGAAACCACATCAGTCGCCAGTCCATGGACGCAAAAAACGTGGAGAAGAATAAGTTCCGCCGTCTCCTTAGCTGACGGGATCTTAGGCAGGGGTATGAAATGAGCCAATTTACTAAACCGGTCTAGCACCGTCAAAATGGCAGTATGTCCGTGGGATGGTGGTAGACCAGTCACAAAGTCCAGAGAAAAATGTGACCAAGGGCGACGCGGGACTGGTAACAGATGAAGGAGGCCAGCAGGCGCTTGGTGAGAGGGTTTGTGCCGATTGCACACAGGACAGAAACAGCTACGTGATCTTGCGACAGCCGTTGTTTCTACACGGACCACTATTGCGGTAAGCATGTTGTAACTTCCGGTTGTTGTTGTCATCTCCGGGTATCCCGTGTGCCTGTTCTGTTGCTGATAGCTTATTATCTTAACTTAATAGATCGTTTTAAAACTCTTGATCACGGCAACTGCCTGACGTTGTAATCACACGTTACTACAGCTTAAGCACTCACAACTCTCCTTCTCTTAGCGACTGTAACTCCACAGTTGCCTACACTCTTTTCGGGTTTGCTAACGGGAGCTACTTTAGCTTGATAGCTAGCCATGGCTCTTTCGCCACCCTCGGGTGCTATTTCCTGCTCTAACTGTCTCATGTTTGGTTACTTCCCTACCTCCTTTATTGGTACCGATACATGTGTTAAATGTAGTATAGTTGTTAGGTTGGAGGCGGGAATCATAGCCATAGATGCCCGGCTCCGCATCTTAGAAAATAACTCAGCTACAGTAAAGCCCATGTTAGCCGGTGCGGACCAGCAAAAGGTAGCTCCTCTTAGCCGTCCCCCGGCAACTCCCGAGCAGCAGGGAGATTGGGTGACTGTTCAGAAGGGGCATAACGCGAAACCAACCCGTTCACGTATCTAACAGATATTCCCCACTCAGCGAGACACCCGCTGAGAAGCCAAATCTGGTTATTGGTAGCTCTATTATGAGACACGTGAATTTAGAGACCGAAGCCTCCACAGTCACATGCATTCCGGGGGCCAGAGCGGGCGACGTTGAGGCGCATCTTAGACTGCTGGCTAAAAGTAAACTTAAATACAGTAGGATTGTTATTCACATCGGTGGTAATGATGTTCGTTTACGCCAATCAGAATGCACCAAACTTCATGTGGCGTCGGTGTGTAGTTATGCTAAAACAATGTCGGACACCGTAATCTTCTCTGGTTCCCTCCCCAATCTGATCAATGATGACATGTATAGCCACATGTCATCATTTCAGCGCTGGTTGTCTTGGTGGTGCCCAGCAAACAATGTGGGCTTCGTAAATAATTGGACAGCATTCTGGGGAAAACCTGGTCTGATTAAGAGAGACGGTATTCATCCTACTTTGGAAGGTGCAAATCTCATTTCGGCAAACATTTCAGGGCTTTGTGGACTTAATCCATGACAAACTGGAGTTGAGACCAGGAGGCAGAGTCGCAGTCTTACACGCTTCTCTGCGCTCTCTCCTAGGCAGTCATCCATAGGAATCCCGAACCCGATAAAATACCCAATATTAACGGTGTGTGTGTCTGCCCAAGGACAATTTAAAGACCCTGTGAAGTGTGCACCTGTGCATGATCTGTTATGCTAATACATATAGTAATGACCAAAATTGTCCATTGGAACCCATATCAAAAGATGTTGGAATAGCAACGAATTTGACGAGTTTTGAATTTGCCGGGGAAATCTACGGTGGCCCTGAGAGGCCAGGGTGCTGCAAATAAAAGAACGCTGCAAATAAAAAAAACGCTGCAAATAAAAAGAAACAGAAATGCCGCGCAAATAAAAACGCCGCGATGCAAATAAAAAAGCCACAACGGAAGTGAATTACCGGGGACTATTATTGCTGATGCACATGCGGTTTTTTATGCGAGAGAAGAAGAAGTCTGGGGGATCTCCAGGAAACATCTCATGGGTAAGTTTATAATGTTAAAGTTACACAGGATGTAGATAATATCTGTCGCTGCCGTATTTATGACTTTAAATGACGTTATTTTGTGTGTGGGAGCAGATTATGTGTGTAGTGTATAATGTTAGTAGAACATAGCTACTTTTATCTGCTAACGTTAGCTGTTTTCTAAACAAACGGATCTGAGCCGACCGGGACTTAAAGATGATGCTAAGACACACAAAGTAAGTTGAATATGCCTTTATTCAACAGACGAGCTCGGGTCCTCTCCTCAACATGCTCTGAAGGAACAACTTTTACTGAATTAGGGCTGGGCAAGTTAACGCGTTATAATCGTTGCCCAGCCCTATATTGAATACATACAAGTATAGATCTTCACGAACATCCTGTAGTCAATCTTGACTCCATCAACATGTCATCTAAATGTGCCTGTCTAGAGATAAATGAGGGTCTCTTATCCTGCTTAGAGATAGAGAAGGGTCTCTATCCTATCCAAGACGTGCTTCCTTTGAGAAGTGTACTGGCTTTAAATCTTTCTTTTTTTTTTAATGTATTTTGACATTGTAGATGCATGGTTCAGATATTAAGTGATTGCAGCTGATATCTGCTGTTAAATTAGTGTCAGCTGTTTGCAGGTAACATTACCTGCTGCAATAGCTTACCAAGTAGCTGTTACTTAATTGCAAATGAATAACATTCACATTGCTCTTTTTCCACAGGCAATGTATTGTCCATATTGTGGGACTGCTGGGTGTTTTGGGAGGTTTTGCGGCTCCTGTGGCAGCAACATTGAATGTTTGGCTCCCTTTCTCGAAGATGGTAAGCTCCTCCTTAAAAGTCAAGAATTTCACCAGTACAGTGATAATGTCTTATTTGTATATGATTTGTTGCCATTTTAATATATGCTATACACATATTATTGTCAGTCATGGCAATTTCAACATGATTTAGAACTACTGATAAAAAAAAATGCCAACAAGTAAAAAAATCAGGTGAAATACCAAAGTTGACCAATTATGTGCTCCTTCATGTGCTGAGGGTTGAGCCTTCTGATGCGTTTATGCACAAATACAGGCATTAAAGGGGTACCTTTTTGTTCGCTACCTCTAGATTGATATGTATTTTTATCCTTACCAATTATGTAAGTATCCCAATATGTTGTCCTTTGCCTGTTTATTTCTCTTCTTTTTTGCTCCTCATGTCTGGAATTGTTCACGCATTGAACATACTGAAAACATACACTTATGCATCAAACATTTCAGGTATTTTCCTCATTACTGATACATTTTCATTTTTTTCTTAATAGGTTTTTTGTTATTAAGTTTCATTCCTAATGACACTGTTGTCTTTTCCCTTCAGTCACAGCATCTAATGAAGGAATCAAGGCAGGCCTCATCCACAAGTACTTCACGGAGGGACACGCTTATGAAGTGATACTTGATTTTCTAGAAAAAAGACACAACATTTTTCTTAGTCTGAGGACCTTAAAGAGGAGGCTACAGAACGCTGGCTTAACAAGAAGGACAGACTACACTCCCATTGGCACTGTACACCAAACTGTTGCACTTGAACTGAGAGGCTCGGGTCGGCTGTTGGGTTACAGAGCTATGTGGCAGACATTGCAACAAAAGTATCACCTGACAGTAAAAAGGGAGGATGTTAGACAGACGATTTCCAGACTAGATCCATCTGGTGTTCAACTTCGTTCCAGGCGAAGGTTTGTCCGAAGGGGATACGTCACAGCAGGACCAAACCAAGTGTGGCACGCTGATGGATATGATAAACTTAAACCCTTTGGTATTGCCATCAGTGGCTGCATCGACGGCTTTTCAAGGAAAGTTATGTGGCTCAGGAGTGGCAGCACTAACAACGATCCGGGCATCATTGCGCAGTACTAACTGCAGTGTGTATCGGAGTTTGGACTACTTCCAGCCCGCCTTCGCACTGACTGTGGAACTGAAAACGGCACTATGGCAGCCATTAACTACGGTGGCCCTGAGAGGCCAGGGTGCTGCAAATAAAAGAACGCTGCAAATAAAAAAAACGCTGCAAATAAAAAACGCCGCGATGCAAATAAAAAAGCCACAACGGAAGTGAATTACCGGGGACTATTATTGCTGATGCACATACGACGGAAGTTAATTACCGGGGACTATTATTGCTGATGCACATGCGTTTTTTTATGCGAGAGAAGAAGAAGGCTGGGGGATCTCCGGGAAACATCTCATGGGTAAGTTTATAATGTTAAAGTTACACAGGATGTAGATAATATCTGTCGCTAACATATTTAAGACTTTAAATGACGTTATTTTGTGTGTGGGAGCAGATTATGTGTGTAGTGTATAATGTTAGTAGAACATAGCTACTTTTATCTGCTAACGTTAGCTGTTTTCTAAACAAACGGATCTGAGCCGACCGGGACTTAAAGATGATGCTAAGACACACAAAGTAAGTTGAATATGCCTTTATTCAACAGACGAGCTCGGGTCCTCTCCTCAACATGCTCTGAAGGAACAACTTTTACTGAATTAGGGCTGGGCAAGTTAACGCGTTATAATCGTTGCCCAGCCCTATATTGAATACATACAAGTACAGATCTTCACTAACATCCTGTAGTCAATCTTGACTCCATCAACATGTCATCTAAATGTGCCTGTCTAGAGATAAATGAGGGTCTCTTATCCTGCTTAGAGATAGAGAAGGGTCTCTATCCTATCCAAGACGTGCTTCCTTTGAGAAGTGTACTGGCTTTAAATCTTTCTTTTTTTTTTAATGTATTTTGACATTGTAGATTCATGGTTCAGATATTAAGTGATTGCAGCTGATATCTGCTGTTAAATTAGTGTCAGCTGTTTGCAGGTAACATTACCTGCTGCAATAGCTTACCAAGTAGCTGTTGCTTAATTGCAAATGAATAACATTCACATTGCTCTTTTTCCACAGGCAATGTATTGTCCATATTGTGGGACTGCTGGGTGTTTTGGGAGGTTTTGCGGCTCCTGTGGCAGCAACATTGAATGTTTGGCTCCCTTTCTTGAAGATGGTAAGCTCCTCCTTAAAAGTCAAGAATTTCACCAGTACAGTGATAATGTCTTATTTGTATATGATTTGTTGCCATTTTAATATATGCTATACACATATTATTGTAAGTCATGGCAATTTCAACATGATTTAGAACTACTGATAAAAAAAAATGCCAACAAGTAAAAAAATCAGGTGAAATACCAAAGTTGACCAATTATGTGCTCCTTCATGTGCTGAGGGTTGAGCCTTCTGATGCGTTTATGCACAAATACAGGCATTAAAGGGGTACCTTTTTGTTTGCTACCTCTAGATTGATATGTATTTTTATCCTTACCAATTATGTAAGTATCCCAATATGTTGTCCTTTGCCTGTTTATTTCTCTTCTTTTTTGCTCCTCATGTCTGGAATTGTTCACGCATTGAACATACTGAAAACATACACTTATGCATCAAACATTTCAGGTATTTTCCTCATTACTGATACATTTTCATTTTTTTCTTAATAGGTTTTTTGTTATTAAGTTTCATTCCTAATGACACTGTTGTCTTTTCCCTTCAGTCACAGCATCTAATGAAGGAATCAAGGCAGGCCTCATCCACAAGTACTTCACGGAGGGACACGCTTATGAAGTGATACTTGATTTTCTAGAAAAAAGACACAACATTTTTCTTAGTCTGAGGACCTTAAAGAGGAGGCTACAGAACGCTGGCTTAACAAGAAGGACAGACTACACTCCCATTGGCACTGTACACCAAACTGTTGCACATGAACTGAGAGGCTCGGGTCGGCTGTTGGGTTACAGAGCTATGTGGCAGACATTGCAACAAAAGTATCACCTGACAGTAAAAAGGGAGGATGTTAGACAGACGATTTCCAGACTAGATCCATCTGGTGTTCAACTTCGTTCCAGGCGAAGGTTTGTCCGAAGGGGATACGTCACAGCAGGACCAAACCAAGTGTGGCACGCTGATGGATATGATAAACTTAAACCCTTTGGTATTGCCATCAGTGGCTGCATCGACGGCTTTTCAAGGAAAGTTATGTGGCTCAGGAGTGGCAGCACTAACAACGATCCGGGCATCATTGCGCAGTACTACCTGCAGTGTGTATCGGAGTTTGGACTACTTCCAGCCCGCCTTCGCACTGACTGTGGAACTGAAAACGGCACTATGGCAGCCATTAACTGCACATTACGATCTCAACACACAGATGATTTTGCAGGAGCCCTCAGTCACATGTATGGTACCTCAACTGCAAACCAGCGCATCGAGAGTTGGTGGTCTTTCTTCAGAAAGCAAAGGTATAGCCTTTTAAGGTCAGGTCCAATAGTGTGTGTGTGTGTGTGTGTGTGTGTGTGTGTGTGTGTGTGTGTGTGTGTGTGTGTGTGTGTGTGTGTGTGTGTGTGTGTGTGTGTGTTACAGAGGTGCGTGTTACAGAGGTGCCCAAATACTTTAAATCTATCTGGATGAAAAAAATTGTGAAATTACATTAGAGCTGTACACTAACATTTTCCCAAGGGAGTTTATGTGCTCCCAAATGAAATAATGTAGGAGCGCACCAAGAAATGTTCAACATCTCTAGAAATATTGTGACTTTTTACTTGAAGTTGTCTTTTTTTCATGAAATACAAAAGTTTTGAATTCCACCATTAGGACTCAGTTCTGGATCGAGCTCTTCAGTGACCTTAGAGAGAGGCACCTCTTCAATGGGAGCCATGAGCACAAGTGTCTGCTGCGATATGTGTTTTTGGGCATCTTCCAAAAAGACCTCGATGAGTACAGACAGCTGTGGAACAACCACACCATCAGACCTGTTCGCCTGTCTCAGTGTCCATCAGGTAAACCTGATGCCATGTACCACCTGCCTCACAGGTTTGTATTCAAATTGTTTGGTAATTTTACTTTAAAATATATCTGACTTCATATAATTTGGTGTATCAGCCCAATATGACAAGTTTGTCACTTGATAAATAACGTGATTCATTTAGTCTGAAAACTCATTATTTCAAAAATGATTTCAAGTCTTAAACGACTAAAAATGGATTCCAACACAAAACCTAAATCAGAAGATATCCAAAGCTATTCTGTCGATTTATCTTACTCAATTCCAAAAAGTACCTTGTGTTAGAAAGTGAGTAGAATGACCATATTTGACTGAAAGAGCTGCTGTCAACCTGAGATTAATTTCTCAAGTCAAAGCTCTTTGTTTAGGATTTAATTAACGAAGAACTGACTCAATGGAGTTTTAGTTATAATGCTTATCTAGCATGTTTGGGGGGTTAAATGATCCATTTGTAATCACTTGACTCATGTTTCAATTTATGACTGGTCATAGGTTTGGCGGAAGGGAGTGTGGATTTCCAGTGTCCTGGGAAGCCCTACACCACTTTGATGGCATCATGCAAGCATCATCCCAGTACAATTTGTGTGGTGATGAGAATCTGGAGATGCATTTTGTGGACTTGCAAAGACGGAGTGGGTTGGCTCCACCAGTGAACTGGACAGCTGCTGTTCAGAATTACATTTCCATGAAAAACATGTCTGGAGTGTAGAATACATTGCTCCACCAGCCCCCCAGAACCTTTTTTGTGTGTACAAGTTTCCAATGTAGGTTGAATATTATTTAGAATGCTGCAATTCTGAGTAGATAAGTCCAGTGAAATATTCAGCTTGTATCTTTGCATAAGTCATTAGACTGAAACCTTTCTTTGTTTAAATAAACATACAGCATATTCATGTATTTTGTAAAACATGTTTAGTGTTACATCCGTGTTATCAGTTGAATGGTCGATCGTCAGAAGATTATACACCTAATATTTTGGTAATTGATTTTAATTTTGTTTTGAATATAAGCAGGTTCCAGCCTCTAAAATGTGAATATTTGCTGGATTAATTTGTTCTCTGAGGCTTCACTTTCTGACATTTTAAAGACCAAGGCGTGTCCGAAATCACTCTCATTCACTACTCCCTACTCCTTATATAGGGAATTCTATATAGGGAGTATTGAGTGATTTCAGACACAGCCCATAACAAATTGATGAATCAACAATAACATTCATTCATTGCATCAGTCACATATGCTACTGTTATTTCTGTTTTCACAGTGGATCTGAGAATAAAATCTTGTGAACCAGCTACAGCCGTGTCATCTTTGTAGCGAGTGTGTAACATATATGCTATACGTAGAAAAACAAGTCCTTACGTTAAAATGAAACACTTTTAAACCATTTAATGAAGAGTCATTCAGCTTTACTCTTTCACAAAGTCCATGTAAAAACATGTTGATAAAATGGGAAAAACAAAATTGGCACATTTGCACAACAAGGTGCCTTTTGCAGTCTTTATTTACTGTTTATGTAAATATTTGTAAAACATCTTAACACATGTTCTGAACTCTTGATTTAACCACGGTCTACCTTACCTACCTAACGAGAATATAATAACAATACAATACAAATGTGTGGTGTTGTTCACATGTTAGATATGAAATAGGACAAATCTGCCATGAAAAATACTCACATCTCTCTTACGTCACAACATTTTGGTCTGACAGATCGCAACATTAAAACAACGGACTGTGTAGCTACTGTGTGTGGCAACATTAACTTTTACCACAAGTTATTTAATTGTTTAAAGGCACCCAAAGCCGGGGGAATTATTAATGCCAAAGTTCATGTTGGCTTTGAAGGCACCATAAGTGTCCAAAAGAGGAAGCTTTAAAATGTTGGCACAGGTATTTGCCATTGGGAATGTTGACGTTGTAGAACATAGGAACTGAAGGCGTGGCAGAGGACTCATACCAGCAGGAGGCACACATGGCACACCTGTAGCAAACATTAACACCTCCTCCAAGGTCACTGAGCTGTCATTTTCTAAAAAGTAGAAAACATTGGAATCAATTGACAGTAAATACTATCTACATCAACACCGGAACTTTTTATAATCTGTGTGTATAAAAATCAGACAAGAGCAAATTGACTAACCTTCACAATCGAGAAGATAATCTGCCCAGTAACTCATAGCTTTCTCTTCCTGAGCCCTTCTGTTGCTTCCCTGTTGACTAAATTCAGGCTGGAACAGATTTTCCATCTCTGCAGCAGACAGCTTCACATCGGCATGATAGAGAGCAGGGGTCAGGACCGTCGGATGCTGCTGCAGAGCTGTCAGAAACTGCAAACTTTCAAGTCCAGCCTTGAATCTAAAATACAATTAAAAGATGCATGCAAAGATACATGTGCATCATGTAGAAGTAAGTAAGCAAGAAAATGGGACAACAGCAACACGTTTTTCATAATTATTTTAGCAATAACAATGAAATACAAAAACCTACCTTTCGATTGCAGTGTTGTTCCTGTGGATTATGTACCACTTCAGGTAATCCTCTACTATCATTTTTTTTTCTTCACATGACCTGACATGTCTGAAGCACCCAGCAGTCTGCAACATGGCACTGTTCCGTATCATCAAGTCCTGAAGGATCTCCACTGAGGGTGAATTCTGAATCTAAAAGAAGAGATAACAGAGTCCCACACATTTCAAATATGACACGTAATTATAAAAAATGGTAATGCCAGAAGTATATCTTGAAAGAATGGTTTAAGTGGACAAAACTCTCTCTTTACCTATTCTAGAATTTCACACCCTTCTCATACCTCTTGTAGGACTTTCCCTATCTCCTCATCTGTAATGTCTCCGACAGATGCCTTGAAACTGCTCTGCCCTGAGATGTAGCTGACCAGATCCTCTGACAGAAAATTAGGACCAGGTCCACCATGCACAATGGACACAGCAATCATCTTCCCTGCTAAATAATACTTATCCTCTCTGATAGCTGTCCAAGATAATGCAGAATAAAGAAATATTAAATCAGTTTCCATATTTGAAAACACTGCAAGGTTGAAATATGGGTTCTTTTAAAACATTATACACAAAACAGAACCTGTTGAATTGTAGACCAGGTAGCGGCTCTCCACAGGTCCATCAAATATGGGCCGTTTGTTCAGCTCTTTCATGAGAAGGGAGAGGAATTCTCTCTTGGGGCCACCTGTATCGAGACCTTCCTCAAACCTCCCTTCATCGTCAGAGAATTTCACCAGGATGTCTTTCTTTTCTGAGAATGTTGCCCTTTTGAATCCTCTGACTGCTCCATCCCAGATGTTCGAGCGACAGATGTTAAATCTGCTGACAGCTCGATGGTCAATCTCTAGGGCCAGGTTTGCAGTTATCTCAGAAAGTGATTGCTGGTCCACCCTGTCATCAGATAAATTATGACCATGTTAAATGGTACACCATAGCACACATTTTTGATCAGGAAAAATAACAACCACAGTTGAAGTAAGGGTAACTTTTCTCTTACTTTGTATCCTCTGGAATGTCATGACTGCACTCAACACTGTCTGAGTCATCCTTATCCTCTATTACAATGGGCGCATACAGCTGAGTATATTTGCTGAGAAATTGACATACACAAGTTTACATTGTTGAGGTTTTCATATAAAACCTACTTGAATTGTAGAAAGGAAAGTATAATACCTATAGCACGCAGTTTCCAGCACACCTCCTGATGTTCCTGGGCCCTCTTGTGAGTCAGAAAATAAGACCTGAATCACAAACCATAACAGGGATAGGACAGGTAAGTTGAAGTATTTTAAATCATGGCTATCTGAGGGCTGATTTAGAAAGAAAAGACTATTCTAATGTACACAAACGTGGATCTCTGGGTCAGTGTGACACGTTATTTCATGTAGTTTAAGACATTAATTGTGTGACAATATTTCCAGACAAGGCTAAATGTGAACAAAAGACAATGTTTTGGAGCCACAATTACCGGAGCTGCTGAATCACTGCCTGACTCTGCAGGTTCCCATACCTGGAAGTAAAAAACAATATATCAGTGTGACACTTCAAATTTGACAGAACTAGAGCTTAACCCATTTGAACATAAATATTGAATTCTATTATTCTAACAGAAAGTGTATGTGATTTGCGCCAGGGGGAATGATCCTTCTTACATTATTACTTTCAGTGAAAAACATACACATTATTATGGTGTGATTTTGCAGGGATCTGCACTAAATAAAGTTGTTTTCTTAAGTTTGTATAATATGTGTAAGCCAGGACGCTGCAACATTTACCGCAATTTAAAATGCTATTTTGGGACATGTTTCATCGTAAAAATATGCCGTCTATGTGAAATCTAGAAACATTTTCACTTCCAGATAGAATTTACAATATAAGCGATCTAAGATACAACAAATGTAGTACTCACTAATGTATCAGCTGCATTGAATTCTGCAGAAGTTGGACTCATGATGATCACCTCTGAATTGGATGAGTTGGATTCAGAGCTGGTTTCCTGAGCTGTGAAATACAAGAACAGGTATAAGAGGATTTTAGACTACTCAGAACAACAGAGTGCTTTCCTTGACAAACAAATCAATTTAAAAAGCTCTTCTTGGTTGGTAATTAATTTCACAATTACTTACAAGATGTAAAGAAATCTTCAGCTGTACAAATGTACAGTGTGATACGTTGGTAGGCCTTCCCCACTACCTCTTTGTACTCGTTTAGAGTGAAGGGTACTTCTGTTCCTGGTATATTAGTTATCTTTGTACCGTCAGGGTAGAGCATTACGTAGGGACCACCATGTAAATTTCTGTCGAAGGTCTTCATTTTTTGCTCAGCAGCTCTCTGCAATTCGTCCGCATCCGACTCTGGTCGCATCAAAAGGGGAAGTACTGTTCCTCTTACAGTCTTCAGTACACCATCTTTCAGCCTCATAAGGCCTACTGAAATCTACAGAGAAACAACGAAATAGGCGACTGTTAACTAGTTCAGTGACACTATAAATACATGACAGAATGGACTGTCGGCAAATTATTAGTCTATCTCAGCAAAAAAATGTAACTTCACAACCTTCAGGTTGTCTTTTGATGGTGTTTTTTTTTTCTTAAAACCTGCTCGTCTCTCCTTCTCTTTTACACTCCGGAAAGTCCGGAATAACTCCAGTGTGCTTTTTCCTGTAGCCTCTGCTTGAAATAAGAGTCCAATCAATCGTCAATGACAAAGAACAGAGAGACATACAGTGTTCTCACCCATACTCATAAGATATAGAGTGTACATTGCCTAAGCCTAATTCAAAAAATAAAAAAATAAAAATTACCTCCACTTGTGCCTGTTTTATCAACATCACACAGGAATTTGAGGTCCTTGCCACATGAACAGCAAAAGGCTGATTTAGAGTCCTGCTGCTGTCCACAAAAAGGACAATACATTATGACCTGCAAGAAAACAAATAAAGTATCATTAGGTTGCTTTGCGCTTCAATTGCATGAACATCTTTCTATCTATCTATCTATCTATCTATATATAAAGCAAGAAATGTCCGTGTGTGTGTGTGTGTCTGTGTGTGTGTCTGTGGCTCGCATATCTCTCTGACTGTTTGTCAGATCGACCTAAGCTTTCGGATATGGCTTGCGGATTGCATGATGATTTGCATCCTTCATTTAGAATTTTTTGGGATTCATTTTTCTAAACCTTTATTTTTGACGAATCTACGCGCTCCGATCGGGTACGCCCCCCGGACAACATTGCAAGCAGCAATTATGGGAGCCAAACAATCGGTCCGCTTAGTACAGGCACAAGCTTTGAACGGCCATGCCCCGAACGGGCACTGCACTCGTTTTTAAATAACACTAACACATTTGGAAAGACTAATCAGTACTACTTTCAACGCTGGCTTAATACAAGGAATCTCCCAAAATGGATTGCAAGTGTGTCTTAATCACGACATTCCCCACTGACAAGGGCAAGACAAGTTTCAGGCAGTTAAACACGCAAGAATACTGTGTGTGTGTGTGTGTGTGTGTGTGTGTGTGTGTGTGTGTGTGTGTGTGTGTGTGTGTGTGTGTGTGTGTGGTCTAGATTTAAAACGGTTCAAGCTGCACGGATAAATCGAGCAGAATCAAACAGTTTTTACAGACAAGCAAACAACTTGAAAATAGCTTTCTGCAGTTTTGATCAAAGCTATGTTCTACTAACATTATACACTACACACATAATCTGCTCCCACACACAAAATAACGTCATTTAAAGTCATAAATACGAGAGCGACAGATATTATCTACATCTTGTGTAACTTTAACATTATAAACTTACCCATGAGATGTTTCCCGGAGATCCCCCAGCCTTCTTCTTCTCTCGCATAAAAAAACGCATGTGCATCAGCAATAATAGTCCCCGGTAATTAACTTCCGTCGTATGTGCATCAGCAATAATAGTCCCCGGTAATTCACTTCCGTTGTGGCTTTTTTATTTGCATCGCGGCGTTGCGCGGCATTTCTGTTTCTTTTTATTTGCAGCGTTTTTTTTATTTGCAGCGTTCTTTTATTTGCAGCACCCTGGCCTCTCAGGGCCACCGTAGGAATCTGCAGTCGACCTTCGCCTTCGTGGGCGTGGCTTGCGATCTACTGCGTGACTTCACGAGATTGACGCCGCCGCACTGTTTACATTCACCACCGTTCATTTTTTCTCTTTTTCAAAGTCGAATTTCTCAACGTTTTTGAGCTAGTATTTTCCTGGAAAGTGTGTCGGAGTCGACTGGAAGTGATTGCCAATCGAGAAAACCTGACAATGGAGGCGACAGTGAAGAAAGAGGGATGAAAAACACAGGGGAAACGATGCATTGCCGCTGGCTGTAGTAATGTCAAGTCTGCCGAAGTGGCGATGTTTCTGTTCCCAAAAGATGAAGGTGAGCCTGGCTGGTGTCATTGTTTCGTAGATTCTTTGATTGATCATGATAAATAAAGGCCACTGGTCGATTCGAGAGAGAGAGAAAGAGAGACTGAGAGAGTTACAGGGTTGTCGTTAGCATCTGGTGCTAGCTCGGAGCTAACGGAGATTAGCTGTTTCAACAATAAGGAGAGGGAGAGTGCTCTCCTGTGGGACTGAGAGAGATAACGTCAGCTCAGGGAGGTAAACTGTAGCCTAATTTATCTCAGTGGGTTTGGTCATCTATGTAAACAAATATTTCCATCTATGTAATATTAGTTCTATAAAATAGGTGAAGAAATCCTTCCAATGTTTTTTGATTATTGAAATATATGTTTCATATGAGTGTTGAGAGCTGTATCCATAAATCTCTTAATGTTGCCCTCAAATTGCACCAAATTGATCACTTTCCTCATCTATCCTGTCCGAAAAGCTGTCCAAATCAATCATTTCTCTCACACTAGTATCACTTTCCAAAGTCTCCGCCATGTTTACAATCGCAACTGGGTACATCTTGTGACGTCACAGCCACTATCGTCTGCAACTTCCGTTAGGCTCAGACGGCACAATTAATAATTCATTAATTATGAATTATAAAAATTATTTTAGCCATGAACAGGCACAATGATATGTAAGGAATGAAACTGCCATTTCATTTTGGTGCAAAAACATGCACTTCACTGGGTCTTTAAGGTAAAACCTAATAGAGGTGTCATACATAATAACCTAATAAAAGTAAATGTAACAACTACTACAGTGCAACAAAACAGGAAGATTAAATGTGGTCTCTTAAACATAAGATCTCTAGCATCTAAAGCAATATTGGTAAATGATTTAATATCAGATTATAATATTGATATATGCTGTCTCACTGAAACTTGGTTAAGACATGAAGAATATGTCAGCATAAATAAGGCCACTCCACCCAGCCATATTAATACTCATATTGCCCGAGGCACGGGCCGAGGAGGTGGAGTTGCAGCAATCTTTGACTCAAGTTTACTTATCAATACTAAACAACATTTTTATTATACCTCCTTTGAAAGCCTCGTTTTTAGTCTTACGCATCCGACCTGGAAAACTTTGCAGCCAATCTTATTTGTTACAGTGTACCGTGCACCAGCTCCTTATTCAGAGTTTTTATCAACTTTGGTACTTAAAACAGATAAAGTAATTATCGTCGGTGACTTTAATATTCATGTTGACGATGATAAAAATAGCCTTACTGTTGCATTTAACTCTATATTACATTCTGTTGGTTTCTGTCAGAGTGTAAATAAACCAACCCACTGCTATAATCACACTCTCGACCTTGTTCTGACTTATGGTATTGAAATTGAGCAACTATTAGTTCAACCGCATAATCCTGCTTTATCCGACCATTTCTTAGTAACTTTTGAAGTACTGTTACTAGACTACAAAGCATTAGTCAAAAGCTCCTGCAGCAGAAACCTATCTGTTAGTGCTATAGCCAAATTTAAGGAAGAGATTCCACCAATACTTAACTCGATAGCATGTCTGCATGTAAGGGAGGAAACTTATACAAAATGTACACCACCCCAAATTGATCATGTTGTTGATAGTGCTACAGATGCGCTGCGAATAAAATTAGACTCTGTTGCTCCTTTGAAAAAGAAGAAAATAAAACAACATAGATTAGCTCCATGGCATAATGCCGAAACCCGCAAAATAAAGCAAAAGTCGAGACAACTTGAAAGGATATGGCGTTCCACTAAACTTGAAGAATCTCGTTTAATTTGGCATATTACTCTCAATGAATATAAGAAAGCACTGCGTAAAGCGAGAGCAGCCTACTACTCTTCATTAATAGATGAGAATAAGAATAATGCAAGATTTCTTTTCAGCACTGTAGCCAGGCTGACAGAGAGCCACAGCTCGATTGAGCCTTCTATTCCCATAGCACTCAGTAGTAATGATTTTATGTGCTTTTTTAACGATAAAATTGTTACTCTTAGAAACAAAATCAATGACCTCTTGCCTTTGACCAGTATAGTATTATCGACAGCTCCCGGAAACGTAAGTTCTAATATTACACTAGATAGTAAACTAGAATGCTTTTCAGCCATAAACCTTGAACAATTAAATTCAATGATTCTCTCTTCTAAACCATCAACGTGTATCTTAGACCCGATTCCAACTAAGCTGTTAAAAGAAGTTTTTCCATTAATTAGCACTTCTTTATTAAATATTATGAATATGTCTTTATTATCAGGCTATGTTCCACAATCATTCAAAGTAGCAGTGATAAAACCGCTTCTTAAAAAGCACAACCTCGATCCAGAGGTTTTAGCCAACTATAGACCTATTTCTAATCTTCCGTTCCTCTCAAAAATTCTTCAGAAAGCAGTCGCAAAACAGCTGTGTGATTACTTAAAAAACTATTATTTATTTGAAGATTTTCAGTCTGGCTTTAGAACACAACATAGCACAGAGACAGCTCTGGTTAAAGTCACAAATGACATTCTAATAGCCTCAGACAAGGGACGTGTCTCTATTCCTGTCTTGCTCGATCTTAGTGCTGCATTTGATACTATCGACCATGATATCCTATTGCAAAAACTAGAGCACTTAGTTGGCATACAGGGAACTGCTTTAGGCTGCTTTAGGTCCTATCTATCTGAACGCTCTCAGTTTGTACGTGTCAACGATGAATCTTCCATGCAAACCAAAGTTATCCATGGAGTGCCACAGGGCTCAGTGCTCGGACCTATTTTGTTCACACTATATATGCTTCCGTTAGGCAATATTATAAGGAATCATTCTGTAAACTTTCATTGTTATGCGGATGATACTCAACTATATTTATCAATCAAGCCTGATGAAATTAATCATCTAAATAAAATTCAAGACTGCCTCAAGGACTTAAAAACGTGGATGACCTTACATTTTTTTTATGTTAAACCCGACCAAAACTGAAGTTATTGTACTTGGCCCGAAGAATCTACGAAACAAATTATCTAAAGATATACTAACTATGGATGGCATTAATTTGGCCTCCAGTGAGACTGTAAGGAATCTTGGTGTTATATTTGATCAGGATTTATCCTTTAACACCCACATAAAATCAATTTCAAGGACCGCCTACTTCCATCTACTTAACATTGCAAAAATCAGGCATATCTTGCCTCAAAACGATGCAGAGAAACTAGTCCATGCATTTGTTACTTCAAGGCTGGATTATTGTAACTCCTTATTATCAGGGTGTAAAAAGAAGTCAGTCAAATTGCTTCAGTTGATTCAAAATGCTGCAGCTCGTGTACTAACCAGAGTTAGGAAAAGGGACCACATTACTCCTGTTCTGGCTGCCTTACACTGGCTCCCTATAGAACACAGGATAGAATTAAAAATTATTCTTCTCGCCTACAAAGCCCTTAATGGGCAGGCGCTATCTTACCTTAAGAACTCATTATACCCTACTGTCCTACGAGGGCATTGCGTTCCAAGAATGCAGGGTTGTTGGTTGTTCCTAGAGTCTCTAAAAGTACAATGGGAGCCAGAGCCTTTTCTTATCAAGCTCCACTTTTGTGGAATCAGCTTCCAGTTTGTGTTCAGGCGGCAGACACCCTATCCGTTTTTAAGAGTGCGCTTAAGACCTCCCTTTTTGATAAAGCTTATAGTTAGGGCTGATTAGATTCAGCCCCTAGTTTTGCTGATATAGGCTTAGTTTGTCGGGGGACATCTTACTTCTTCCTTCTCTCTGTCTATACCTGTGTACTCTCATGTTCCGATTAAACCAGCTTCCCCAAATGTCTTTCTTTTTGGTGTCTATATACGCCGGGATCCGGAGTCATGGATGATCCTGCGGTCCTGTGTCATGGATCGCGAGTCCTGGATCTTGAGTCGTGGCTGTGGTCCTGGATCATAAGTCCTGGATGGATATCCTCGTGGATTCATCTTCCTATTATACACACATGCATTTCGAAACATTTGGACTACCTATGTTGCAAATGTATTATCTTTTCAATTTACACACGGCATCTATTGCACGTCTGTCCGTCCTGGGAGAGGGATCCCTCCTCTGTTGCTCTCCCTGAGGTTTCTCCCATTTTTCCCTTTAAACTGTGGGTTTTCTCTGGAAGTTTTTCCTTGTATGATGTGAGGGTCTAAGGACAGAGGGTGTCGTATTGTCATACTGATATTCTGTACAAACTGTGAAGTCCACTGAGACAAATGTAACATTTGTGATACTGGGCTATATAAATAAACATTGATTGATTGACAGGCGTTCACAAACTCCAGAGCAGGACCATCCCTCGGGTATGTTGAATCCCAGGATGGCAGGAAATGCAGGTCCTCAGGGTCTTGTCCTTCTTCTCCAAAAAAAAAACCCTGCTCCTGCGGGTGAAGTAGAAGGACGAATAATTCCAGCAGCCAGAGAGTCATTGACATAAGTCTCCATGGATTTCCTCTCCGGTGCCGAAAGCGAGTACAAACAGCCTTTAGGCGGGACTGCGCCTGGATGCAGCTCAATGGCGCAGTCATAGGGCCGATGAGGTGGCAGAGATGTTGCCTTAGGCTGCATCTCAGGTAGGTTAAAAGGAATCCTTGCGTCCCTCACTTGCGTCGTTTCCCTGCGTCTAGTCCCTCCCACCAGGGAAGCATGGAGAGACGCAAGGAAACCACGAGAAGCAGGGAAATGAGTTTTAAGAGCAATGGGACGTCCTTTTGTGATGATGCCGCACAGCTGTTCGTCTGACAGCAGCCAGCTCTGTGCCCGTGCTTTTCACAAACACCCCCGCCTGTGTTAGTACACACTGATATAAACATTTGTATCATCTGTTGTAGACCCAAATACATTAAATAAAATAAGAACTCATTCTCAAAGAAGATAAACGCCATTCTTAAAATGTATAAACGAACAATAGTTAGATTAATATTGATTAGAGTGCACAATAGAAATAAAATAAGAGAAGAAAAAGAGATATGTTATCTATCAAAACCCAGTTAGATTAACATTCATTCGATTGCACACTTTGTTTGTTTGTTTGGATATGTAGCAAATTAACATTTTAAATAGTACTTCATGACTGACTGAATGGAAATGACAATAAATGAAAATGTAAAACGAAAAAAGCGATAATGAAAATGTTACCAATAAATGAATAAAATGATTTTTAACCACTTTGTTGTTCAGATATATCACATATTTGTAACTAAATGATACATTAATTGAAACAAAACACAGTATAAACTGAAGAGTGAGTCTCGTGAGTTTCATGTATTTTCTTCACTTCGCTGGGAAACTGCTCTCATGTCAAGAAGCATCAGATCAGTGCATGCACTGCATCGTCCAATCAGTGAGCGATACACAGTAAGGGGGCGGGGCGAGTATCTGAGGATTTCATCAGAGGATGGTCTGGTAGTTCCTCCATTATCGCTCCTCCGTTATCGCTCCTCGCTCCTCCGGCAGAAATAAGCGCCATGGGACGCTACTCAAGATGGCGCAGACAAATCAACTTCCGGTGATACAGAGGAGCGAGGAAATGAAAATAACCGACTTGAGATGCAGCCCGAGTCTTACTAAAAACCTCCTTAACCTGTTGAGGGGGGCAAAAACGCAACATCTGCGGGCTGAGGGCTTCTTAACATTTAACAAACTATGAATGTGTTATACCCACCTAATGGGATAAAACTCAGCTAACTGACGATACGAACCATTTTTACCTAAACAAAACACAAGTCTCACAAGAAGTGTATAAATGAGCCCTGAGCGAAAAAAATGCTAACACACTTAGCAGAGAACTCACGGTAGAAATACTTAGTTTCTTATTGGATCTTCACAAACAAGATATATATAAAAAGCTGAGATTCCACAGATTCTAGCGGTATAAGTATCATCACTGTGCGACCAAAACTCACGGCAGCTCAGGCAAACCCAGACAGCACACAGCATAGCTTTACTGAGCCAAAACGGCAAATAGTCTTACCTTTGCTGTTTTTCTGATCAAAAGTTGTGTTCAATGGCATTAAAACGAGAAAACGTTGCTGAAGGTTAATCCAATGTGTCTGTGTCACTTTGAAATGATTACTGATAATCCATCCTTCCATTTTTGTCAAAAACTGAGATTTCATATTAGCTGCTATTAGAGCTACAACCCAGCTTCCGGTTTTAGGCAAACTGCGTGCGCATCACTCTCACTCCTCAATGGAAATGTTTAGATGGATTTAGGGACCTCATTTAGATTCTATTGGCTATCAACCGAGGGGGCCAGAGATATGGCAAATCCACCCAAATTACCCCAGAAGTGTTTTTTTTGTTGCTAAACCTCTCTAAAAAGGTCAAATGTCACTTGTTTTTGCATCAATCTTGATACAGGGTACTTATTACATGTTATAGTTTGGATAACTAAAGCTTTTAGTCTACTATCCCATCATTCAAGGGTGGTTTTCACTATAAGTAATGTGTGTTTGTTGGACGGACACTATAATTTACTTTTTTTTACTATGTTCAATCTGAATTTACTTTAAAATAAAAAAGTTCTATTTTGATTCTGACTCTTCTATATCCAACTCACAGGTTTATCATTGCTTTGAGAAAAAAGATTATTAATTTTCCCTTTTTAGAAGGGAAGATATGGTCATTTCTTCTGGGAATGTCATTTTTGATTCTGAGACCTGAAAAACAGGCTTGGGGCTTAACAGGTTCAAGTCAATATATTCCGCAGGAACCCCTGTGATATCCGGAACCAGGTTCATATCCACGGATAGTTGAGGTGCGGTGACCTGCTTGAGGCAAACCTGATGACAGGAGGGACTCCAACCTAAGATGGACCCTGTTGCCCAGTCGATGTTCGGGTTGTGGTGGCGGAGCCTCGGGTAGCACCAAAATCAGAGGAATTTGGGGGGACCGTAGCACATGAAACTGGATTGTCTCATGGTGGTTCCCCGACATAAGCACATGGACCGGTGTCATTTGGTGTGTCACCGTTCCCAGCAGTTGACCATCCAAAGCATTAGCCGGCACTGGCTGGGGCAGCTGAGCCTGTTGGATGCCTAGCTGCCGTGCGAGCTCCTCGTCAATGATGCTGACATCTGATCCGGAGTCGATAAACACAGCCAGGGCCTGAGAGTCAGACTCAGGAGGAGTCGAGCATGGCACAAGGGTCTTTGATTGGGGCTCAGCTCAGAGGTTTGGCCCACCAGTATACTCCCCATTACTGGTGAGCCCTGCCTTTTACTGGACAGCGGAAACAAAATGTCCAGCCCGACCACAGTAAAGGCATAGATTCTGGTACGACCCACATGCATAGGCTAAACCTCCCCGTACCGTGAGTCAGAGTAGGGATGGGAATTATTAGTCGAAATCGGAAGTCGAAATCCCCAGAAACCGGAAGTCGAGGTTCCCCGGAAGTCTTTGTCGAAAGCGGCGGTCTGCTGCTCTCGTCTCCGGGTCTGGATTCGCCTGTCAATCCGAGAGGTGAGCTCGATCAACCCATCTAAGGAATGAGGGAGATCAAAGGAAACCAGGTAGCTAAGGTAGCTATCGTGACATCCTGTCTTTGAATGGCATCCTCAACCCTCTCAAAGCGGTCTCTAGGAGACCCGGTGTTTGCTTGGTCAGTTTCTAGCCAGATCGTTCTGTCACGAACGAGCTGAGAACCAAAATGAAACACAGGGGAAACCAGGGAAAGTCGGTAAGCAGCTTTATTATAAAATGTTTCACTTGAAAAGTTCTGGTATGAGATAAACCGGCAGACAGTAGGCAAAGGGCTGATCGGGGACAAGCAAGGGTTTCAGGAATAGGCAAGACGGGAGATGCAGGTACAGGCAGGGTCAGGAAACAGGCAAAGCAGCCTGGTCAGGGACAGACAAGGTCGGAACCGGGAGAGCAATCTGGGAGGTAATGCGGGAAAGACTTGCATGCTGCGAAGTAGGCTTGGGCGGTATGACGGTATTACGGTATACCAGGGTATTTCGAAATACCGTCGGTATGATTTTCAATACCGTGACGTCACAGACTGTGCGCCAAATCACAGATGCGTTTCATTCTATTACACCGACACGGAGTTTTGACAGGGACGACATTGGTTGTAAGGCACAGCACGCGCCAGCAGAGGGCAGGGGAGGGCAGTCCGTCTTTCCCGCTCTCAGAGCTCAGCACAGAGCTGAGCTGAGCAAGATGGCGGCAGCATTTGCCGGCCCCGAACTCGGACAACTAGTAAAAAGGAAAATGCCTCTGCGCCTGTTTGGGTCTATTTTTGGTTTACTCGTCGCCAGTGACTTCATCCAGCACAACGAGAGACAGAGGCACTTCTTTGGGAATGTTTAAGACAGGGTGAGTGAGTGTTGACATTTTTTAATCCTATGCAACTGGTTGATGGTTTTGTAGTCAAGGTCGGACGGTTTTAAAAACGAAAGCATTTACGTGCTAAACATTCACGCGAGTAATCCAATGAATCAAATGGAAATAAGGTTTTTAACACATGCACGGAATAATATTGCCAAACTAGTTAGTGAATATAGCACATTTTATTCAATAAGTCAAGTATTTACTCCCGGAAAATGTTTATGTATGATGATATATTGTTAACTTAGCTCACTATGGAAACAACGTCGAACATCTACAAACGCGTCCTGTATCCGATCTCAAAATGTGCCATTTGCACAATGTGTCATGTATGCAGCCCTTGTTTTGCACTAGCGCGCACGTCGCGGCACTTTGCGAGCGTCTACCGGCTCGGGCTGCATTTTACACCGAACATATAATTAGGGATGCACCGAATATTCGGCCGCCGAAAATTATCGGCCGAAAATGGTTAAAAAGGCTCTTTCTGTTTTCGGCCGAAAGGGTTTTAGCACCGAAAAAATATCACCGCATGTTAGGGAACAGGGTTACGTTGGTAAGGTAACGTGTTGTTGTGATGACGTAATCAAAACGCGGCGACAAGCACGGTGCGCGACCATGCTCGCGGCTGGCTCACAGCCAACATGTCTGCCGCTTGGAGATATTTAAAAATATCAGAGAAAGAGGCGCGGATTGCGATTTGTAAAACGTGTTCAGCTGACATTTCTCGAGGGGGTGTAACTGCAAAGACTTTCACCACTTCGGGATTACTCCACCACTTGAAATCAAAACACCCGGACAAATATCCGGAGTAAGAACAAATCACAAGCACTGACAGCGAGAGACTGTTCAGCGCTGCCTCTCATGTGCTTGATGAGAAGAGGAGCAGACTTATGGCTGATAAAGCAGAGAAGCTACTGTCCATTAAAAAGAACCTCCTACTTTTCCTTAATAAGTAGACAAGGCTGGCTTATCATAAGCTTATCTAGTTCTACATGTCTACTCTATACCCACTTTCCTGAACAATTTTCATTGTGAGTTATAATTCACCATCTCAGGTTATTATTAGGGGGAAATGACAGCAGCACAGTGTTAAATATATTGTACTTTCGGTATCTAAATGATACAATGTTGTTTACATTGCTCATGAGGACAGACCACCTTATTTGCAGATTCTTGAAATTGTAATTTAATTTGTAATTGGTTGTGGATTTTGTATCCAGTTTTCGCTTTATGTATCTTTATACAATGTTTACTACTTTGCTTATGAGGACAGACAGCCTTATTTACAGATTCTTGAAATTGAATTGTAATTGAATTTGTAAATAGTTACATTCATGTGGATTTATCCAGCTTGCACATTTGTATGCATGCACTTATAGGTGCATTTGTTGTTGTTGAAGGCCTGGCTGTTACAGTCTTTATTTACACTATTTTGTTGCAGGCCTACTGGCCTAGATGTTTATGCACCTTGGCTTTGTTCTGAATGCACTTTGTTGTAGTTATCCTACAGAGAAAATGTACTTGACTTGGAATTAATGTACTGTATGCATTCAAAAGTGCTGAATAAATGTTTTATGGACCCATAATAGTGATTACTATTTAAGTTAAGTTTTGCCATAATCATGTCTTTTTCCATAATCAGGTAGCTGAACAACATTGGTAAAAAATGTATACATTATATACAGTATATATATATTTCTATTAATCATTTTCGGCCTTTCGGCATTCGGTTTTCGGCCAACTGTTTCCTATTTTCGGTATCGGTTTCGGCCAAGAATTTCCCATTCGGTGAACCCCTACATATAATATACCGTTCGAAACATCTATTTGCCGCCGAACGCCACCTCGCTCAAGTAGACCCAAGTCATACCGTCAGTGGCGGCTGGTGGAAAATATTTTTGGTGGGGCTGTTGATATAGTGAGTAAAACAATTTTTTTTGGGAGAAATTACCCCTTAAATTGGGACTGATACCGTCATATACCGTATACCACGGTATGATGTCAGCAAGGTAATGATGGTATGAAAAAAATGATACCGCCCATGCCTACTGCGAAGTACGATCTGGCACTGAGGTGAGAGTGAAGGGGGCCTATATACTAGTGGAGCTGAAGGGTGTAACAGAGAGTGAGAGAGAAACAGGGTGTGACTACCAGGTGACAAAGGCTGAGAAAGGATAATACAGAAAATAGGTAAGTGAGGGAGCAGACTGTGACGGCTATTCCTTGTTTTAAACACCCAAGGTCTCCTTTCAGGTATTTCAATGCTTTACTAAACAAATTAGATTAGATTAGATAAGATTATTTATATTGTATCTAGAGGGGTAAAATGAACACAGTCTAACACATATTTCAGTGCAACTCCACCTGCATTTTGAAAAGCACCAAAATAAAGAGAATAAGAGAAACATCTTTGGTATGATTTGATCACTGTAATCAGGAGCCGACTGCCTGTGATGTTATCTGCTGATGGCATGGAACTCAAAAGACACAGGGTGATGGGGGGGGGTATTTAGATGGTTTTAGGGGGATGGTTAAGTGTGTAAGGGAGGCAACTGATGTGAGGGGGGAAGGCAGGGAAGGCAGATTGGCTGCCACAGATACACGACAGTTGGCTTGCTGTGTATGTAAAGGAGCTTTTGTACTTACATTTTGTCAATGTCTATTTTTAATCACCATCATAATAATTAATAGCACAAGAACACAGAGCAGCAAGAATTTTCTACAAAAAAAAAAGTCATTTTCCTGCTTAATGTCGCCCTGCCAGTTTCATTCTCGTGTCTGTTTTAAAGCCTGTGTAGGAGGGGGCTTCTCAGTGGGCAGGGCTCCAAAGAAACAAGCTGAGATGTCATCTGGAATCATCTCATTACACTTGCTGAGGGAATTAACCTTGACGTTCAGTAGCAGGGCTGTAATTTAGGCTTCACAGCGTTAAAGATTGCCTGTCAGGTTTGATCCGGTGCCAGCTTTGTACTTCACACACGCCAGGGTTTCCTTCTACCATAAGATGTGTGTGAGCTGCATGGAGTGAGATTTGGTACATTGTTCTGGTTTCAGAATAGCTTGTTTCACTAAAACATGTTTTACCTGCATCAGATTTCATGAAGACTAGATCAAAATTCATTTCATAGTTGACAAGGTGGTTAGTACCTTCCCCTCGACTGCCTGTTTGTGTTTTTATCATGTTCTGTTGTGTTTAACGTCTTAGAATATTTACCAAATTGTACGGTGTCCTTGGGTGTCATGAAAGGTGCCCTTCAATAAAATGTATTATTATTATTATTATTATTATTATCTGGAAAGATAACAAATACAATTGTAAAAATAAATTTGTATTTTAATAATGAAAGTGGCTAACCCTGCATACTGCATATTAACCTCACAGAGTATACTATACTATACTAGTCATATTATTTATATGTTTTAATCAGCTACACAAATCTTCTTTACCTACATGTTGTGTACTCTCGCTGACAGTAATTACACATTATCAACACGTTCTCACTCCCAACCCGTCACATGTTGACGGTCGGTCAGGGCCCCTCCCCGTCACTTTATTACGGACAGGGTACCCCTTGAGAGTCAGTTTTCAACGGGCAGGGCGTCCCATAGACCTTCATAGACCTCCCATAGCGTTGATAATAGAAGCCATGAAAACGCTCCCCGACGGTCGGTTGTTATTGTCAATATTAATATAATAATTATTTATTTTTTAATAGTCACACTCGATTTCGCCGATTTTCTTGTTGCCCCAGCTGGTTGACACCTCTTTTAGCAGAAACAAAGGCTACATTAATGTATTAAATCGATGTTAATCCATATGTGTGGTTGTGGAATTAATGGACGTGCCGTTGTGCAATTGCGTTGCAACGCAATAATTTAAAAACTCTTCAACTACAACCCTAATTATATTTTAAAACATTTTAGAAGGCCTCACAAAATACTTTAATGTAAATTTAAATGTGAAGGGATGTGTGTAATGTGGTGATTGACATTATTCACCCACGGACCTATGGGTATTGTCCCGCACGGACATTTTAGTTAATCGGACTTCCTGTTGATGTGAAATCCGATTTTTTTTTTTAAAATAATACTTTATTTCGAGTTTGCTTGCTTTTTCTCTTTGGAGGTCATCACATAACGGCATTGTAATACACGATTCGGCTGCATTAAATATTACATATCTGCCGTAGTTCGCTATTTATAGAGCCCTGATGAAAGGAATTCTAGACAAACAGGAACAACTGCCGCCGAAACTGAATATGTGACGTGGATCATAAATATATCATTTAAACGAAATCTTCAATTTCTCTCACAATGTAAGTCTCCTTGCAGTATCAATACTAATTCGGCTGACTTTTATATTTGATCCAATCGGTATATTGGTATATTTACACCACAACGGCGCACAGCCGATAGAAAGGGACACCTGGTGGTTAAAGCACGTTATTGAAATGTATTATTTTTATTATTAGATATTAACACAGACAGACAAACTAATAAGGCTTTATTTAAACATTAAAGAATACTTTAGGTTATTTTGAATAAGAAAAAAGCTTTGGGGGTATACATATTAAGCCTGACAAAGTACTAATATATTGCTTGCCTGCAATGTTAACTACTATATGTTTAAGTACTTATTTTATCTGATATTATACATATGTATTATACTCTTATAAGATGTATGTAGATAGTATAAGGAATGTGCAGAATACGACAGTTTAGTGGTGGAGGTATAGACACATATTGATAGATGTCTTGTAATGCACTGTTGAGGAACCTGCGACCCAAGTTTTTAATCTCCGACCTTGTCAGGTATTGAACACTCAATAAATAAAGAACACAGAATTATTAAATATAAAACACAGAATTTGTGTGATTATACTAAATGATTTACAAATAAACACCACTGCATATTTACAACTGTTACACATGCTGATGTAACGCAAATGTTTCCAACTTGGGATCAATAAAGTATATCTTATCTTAAGATGATCGGGGGGGGTGGACCCGTTCAAATCCAGTTTTGGACAGTCTGCCGTGGTTCCATTCCATTTCAAAGTGTTGTTCGACGCTCGGCGTAACCCTCGGCGCACACTCAAACATCCAATCACAGAGCTTGAGGACTATCATTGGGCCCTTCTCACTTCGGTTAAATGGATTCCTTGCGTCCCTCGCTTGCGTCGTTTCCCTGCGTCTAGTCCCTCCCACCAGGGAAGCATGGAGAGACGCAAGGAAACCAGGAGAAGCAGGGAAGTGAGTTTTAAGAGCAATGGGACGTCCTTTCCTCCGGAGCGTCACGTGAAGCGACGTCCGTTTGTGATGACGCTGCACAGCTGATCGTCTGACAGCAGCCAGCTCTGTCCCCGTTATTTCCACACACCCCCCCGCCTCTGTTAGTACATATTTACTGACACAAACATTTGTATCATCTGTTGTAGACCAAAATAAATAAAATAAAATAAGAACTAATTCTCAAAAAAGATAAACGACATTCTTAAAATGTATAAATGAACAATAGTTTGATTAATATTGATTAGAGTGCACAATAGAAATAAAATAATTGAGAGAAGAAAAAGAGATATGTTATCTATCAAAACCCAGTTAGATTAACATTCATTGGATTGCACACTTTGTTTGTTTGTGTGGATATGTAGCAAATTAACATTTAAAATAGCACTTAATGACTGACTGAATGGAAATGACAATAAATGAAAATGTAAAACGAAAAAAGCGATCATGAAAATATTTCCAAGAAATTAATAAAATGATTTTTAACCACTTTGTTGTTCAGATATATCACATATTTGTAACTAAATTATACATTAATTGAAACAAAACACGGTATAAACTGAGGAGTGACTCCCGTGAGGTTCATGTATTTTCTTCACTCCGCTGGGAAACTGCTCTCATGTCAAGAAGCATCAGATCAGTGAATGCACTGCATCGTCCAATCAGTGAGCGATATACAGTAAGGGGGCGGGGCGAGTGTCTGAGGATTTCATCGGAGGATGGTCTGGTGGTTCCTCGATTATAGCTCCTCCATTATCGCTCCTCGCTCCTCGCTACTCGGTCCTCCGACAAAAATAAGGCCATTGGGACGCTACTCAAGATGGCGCAGACAAATCAACTTCCGGTGAGACCGAGACCGAGGAGCGAGAAAATGAAAAATAAGAGAAGTGAGAAGGGCCCAGGGGGTTTGTCAAGCGAAGCGGAGAGAATACTTACTTCCGGGTGTAAAATTCTCTAACTACTATGATGAGCTGCTCCGACCCTCGGTCCTGACGAACTCCAACTTGTGTTTATTAATCAAACAAATAAATAAACACAAGGATAATTATGTGTTATTGTTGAGTAAATAATAGTGTGTGGTTTAGAAAAGAATACAAAATTAGAAGGAAAAAACGATGAAACAATACAGATTTCATTATTCTGAGCCCCTACTCTCCCCATAACTGACGGCAACAAAAGTCCTACATTATTCAATTCAAATAAAGTAGTAAAAACAATAAGTGTGGCTTGATATTGAGTAAGAAAAAGGTTGATAAACGCTGTGAGAATCGATCTGCGGAGAGCATTTTGCCGCGATCCCAACTCGTCTATTACCAACGTTCTATGCAAGTCAATGGGACGCCCTGCCCATTGAAAACTGACTCTCAAGGGGTACCCTGTCCGTAATATTTAGAGGCCATCACTTCTCCAATGTGTTTACCATAGATCAGCAGGTACACAAGTACACCGTAAATATATTTGCCTGTGGAAGGCAGCGGCATCGGGTACCATACTTACTTGTAACCCGGTGACAGTTGCCATGGTTTTTTGACAAGCTCTTATTCTTCTGTTGACAGTGTGTCCTCAGTGGTGCTGTGAGTGTTTGCTTTCCACAAAATACCAATTAACCCCGTCCTCCTCTCCCCTCCACTATGTTGGTGTTAGGGATTACCCAGTAGATGACTTGGCACTGTTCCTGCTGTCAAGGTCTACAACTTGACATTTCAAATGTGCCCAAGTGATATTTAGTTGGTTTGCTTCTCCTGACTGGAATGTGATATAATGGATTACAGCACAAATGACCAGTGGGGGGGGGGGTTGCAGGATGATTGTGCTGGCTTAATGTTAACTACTCTTTCCAAAGCATTGACATCAGGAAAGAAAACACAAGCGCTGCAATATATTGGACATTGTAAAATAAACAAATATGAACTTTCACAACAAAGAAAGTTCTATCTCACACAGGCTCTGCCCTCTACTGGACTCTATGGGTACTACTCCTCAACAATGATACGAGAGCGTTCACACACTGAATTTGCATAAACGTAGCCGGCCAATCAGGGTGAGCCTACCTGAATGCGAGCGCAGGCCGCACAGTATATAAGGCAGCTACACCTCCGAGTCTTGACTGTGATCCTTTTCTCTTCAGCGAGCGGAACAACACCTGAGAAAAGCAATCGAAACAGGTAAAAGATGTATCTTACCTCCAGGCAAGCGAATGGAGTTGCCACTGCAGGAAACCCGGGCCTGTCCCTCATGCCCGGCTTAATAGTGGGCGCCGATCCCCATCAGCTCTGTTTCGAGTGCCTGGGACCAGACCACACCGAAGACGAGCTTGAGGTGATGGACGTGGGAGACCAGGATATGGCTGAGGCAACACCACCAACGATCGCCATCGCAGCCGTGCGGGTTATGGCTCCGTTTGCTGAGGAGGAAGAATGGCTTCGCCTCATCGGTGTCTGGCACTTCCGGGTCCGGAATCCACGGAAGTCCGCTGCACATGTCTGCCCGCCAGGGCTTCCCCCTGGTGATGGCCATGGCAGCGGAACGTGTCGGACAACCGCTCCCCTCACCACTGCCGCCGAAGCCGGTAAGCTGGTTACGGTTCGGCCCGCCCGGCGCAACCGGCTTTCATCTCGCCCCCGTTGCCAGATATCTGGCAGTGTGTGGAGGCGTTGTGGCAACAGCCACTTAAAGTGAGAGCTCCGGTGGCAGGAATGGTAGGTATTCTGAGTGTGCGGGGCCGCACAGAGACCTCATATCCCGGTGTGCCCCCCCTCGATGAGAGCCTGGCAACACATCTGCTCCCACAGGCAGCAGGCTGGGCGGAGAACCTCTGCTCCGCTGCCGTGTGACAGGGCGGCTGCAAATAACACGGGTGTGTTGGGCGTCTCGCTGATTGCTCCTCCGCAAGATGCCCCCACCTCACCGGATCAGAGCAATTATTTGGGCCGCAGCATCGGCCAAATTAATATCCTGGTCCACGGTGTGGCTGCCGCTGCTTGCCGTGTGAAGTCCCTGGCCACAGTGGGATCAAGCCACGTGGCACTTTCCAAAAAAAGACCGTGATGGTCTCCTAGGAGCCCCCGTGTCTACAGAAGGGCTCTTTGGATTGATTTCCTCGGTCACGTGGATGAGGGGAAGTCGCAGCTCATCCTCAAAGGGGAGAGTGCTGCGCCATTGTGAAACACTGTCCCACACTAGAGCCACCCCCGCTGTAACCCCAGTAGGCTATAGGAGGCAGCGAGTGGGCACGCTCACGTGAGTGTAATAAACCGCAGGAAGTTCCACCTAAGCACTGTGTGCGTTCAGTGACACTATAGCCGACGTGTTGCTGTCAGAAAACACCTCATCTGGTATAGTGGCTCCGATTAAATATATTTCACCGTTAATGTGAAACACAGCATTAATACGAAGGTGCCGCGGTGCGTTCAATGACCTCCGCGGAGGCTCTGCCCTTTTCGCCATCTGCGGCTCCACAGCTGCTTGCATGTCCCCGAACAAAGTTTTATGGGGAATGGAAGCTCAGCTGTGTACTGACAGGATGGGTGGACAGGACACTGGGACTGGGTTACTCACTCCAGTCCTGCAGCGTCCCTCCTCCATTCAGGGGTGAGGGTCACCAGAGAGAGATCCGGTAGTGGCTCAGTAAGTAGGGGCTTGGACTGTGAGCCGAAGGGTCGCCGGTTCAAGTCCCCGACCAGACCTAAATATGGAGTGTGGACTGCAACTTGGAGAGGTCCCAGTTCACCTCTTGCCCTGCCGCGGTGCCCGTGAGCGAGGCACCGGACAACCCAACACATATATTCACAGAACATTCTCTACATTACGCCTGCAACTGTCCCAGTCAGAACGTGTTGTGTGTGTGGTGTCAGCAGCTGAGCTGTACCATGGCTGACCAGCTAAACGTCTTCATTCACTGCCTGTCACACTGATCCGACACACACCTTCACTGTGGCCTGTGCGTGCGTGCATGTGCGTTCACCTGTGTGTATGTGTGTGTGCATATGGCCTGAGGACTGTGTCCTGTCACGCTTGTCATTTTTCATTCAGTCCTGCAGGTGCACAACGCTTCTGCTAATCTTTTCCTGATAACTACTTTACCATACTGTACATCAGAGAGAGTGTGTGTGTGTGTGTGTGTGTGTGTGTGTGTGTGTGTGTGTGTGTGTGTGTGTGTGTGTGTGTGTGTGTGTGTGTGTGTGTGTGTGTGTGTGTGTGTGTGTGTGTGTGTGTGTGTGTGTGTGTGTGTGTGTGTGTGTGTGTGTGTGTGACCTAGCATTACTATCCTTGTGGGGCCTAAATCTGTTTACACAGTCATGTGTGGGGACTCGCTTCCCCATGAGGGGAATCATTCATTTTAGGGTGAAGACTTGGTTAAGGTTAGGTCAGAATAAGGGTTAGGGTTAGGCATGTGTCGGTTATGGTTAAGGTTAGGATAAGTCTCCAGGAAATGCATGCAAGTCAATATAATATCCCCTGAAGGGATGTATGGAGGAGAGAAGCTGAGGGTCTGGAGGATGGAGTCACTTGAAGGGCTGCCAGCTGCCAGCGTCCTGTAGAGAGAACCTGCTGACGCCAGGAAGATCCTCGCAGCTGGGTCAAAGTCTTCTCCACATGCTTGGGCTGGAGGAAACAGTGTGGTGTGGAAACAGCTCTTTAGCCCCCACCCAGTATTTGAACACATAGAGATAATTGGCTGGGGGTGGATGTGGTTGGGTTTTCTTAGCTCTCAGCTAAGTTTTCTGGAGGTCATGGGTCAAGACTAAAAATAAGGAAACCTATTCAATAACACATATTTAATAATAATTAGATATAGGGTATTAATAAGGGAGTTATGGTAGGAAATTGCTCATATCACCTCCACCATGACAATATATCTTACTGATCCCAGAGTGACACGTGTAACTGGCCCGGTCAGCAGCACTGCTGCCTGCTTTTTTGATTGAACATCTTTTAATGCTGAAATGCACAGATGTGTGGCACAACAAGTTATGCATATAATGGCAATACGTATTTCTATTCAAAAATGTTTTATATCATTAAATAAAAGGGGAATCAGCAACCATTAAGTATCACTTTCCTTATTTATTTTTCTTTCAAACCAAAGTAATACATTGTTGTTCAGGTTTATAAAGAGTGCATAAAACTGGGAACACACAGGGTTGTGCTTTTATTCCATCTAAAGCAGATGCGGGTAGATCATAAGTGCAGTCTCTTTCCCGACTGCTGGTCAATTCTCTTCTGCCCTTAACCTCATGACGATTCTCACTGAGGTTAAGGAAAACACATGTTTTTTTGACAATTTATCTGTAATCTTGCCTGCCTGATCAGTGGCAGCAACATGTTATCAAAGCTAACAGCACCATCTGCTGGTTATCATAGCACAGTACCAGGGCTAAAAGCAGAGTTGAATGCGGGGCACAGAGGAAAGAGGCTCATGTCTTTAGACTAGTGTTGTATTATGGCTGGTATGGCCTTGAAGTAGCCTGGATTTCGACCGTCAGCCTGCAGTGTTCTGCTAGAGCTGGTCTTATATCAGACCATTTATTTGTCAGAAGTATGCTCCACCAAATAAGTCTTGTCTATAGGCTACTCCCATCCTGCACTCTTTTACAGTTGACTACAGTGGAAGCTGGTTTGGTATCATTTTGACATTGCTGGCAGGTCAAGTATGTTTTACATGACATTACAATGTTGCTTTTTTCTTTTTTTTAAACTTCATTTTACAGTTTCTGAATTTTAGTAGCTGAAAATGATTGGCTGGCAGAAAAGCCGAGCGAATAATAATTGTTTGTTTGAAGCTGCATGATTTACAACCTGCATTACTTTTTTTGTATTATTACTGATCGATGGAGTGATTATGTGAACATTACATTACTTCGCATCATTCAGCTGACACTTTAGTCCAAAGCGACCAACCAAAAGAGCAATGAACCATGAAGAGACTGCCTGTACACCAGCTCACTGAGCCAGGCTCTCAGGCTGACATGGAACTCTCTCTGCTATCCACAGGGGAGCTCATTGCACCTGATTGGAGCAGGAGCGCAAACAGGAGGTTTTAGTTGAGGGTAGCTGAGTCCCATTCGGAGTGTGAGCGGAGTGGCTGATGCACAGTGAAGTGCACGTGCAATGTCATTGGCTCATAGCAATAACATTTTATTTTCGGCCCAAGTGAGTCGTTTCATTCACTCATTCAAAACTTTATTTTATACAAAAAACTCAGATGTAAAATAGAAATAAGTACATTTTTATTTTAGTGATTTATTTATTATTTCTGGAATGCCATTTAGACAAATGACTATTACAAATCTATGTTTAATAGTCATTAAACTATGACTATTAAAAATCATAAATAATCACAAATAAAAGACTTATACATTCAATACAATAAGTTTTATAAGGAAGAGACCCTATTCTTCATTTGGTGGTGTCCCCTCTCCTGTAGTGTGCTCTATACGTTTGTGTGCATGTAAATGGTCCGCAAAGGCTACAACCCCTGTGTTCCCTCTCTCCCAGTTAGATTTTGAATGGAGGACTTGTAATTAAGTATTTTGAATAAATTAAATATTGGTACTTTACTCAAGTAAAGAATCTGAATACTTCTTCCTCCGCTGACGATTCTAGTGCCACAGCTGATGAGCTTTTATTGAAGGTGATGCTTGTCTCTTGTTGCAGTGTGCAGCATTCTGACAGAAAAGTATTAAAAAGAAAGACATGTGGGGATGATGGAGGTCCACAGCACAAATGTGAGGACACCTTAAGGACACTGGAAAGCTACGAGGATGCAGCAACTTTGCAGACGATGAACTGTATGCAGGTCTTAAGTGGAAATTAGTGACAAATACTCAAGATTAAAAAGCCTGGAGTCATTGATGAGTTGTCCCAAACCTTTTATTAAAGCAACAGATCAGTTACAGAAAACTGACAATCCATCATTACTTCATAATAATTTATTCACTGTCATCAGTGTGTACAGAACATGTGCTGAGACAGTGAGGCGAAGAGGGGCAGTTTAACCAGCAGCAGCCTGTCTACTGTCTACCTGTGGTGGAGCTTCAACACTGTCTGGGAGCAGCGCTGTCATTACAAGCCTTCCCTGCTGATCTCACATGATCACCCTCTTTCACCAGGTTGCTGTAGTGTGGATTTTGTTTTTGTTATTAAGTAGCACAGCTCCTTTAACCCGTCACAAAATAGCGTATGGCTTTACAAAAAGCTTTTAAAGCATTTTCAGAAAAAAACTTTTTTTAATTTTATTTTTCCATGTCCTTTTAAAAAAATTTTCCTTTTAAAAATCTAGAAGCTCTCTCTTGGTAAAGATTGTAATCTTTAATGTTAAAGGTTTTACAGTTCACATTGACTTACAAAGTGTCAGGAAGTAGAAAAGACCAGCTAGTGGGCAAGACATTCTACAAAAAACACTTCTGCACACCAGACAAACAATCTGGTGTCACGAGTCAGGAGCACAAATAACGTGGGAAGGCGACACCCTGATAGGAGAACAAAATATAAGAGGTATGTTTTACCCGGCGTATCTTTTTCACAGAAGTGTTTACATTTTTTTACTGTAAATGTTGATCTACATATTGTTTATGGTCAGTATCACTACAGAAATGTGTTTTGTTTCCACAGTGCTGCACCCATTGTTAGTGTCCAGATCATACCTGCTGTGATATAACAGGAGCTTTACCTGCAGACAGACCCCTCCCTGAGGACAGTAAGGTGCCAACACTCAAGCAGCTTCAAAACACTTCTGCTATACGATGATGCAAGAGGAAGTTTTGATCTGTGATCTTCTACTACCATGGACCAATGAAACAAATTCTGACCTCACAAAGGAAAGGGCAACAGGGATTAAAGAAAGTTTCCCTTTGAGCTGAACACCAGCCACTGAGGATGAAAACAAAGGGCTGGGTCATTAACCGTCAGCTGGGGTTGGCTGACAGGAACATGACGTCTGATCCATGTAACCCTGTGTGAGCTGTAGGGCCTTCACACAGGAGGCCAGATCACAAAGGGTTACCCGTTTCATGTCACGCTCCTGTACATCCGTGGACACATCCATTCTTAACATCACAGTTTAAACCTAAATAGCTCAATATTAATTAGAAAGTATTCAAACAGATTATCTTTTAGTCTAGTTAGATGGTCTTGGTACTCATATCTGGAAATAAGAAAAAAGAAATAGCTAGGATTCGACAGAACTCAGACACACAGAGAGGTAAAGGGAGATGTACAACCCACCAGAAGAAAAAGTTTACAGCTCTTAAAAACGACTTCATGACACGAACGGCTCACACAAAGGTCTGACTAGTAAAAGAGACTTGCCAACACACAAGGACATGCTCACACACACACACACACACACTAACACACACGCTCTCTTCACATGCTAGCACACGGCTCATCCTGGATTCAACACATACTGAGTGGTAAATAAACGGCTGGGGGGAGGGGGGGACAGACACCACCACAGCTTTGCATAGAAACACTGAGCAGAACTAAACACAGCTGAGTGGAATGTTCTCTGATCAGCACTGCAACAGAGGAAGCTGCAGCGTTCAGAACCAGAGGAGAGCTTCACATTTGACCCTGCTATGTCAAACAGCTGACTGCGGAGAGCTCGCTCAGTCTGACTGCTAAACACCGGCTCAGCTGCAGCCTCAGTTACTGGGCAACAGAATTCCGATGCAGGAAGCCAGACTACATCACTGAGACTTCAAAATAAAGTTCCCGCTCTACAGATTGGACTCTGCAGACTGCAGATGGAGCTGAGTTCACACTGAACTGAACCCCCCCCTGACAAAAAAGAAATGGACTATCTACTGAAAGAAAAACAAATGTTGATTCAAAAGAAAAGAAGGGTAAATCAGGAGTACCAGATCAGGGAACAATTCATAGATAATCACAAATGAACAGCAAAAGGAAAGTTTATGGAAGGTGTGAAAACATAGGGATGGGGAGAGTGTTGTCATGACCACTCAATTGTTTCTCTGGAGGTGGAGAGGTGCATCATCACACTCAGACGGTGCTGACGCAAGGTCAGTGGGTCCCTTCTCCGTCACCACGACGACCACGGCAGGCTCTACGTTTCTATGGAGAGCACAAACAGGAAGTTGAGTCTACTGATGCAACCAGGGTTCATACAGCTTACATAGAATAATATTTAATACCAACTTTAGAATAACCACAATAAAAAGAAAGAAAACATTGTCGGTTGAGGCTCATTGAAAATTAAAACATTCTTGTTAGCATCCACAACCAGCTGATCTCAGATGTATCAACTAGAGGATGTAGGTTGTCTTGACAACACTGCAGGGCCATCCAAAGTGAGAGCTGTGTGCGGGACTGGGCAGTAAGACACACTAGTTTCAGGTGAGGCTTGGCCTCCGCCAGGGCTCCATTTGTCACCAATCCTGTTTGTGATATTCGTGGACAGGATCTCTAGGCATAGTCGGGGAGCCCGGGGGGTTGCTTTTGATGATGTGCTTCTGATGGCTTCATCGGACTGCGACCTTCAGAGAGGCCATGGGTCTCAGCAGGAAACCAATTGACTGTCTACTCCACGTAGGGAATGGTGTCCTTACCCTAAGTGAATGAGTCCTTAATGAGTTCAAGTTATTGGGATCTTTTTCTTGAGTAAGGGGTGCTGGAGCATTGAATGGGCTGGAGAACCCGAGCAGCGCGAGCTCTACTACACCGCTATGATGAAGAGAGAGCTGAGACGGAGAAGTTGGGGGCCCTCTGCTGGAACTGCTAACCTCCGCAACCCGACTTTGGGTAAGCCAATGAAGATGGATTGATGGATACCAGTAATTGTGATGTTTATTCATATATACCAAACATTCTCTCCTTTCAGCTTCCTAAGGTATATATATGTGTGTCCTGTTCACTCAGCAGTGGCGGACACATACAATAGCAATCCTCCCGATGAGCATGAATGTGAATAAAAACAATGTTTACCGATGGGCTCATCCTGGATCTGTTCCTCTGTCTCAAACACAGCTGCTGCAGAAAGAGACAAAGATGCACAAGTAAATCCACGAGATCTTAAACATATTGTAAAGTTATCCCCTCACAAAGTCTGTGGCCCCATTTATGCACAGTGCATCCATTCTATGGTTGGAAGGCGTGTGCGATTGTGCCCACCTTCTTCTGCTGCTGCTGCTGCTGCTGCTGCTGCTGCTTCCGCTGCTGCTGCTGCTGCTGCTGCTGCTGCTGCTTCCTCCTCCTCTACTTCCTGTGCTTCTTCTTCTGCCTCTGAAGGTGGAACAAAGACATTTGAAACCATTAACCAAGTTTTTGCTACGAGGCGTCTTGCTAACAGCCGCCACACACCGTGCTCAGTAAGAGATCTCTTGGACCTATGCAGTGTATTAAACAAAGATAATAATGTACACTGGCATACTTCCACACAATTCAGTATGGACCAAAATCCATAGATTTCACTGAGCCTCAAAATGTCAAACAGATGATTCTTCTTTTAGATCATCATTATATATAAGCGATACATCCCTTACTGGGGATGAGGGGAGAGGGGGACGGTAAGTGTCATCTCAAGGAGGTCACCATTTAACTGGCTAAACGTAGTCTGCCACAGCCTCTTAAAGCACTGAAGCATTTTGGTATAGAATGATCTATCTAATGTCTTTACTGGTCTGAGGAGTTCCCATCTAATCTAACGATCTAACACTCACCTAACTGTAAGGGCGTCAGTCACTGGAGTTCTTGACTGTATGAAATACTCCTGCTTTACCTGGCTCTGTTTGCTCCTCTTCTACTTCTTCTGGAGCTGCCTCTGTGTCGGCCTCCTCTTCCTCCGCCTCTTCTTCTGAAGGGGCTGCCTCCTCTTCCTCCACAGCTTCTTCTGAGGGGGCTGCCTCCTCTTCCTCTTCTTCCACAACTTCTTCTGATGGTGCTGCCTCCTCTTCAACAGCTTCTTCTAGAGGTGCTGCCTCCTCTTCCTCAGTAGGTGCTGCCTCCTCTTCCTCTGTAGGTGCTGCCTCCTCTTCCTCTGTAGGTGCTGCCTCCTCTTCCTCTGTAGGTGCAGCCTCCTCTTCCTCTGTAGGTGCTGCCTCCTCTTCCTCTGTAGGTGCTGCCTCCTCTTCCTCTGTAGGTGCTGCCTCCTCTTCCTTGGCTAAATCCTCAACAGCTTCTTCTGCAGACTCCTCTAAAGGTGCTGCATCTTCGTCAGCGGGCTCTTCAGCAGCTTCATATTCTTCAGCAGGCTCCTCAACAGCTTCCTCTTCAACTTCTGATGCCACCTGTTCAGCAGCAGCCTCTTCCTCGGTGTCTTCAAATGCAGCCTCCACCTCTGCCACAGGCTCCTCCACAGCCTCTTCAACGGCCTCCTCCTCCTCCCGAGCTGGTTCTGTTTCCGTTTCCTCTCCAGCGGCTGCCTCCTCTTCTTGCTGGTCTGCCATCATCTCTTCCACCTCCTCCACCAGTTCAGCCTGGATCCAGCAATAAGGTCAAAGAATGTTTATTTAAGCTGTTAGAAAAACATCAGCATATATCTGTCAATCAGGGATGGAACGCAAATGATCATAGCTACAGACCTCAGGGGCCTCCTCCACAGGGGCCTCCTCTTCCACAGCAGGAAGCTCCTCCTCTAGCACCTCTGGATCTTCCTCAATAACCTGAAAACATAATCATCCCCCGAATGCCATTAACAGGTTTACTTTAGTGACCAGACTACATAGAACTGATTACCTGAAGGGCCTCATTAATCACTGCACGTTTTATAAAATAAGACTTGGCCTGTACCAACCTCCTCAGCCTCGGGTTCCGGTTCAGCCTCAGGTTCAGGATCCGCCTCAGGTTCAGGATCCGCCTCAGGTTCAGGATCCACCTCGGGTGCTTCCTCTGGTTCAGGCTCTGGAGGAGGATAAGAGAGTAGGAGAGATTTACACACGTCACAGTTCAAGCCCAGCCTTCATTCTGAAGTCCATTTGAGACATCTTCAGTTCGTGAAAAAGACACAAAAAGATGGTAGAAATGTTTCTCACTGCCTAATGCTTCCTTCCATACCTGGATCTAAAACTCAAATGATTATAGAGTTCTCAAAGACGATACTTCATGCATACGATATCAAAAAAAGAGGACAGAATATTCCATCTATTCTCTCGTGAAAACACACATATTGAACCAGAAATCTGTTCTCTGCTTTTTTTAACTGCCTGAATTGAGGGATGATTTTCTAACTCTTGTCACATGCAAACATTAGCACCCATTCACACTGAGGTACCTGCTGGAGGTGCAGAGGTGTCCTTAGCGGCAGCAGCTTCAACTACATCCACAGGCTCAGGCTCAAAAACAGCTGTGGAGAGGGGGCGGATATGTTACGTTATGTCCGATCAAACTCAACGCTCAAGAGTGGGCCTTTATTGGCCACATGTCACTGAATGGAAATGACAATACATTTAATAACATGGGAGATGTTTCAGATTATCAATAATCGATATACAACAAGGGAAGCTTTAACAGCCAACATCTCAGTAGAACTGTAAACATGTCATCTAACAGCAACCCAAGACACAACCCACCGGGACGTCATTTAACTTCTTCTCCACCCTACATTTCCAGTGCACAGCATTTGTGGTGGTATCCATATGTGTTCAGTGTTAGAGATAACAGATACTGATGAGCCAGCCATGCTGTTGAAACCTGTAACCATGCAACACCTGTTACCATGTCCTATCAACATTTTCCTGTGAGGAACATTAAGTATAAAGAACATGTGAGGTACCTGGTGGGGCGGATTCAGCTTCCGGAATCTTCACTGGGGCGGCAGCTTCTTCGCTACGGGAGGTTATCACCACAGCCTTCTCTTTCAGCCCTACATGAGATCAATAGATTATGTTTATTTATATAGCCCAATATCACAAATGTTACATTTGTCTCAGTGGACTTCACAGTTTGTACAGAATATCAGTATGACAATACGACACCCTCTGTCCTTAGACCCTCACATCGTACAAGGAAAAACTTCCAGAGAAAACCCACAGTTTAAAGGGAAAAATGGGAGAAACCTCAGGGAGAGCAACAGAGGAGGGATCCCTCTCCCAGGACGGACAGACGTGCAATAGATGCCGTGTGTAAATCGAAAAGATAATACATTTACAACATAGGTAGACCAAATGTTTGGAAAGACCAAATGTTTGGAAATGCATGTGTCTATAATAAGAAGATGACTCCACGAGGATGTCAACAATCCTGTGGGAGCCATCAGGGAAGTAGTATGATGAGTCAGGCAGGACAGCAGAGACTGGTTCAGAGATGAATGCACAAGTTGCTGCCACAATATACATGTACATTATAGACACAGGATACATAGCCATAGCAGAGTCTTCGGTCCGACTGAAAACATATCAGATCATATTAATTAATTATAGGGATGCACCGATACATCGGCCAGACATCGGTATCGGCCGATGTTCGATCTATTTCCTACCATCGGCAAATGAGATGACATTCACAGATGGCAGTCGATTATGGTTTTGTTATTTTCTTGCGCGTTCCTTCATAACATATGCGGCACCCGTAGTTCGTTTATATATATATAACAAATACAAATAAAAAACATGTCAGCAGTGGGGGACTATTTCACCCAGAGATCCGCGATTTGCAGTTTGCAAAAAGTGTTCCGTTGACACGGCCCGGGTATAATAAACGGGGCCCGCTCTTTTCCTCTCTCCCGACAGCTCGTCAGTATCGTCTCATGCAGCTGGCTGATCCAGTAATGAGTGATCCGACAGTAAAGAATAAATATATTCATAACTAGTGTAGGTAGATTCAGAGGTAGATAAAATAGCTAAGTGTGATAGGTCTAACTCTAAAAGGTGTGTTTTGCTCCGCTCACCGGTCCCCTCACAGCGGGCAGAGCTGCAGGTCATCCACTGCATACTTTCTAAACAGCGTACTATGATGTTATAATAACGAACTTGCTCAGCCTTTGAAACTGAAACCATTTTTGCGAGAATTTGTTTTTCATGGCAGAAAGTGGAATAACAGTCGAAAAAATTACATTAGAACATCGGTATTGGCCAAATTGTTATTCTTAACATCGGCCAAGAAATGTAGCATCGGTGCATCCCCAATTAATTATTAATTCAAATATGCCACATGTATGATAGTGATACACACTTATGAAGAAGAAACTAAATAGTGGGACATGTGGTGTATCAGAGAGGAACTTGTACAGGACCTTGGAAGAACCTTCGGAATCTTCTCAACATGACATTGGGTTCCTTTAGCTGACAGAATCGAGTTTGATCAGATATTTCATGAATTCAGTAGTTATTATAATAGGCTTAGGCTCAACGTTTGTGTCACATTCAAACAATTATTTTGATTGCCTAAACTGGCTGTTGGAATTAGGTAATGCGTGTCCATAGTTTCCCAACATGCACTCCAGTGATTCCACAGACAGAAGATTAGAGCTCACATTAGAAAGGACGCACTTGCAGGGTTCAGAAAACTTTATTGACAAAATAAAACATAATTGGTTATGAACACAAATCCCCCTACATTTAGAAAAGCTCAAAATGTAAACATTAGAACTACATATACTGAAAAAAAAAGTTCAGTACTTGTTTTTGCATTATGCAGTTTCTATCCTATCCCATTTGTTTTTGCTAACCCTTTAACAAAAAGTACAGACCAAAACAAATAAAAATAAAACTATTACTTGTTATTCCCAAATAATTCCCCAAACGTGTAGCAACTGTGCCAGCTCACTACAGCCTATTTATTTTTTGTTAAAGGTTATTGCAGTCCCTTAAAAGTCACTCCCGCTAGTCTATTGACCAACACAAGCCTTTTTAGCTAGAAAATTCCTTTGTTTAACCTTTTAAACAAAGGATCTTATACACAGCTCTGGCATCATTTGAAATATGTATAGTGCCAATAACAGTGTTTCGACCACCATATCATCTCTCTTCATTTCTGGCCTTTCTGGCAGATTTGCTCCCCTTTCCTTTGTCATTGTCTTTCCCTCTCAACTTGTCTTCGTCCTGTGCCTTCTTTACCTCGCCCTCCCTATTACTCTCTGATTTCTCCTCCTTGATTTCCTCATCCACTTGTTTTGCTTTTTCCTTCCTTAGTTTCTCCAGAGCCTTCTTCATCTCTTCTTTCTCCATATTCTCCTCTTCCTCTTGCAGTCTCGTTGCAACTCGTTCCTTCACTCTGGCTCTTATTTCGTCTCTCCCTAGCTCCAGCTCCAGCTTCTCCTCCTCCTCGGCCAGGAGCTGTCTGACCTCAGCCAGAGCCAGCTTGGCGATCTTCTTGGCCTCCACACGTTCGTGGATGATGGTCAGCTGCTGCTTCAGAGCCTCACGAAGCTTCCTGCCCACATCCTTAGTTGGATAGGATTCTGGGAATGGATGGGCAACAAATTGTTGGATGTTGACCACTTCCAGACTGACCAAGACCATGCTCAAATTCACTCAGTTATTGGAAAACAGGTATGTGCAGAACCAGAAATCGGTTCATTCCATACTGTTGCGTTCACCTCCAAGCAGTGAGTAGACTTCTACATCACACTTGCATGTTACTCAGTTTAAAACGGATGCAAAATCGGATTTACACCAGTTTGTTAAAAATATGACCAACATTAGTGTACTGAAGAGAAACCCATGTTTACCCTATAGTGGTGTTCTAATCAGACATTTTTAAGTCAATCATCACTTGAGAAATCGGGTTAATAACTCCATGATTATTAGCATGCTTTGTGAGAGGTTGCATCTTATTCCATTAGTGTGGCCCAGTGTAAGAGCACATGCTGCAGGAGGATACCTCTCTCTGATCCTGCCCCGGCTCCTCCAGCTTTCTCATCTGATGTTGCAAACAAACAAAAAGTTACAACACTGGGATAGTTTCCAGGTTATACCTTTGTAGCGGTCACACTGTTTGTAGAGATCAGTCCATTAACACAAGTCGCCACCAGTTGCATAATAAAGCATATCTCAGGCTCGAGCTGAAGCAAACCACACTGATTCTGTCGCAGAAGCCACTGTTATGTCGTCTTAACTTGGCCATACATCAAGGAGAAACTCAACCTCAGCTGTGCAGAATCTGACAACCGCATGGTATAGTCCTTTTTCATAGGATGCCTCAGTTCTATCATAAAGCAGTCATGGCAATTACCAGGAACAAGAATTGTGTTAATATGAACTATGGTTCACATCAAAAGGACAGTCAGCAGCTCACCTGAGCCTCGAGACGATGCTCTCACTGTCAGTTAGAGAAAAGTACATCTGCTGTTTCTGTGCCATGAAGGAGTTTGTTGTTTTCATCATCCTTATAAATACTTTATTTAGAGGTGGTTCTTTTGATTTCTTTATTTAAAAAAAGGAATGGGTTAGGGTCCTGTTAGAGTGGATATGGAATTATGTTTGTCACTCATCTTCCGGTGTTTGTTTTTGTGCATCAATAGCATCATGTAGATGATTCTTTAGAAAAGCTGTAGCTTGAATCCAGAGGAGGAAGAACCTGTTTCTTAATCAGGTTTCTTCCATGCATTCAACAGCAATCAAGTTCATTACACACACACCCTGTGTCGTAATAGAGTGAAGCTTAATGGATCAAACATGCCTCTGCATCACCTGCCCGTTCTCTCATTGTTCACACAGAACAGAAACTAACTGGAGGGGTACCAATAGAACATTAGTGTATTCTACTTGTGCACAGCCACAAACTGAACTAAACAAACAAGTTGGCTTCATGACTGATAACTATTGTAGGAGTAAGACATGTGCATTATATGTAAAAAGGAAGAATGGAACCAAGGGATCTAAATCAAATCAGCATTGTGACTAGTCACAGGGGAGGCAGGAGAGAAACAAGAGAAGGTACGTTTTAGGCATATGTTAGGCAGCGTGGGAATTAAGACATAGTAAGAAAAGCACATGAAATTAAAAACATGGCTTGGTTCCATTTTGTGGAATGCAAAATGGCCCTAAAATGTAATCACTTTTGCTTTTTAAAAAAAATTCTATGGCATGCCAATGTCTGCCATTTAAAAAAATAAGTTATATATGCTGTTATCTAGCAGAGTAATGGCATAAGACAAATAATATGAAGCTTGACTATCACAAAAAAACATTTCGCCATTTATGAGTCCAAGGCCCCCTATTTCCCTCCTGGAATAAGCCTGCATACTCAACCTTAACTTTTAAAATAGATTGTATCAATTACTTGTGGCAGAGAACCATCACTATAAACACTAGTCCACCTCGAGATGTTGGCAGGTGGTCAGCTTTATAAATCAAATTTGTTCTCATCCAGACATCCGAGGAAAGGCTGAGGATGTGTTCATTGCATGCAGCAATAGGAGAAAGGGTCAGTGGAGCAGCTGTCCAAGTGGAAATCGCATTCAATGTTTTTAATAGTTTCAACTAATTTGTGCCAAATTAATATATGTTCTAAAAAAAGTGTTCCTGAGTATCGTGTCCATATCCCAGCACAGGGTTCAACACTCCTTTAAAAAAGGGCATTCACTCTCTCAAGATTCTGCTGATACAAGAATGCAGCTCGTTTGTCAAATTCGAAAATATCCTTTTTTTTTTTGTTAACCTTGTATTGGTTGAGCTTATAACACAATGTTGGACTGGACATTCATATCTAAAGAGACTAGATTGGTCAAGTTTCCAAAACTCTAAAGTCAGCAGAAAAATGATTTTGTCAATGTCTTGGGCTGTTGGCACCCTGCAGTTGGAAATTGCATTAGAGGATAAACGGGCTGCTGCAGTTGAGTAGAGGCTATTGGTTATGTAGGCCGACTATGACAATCTTCTGGCCCTGATATCCATTATCATTTGCTCCTCTTTTTCTGACCCCCCGGTCATCTTCAACCTCCTCGTCATCCTCCTGTGCCTTGTAGAGTCCTCCTGAGGCACGGTACTCCTCCTGCTCCTCCTCCTCCTCCTCCAGGTGTTCCAGGGGGTTTATCAGACCGTACAGGAAAGTGAAGAAACTGTTTAACCAATCAGAGCCGCCCTCTTCCACTTCTTCTAACCAATCCAGAACCTCCGATTTCCCCTGACCATCGCCCTCACTGGTCAGGCCTACGCAAACAAGAGGGGAGGTGGGGGTGGGGGGGGGGGGGGGGCATGTGTGGATGGAGGGTAGAGTTTGTGGGCACAACGTTTGGAAGTGAGATGGAAAGGAAGTGGAATAAACTTGACCAACAGAACAACTAGAACAAAATAAAAATGGCAGGAAAATATATGGGGGAAAAGACATGTGATGATATAATGTCAGAGGGTTTAGAGCAGAGGGGAGGTGGAAAAGAAACAAGAGGAGAAGGTAAGAGAAGTTTTAGGCGTATGTTAGGCAGCGAGGGAACTAACAAGGCATTATCATAAGCAGCTGGGTCTGGCTGACTACACATCACTGGTCAATCAAATTAATTGACAAACTCTGACTGAATGTACTCCTATAAATATGGAAATTCAGCTCACTCTTTATCATGTGGAGACAGCCTAAAAATCCTAGATGGGTTAACTTTAGCTAAAAATGTACTTTTACTGTACAGCCACGTTGGTACCAGCGATTGCCATGAGTGCGTGTTATTACACAGATTTCCTATGGTTCTATCCAAAAAAAAAAACTAAATCTATGGAGGGACGGACTCATACACAAGACAAAGAAAAAGAAGAGGAAACAAAAAGGTTTCAAAATAAATGTGAAAAAACGAAAAGATATGTATATTAATGCCATGAAGCAAACTGTGAGATTGAAGTGTTTGCAAATTGTTAGAGCTTATTAGTGTAGGGGTGGTATGGATGATGGATTGCTGGAGGGATAGAAAGGCTGGAAGTGGGTGGGGCTTAAGTTCCACCTTTTGCCTAGATTGAGAATAACTGACAAAACAGAGCAAAAGCTGGAATGCAAGTACTTCCGAAAGGGAAGATTCAAGCAAAGATTACTGCGGGTAATGATAGCATTCTAAATGTTTTCTTTAAGAGCCAAATAGTTAGTTTTATGAATATTGCAAAACAAGCAAAGTGTTGTCTGTACATTCAAATATAGTCTAGTACACGTGTGAGATGTAAAGATTGAGACAAAAACAAACTGATTCTCATGCCTGAATAGAGAGCAGTATACTAGGCACAACATATTCATATTAAATAGTGGTACAAAAATATGAATGTTTTATATTCTATGCAGTTCAACATGTTGACTCTTCTATTGGAATGAGCTCATTTGCATACAGCTCTGGTCCAACATGTTAAGCTAGTGTACAGCATTCAGTATGTTGGAGAGTCATATCAACTGAACACAGAAATGTGTCATGCAGCAGGCATCACGAGGGGAATCACAGTACCCAGGACACACTGAAACATACACTTTATCATCTTCTCCTAGTTGTCTTCAATGTGTCGAATTATATACAATGAAAATTAGCCAGAGGAACTCATTAGGTACATGTGAGAAAACTGTTAGCCATAAACTCCTCAGGTGGCCTTAATTGACCTTTCGTTAAAAAGGGGAGAGGAGCACCTGCCTTCTTGTTGTGACCTAAGCTTTAAGAATCTTACACCAATTCAGACTTTAATACTCTTTTCAATTAGAGACATTCAAAGTGGGTTGATTAAGATAACAAAGCAGTTACAGAAACACGCAACCCTGCACAGAGGTAGGAAGGATTGAGGAGTTGGCTTTTCATTGATGAAATTTTCTCTATGATACCTGCCAGCTTTTTAATAGTCAGTCATGCTAGACAAACCGAAATCGCTGTTAAATGTAATTAAGGAACATGAGATCATGTGGCCAGCAATGCTCAAGCAAGTATGTTCCACTTGCATGATGACTGGGGGTCATGCACCTCGTCCCCATAATGCCGTGAGAAGCTCCAGATGTTTGGCACTGGAGACAGAGATTCCACTAATGCAAAGCACTGATCGTAAACACCAACATTAGTTGTAAATTAGAGATGAATCAACTTGCCTAGCAGAACTTTAGCATCCTCGACATCAAAATCACCATCGCCATCTGTATCGTATGCGACCAGTTTACCTACAGCAGTAACAAACACATTTAGACTTACAGTTTGAAAAATCAAGACAAATAGCTTTACTATACATTGACATGCACCATTCCACACAGACAGACACTCAAAGACATGCACCAAGCTTATCTTAACTCTAGCATCAATCATTAAACCACATTCATAGTGGCTGTGCTGTTTGTTTAAATGGGTACATCAGCAAAGGTTACAACCAGCTTGGTGAATCTCTTTAAATGTGAGGGGGATCAAGATATAGTGATAGAGGGTACTAAAACAGAGGCAACAGAAAGGGGGTTCATGCTAGACATGTCTGAGAGTAATCAGAAAGCAATGACACTGTTGGATATAAATAGTGTGTTATAGAGTGGTGCAGGGATGACGTATTTACTCGGAAGGAAGCTGCTGGCTCCCTCGACAAAAAAGCAATAGGATTTCTCCATAGGATTTTGGAAAATAGCTGGAAATAAGGTCTGTGGAAAACGAACCTGTTTGACAAATGCACGTTTTGTTCAGCCGGATAATATCCACATGTCTACCATACTTTTATAATCATAAATCTAATAGCCAGAAGCAAAATGCTAACGTTATGCTATAAACGAAATACAGCAGGGTCGCACGACTTCAACGTCACGTCAACTTAAGATCCATATTCAACCATACACATTCTAAATGGTACAAGTTGAAGCGTTTGTTTGAACAGTTTGCAGGAGGCAGGTACTTGCTTTCAAGCAGAACAGGGCAAACAAACTTAGCGGGAGTGTTTACGTGTTCGCCGTAATGACGTACAACGTACTCGACAAGTTCTGTAGTCCTTTTCACCCACATGTTAACAACTATCGTTTTTCAGACACGTAAACTCTTCAGAAATCACCAGCTGCTGATGTATTTAATGTCGTAGAACAAAACGTGACTCTTCTCTTAAATTTGTGTCAACCATAGACCTTATTTCCAGCTATTTTCCAAAATCCTATGGAGAAATCCCATTGGCTCTGGGACGAGGGAACTGGTAGTAAAATGCTAACTCACTTCCTGTTTTAGGACTTGTTCCTGCACCACTCTATATACAGGTGAAACAGAAGCCCTGGGTCTAAAGCAGTAACTGACAAATGTTTAGTTTAAGATCAATGCAGTAGATTGTCAACCAGCTGAACATGGAACACAACTACATCAACTGAATGTATGGGTGTCTAAACAATACATTTGATTATTTTCTTTAATTGTCATTCTCTTTATTATATTACTGTCAGGCACAAAGAAAAGTTAGTTTAATATAAATAGTTATCAATAACTATTTCAAAACAATTCTTAAGAGAATGGTACATCTTTGTTAACATTTATTATACCTCCAATTGTGATGTTGCGTAAGTGACAAACATAACATTTGAGATAGGCGCACCCTACAGGACAGGGATAGGACTTTCCTCTCCAAATTGTCTTTATAGCTACTACTAAATAATCTTCTAACAAGTACATAACATGAAGATCAGATCCATGCATCACAGTCAAGTCTTAATATGGCAGCCACATTGTTGTCACTTCAATGGGTTTCTAATGTAGACCCTAAACTTTTTATGACAGGCTTTGTCTAAGAATACTTCATCAACACAATAGACCTGTGTAGAGTTCCTTTACTACCAGCCAGCATAACCTAACACTGTTGAAAAGGAGCATCTTCATTTTTTAGATCCAGGGCTCTGAGAAGGGAGTGAGGACAATATTTTGAGAGGATATTCACCAGAGACAACAATCATTCATGTAAATACGGGTAATAGAAATATGTCAGTGATTTTTACCTTGCAAGGCTTCAGACAGGTTAATTTGTAAGCCCTTAGCCTTGTCTGCATGCAACAAAAAAAACATACATATTGGAGCCTTAGCTAGATTAAGAAATAAGACACAAGAGATCAATAATTCACAAATAAATAATTGAAAACTGAAAATGAATAATGCCGATTAGTGAGAGACAGTATCCTGTGATAAGAAATGACAGACATGCATCCACCGTAGGAATCAGGAAATATAGATGAGGTTTTAATTGATGGTCCACATGCTACAGACTTGAGGGATAACAATGTTTGGTGTGGGAAAATAGAGTGTTTCTGCAATGGTGCTATAATAATGTTACCATGTAATGGTTATCAAATTCAAAAAACTTTACAATCAAAAGATGAAAATGGCGATGTTATATAAGCTATGACATGTACAGTGGGGCAAAAAAGTATTTAGTCAGCCACCAATTGTGCAAGTTCTCCCACTTAAAAAGATGAGGCCTGTAACTTTCATCCTAGGTATACCTCAACTATGAGAGACAAAATGAGAAGAAGAAAAAAATCCCAAGAATCACATTGTCTGATTTTTAAAGAATTTATTTGCAAATTATGGTGGCAAATAAGTATTTGGTCAATAACAAAAGTTCATCTCAATACTTTGTTATATACCCTTTGTTGGCAATGACAGAGGTCAAACGTTTTCTGTAAGTCTTCACAAGGTTTTCACACACTGTTGCTGGTATTTTGGCCCATTCCTCCATGCAGATCTCCTCTAGAGCAGTGATGTTTTGGGAATGTCGCTGGGCAACACGGACTTTCAACTCCCTCCAAAGATTTTCTATGGGGTTGAGATCTGGAGACTGGCTTGGCCACTCCAGGACCTTGAAATGCTTCTTACGAAGCCACTCCTTCGTTGCCCGGGCGGTGTGTTTGGGATCATCGTCATGCTGAAAGACCCAGCCACGTTTCATCTTCGATGCCCTTGCTGATGGAAGGAGGTTGTCACTCATGATCTCACGATGCATGGCCTCATTCACTATTTCCTTTACACGGATCAGTCGTCCTGGTCCCTTTGCAGAAAATGAGCCCCAAAGCATGATGTTTCCACCCCCATGTTTCACAGTAGGTATGGTGTTCTTTCGATGCAACTCAGCATTCTTTCTACTCCAAACACGTCTAGTTGAGTTTTTACCAAAAAGTTATATTTTGGTTTCATCTGACCATATGACATTCTCCCAATCCTCTTCTGGATCATCTAAATGCTCTCTAGCAAACTTCAGACGGGCCTGGACATGTACTGGCTTAAGCAGGGGGACACGTCTGGCACTGCAGGATTTGAGTCCCTGGCGTCGTAGTGTTTTACTGATGGTAGCCTTTGTTACTTTGGTCCCAGCTCTCTGCAGGTCATTGGCTAGGTCCCCCCGTGTGGTTCTGGGATGTTTGCTCACCGTTCTTGTGATCATTTTGACCCCACGGGTTGAGATCTTGCGTGGAGCCCCAGATTGAGGGAGATTATCAGTGGTCTTGTATGTCTTCCATTTTCTAATAATTGCTCCCACAGTTGATTTCTTCACACCAAGCTGCTTCCCTATTGTAGATTCAGTCTTCCCAGCCTGGTGCAGGTCTACAATTTTGTTTCTGGTGTCCTTTGACAGCTCTTTGGTCTTGGCCATAGTGGAGTTTGGAGTGTGACTGTTTGAGGTTGTGGACAGGTGTCTTTTATACTGATAACGAGTTCAAACAGGTGCCATTAATACAGTTAACAAGTGGAGGACAGAGGCGGCTCTTAAAGAAGAAGTTACAGGTCTGTGAGAGCCAGAAATCTTGTTTGTTTGTTATTGACCAAATACTTATTTTCCACCATAATTTGCAAATAAATTCTTTAAAAATCAGACAGTGATTTTCTGGATTTTTTTTTTTCTCATTTTGTCTCTCATAGTTGAGGTATACCTAGGATGAAAATTACAGGCCTCTCTCATCTTTTCAAGTGGGAGAATTTGCACAATTGGTGGCTGACTAAATACTTTTTTGCCCCACTGTATATGCCCACGTGTATTCAAAGACTAAACTAACATGTGTTAGACCAATTTCTTTCTTCACTTTATTTGAGAGTGAAGAACTCAGTTGCCATAATTTTTAAGACAGATTTGAGAACCACTTTCATAAATACGGTGTATTGAAGTAGACTTATGTCAGGTTGGGAATGACTGCTCAGTGATTCTCACAGAAATAGATCCTTTCAGCTGGCAGCTGATGAAGGGTGTGGGTTGAGGATCGGATAAGCACTTTAGCGAACACAAAAACACTCATGTAGGACGTCAAATATAAGCCTATGCACAGAGCTACGTAGGCTTATGAACGACTGTACATTTGTAGAACACTGTTGGAAACACTGCTTGTTATGTGACAATGGTAAATCATAGTCAGACTGGTTCTTATTCAGACAGGTGACAGATGCACATGTTTGTAGACAGACCTGTATGTGAGGGGAGAGAAATGCCATAGGACTTGCTACCACACCTTTTCAGCAGCGTGCATGAAGTGTGAGATATTACAGAAAGACTCTTTAACACACACATTTGTGAGGCAGCCAATACTCACCGAGGACTCCCTGATAGTCGACCAGATCAAAGTAGACCACAGCTACCGAGGTCCACACACCCAGCAGGGCCAGGACAATGAACCAGGTGAAGAAGCTGCTGCTGGACCCAGAGTCAGCCTTCTTCCCATTCTTATTGGCTGATGAGGTTTTGGTAGCCTCTGCAACCAAAAGCCAGTAGATGATGTTAGGGTCACATTTGAACTCAAAGTCATGCTGTACATTCAAGATAATAATGTCACAAATCTATCAAAAATCAATATCAGCTAATGCATCCCTCGCACACATTGTGTTAGTGTGCACATCTTCATATAAACAGTTTTTAAATGTTTAAGTTGGCAGCCAATGTTAGTTGCATCAGAGGGAACACTACCAATTATATAAAAGGCTCAATGTCTTACGAAAAATAACCCTGTTAAAATAAATATATTGTTAACCTGGGATGAGCTCGATTGGTTAACCTTTGCGCCGCCATCTCTTGACCTTTTTCCCACCATAATTGTTAAAACCCCTTCCTTGCTTTCAAACAGGAGGAGAACTAACCAAGCTTAGGTGGAGAGACCTGATGGACTATAAGGGAAGTGTTACATTCAAACATGGCTTGTCTATAAGGAATCATCATGTCATCACCTGCATCTGCAATAATCCATCAGAACCGGCTTGAGGGAAAGGCTATGAGGTGATGGAAACATAACAAAGCCAAAACAAGTTGTCCCATGGGTGCTGAAGTCCCACAATGCAAATGTGAAAAAGACTGCAGCAAAGAGAATGAACAGGTGTTGGAGTCTCATACATGGAGCGAGGTCAAGTGTTATGCAACAGACTTCAACACACATAGCTCACAGTACTTGGCATAGTAGGGTATATTCAAATCTACAGTGTAACATTGCAGTTTAACCTCAGTCTGACAAACGCATACAGCGAGATCATAGTTAGGGTAAGACTTTAGTAATTCCATTGTTAAGGTTAAAGTTAAAAAAAGAAACACAAAATAGAGTTGGGTATCTTAAATTCATATTGGGGAATCTTTATGCGTCATCTGACCTAGAGTCGGACGAGAATATAAATCAGACTGGCTTCCTGAACACTTCTTTATTATTCTATCATGACAATTAAAGTTCACCAAAAATAAATATGATCAGATGGAACCATAAGTAATGTATAACATGTACAATTTGAAAGCATACTACTTAAATATCATAACTAACCTAAATGTTAACCCATTATTTGGTTACATATTACCATCCAAATCTTGTGTAGTCTACTGACTAATACCCACTGGGCTAAAGAGACAGACATCCACATGAGAAAGTTCAAGTTAAAACGGCAATATGTTCCTCACTGAATCCATCAACTAGCAACCAACCGCCAGGCCCCCCCCACAATGAACTCCAGCCAACGAAGAAACCTCCTTTGAAGCCCTTGAACAAAAGTTGCCCTCACCTTGCGTTACCCCAGCTATCAACGTGGGGATCGCCGTGACAACAGGAGATGTAACGGACTCAAGCAGGATGGCAGGATCCCCCATCACTGCCCACTAACTGAACGCAAACTGGCAGCAAAGACAGCTAACAGCTCAGCGTCGTCTTCTCTCTGTCTGTCTGACGCTCCCCTCTTTCTCTACTGCCTTTCTTTCTCCTGCTCATCTGTCAGTTATCCCTGTGCTCTGTCACTTTTTTCTATGAGCCCAATTCAGCTCTGGAGGTCAAAGTCAGCTATATATAGTGCTGTTGGACCAGCTGGCCCTGACAAAAAGGGAGGGAGGGACAGGCTGCCCAGCACAGCCAGTTTTAAAGGACAGCCGCTTTCTCCTTAATCAGGAACTTTTTACAGTCAAATAAAACCAAATCAATTAATTTCCAGTTCTACCTAGGAATGTCACGGTCAGTATATCAGTTCTAAGTCTATGCCAAAAGTCAGAGAATCTGATGGTCCTTGAAGGCAGGGGCAGAGGGGCTGGAAGCTGTTCATGTCCCACTGTTCCAGGGACCGTAAACAATGTCTTTGGAATCTGCACTGGCAGACTTCAATTCTTATATAAAATTAAAATAGAGAGGCGAAGTCCTGCCCATCTACTTCCTCCCCATGGGACCTTATTTCGAAAAAATTATGTATTGAAGTCAATGGGGAGAGAAAGGTTATCTTTCGATCCCGTTTGAATTGTGCCACAAGTTACACATATGATGTTTGTCAATCTTAAAAATGCCTTCCCAGATGTAAAAAAGTAGAAAACATTACATTCAGTTGTAACTGCCAAAATAAACATTTACACTATTATGGCCCCTGTTAAAAATGTTTGTAATGTTATCTACTGTAAGTTGGTCGAACGAATGCTTCCTCATCCGGAAGCTGACCGAGCAGCCCCGGGCAGCAGTCGAGAGGAGCCGAGCGCATCCGCGAAGCACACAAAATGGCGATGTCAGAGTTCCCGTTAGCCGGCAAATCTAAATCTCTCCGGTCAAAATAATTTCCCTTTAGCGCAATACCGCTTCAGTTGCACCACTTATGTGACAGACAAGAAGAGTATGTGATAGACATTAGAATTGACTATTATTGCCTAACACTTAATGTGGAGAAAGAGATGTCCTGTATGGGTTGATTGTGCATTGATCTGTTGGTAATGCCTCGGGGTTCCGGTGGGCATGTAAACAAATGCATAATGCTGCGCTATACTTTGTGGCCTTACCCGGTTGCATACCGACACTTATTGTTTAGGTGTCTTTTAATAAGCAGGTAGTCCTATCATTAGCTAGAACTAGCTGGATCTGATCGATATGGACATAAACGCGAGTGAAGCCTAATCTGAAGGGAGAGAGAGATCAGCTGCTGCTGACGAGTCGACAAGCAGCACTGCATGATCACATGCAGCGGTGAGTAGTGCTGTGTACCTGGACTCACATTCAGGTTCAGGTCCGGACTCAAGTCCAGAGGTTCAGGTTCAGGTCCGGACTTATAAGTCCGGACTTGTGTCAAGTTGTGTGAGTAACTAAAGTGAACTTATTGTGAGCTAATTATCAATTGAAAATAAACTCATAATCAACTCAAATTCAAACTCGTCAGGTTTATTGTGCCCCCTTCCAACTTGTGTCTACACCATGTCTTTTCTAGAACTCTACATGTGTTACTAACTACACAACACAACTACATACATAGTGATGTACATACAAGATTCAATATGCAAGAGTAAAAGTCTATGTGTTCTTGTTCAAGAACAACAGCATATTGACATTGTCTGGGTGAAGTGTTGCTCTTTCGGCAGACACTATATCACCATACATACAAAGGAGTTAGCTTAGCAACACTACCAAATATGGCAACCAGCATCCCACGCTGTCAGTGTCCACTATGTCTAAGCCAGTTTCCCTTGACGTCACACAGATCTCGCGAGCAGTTGCGATATTTTGCGAGACTTCGTGAGCTCAGTAATGGCCGCCATATCAGAAGCCAAAACAATGTTTTTCGTTTTTTTTTTCTCAGCGCAAATTTCTCGATCTATGGAAGGTTTTAGATGGTTTAGAACACAAAGGAGAATATACGTAAGTACCGGTTCCTGACGTTCCGGTTTTAACCGGACTTGAACCGACACTTTTTACAAGTCCAGTACCAGTTCGGCGTACCGGTACACAGCACTAGCGGTGAGCGGACAAAACACACACACACACTTCACGTTTGAATATCACTCGTAGCTATTTTAATTACCTCAAATTAAATAACTAAACTAGTTATAGATATGTTTATTTTTACTGTCGGGTCACTCATTACTGGATCCGCGAGCTGCATAATACTGGCATAATAGATTGCCCGATCGGGCAACCAGCAGGTGGGGCTTCATTGCCCGAGCTAAATACTAGATGGCCCCGGGCCATTGGGCAGTCCTTAATGTCGAGCCCTGAAAATAGAGACACGTTGAGACAAGACCGAACACCATGGGCTTTTTTACCTTGAAGATGTGCTAGAGCAGGGGTCTCCAACCTTTCTTCATCTGAGAGCCATAATAAATCAATTGAATAGGTCTAGCCTCCCTATATCTGTGTGGGAAATTGTTCCATCCTCAAAAACAAAAAACTAATACTTCTGCAGTCTAGCTGCAGCTTAGGTCTTCTATTAAAAAGAGGACACTGAAGGTCCTGAATGTGGCTTCACTAACATGACTTGAGTCTGAACACAGCAGACAACAGGAGTATTTACAAAAGCCTATCAAAACTAAAATACTGAATGTGGGTGCACACTTATTCTGTTTTACTGTTACATAAATCCCAAGAATGTATGAGATTAGCTTCATCTTATCTCAACCAGTGATTAAGTAAATAATAAAGTTTTTATCAGGTTACTATCAGCCTGTCACTCATTATTTTCAGGGAGGGGGCAGGGTTTGGAGGAACAGAGAGGAGACAGTGATCGCAGAAGCTTTTTTTCTCCTGCCTTCACAAACTTTACACAAGTATTTATCAACTGAAAATAGCAAGAGGACATGCATACTCTGTAATCCAAGACTTGATTACATCCACCAAAAACCTGACATGGTGCTAACGCGAGTATTTTTTAAAACATAAATCCATTTGTGTCTGAGCCACAGCGACACGGCTGATTCAGGTGCATTTATTGTCGTCGGATTCTTTCTACAGTCTGTGAACCGCGAGCTGCGAGCTACTGAAAAGCTTCCCCGCTCGTGATCAACTTGTTGGAGAGCCCTGTGCTAGAGCTTTAAAACGGCGGGGCCCAGCCCAGGAATCCGTTCGCATACAATGTTTTCTGATGAAGTCGACCAGAGAAATGTTACTCTAGCTACAAGGTAAACCTCAGGGCTGTTTATTTCTGAAACACCTGTATAGTGACATTTGACACAAGAAGAAAGACAGGTTTACACATTCAGGTCTTGATATAGTGATGAAGTTTTTGTTATTTTCCCAGTTTAAATGTGTCCAACAGCAAGCAACTAATAAATACATAAAACTAGATTAATTAGTATGCTCAATTTGACAAGGAATGCTTGACAAGTCTACTGATTTAATAAACATGAATGAATGATAAACTCCCACTGTATCAAACAGAGTACCTTTCCAAACCAATACTGGCTCAGTGTAATATGAACACATCTCACACACAAGGTAAGTCATGCACCACCTGAAAGAAACACACCAAAAAACCATGCAATAACATACCACTCTGTTCTTCTACACACTTCATTCTCATTAGGACCACAGCAGCCAAGTCACAACTGTGCACGCACGTGCACACTTTTTCTTCAAACTAATAAGCCTCTCTGCTCAGTGTACTCTCCGTGTAGCTCAGAACTCATTGTGGAGGCAGAGCAGCTCCTCTTATCTCTTATTTAAGGCTGCTGTGCACCTCCTTCACTCATTTCTTTCCTTCTGGCTTTAACATGCGTCCATGTTCATGTGTGTACATAAGGTTTTTATGTCTTTTCATTTCAATCACATTCACTAGGCTAAGACACTGTAGACCATTACCCAACTATTCATAAAAACAGGTATTTTGGAAAAATATGGACCAGAAGAAGGCCATTTGGATGTTTGTAATATCTTTTTAAAGGGTCCCATAACACCAAACCACTACATTTTCTAACTGAGGATTGGCGAGTCTAGCAGGTAATGACTTCCACTCCTTTAGTGCAGAACCATACTGACAGAACCCTGCTACAGTGCAACAACAGGTCAAACAGTACAGCAGCAGTTTCTGCAGTATTTCCAACATCAGAGAGGACAGTGGTTTTACACCATCACAAAACAGACTTGTAATGGTCATGTTCCACTCCTGCTACACGACACATTTAACATAGCTCCAGTCAACTCTCTATATAGACTATATTAGTAATGCTGGATGAATCATGCTTTACTTTATGTTAACATTTTAACTTGCTAAGAATGATTTTTAAACTAAAGAGAACCCCAGCTTTTGCTTTACATTTTGGGTTAAAAAGAGCAATGTTATTATAAAATCTAGGGATGCTAGAATAGTCAATTCTAATGTCTAACACTTAATGTGGAGAAAGATGTCCTGTATGGGGTGATTGTGCCTTGGTCTGTTGGTAATGCCTCGGGGTTCCGGTGGGCATGTAAACAAATGCATAGCGCTGTACTTTGCGTCCTCACCCGGTTGCATAGCGACGCTTATTGTTTAGGTGTCTCTTAATAAGCAGGTAGTCCTATCATTAGCTAGAACTAGCTGGATCTGATCGATATGGACATAAACGCGAGTGAAGTCTAATCTGACGGGAGAGAGCGATCAGCTGCTGCTGACGAGTCGACACGCAGCTCTGCATGATCACATGCAGTGGTGAGCGGACAAAACACACTCTTCAGGTTAGAATATCACACGTAGCTATTTTAATGACCTCTCAAACTACCTAAACTAGTTATAGATATGTTTATTTTTACAGATCCGCGAGCTGCATGCTACTGACGGGCTGTCAGGAGAGGGAGAGAGCGCTCAGTTCATTATTCCCGTGTTATTGTAAGTTACTGTACACTTTTGAATAGTTAATCTACAATAATTAGTTTGTTTAATATCGAATCATATCAATTAGTTTTAAAGCTCAATAGATAACAAAGAAGACCTTAGACCGGCACTTTTCAAATTTTGTCCGGAAGATTTCAACTTTAATGGACATGTTGACCGGCGAAAACATATTCTAACGGGAACTCAGTGCTGTGGTCCTGAGTCCTGGATCGCGAGCCCTGGATCGCGAGTCGTGGCTGTGGTCCTGGATCATAAGTCCTGGATGGATATCCTCGTGGATTCATCTTCCCATTATACACACACATGCATTTCCAAACATTTGGACTACCTATGTTGCAAATGTATTATCTTCTCAATTTACACACGGCATCTATTGCACGTCTGTCCGTCCTGGGAGAGGGATCCCTCCTCTGTTGCTCTCCCTGAGGTTTCTCCCATTTTTCCCTTTAAACTGTGGGTTTTCTCTGGAAGTTTTTCCTTGTACGATGTGAGGGTCTAAGGACAGAGGGTGTCGTATTGTCATACTGATATTCTGTACAAACTGTGAAGTCCACTGAGACAAATGTAACATTTGTGATATTGGGCTATATAAATAAACATTGATTGATTGAAAATAGTTATAAATATATTTATTCCTCACTGTCGGGTCACTGCTTACTGGATCAGTGAGCTGCATGAGATACTGACAGACTGTCAGGAGAGAGAGAGAGAGAGAGGGGGGGGGGGGGAGAGGAAAAGAGAGCGTTTCCACTCATTTCTCCCGTGATATTATCCAAAGTTAATGTAAACTTGAATAATGTACTTCCTTTGAATGTAATAATTATGTTGGTTGTCGTTTGTGGAAGCGCCAGTGAATGAGCCCCATTAACTGAGTTTTAAACATCACTTTAAATGGAAGATCCCCATAGGCCCCGCCCACTCGTACGATACTGATTCCGGCAATCGGCCCCAAAATTGGCGATCGGAGCATCCCTAATAAAATCCATAAAAATTCTCGTGTATAATTGTACCTCTTCATTTGCAAAAACTGTAGCACCAAGTCAACAAATGGGGATGTTTCCATCTAAATGATTACATTAAAAACACACTCTTGCACATGCCAAGAACACGACACAGCATCACACATCAATCCAAGACTTATAGATCAGGATTTTACCCTTTCAGCTGTGCACCTCTTAGCCACGGCAAGGCCTTTGGAGGGGGGATGTGGAGCCTGAGGGATTTAATTGATGTATAAAGTAGAAAATAAAAAAAGAGATGTAACAAGGTAAAAGCCAAAGGTTAATTGGCTAAGACAAATAAAGCTAAGATTTGAGTAAAGTGCAAATATATACTAATTATTAAAATCCCATCCTTCTTGTATTCTCACAGATCAATGAAGCATAAAATCAGCACATCTACAGATATTCAGGAAGAATGTCGCTAAACAGTGTGTTGGGATGTTCAAAAACACCTGGCATACAATTCAATGTTTATACTCCATCAAGATGTTCCGTTAGAGCCAAAGTCAATATTTGATAAGCCACTTTCTGTGTTGGATCAAATGGTATAACTCAAATAAACACATGTATGGTCCATAGGCCTTTCTTTCTCAGTAGTGGGTTAGTTAACCCACTACTGGGTTAGTTAACCCACTACTGCTCCAGAACCACACACACACACACACACACACACACACACACACACACACACACACACACACACACACACACACACACACACACACACACACACACACACACACACACACACACACACACACACACACACACACACACACACACACACACACACACACACACACACACACACACACACACACACACACACACACACACACACACACACACACACACACACACACACACACACACACACACACACACACACACACACACACACACAGTGAGGGGGCGTGGCCAGTGAGAAGACGGAAAACTGAACATTTTGTTCCCTGGATGTTTCCAACCAACACTGCCCTTTGATCCGCTTCAACAGGAGACGTTATGACATCTGAGATAAAGCTACAATCAGTCAAACAGCAAACTGTGCATACATTAGCACTGTGTTACCGTCGGTGTGCCATAATGAGCCCGTTTATCTGAGTGTGCTGTGTAGCGCGCTGAACGTCGTCAACATATGCAGCCAAATGTTTTCTCAAACCATGATTTGTTATATAATAATATATCTAACTTTTTAATATTTTATTTGTGCTTTGCATAGTACTGCTGTAGTATCCGGATAGTCACCTTGTATTGTAGTATAGGAGGACCTTACAGTCCTGTGTGGTTACAGGACATAGTGTGCCATACTAGCCTCTTGTATTAAGTACGAACACATTGCGGAATCATCTATACACACACAGTACATCAGTACGGTAAGTAAAATAAGAATGCAAAAATGGAACCCCTCCTAAGGAGCTTTTACACAATATGTCTGCAGCCTGTGTTTAAAAGGGATACTATAATGGGAATAAACTGCGACATGACGAGTCTGTTATGGAATTAAGATACGTGCAAGGTAATTATAGATTCACTGTATTTGGAACGGTGTGCAATATTCTGCACAAGAACAGCAGAACAGAAAGAGTGCATATACGGGGGTGCAATGGGGACCCCCAAAGAGCCACGTATATGCCACACCACCGAAGCCTCTCATACTGACACGTGAGCATTTAGAAGAGTGACTCGTCCTACACTGGGGGCGTGGTGCCCGGGGGGGGGGACACAAACTCGCAATGCTGGCTCAACTGGTCCCACTGCTGGAGCTGAGGGGCCTAACGTCCCGGTGTCAGCCCGGCCCACTCTCCCGGCAGGCTGCAGCAGACCCAGCTGCTCCTCACAGAGCCAGAGTGTTCAGTAGGGAGGCGGGACCCTGATAGCTTGTCTTGTTAATACAGAACTCAGTTTGAAAGATGTAGGCAGAGCTAACGTTGGTAAACTCTAATCTGTGACGTAGGTAGCCCTGTACGGTTAATGTTACGTTAATTTGTGGACGCATTAATAACAGGAAGCTTAGAGACAGTGTTTACGTGCTCCATAAACCCAGCTTAAGTGACGTTCCCGTTAAACCGTTTCACTCGCACGGAGCAGCTAGCACGTCGTTAACAGCTCCTAAAGGTAGACGAAGCTAGCTAGCAGGACCAGGGCCCTGAATGAAAGAACAGCTTGCTAACAGATTCACTTCAGAGGCCTGCAGTGAGAGCGGACGGCTGCAGCATCCTCCCACCAGTACCCTGCCCGAGCAACAAAAGCAACTTACCTTTGGGCTTCGCGTTCACTTTAGCGTTTTTCTTAGCAGCCATGGCGGATATCAGTTCGCAGGGCAGGTAAACGTCTGAGGGAGAGCACAACAGCGGCCGGAGGCTCTACTTCTAGCAGTGAAAAGAAATACAAAAAAATCTCCTGCCTCATAAAACCCAGCGCCACCAGTAAACCTCGGGACTGACAGCTCTCTAAACCAATGAAAGACCCGGTCAACACAAATGGGCGGAGCAGGAGAATTATTGAACCAGTCGATGTGAAGAGGCGTCTCACTTATTCAATCGTGTGGATAGAGAGGCCAAGTCCCGCCCATCTACTTCCGACCCATGGGATTTATCTCTGCCCTGCCCCCCCCCTCCCGTTCCTCTGGAACGTGGCAAGATGGAAGACCCTTTCTCTCTCTACACTAATGTTTATTTAAACATCAGAATCCACGCACAAACATGTCACAACGTAACATTAAAGATAGTTTGAGAGGGCAATAACCCTCCTATCGTCAAACTCATTTTAATATTGGCTTGCAGTAGGCTATGGTTTAAGTTAGGCAAAGTTCAAATTGTCTTTGGGATGTTGTAATGAAAAATACTATACTGTAAACTACTATAAGATAACTTTCCATTTTATTTATATACTAAAAAAGACATATGGTGAAACAGTTGCCTGCAAACTTCAAAATATCCAAATCTTCTCTGCACACAGGCTTCGCATAGTTGCTGATAACATTACCGACGGCTGCGTTGTCTTCATGGGTCTGAGCACATTCAACTGGCCCCAGGGGCAGCAACATTCAAATCTGCCGTCATTCAGTTTAATACTTACTCCTTTGCTTTTCCTACTCTCTCAAAAATATTTCCCGCAATAAAGATTTTTTATTTGTTTATTATTATTTTATTTTCAACATGGCTTTTTATATAATGGTGTGTTCTTTTCTTTATTTTTCTATCTATACTGCCATAACAAAGAACATTTCTCCCTCTGTGGGACAAATAAAGGAATGATGTTCTGACTTTAATCTACTTTAACCTGAGTTTTTTTCTTAAAGTACAGTCATTTTTCTTCGATTGGGACACGATTTCTTGGGATGTTGTCTTTTTCTGTAAGCATGATTTCCAAAACTGGTTGTCATCCAGTCATTTGGATGGCTTCAGTTGATGTGTGATATGTTGGAGAATACAGAGCTCTGACCATTTTGTTGTCTCACATATGGTCAGCTCACACAGACTCCCTGCCCAGGGGGTATGCATAAGAGGGGGGAGGGGGGGGGGGGGTTCTCACATACTGTATGGCTCTGAATGAGGAGTGATCTAAACACCTGGGCGGAATGATATTTCCACAACGTCTGTGTGTGCGTGTGTGTGGGGAATATAAAGGGTGTCGACCAAAAGTAAATTAGAAGGTTAAAAAAGACACTGCTGGCTCCCTGTACACGTTTGTTTCAGGGGGGCGGGGGGGGGAATCCTGTATGTTGGTATTTTCAGAAGCATCATGATTGTCTCATCGGTTTAAAATAATGCCATTAGTGGAAATATTCTTTCAATGAATGATGTTAATTCAAGAATAGATTTGAAATTATTTTAGTAATATATAAAGCTTTAAACACTCTTTCAGAATTTCTGATCTTTTGAAATTGGCGGTTTTGATGAAATGGTATTGCCTTAGTTTCAAAGCTTGACTCTTTGCTTTTCCAAATTATATTTTTCCTTGCTTGAATTTTTTTACAGTATTTTATGTTTTTTCTGTCTTTGTTGTTTTAATCTTAAAGGCCGGCGGCATTTATTTATTAAAGGTGCTTTTGAAATAAAGTTGGTTGAGATGTGTTTAACAGCAAAGGGATGGCATCCCAGCTCATGCTTGGAGTCAGCATCAACTTTTTAATAACTGTGGGCTAACTAAACATTATTTTTTATTATTGATTATTTTCTCCTTTTATCAAATGATTGATTTGTGTTTAAAAGTCACCTATTATGCAAAATGCACTTTTTGATGTCTTTTATACATAAAAGTAAACACATCTCATCTCTAAAAACGGGGGTACAACGGAGCTGATCCAGATTTGCTGTGGTCATGACGACATTACTAAAATGTGGGCTGGCTTCACGTTAAACGTTCCGTCCCAACCGATCGTCCCCATATACAGTCGCTAGCTGAATCCCCGTCCTCAGCTGTGTCTGTGTATTCAGCAGGATGTCTACGAGAGGGACTTAGAGTAAAGTTGTTATATATATTATATAATACATTGGCACTGTTCTAGCGGTAAACACTGAAGAAAGAACATGTCAAGCTATGTGCTGTTACAGAAACAATGCACAACGTGCAGAGGTGGGAAGTAACTAAGTACATTGACTCAAGTACTGTACTTAAAAGGTGGGTATGTCATTTATTTCAGAAACACTTTTTGTTATATTCCAGGGAATGCTCTTAACATCCCGATAGCAATGAATATATTAAATGTTTTGACAATAAATACATAAAATAATTTAATCTGTGGAAGCCGTGGCGCTGTAAAAAGCACGACCAATCATTTTAGCCGGCCCGGCTAATATAACTTGATGGCCTACCCGCCTGTCAGCCTTCCATCTCGTACACAAACTTATCTCGCGCCCTCATTGGTCATGTGCGCATTTGTGTGTGTTGGAGAAGGGGCTCTGTAAGGAAGTGGCAGATTTTTTCCGGTTGTGTACTTTCAAATTCCAGCGCACTCGAGCTGGTTTCTCCAAAATTACATACCCCACCTTTAAGTAACATTTTGAGTTACTTTTACTTTACTTGGGTTATTTAATGTTACTTTATACCATACGTCTACCCCACTACAATTCAGAGGTAAATTACTTTTACTCCTCTACATGTATTTTATACACTTAGTTACTTTGCATATTAGGATTAGTGATGTGAAGTATAACCAACTCTTAAATTAGACTTCAGTTCCACCTGGAGTAAATTCAAAAGCTACCCTGCAGTATACAAAGTCATTCAAACTGTTGCGGTGCGTGGAAAAGGTAGGACCCAAATAAGGTATTAACAAAAAGCGAGCTTTATTTTACAAAAAAAAGCCGATGACAAAAGAAAACAAGAAACAAACTTAACATTACCAAAACAGGGGAGCACGAGTAAAGAATCCAGGATCAAAAACTTCAAGGACAAACATGGAGCGTGACGTGAAGGGAAGACAAACAATGAACCGACAGGGGAACACAGGGAAAGACAAGACTAAATACAGCGAGGGGTAATCACGGGACAAGAAACAGCTGGGTAAGGGAGCGAGAAACACAAGGGCAACAGGTGAACACAATGAGACAATCAGACACACCAGGGAAACTAACGACAGGAAGGAAAACACAGGAAGAAGGACCAGACAGGACACAAGGAGGAAAACATGCGACAGGGAACACAGAACAGCAAAATAAAACCAAAACTTAACACACAAAACTCAAATCCTGACACAAACTAGCTGCACCTTTACCAGCATTGATAACACCTTAATGATCAATCATTATAAAACCTATCAAATATATTATTCTGAAATGGACCAATCTGCACGATGACTACTTTTACTTTTGATACTTTAAAGGTCCCATGTCATGGCCATTTATACTGATCATAATTCCATTGTTGAGGTATACTAGAATAGATTTAAATTGTGCAATGTTCCAAACTCACATTGGTTTCTCTTAGTCATACAGCATCTCTGTAAAGTACTGTATGTGTATTCACTCTCTGTCCTACACGGCTTGTTGGAGCTCCCCCCCCCTCCCCTCGCCATGAACCCAGTGTGCTCTGATTGTTCGGGAAGCTGTGAGGCTCGCTGCTCCGTGAGCAGGCTTACTAGTGTGGTTTCCGGGTCGGCGAGACAGCGCGAAAGTCATCCTGAGCACTCACAGCCGAAGTAAAAACAATAAGTGTGGCTTGATATTGAGTAAGAAAAAGGTTTATAAACGCTGTGAGAATGGGTCTGCGCGATCCCAACTCGTCTATTACCAACCAGGGAGCTCTATGCAAGTCAATGGGACTCCCTGTTAGTTGAAAAATTACGCTAAAGGTCCTGAGGCCTGTGCGAAACCGGTTCAACATAACCTGGATATGTTGGAGTTAGCCGGTTGGCCTAATCCAAAACATACGCGCTCTCGCTAACCGGTCCTACGACGCTGGTTATCAAGTAGATTGCTCAAGCCAGCCGTGTCCTATCTCGTTAGGTAGGTCACAAACATGGACAAGCGTACTGACAGCGCAGCACGTCATACTTCCTGAATGAAAATGACAATAATATTAGACATATGAAGAAGTTCAACTTTTAACATCCATGACTTAAACATTTTATCCAGGATAAAAGCCACATAGCTGCACCTGCAAGGTGAATACAGCTGGTAAAAGAAAAAGTGTTTGAATGCGTACATTAACAGGTTTATGATATCACTGCCCTGTCTAAGACATGAGTGGATCTGACTTTAATTACATTTGACTCGAGTGTTTCGTCAACTTAATGTGTTGCTTAAAATAATACTTCTGCATACAGTATGTGACACTGTGAGTGTCACGGCAAGATACGGCTCAGCTGACTCAGATAAGGACATATAGCCTATGATACATTATGATGTGATATGATGTGATATGAATGATAATGGGACACATCGACGTCTGCACTCACAGTGCCGTGGACTGTACTTAATGTTACTTTGATCCGGTTACTTATGTTGTGGCAGATATTTAAGTACGCTTTTTCTTAACGCTAATGTTATAATAGTCAGATTGCTCTGAAGATGGGAGGTGATATTCTATTCATTTTCACGTTCACACAGTCAGTTGATTTTTGCCGCCCGTCTTTCTGTATTTCCTTTCTCCATTTCCTTTCTCCTGTAATATGAATTGATCGCTTTAAACTCCGCACACTGAGCTCTGATTGGTCAGCAGGCAGTGCTTTCACTGAGTTGATCTCTTAGCCTGCAACCTAACCTGCTCCGGAGCAGGTTAGCCGTTCAGCATAAGTTATCATGGAGATCAAGCCCGCTAAAAAGAGAACCAGTATCATAGGACCGGAAACCCAGAGTTTTCCCTGAAGTTAGCCCGCTAAGCGAAAATCCTGCTTCGTAGTACAGGCCTCAGGTTTGCGAGGAGCTCCGCGGATTGGTCCATTTTGGTTCCGGGAAACAAAGAAACAAATGGAAAAAGAGAAATGTCCAACGAGGCGTTCTGGGGACTTCATAACACACAAGGGGACGGGTAATAACCGGAAAAGCATGACATGGGACCTTTAACTATATTTTGATGCTCATAGTTTTTGTACTTTAACTTGAGTAACATTTTCAATGCAGGACTTTTACTTTTAACAGAGTATTCCTACACTCTTTTTTGTTGGTACTTTTTACTCAAGTAGAAGATCTGAGTACTTCTCCCACCTCTGGCGATGTGTTCTGGAAGTATTATGGTCTGTGTTTACATTAGCAAGCATCGCTAACACTCAGAGCTAACACTGTACTGGAGAGAGTGTGTGTAAAGAAGCAGGATTTAAAAGGTACTGTCCTTGTGGTAAATCTTCAAGAGAGAAAGAGTTTGAGCTCCTTACTGTTTCAGAAATAATGCTTGATGTGGTTTGGAACATAATATGGCGTTTAATCATGGCAGCGTTTAGCTGAGTTTCTGTTGGTAGACAGCCTTCTCTTCACAGAGCTCACTAATGATGTTACGTTCCGGAACGATCCGATTCTTTTGAACGGCTCTTTGGTACGAACGAAGGGAACCGAGTCCTACTTGGTGAGAGCCGTTATTTTTATCGTTGGTTCTCTGCCTGCCATAAATCCACTCGCCTTTAAAAAGGAACTTGCTTTCCTGAATGCACATTAGCCATAGATGATGGCATAACGCATGCTGCTTGAGTAGTAGTTTGGCTGCCTGAGAGATGTAGCAAGTTATACATTTTCTGTGAGTAAAAGTAGATTTCTGGCAATACAGGCAATCATTATCCTGCTGATTATTTCCCAGATAAACCTATTAACCCCGCCTCCTTAAAAAAAAGGGCTCTTTTGAACGGCTCTCGGAAAGGAACGAAGCCATAAGATATGGCTCCCTTCAAAGAGCCGTAATTCCCATCACTAGAGCTCACTGCTTGCGCTCCAACGGGGCGTGGCCAGCAGCAACTCCAAGGGGGCGTGGCCAACAGCATCTCGGTTACATTTAAAGGGCCAGATCCAGAATCAGCACTTTAATAACAAGGCTGAAATAGAGGGGTATGAGGCATGCTACAATGGGTGATCTGTTTGGTATTTTGAGCAAAACACAATATGTTTTTTATAGATATGGCCCTATAATATTGTTCAAATAGCATAATAGGTGAGCTTTAACAAAAACAGATAATGCTGGAATTGCAAGCCAAATCATTTATAAACAACCAAAGATTCAACATCAGTTTTGTTAAGACATTTTAATGTTTTAATGAATATTGATAAGAACACCTGTGGGGGCCTGTGATTTGACAGGCCTTCCCTGTCTCAAGCACAGTGTGTGCAAATGGACTACTATGTTAGCCTTTAACACAGGGGTGGGGAACCTCCGGCCTCCGGGCCGTATACGGCCCGCGAGACAATTTGGTACGGCCCTCGAGATAATTTATAAACACACGCAAAAAAGAAAAACATTTGAGAAATCTAGACTGCAAAAAAATTAAACAAGTGAGTGCCTGTTTTTCCTAGCCAAGGTCAGGGTCCTTGAACACAACACGAGCCTAACGTGTCATCACGTGGTATTATGTCTCGTTTGATAGGGGTGCAGTTCTGACAGAGAGCACCAGATCGCCACTCCGGCAATTCATTAATTGCAGTACCCATAAGGAGCTGTACACATGCCGCAGTTTTTGCATGTCTGTGTCTTTAGTTGAAAGCCCAGTGGTGATCTATTCATCTGTCATACAGTCAATAACTTTGTTGTTATTAGCATCTGGTTAGCTAGCTATGCTAACGAATATAAGAAGCTTTTTCTACAACCAGTGAGGTAAAGGCACATCTTTATATGATCATTATAGTTATAAAAAATAAGAGAATAAAGTAAACAGGTATAAAATACTATATGACAGTAAAAAAAGTTGTTATTAATAAACAAGAATACAGCTTGAAAAAGGAGCGATTTGTAAAATATCCATATAGAAAAATAAATATGCTTACAGTTCTGTTTCATATGGGTGTTGAGAGATGTATCCATAGATCTCCTGATGTTGCTCTCAAAGTGCACCAGATTGATGCTTTTAACTTCAACATTAAAAAACTAAATCTTCCCGGGGGAGCATGCCCCGCGGAGGTTAGGTCCCCCACCACTTAAATCATGTCCACATGGATAGGAAACTAAATACATTTGCACACATCTTGTGTCCATATCTTTCTGTTTTGGTGGTCATGCCACAACCGTGCACGTGAATACGCGAGTCATGCATTGGTAGATATCTGGATCAAGAGGTTGTTTTTTCTTTGCACAGCATGAAAGAAAGGCCAAATGAATGGGCTGTGATTTTTGTATTTTTAAGCAGAGGTCAATAATTTGTACGGCCCTCGGAGGATGTTGAAAAAATTGAAATGGCCCTTGAGAGGAAAAAGGTTCCCCACCCCTGCTTTAACATATGTTAAATGAATATTTTCATCTGAGTCCGGCACACTTCCTGGGGGCTTGATCAGCCCCAAGGAAGTGCGCCGGACTCAGATGAAAATATTCGTGGTGGCCAAACGGCGGTACTACACTTCCGTTTGGTTGCCAGGCCCGGAAACACTTTTTCCCATTGACTTACATGGGGAAAGAGTGGTCTGTAAATCGTTGGATAATTTTTTTTAAACAAAATAAACTACCCAGTATGAACACTTGTATAGCCCTAACATTCGTTCCTCAAGTAGTAAAAATGTGATATGATATCGCCCGAGGAAGTTGTCATACTTATACATATATAAATAAAGATATATCTGTCAAAGCTCTAATCAAATTAACAGTTGTATTTGTTGAGCATATTTTTATAATAACAAAGTCATGTTTCAGTTCATGTGTATGACATCATCAGAATGTGCCTGAAACGTGGTGATGCTAATGAGCATGTGCAGATACAATAAACGACCTTACTCCAGGCCAAACTCTGAGCGATGTGGTCGTGTATTTTTTCTGTCCGTTAGCATACTTACAAGCTACTTTGGTTGACTGCAAATGTGGAGACTTCTGCTGAATATAATGTCTCACGCAACAGGTTATGGGCCCAGTCAAGGAGGCCAAAGGTGGTTTCAGTTGTTATTCAACGGTGACGAGAAAAACTTTGAGTTATGGGAGACGAGGTTTTTGGCGCACATGGAACTGCGGGGCCTCAGTGAAGTTATCCTGGAAGAGCCAGCGATAGACTACAACGACAAACAAGCACTTGAAGAAGACGCAACAAAGAATGCAGAAGCATATGCTGAATTAGTGCAGTGTCTAGATAATAAGACTTTATCACTCATAATGAGAGAGGCGAAACGAGATGGAAGAAAAGCGTTGGCAATACTCCGAGAGCACTACGCAGGAAAGGACAAACCACGAGTCGTGAGCCTGTACTGTGAACTCTCTTCTCTCCACAAAGCAAGCAACGAGACTGTTACTGATTATATTATTTGAGCGGAGACTATATTCACGTCTTTGAGAAGGGCCGGAGAAAATATCAGTGACGGGTTGCAGATTGCTACGGTATTGAAGGGGTTACCGGACACATTCAACCCGTTTGTTGTGCACGTCACTCAAATCAACGACCGTCTAACGTTCAGTGAGTTCAAAGCTAAACTGCGGAGCTATGAGAGCACTGACAAATATAGGATGAGTGACATGAATGCGGACGAGGGCGGCGCTATGAGGACTAGCGGGGCGAGGACACGAGGACGTGGAAGAGGGAAGAAGATGGACTTAGCCGACACTGAATTCTACACATGCGGAAAGATGGGGCATATGGCTAGGACATGCCCTAACGAGATCCAAGCGAGGCGAGAGGAGCGACAGTGGGACACGCCACACCGAGGACGAGGCCGAGGCAGAGGGCTAGGCCGTGATCAGGTGAAGAAGGCAGACGGAGCCACGGAGGATGATACCGGTGCATCATTATTTTCCAAATAAGTGACTGTCAAAATCAAGTAGGAAATAAGAGAGGTCTTAGCCCTTTACATCCCATCTTTTCCACAGGACATTTTCTCCGTGAAAGCAGCGACAGCCAGCGGAGCTGAGGTCCGCTTCAAGGAAGGTGATGATTGGCTGATTCATCAAAATGGTACCAAGTTTAAAATAGATGTGTACAGTAGGCTATATTACCTTAGCACAGTAGAGGATGAAAATACTGATGATGTTTGTAATGGTTGTCATGACATCCAGACATGGCATAGAATACTTGGTCATTGTAATTTTGAGGATATGTCTAAACTTGAGAAAGTGGTTAAAGGTATGTCAATCAAAGGGAAACATGACATGTCTAACCATAACTGTGAAATATGTACGCAGGGAAAATTTACTCAAAGCAGAAACAGGCAGGCAGATGCAAAAGCTAAGACAGTACTAGAGCTAGTACATACAGACCTATGCGCTCCAATAGAACCAGCAGATAAAGACGGGTACAGATATGCAATAGCATTTACTGATGATTATAGTGGGATGATTTTTCCCTACTTTATCAGAGCAAAGAGTGATACAGCAAAAGCTACTGGAAAATTAATAGCGGATACTGCTCTATATGGACACATTAAGTGCATAAGATCTGACAACGATACTGAATTCACAGTGCATGAGTTTCAAACTTTACTTAGGACGAAAGGGATAAGGCACGAGACAAGTGCCCCATACTCACCTCACCAGAACGGTACTGCCGAGAGAGGTTGGAGGACCTTATTTGAGATGTCACGATGCATGCTATTAGAGAGTAACCTCCCAAAGCAGTTATGGACATATGCTGTACAAACAGCAGCACAGATATGTAACAGGTGTTACTCTAAGCATCTAGAGCAGACACCATACCGTGTTTTTACTGGCAAAACACCCAACTTGTCCAGCATGAAAATATTTGGCTCTGAATGATATGGGTATTACATTACATTACATTGCATTTAGCTGACGCTTTTATCCAAAGCGACTTACAATAAGTGCATTCGACCAGGAAGATACAACCTTGAAGAAAACAGAATCATATAAGTACATCAGGTTTCATAGAGCCAAACATTTAAAGTGCTACTCAACTGGCTTTAGATAAGCCAGCCCTTTATTAGTATATAAGTGCTTTGTTAGTAATTCAATCGCTCGAAGTGGAGTCTAAAGAGATGAGTTTTCAGTCTGCGCCGGAAGATGTGTAAGCTTTCTGCTGTCCTGATTTCAATGGGGAGCTCATTCCACCATTTTGGAGCCAGGATAGCAAACCCACAAGTTTTTGCTGATGGGAACTTGGGTCCCCCTCGCAGTGCGGGTGCAGCGAGCTGTTTGGCTGATGCAGAGCGGAGTACACGTGCTGGGGTGTACGGTTTAGGAAGCCTGGATGTAGGAAGGGCCAGATCCATTCGCAGCATGGTACGCAAGTACCAGTGTCTTGAAGTGGATTCTAGCAGTTACTGGAAGCCAGTGAAGGGAGCAGAGGAGCGGCGTGGTGTGGGAGAATTTTGGAAGGTTGAAGACCAGACGAGCCGCTGCATTCTGGATGAGCTGCAGAGGTCGGATGGCACATGCAGGTAGACCAGCCAGGAGGGAGTTGCAGTAGTCTAGGCGTGAGATAACGAGAGCCTGGACCAGAACCTGCGCTGATTTCTGGGTCAGCTGGGGCGGTATCCTCCTGATGTTGTAAAGCGTGTATCTGCAGCAGCGGGATGTAGCAGCAATGTTTGCAGTGAAGGACAGTTTGTTATCTAGGATCACACCCAGATTCCTTGCAGTCTGAGTCGGGGAAACAACAGAGGTGCCGATGTTGATTGTTAGGTCAAGAGTGGGACAATCTTTTCCCGGAAGGAAAAGCAGTTCTGTCTTGTCAAGGTTGGGCTTGAGGTGATGAGCAGACATCCACCGAGAGATGTCTGCTAGGCAAGCAGAGATGCGTGCGACGACCTGGGTCTCTGAGCGGGGAAAGGACAGAATTAGTTGGGTGTCGTCAGCGTAGCAGTGGTATGAAAAACCATGCGGGCTAATGACAGACCCGAGCGAGTTTGTGTACAAGGAGAAGAGGAGGGGACCAAGAACAGAGCCCTGAGGGACCCCTGTAGTTAATTGACAAGGGTCGGACTCGGACCCTCTCCAAGTAACCCTGTACAGGACCTTATTTGAGATGTCACGATGCAGTAGGTGCGGTCTTTGAGGTATGAGGTGAGGAGGGAAAGTGCAGTGCCTGAAACTCCAAGTTCTTGGAGAGTGCGAAGGAGGATCTGATGGTTCACCGTGTCGAATGCAGCAGACAGGTCCAGAAGGATGATGACAGAGGAGAGGGAGGCTGCTTTAGCAGTGTGCAGTTCCTCAGAGACAGCAAGGAGAGCAGTTTCTGTTGAGTGACCTGCCTTGAAACCAGACTGGTGCGGACCCAGAAGGTTGTTCTGATGGAGATAACAGGAGAGTTGTTTAAAGACAGCGCGTTCAAGTGTTTTAGACAGGAACGGGAGGAGAGAGACAGGCCTGTAGTTTATAACATCAGACGGGTTGAGAGTGGGTTTCTTTAGGAGAGGGTTTACTCTTGCCTCCTTGAGACTGTTTGGAAATTGACCAGAAGTTAGAGAAGTGTTGATGAAATGGGTGAGAAACGGTAGAATATCAGGAGCGATAGTCCGAAGGAGGTTTGAGGGGATAGGGTCCAGAGGACAGGTGGCAGGACGGGCAGAGGTAATGAGGGTAAGAACCTCACTTGGAGAGAGAGCGGAGAAGGAGGTCAGTGTGTGGGTGAAAGGTGGGTCTGGTGACCCAGCGGTGAGTAAAGGTGAGTCAGAAAAAGAAGAGCGAATATCATCAACCTTTTTTTCAAAGTGGTTAACAAAGTCGCTTGACAGAAGGGAGGATGGGGGAGGGGCTTTGGGGGGGTCCAAGAGGGTGGAGAAGATAGAAAATAGTTTTTTGGGATTGGAATAGGAAGATTGGATCTTATCTTGAAAGAAAGTGCTTTTTGCCTGAGAGATGGAAGCAGAGAAAGAGGAGAGGAGAGCCTGATAGGTTAGGAGGTCGTCATGGTGTTTGGATTTCCACCATTTCCGCTCTGCTGCCCGAAGGATGGTTCTATTAGCACGCAGTGCGTCATTTAGCCAGGGAGCAGGAGGGGACTGACGAGCCGGCCGAGATGTGAGAGGACAGAGAGAGTCCAGAGAGGATGAGAGAGTAGAGAGGAGAGTTTCTGCAGCAGAGTTTGGAGGCAGGAGTTGGAACGAATCAGAGGAAGGGAGGGCTGAGAGCACCGATGAGGCAAAGGTAGAGGGGGAGAGGGAACGAAGGTTGCGGCGGACAGGTGCACAATTAGAAGAGATTAGGTTGTTATGTTTGGAAAGGGGTAGAGAGAATGAAATGAAGAAGTGATCGGATGTGTGAAGCGGGTTTACAGAGAGGTTAGAAGTAGTGCAGTTCCTTGAGAATATGAGATCAAGGGCATTGCCAGCGTTATGAGTTGGTGGGGATGGAGACAGTGAGAAAGCAAAGGTGGTTAACAGAGATGTTAGTTCGTCTATCTTCCCTGTCTGGAGGTTGAAGTCTCCGAGAAGTACAGCGGGAGGGCCAGTTTCAGGGATGTGTGAGAGGAGATTATCTAATTCCTCCAAGAAGTCCCCCAAGGCGCCTGGTGGACGGTAGAGAACAACAATGGTTAATTGTATAGGATGGGTTACTGTGACAGCATGGAATTCAAAGGTGGAAGGAGTGAAGTTAGGTAGCTTGAAGAGGGAAAAGCTCCAGTTGGGAGAGAGCAGGAGACCAGTGCCAACTCCTCTGCCAGAGGGTCTGGGTGTATGGAAGAAGGAATATGCTGTGGAGAGAGCTCCTGGGGTGGATGTGTTGGATGGAGTAATCCAGGTCTCCGTGAGAGCAAGGACATCCAGAGACTGCAGGGAAGCGTAGCCAGAGATGAAGTCAGCCTTAGGAACAGCTGACTGGCAGTTCCACAGGCCCCCTGAAACGAGATGTTGGATCTCAGTGGAGCATGTGGGATAGACAAGAGCAGGCCGGTTAAATCGATTAGGAGATACACAGGGCTAGTGATAATTGCGAGAGGACACATGAACAGGAATGGAGAAAATACACATGATTATAGCATGAGGGGCTAGAAAACCAAAGAGAATTGAATAAAACAAAAGAAAACACCAGCGATAATTAGCTCAATCAAAGTAGGATTTGCCTCCTCTTCGTGACTCCAACAGGACTCCAATGTCTTTGTCAGTCTTCGTCTGGCTGACGCTCCAGGAAAGAGCCACCTAAGATGGACACCTGATTGCTGAGTTCTCACAGCTGATTGCTGAATTCTCACAGCTGTGGGGCACGCCCCTCTAATTAGTTAACTCTCTTCAGCTGGTGGGCGACAGCAGAGTGTTCCTGCCTATTGTAATGCAGGGTTGAGGCGCGTGACCCACTGAGACCTGTCTTACAGGTTGAGTTGAGCAGATCTGAGATTTAAAATCTCTCAGAAATCGCCGTTTTAGCTACAATAACTACAGAACAATTATACAGAGTAGAATAAATGAAACAGAGAAGTCTATTTAAACAAGAATATAACTTACAGTGATTGCTGAGTCAGTATAGATAGTGTCCTCAGCGGGTCTGGATGCACACTGAGTTATTCTGATTTTAAATGCGCTATTTAAATGATTTTTAGCTGAGGGTTTACTAACTCACGCTGTTTTGCACTTCGCGCAATCAGCAGAGTGTTCCTGCCTATTGTAATGCAGGGTTGAGGCGCGTGACCCACTGAGACCTGTCTTACAGGTTGAGTTGAGCAGATCTAAGATTTAAAATCTCTCAGAAATCGCCGTTTTAACTACAATAACTACAGAACAATTATACAGAGTAGAATAAATGAAACAGAGAAGTCTATTTAAACAAGAATATAACTTACAGTGATTGCTGAGGGTATAAGCAGGATAAGAAGAAGCTAGATTCTAGATGTGCAAAGGGTATTTTTGTAGGATACGACAAATACTTCCAAGTATTTTATCCTGAGACAGGGAACGTCCTGAAACATAGGCGGGTAAAATGCATCACAAAGAGCAGCGCAGATAGTCAGACTCAGACAAATCATAATATGGATGATGACACTTATGGAGAAACTATTCCCACAACACCAGCAGGGACAAGAATTGTGAACCAGAGTCAGAGAGAGCCTAATGTGGGTGTACAGTCCTATAGTGAGGAGCAGAGATGGGGTCGTTACTAAAAAAATGTAATATATTACATATTACATATTACTTTAAAAAAAGTAATATATTACACTACTTCGTTACTCTCTACATAAAGTCATTTGTTACTTTACTCGTTACTTTACTCGTTACTTTACTCGTTACTTCACTCGCCGAGCACGTACGAACTGCGCATGCGTGAGTGGCAATAACTCTCCTTACCAGCAGGCGGCGGTAGTGTGTATTCGTCATTAAAAAAAGGCAACAACCGGAAGACAGAGAAGAAGAACAGACTACGTGATATAAACAAACAACAAATAGCGTGTGTGTTAGCTTCACCTTAGCATGTGTTCTTTGCAGGTGTTTGTTTAGGTTTGACGTTGTGTTTGCAGTAGTGGATAACAGCTTCTGGCCTGGACACAGTTTGCACCTCACCGTCACATTCCTGTCTATTCTTCGGATGAACTCAAAATAATGGGCATACCTCCACCCCTCGAAAGTTATCGCTGACTCAGCCATGTTTATGCAGCACTGCACGTGGAGATGTGGACGCGCAAGTCGTGCAGATTACGTACATATAAACCTGCGGCGGAAACCCCTCTTGTCTGTCAGTGTGATTATGACTGATTTTATAAAAGTAACAAAGTAACGCGTGTCGGGGCAATGTTAGTAACTGTAGTGTGATTGAATTATAAAAGTAGCGCGTTATGGCGCATTTACACTGCAGGCCTCGCTAGGTTTGGTTAGGCCTTATTAGGCCCGGCTCACTTTAATGCTGCGCTCACATTACAGTTTAGGAACTGGGGTAGTTACTATAGTAACGCAGTATAGGCGGAGCCGTGACGTCATCTTCAATGAGCGCCCCAGTAAAACAACACAGCCGTTAGCTCTTAGCACTCAGAGCTCACAGCTCTTCATATCTGTTCAGAAACTAGACAAAAGTTAAACAAGTACAAACCACAGACTGCCTGTGTCAAGGCGAATACAGTCGCTAGTTTATTTATGTCTGTATAGGCCGTTGTTTTGAGTGTGGACGGTCGGAGCATATATAACGTTAGCTTAGCCAAGCTCCATTTAGAAAACACGCATTTTAAAAGGTTTTTCGCCTGCTGTCTGTCTGCAGACTTGTCAAAGCAATAATTCATGTTTTTTACTAACCGGTATCAGTATGTTGTTACTTTGGCATCATTTTGAAACGTGTATTACAATTAAATCACGGTCAAATCTTGTTGTAGTTGTAGCCCCCTTGACAGCGATTCTCTCTCTAGTTTAGCATACTCAGCCCGACTCTGACAAAGTAAATATCAACTGAATATGTGTCGCCGTTTGATGTCTATGTCTGGACCGCTGCATAAAAAGGAGGGTTTCTGCCCCGTTACTTCTCTTCTTACTTCTATAAGAATAAAACACAAAGGAGGAAGACAGGCCAGGCTCCAGGATGAAATGACTGAGGGGGCTGTTAAAAAATCAGAGGGGGCGACTTTTTTTCACAACTGTCACGGCCTGGCTCTTGGCCATAACAAAAACGTGGAACGGACGCGATGTAAGGAAAGATATTTATTATTACCATTAAACTAAACAGAGCTACCACAATGGGATGTGTTAATCAGTAAGATCAGTAGTGTATGTGTGGGTGTGTGAACATGGTGTGGTCGTGCAAAGGGTTGAATGCCAAACTAAGGTGAAGGGAAACAAAATCATAAGTGAGGTAGCTGCTCTCCAAAACAGATCCTCCAACAGAGAGAGCAAGCCAGTCTCTGGCTCGGGCCTTTCCCTCCTCATGAGCGTACCGACAGCCAGGTGCCCTCAATCAGTGCTGAACGTTAAAGGGACATACACACACACACAACAGGTAAAGTAGGGGTCGTCACATAACAACGAAAAATACTGGCAATGTAATTAATTGACACATTTTTTTAACAAGATAAATCTGCAGAATTGTATCTTACCTTATTTCAGTAAAGTTGCAGCCTCCTTGTTTGCTTATTGAACTTTCTGAATAAGCGCTCCTTCCAGTCTTTTTCCCGAAATTTGTTTTTCGAGATCCGCCTCACACGCCAATTGTATCATGCAGGCTTTTCTTGCTGTGCTGACTGAAGACATTCGTTAGCGTTGAGAAGGTGCTCTCACACGTAGCCGAGGATGCCCCAAAATGCTGGTTCTGATGCATCAGCTGAGCTGCCAGTGGAACACTGTGCCCAAATGGCTTGGAACTCCGAGTCACTCCTGAGATGCTCCACACAATCCAACGCACTTTTAACAACCTTCAGTCCAGTGTAGAGGTCTGTTTTTTTATCCTGCAAGACTTTTTTAGGAGGGTCCAGAAGGGCGAGGATTTTGTGGACCATAACCGCAGTACATTTGAAGTGGGGCTCTTGAACTGCCTTTAGGAGACCTTCTGCCTCTACTCTTAGTTGGGTGGGAAGGCCACTGCTGTCAATCTCCGCAAGGAACTGCTCGACAGCGTCATAACTGTTGACTATGACTGACACGGTACCTAGGTGACCGGTCCACCTTTGGTCCAATAACCTTTTCAGGCGTTGTCCTGTGTACACTGCGGACACGGTTGTTTTTTTCAGAAAACGATAAAGCATGTCACACACATCAAAAAAGACTTGCAGAGTGTTCTCTGAGGACATGGCATGAATAACCACCAGATGTAATTGGTGGTTGAAGCAATGCACATATGGGACCTCTCTCTCAACTTTCTCCTGCAGTATTTTCTGTACGCCTCCTCTTTTCCCTGACATCACACTTGCACCATCATAGCACTGGCTGAGGATTTTGTCTGTTGTTAAGCCTGCCTTTCTTAGCTCAGAAATGACAAGGTCTGTCAGACTTAGGGCATCACAATGCTTCGTAGTGGCCATTACCATCAGTCTCTCACGAATATCATTGTTCTTATTTAGATAACGGACCACGATTGACACATTTTCACAACCTGTTGGATCCTTGGTCCCGTACACCTTTAAAGGCCCAGTGAAGTGTGCACCTGTGCATGATCTGTTATGCTAATACGTATAGTAATGACCAAAATTGTCCATTGGAACCCATATCAAAAAATGTTGGAATAGCAACAAATTTGACGAGTTTTGAATTTTCCGGGGAAATCTGCAGTCGACCTTTGCCTTCGTGGGCGTGGCTTGCGATCTACTGCGTGACGTCACGAGATGGACGCCGCTGCACTGTTTACATTCACCACCGTTCGTTTTTTCTCTTTTTCAAAGTCGAATTTCTCAACGTTTTTGAGCTAGTATTTTCCTGGAAAGTGTGTCGGAGTCGACTGGAAGTGATTGCCAATCGAGAAAACCTGACAATGGAGGCGACAGTGAAGAAAGAGGGATGAAAAACACAGGGGAAACGATGCATTGCCGCTGGCTGTAGTAATGTCAAGTCTGCCGAAGTGGCGATGTTTCTGTTCCCAAAAGATGAAGGTGAGCCTGGCTGGTGTCATTGTTTCGGAGATTCTTTGATTGATCATGATAAATAAAGGCCACTGGTCGATTCGAGAGAGAGAGAAAGAGAGACTGAGAGAGTTACAGGGTTGTTGTTAGCATCTGGTGCTAGCTCGGAGCTAACGGAGATTAGCTGTTTCAACAATAAGGAGAGGGAGAGTGCTCTCCTGTGGGACTGAGAGAGATAACGTCAGCTCAGGGAGGTAAACTGTAGCCTAAGTTATCTCAGTGGGTTTGGTCATCTATGTAAACAAATATTTCCATCTATGTAATATTAGTTGTATAAAATAGGTTAAGAAATCATTCCAATGTTTTTTGATTATTGAAATATATGTTTCATATGAGTGTTGAGAGCTGTATCCGTAAATCTCTTAATGTTGCCCTCAAAGTGCACCAGATTGATCACTTTCCTCATCTATCCTGTCCGAAAAGCTGTCCAAATCAATCATTTCTCTCACACTAGTATCACTTTCCAGAGTCTCCGCCATGTTTACAATCGCAACTGGGTACATCTTGTGACGTCACAGCCACTATCGTCTGCAACTTCCGTTAGGCTCAGACGGCAAAATTAATAATTCATTAATTCATTAATTATGAATTATTAAAAATAATTTTAGCCATGAACAGGCACAATGATATGTAAGGAATGAAACTGCCATTTCATTTTGGTGCAAAAATATGCACTTCACTGGGCCTTTAAAGTGTACCAGCTGTCTCCTATTTCTTCAACTATTTCACTGGTCACTATTTCACTCATGAGCCCTATTATTTCGTTTTGAATGTCATGTGATATGTATGTGGCATTTTTCGGAATAGTGCTGAATGCCTTTGCTAAGGCCGGGTCTTTCCTCAGTGCATATTCCATCATAGACAAAAACAGTCCACTTTCCACGTCTTCTCTTGACTCCACAGCATCCAACGTCCCCCTGAGCGGTTGCTGGTGTGACACAAGGAACTCAATGATGTCCACGATCGCACTTAAATATTGGCGATTTCTTGCCAGTTGCCCCCTCATTAACAAGCGTGGAGACCTCAGATCCTGTAGCACTACGAGCACCATATTCGACCCAGAGAGCGTTGCATTTCAAATGTTCCTTGCTGGATGCATGTCTTGAAAAACCTTTGGTGCTATCAGTTGCACATTTCCAATTACAGAAGCCAGTTTGTGTGAAGGCTTTGTCTGCATTAGCACCACACCTTATGTTAAACTTTCTACATGGAAAGCAAAATGCAGCATCAGCCACAACTGAATATTCCAGCCACTTTCTTCCATTAAACCAATTCTTGGTAAAGGTTAGTTTTTGGCCATTAATTATTCGGACAGGGTAGAACTGCAGGATAACCTGATCTGTCCCAAGATCGTCAGGCGCAGTGGCATTAAAAGGTGGAGCTGGAGGCGGCTGTTGAGCCATTCTAGTGCTTATTGTGGAACAAGATGCTCTGGCCGCCGCCGGGACATCTTCTCTGGCTGGTGGAGTTAACTCGCTCTGAACTAAATCCCTCTGTGGAAGCTCGGCCTCCACAATATCTTTGCTGCTGCCAGAACTACCAGCCTTCTTGTTGGACAAACACTTTCGGATATCCATCCTGACCTAAACGTGTCTTCTCTTTCTTCCTTTCCTTCTCACTGCTCTACAATCTCTTTACTTCTTTATTCCGGATTTACCCCTCTCATTCTGTTCTTTTCCTCTGATCTTTAATAACAGATAGTACATTATTAGATGGCTGCACTTTGGTTGACAGACTAACTTTGATTTCCTCAATTCATAAATTGACAGGCTCTGTAATTATACCATAAGCTTTTCTCCTCTATCCCTTAACTCGTCTTCCTATACAGATTGACTTACTTAATTACTATCTACACTAGTCACGTCAGGATTAAAGAAAAATGAATCATTAATCATCAATGGTTGATTTTTTATTTTCAGAATTGAATGTTCAAACCAAGGCCTAAAACCTGGCATTTCATAAGAAAGTGACTAATATATAACCCAAATGTAATATTGGATAAAATACTACACCAAATGGACAGACACAGATTAATAGCAAAGCCCCCTGGTTTGTCTCTAGAGTCAAACTGCCATGAGAAAAATCGGTACCACTTTACAATAAAACTACCCTTATAAAGGGTTTACGAATAGTTTGTAATTCATTTATTAATTAAGTTGTGAAAACTTTATAAATCATTAATAAGCTTTTATAAGATTTGAGATAAATAGGGCAACTGTGACCGGTTGCTTGCCAAATAGTAAGCCCACATTTATCTGTACTGCTAAGCCGTATTAGAAATGTTAGTAACTCATTAATAAATGAGAATGTGTTTTACACTTTACAATAAGGCTCCCTTTTGGCAGTTATAAATGTTAGTAACTCATAAATAAATGGTCATAAAGAGATGCCAAGAAACATCAAGATGGAAGGGGTCTAAGGACAGAGGGTGTCGTATTGTCATACTGATATTCTGTACAAACTGTGAAGTCCACTGAGACAAATGTAACATTTGTGATATTGGGCTATATAAATAAACATTGATTGATTGATTGATTGATTGATTGATTGATTGATTGATTGATTGATTGATTGATTGATTGAAGGGGGGGAATAAACTCACTGAACAACAGATATCGAGGATGCTGGCTGATGAAGAAGACGAAGTAAGCTAGCCAATATAAGGCTTAGTCATCTTGCCAAATAGTGAGCCTGTGTTGACGTATGAAAACTATGTTAGAACTGGTTTATAAATGGTTCTTAATGATTAATAAAGTGTTTACAACTTAATGAATAACCTAATTATTTATGAATCTTTTATAAGTGTAGTCTTATTGTAAAGTGGTACCGAAAAATCGAATCAATGTTCCACAATCCGTCACTAGATGTCACTCATTGTACCAATACGGTTTATATCATACACAGCATATTATTATTATTATTATTATTATTATTATTATTATTATTATTATTATTATTATCGTAAAAATCGAATCTAAACTAATGTAATATTGAATCCCACACTTGACGATTGAGAACATAAATGTGTAACTTACCTCGTTTAAAGCTTTGTTGTAGTACTATGTCAATATTTATAATATATTTCGCGGGCAGGTAGCCTACATTGAATTACAAGTAGAAGAAGAAGAAGTAGAAGAAAAAGTAGTAGAAGAAGAAATACGCTAACGCCACAAACAGACACAACTCTGTTACTCTGTTTTTACCATAGACTGGTTTTTACTGACATCTAACATTTTATTTCACCTTGCTTTATGTTTTTTAATGCACATTCAAAAACGGTAGCATTTTCTGGAGTTTCAACCGGGTACCGGCCACCGAAAACGGGGACTTTGCCCAGAAAACGGACGTTTTGGTCTGTGGACTGTGTTTACAGCTAAGCACACACGCTAACATGAATTAAGACTACAAGCTCACTTGGGGTTGAGGCTTTTTTACACGTTGCTTGACTGCCTGCCCACATATCTGATCCAAACATAGTAACGTATGTTGGGGGAAATAATTATTTAAAGTTATTTAATAATTGTGACATTTATCGTACTTTTTGATGGATGAATGATGCTCAAAGTGAGGGGGCAAAGAATACAACTGAGGGGGCATCCTTTTGCCCCCTCGTAGCGCCGGATCCGCGACTCAGCCTGGTTGTTTCTGGCCCCAGAACCACGATTTTATGGGGCCAGAAAAACTGTGAAAAAGTACCCCTGGGCCGGAAGTAGGCCAAGTGTAAGCGCGACGAAAAACAGGCCCCGCACGGCTCGGCACGCTTAAAGCGAGCTCCGTGCTATAGTGTGAATGCGCCATTACACTACTCCGTTACCGACAAAAGTAATATTATTACAGTAAAGCGTTACTTTGTAACGCGTTACACCCAACTCTGGTGAGGAGAATATTGAGGCTAGTCAGATCCAGACAGATGGTACTCAAAGAGAACAGGGAGAGAGTGCACAACGCTATCCCACTAGACAAAGAAACGCTCCAGAATATTTAATGGAGTATCAGTGTAAGGCTGATTGTAATGATGAAGGTGAAAATGTAGATTATTTCTACAGAGTTGCTTGTGACGTACCCAAAACATACATGCAGGCTGTAGGCTCTAAGAAATCAAAAATCTGGGCTGATGCAATGAAAGAGGAGATAAACTCTTTAACAGAGAATGAGACCTTCAGTCTGACCACACTGTCAAAGGGCAAGCAAGTAGGGGGAGGTCGTTGGGTATATGCAGTAAAGGAAAGCCCAGATGGATCTGAGATTTTTAAAGCCAGATATGTAGCTAAAGGCTATAGTCAAGTAGAGGGAATTGATTACAAGGACACTTTTTCATCGACAGCAAATATTACTTCTGTACGTACATCGATGCAGGTGGCTATACAGGAGGATCTTATCCTACACCAAATGGATGTGAAGACAGCTTAACTCCATGCGCCAATAGACTGCGAGTTATATATGGAACAGCCCGAAGGTTTTGAGGCAAAATCTAAAACAGGGGAACACTTAGTGTGCAAACTCAACAAGTCATTGTATGGTTTAAAGCAGGGTTCACCAACCTTTTTGTCACCGAGGGCTACTTCAAGGGTACTGAGTAATACGAAGGGCTACTTGTTTGATACAAACTTCCTGAATAACATAATTGCACGGTTCACCTTTAATGATAATATTATTATTGATAATAATCAGAATACATATTAATTTACTGTATGTGAAGGACTGTCTGATCACATGTTAATGTTAATTATTCCTCACAATAATTATTAACAATGATTTACCATTGCTATAGCAACCCCATTGTTTTGTTATGAAAATGTATCTATATTTATACACATTCTCGCGAGATCTATCAGGGGTCGTTGTAATGCTGCGTTCATATGGCGTTATATGTGTGCCTCTATCCTGAGCACGCAATGAAACATGTTGAGCATAGAAAATGCTATTGAGCGTGCACTTGAACACTTTTGAGCACAGAGAAATATATTTTCTCTCATAAAACTCCTGCTCCGTGCGCAGGCAGACCGCTGCACGCGCTCTCTCTCCCTCGCTCGCTCGACCTCTCCAGCCTGTGCGCGCTCAACTTTGCCTGCGCGCGCTCAACTTTGCCTGCGCGCGCTCAACTTTGCCTGCGCGCGCTCAACTTTGCCTGCGCGCGCTCGCTCAAATTGTCACAGCGTTACAAATGTGCCACAAAACCAACCAATCGGAGAACTCGAGAAGGTCAATTCTGATTGGCTGGCCGTCTCCAATCATATCTGAGATGAGAGAAGAGAGGGATTTTCATCTTCGGTTGCCATCAGGCTGTTGGCGTTCCTATTATCGTTGACATTTACAGGACATGACAGACTCGAACGAAGAGATTACTACGCCACAGTGTCAGGTGAGTTATACATTTCTGGTTTTCTGATATCACGTTATTGTTTGTAATACCTTTGACGAAACCTTTTATCCGATCGTTTCAGATAAGGGTGAGTTTGCTAGCCGGCAACATAGCTATATGTTCTTTATATAAAAAATAAAAAGATGACTGATTATAGTAGATTTGTTCTTGTAATTATTGACTCATATTTCAGAAATGCTTTTTATTTTTCTGTATTATAGGGCTGTAGGATTAACATTAGCCTATATGTCTTCTTATCTTGAGACATCGGCTGTTGTGTGAGTAACTAAAGTTTGACTCATCCTTTTCTATCAATCCCAGCTGGCCACAACATCCGACAATGTCGAATGAACAGCAACAAAATGTCACAGCAAGGCCACATGTAAGTCGTTTTTGATTTGGTTGTCTCCTGGGACCCAGCCCATTGAAAATGTCCTCTGTAGTGGACATTTTGTTAACACGCATCTCCTTTTACTCTTTTGAGCTACTCTATCAATCTCTGATGTACTGTACAGAGGACATCCTGGTCTTTCCAGTGATGTGTCATTGGTTAAAATTGCATGCTGGGAAGTCCCTCTTTCTTTTCATCCAAAATGGCTGGCATACCAAAAACAAAATGTTATAGAATCAGGAGGAGAAGTCAAATATTGTTGAATAATTGTAATTTTTACCATGAAAATCATATATATTCTTGTTTATTAACATGTGAGGAACTATATAATTAGTTCTGAAAGCAATTAAATAATTCAAGTTTTCAAATAACAGCCCTTTTATAAATGTCCATTCTAGTGGACGTCAGGACCATCTTCATGGACTTAATGACTCAATATTGTTGCAGGAGACGGAACTGAAGCAGACTTTTTCTGTACCAGATAGTTCAGGGAGATTCAGATTTTGAGCTCTCAGATGATGAGAGAGAGAGGCTTCATATTAATCTGCTGAAAGTGTTGCTTTGTGCTCATTGAAAATAAGATGTGGATGTTGAAATATAAAGCCTCTGGTGCACAAATACTGAGAATTGACTTTACAGTGAACTAGGAGGCATCGTGTTGCAGTTAAACTTGTGAAATGAAACATATTTGCATATTTATAGGTTCTGACATTTTTAAGGAGGGAGGAGTAGATGTAATTTTAAGGAGATAATTTAACTTGTTTTGTGGATAAACTTTATCAAACTAATTATTATTTGATATTATATAAGGGGTAAATGTAACGTTATTACGAGCTTCCACATCTCATAGCTCGTTATCAGTCACCTATATGACTAACAACGAGTCCCTCTTCTTAACTAATCTGAGCTCTGTCTGTCCAACAGGACGTATTGAGACAGCAGTTGATGGAAAGACTTCTCACCAAACTGCAATCAGCCTTGAACCAGCAACCACTAAATGTGGATTATTTGGAGTTCCTGACTCGCCATGAGCTGATTATGTTTGAATCGTTCCATGAGCAGATAGGAGGTGTATCAGAGATTACAGAAGCAATACGAAACCTACATCATGTTATCCGGTTGGAAATTAACGCAAGGTCTATGCCCATTGTAGAACAGGAAACAGAAGTTGGTCCAGGTTCTGGTCAACCCAAAATTGTGATAGAGAGAGAAAAACACACACATTTGCTGAACACACATCTATCAGTCTCCTGCATTGCAAAATGCCTCTGCGTTTCAAGAAGAACGATTTACAGGAGAATGCAAGAATTTGGCTTGTCTATAAGAGGATCATACAGCACAATGACTGACCAAGAACTTGACAACGTAATTTTAGGTATTAAAAGTCAGATGCCAAATGCTGGTTATCGAATGGTTCAAGGCCATTTGGTTTCAATGGGCCTCCGTGTTCAGTGGTGGAGAATGATGGCCTCTATGCATCGGGTTGATGCTGCTGGGATCTTCAGACGGATCACAGAACTAGGGTGTGTTGTGCGAAGAAGTTATTCCGTGCGAGGCCCTCTCTCCCTGGTCCACATTGACACAAATCATAAACTGATAAGGTAGAGTAAAATATCCTGTTTATGCAATTACCTACACAGTGAATGTTGGGAGTATATAATAAGAACAACCTTAGTTATATAGTAACCTTTTTCCCTTTTGAACAGGTACAATATTGTGGTCTTTGGTGGAGTGGATGGCTACTCAAGGAAGGTAATTAATGTGTTGTTGCTTATTATTGTTAAAGAAATGCAGCTTAAAGTACAAAGCCTCTTGTGACCAGCAGTTATACTTCTGAAATAACACTTATTTGCATATTTATAGATTATGTTATACACATCTTAAAACATGTCTAGGGGGGGAATCATCAATTTTATTAGCTTGATGCAGATTGTTTTGATTGTATAATTAGAGCTTAAAATGCATATTGTATGAAGATCTCAACATCCACACGACGACATAGCTGACCTATGCATGGAATCATAATCTGCTGCTTAAGACATGTAGTTCTTATCGTTAGTTTGATCAAAAAGTGTATATTTTTTCTCCTGCTCCTTGGAATAATTATTGAGCTAGAAGGTAATGATTCCTGTTTAGATCCAATTATTATTATCCAATCTGGTTATACTTTTTTAATACAAAGCATCTTAAGGGAGCAATAATGTATTGCCTTAAAGAAAATATATCTGAGGAAGCTGTAATAAATCAAGCTGCATTTTAGTATGTAAAATATACCAAGTTGATATTTTTGAAAATTACCTATATAATAATTGAAATACCAAATCCTGTTGATGGTTCTGTTGAAATGAAATGAAACTATGTGTAAAGATTTAGGACGTGCCTATCTTTCTTTTATGGTATAATACAACACTAAAAGCTCTAAGGCTAGCCATAGCTGAAAGCAGATGTAAATGATTTCATCTGGTTTCTATGCAGATCATGTACTTGGATGCTGCAACAAATAACAGAGCATCAACTGCATACTCATTCTTCCTGAGATCAACCCAGCTTCATGGCTTACCATCAAGGTATTTTGCCCTGACAAAACAAAAAGTGGATGTTTTTTTACACAAATATACTAGCTACAATATCTTTCATTTCATCTACTGAAGTTAAAGTAAACCTTGTTAAATTAATTATTAAATTATTTATTATTAAAATGTATTTTGATCTTAGGGTAAGGGCGGATCAGGGAGTCGAAAACGTGGACATCGCACAATACATGTTTGCCACACGGGGCACAGGAAGAGCCAGCTTTATCTCTGGAAAGAGTGTCCACAATCAGAGGTTAGTTGTGTTTTTATGTCTTGAAATGTTGACTGTATAATTATTAGTAACTGTGGCAGTTTGGTTGTTCAATGAAAGCACAAATAGCTGTATAAATCCAAGTAAATCAATTAAAATGCAATTCTAGGATAGAGCGACTTTGGCGTGACGTCTGGGTTGCAGTCAGCAGCAAGTACCATGATGTTCTTCACTCTCTCGAGGAAGATGGTCTGCTTGATATCTCTGATGTGGTTCACCTCTTTGGTGTGCACTACATCTTTGTCCCTCGACTTCGAGCAGACCTTGACGCCTTTATCCAAGGATGGAATAATCATCCTCTAAGGACAGAGGGAGGTCTCACTCCTGAACAGCTGTGGTGTATGGGACATCTACAAGATCTAGACGAAGGGGAGAGACTTGAGGTAACAGTTATAGAGTTCCCATTAAATATATTTTAAAAAACAATTGAGTTGTAGGCAGATATATCTAGTTTTGAGACATAATAGACATCAATGCCAATTGGACAATGGAGCATGAAAGCCAAACATTTTTTTTAAAATATTTATTTCTAAACAACATGGTTAAAAGGTCTGAATCAATGTGAGCTTCTGTCTTCAATTGTGCATAGATATGCTGTAATTCAATTTGTTTCCATCTACAAACCTTACAGTTCTGTTGCATTGAGTGATGAGAGGCATATCTGACAGATGTATAACATTATTGGAAACAGCAACCTGTTCAATAACTAGTATTTCTAGAATAATACAACTTTGAGTAAACAAAATCACCTTTATGTAACATGTTTATTTTTAAAAATCACACGTTACATAAGTGTATGAAAATACATCATGTACTAAACGTATTTTAATTGTTTTCCTGGATCCTTAGGAACTTCAAGACCCAGGCATCAACTGGGAGAGTACCATACTGCAAGAAGACTCAAACGGGGCAGTTGTGGTTCCTGAAGTTGTGTGCCCCCTGGATGACGAAGACCTAGAAGAACTTCAGAGAACTGTTGATCCTCTGGAACATTCTCAGTCACATGGCCGTGACTTGTACACACGATTCTTGCACAGTGTGTACAATGACAATTGAACGTGAACTCTTAAACTGACACATTAGCTGATTACAACAACCTTGTTTAACAGATATCTGTTGAGAATACACAGAGCCCAACCATTGGTCCTTATTTGCCTTTCTGCTTGTCTGATGTTTTGTTAAAAAACTTTGTAACAATGTATGCTTTCCCAACTAATAAAAGCATGACTTCATCAAACATTAACAAATATATTTAAACATATATACACTCAGCTCTTGCCTTAGTTTGAGTAGAGCTAGTTGTTTTAAACTCTGTGGAATCCACCACCATATCTCACTGCTTCACCCATGATTCTTCTAAAGTCAGTGTAAGTGCTTAGATGCTTTACTGGAAAAGTCACAGTTTTAGTGTACGCACTCACAATTGGGTAACAAATTAAGTGATCTCCTAGCCGCTCCCTGCAGTCATGGTCAAATTTGCATGTTATTTTGAAATGTCTCTTTTCATCAGGGAGGATGAGGATGTGGGCCTGTCCCGTCATCCACTGGAGCACGTGTGGCACTGCAAGAGGCTCCTTGTCACCAGCTGCACTGTCTGTCTCCCCATCTGTGACGGATGTATATTTTAAATAACACAAATTAAGAAAAGCAAATATCCAAGAACATTTATTAGGTATGTGCTCAGTACATTCAAATCAGTAAAGCATTCATTCATATGTGTACTGCATTCTACAGTATATCATACCTGACATTTCAACTTCCTCTCAGTTCTCTCCTTAGACGTCCCTTTTTCGCTAAAACGTGGCTGGCAGTTCATCATGATGAAATCTGCATCAGGCTATAAAGAGAGTGAATGCAGATTTAGTTTAATATCTTGCAAGTGTTCAAACCAAAGCTATTAAGGCAATACAGAATGAAAAGTACAATACAAAAGAAGAATAGAGTCTAAAAATAAATAAATAGTGGCAGTTAAAATTCTTACTTTGGTGATCTTCCCTGGAACAAATAAGGAGTGACAAGCTTCAGGGTTTCTAGCCATCTGATCCACCAGGCCATACAGCTCCATGCCCTTTCTGAGTTGCTGCAGCATTGGAATCAGTCTTGTTGTGGAATGTAAGACAATTGCTCTTTGAAGAAAAGCAGAAAGAAATTACACACTGGTTTGAAAAATAAACATTGTAAAATTAATATTGTACAACTCTTACCGAATGATGCTGTGTTTATTGTCCAGTTTGAGCTGGCTTGTATATCCACAGCTGACAATTTCATCAGCCCACAACATCAGAGACTGCTCATCTGCACAATCTTCGACCTGAGAATGTGCAACATTGAAATAAAGGACAGATTTACAATAGGTGTTAACTTAAAACATATATCTAATTCATATCTAACAATTGTCAACAGAGTACTCACCTTGCTGATGAGAAGACCGGATTCTATATCAGAAACATCCTCCTTTGAAAGTGAATGAATGTCCACCTCTCCTGTGCAGAGGAAGTTGTAGCACCACGCTCTCAGAAAGGCAGGAGGTGGGCCACCTTGTGTGATGCTTACTGACATTATTTCACCAATAGTTCTGTGTGCAAGGTAGAGAAAGTCTTTGTAAAAAAACTCCTTACATAAATGACAACGTGTACAAAAACAGTATGTTACCAACCTGAAGTTGTCATTATCAAGGTCTGTCAAAGACTACTTAGGATTTTTCCCCTGGCTCCCAGTTCCTTCAAAGAATCTGTTTTCAATACCTGAAACCATGTCTTACAGGAAAAAATCAAATAAGCAATGATCCTTTGGTTTTGTTTAATATCAAAACAAAACAGTTAAATGAACTTACCAGTCAAAAACTCTTTCCTTATTGCTCCAGTGTCAATGCCTGCCTCTCCTATGTAGACCACCTTAAGAGCACTGGCAGGAGATGCAGCTTTTTTTCGTTTCCACTGGAGAATGCCCCTGTCTGGAAGGCCGTCTCTGTCCACACACAGTTTGAAGTCTGTTGTGTTGTCAACTTGGTGTTCAAGTAAGCGCAATACATCTTCCGTGCTTAAGGAAGAGGACAGAGAAAATATAAGACTATCCCAATTTTCCAAACATTTTGTATACATTATTGCCATATAACTGTCCTATTATTATGCTGAACAATATTTGGGAAAGAAAGGGCTATCAAATGGCGTAATTAGAAAAGAGTGCACCATGTGCTATGTTTTGAATAGCCTGTTAAAATAATTTGAGAGCTAGCTTTTGGGGGAGACATTAAAGCATGTGGATTGCATGATGGTGCTCATTATTTATTCTGTATTTGATATAAACTCATGCAAAGGTCATCTTAATAAAACGTACCTTTTTGGTTTGCATACTGGAGGTTGAGCAGCTGTACTTGGACTATTGTTCTCTGATGCAGGAGTCCCTGTACATTCAAAGCTGCACAAACAATATGCAGTTTAAAACACTGAATATGTAGACATTCTACAGGTGGTACATCTATCAAATATAATGTTTATGATACAAAGAGCAGAATAAGACAGATCACCTCTCTCCACATAGACTAGCATGGACTGTGATTTCATCGTCTGGGAATTCTTTGGTGCAAATTGGACACAGCACCTAAAGTTTGAAAGAAATATGCTCCATGTTACAAACAGCTGAAACACTAAACTAAACTGATTGTGCAGTTTAGTTGTGTGCTGTTCTACTGTACCTTGCAAGCGTTCTCCACGATACACAATTCATCAGAGGACTGCAGATTAACAAAAAAGTCATTTATTTCAATAAACAATTTATATTTTCCTCGTCTTTTTCTAAAGGCAATTTACCAAATACAAAAAGAATTTGCTCTCACCTCATCAACAGTCTCATCAGAGGACAGTTTTCCACTGCATGTCCTAATGTGTACTGCAAGCATCTGCAAAGGCATCACTTCATGACATTGGAAACATGTCTTCTTTGGCATTTTTGCAAAGCAGTGCGAGTCAGGAGGCAGTGGAGCGGTGTCCAATGTCTCCTGAAGTGGTACTATGTAAAAAGTGGCTTTGCCACCTGCTGACATAGCTCGCAGAGCTTTGACAGAATACCCCTCTGCTTCTGGTGGAATGACAGTGAGCTTTCGTCTTCCACTGCCACCTTAATTGAGAGAAAGAGAGAGAACATGTTTTGTCATTCTGCCACCTCTAATGCTTACAACAAGTAATCAATACCTCAGAAGGGTTCATGCACACCAACAAGTAATACAGTAATATGAAAACTCAACAAAACAAAATCCCACAAACCTGTAGCCTTATGCAAGAGCCATCCTCCACATAGACCCTCCATTTTTGGAAATGTGTCAGCCAGGAGCCTTAAAATCTTGAGAGAGAGAGAGAGAAAAACATTGATGGTGACAATACGCTGAAGTACAATAATTGACTTTAATGATAAGTCAAACAAATGAACTGACAAACGATACCTCTGTGTGATCACCATCTTCAGGAAGAGTCAGTGTTTGTCTTCCCATGCCTGCCTGGAGGAGTTCAAGCTCCTCAGTTGGCAACGGTGTGGGCGATATTTTTTGGCAACAGATAAAAATGTAAAGCAGTTGTTTTACTTGTTGTCTTAACAAGATGCTTGGTGGCAGTCAAACACCTCTTTTTACCACGACGGAAGTTTGGTTTGAAATATCCTGGAAAAGATCTGTGGAATAAATTATATGTTTTATATTTATTTATAACAATCAAGTGTTGCACAAAAAATCTAAATAGTACATGTTGGCTATATATATTTTCCAATGCTATTACAAACCAAGTCTTGTTCAAGTCCAAGTTCATATTTTAATTTAATCATGTCAGCGATGTGACTACTGGACTTAAGAAAACAACATTGATTTTTTGAATTTTTTTAAGCAAAACGAAAATATAATGATGTGGCTGAAATACGAACCTTGCCATCTCTTGCGGCACTGTCACTACATTCCTAGGTGCAGGAGGCTCTGTCTCCGTCGGCCTTCCTGAGCCGCTTGCGGCCATAGTGTTAAGGAGCAAAGACACCAGGTTTCTGGCTGCTGACTCAACTGCACCATCGCCCTAAATCAATTCAGGATGTAACATTAACATGATCATGTTTTCAGTTAAACTAGAACAAGGTACAATGTTCTTTTATTTATGATACTAGAACACAGGGTTAAGAGTGCGTTTTTATCGCAGTGATGAAACGTATACCAATAGAATCTGTGGACTCTCAGCGTTCATATGACATCTAGTATGTGCAGATTGCATGAAAGATCGCTACCGTGAGTTATGTGCAAAGTCTCTCTCTCTCTCTCTCTCTCTCTCTCTCTCTCTCTCTCTCTCTCTCTCTCTCTCTCTCTCTCTCTCTCTCTCTCAATTCAATTCAATTCAATTCAATGGGGCTTTATTGGCATGAAAGTTAAATTAAACAATGTTGCCAAAGCATCACAATACAAAATAATTAACAACATTAAGACATTTCAAATTTTTACATATTATTGATGATATATATATATAGTGATACAATTACATTTCAACACGTGTGTGTGTGTGTGTGTGTGTGTGTGTGTGTGTGTGTGTGTGTGTGTGTGTGTGTGTGTGTGTGTGTGTGTGTGTGTGTGTGTGTGTGTGTGTGTGTGTGAGTCTCATTCACTGTCCCTCAGGTTGTGGCATGTGTATACATATTGGGCAGCAAGGTGTGCCTTGTCTCCTTCTCCTAGGAGTACTCTCAGTCTTGAGAGGTCATCAACCTCCTTGAAACCTGGGATTACAGAGTTCAACTTGTTCCAATAAATGCTCCTTACTTCGTTGAATGTTTGGCACTTCAGGAGGAAGTGCATCTCTGTCTCAGTCTCACCTGTCGTACAGTGACCACATGTTCTGTTCTCTTTTGGTTGCCAGGATCTTTTGAGTCTTCCTGTTTCGATTGCCAGTTTGTGGTCACTGAGCCTGTACTTGGTTAGGATCTGTCTCTGCTTTCTATCTCTGACAGTAGAGAGATACTCTGCCAGCTCATACTCTCTGTTTAGAGCCAGGTAACATTCTAATCTACTTTGGCTTTTAGTTTCTTCTTCCCAATGTTGTAAATAGTTGTCTTTACATTGTGTTATAATGCGTTTGACTGTGATTGGTGTTTGGAGAGCAGTGTTGTTGAGAGACTGGTCAGAGTGGCTCTGAGAGGGGGCAGTTAGCCTCAGCACCAGCTGACATAGGGGACTCTTCTCTGGGGTTAGCTCTTGGCTTTGGAGGGCTTTGGAGTGGAGGGTGTCTCGGGGGCTGGATCTAAGGTGGTTAAAGAATGTCAGTGCTCTCTTTTGAGTGTTAATGATCAGTGGGTATCTGCCTAATTCTGCTCTACATGCATTTGTTGGTGTTTTTCTCTGAACACGTAAAATGTATCTGCAGAATTCTGCATGGAAAGACTCTGTTGGATGTTTGTCCCAGCGGGTATAGCTCTGGTGACTGAGTGGACCCCATACTTCACTACCGTACAGCGCAATGGGCTGGATCACACTATCAAAGATTTTGAGCCAGATTTTAATTGGAATTTGGACATTATAAAATGTTCTCTTAATTGCATTAAGAGCTCTTCTGGCTTTTTCTTTGAGTGCATTCACTGCCATGTTGAAACTTCCTGATGCTGTTATGGTTAAACCGAGGTAGGTGTAACTCATACTATGTTCGATGATATGATTATTTATGGTAAACTGGTATTTGTTCTCCTGACATCTGGGGCGTTTTTGGAAAACCATGACATTAGTTTTCTTCATATTGACTGCCAGGGCCCAGTTCTTACAGTACTGGTCTACTATGTCCAGCTGTTGTTGTAGTCCTTGTTCAGTAGGAGACAGCAGAACAAGGTCATCAGCATAAAGCAGACACTTCACCTCTCTCTCTAGGAGGGAGAGGCCAGGAGCAGCACAGTGATCCAACTGAACAGCAAGTTCATTTATATATATATTAAATAAAGTGGGACTTAAATTGCAACCCTGACGAACACCTCTTCTCTGGGTGAAGAATTCAGTTTGTTTGTCTCCAATTTTAACAGCACACTTATTCCCTAAATACATTGATTTAACCAGATCGTACATTTTGCCCCCTATACCACAATGTAGAAGTCTATAATAGAGCCCTTCGTGCCAAATAGAGTCGAAAGCTTTTTTGAAATCAATGAAACAAGTGAATATCTTACCATGTTTTGTTTGGTGTACATGTTTGTTAACTAAAGTGTGAAGGGTATATACATGGTCGGTGGTGCGGTGTTTTGGAAGGAAGCCAATTTGATTTTGACTCAAGATGGATTGTCGGTTAAGGAAATCTTGTATTCTTTTATTTAGAATACTACAGAATAATTTCCCCAGACAGCTGCTGACACAGATGCCACGGTAGTTATTAGGGTCTGATTTGTCTCCACTCTTATGAATGGGGGAAATGAGCCCTTTGCACCAGATGTCAGGAAAACATCCTGACTGCAATATGATATTGAACAGCTTTAATACTGTACCCTGCATCTCTGGGGTGCTGCATCTGAGCATTTCGTTTTTAATGTTGTCTGGGCCACAAGCTTTCCTTGGCCGGAGAGATTGTGTCTGTGTGGTCAACTCTTCCCAAGTCATTGGGAAATCAAGGGGGTTTTGGTTGTCTTTAATAGTTTCTTCTAATGTTTGGAGTTTCTCTTTTGTAATACATTGATCTGAATTCATTAGATTTATTGGTATGTCTTTGTACAAACTTTCAAAATGTTCTCTCCAGATGTCACCGTTTTGGATGGGTAATGCTTGCGGTTGTTTTGTGTTGAAGTTGCTCCACAGATCCCAGAATTGATTTTGATCAATGGCTTTCTCAATATCCTCAAGTTTCATGTGGGTATAATTTTGTTTTTTGTTCCTTATTGTACATTTATATTTGTTTAAAAGGTCATTGTATCTAATGCGTAAGGCTGGGTTGTTTGGTTGCCGATGTTTTTCATTTGCTATTTTTCTCAGGTCTTTTCTGATGGTCTTGCATTCCTGGTCAAACCATTTGTCAGCGTTTTGCCTTTTAACAGGCTTCCGCTTTTGTTTTACAAGGTCAGCTTTAATAGCTGCCTTGTGAAATATCATATTGATATAATCAATGGCCATGTTTACACCATCTTTGGTAGGAACATATTGATTTTGGTCAAATAGTGACATGTCATTCATCAGATCAGGTGAGTTCAAGGCCATGGTGAATTTGTCTCCACTGTCTGGGGCCCATCTGTAAGTAGGATTTAATGTATACAGCTTACTGGGTCCCCTTGTTGTGTCACTCATTGGACCTGAGACTTTAAAGAACACATTGATTTGGTTGTGGTCTGAAAAGGGGGATTGCTGTCTGACAGTGAATGCACTGATAGTGGAGGGGTCCATGTCAGTGATTGCATAGTCTACTACACTAGACCCTAGAGCTGAGGAGTATGTGAATCTCCCTAAAGAGTCCCCTCTGAACCTCCCGTTCACTATGTACAGGCCTAAGGCCCGACAGAGATGCACTATCTCTTTGCCATTCTGATTGATTTCAGAGTCAAGGCTGTTCCGATGGCTGACGGTTGGTGTGGTAAACAGGGGGGGCTCACCAAATACATGGTGGCTGCCCTGTGGGTCTATGACATCAGGTTCAATTCCTGTTCGTCCGTTCAGATCTCCAGTTAGAAGCACATTTCCCTGGGCCTGAAAATAGGCTATTTCTGAATGGAGAGTTTCAAAAATGTCTTCTTCAAAATAAGGAGAATCTACTGGGGGTATATAAATAGCACACACGTATAGATTCCTGTCAGTTATGCCCAGGGCTTGATCTAACCTTAGCCAAATGTGTGATTTACCTTGTTTTACTACTGAGATCTGATGGCAAAGATCTCCTTTATACCACACCAAGATCCCCCCCGATGTTCTGCCCTTGCGTATGTTTTTTGATTTTATAGAGGGCACCATTACTTCATTATAACCTGGAGGACAGTGAGTGAGCAGATCATTTTTACACCATGTTTCTGTTAATATAATTATATCAACATCTTTGATAGATTCTAAGAACTCTGGATTCTCACTCTTAACCTCAAAGGTTGAGGAGTGGAGTCCCTGAATATTCCAACAGCTTATATGAAAAGAACGCATCTTTTAAAAAATACAAAACAATCAAAATGAACCTGTATAGTGAGACAAATATATTAAAAAAAAACAAAAAAACAACAACAAATAAAACAACTACTTTCACTAATATTGCTATTGTACTGATTACTACGATAACATATAAATGTAATGTCTTAGCTGGACAGAAGTCGGGTGCACAGGGTGTGCAGCATCATCCTGATGTCTCCCAGTTCAGAGGTAGCAGGGGGAGGGAGGGTGGCAGCAGGCTGGGCTACAACTGCAGCATAGCTCCGCTGCTGTAGGCGGGGAGGGAGACAAGGAGCAGCTGTTGCAGCATATCTCTGCTGCTGATGTTGTGCAGGTGTTGAGCTGGGTGAAAGCAGCCTCCTCTGGGTGTGTTGGGGGCGTGGGGAGTGGGAGGTCCAGGCTGAGCTGTTGTGTCTCCTCACAGCAGGGGTGGTGATCCTGGGGTGGTGATGGGGAGGAAGCGGTGTGGGAGGGTCTATAAGGCCTCTAGAGGAGGGGGTGGGAGGACTGCGTCCCAGGGCTGCATCTTTGAGGGTCTTTGCAAATATCCCCACCCTCTCTCTGTGTAGGTGGAGTCCATCATAGAGGTCCCAGGGGCCAATGGTTGAGTGGAGGGCCAGGTGGACATTTGGTAAGGTGGCACATCCTTTTCTGATCTCCATATTAATGTCATGGATGACATGAGGAGGGGTGTCTGTCCTTGGCAGCAGGGTGGAGACCACAATGCGGGTGTCAGGGAATTCCTTACTGGCCTGCTCCGCCATTTTCCTCACTGCCTCAGCAGTGTCCCTACGGAGGGTGTGCAGGTCATTTGTTCCCGTGTGGATCACCAGGTACTGAGGGCTCCTGAGGGTCTCCTTTTTCAACAGCTTCATGGCCTGGCCTGTGGTGCTGCAGTGTTTAGACAGCACCTTTTTATCAGGGAAAAGCTTTCTTGGGTCCAGGAACTTCCCGTTTGAGTCAGCCAGCAGGACCACTTGTGGGTCTTGTTCTTCCTGCTGAGTAGAGGGAGGCTGGGATGGGCAGAGCTGGCTGTGGGCAGCTGGCTGTGTGGGTGTATCAGGACGGGCCAGGGTGTTGTTGGGCTGGGTGCTGAGCAGAGAGGGTGGGCCAGGGACACTGGCAGGAAGAGTCTGTGTCTCTCTACTCGTCATTGTGAGGACTGATGAGAGTTTCTCTGTCAGGTGCTGGACCTGCCTGGTGAAGCTCTTCTCTCTACACTCAGCATCCTCCCTCACCTTGGCTAACTGAACACGGAGCAAACTGTTCTCCTGTTTGAGTGCCTCTACACTTCCTCTGAGGTCAGATACCAAAGCCTCGTTGTCGCTCTTGAGCTGCTGGAGGTCCTCTTTAAGCTGCTGCAGAGTGTTGTCTGGGGGACCAGACTGCCTGGCCTGGGTCCGCTCTTTGAATTCTGCAAAGTCCAGCTCCAGCAGGGCCATACTCTCCTTCAGCCGATTGTTGGAGCTGGCCGGTGTGGGAGGGGCAGAGATGGACAAGGTGTTGGGGTTCTCTATTGGGCTCTCATCACCTTCGCTGTCAGAGGGGACATCAGAGGGGACATCAGAGGGGACATCAGAGGGGACATTGATCCTCTTTGTGTCCACCTCAGCTTTCAACAGGGGGAATGCCTCTTGGAATGACTCCAGGTTGGCTTCATTCCCTTGGACCATGACCTTTCCTTTGGTGTAGTATGTGATGGTGAGCAGAGGGTCATCTTTGTCAAGGTGTTCATCTTTACAGATTTTTAATCTGCCTCCTGAGCCGATGCCCTCTCTGGATACGTATGCATAATTCCTGCACAGAGTATCTTTCCAGATGTAGATGGAATCAGTGAAGAATATGAGGTTGTTCTTCTTCCTTCCTCCTTTTTGTTGGGCATAGTCAGTGAAGAGGACCTCTGGGTTTCCACACAGTGTCTTCTCCTTGTGTTTGTCCTTCGCATTTACACTCTTGCATTTAGCAGGATATTCAATCTCTCTTCCCTCTGCTCTGAGAGCTGAGAAGTTCTTTTTTGCCTGCTGGACAGTTTCCATGGCGACCACTTGTTTTGTTCCAAAGAGAGGCTAGGCTAATTAATTAGCTTACAAATACTTTTCTTTTCCTTTCTTTTTATCTTCATGAAATAATTCACAGTTTATAATGTTCCTCTACCTTCTTTGGTGCAGCTCCTTCCAACAGTGGCAGGTAACAGCTGGCAGCCCACAGCTAGCAGCCCACAGCTAGCAGCCCACAGCTAGACGGTTGACAGTTGTCAATTGGTAGTTGAAAGCTAGTTTGTAGTTTCAACTCAAAAATACATCCAAAAATTGCGTTTCTTCCTCTGGTTTCTGTTGATCAATGTCGTTAACTCTTCTTTGGAGTTAATTCTGCAGATTTTCCTATAAAATGTCTCACTTTTTAGGTCCAATTTCGATTTTTTGTTCAGGAGCTCATTTCTGATGCAGCTTACTCAAATCAAAACAATCTATCTCTCTCTCTCTCTCTCTCTCTCTCTCTCTCTCTCTCTCTCTCTCTCTCTCTCTCTCTCTCTCTCTCTCTCTCTCTCTGGAACCGCAATAAACAACAGGCGTTGCTTCACACAAGATCAATGGCGCGAAAATCACTGAATGTTCTATAAGGTAAATATTACCGGCTGGCGCAGATGGGTATAAATGGCAATTTATATTGACAATATTTGTCTAATACTAGCGCTAATATTAGGCTACGGTTTGTTAGCTGTTTGCTTAAACTATCCATATAGCTATGTTGCCGGCTAGCAAACTCGCCCTTATCTGAAACGATCGGATAAAAGGTTTCGTCAAAGGTATTACAAACAATAACGTGATATCAGAAAACTAGAAATGTATAACTCACCTGACACTGTGGCGTAGTAATCTCTTCGTTCGAGTCTGTCATGTCCTGTAAATGTCAACGATAATAGGAACGCCAACAGCCTGATGGCAACCGAAAATGAAAATCCCTCTCTTCTCTCATCTCAGATATGATTGGAGACGGCCAGCCAATCAGAATTGACCTTCTCGAGTTCTCCGATTGGTTGGTTTTGTGGCACATTTGTAACGCTGTGACAATTTGAGCGAGCGCGCAGGCAAAGTTGAGCGCGCACAGGCTGGAGAGGTCGAGCGAGCGAGGGAGAGAGAGCGCGTGCAGCGGTCTGCCTGCGCACGGAGCAGGAGTTTTATGAGAGAAAATATATTTCTCTGTGCTCAAAAGTGTTCAAGTGCGCGCTCAATAGCATTTTCTATGCTCAACATGTTTCATTGCGTGCTCAGGATAGAGGCACAAATATAACACCATACGTTCACACCGGACGCGACTTCGCTCTAATCGCTCGAGTTTCACCGCTGCTGCCAGCTGTGTTTACTCGCATCATTCAAACAAGACACGCTGGCTCGGGAGCTACAACTACAACTAAATTAACATATTTTACCGTGATTAAATTGTAATACACGTTTCTAAATGATACCGAAGTAACAGCATACTGATACCGGTTAGTAAAAACCATGAATTAATGCTTGACAAGTCTGCAGACAAGACGGCAGGCGAAAAACCTTTTAAAATGCTTGTTTTCTGAATGGAGATTGGGTCGACCAGGCTAAGCTAACGTTGTATATACTTATTCCACACTCATAACAATGGCCTACAGACATAAATAAACCAGCGACTGTATTCGCCATGACACAGACAGTCTGTGGTTTGTACTTGTTTAACTTTTGTCCAGTTTCTGAAAAGATATGAGGAGCTGTGATCTCTGTTTGCTAACTGCTAACAGCTAACAGCTGATGTTTTCTGGTTGAACGTCAGTGGCAGGCTGAGATCCTCACCACTGGTGTGTGTGTGTGTGTGTGTGTGTGTGTGTGTGTGTGTGCGTGTGTGTGTGTGTGCGCGCGCGCGCACGCGGTGATGAGGCCCATGATCGTAGCTGCTCATGCTAGCTTGTCTCAGCTAAAGGTGGAACGGAGATTTGGTGCGTGGAGTTGAACTCTGAACCTATCTGGGGTCAGAGTTCAATTTCACGCACCAAATCTCCATTTCACTGACATATGTACATACAAAATGTGTGCTTTTAAAATGTTATATTCAATATTGTCATTTTAAAAATAAAAATGTATTCAATAGTTTTTTTAGACGGCGCTCCATGGTGACTTGTGCTATTTTTAGAACATGCACGCGGGCGACCAATTTCCCCCCTGCTGGCGACTTAGTGCCCGCGGGCACCGCGTTGGCTACCCCTGGTTTAAAGCAATCCGGGCGAAACTGGAACAAGTTACTGCATGATCATCTTACAGAGAATGGGTTTATGCAAAATGATGCTGATCATTGTGTCTACAGAAAAGAGTTTGAGAAAGAAAGAGTGATTCTGTTGATATGGGTAGATGACCTACCTATAGCGGCCAATAACAACGGCTCACTCAGTGATGTCAAAGAGATGTTTAAGAGGAAGTTTAAAATGAAAGATTTGGGTGAACTTAAACACTCCCTAGGTATCGACTTTACACAGAGTGAGGGGGAGATCAAAATGAGCCAAAAGAGACACATAGCAAAGATGCTAGAGAGGTTTGGCATGTCAGAGTGCAAACCAAGGTCAACTCCATGCGAGCAAAAGTTACATTTTGACAATGAGGGTGAAGTTATCGATTCAACAGGATACAGAAAGATAGTAGGTAGCTTGATATACATTATGACATGTACTAGGCCTGATCTGAGCTGGATTGTGAGTAAACTATCACAACACTTAGCAGAACCAAAAAAACAACATTGGGCTGCAGCAAAACAACTGTTGAGGTATCTAAAGGTTACAATAGACCAAGAGCTACATTACAAGAAAAGTGAGGAAAGCCTAAAGCTTGAGGGATACAGTGATGCTGATTGGGCAGCCGATCAAAATGATAGGAGAAGCACAACTGGATATTGTTTCAGCTTAACTGAAAATGGTCCAGTTATATCCTGGAAAAGGAAGCAGTCAACAGTGGCGCTATCGACCTGTGAGGCCGAGTACATGGCATTAGCGGCTACTACTCAAGAGAGCATGTAACTTGTACAGTTATTAAAAGGGGTAGACCGTAATGGCCCACATGTACCAGTGAAGATATATGAGGACAACCAGGGAGCAATAGCTCTATCCAGCGCCGTATAGATAGAAGAGTTACGACAGCGGAAGTCCAAAAACGGTTATCGTCACGTGGTTCATGCAGACGAGAATCGTTCCCCGGAAGTTCATGGCGGGCAATGTGAATGCATTGATAACAGGAGATAGAACTTCGACTTTTGGTAATTATTAGTGAATAAAGGTTTTGATTTGCAATATTTATACAACAAATCGATATGTGTATGTATTTACATCAATATGTTTTAAAAAATAAAATAGAATTTGCTAATATTAAGTGATAATATTAGGATTAGTGTGAACAACTAGTTTACATGTTAGGCTAACAGTGCCTTGGTTAAAGAGCCTGTTGCTGTTTATTTATAGCTTTGAATTCTTTCAAACCAATATTATCTTCTTAAACTTGTATAGTAGTCAGGAGCATCACTTTCTAATGTTTATTGATATATTTAGAGGGAGGGGATCTAAAAGAATGCTTCAAAATTCAGATTAGATTAATTTCTACCATTTTCTTAAATTCATGGTAGTTTCAGTAATCCCATGGTAATTGAGGACACAAGTTATCGAAATGACTAATGTCATCTTTATGGCTTTCAGAAAGGACAGGAGACCGACAGGTGACTATCAAAGGACTAGCAGCAGCAGCATGATGATGATGTTAAATGTGTTGTTTTAGGAACATCCATTGCAAATACATGGAATTCAATAAACATTGAATAGCATATCATGCAGTTTGTCTGTGCCTTTTCCTCCGTGTTGTCCTGGTTTGCTGTGCTGCCTCCTAGTCGCCACCATGGTTTGCTGTGCTGCCTGGGGATGCTCAAATCGCTCCGAGAAAGGAGTACGAATGTACGGCTTCCCCACTGACACAGAGCGGAGGAAAAAATGGCCGGCTCAAGTCAGCAGGAGCAATTTCACGACCAACAGCAAAAAAATATGTGAGGTAATTATATACAAACACTGCATTTGCACTTTTTCACAAAACGAAAACCACACCATTGGGAAAGCTTAATGTTTTGTTTAATACAAAAAACAGGGGAAAGGCTTGAAAAACACAGAGTTGAGACTCAGGGTGCAGGGTGAGGGTCTCAGTGCAGGTATTCAGGCTCCATTGAATCCCCCTCTGGTTCTTGTGCTGAAAGAGGGAGTAACAGACAGGAGAAAGGGTTATACACACCTATATAGCACACCTATTGGATGGGAAATTGCCTTTGGGAGATAAGGTGTGGTCTTTTTTCCCAACTGAAGTTATGGAACTTTATTATTTGTGAGTTTAACAAAGTATGACAAATGGCATCATACATCTTTAGAAAATATGAAATAAAGAATTGAAGTGAAATCAACCTCTTCTCTGGAGAACAAACTTTGATTTCTCTGTCTTGTGAGTTTGCAGTCTTGCTCCTCCACCTGTAACATCACTGCCCCTCTACCTGCCATACAGTAGGTTACTAACAAGATTACTTATATAATACAGTGATAGAATACATGTTTAGTATGCTTACTTATATAAAACAGTAGTATTAAACCGACCTTGTGTTTTCATTCTCACTTAAGTCCCTCTCCCTTTGACATCAATCCAAAATCAGCTGAGCTGCAACATAATACAGACAGGTAATAATCAACATAATTACAAGGACACAATATGGCTCTGCTAAAAACACTCATTCTTACACGCACCAAACTTTATATTTATCTAATATTTAACTCCCTCCACCCCCGCATACAATCCCGTTTATAAGCCCCTCTTCTCTAATTCAACAATGTTGGACGAAATGACATTAAGAGAACGGAATTTACAATTAAAAGGCTGTTCAACGTGTGCTGCTAACTTGATCCGGTAGCTTTATCTGTTATCTGTAAACGTTCCCTAAATCTACTAATTTAGGGATAACCCACTGACATCCTTTAATACACATGTTAATTTGAATCAGATGTCCTGATAATATCCGCAATATAAATCTTTAAACTTCTTCTTACCTTTCAAAAGTCCGTCACGAACGGTCTATTATGCTGCAACTCTACTGCGCTGCTAGCCTTGGCGCTAACTTCCGGGGAATGATTGAGAGGCTCCACGATCCGCCATTGCTGTAAAAAAGTGGTCCATTGGAGTGAACGGAGATGACATAACTCTCAGTCTATACTGCGCTGGCTTTATCCAAAAACCCTGTATCCAGACAGAGAAGCAAGCATGTAGACATCAAATACCATTTTGTACGATCTGCACGTGCTGAGGGGAAGATATCTATTACATATTGTCCTACTGCTGATATGGTAGCTGATGTCCTAACCAAGCCATTGACAAAGGCAACATTTGACAAGTTCAAAGGGTATTTGTTTGGATAGTAATGTAAATTGCAGGTATAACAATTGAACACTGCTAGAGAAGTTTTTGTTTTGTTTATTTGGATTCTGTGTACCACTGTAGAGAGTTATCAACATGTCTTTGAGTGGGAGTGTTGAGCATATTTGTATAATAACAAAGTCATGTTTCAGTTCATGTGGATGCAGGCCAACTTGGGGCCCCAAGCGACATTGTGAGATGTCCCCCCCCAACCGACAGGAGTGAAACATTTTGTTTTGGAAACAAAGTAGGCTACTTTGCAAATATAATTCCTGTTTATTATTATTATCAACAGTTACTTTTTTATGCAGTGAGGTAAATGGTAAATATGCATGTATGTCGTTCAGTATGCGTTTACAGGTGAATACGTCTGCATTTCCTGCCAAATACTAGCCTCAAAAAGATTTAAATATAATTAATGCAAATAAACTACTTCTACTAATAATCATAATCATAATCAATAGAGATGTCCCGATCCGATCACGTGATCGGAGCCGATCACGTGATTTTCAAAAGATCGGAATCGGGAGAAAAAAAATCGGGGATCTGGATTTCTTTTTTTCTCTTTTTTTTTAAATACTTTTTTTTAAATTTTGTATTCAATGTTACAAAACAAAAATGACCATGTTCAAGTCTTAAAGTCATCCTGAGGCCTTAGTTTTGGTTTCAAATGACAGAACATCATGTATGTGATTCTTCCTCAAATCTGGCAACAGAGTGGGCAGGGTTTAGTGTCTAATTGTAGCAGTAAGCTAACGAGTACTGAAAGCTTTATTTTGTTTTGATCCAATGCTGCACAACTGAACTGATCCAATGCTGCTGTGAAAGAAAGAAGCTATATCCATGTTGGATAGAATATCCAATTTAAATCAAAAAATAACCTTAAGGGACAACTTGAATGCTTTTTTTCTTTTTTTTCTCTTAATGCATTGCATAAAGATCGGATCGGGAAAAATCGGTATCGGCAAATTGTCAAAATCAAATGATCGGAATCGGATCGGGAGCAAAAAAAGGTGATCGGGACATCCATAATAATCAATTCAATAATATAAATACTATATTATATTATTATAATATAGTTGTAATATAGTCAAGACAAAACATGCTTATTACATGCTCAAAAACTGATATTTCTTAAATCTGTATTCAAATTTAGTTCCCTCTGTCAGCAATCAGTATTTCTCTGTGTTGTGGTTGACATGATGATGACTGTTAGGAGTTAAGGGGAGAGGCTGAGCATCACCATGAAATGTGCAAATTGACATACAAATGAATAAAAGGGGAAAAAATGCTCCATGTTTTTTAGGCTGTAAACTTTAACTGTTATGTAAGCCAACTAGACAGACAGTTTATTACTCTTCCTCCTGTACATTAGCAGATAAAATGCATAAAATACTTGAATGAATGCATAGCCGTGGGAACATGTTTCAAATGGGGGGTGCTGTGGGGATGACACCAGGGCAGGTTCTGACCAATTTGCTGCCCTAGGCAAGATTTTAGCTGGCAATGAAAAACCTCCACAAAAGAGCAATACAGCTACACAAAGAGATACGTATTGACATGGTGGACAGCTTATATACAAATGCTTAAAATGTATTTAGTACTGCATGAACATGTTATAATTGGGGGGTGGACTTCACATCCTCTAGGGGGGTCTGGGGGTATGTCCCACAGGGAAGATTTTTCTAAAAGTAAGTAAAATGTTTCAATCTGGTGCACTTTGAGTGCCCAATTACTAGAGACTGATCTAGGGGGTACAACTCTAAACACCCATTTGAAAAAGATTGGTTTGCATTTTATTAATCAAATAAGTGTGAACATTTCCAATAACCTACCATAGCCAATAACAAATAAATGTAGGCTAACGTATGTTATTTTTGTTGTTCATTTATATCTTAGTTAACATTTATTTATTTATGCTTATTTTTAAATCTCTCCAGTTTTAAACGATATTTTTGGTTTACTGTCCTATAGTATACATTGGAATGATTTCAAACCTGTTTTTATTTATCCTAATAATTATAAAGGTGTGCCTTGGAAATATTTGTTGACATAAATTGTGATCAAAACGTTTGAGACTCACTGAGATAAAGTGAACTATCCAAACCCTCAGAGTCCTTTAACTCACTCTCCCTCCACATTATTGTAGAAACAGCTTCTTATATCCGTTAGCGGAGCAGAAGCTAACAACCCCCCCCCTCTCTATCTATCTATCGATCTCTCCCTCTCACTTTAGCTGTGAGCTGCGGGCGCCTGACAAGCCAACATCCCCCACTTTCATCACTTACAGCGGCCATCGTAAGGGGCAAATGGAAAATGTAACCGGGGTGAAAAGGGTGTTATCTTTATTTAATTATGAATGTTGTTACATCAAGGCTGGAAATTCGTTTTTTTTTCAATTATATTTGTATTTAATCTTTTGGAAGTGCAGATCCCCTGTCCTCCACCAGGGGGTGCTGCAGCACCCTCAGCACCCCTACTTCCCACGGCCCTGAATGAATGGTAAATAAAGAATGCTGGAAATAACTGCATCTCCATTAGCCTATATGCTATGCAGAGACTGCCTTCTTCATGTCGTGAATTGCAGCTGATGTTTTAATATGGCAATTGGCAATTTGACTTATACAACATTTGCAAGTTGTACATTTGACTCATACAATAACCCACCTTCGAGTGATGCTCTAGTTTCTTCATGTTTTTTTTTTTCCCCTCTTGCTTGCGACGGACTGAAACTGTCTTTTCACCGTCATCTCTTCACCTGCACTAATGGCCGTATCAAAGACGTGATTGGTCAGATGTCAATTCATTGCAACGGTGTCGGGTTACAGACGTGCTCCCCTTGTCACCTCTCTCTCACTCTCGCGGGGGTGGCGCGGATAACTGAGCGGAGAACTGCGCACAGGAGCTGAGGCCCTCTGGGCGGGGCCCCCTGCGCAAGGCGGTGTCCCATGCAGCCTGCGTGATTGGCCTGTAGGGAGGGGCGGCCCTGTGTGTATGACATAATCAGAATGTGCCTGAAACGTGGTGATGCTAATGAGCATGGGCAGATCAACCCGGTATCACGGCAAGACGTGAACATGTGACGATTTACCATGCTGGGAGACGTGAAGATGTTACGATTCGTCCCTTCAAAAGTGACAGTTACACAGTATTGTTAACCCATCTTAACCAGTGGAGAAATAACCGGAAATGCCAAGCAAATGCTACCCCGACGTAATGATTTATTGTTTAATATTCACACTCGATTATGCCAATTTTCTTGTTTCCCCAGCTGGTCGACACCTCTTTTAGCAGAAACAATGGCTACATTAATGTATTAAATCGATGTTAATCCATGCGTGTGGATCATAGGTGTGGATGCGGAATTAATGGACGTGACGTTGTGCGATTGAGTTGCCAGGCAACAGCTTCGGTTCATGTTAATTTACAAACTCTTCAACTACAACCGTAGTTATATTTAAAAACATGTTAGAAGGCCTCACAAAATACTTTAATGCAAATTAAAATGTAAATGTGAAGGAATGTGTGTATAACAAAATACATCGGTGATAAACGAAACCGGAAACAGACGTAGGCAAGATCCTCAGCTCGATGATTGGATGGTTTAGCCGCAATGCATGCTGGGATTTGGTGTTTATGTGATGTGAAATCTGAAAAACGTTTTTTTTAAATAAAATAATACTTTATTCCGAGTGTGCTTGCTTTTCTCTTTGAAAGTCATCACATAATGGCATTGTAATACACGGTTAAACAAAGCTGTAGTTACTGGCTAACTTTGACAACTTGACAGTCTTGATACAGTGTAAAGCATTTTAATGATGTACTATCACGTGAATGATGTCCAATTGACCTTTCGCAAAGCCACGCCCCTAAATGCCCGTTGTCCAATCATATTCGATCACGTGCGCGGCTCCCTGTGGAAGTCCGACAAGCTTAGCGTTCAAATTCATTGCGGAACTGGTGAAGCGTTGTGCTTATGGTCTTTGCAAATCGTATAGCAGAAATCCCATAAGCTTAGAGGGGGGGGTGATATTTTACCCGTTTCCTAAACCCAAAACCTGAGAGGAGAGATGCCGCCAGTGGATAAAGAAATGCGGCAGGCCCCATGCCCAGCTGAATATGGCGAATATCAACAAACACAAATACGTTTGCTCCAAGGTAAATACGTGCTAACGTAGCTAGCTAGCTAGCAAAGATTACATTCACAAATTAACTAACTAATTTAATTAAGTAATTTCACTAACTATATTTAGCTAAAGTCACACGACTACAGCTGTAAGCTGTGTGCTTCTAGGTCGTTTTGACCATGTATATCACTTGATGCATAATAATGTCTGAACAGCTGAGCTCCGTTAGTCTACCTGTGGTCAAAGTACAAACAAGAAATCCAACAGGCAATCATTCATTTATATTTTGCTTTAATCTTTGTAGCATTTTGTTAATGGAAAGCCTACTGCTGACTTCCCTAATCCTGCTGCACAAGTGGGCACCCCGACCCCCACAAAAGAACAACAAGGTGGATGCAGAAAGCCACCAAGGAAACGGTAGTTAACTTTAGACAAACTACAACATTTAATGCCTCTTGTGATTGTATTGTTTTATTCCAAAATAACACAAATTATGGTTGTACAGACTCATCAAAACGTTGCAAGAGGCATCCACCTCCAGCACCATTGAAACCCCGGAAGAGACTCTGTGTGTGATTTTCAATGGTGAGTAATGAACCATAGCTTTTTTTCCACATTTCAAGTTCAAGTTTCAAGTTGTTATATACATATATACAATACAGAGTGAATGAGATTCAAGAGGTTTATTTGTCCCATACATACCAACTAAATTCCAAACAAAATGACAAAGCAAGTCATTGTAACAAAACAAGTAGCCGAGAACTGTACTGTATAGTTAAGGTGCAAATAGGTATGAATGTAGTGCAAATCTCTTTAATAATAGATATAAAGTGTCTAAAGTGAGTGATAAGGTGAGTGTTTGTTTAAAGTGAGTGTGTACATGTGGATGTGTGTGCAGTGAGTGTAGATGATGGGTTATTATTACATAGTGTCATTTACATTTTACACTGGATTGTAAAAATCAAAGTAAAAAGCATCAAGCTTGCTCTTCATCTGCTCCCATTTTGCTACATTAAAGTATATTCTTTGTAGGTGGTAGTCTTCTGCACAGTGAACATAGAAATCACACCATGACATACCAGTGAGCCCGAGCTGCCCTGTAATCTGGTAGTGATAATCGTGACACTCTTTTAGCTTGTAGCTGCCATCTGCCTGCTTTAAGAGGTAAGCACACTCAGTGAAGCTTTCCTTGGATGGACACTTAATTTCTAAAAGCCCATAGCTTGGACTTTCACTCTCTCCTATTTCTAAGACCTTACGGTCAGGTGATGTACCGAGGTGTGGTGCCTGCGGATTCACAACAAAACCACATGGATACACTTGGTTTCCTGTTAGCTTTGTGTATTGTGTTGCTGCTATGGGCTCTAGTTCTGTACCCCTTTTCATGGCCTTGGTTTGTACTGATCCTTTATCCTTGAGGCTTACAGCAAGTGTGTCATGGTCTGCTCTCCTGGAGCAGATTCTTTTAAAGGTGCTTGATGTTAAGCGATTAGATCTTGCATTAAACCACAGGTTGTTTGTGTTTTGTTGTCTGGTGTCACATTCTAGGGCTATAGATTCGGGTAGAGAAATGGTCACTCTGTTGTAACTACGCGTGCCATTTTCATCCAGGACTGTGCATAAACTTGTCGGTTGGGATGGTAGAGGAAAGCTGGGGAAGTCATCTGGTTGACAGACAGGCGGCGCTTCAGCATCAGCAGAAGGGGCTCCCTTGTTTAATAGGGGAAGCTGTAAAAAAGAAAAGGTGGGATCAAAATGCTATCATTAACATGTAAATATGTGTCTTTCCAGAGACTGTGGAAGCACCCCTCCTTTCTGAACAAGGTCAACTGGAAGGGGGACCAGAAGAGGAGCAGTCCACAGAAAAAGAGAAGAAATTAGAATTAGAAAATGGTAACCTGAAAGAGATGCTGGCTTTAAAGGAAACATAGGTAGAAAGGCTGAAAGCAGACATTGGCACACTTAGAAAAGGAACTCTCACACCCGAACTCCTCCAAATCAGTGCCATCCCCCAAATGTTTGCATATAGTACTGGGTTCACATATGAACGATTCAACCATCTGTGCACAATATTTGGCATTCCAAATGATCAATGTGCCACTCAAATAAATGTCCCCTTAAAATACCAGCGGAATGATTGGCAAGTTGTTGAGATGCCCCTGCGTAGCCAGCTGTTATTTGTTTTAATTAAACTACGCAACAATGAAGACTTGAAAAACCTTGCCTTTAGATTCAGCATAACCGTGCAAAGTGCAAGAAATCTTTTCAACTCCTGGATTCATTATATGTTCGACGTATTGGGTGCAATACCAATTTGGCCTCACAGAGATGTCATTATGGAAAATATGCCAGACACCTACAAAACGGATTATCCATCAACATTTGCAATATTGGATTGCACTGAACTAAAAATGGAACGGCCTACCTCACTGGTGTTGCAAAGTCAGAGCTATTCGAGTTACAAAAGCACAAACACTCTGAAATCGTTAGTTGCCTGTGACCCCCGTGGTGCTGTGATCTTCTCTTCTGCACTTTTCACAGGCTCTATGTCTGACAAGGAGATAGTCAGAGAGAGTGGTCTCATCCCACTACTGGAGAAACAGATAGAAATTGGCTATCTGCAAAGAGGTGATGGCCTAATGGCCGATAAGGGCTTTTCGATAGAGGATGATATCAAGTCTGTCGGACTGCAGTTAAACCTGCCACCCTTTGCGAGGTCTAAGAGGCAAATGCCATCTGAAGATGTGCTCACAACTAAGCACATCGCAAAGCACTGTGTTCATGTTGAAAGGGCCATCGCTAAGATAAAGAAAATTCAAAATGGTGTCAGACCGAATTCCCAATACTAGGTTGGGGAATATAAGTCAGATCTGGTATGTGGTGGGCGTGCTCTCAAAATTCCAGCCACACATTCTCAAACAGTGAGGGCACCAGACTCTATAAATCCTTGTGTATCTTCCTGTACATTTTACTGTATATTTTAGAATGTATGTACATCAAAGTGACTAGTAACTGCAGGGTTCAGATAAATGTAATGGGTTAAAAAGTGCAATATTTCCTTTGAAATGTAGTGCAAGTAAGTTCTCTAAAAATGGAAATACTCAAGTAAAGTACAACATTGAATCTATTGAACAAAGCTACAGATAGATGTTATCAAATGTTTGGCTTGGTGACATTTGTGTTTAGTGGGACATGTTTAATATGACAGTCCTTAATATGCTGTAAGTGTAATCCAGTTTTTTTTTTATAGTACTTCTATTCTGTATTTAATTTGTTTACTACCAAAATGTAATAAAGTACTTCTATTCTGTATTCACCTAATTTCAAACTGTCTAATTTGCATCATCAATATAACCAATAGGGCATACAGACCCTCACACTTATTTACACTGTTGATTTCTCTCATATTGTTAGATTCAAATGCCTATATTTATATATTTCTACTATTACCCTCTTACTAGTTAAGCTGTAGTACTTTAATTACTTTTATTAATTTGTATATTTGTACCCAGTTTAACCACCTGTACATTGTATTTATATACAATGTACAGGTGGTTAAACTACAAATTAATAGTGTAGTGTTAATCAGATGTATGTGTACAGAGCTGTATTATATAGGGGGGGTCTTATCATATTCCATAATTATATACGTTTATCACCTGGTGGCTTAGGCCAGGTGTGTCTTCTGCTGCAAGGTAGCTTATAGGCGCATCTGTCATCTCTTTCATGAGCTTGTATGTATTTGTTCCTAGTGTTTGCCTAGACACAGAAATAGCATTATTAGCAAGAGCATGACTGATGGTAAATATGGTAAGTATACACACTACACAGAATGGAATAACTTACTTGTTGTGGGTATAGTTGGATGTTATAAGCTTCCGCTTACAGTTGACTTTGGCCTTGGCTACCACCACATTGAAAATAGCTTGGCCAGTTATTTTTTTCCCTCTGGCTTTGTGCCATTGTTGAGGTTGGCTTGTGGAGGAGATCTGTTCTGTTTTTGCACGCCAAATGTCCAGTGTGTGCATCAAGCCCACAGTATGTGAACAGTAACCTGGCATACTGTAAATTATTTTAAAAGATCAGCTTGGTGGCATGTCTATTTCATGTTTCACTCGACTCATTTATTGTACAGCTCCACTTGCAAACATTAGCTAGCTTGATCGGATGATCAACATCGACGTTAACGTTAGCCCTAAAAAATAACTAGATGTACGATTTCAATAGCAATGACAACTCGATATTACAAAAGCAGAACATACCCAGCAGTACACGAACAAGCCTGGTCCACAATATTGTGCTCGTCGAATTTGACATACAGCTCATGTGGTTTTTCACTCTTGCACTGCGACCTGTATGCAAGTGCCTCTATTGATGTTGTGTCTCCCTCTTTTCTAATGTTTATACTGTGGATATAACCCTCCATAGCGTATTGTAGCCCCTTTTGTCGGGACCTGGAGGATATTGCTGCGTTATTGCTCCAAAATGAGTCTGTTAAGGCGACTCCGACGTTACGGAGACCCTCCATTATGGCTTTGTTTAACGCAGGGGTGGGGAACCTTTTTCCTCTCAAGGGCCATTTCAATTTTGACAACATCCTTCGAGGGCCGTACAAATTATTGAACTCAACGTCGGCTTAAAAAACTCAAATCACAGCCCATTCATTTCGCGTTCCTTTCATGCTGTGCAAAGAAAAAGCAACCTCTTAATCCAGATATTTGACCATGACCCGCGCATTCATGCACCGTGGCCTGACCACCAAAACAGAAAGATATGGACAAAAGATGTGTGCAAATGTATTTAGTTCCATATCCATGTGGACATGATTTAAGTGGGGGGGGGGGGGGGGGCGGATCTAACCTCATATCGGGGGGTTTGGGGGCATGCACCACCAGGAAGATTTTTTTTAAATGTTGAAGTTAAAAGCATCAATCTGGTGCACTTTGAGAGCAACATGAAGAGATCTATGGATACATCTCTCAACACCCATATGAAGCAGAACTGTAAGCAGATTTTTCTCTTTATGGATATTTTACAAATCACTTCCCTTTTAAACTGTATTCTTGTTTATTAATAAAAACTTTTTTTTACTGTCATATTATTATTGTATACCTATTTACTTTATTCTCTTATTTTTCTATAACTATAATGATCATATAAAGATGTGCCTTTACCTCACTGGTTGGAGAAAAAGCTTCTTATATTCGTTAGCATAGCTAGCTAACCAGATGCTAATAACAACAACGTTATTGACTGTATGATCAGTATGACAGATGAACAGATCGCAACTGGGCTTTCAACTAAAGACACAGCCACGCAAAAACTGCGGCATGTGTACAGCTCCTTATGGGTATTGCAATTTGTGAAGTCCCGGCCCGGAGCCGCGTTCTGGTGCTCTCCGTTAGAACTACACTCCTGTCAGACGAGAAATATACCACGTGATGACACGTTAGGCTCGTGTTGTGTTCAAGGACCCTGACCTTGGCCAGGAAAAACAAGCTTGTTTAATTATTTTGCGGTCTAGATTTCTTGAATTTTTTTCTTTTTTGCGTGTGTTTATAAATTACCTCGAGGGCCGTACCAAATGGTCTCGCGGGCCGTATACGGCCCGGAGGCCGGAGTACCCCACCCCTGGTTTAACGCATCTGGCTCTCAGCTTGTCGGACTAGCAACAGTAACCAAGGGGGGGCGTGGCTTTGCGAAAGGTCAATTCCCCACAGTTTCAAACAAAGATCTACCTTCAGGGAGAGTGAGCGTCAAGGCTAGCTGTTACAGGTCCATGAGAAAGCATGAAAAGCCTCACGATCTCAGAGTAGGGAGAAAAATAAAAAGTGTTCATCGGTTCAAAGCCTCAATCAGGTTCATGTTCTGGGGTTTTGATGTGGCTAGAGTAGGTAACCTGTGATTTAGGATTCAAAAAAGCCCAGCTAGCTGACGTTTTGCAACAGATTTGTGATAATAGTGACAATAAATTAGCTCACATCAACTGGTAGCTAGCTATGTGTGTGTAGCATGAAGGGGCTTTTTGACAGAGTCACATGTATAGCAATAAACTGGTCATGACGACGAGGTATTCTTTAGCCTTAACTGGCGTGGTTTATTTTCATATGTGCATTGCACCGCTTGACCTGCTCTCCATGAGAGCTAGAGAGAGAGAGAGAGAGAGATAGAAGGGGAGGGAACAATCCGTTATATCTGATATCTGACGTCAGCTACAATAGCTGCGCCTCCTTACGCCTATAGCGCCTCTTACTGTGGAACAGTTATAGTACAGTTACATGCAGACATATTAATACTTACACTTAACACTCCCACTTATGAATGACGTGTATACTGTACAACTTTTCCAAGAAAAATAACAATTCAAAACATCAAAAGAACATGGCAGTCAATATTACATAGTAGGCAATATTTTACACGCCGAACATGACCCCTGCACATTTTTAAAATTTCAGTTTGGAGACAGGCTTGGTCATAGCGTCTGCAACCATGTCATCTGTAGGACAGTAAACCAGTGTCATCTTTCCTTCTCTGATGACAGATCTAATGAAGTGATATTTTATATCCACATGTTTACACCTCTGTCGGCACACAGGGTTTCTGGCAAGTGCAATGGTTCCCTGGTTGTCTTCATAAACAACAGTTTTCTTATATACATAGGTATCCATTCCTTCGAGCAGTTGTTCAAGATAAATACATTCCTGTATTGTCAAGGCTAGAGCCATATATTCGGCTTCACAAGTTGATAGTGCCACTGTGGGCTGTTTCTTTGTTTTCCATGAAACCAGTGAGCTGTCTGTACCCATACTCACACAATACCCTGTGGTACTTCTCCTGTCTGTGGCGTCTGCCGCCCAATCTGCGTCACTATGGCTTGAAGCCCTAAGCCCTCGCTGCTCTTTCTGTAACAAAGCTGTTTATTTGCTGTACCTTTAAGATAACGGAAAACATGTTTTGCTGTAATCCAGTGCTCTTCTGTGGGATCAGCAAAATGCTGTGATAACTTACTCACTACAAAACATAGGTCAGGGCGAGTACATGTTGTCAAATAAATGAGGCTGCCTAGAGCTTCTCTATACATTTTTACATCCGTCAATTTTTGTGCATCCTCATTGTAGTCTAGCTTTTGATCACATGGTGTTTCCCTAGTTCTACACTCCTGCATGTCAAAACGATTCAGGATCTTTTCCACATATCTCTTCTGGGATATTTTTACACAACTGGCAGACTGTTTGAAGTCCATGCCTAGAAAATGTTTTAACCTGCCCAGGTCCTTCATCTTGAATTTGGTGGAGAGCATATCTTTCACCTGCTCTAGGTTTCTAGTGTTGTCTGCTGCGATGATCAAATCATCCACCCAAATCACAATTATCACTTTCCCTGACTCTTTTGACTCCTTTGTGTAAACACAGGGGTCTACTGGGTTCTGTACTAAGTGGCATTCAATTAGACATGTATGAAGCATCTCATTCCAATTTCGCCCAGACTGTTTCAGGCCGTAAATTGATTTTTCTAGCTTGAACACTAGCTTCTCTCCTTTCTTCTTGTAACCTTCAGATTGTTCCATATATATGTCCCTATCAATGGGTGCGTGCAGGTAGGTTGTCTTCACATCCATCTGGTGTAAAATCAAGTCGTCTTCGGCTGCCTTCTGCATAACTACTCGTACACTGGTCAGATTAGCTGTAGGGGAGAATGTCTCACCGTAGTCTATTCCTTCCCTCTGACTGTAACCTTTAGCTACAAACCTGGCCTTGTACCTGTCGTGCCCTTCAATACCCTCCTTGATTGAGTACACCCACTTGCCTCCCACTGTCTGTCTACCCTCGGGTAATTTTGTTAGAGTAAAAGTATGATTGTCCTCCAGGGACCTCATCTCCTCATCCATCGCTCTCTCCCATTTTCCTGATTCAGGGGATATCATGGCCTCTTTAAAGGTCTGAGGTACACCACTCACTACTCTGTAGCAGTAAACTATGCTGGTAAGTGTACTGTCATCCTCGTCACTTTCTCTCTGAGCATAGTCTTTCAGATACTTTGGGGGTTTATGTTCCCAGGGGGGATATCTCCCACTGCATGAGGCACGTGACGTCACCCTAGGGTGCTTCTCGCCATCATCCTCCGGTGTCTGTTGACCGTCTGTCTGCATGTCTGTGCTCAGTACACTAGGCTGTGTCGTCTCTCTTTCCTCACACCCTACTCTGGAGTTCAGCTCCGGCTCCTGTGTCTATGTCTCGTTCTCACATGTTGTCTTTGTGACAAACTTTACTAACCTGTGCTTTTGCACTTTCCCCTTACCGGGATAATAGACTAGAAAAAAGGGGCTGCCTTTGTCATGCCCTACAAAAAGTCCTTTCTCACACCTGGACTTGAGTTTTCCTCTGTCCTGTTGGTAAGCATAACACACTGACCCAAACTTGTGCATCCTGGCTAGATCACACCTTTTTCCTGTCAGTGCTGTATATGGGGTGGTGCCCGTGTGCTTGTTAAAACACCGATTTCTGGTGTAAGCTGCTTTTTGGACCGCATAATGCCATAGACTCTTAGGTAAGTTACCGCCTATTAGCTTACACCTAGCCATTTCGAAAAGAGTGCGCCCTTCCCTCTCAGCTATCCCGTTCTGGTGCGGGGAGTAAGGACAGGACGTTTCGTGTCTGATCTTGTTCCTTCTCAGCAGTGACTGAAACTCTCTATTTGTAAACTCTGTTCCGTTGTCGGACCTCAGGCATTTTACGCTGCCATACAGAGCTACATCTGCAAGGAATTTCTCTGTGGCCTGAAGTGCGTCACTCTTTGCTTTGAGAAAGTAAACAAACACTGCCCCTGTACACACATCTGTGAAAGACTGCATATATTTAAAGCCACCTATGGACTCATTAGTTACTGGACTGGCTAGATCTGTGTTAACTAGCTCAAGTGGTGTCTTTACTTTTTCTGTGGGACCTCTGTTCCTTGTTTGAGTGAACTTTCCCTTTATACACACATCACATTCTTTGTTAGGTCTATGCTTTTCACCGTTAATGTGCATGCCTACTGTTACCGCCTGCAGCTTCAGTATATCCTCGTAATTACAATGACCCATGATCTCATGCCATGTCTGAATATCATGACTGACATTACACACATCATTTTCATTACATTCTGTTTGTAAATAATACATTCTCTTGTACACCTCAATGTTAAATCTCGTACCGTCAGGCTCCACAAGAACATTGTTACCTTCATTGAAGAACACCTTGGCACCATTTGCAGTAGCAGATTTGACAGAAAATAGTTCTTGGGGGAACGAGGGTATGTAGAGGCCGTTCTTCAACGTCACTGTACACCGGCGCCCCTCACTGTCTATGAGGCATACCTGTGCGTCTCCTCTCCCGTGCGCCAACCCGAAAGTGCGCTTCCCGTCTGCCAGCTCCATGCTGTGTCTCTCCGGCTCGAAGGTGCTGTCAAAGTTCTTGAATCGGTTCCTGTCGTTGATCTTCTTCTTTCGTGTATCGTCGTCATATGTCCAGCTCAGTGTCACAAAGCCACGCTCTCGTCTCTGGTCCCACTTGGAAGAGGCCAGCCTCTGAAGGAGGTCTGTACAGAGGACAGGTGGTGATTATGTGGTCGGCAGTCTGCTCAGGCTCGCCACACTCGCATACTGCGCTGTCTGCCAGGCCCCACTCCTTCATTGATGATTTGAAACTGTCGTTGATAATGTGGGACGAAGCACCTGTGTCCACGATCAGTCCCTTCCTTTGGGCCTGCTGCTGCTGCGCTGACCAGCTGGCGTATGCTGTCTGCGCCCCGAAGGTGAAGTCCTCCCTTCCCGCTGCTCTCCGGGCGTCGTCTCGACTCGCCTCACGTCCACCGCTGCCGCCATCTTGTCCACAACCGCCATCTTGCACGCGCGCGTATCGAGCACTCTGTTCGCGCTTCTTTCTACACACTCTGTCTGCGTGTCCCGAAGTTTTACAGAAACTACACCAGTTTTTGTGCAATTATCTTTTCGGTGACCCTTTTCTCCACATCGCAAAACACGCCATCTCCGTCGGGGGTCCGGTCTTTTTCTTTGGCACTGCCCGGGCCTTCATTACCCTTTCTCCCGCCTCCTCGGCGACCGGGTCTGAGTCTTCTGAGGCCTCGTAGTTCCGCAACTTGGCCTTGAACTCCCCCAGCGACATGTCCGCTGAACCGTGCGTCACCAACAGTGTGAACGGTTTATACATCTCCGGTAGTCCCCTCATAACCATCGCCATCATTAATCCATCGCTCGGTGCTTCTCCTGCACTTTTGAGCGCCGTGATGATCTGCTCCGCCCTGATGACGTATTCAGTCACCGTCTCTGTGTTAGCTTTCTTCAGCGCGGTCAATGTTATATACAGGGATACAATCCGGGGCCTACCTCTGCCGATGTTGTTTTTTCTTAACACTTTTAGACTCTCTCTGCCTTTGTCCTTTGTGTCTCGGAATATCAGGCCCAGGCTCGTGTTGTCTAGGAGTGGTGCTAGCTCGCAGTATGCGTCGGCGTTCAGCTTAGTATCCAGGGCTCGCGCTGCCTCCGTTATTTCTCCTGTGAGGCCCGTCAAAATTGTCTCTTTCAGCCCCACTCCGTGCATACAGCACAACATCCGCTCTTCGCAGAGCTCGTATTCTTCTGCCCTTCCGTCAAACGTGGGCGACTTGCTTCTGCCTCTGGTCGCCATCTTTTGATTGTAGCTTAGCTTAGCTGCCCGTTAGCTTAGCTTTAGCTTCCCGCGATTTTCCCGCCGCTAAACTAGCCTAAACTTTTCAGCTAACTAGCTAATGTTATTTCGCTCTTCCGTGATCTGGGCCCATAACCTGTTGACAGAGTCACATGTATAGCAATAAACTGGTCATGACGACGAGGTATTCTTTAGCCTTAACTGGCGTGGTTTATTTTCATATGTGCATTGCACCACTTGACCTGCTCTCCATGAGAGCTAGAGAGAGAGAGAGATAGAAGGGGAGGGAACAATCCCTTATATCTGATATCTGACGTCAGCTACAATAGCTGCGCCTCCTTACGCCTATAGCGCCCTCTTAGTATGGAACAGCTATAGTGCAGTTTCATGCAGACATATTAATACTTACACTTAACAGGGCTACAGATTTATTTTCGTTTTGTAACCCTGTCGTGTAAAATGATAAATACATTAGCTAAACCCAAACTTAGCTTTCATCAAAGATTCTTAATGAGAGGTTGAAAACTGTCTCTGATTTCATGGAAACCCGAGAAACTGGTTGTGACGGCTGCTGTTCTTTACTGAATTGTTAGTATAATCCATGTAGGGTCCAATTATTTGTGTTGGCCAGTGTTAGGTAAGTGCTGGTTTTGTACCCTACATCTATGTTAAGCTGTTCAACGTTCTACTAACACTATTTTATGGAGTTATAATATAATAAATTGAGACAGCTGAGAGCTCATCTGTTTGAATGTCCTTAAATTACAGTATTCCAAACTGCAGAACTGCTGTGTATGTGATGTGACTGATAACCTGACATGGTTTAGCTTTTTCCCACACCTACTACTTGCCTGATCAGCCTGCCCTCAGCTTTCTCATTTGTCTGTGTTGTATTGAAGCAGTGTCCTAAATGTAAAATGACTGACATTTTGTTTTACTGTGTAGATTGTCTTTGAGAACTGCTCACCTGTGGAGATTGCAGTGGCAAAGTGTTCCTGTGTAGCTGGAACAGCACTCTGCATCCACAATGTTGCACTGCTGTTCCAGACCACACACTACTCCACACTCAACCTGGCTGCTGTACCCTCTGTCCTCAGCTGCACTGAAACAGAGCAGCGATGGCACAAGCCAAGAACCATGGTAAGTACAGTGTGTGTTCACAACCAATCCACGGTTTAATGAGTATTTCCTTTGTGCCAAGAGCTGATTTAGTATGTTGCATCAACGACCTTTTCAATTAATTTGACAGTTCTTTTGTGTAATTAATAGGGTGTGAAACCAGGCAGAGTGAGTGACATGGTGTTCATTTCCACTAAGCCAAAGCAGTTTACAGTTGCTGACGGTGTAAGGTAATATATATTGTAGTAATTGTATGTAGCCTGCTACAACTTTGTGATTGTTGTCTGAGAGTAACATTGTTCTTAAAGTCCTGATTATCATATAAACATGTTCAAAGGAGTACATGTTACAAGGCCATGCGGGGGGAGCTGCCAGACCCAGATGTCCTCAAAGTCAGCGAGGCATACAAGGACTTCTCAGCAGACATCACACCACGAAAAAAAAACGAATGGCTCACTACTCAACTCAACGACTAACACTCTTTCAGAGGATATGTTGGAAATGCACACATTATATATATTTTTTGCATCTACTTTCTGGATATTGTACATCTGTTCATCTGTTATATAAACTAGCATTACTTAAATATGCAGAGACCAATTGAAATGTTTAAATATGTATTTTTCCCCCCGATATAACAACCTATGTTTTGTAAAAGTTTATTAAATGAATCTGTAAAATGTTATCATATTGTGGATTTATTAAATTATGTATTTTCCTTTGTTATTTATGTGTGCGTTTGTTTTGAGGATATAATTAATTAGTACCTAAACATAGTGTGGTATAACTGCTTTTTGTCATGAAATACACAATTGGTTTGGGAGCAAGAAATCTTTTAATCGTTGTTGCCCAGGTTTGCCGAAATGAATGGAAACTTATCTCCCGATTATAACATTGTGTAACTTGCTGCTGTTAAATACCGTCAAACTATGTGCAATATGTACTTTATGTGCAATATAACAGCATTGTAATACACGGTTCGGCTGCATTAAATATTACATATATGCCGTAGTTCTCTATTTATAGAGCCCTGATGAGAAGACTTCTCGACAAACATGAGGAACTGCCGCCAACACTGAAAACGTGACTTGGATCATAGATATATCAGCAATTAAACAACATCTTACATTTCTTTTCACACAATACGTCTCTTCGCAGGATCAACACTAATTCCGCTGACTTTTATATTTGATCCAATTGGTAGATAGGCTGTATTTACGCCATAAAGGTGCACAGCTGATATAAAGGGACACCTAGTGGTTAAAGCATGTTATTGAATTTCATTACTTTTATTATTAGATATTAATAGGATCCCTATAAAGTATATTCATTACTCGTTATTCTCTACTAATAGTTAATTAAAGACTGTATATAATGACTATTTTGCACATCCCTTTCAAGATTTCCTAAGGTTTATTGACATATCATATTCACAAACGGTGTAGTTATGAAATGAATGAAAAACTTAGGTCGCAGGTTCCTCAATAGTGCATTACAAGACATCTATCACTATTTGTGCATACCTCCAGCAATGTTAACTGTAGTTCCAGTAATCCAAAATGCGGCTCACAGATAGCAAATAAGCTTGACTCTGACAAAATAAGTCTCAGGATAGTTTGTTTTTTACTTACACAAAAAGGTATCAAATACAAACACATATTCTCTCAGGTCAAAAAACTATGTTGCTCGGTGCTTCTTTCTCCTTCTCACACACCAATCACCAGCAGCTGCCGTTGGCTACAACGTCTCGTAATCATGTACAGCTGCGGTCGTCTATGCCGTCAATTTCACACGGCTGGTTCAAATAAATGATATGATAGCACTAATAACGAAGGTTTCTAATATTCAAATATCCATTTTATCATATGGCTCCTATATTTCCGGCCCCTAATTGGCTAGGCGGGGAGCATACCAATTACTGAAAATAAACTTAAATAGGACCATATAATCTAAACATTATTAAGCAACTTTACGAACTTATATTCTTTTGCTGGAAGTCCGTTTTTGTTTTCAATATACTTCAGTACAGTAGCACTGTCTGTCCAGAAGATAGATTGCTACAGCTTAACCTGAAGCTCTCTTCTTAGCATCTTGTCGACCTTGACAGCGACGACTGCTGCTGTCAACTCCATTCTCAGGATGGTGATGTGTTTCAGTGGAGCAACTCTGGACTTTCCAATCGGCAAGGAAACCTTTATTTTGCCTTGGTTGTTTGCACGATGTAGGTAGCTGTTCCATATGCATCCATGCTGCCATCGGAAAAGTGGTGGAGCTGTGCCATCTTCAGGGGTTCAAACCCTGCCGGTTTGACTAATCTCTGCACATAAACAATGACAGCCGCTCAAGGTCGGCCAGCCACTTCATCCATTTCTGGGCCTGCCCGCTGTCTATCTTCTCATCCCAACCTATCTTTTCCCTGCAAAGGTCTCTCAGAAGGAGCTTCGCTGGCAGTACCAATGGGGCCAGGAACCCGAGGGGGTCGTAGATGGAGCTAACGATGGACAGGATTCCTCGTCTTGTAGCTGGTTTGGCCTTTGGTTGCACTTTGAACCTGAAGGTGTCTGATTCAGTGCACCACTGAGTACCAAGGGCTCTCTCCATAGGAAGCTAATTATGGTTCAGGTCAAGATCTTTGACTTCCGTTCTGTCTTCTTTAGGGATGGACGACAGGAGGGTCCTACTGTTGCTGACCCACTTTGTCAGCCTGAAGCCTCCACTGGCGCACAGATGTCTGAGGTCCCTGGCCAAAGCAACAGCATGATCTTCTGAATCCACAGACTTTAAACAGTCATCCACATAAAAGTTTCTGAGAACCGTTTCCACCACCTCGGGTGTTGTTTTGCCTCCTCCATCTTGTTCTGTTCTTCTTAGTGCATATGATGCACAGCTGGGAGACGATGTAGCTCCGAACAGGTGCACTGTCATTCGGTAGTCTTCCATCGGTTTATTCAGATCACCATCCTGCCACCATAGGAAACGCAGAAGATCAGCATCTTGGTCAGCGACTTTGACCTGGTAGAACATCGCCTCAATGTCGGCCATCAAAGCAATAGGCTCTTCTCTGAACCTCAGAAGGACACCAACAAGGGAGTTTGTGAGGTCAGGTCCTTGTAGCAGCTGATCGTTAAGTGAGGTTCCTTGATATGTGGAGGTGCAGTCAAACACTACTCTTATCTTGTTTTTCTTTGGGTGGTAGAGACCGTGATGAGGCATGTACCACACACGTCCATCTTCTCGGCTTAACTGTTCTATGGGAATTTTGACAGCGTAGCCTTTTCCAATTATACCCGTCATGAATTCCTTGTAATCTTTGTACAGGTCCGGGTTTTTGCTGAGCTTTCTTTGGAGACTTGCGGCACGTTGCTCTGCCATGCAGCGGTTGTCTGGCATTTTAGCTGTCTCGTTTCGCAGTGGTAAACCAACGCAGTAGTGCCCATCCCTTAACTCTGCAGATTTTACCACTGACCGCATGAACTGATGATCCTCCTGGGACATATCTTCTTTGTCTTCACAGCTGAGTTCTGAGAAGTCTGTGTTATATTGCTTGATCAACAGTTCCCCTATGGTAGCTATGGAGATGTGGTTGGCTGTAATGTGGCTCACAACTCCATCCGCTGCCTTGCTGCCATCATCTGTCTTCTTCGGCCCATTCACTACCCATCCAAGGGCAGTCTTGCATAGGGCCCGTCTCCGATGCTGTTTATCACCTGCCATGGCTCCAAAGCTTTAGGGGTATTGGTTCCTATAAGCATGGTGACTTCTCCTTTTATCTTTGGGATTTTCACCTCCTTCAGATATGGCCACTTCTTTAGGTCTTCCTGCAGGGGGATGTTTCCTTTCTTGACCGGTATATCTTTACATGTAAAGACCTTAGGGAGTTCAATGTACTTCCTTTCTTCAAGTCCACACACTTCCACGTCCGACAAGATACAACTTTGGGCTGGTTTCTCCTGACCCATAGTTCGGAGTAGGATCATAGTTTTCTTGTCGTGTTCATCCGCCGTTGGCACGTATTCCGCGCCGGCTCAGGCATAGGGGACGCACAGGCCCCCTTCCAGCTGTTTCAGTGCGCTGGGCCTGTACTTGGAGACAGCCTGTTGAAAGCCGCCCCCGACGCCGCTTCCGGACCCTTGCCAGACCTGATCACCGTCATGCGTTCCCTAGCTGTCATCCCAGTTGCTACATGCGTCCTGCGCACCGAACTACTTCAGTTACGCCAGGAACGCGACAAGACATTCCGCGCATTCGCTGCCAGAGTGCGGGGTAAAGCAGAGACATGCGCATATAATGCGGTATGCGAGTGTGGTAAGGACGTGGACTATACCGACCACATTATCCGCGATGTGCTGCTCAATGGCATCTATGACTCGGACATACGCCGCGAGACGCTGGGGACAACTGACGTCCTGGTCAAGCCAGTTAACGACGTGATTGCACTCATCGAGAACAAAGAGATGGCCCGTAACGCTCTCCCGTCGTCCTCCCTATCAGCCATGTCGTCATTCTGGCGCCTGAAGACGACTCCACAGGCGAACCCCGCCCCGAGCCCTGCGGACAGGGGCTAAACGTGCCTCGTGCCCGGAATGTAAGAGCGTCTTTAACGTCTTCACGGAGGGGCCTCGCGGGTGGAATCCTAAGCCTCACCAGGTGTGCATCGGCTGCTACAGGGCCCACCGACGACAGAGGCGTCAACAGCCATCATCCGACAGTCAACAGGCCGCCATGGGGTCGGAGCTGGTATCCCAGGTCTCGTCGGTGCAAGCTGGAGCCCGCCCTGGCCGACGTCGCGGGAGCCTTCGCCGACGCCACGCCCCTACGTCGCACGGCTGTGTCGACAGGCCTGCACCTATCAGACTCGAGCACCACATCTTCTCTAAGGGCGAATGGAGGCGAGCCAGGCTGAGAGACCACCCCCGGGCATTAATCACCATCTCGATGGACATGCCAGTCGGGCTGAGGGATGGCACCAGCAACCGGGGCTCGGCCGACGGAGCTTGAATATCCGCCGTTGCGGAGACTGGCGCGTAGTCGGACCTTTGGTCTCTGGAGGAGTTCCTGGCCTGCGGTTTCGCGCGGGACGACCTGCGACCCGTCAGCCTCAGCCTGTCGGCCGCCAACCGCTCCCCTATAGCCATCGAGGGAGCGTTCTTCGCTAGGCTCTCGACGACCTGCAGCGGGGGGCGTACTACATCCTGCCGTTCCATGGTATACGTGAGCAGCTCAGTCCGGGCCATGTACCTCTCCTACGAGTCGTTGCTCAACTTCGGCCTCTTGCCCGTTAACTTCCCGTCGGACAACGTTGCAGGGGGGTCCAAGGACAGGCGTAGCCCTGACACGGCTGACACGCCAGTCCAGCCCCTGTCCATCAATGCGACAAGGTCAACCAATGGCGGCTGCGTGGGGCCAAGTGACGCCCAGTGCTCATGTCCTCAGCGCACGGTCCCCGCGGCGCGCCCCGCAGCACTGCCGTTCCCTTGTACGCCAGAGAACAACAACCGGATGAAAGGTTGGCTACTCGGGAGATATGCCTCGTCGACATTCAATACTTGCCCCCATCGGGCACTACCATGCACGGAGGGGCCACCTATCGAGATGCACGTGGACCCCGCAGCTACGTCTAAGGCATGCCACACCGCGGCTACGGTGCCTCTACACTGGCAGCGGAGGGTTCACGATGACCTCCTGTGGGACGAAGCCCTTGGGGTAATTGAACGCGTGCCATATGGCGAGCCGGTGGCGTGGTGCCATCGTATGGTAGTCACTCGGAAGCACGACGGTTCCCCCCGCAGGACCGTGGACCTCTACCCCCTCAACAAGTTCTGCCAATGTGAGACCTTCGCCACTGAGTCCCCGTTTCACCTCGCACGCCGCGTCCCGAAGGGCACCTGGAAGACCGTCACGGACGCCTGGAACGGCTACCACAGTGTTCCCCTGCGTGAGTCGGATCGCCACCTCACTACCTTCATCGCGCTACACCAGGGAACCACAGGGTTTCCTGTCGTCAGGGGATGGCTACAACCGTCGGTTTGACACCGTCCTCTCGGACTATGAACGCAAGGAACGTTGTGTGGATGACACCATCCACTATGACACCGACCTGGAGCAACACTGGTGGAGGATGTTGGAGATTTGGAGGATGTTGAAAACCAACCTCGTCTCCGCGTGTCGTTTGATAAGCTGGGTGAATTCGTGAAAAGGAAGGGATTAAGAAACACCAGAATACAAGTTAAACAATAATCTTGCTTTAATGATAAACAGTAACGATACAAATACAAAGAAATCACGAAGCACTCTGCAGAGTACTCCGGGCTCAGGTTCTACCACCGTGTGAGACAGGTCTCAGGAACGGCCGGTGAAAAACAAGAGCGCGAACCAAAGGAAAACACAGGCTTTCATACTAAAACACAGGAGGAGGTGTGTGCCTGCTTTCCCCCAGAGGTCATCTTATTGGGAGAGACCAACACATGGCCTGTCGCACCCAATCAGTGCGACACAGCAGAAGAAACCCGGAAACAAAAAGTCTCTTTCAGTTTGACGAAGACCAGACACCTTTTGGTGTCTGGTACGAACCGGCTCTCAACAACAAGTTTCCTTATCTTATTTCACATATTGTAGCCAGCACACACACATCTCCTTTATGGCCCTTTGTCCCTGAGTCCATCTTTCCCCCTTCAGGTTACCACACACAAGTTAAAAGTATGTTTTAAGATATAGTTGTTATAGTTGGCAAAATATACGTAATACATGTTAATTACTTTCATATCAATAATAACGAGGAACACATTACCTATGCTTTTAAGCAGTATTAGAGATGCTTTTCAAATAGTCAAACTTCACACAGGCCTCATATAGAGAACACACTCATTTGTCCTATAGCCCCTCCATTTGTTTGAGCTATTGTTCACATCTTTACTTCAAATAAAAGGTTTCACATTGTATATTTCCAGCTTCCTTTACACATACTGTTATTATTAATACAAAGTAACCAACCACACATATCTATTGAAAACAAGTCGATTCCCCTGATAATTGACATTCTGAAACTCTTCGGAATGTGTCCCCTCCCCCAACTCTCTCGTCCCTGTCATAAAAAACTGCTTCCATTTCATATAGAGTAATAAAAGATGTTTAAGCTAATTTCTCCACAATGTTTGTAGCCATTTAGTACCCACACATGAAAGAATAAGAACAGAGGTATAGTTGACCAGTAATCCTGTAGCACATATATTTACTGCAATGAAAACACACACACATCTGCTACAAGATTGTGTAACGCACACCCTTCTTTTACGAGGGAAACATTCCAGAGTTTCGGCACTATCTCCAAATAAGGGTGTCCCCTGCTCCCATCTCTTCTCTAAACACAAGGACTTCACCTCAATACATTGGGGGAGGGAAAAGATACTTTGTCCCTTCAAATTTAACACACATGAATATATATAAGGTGACATTAAAAGGAATATACCAGATTGAACTTTCCTGCCATAACACGTTACTTTAATACTTCAAATAATTCAAATAATCCTTCAAGGACCATCGACTTCCTGACGCGTGTCGGCCGGTCGGGCATCGTGTTGAATCCGGACAAGCTTCAGTTCGCGGAGAGGTGCGTCGACTTCGCTGGCTTCAGGGTGTCGGAATCTACCATCGAACCGCTCCCAAAATACTTGGACGTCATCCGGGACTTCCCCACCCCAGGCTCCACGACGGACATCAGGAGTTGGTTCGGCCTTGTCAACCAGGTGGCTAACTACGCCCAGTTGCGTGACACGATGGCTCCATTTAAGCCGTTCCTCAGCCCACGCTGTGTGTTCCTATGGTCCCCCGTTCTGGAGGAGGCCTTCCAGACGTCCAAGCAAGCCATAATGGAGGCCATCCGCGAGGGCGTGGAGATCTACAACATGCAGAAGCGTACCTGCCTCCGCCCTGACTGGTCCATGCGTGGCATTGGCTACTTCCTGCTCCAGCAACATTGTCACTGTGCCTCGGGCATACCGGACTGCTGTATAGGAGGGTGGAGGATCACCCTCGCGGGCTCGCGTTTCCTGTCCCCTGCGGAGCAGCGCTATGCGGCCGTCGAGGGAGAGGCCCTAGCTGTGGCCTGGGGCCTGGAACAGACGCGGTACTTCACGCAGGGGTCCGACAACCTCGTCGTGGTCGCCGACCATAAGCCGTTGGTGAAAATCTTTGGCGACCGTACGCTGGATGAGATCACAAACTCGCGTCTGTTTAGACTCAAGCAGCGCACCCTCCCATGGCGCTTCGACATTGTGCATCTGCCTGGCAAGAGCAACTATGCCGCTGATGCCACGTCGAGGCATCCTTCCCCCTCGGGTTCAGCGAACGGCCTCTCATTGGGGCTGCCGAGCGGGCCTGACGCCATGGAGTCAGCACTCATGGCCTCCATCCGCGACGACGCACGGGAGCTCGGAGCCGTCTCTTGGCCCCTCCTCGCACGGGAAACAGCGGCTGATGGATGCCTCGGCCACCTCCTCCAACTCATCGAGCAGGAGGGTGGGATTGACGTTAACGACCCTGCCCTGGCGAGTCTGTCATCGGGCTGTGAGTCCGTCTACGCCCAGGACGGCGTTCTGCTCTATCGGGACCGCGTCGTGGTTCCCCCGTCCCTCCGTGGGAGGGTCCTTTGGCATCTCCATGCCGCTCACCAGGGGACCTCAGCTATGGGGCAGCATGCCCGAGCCATAGTTTACTGGCCCGGGATGTCCGGGGACATTCAGGCCACCAGGGACGGGTGTGCAGACTGCAACCGCAATGCTCCGTCACAGGCGGCTACACCCCCCCGGCCGTCCTCACCCCCATCCACGCCATTCGAGGCGGTGTTTGCTGACTTCTTCGACTATGGGGGCTGTCACTACCTAGTTGTCGGGGATCGGCTCTCGGGCTGGGTAGAGGTCCTGAGCTCTACGGCGGGTACTGCCCTGGCGGGCTCAGCTAGCCTGGTCCAACACCTCCGGTCGTTCTTCGCCACCTTCGGCGTACCGGAGGAGCTCTCGAGCGACGGTGGTCCGGAATTCAAGGCGAGCCACACTGAGGACTTCCTCCGCTTATGGCACGTCAAACACCATGTGTCTTCCGTTAGCTTTCCGCAGTCGAATGGGAGGGCGGAGGATGCGGTTAAGACTGCTAAGCGCCTCTTGATGTCCAACACCGGCCCGTCGGGCAGCCTTGATCAGGACCGCTTCCTGCGTGCTATGCTGCAGTTGCGTAACACGCCTGACCCCGACTGCGACCTCTCGCCAGCACAGATCATCTTCGGCCGCCCCCTTCGTGGGTCGCTCTCCTTCGTGAACCGCCTCGAGAAGTTCTCGAATCCGCATATCCGCCTGCTATGGCGCGAGGCATGGGCGGCAAAGGAGGACGCCCTTCGGACCCGTATGTCCCGTACCACCGAGTCTCTGGGGACTCACTCGAGACCGCTCCGCCCATTGGCACTCGGCGAAAGGGTATTCCTCCAGAACCAGCAAGGCCCGAGCCCCCACAAATGGGACAGGTCAGGGATCGTGGTGGAGTCTCCGGGCCACGACCAGTATCGGGTCAGGGTTGACGGTTCGGGACATCTGACACTGCGCAACCGGCGGTTCCTCCGTGCCTACACGCCGGCCACACCCTGCGCCCGTGAGCAGTCGGCTGCGCCGTCGCCGCCGCCCGCTGCCCTGGGTCATCAGCCCCCACCTATCCACCCGGGCTGGGCGACGCCCCAGGGGATTGCTCAGTGGCCGGCTGTCGGGCCCCGCGACTCGGCTATTGGCGCTTCCCCACCGACGCCTGCTGATGAGGCGTCCTCTGACCTCACTGTTCCTACGGGTGCCTTCCTGGGTGCACCGCTCCCGGTGCCGCAGTCGCCGCCGACGCTGCCGACGCTGCCGACGCTGCCCCAGCCGACTCGGCCAGGCCGCGTGAGGAGGCCGCCTGCACGTTACGAGCCCGAGTCTGGCAGCTGGATACGGGATTTAGACCGTTAACCTATTCCGGCCCATAGCTTTCTGGTCTGGGGGGGATGAAGAGTTTATCGCCGGCCACTAGAGGGCAGTGTCACTGCTGTCGCTGCCCGGTTATGCCGTGCTCTGACCCGGTAGTGCCGAGCGGCCATTTTAGTTCAAACATTGTTCATTCACTCCGCCTCGAGTTGAGACGTTCGTCCACTCATTCATGTAAGACTGTTTCCACTATTATATTATACTATATATTATACTATATATATATTATACTATTATACTACTATACTCTGTTTCGTGGTATATATTTGTGTTGATTAAATTGCATGGATGTAATACTTTGTCAGCTTATCTTGCTGCATTACTCTGTTTCAGGGTGTCGTCATCCTTGTCAATAAATTACCGAAACTGACATTGAGGAGTGTGTTTCTTCAGTAAGGGGAATACTTACTTCCGGGTGTACAATTCTCCGTTATTCAATAGGAATGGACGCTCACATTGCCTTTAAGGGCAGCCCACACAAACGAATGCCGTGCTTCCATGAGCGTCAAATCCCGCCGCAGATGGGAATACATTGCAATCAGTTGAAAGCTATTTGCGTCCCTTTATGAAGCTGAAGGAGCCTAGGAGCGTCACAACTGCACGCCACGGGACCCTGATCAAACGTCGCTCCTGGACGATTATGGAGTGAGAGTGTGTTGAGGGGAACCGAGGAGAGAGGAGGGGAAGCAGCAGGTGGTTATAGGCCCCGTCTTAGGTCGACTATTTTCATTTCCTCGCTCCTCGCTCCTCGGTCTCACCGGAAGTTGATTTGTCTGCGCCATCTTGAGTACCGTCTCATGGCTCTTATTTCTGCCGGAGGACCGAGGATCGAGGAGCGAGGAGCGATATTGGAGGAGCGATAACCAAGGAACCACCAGACCATCCTCTGATGAAATCCTCAGTTACTCGCCCCGCCCCCTTACTGTGTATCACTCACTGATTGGACGATGCAGCCCATGCACTGATCTGATGCTTCTTGACATGAGAGCCGTTTCCCAGCGGAGTGAAGAAAATACATGAAATTCACTCCTGAGTTTATACTGTGTTTTGTTTCAATTCATGTATCAATTAGTTACAAATATGTGATATATCTGAACAACAAAGTGGTCAAAAATGATTGTATTCATTCATTGGAAACATTTTCATGATCGCTTTTTTCGTTTTACATTTTCATTTATTGTCATTTCCATTCAGTCAGTCATTAAGTGCTATTAAAATGTTAATGTGCTACATATCCACAGAAACAAACACAGTGTGCAATCCAATGAATGTTAATCTAACTGGGTTTTGATCGATAATATGTCTCTTTTTCTTCTCTCAATTATTTTATTTCTATTGTGCACTCTAATCTATATTAATCAAACTATTGTTCGTTTATACATTTTAAGAATGGCGTTTATCTTTTTTGAGAATGAGTTCTTATTTTATTTTATTTATTGGGGTCTACAACAGATGATACAAATGTTTGTGTCAGTAAATGTGTGGCGGGGGTGTTTGTGAAAACAACGGGGACAGAGCATGGGACAGAGCTGGCTGCTGTCAGACGATGCGGCGTCATCACAAACGGACGTCGCTTCACGTGACGCTCCAGAGGAAAGGACGTTCCATAGAGAACCGCAGTGACGCGTCGTAAAACCCAGAAGTAAACTTCTTCCGGTTCCTTCGCGAAAAACCAATGCAAATTCTCCATAGGATTTGGGAAAATAGCTCGAAATAAGGTCTGTGGTTGACACACATTTAAGAGAGGGATCACGTTTTGTTCAGCCGGATAATCTCCACATGTCAACCCTACTTTTATAATTTTTGAATCATAAATCTAGTCGCCAAAAGCGAAATGCTAACGTTATGCTATAAACGAACTACAAGCCAGTACAGCAGCAGGGTCGCACGACTTTAACGTCACGCCAACTTAAGATCGTTTCAACTGACTTTGAACAACATTGTATAAACTGTATACCCCGGTTATCTAGGCCCGTTTTGTTTAATGTATACCACGTTTATCTAGGCCCTTTTTGTTTTATGTATACATGTCACACTGTGGGAAACGATATTTCGATATTTCTGGATGTATAACACATGTAGAATTTTTGACAATAAAGCTGAATTTGACTTTCGCGTGCTTGCATATTTTAACAAAGCTTTTCATTTTAGCCACACTGAATTTAACTAGAAGTCATGGCTGTGTCAATTACCAGTCTGATATCGTTTTACAAAGATGACAAGAAGAGTGTAGATAGAGGAGAGAACCACTACAAGTCAGGACACGTTATAGTGCAGCCTAGATTAAGGTGTGCTTACCGGTGTTGTCAGGGCTAGCATGAGGGACAAGGTTTATAGTGTCGGTGAGTAGTGATAGCAAGAGTACCGTTAACCTAGAGTTAATTTATTCACATTAATTCCCATCAACAAATCAATTGTATGTGTCACATGAAATCTTTATTAGGCAAGGCAAGGCAAGTTTATTTATATAGCACTTTTCAACACAAGGCAATTCAAAGTGCTTTACAAAAAATGAAAGACATTAAGAAAATGGCATTTAAAATCAGTCATTAAAAAGAAAAGCTAATAAAAGAAACATTAAAAGAAAAAATACATGGATAAAAGCTACAGTGCAGTCTAAGATATGAATAGTTCAATTAAAAGCAGCGACAAAAAGAAAAGTCTTCAGCCTGGATTTAAAAGTAGTAAGAGTTGCAGCGGACCTGCAGGTTTCTGGGAGTTTGTTCCAGATATTTGGAGCATAATAACTGTACGCTGCTTTGCCATGTTTAGTTCTGACTCTGGGGACAGAAAACTGACCAGTCCCTGAAGACCTGAGAGATCTGGATGGTTCATCATTTAGCAGGAGGTCAGAAATGCATTTTGGTCCTAAACCATTCAGTGCTTTATAAACAGCAGCAGTATTTTGAAATCTATTCTTTGATACACAGGAAGCTAGTGTAAAGACTTCAGAACTGGAGCGATGTGATCCACTTTCTTAGTGTTTGTAAGGACTCGAGCAGCGGTGTTCTGAATCAGCTGCAGCTTTCTAATAGGTTTTTTAGTGAGACCTGTGAAGACACCATTGCAGTAGTCCAGTCTACTGAAGATAAAAGCATGGACACGTTTTTCCAAATCCTGCTGTGACATTAGTCTTTTAATCCTAGATATGTTCTTTAGGTGATAGTAAGCTGATTTAGTAACTGTTTTAATGTGACTGTTGAAACCAATAACTAATTAAACCCGCTGACAAGAGAGCCCACCTCCGAAGATCGTGACTGGCTGAGGGACAGACTCGGGGGCAGGTTCTCAGGAATTTCTTGGCTTCTCTCCCCCGAGCCAGAAGAGGAACACTACAGCTTGGAAACACTTACTGTTCCTGAAATTATCAAATATGTTGGGCATCAGGGACCTGAGGCAATTGTGGCAAGCATGGCATTGTCTGAAGAGCAACAGAGGGCAATTCAGGTGGCTACCACTGGTCAGCGAACCAATCCAAACTGGCATTTGTTCAGGAAAGGAAGGTTGACTGCCAGCAACTTTGGAGCTGTCCTGAGGTCAAAGTGTGTGACTGCTTCCTTTATTGCCAGGGTGCTAGGGCAACAACAGGCCCTTGATGGTGTTTTGTCTGTACAGTGGGGGACTATGAATGAATGTGAGGGTGTCAGGGCATTCACCACTGCAACTCAGATGCAGGTCCATGAGTCAGATTTGTGGCTCTCCCTATCAGGATTGTTGGGGGCATCTCCAGATGGTCTGGTAGGGTCTTCCGCTGTGCTGAAGGTAAAGTGTCCCTACGGAGCCAGGGAAATGACAATTAGTGAAGCATTGCAAATCAAGGGCTTCTGTGTCAGTAAGGAAGGAGAAACATTCAGCCTGCGTAAGGAACATCCTTACTGGCACTAAGTGCAAGGTCAGCTTCACCTCACTGCAAGGAAGAAGAAATACAAAAATTGTGAATTGTTTTTAATTTACATTTACTCGCCTTTGCAATGTTGTGGTTGTTAGAGTGTTAGGTTTCCTGTCAGCTCGTCTGTTGGGAAGATATAAAATATTAGTTTCATGGAAGTCACACCGTCACATATTCTGTAAGAGCATTAAGACATACAGTACATAGGCTAAAACATAACATCTAAAGATATAACCTTGCACTTTGATAAGTCTCGTGAACATTTTCACTATTTTGACATTTTTATAGATGAAAATTGAACTAAAGAAATAAATGGTAGATTAATCCATATTGAAAATAGGTGTCAGCTGCTACACTAATTATAATTGTTATATTTCTTAATTAATTAAGATAAGATATTACTGTATTGATCCCAATTTGGGAAATGTTTGTGTTGCAGCAGCATAACAAGAAAAACAAAATATAAGTTATTATATATACAAAAGTATGTGAGGGATGGAATATTAAATTGAATATAAATGTAAAATGTACATGTGATTTTACGTCCAAGAGAAGCTATGGAGCAGAGAGTTCTCTGCCAGCCAGAGGTGATTTGTTATTAGTTCAATATGTCAAACTGATTTCCCTGACTACAATCTTTAGTTACATGGTGAAACGTTATGCTGCTTCTACTAATAAGACTTATCATATAAGCCACACAGGTTTTAATAGGATTTATTCATTATCTTTACTTATGTTGCGGTCTTTTCAGCAGCGCCATCTCTATAACGGCGATACAGTCACTACCCATTATTTACATTTCACCGTGACATGGACAAAAATGTAACGTCAGCTTACCTCATGGCACGAATCCAGACTCTCCTTTGGAAAACATTGTCCGGGAAACGATAGAACAAGCACGTTTCATGCTAAGACCTGTGGCTGCAACCCGGAGCAAAGCAACAAACCATTGTCTAGCTAACTAGTAGCGCTAGCTTTAGCTAACGTTAGCCAACGAAACGAACTGCCGAGTAAAATTGGAAAACACTAGTAATTAATTATTCTATAATTTGTAAAACTACGGTTTTAAAAACGACAATTTCAAAAATACAGATTCTAATGGTCAGATATAGATATACAGATACTAAAGATAGGCAGGTACTTGCTTTCAAGCAGAACACAGGGGAAAACAAACTTAGCGGGAGTGTTTACGTGTTCGGCGTAATGACGTACAACAGCCTCGACAATTTCTGTAGTCTTATTCAGCCATTCGGTAACAACCATCGTTTTTCAGACACGTAAACTCTTCAAAAATCCCCAGTGGGGTCACTGCTGATGTATTTAATGTCGTAGAACAAAACGTGATTTACCTCTTACATTTGTGTCAACCAAAGACCTTATTTCGAGCTATTTTCCAAAACCCTATGGAAAAAATGCATTGCTTTTTGAGGAAGGAACCGGAAGTGCTAAAAATGCTAACTTACTTCCGGGTTTTACGACGCGTCACTGCGGTTCTCTATTGCTCTTAAAACTAATTTCCCTGCTTCTCGTGGGTTGCGTTCCAATAGTCCATTTAGCTTAGGAACCTTCCTAACCAAGTGAAATGACCCGGAAGTACGTCAGTGGCAGTCATGTTAAGTGCCGTTCCAATTCTCCAAATGAAAGGAAAGGAGGTTTCAAACTTCCTTTATAACCTCCTTTAGCTTAGGAACCACTGGACCTCCCTTACCGAAAGGAGAGGAGAAAATGCTGCCCCACAATGCCTTGCAGTCGCAGCATTTGCGCCACACAACAGTCGGCCGTTCACGGAAACAAACGATTATGACGGAGAATTTATATCATGAAAGTTACGGTGCTTATTAAGCATTTTAAAACGTATTTGGTAAGTTGCCAAAGTGCTTTGTTTTGAACGTTCATCAGTATTATAATCAAAACGTTGAACGTTAGTTTTTACTGAAATTATCAAATAAAGTCAACATTTCATTGAGCTGTGTGGGGTTTGTTCAACTTTTAAAAGATGTTTGAATGGTGATGTACACAGTGATAAGTGTTAAGGACTAACGTTTATAATAAATACATTTGTATTGATTTTAAGATATTTTTATACAATCATACATATTGGATCATTTGTATTAATGTGGACCGGAGGGAGAGGGTGACGAGCATAAATTTCACTTTCCTTTTTTATTTCAATTACAACTTTGGTCATGAAGAATATGTTTCTCTGTTGTCCACGTTCATAAAGCATAAAACAATAACATCAGAGCACGGTGCAGAGTCTCTAGATGAGTCCCTCGTTCTTATTAAACATCCATGTGGTCCATTGTATAGATCACTGTAGTTTCCATAGTTTCACCACAGCAGCAGATGCACACAATGACGTCCGCTGGCGCATCATAAACACGACAGATAGTGAAAGTGCATTCGGATTCTCTAAAGCAGCGGTTTTCAAAGTATGAGGCGCGCCTCCTCCGGGGGGCGCCAGAGAGCTTCAGGGGAGGCGCAGCGTGAGAAACAAAAGAACGAGAAAAAGACGAGTAAAGTGACACTTGCCCACAGTGGCGGCTGGTGGAAAATATCTTTGGTGGGGCTGTTGATATAGTGAGTAAAACTATTTTTTTGGGGAGAAATGACCCCTTAAATTGGGACTTCTGGTGATGTAATGGCCCCATAAAATCGTGGTTCTAGGGCCAGGAACAACCAGGCTGAGTCGGGCTGAGTATGCTAAACTAGAGAGAGAATCGCTGTCAAGGGGGCTACAACTACAACAAGATGAACATATTTGACCGTGATTTAATTGTAATACACGTTTCAAAATGATGCCGAAGTAACAACATACTGATACCGGATAGTAAAAACCATGAATTAAGGCTTTGACAAGTCTGCAGACAGACGGCAGGCGAAAAACCTTTTAAAATGCGTGTTTTCTAATGGAGATTTGGCTAAGCTAACGTTGTAAATGCTCCGACCGTCCACACTCACAACAACGGCCTATACAGACATAAATAAACCAGCGACTGTATTCGCCATGACACAGACAGTATGTGGTTTGTACTTGTTTAACTTTTGTCTAGTTTCTGAACAGATATGAAGAGCTGTGAGCTCTGAGTGCTAAGAGCTAACAGCTGTGTCTTTTTTCTGGGGAGCTCATTGAAGATGACGTCAAGGCTCCGCCTACACTGCGTTACTATAGATACTACCCCAGTTCCTCACGAGTCTAAAAAACAACTCACGTCAACGCACGTAAGCAACGTGGGCGCCAACGTGGGCGCCAACGTGAGCAAATACGTGAGTCAAAATATTTGACGGCGCTGATTGGCTGAAATTATGTTTCGGCGGCACAGTTTACTATTGAGACTTTTGCAACGTGCTGGCTGCTGCTTTTTGGCTCGGGGGCAGCGCCCCGTAATGATAAACTAATGCCAAGGGCAAGGCCAGGCAGCAAACATGTGACTTATCAGTAACTTTAGACATCGTAACACAATTTTAAACAAGATTTTATTGTAGATTATACATTTTACTGATACCAATTGTATGATATTTACCTTGTTCATTAAAAATAAAAAATATAAAATATATATATTTTTTAAATATATATTTTTTTAAATATAATATTTTTTTAAATATTTTTTTTTGTATGTGGGAAGAGGTGGGGCGGCGCCCCTAGCGCCCCTATGGGCCGACCGCCACTGCTTGCCCACTTGTGGCTGTCTGTGGAGACCGAGTTCCCCCACCTCGCCAAAAAGGCTGTAAAAGTGCTCATTCCCTTCACCTCCACCTACCTGTGTGAGTGCAGGTTTTCCGCATTGACTTTGATCAAAAGCAAGTACCGGTCAAGGCTGCAGCCAGAGGATGATCTGCGTGTATTCCTGTGTGCATCAAAGACGCAGACTCATTGTTCCCACTAAAGTAGGGGCAGTGGCGGCGCCAGAGATTTCCTCTAGGGGGTGCTGTGGGGTAGCTTGACGTTTCATAGGGGGTGCTCAAACATTTAGGGTTTCCCATTAATGCACCGGCGCTACAGTAGAATTTTCTACTGCAACACTCCCCACACGCACACACACAGTACACCCGCGACTGTTACAATGAAGGCGTGAAGATTTTATTTTAAATATTGAAGTTAAATGCATCAATTGGTGCACTTTGAGAGCAACATTAAGCGGTCTCTGCGTTGTGTTTTGCGTTGTTCATGGATGGATGAGACCCGAGCAAGCATACAGTTTAGACGATTTCCTTTTAATCACTGACAAGCTGACAACAGCTATAACAAATCAGTATTACATTGTGTATCCCTCACAGTGACTCCTCTCACGTGGAAACATTTACAAAAACAAAAAGGGAAGAGGAAACGTGAGGGACAATATAAAGGGGGGTGGGTGTGTAATCTTCTGAGTATAGTGACTACATTTCAGAAGTTCCGCCCACTGATCTCCGACCTTGTCAGGTATTGAACATAAATAAACGAAGAACACAGAACTAGTGTGATTATACTAATTTAAATGATACAAACACCACTGCATATTTACAACTGTTACAGCGGGTAAGATCCACAAGCCTAACACACTGGCTCTGAACATAGAATTAAACACAAGTAGGCCACATAGAAATAACTATAAACAGTCAGAATGTTTGCCTCAACCATCAATGCATTACATTTATAATAGGCAACAGAGGGGGTGCATCATCATGCACTTACCATTAGACGTCTTCATAACAAAACAATGCGTCTGTTGTTGTGGTTGAGGGCAAATGCATCAATGATTTTGTCGCTGTCCAGGGCCTTTGTTCTCACTGTGTTTATAGCCAACAGTGCCAGGTTACTGGTTCGAGAGTCCCCACTGGTGTTCCTCAGGTAGTTTTTCAAACGACGCAGACAAGAAAAACTGCGCTCACAGCTCACTGAGGTCACGGGAAGTGTCAGAGATATGCATATCAGTTTGTACAAGTCTATAAATGCATCTCTGTATGGCCTCATGAGGGATAGAAACTCCTTGGTGCTGGTGATAGTATGTCCCTGTTCTTCTTTTCTTTGCATCAGCCGGCGAACTTGGTAAAGCTCTGCAGACAGGTTTTCCTCACTGATTCCATAGTGGCGGGCCATGGGCAGTATCATTTTTTTGTCCAGAAATGATGTGTGTTTGGGGCTCAGGGCGGACACACCTCTCAGTACTTCATTGGTTTCTGTTGAAAAGCGACGTTTCATCTCCATTAACAACCTGTCTATAACAGGATAGAACGAGTGTGTTCTCAGGTCATCTGTTTCTAAGCGTGCTCTTTCTAATGGGGCTTCCACTACAAACCCCTCCAGATGTCGAGATGTCTGGGCCCGCCTTCTCTCACGTTGCGTCTGTGGTGCAATTCCTGCCTTCACGCACAGACTTTCTGCTTCATTTCTGATTTCCCTCCAGTTGTCCTCGGTCCGCTTTTCAGATATGGCAGTGGTAACAGACTTGGCCAGATCATCTGCCGCTTCAAGATCAAAAGTGGCGGACTGAAGCTGATCCGACATGAACTTGGTTGTTGTACATCCTCGAAAATAATGAGATGTACTACAAATGTCTCGTCCATGATTGCACTGAGAGCTCTCGCCTCTGTCCTCCGGTGTGGATTTGACAGGGCGATGATGTCACGCAGGGTAGCCAGTATTGCTGGGAGAGTTTTCTTGACTGCCCAGATTGCAGTATATTGGCATGCCCAGCGAGTATCACTCAGCTTCTTGAGTTCTACGCACTGTGCTGTTGGCTCGAGTTCCTTTTGTTTTTTCGTGAACAGACCGTGCACCACTGACCCAGAGAAAAACTTGTAGAGCATTTGTAGTGTCTCAAAAAACTCTGCTGCAGCGTTGCCATTATGCACACAGTCCATCAGCACCAAGTTGAGCTTATGAGCATGGCAATGTATATAAATTGCCTGTGGCACTTCTTTCCTGAACTTTTCCTGCACTCCATTGTTACATCCTGAGCCACTTGTCTGTTTTTATTTAAACTCACTTTATGTTTCCATAGCAAACTTGTGCGCCGCACTTTCATGATGAGTGTTCAGAGTCGCTGATGCTTTTCGCCAGTTGTTGAACCCGTTGCAGATGAATGCTGGTTGCACTCCGTGCACTCGTTTTGAAAAGTGCCGACAAGCAAAGCAAAACGCTGCCTCTTTGGACACGCTGTATTCTAACCATACATGTTGATCCATCCAGCCTTTATAGAAACATCTCTGCTGATTTCCAAATGGCCGTGTGGGGTATTTTTGAAGAATTGGCCATCTTGGGCCCTCTTGGGGATTGTTACTTATGTCCTCCTCCTCCGCAGCAGTAGGTGCAGCCGCGGGGCCGGGCATTTCAGCTCCTTCCTCCTCATCTCCATCCTTCCACGGCTTTTCTTGGTCCTCCTCCTGGTCGGTGACCGTGACACCTTCAGCCTCTGCCTCACGATGCCTATTATGTGCAGATTCAGAATTCCTCTCGCTTACACATGGACGTTTTAGGACTAAAAAACGATCCATTTTTCACTTTGCTCAACATCCAAGTTAGCTAATAATTTGGCGCTCTAGCTAACAGGAAGTCACTCAAGTGTCACAGAGTAATTTAGCCTATGGGTAGGTCAAAAATCTAATGGGTGCTGGCCATTGGCCTAATCATATCACCTGTGTTGGCTTTATGTTTTTGGTCAAAAATGAGTTTGTTTCACATTTGCATTGATGTAGTCAATACGTTTTCTAATTTAATTTAATAAAAATAATAATAATAACTTTATTTAAAAAAAAAAAAAAAACACATTTTTCTTAGGGGGTGCTTTGACAATCCTGGGGGTGCTTCAGCACCCCATAGCTCCCCCCTGGCGCCGCCCCTGAGTAGGGGTGAGTGTAATAAGGAGGCAAAGTTGACGTTCAGTGTGTTACCGGGAGCATATAAGGATTAATCCACCATGTTGAAAATGTTAAAAAAAATATGTCTTGAGAACACGGCGTGCGGAAATATACGGGTCGTGCTCATAGACTGGTCGTGCTGCAGCTAGATGTGCCTGTCCTTTTTAAGAAGGTGTCGGCGACTGACATGCAAGGAAGAACGGCTGTCCATAGGCTGTTCCAACTTTAACAACTGTATTAACTTCCAGGGTAGTGAATTGAACATGCAATTGTAATTGGGTGTGTGGTATATTTTCATGCACGGACACGCATGTTCCACAACACACAAACTGAACAACACTCAATTTTCCGATCGCTACCAGCGTCCTTGTGATCTTGTTATAATAACAAGTGCACGTTACTGATGCAATATGGTTGAGACCATTCGGGGCTTATTCTAGAGGGGTGCAAGGAACAGTCCAAGTAGTGGGGGAGTTTTATACAATATGTTTAAAACATAAAAATAAAAAGGTTTAAAAAAGTTATTGTTTAATGTTTTAAGGAGGTGACGCTACTCAGCCAATCAAATCGGTGCAGTCAGCACGATAGATTCAAACACACACAGAGACGAGACAAGAGGAGAGAAACAGTCGGAGTAATTTCAAATGGCGGAAGGTAGACAGCGAAAACAGAGTATTTAATTATATTTTCTCTTACTGGACCTCTTTGAAATGCAATTGAATACCCCTGCATTATAGCAACAACAACAATAATAATAATAATAATAACAGCAATAACATTTCATTTAACCGACCTGAGAAATGAGAACTCCTCTCCTCTGAGCGGTCATTTTAAAGAGACGTCCATTAATGATGACAGGAGGCACAGCAGCCCTCTGTCTGATGAACAGATGTGTTCATGACGACTTATATATTTATTTTTAATTCATTGACAGTGCGGTATAATGAGACAATAACAGGCTACAGATGCGGACATATACACACACATATATTTATATAAATATATACAATTTCAGAATCAAACAAGTATGAGAGCACTCACATAATAACGTAACACAATCAGAGACTGGATATATCCCCCCCTCTCTCTGGTCGCTGAAATGGGGAATTGAAATTACGGGCCAAAAGTTGTATTTACAAGTATGAAAAGTAAGCATAGGACACCAAACCAACTGAGACCCGTCTGTCCGCCGCATCTACACACTGTACAACACACACACATCTACACACTGTACCACCCACACACCTACACACTGTGCCACACACACCTACAGCTCCTAAAGCATAATTAGGCTACAGCCGTTGTGTTTTTTATTATGTGAAGCACTAAATGGTTTTAGAAAAATATCGACTCTTTGTTGGTAGAAATCTACTAAACTACAGCATACAAATAAAGAGAGTAGGCCTGTTATACTGCTGATATATATTTTACACACTGCTCTGCTTTCTGCACGGACCTCACAGCTGTTCTCACTGTAAACATCGCGTCGCGATGAAAGCAGTTACTAAAATAATCCAGGGGATGCATGCAGAGCTGTCATTGGCTGAGATAAGTCCGGCCCTGAGTAACGCCTCCACCGTTCCCAGAAATGCATCCGCGGAGTAGCCGTGGAGGACCCATCAGAGCTCCTCCAGAGAGCCTCCTCGATGCTCGATGCTCGGTCCTCGATGTGCATTTAGAGAAATTAGATGTCCTTCAACATGGTGTGCTGAAATCTATTTCCGGGTCACAAGGACCGAGTAGTCGAGGAGGGGAAATTAGAGTATTGAGAAACCTCTCTCGACTCCTCCGTGTGCATTTCAGCTATTGGGACGTCCTTCAAAATGGCGTGTCTTGATCGATTTCCGGGTCAAGTCCCTGAGGAGGGGAAGAGAGGAGTCGAGGAGGGGTATTGGGATGAGGCTAGAGTGTTTGCAATCCTGGCTCCCAAAAGGTGGAACGAGCTTCCCACTGATACCAGGACAATAGAGAGTCTAAATATCTTCGGTCGCAAACTTAAGACCCACCTGATTCGCTTACACAATGGCAAATAAATACAAATAATAATTTAAGTGATTTGAAGTGAATATGTCAACACTTTTCTTGTTGTCCTTAGTATGAATCTCTATGGATTATCGCACTTATTGTAAATCGCTTTGGATAAAAGCCTCAGCTAAATGCTTGGAATGTAATGTAATGGAACCACTTTATGCTCATATGTACACACAGAGTCTAAAACAGTTACTCCTGCACCCTTTTTAACACAATTGAAAAATCAGTGGATAAATGAACAAAAACAGCTGAATACCAATACCAATTGTGTTGATTTTATTTGTGAGTTGAGTGGTCCCGCAGCTCTGTGGCGCCCCCCGATGACCTGATTCATACAAAGCACTGTGTATGGCCTGGTCTCCAGCCATCACTGTGTGTGTGAGTATTATATATAAGATATTTCGTATCATAAATATGAAAGAAACTGGCACTTAAATTGATAAATAAATGTCCACATTCCTATGTAAAACTATAATCTGATCGGGTCCAATTTTCCAACTATCCGGTCAAAAAAACAAAAGCTTTTATTTTTGACAAAAGGACATTTAAAAATGTGAACTTCTAGAGATGATTTATTTGTTTGTTTCGGATTTGAAACCTTTGATTTCAAATCTTAAAGCATTTCCTTTTCAAGTGAGTTTCTGCTATGCCAATGCTAATGTATTTTGCATACATCTGTTAACCTCAAACATGTTCGGAGCTGTATTAATGGGACTTGCTATCTTATTACTACTTGTGATGAATAACTCTGCAAATACATTGCTTTCAAACGAGGAATGAGTTCAATTGTTTTAAAACAGGGATTTGGTGGTTATATCAAGTGATTTGTGCAAACATTCTTTTATAAAGTGCATCAGCGAGTGCCCCACAGAGAGCTGTGTGCAAACAGGAAGCTGTGGTTTGTAGATTTCATCAAGTCTGTTTGCATCAAATCAATCGATAAGAGTTACAAATCAAATCCCTCCAGTCTGTTAGAGATAACTAAATCATGTCTTCACAGACATCTCTCCATGTGACTTCATCACACATGGATGCACATACTGCAGTTTCACATGTGATATTATGTGAAATTGTGGTTTACACATCTTTTATTTTCCAACTGCATGTGAAGTATCTGAGAGTCCAGAACCTGTACGAGGGTTTCACTCTCAGAGGGTCTACAAGATAGAGCGGAACAGAGGTGAAGCAGTGCAGGAGGCAGCCTCTCAGATTGTATGCCAGGGAAATAAATCTGTTCATTATTTATTCTTGTTAAAAGACAATGCATGTCACTTAAAACCAATAAGTTTACACAGGTCAACACTGTGTCTAATGATTAACGGTGGGTGTACACTCACTCAGCAAGCTGTTCAAACATACAGGAGTTGCAGGCTGGCACTCTAAAAATCGCCTGAGTATAAGTTAAAAACTCTTTATTGGTTTTCTTTTTCTTTTAATATACCGTGTTGAGTCAAAAAGAGTTGGCTATAAATGACTTCATAAAGGATTTGGCCTAACAAGTTGCTTGGAATGCTGTTGAGACGAACAACAGACTCCTTCCACCTGGATGCAGTGGCGGCGCCAGGGTATGGCTGGGGTAGGCTACAGCCATACCAAGAAATGGCTTAGCCCCACCATGAAAAATGATGTTAAAGTAAGCAAAAAAAAGTCCGCCAACTCGCGCGGAGTAAATTGCACAGACAGCAGTTATGGATGTTCCACCCTTCCATATTTCCAAGACATATTTCAAGACATTTCCATATTCCACCCTTATCCACAATGTAAAGTAATTCACACAGCCTCTTCCCTCTTATCTCTGTGAGGAGCAGCAGGTTCAGCTTTCAGAACAAAGTAACAACAAACTAAAATGTCATTCATTTTTTTAAATAGGTCGTGTAGTAATAGATTTTTTTATTTTTCTTCTAAAGAGAGTACCAGAATGTGTATTTTATGTCTCCTGGGGTAGAATCCCCCCAGAACCCCCCGGCAGGGGTTGGGTTGTCAACTTTTTCACCTGTGCGGAAATTGCAGGATTGGCTCCAGGTCGCCCTTTTTATTTACTACAAGACAAATGTGCCTTTTTATTTCATAGAGTTCAATTTGGATTGAGACAGGGAAATAATCTAAACTTCACGCGTGGCGTTTCACTGTCAAGGGGAGCGTGTATGTAATTACATTGCAAATACTGACTTGAGCCCCACCACTGTATGGGTTAGCCCTACCATAGATTACCCAACACAAATACTCTGGAGCCGCCACTGCCTGGATTATTTATTCAGACTAATCTTTCATCACCGACTGCTGTTCCTGTCACATTACCAGCACTACGCTTCTCTGTTCAGCCCTCTTTTGTGAGTGGTGTATGTTTGTAATGTAAACCCAGTAGCATTGCACAGTTGGACAGAGGATGGAAGCAGTATATCTACAATACTAAACAACACATGAAGGGCCCATGTCATGGCCATTTCCACTGATCATAATTCCATTGTTGAGGTTTACTAGAATAGATTTATATTGTGCAATTTTCCAAACTCACATTGGTTTCTCATACAGCATCTCTGTAAACTATGGGTATTCACTGAATTTCACTCTCTGCCTTTAACGGCTCGTTGGAGCTCCAATAGCTCCAGCCCCCACCCTCCCTGTGAGCACAGTGTGCTCTGATTGGTCGGGACGTTGTGAATCGCGCTGAGCTCCGTGGAGGTGTGGTTTCATTGTTTAGCGATAAACAGCGAAACACAGCCAAACTCATCCTGAGCACACACAAACTCACAGCCGAAGTAAAAACAATAAGTGTGGCTTGATATTGAGTAAGAAAAAGGTTGATAAACGCTGGGAACTGTCTGTTATCAGCCTGCACAGGGACCAGAAATCAGCAGAGCTGCCTGCACTGAGTGTGTGTGTGTGTGTGTGTGTGTGTGTGTGTGTGTGTGTGTGTGTGTGTGTGAGGAAGTCCGTGGATTGGTCAATTTGGAACAATCAGCGGGGGCTTAACGTAACGGCTCCGCGGACGTAACGTAACGGCTCCACGGATTGGTCCATTTGGTTCCGGGTACCGCATGACGTTAAGCCGTACCCGGAAGAAACATTGGACGGTTTTCCGACGACCGGCGGAAGAAGGAAGTGAAGTCGGAGACGCGTGGCAGAAAGCTCAGAGAGAATCGGAAAACTCGGATACATACAGTAACGGTAGCATTGAACTGTTATTTTGGCAGATTTGCATAAACTGTACATTGACTGTTTCATCATGTCAACCAGCTCAGATGGTAGCCAAAGAAACAATATGGAATGGATGATATCCAAAGCTGCGAGGAATAAAAGATATTTGAGAGAAAGAGATAGTTCAGTAAGAGCTCGAAGTTGATCGGATTGGTCGGGTGAAGCAGAAGAGGCTAATCAAAGCAAAAAATCAAAAGTCAGTCAATGTCAGCCAAGCAATGTTTAATAAAGGACTAGAACACGAGTGGAAAGTTGTAATAGAATTCAATCAGGATGGTGGGCATTACCACCCGATTAAACTTACCGAAGCAATTGAAAAAGAGATAGGAAAAATTGAATTTGCTAAATTCATGAACAACAAGCAGTAATCTCAGGAGTCATTGGACATGTCAATGGAAGATGTTAAAAGTTAATTAAAAGGAGGCAAAGTAGTGGAAGTCACAAGGCTTAAAAGCAAACGGGATGGTACACTCAAAGAAACATGATCAGTTCTCATTCAGTTTGAGAGAACCTCACTAAGGCAGTACAAATGGGATATTTAAACTTCATGGTTAGGGAGTACATCCCCAGAGCTCTCAGGTGCTACGCATGTCAACGAATGGGGCACACAGTGCAGCAGTGTAAAGGACAGCTAAGGCGTGCGAGATGCGGAGGACAACATGAGTATGGGAAATGTGAAAAGGATGCAAAGGTTAAATGTTGTAACTGCGGAGGAGATCACAGTGCTGCGTTTGGAGGATGTGAAGTGCAGAGAGAGGCCAGAGAGGTGCAGAGGGTTAAGATTACAAACAAAGTTTCATACGCAGAAGCAATAAAGAAAGTAAGGGGAACAGTAACAATCAATAAGACCCCTAGTGGAATGGAGCAGAGCATTACAATACAATGGCAGGAACACACCAAAAAGTAATCTTCAAACCAACCCCACATCACCACCAAGAGTAAAGAGGATGATGATGTTCTAGGAGTGAAAAAGGTGAATTTTATGGTATTCATATGCCATACTGTAAATGTTGCATTACAGTTAAAAAAGAAAAGTGATATAATCAAAGCCATTATGGAGGCAGCTGGAAAATTCCTTGACATGAAATATATTAAAGCAGATCAGATACATACAATGCTAACTATAAATGGAGCTGGGGAAAATGAAAATCAGGATGAGGGTTAGATCCTTAATCATGGTGCTGCACATACTACAGTGGAACGCAAGAAGCCTCATAGCTAATGGTCAAGAATTCAAGAAATATATATATGATCTAGAGGTAGTCCCTGAGGTAATATGTGAGCAAGAAACCTGGTTACGACCTCAATTAAACTTTGTCATTCCAGGATTTAGCTGTCAGGCATGATAGAGATAATAATCAAAATGGTGGAGGGTGTGCCATGTTTCTCAAAGATGGTGTGGCATATAGGGAGGTGCAATCTCCTGATGATATAGAGTGTATTTCCCTAGGAAACAAGATAACATTAGGATAATCAATTTATACAACCCATGTAAAAATCTAACCACTGATTTATTTATAGAAATAGCAGGCAATAAAGGAAGGAAGTTTGGTGTGGTGATTTCAATGCAGACAGTCTATGGGGGCAGCAACCATAAAGACAGTAACATAAATATAGTGGAAGAAATACTGGAGGAAAGAACACTAGAATGCCTTAATGATGGATAGGGGGAAAGTCTCATGCCTGGATCTGACATTAGTGTCAAACTGTTTGGTTCATGCGAATGGTTTGTTTTGAATAACTCCACTGTAGGAAGTGACCATTATACAGTGCTTACAAAAATGAATAATAATGTTTAATATGCAGGAAGGAGGTGTAATAACCAGATGGTGCTTTGCTAAAGCTGATTGGGGGAAATTTAGGATATGGTGTGAGGAGTCAGCACACCTGCTAACATCAGAGGGAAGCATAGAGGTAATTACAAGCCAAATAACGCAACATGTACTGCAGCAGAGAACAGTATACCCAAAAAAACAACCAAGGGTAGGAAGAAAGTGGTGCCATGGTGGAATGAGGAATGCAGCAGGGCTATTAAAGAGCGAAATAATGCATTTAGATAATTAAAGAAAAACATGACACAAAATAATGTTATAGAAGAGTATCAAAGGAAAGGGGCAGCTGCTCGAAGGACAATAAAATATACAAAAAAGAGAACATGGAGAGAATTTTGTTCTACCATTGGCAGAGGAGTAAAATTAGGTGATGTCTGGTCCATGCTTAAGCGGATGAGTGGGAAAAGGAAATCCATTAAAATTCCAGCTTTGGTTGATGGGGAGAGGCTGGCAGTGACAGATAAAGAGAAGGCAGATACTATGTTAAGAAGGACACTTGCAGCAGTACATAGTGGGGAGCATCTCAGTGATATCCATAGGCAGCAAAAACAGCAGAGAATGAAAACGTGAAGGAGAAGAGAGACAGGATAATAGGTCAGCTCTGGATGTGGAATTTAACAATGTCAGAACTCAAAATAGCCTTACAAGGTACAGGATATACAGCCCCAGGACAAGACCTTATGCTATGTTTAGACAGTTACCTATGGAAACTATGACAATGGTGCTGAGTCTTTTCAATAAAATCTGGAGAGAAGGAGATATGTCAAGTGTGTGGAAAACAGCAATCTTGCTAAAAGCCAGGGAAAGATACAGCTAACCCTAGCCAGGGAAAGATACAGCTAACCCTAGTAACTACAGACTAATAGCTCTTACACCACACCTATGTAAATGGGTGGAAAAGATCATTGTCCGTAGGCTCTCACATGTACAGGAACAGAAAGGGCTGCTGAGTAGTTTTCAGAGCGGATTTCGTAAAGGGCGGTCCACAATAGATGCATTAGTAAGAGTGAGTATGATGTGGAAAAAACATTGAAAATGAAAGAGATAATGGCAATAGTGTACTTTGACATTGAAAAGGCGTATGACTCTATGTGGAGGGATGGGTTAATGATCAAATTGAGTAGAATGGGTATTGGAGGGAGAATGTACAATTGGGTAAGTTTCTTTTTAACTGACCGGACATTTAGAGTAGGGGTGCACCAAATGGGAAATTCTTGGCCGAAACCGATACCGAAAATAGGAAACAGTTGGCCGAAAACCGAATGCCGAAAATGATTAATAGAAATATATATAATAGATTGTTAACTGTGTTCGTTATTCTCCCGTCCAGGAGAGAAGCTTTAAAAGGAGACTAAATGGAGTCTCTGTGAAAGTTCAATTGGGTACTTTAATTAAAAAAAGGCGCGGGTTGGTCACAAGCATGATATTGTTCAGTCAGACAAACAGCTGTGATCCGCTCCTCGATAGGGAAGAGAAGAGAATGGATCTCTCCTCCGGTGCTTTTATATATCCTCTGCTGGCTCCTCCCCGCCAGCCGGCTCGCCTCGTCTCAAATGTCCGTTATTGCATTTAAACAGAGGATAGGTTCTTTTCACATTCAATATATGCTTAACACGCCGTTTCTCCTCATATTCTCTTTCATCACTTTTCATTTAACACATTCTAAACGCTGTAATCAATACTCTAAAAAATACTTCTCGGCTCGTTTGGTTTCCGGTCATTCCGGATGTTGTCTCATGCTACTCTCGTCTGTAAACAATAATGTATTCAAATAAACTGTACCTTCATTTAATATTCAGCATGGTAGTATCTCGACATCTATAGTTGTAGTGTTAAATCAGTAGGCTTCGGTTTGCACCACTCCATATCATTTCGCTACTAAATTCACCTCTTCAGGAAATCGTATATTAGCCACATGCTAAATGCTAACCGTAGAGGAAGGATTTTCAGAATAAAAGCTTAACTGCTTGTGCACAAGAATTTCTGGTTTTTCAGTATAAAAGAGCATTAAAACTGACGGCATGTTTACACTACATTTCCCCATTAAAACATTGATTTTAATTTCTAACAGTCCCTCCTTACACACCTAAAATGTGTGTATAATACTGAAATCAATGAGTTCTTCATCTGAACTTTGCATATTACATATCTCATATTAACAAACATACAATCAAATGGAATGGTTTTACAGCCGGCTTTACAAAGATACAAAATAAATTATTGTCTGTGTTCAAAAATAAAAGTGTTCCCTTGTGCATAACTTCTAGTGTTTACATTCAATATCATTCTTCAAAATAGCAGCAATGGCTTGGTATCAGAACATTTCTTCGTCCCTCCTTTCACAGAAACCGTTCTCATACCACGCTCAGTGTTAAGGCACTTGTTTTTACAAAGTGAAAAGAAACAAACCATTTTAGAATAGCAATGATTTTTACAACATGAGATCCACCATATTAGAATAGTATAAAGTAATAAAGAATAAAATAAAATATCTTGGATTGGCAAAGTAAATTGAAAAATAAAAATAAACTATCTTGGAATAGTGTTAAGTAAATTGAAATGGATTCACTCCATTTTAGCATTTTATTTTGCTCACTTCTTCACATGATTTCATAATGTAAAGAATCACATCAGCTGGACATTCATTGATCAATCTCATCTCCGAACATCCATATCATTTAAACTAACTCATCATTGTCATCAACATCTGTATACGGGGGTTGGTCGTCTTGTTCTGCTAGCATTTGTAATGATCTCCTCATGAGAAATGTACCCTCCCTCCTTTCATCCCATTTAAGGTATGAAAGTAATATGTTCTCTAGAAGGGGCCGTCGTGTTCAATCAGTACGTTCTACTCTGGGGTACGGCATTCTAGACAGTCATTTCTGGGAGAAGATTTTGGTCAGTTCCAACAGTTGTAGAATTTCATCACTTAAAAGTTCCTACTCAGTACCTTTGGGTGGTCTGTTCTAATGCAGTGATAGAGTCCCTGAAATGGTGGGAAAACCGGTGGAATATCAATAACGCATTATACTAATTTATCTTCAATTCTGGTCTACTTAAATAGCTATGCTAACCCCTTTAACAGTGTGTGGAACCTTGGGTGCCCGAGCATGTGATAATTACTTCCTCCTTTAACAAGGATTTTAAAAACAGAAGTCATTTCATTAATGGTTTGTAGTTCAATTCAGGAATTACACTTATGGCAGATATGTTTCTCCTTTAAATAACATCTCTAAATGTCAGGTCATCACCGATTGAATGGATGACCTTTAGGAGCTGGTGGCGCTTGTCTTTTAAAACTCATACTCTGGTGCCGTGCGCTCCCTCTGAAGCTGCAAGTAAGATTTAAAACATCTGCAGGGTGGGTCGAGCGACCCCTTCTCCCTGAACGATATTTGTTGTAAAATATGCACCATCACAATGAGTGATCCAAGGCCCCGCATGTATTACTCCCAATTATATTATTTTTTTTTAAATTAAAAATATGCAATCTCTCTTTGCCCAGTGTCTTTTTAAAACTCTACATCTTGGACAAAAAAAAAATGTTATTTCCACCTTAATCTTTCCTCCTGAGGTAATAACCATGCTACAATGGAGAAATCAATACTCTAGATTGGAACACTATCTTTGGCTTGGTACTAGCTCTACCTTTAACATTTTCCATACTAATAAAGATTTGTCTGCTTTTATAGAGTGGTTACTAAAACCATCCCTTTAAACTGTAGGTCTATACTATAACAAGTTAAATCTTACCCAAATTCACACATGAATAAAACAACTCTTAAAGAATAATTTGTTCATATGATGAAAAGATTGAATAATATGTTCTACCCTCAGTGTGTTTTTAGGGTTATTTAAAAGTTTTCTCTTTCTTTCTTTATAAATTAACCAATTGATTAATTCATGGCTAATAAATATTTTTCTTTCCGTATTTCTCGTTGGTGAATAAGTGTGTTTATGTGTAAACTCACTCACTCCCGTTTTCCTTCTCTCCCCCTCTGGTTGTCAAGCCACGACCCCCTCACGTTCTGCCGGACCATGCCAACTCCTCCGTCCTGTCCTCTTCTCCGTCCACCTTCTCCTCAGTCCATCCGCTCTTGGATCCTTCCGCTGTAACTCTTTTCAGTGTCCCATCTGCTTTGCATTTCATCTCCTCCTTTACAGTCTCTACTTTGTTGCATGGAGGGCATATTCCGCTCTCATGTCCCACACTCTGCTCTTGTGTCCAAATCTTGTGGCTCAGCTTGGAACTTCATGTCCTGTGGGGGACCGATGAGAGTGTGCCTTTTATGTCACCTGTAGTTCTGGATTCCTCAGGTGGAGATGGTTCTGGATAAAGTCTTGTCATTGTTGGTTCAGCTCTGCTTCTCTGTCTGTTCGATGGAGGAGGAGGAGTCTTCCGTGGTGAGGTCTTTTGTCTGCTTGGAAGTTGGGGTCGTAGCGTTCTGACAGGCGGAGAGATAGAGAGAGAGAGATCTCGGGACGCATTATCTATAGTTAATTCTAACACACTGAGGTAAAATAAATCCAATCTTTCCCACTCCATTTTCCTAACCATACTATCTTTCTTTGATGTTAAATGTCATCTAAGCCCAGTTTATGTTTTCTAATAATTGTACCATATCCCTAAACATTGTTTTCACCCACTGTAACATGTTTACTCCAATTAACTCTTTCAAGAAACCACTTTCTTCCATAAATTTAAATACCTAGTTGCTTCAAGCACCACATATTTCACACACTATAAAGGAACGTCTCCATATTTTCTCCATCACTTTAAATCTCACTGTTATTTAGAACATAAGTAACTTTGGTGACTGGACATATCTGCAATGTCGCCACTGTCTGCTAGGAAATTTTGTTCATAGAGTTTGTACGTACAAAGCTGTACTTTTGGGTTAGTAGCCTGTTTTAACTGTAATCATTTTCAATAATTCTACTCAGGTCACCGGTCGGTTGTTCATAAACTTAACAGGGGGTGTTTCTGGTACAGACTAAAACATGGATCCAGTGTATTTAGAGATTCCCCTAATCTGTAAATCCCCATCACTTACATATCCCGATCACTTAAACCCATCTCATCATTTGATACAAGAACTGCATATAGGGGGGTGAATCATCTTGATTATAACCGCCTCTTGTTTGGGAACGAGTATTTCTAACTCCTCCTCTTGTTGCTCAGCTGATCTTTTGGCTCTGAGGATAAGTGAAAGTCTGTGAAACACAGCTGGAGTCTTGTTAGTGATGTGGGCATTCTCTATGAGTGAACTAATGGTTCCATGTTTTACTTGATATTGTACTCCCCATGCAACCAACAAGGTGCCAAGTTTAATGAGCACAATCAACAATGCTATTCTGACTCTTATCCCTAGGGGACCCCACAATTGGTTTGGCTTTGTTCTCATCATCTCTATTTTATCCCTGGTTGTGTCCGTTACAGAATTTAAATAATGAGTCCAAAAATAACATACAAAAAATTGGACTCTTTTTCAGATGTAAAACAAAAAAATAATAGGTTTTCACATTAATGTACAATCTATAAAAATCTATAGACAATTTGTCTTTTGAGCTGTTTCTATCTTTATCTTATTTCTATTTATTGTTTTGTTCCAGCTCTGCCAAATCAGTCCTAACTCCCAATAATGTTCTGGAAGTTGCCAGTGAAGGGTGACAATGTGTGAGGTGGTGTCAATTTGCTCCTTTTTCTTTACCTTTAAACCGGAGCGCGTGTGAAGTTTGTTACAACTTTTCACGCTTCCGTCCACCGGGGATGAGCCCACTGTCTTTTGTGAACTTTCACCCTCACCCAATCACCTGGCCGAACAGGAGTCTCTTCTGGTGTCTCTTCTGGTGTCTCTGTAGTTTTCCTAGCCTGCTGTGTAGACAAAACTTGCATAATATTACTCAGAGTTCTGACATATTCATCCACTTCTATTTGTCTAATATCTAAAACTGGACCACTCCCTCCTTGGAGAAGGCCCAAGCTTCGGCATACCTCTTGTTGTTTTATGACCTATTGTTGACTACATGTTATTATTTATTAACTACAACGTCACTGAAATCAACATATCTGTATAATCATGACACTCCCTCCTTTGAGCATAAAATGCTCAATTAATATTGTAATGATTACCGTATTATGAACAGGACATGGAAATCCCACAACGTTGCATTAAATAAATATAACTTCTCCGTGTACCCACAAGGCGTACACAAATTTCATATGATGTATGGCTTTCTGATGGCATAAATGCATATTCACAAAACATTTCCCATTAGCACTTCTAATAGTTTACTTGTTTCAATAATGGCTTTTGTCATGGTATTATGCATCATCGTTGCTGCGAAAAACAATACCCCTGGTGTCGCTAATGCGTCTCAATAACTCTAGGATTAGAGGATTGGTTGACACTGCTGAACTAACATATGATAAAATAATCTTTCTCCAAACTGGAGGGAAAATATGAACTATTCTCACAGAGAGTGACCTGCATGAAGGACTGGTGCCCCTCACTCAAATGAGATATTGCCTTACGCACTACACTATAAATCAGTAAAGTTACTCAAGAATAAATAAATAAAGACTGATTCTTGAAACTGTTGTAAAAACCCTACAACTTCTTCATCCAAGTTCTTAATCAGTGTTATGTTATTTAATCTGCGGCTCATGCCTTAAAACAGACACTTCAGACCGATTATAAAATTGTGTTTATGAGAAAAATGTAATCTGACTCCATAAATCACATAATTGTTTGATTAAAAACTGCACTTCTGGCTAAGAATAAATGAAGTTCCCCTTTAAACACAGCCCCGGTCTTCTGACGGGGTCTATCTATGTACTGGCTGGAAAATGTTGGGCCAGTCTCTGTCGCTCCGTCACAGTTCTCCCACTAACAGTCACTCTCTAGTTCAGCTGGGTTCTTGTTGACTTCTTCACTGGTTTGAGACAAGCGACCCTATCGGACACCTCCCTTTGTAGCCAGACTTCACCACAGCAGAATCGAGTTTCTGTTTTCAGGTCTGGACAGCTTCACGTCAGGTGTATCGCCACCCCTTGCATATTTTGGGTGGAAGCCCGTCTTCTTGACCTCACTAGTTGTGTGGACACAATAGTTTTCTGTGTGGGGGAACAACATCACTTGTAATCTGTATCCTTCTCATAATTACAAAAATAGTCTGCTAAATGTTCTACTCTGCTACTTCTAATTGGTGGATGCTCTGTGTAAATGCAATATTCTACTCACTATCTTTTAAATAACATTCAACCTCTCCCTCCTGTGGTGACATGTGTGGCTCTATGTAGCTGGTTTTCTAAATACTCTAGTGCTGAAGATGCATCACCTGATGGTCCGGTCCTCTAAGCTTCCTCATTGTTGTGGATGATACCAGGCTGTCAGTGGCATTTGGTTCATGTTTGGAAATCCTGTACGTCTTTGACATCTCTGGGACCCCTGCCTCCGTCGTCATCACTGCATGGTGGGCCGTTGTTTGGTGCATGTGGTGGGTATTTCATTTGTTGTTGTGGACAATCTCTAGCCCAATGGCCCAGCTGATTGCATATGTAGCATCCCTCGAACCGGAGAACTTTTCCTCTGCCTCTGCCTCCTCGGAAACCTCCTGGTTGTTGGTTCTCCATCTGATTCTCTGGCTGGTGAGGTTCAACTGTTTGAGATGTCTGCACTGCTTTCTCTGGTGTAGCTGCCATTTGTCTTGCCGCTTTCTTGTTTTTATTAGCTTCGGTATCTTTCTCAGCCATTTGTATCTTCAAGAGTCTTAGTTGTAATGTTTTAATTTCTTCGTCTTTTTCCCTCTGGGTTGCTTGGTATTTCATATCGTGGTAAATCTGATGTTGTCTCCATTCTTCAATGGGTATAGCATCTAATGCCACCACATCTCCCAGGCTTGCCTGCACTGATTGGGGAAGGGCGTTAATGACCGCGTTCTTCCACAGCATTACGACAGACGGTGAAACGTCATGTCGTTCTCCAGTGCAGTCCTCCCACACTCCTTCACATCTCTTCAGGAAGGCATACATGTCTTCCCCCGGTTCTTTTCTCAGGTAGTTGAGGGCCTGTAAACTCCGTGTTGTTGGGTAGATTTGACGAATGGCAGCCCAATACCTCGACCTGACTTTGTTGAAGAAAATGTAATCTGGAGAGTTGGTGCATTTGGCCTTGGAATCCACTGCTCTTGCCTCTAGTCTTCCTTCTATCCGTCCAAGCAGTGCCCTCATGTCTCCCAAGCATAGGTGGTCTTGGACTGTGTATTTCTCCAGATCATTCACCCACTTCTGACCTCCTTGTGTAAGTGGAGGTAGTTTTGCCGCTAATGCTTCCATGTCTCTTTGAGTCCATGATTTGTATTGAAATCCTCCTCTTCCAGCCGCTATCAATGGCATGGAGGTATGTGCACCGGTTCTTCGTTCTTCTTGTTCTCTCCGTTGTCTATCTGCTATCATGTCCTGGAATCTTACATCTTCTTGTCGTCTTTCCGCCAGAAGTTGTTGGTATTTATCTTCCTCCCTTTGTCTTTCTGCAACAATGTCATTATGGGCTTCAACTGCCTTTCGTCTCTCTTCCATTCCTCTGTTGAGCTGCTCTTCCATTCTTCTGTTGAGTTCCTTTTCCATTATTCTGCCGAGTTCTTCCATTCTTCTGTTGGATTCTTCCTCTCTTCTGCAGAGTTCTGCTTCCATTCTTCTGCTGAGTTCTTCCATTCTTCTGTTGGTCTCCTCTTCCATTCTTCTGCTGAGTTCTTCCACATATAAGCTGTTTGTCAATCCTTGGCTGGCATCTTCCAGATGGAATACCAGACTTGCAACCATAACTTTTCTTTTTTCAGCTCTGTTCATAGCAATGTTTTCAGGTCCATACCAAGACGGTTGTCCGGCTTTGATCCATGCTTTTTCTTGTTGTAGGTATTCAGCATTCTCATGTTCAACTACAGCTTTTCTATGGGCTTTCGTTGGTCCAGGCTGATCATCTGCTGGAAACAGTCCTCTCGTTTGCCACTGTTCCAACAGTTTCTCATATTGGGTCCATGTCTTCCGTCTAAGATTTGGAACTGTTGTAGCATCTGATCTGATTTTTACCCTTTCCTTAATATCTGCAGTTGTGCATGGCTCTGCGTCTGGTCTCAACTTAGTGTCTATAAGTGGCATGTTCTCTTCCTATTCGAATGAAATTATCAAAGATTGAAGCACTAATCCTCCGACTAGCACCTTTGTTCCTGATAAATATCCTATGTCATCCGATTTTAACTTTAAATCAGGTTAGGTTAGTGTTTTTGTTTTTGTTTTTTTGAGTTTGGGGTTAATATTATTAAAGTAAATTAAAATATAAAATTTGTGCAAATTTTAAATTGTTAAAAATAAAAATTGTACAGTGTACAGTATGGTTTTGACTTTGAAATATGAAAATAGAAATCTGCGGTAAAAATCTAAATCCACTGTGTACATTGCATACCGAAGTGTATGAAATTATGCAAATGTCTCAACTTGTGTTAGCTTCAATAAAGTGGTGTTTGAATATTCTACAGTCTAGGTTATGTTATTATGTAAAGTTTCTCATCTTATAATTAGAAACCACTTTGCAATTCTATTCTGGCGATCAAGCTTATGTTTATTTATAACACTTACAATTATACTTCACATGGTATGGTGTTTCTTCTATTTGTGTAATGATTCTGTACTACCACCAGAGTGCGCTATTTTAATTTCCTAGCTTAATCCACAAGGGAATAGCTGTTGCAAAACTGAGTTGTTTTTAAAAAGGAGAAACTTATTTTCCTTAAAAGTATCTTTAAAATAGGAAGAACATTACACAATGGTTAAACAACACAGCACGTAACCGCCAAAACACATTTGCAACCAGGAATATTTCAAAAACCGCCAAAACACATTTGCAAGCAGAATTAGATCAATAATCCGCCAATACACTTTTGCCAGCAGCAATACTTCAAAACTTTGAAAATACAACAATCCTTCCCTTTAATATCCAAAAATTGATTCAGCCTTCTAGTTCCAACTGTGACAAGAAGTATTATTCGTTCTTCACAAGATGGAGGTCAGGAAAAGGCCTCATTGGAGTGAAACCAGCTGTATAAGAACAAAGAAAGGAGTGCTTTGAATTTGCATTTCACGAAATGGCGATTGCCCTGTCTTTGTTTTTCCACATGTGGGGTGTAAACAAGATGGCACCCGATTATTTCGCACTCTGACCTGTAGACAAAGAGATTTGTCCATGCGGCTCTCAGGTGGGAGTTTAAACAATGGCGAGGTGATCTTTAAACGAACCGTATCAAAGTAAACCACTGGTGTGGTATTATAAACCCTGAAATCCAAGCCAAAACAACACTTAGTTTAAAATAACAACATTTCTATCTCGTTTACTATGAACAAAATGGGCTTTATCTTATTGATATCATCACTTAAAGTTAGGAACCCTTACGCACTAGCTATAAACCTGTTCACGTAATATTTGACTTTATAGTCGACTATGGGCTTTATCTTATTGATATCATCACTTAAAGTTAGGAACCCTTACGCACTAGCTATAAACCTGTTCACGTAATATTTGACTTTATAGTCGACTATGGTTAACTGTTGCTATTTGGACACGCCAAACCGGGACCAATATGGAGACCTATCAGCAACTAATAATAGACCGTCGTCTTATTACTGCACTGCTGTTGTAATTCCGATTACCGTAACCCACCCGCAATATCTTGTTTAAAACAGAACAGTTTTAACCACTGATAAAGGCTTAGACCTTAACCAAGCCTTTTCTTGAAAAGGACTTTCTGTAAAGCACTGACTTCGGTCTTAACCCTGAGTTGATTCACTATGCCCTGCTGGTTTTCACTTACTCGGCCCTTAACCGATTCGCTATGTCTCCAGATCTTAACAAAAATCGTCAAATGGGCTATATACCCTTACGTCATAGGCTAACTAACTAGTAACGTAACAAGAGACACCTATGTGAAAACAGCAAGGCACCTATCCGAAGTACAATGTCCACACACATTTATATTTAAAATTCAACACCCACACGTGGTTAATAGCATGCAGGGTTAATGGAACAAAAGAAAGTGTGAACTCACCCTGCTTGTGACAAAACAACGCCTCGTGGTTTTAGAGTGATTATCTTATCAATTTGGGTTGTTTTAACATTAAAATGCACAGCTATTTTCAGGATCCGCCGGCTGCCGTCAAACACACAAATCTAACTTTGCCTAGTTTAACTAGTGAAGAATCTTTGTCATAACAGGCATCTCCGTACCAATTGATTTGAGCTCTTGTGTGTCGAATGGCTGCAAGCGTCTCCAGGAAACAGCCGGTTGGTTTTCTCTCCTCGGTCAGCGAGATCACGTCGGGGAACTCACCAGATTGTTAACTGTGTTCGTTATTCTCCCGTCCAGGAGAGAAGCTTTAAAAGGAGACTAAATGGAGTCTCTGTGAAAGTTCAATTGGGTACTTTAATTAAAAAAAGGCGCGGGTTGGTCACAAGCATGATATTGTTCAGTCAGACAAACAGCTGTGATCCGCTCCTCGATAGGGAAGAGAAGAGAATGGATCTCTCCTCCGGTGCTTTTATATATCCTCTGCTGGCTCCTCCCCGCCAGCCGGCTCGCCTCGTCTCCAATGTCCGTTATTGCATTTAAACAGAGGATAGGTTCTTTTCACATTCAATATATGCTTAACACGCCGTTTCTCCTCATATTCTCTTTCATCACTTTTCATTTAACACATTCTAAACGCTGTAATCAATACTCTAAAAAATACTTCTCGGCTCGTTTGGTTTCCGGTCATTCCGGATGTTGTCTCATGCTACTCTCGTCTGTAAACAATAATGTATTCAAATAAACTGTACCTTCATTTAATATTCAGCATGGTAGTATCTCGACATCTATAGTTGTAGTGTTAAATCAGTAGGCTTCGGTTTGCACCACTCCATATCATTTCGCTACTAAATTCACCTCTTCAGGAAATTGTATATTAGCCACATGCTAAATGCTAACCGTAGATGAAGGATTTTCAGAATAAAAGCTTAACTGCTTGTGCACAAGAATTTCTGGTTTTTCAGTATAAAAGAGCATTAAAACTGACGGCATGTTTAAACTACATTTACCCATTAAAACATTGATTTTAATTTCTAACAGTATACATTTTTTACCAATGTTGTTCAGCTTCCTGATTATGGAAAAAGACATGATTATGGCAAAACTTAACTTAAATAATAATCACTAGTATGGGTCCATAAAACATTTATTCAGCACTTTTGAATGCATACAGTACATTAATTCCAAGTCAAGTCCATTTTCTTTTTTCTGTAGGATAACTACAACAAAGTGCATTCAGAACAAAGCCAAGGTGCTTTAAAACTGCATAAACATCTAGGCCAGTAGGCCTACAACAAAATAGTGTAAATAAAGACTGTAACAGCAAGGCTTCAACAACAACAAATGCACCTATAAGTGCATGCATACAAATTTGCAAACTGGATAAATCCACATGAATGTAACTATTTACAAATGAAATTACAATTGAATTTCAAGAATCTAAATAAGGCTGTCTGTCCTCATAAGCAAAGTAGTACACATTGTATAAAGATACATAAAGTGAAAACTGGATACAAAATCCACAATCAATTACAAATTAAATTACAATTTCAAGAATCTGCAAATAAGGTGGTCTGTCCTCATGAGCAATGTAAACAACATTGTATCATTTAGATAACGAAAGTAGAATATATTGAACACTGTGCTGCTGTCATTTCCCCCTAATGATAACCTGAGATAGTGAATTATAACTCACAATGAAAATTGTTCAGGAAAGTGGGTATAGAGTAGACATGTAGAAATAGATAAGCTTATGATAAACCAGCCTTGTCTACTTATTAAGGAAAAGTGGGAGGTTCTTTTTAATGAACAGTAGCTTCTCTGCTTTATCAGCCATAAGTCTGTTCCTCTTCTCATCAAGCACATGAGAGGCAGCGCTGAACAGTCTCTCGCTGTCAGTGCTTGTGATTTGATCTTACTCCACATATCTGTCCGGGTGTTTTGATTTCAAGTGGTGGAGTAATCCCGAAGTGGTGAAAGTCTTTGCAGTTACACCCCCTCGAGAAATGTCAGCTGAACACGTTTTACAAATCGCAATCCGCGCCTCTTTCTCTGATATTTTAAAATATCTCCAAGCGGCAGACATGTTGGCTGTGAGCCAGCCGCGAGCATGGTCACGCGCCGTGCTTGTCGCTGCGTTTTGATTACGTCATCACAACAACACGTTAGCTTACCAACGTAACCTGTTCTCTGACATTCGGTGATATTTTTTCGGTGCTAAAACCCTTTCGGCCGAAAGCCGAAAGAGCCTTTTTAACCATTTTCGGCCGATAATTTTCGGCGGCCGAATATTCGGTGCATCCCTAATTTAGAGTAAAGGTTGGAGCAGATATTTCCAATTATTTTGAAATAGAAAATGGTATTCCCCAAGGGAGTGCAGTCAGTCCAATATTATTTAATGATATATTTACATGATTAGACACATGCATCCAATCGGCTCTATACGCAGATAATGGGGCTATTTGGATGAGGGGAAGAAATGCCCCATACGTAATGGAGAATATAGCTAGAGCGATTAAAAAAGTGGAGGTGGTCATATAACTGGAGATTCAAAATGTCAGAAAGCGAGTCATGCGACATGATATTTACAAATAAACGCAAGATTGATGGCCAACAGCTAACACGATATGATCGTCCAATGACAAAGGTGAATGAGTTCAAATACCTAGGACTGTGGTTTGATAGCAAATATACATGGAAAATGCATATTAAACAAGTGGAAACAAAATACAAAAAAGTGTTACATTTATTTCGAGCTGTATAGCTTGATGCAACTGGGGCGCAGATAAACAAGCATTAATAGACATTTACAGATCAATTATCAGGTCCACAATAGACTATGGTTTTATAATATTACAGGATTGCTGGGAATATGCAAAGTTCCAGGGGCGTGGGTTTGGCTGGACAAGTAAGGAAAGAAGAGGGCATATGGAGTGGACACCATCACGTTTGCCAAAGCAACCCCATTTAGCAGTGTTCCCCCATGGCTTTCCACAGAAGTTAATATAGATGTAGGTATCGTAGAAAGGAAAAAAGAGTGGCAAATAAATGAAGTGGGAATTAAAACAAGTCTGTAGCTGAACGAACAGTACCACAATTACCTACAAATGTACACAGATGGTTCTAAGAACAAGGAAGAGTGTGTCGGAGTTGGTATTGAAAAGGAGGGAATTAGGGAAGGACTGTATAATGAAAGTTCCACTCGGAATGACGAACGCCTTGGGGTGTCGGTAAGAACATAGGAGTCTTGGTAGCGGTTAATTCCTTTTACTGAAGATATCAACACAACAGTCACAGTATTACAGCCTTGGAGCAGGTGTAGTGTATGTACAGTGGCGGCTGGTGGAAAATATTTTTGGTGGGGCTGTTGATATAGTGAGTAAAAAAAATTTGGGGGGGAGAAATGACCCCTTAAATTGGGACTTCTGTTGATGTAATGGCCCCATAAAATCGTGGTTCTAGGGCCAGGAACAACCAGGCTGAGTCGGGCTGAGTATGCTAAACTAACTGCGGTCAAGCCATGCCTCCACTCGGGAAAACCTAGTCAAGCCAGCCCTCACGTGATATTGCGGTGCGCGAATATCCTATGCATTACGGTAGAGTAAAAAAAAATCATCTTTCTGTGTTTAGATGAGAATAAAACAAAAACTGTCCAGTATCATAGATCCATATCACTCCAGGGTGATAGCAGGACACCCCATCTAGTCACTCAGAAAAGATCAGGACATTCTGATGTAGAGTTTCTAAATAAAAGACCTTTGAAGTCTCATATATGAGCTATCATCCCTGTTTTTGGATGAGAATAAAACAAAGACTGTCCAGTATCATAGATCCATCTCACTCCAGGTTGATAGCAGGACACCCCATGTCGTCACTCAGAAAAAATCAGGACATTCTGATGTACAGTTTCAAAATAAAAGACCTTTGAAGTCTCATATATGAGCTATCATCCCTGTCCCCGAAGGTCTTTTATTTTGAAACTATACATCAGAATGTCCTGATTTTTTCTGAGTGACTAGATGGGATGTCCTGCTATCACCCTGAAGTGAAATGAGTCTTTAATACTGGACAGTTTTTGTTTTATTCTCATCTAAACACAGAGGGAGGATTTTTTTTTCCTCTACCGTAATGCATAGGATATTCGCGCACCGCAATATCACGTGAGGGCTGGCTTGACCGCAGTCTAAACTAGAGAGAATCGCTGTCAAGGGGGCTACAACTACAACAAGATGAACATATTTGACCGCGATTTAATTGTAATACACGTTTCAAAATGATGCCGAAGTAACAACATACTGATACCGGATAGTAAAAACCATGAATTAAGGCTTTGACAAGTCTGCAGACAGACGGCAGGCGAAAAACCTTTTAAAATGCGTGTTTTCTAATGGAGATTTGGCTAAGCTAACGTTGTAAATGCTCCGACCGTCCACACTCACAACAACGGCCTATACAGACATAAATAAACCAGCGACTGTATTCGCCATGACACAGACAGTATGTCGTTTGTACTTGTTTAACTTTTGTCTAGTTTCTGAACAGATATGAAGAGCTGTGAGCTCTGAGTGCTAAGAGCTAACGGCTGTGTTCTTTTTCTGGGGAACTCATTGAAGATGACGTCACGGCTCCGCATAGATACTACCCCAGTTCCTCACGAGTCTAAAAAACAACTCACGTCAACGCACGTAAGCAACGTGGGCGCCAACGTGAGCGCTCTCGTGACCAAAATATTTGACGGCGCTGATTGGCTGAAATTATGTTTCGGCGGCACAGTTTACTATTGAGACTTTTGCAACGTGCTGGTTGCTGCTGTCTTCTCTGACAGTTGTTGTTGACTGTATGCTTTTTAATATGGACAATGAATCTGTGCATATCACCACCCTATCTGGTCTGACCTCTTCAACCCACTGTAATCCTATTATTACAGCCAGCATTTCTGCTGTGTATACTGATAATTGATCAGACGCTCTTTTTGAGATCGATATTTTAAAGTCTGGGATGTATACCTGTTGGAAAGCCTGCTGACTGTTACTCCAGCGCCCTCTGTTGGCGGCACGCGCAATTGTAACTATCAAGCACATGGAGCGCAGCTGTTAGGAGAAAGGGAGAAAATAATGTCATGTCGACAGAGCACAGCCTGGACCTTTAGTGGCAGCTTAGTGTGTGTGAGCTTTGTGCGTCGCTGACCAATAGTAAGTTAATGCTACTCACATGGGACTGGACAGTATTAAGCCTTTCACGCCATATTAGTTGTTTTGGAGTTTGCAAACTCAGTTTATTATCGACAAGTTGAGCTAAGCTAACAAAGCTAATGTTAGCACTATGTAGCTGTACTTTTCTCCATCTGAAATGTTATGTTTGACCCTGTTGGCAATGTCTAATGTTTAGATGGCATATTAACCTTTTATACTGTAAGTTAAAGGAATTATCTGTGCAGTATACTTCATTTCCTTGTGGAAGGGTTATATTACAACCTGCCTGTTGAGCAGTCAATTAGCCTGGTAGAATATGTCATTTAGTACTGTTAATGCGAAAGTTATGCATATTTTCACTGTATAATATATTGGAATAATAGATTCTAATTATGCTTGTACCCTTTGTATTTCTCTCTTATAGACCACACATATATACATACACAGTGGCGGCCGGCCCATAGGGGCGCTATGGGCGCCGCCCCACCTCTTCCCACATACAAAAAAAAATATTTAAAAAAATATTAAATTAAAAAATATATATTTAAAAATATATATATTTAAAAAATATATATATTTTATATTTTTAATGAACAAGGTAAATATCATACAATTGGTATCAGTAAAATGTATAATCTACAATAAAATCTTGTTTAAAATTGTGTTACGATGTCTAAAGTTACTGATTAGTCACATGTTTCCTGCCTGGCCTTGCCCTTGGCATTAGTTTATAATTACGGGGCGCTGCCCCCGAGCCAAACAGCAGCAACCAGCACGTTGCAAAAGTCTCAATAGTAAACTGGGCCGCCGAAACATAATTTCAGCCAATCAGCGCCGTCAAATATTTTGGTCACGAGAGCGCTCACGTTGGCGCCCACGTTGCTTACGTGCGTTGACGTGAGTTGTTTTTTTAGACTCGTAAGGAACTGGGGTAGTATCTATAGTAACGCAGTGTAGGCGGAGCCGTGACGTCATCTTCAATGAGCTCCCCAGAAAAACAACTCAGCCGTTAGCTCTTAGCACTCAGAACTCACAGCTCTTCATATCTGTTCAGAAACTAGACAAAAGTTAAACAAGTACAAACCACATACTGTCTGTGTCATGGCGAATACAGTCGCTGGTTTATTTTCGGAAAAACCTAGTCAAGCCAGCCCTCACGTGATATTGCGGTGCGCGAATATCCTATGCATTACGGTAGAGTCAAAAAAAAATCCTCCCTCTGTGTTTAGATGAGAATAAAACAAAAAATGTCCAGTATCAAAGACTCATTTAACTTCAGGGTGATAGCAGGACATCCCATCTAGTCACTCAGAAAAGATCAGGACATTCTGATGTAGAGTTTAAAAATAAAAGACCTTTGAAATCTCTATTGTATGAGTTATCATCCATGTTTTTAGATGAGAATAAAACAAAAACTGTCCAGTTTCATAGATCCATCTCACTCCAGGTAGATAGCAGGACACCCCATCTAGTCACTCAGAAAAAATCAGGACATTCTGATATACAGTTTAAAAATATAAGATCTTTGGGGACAGGGATGATAGCTCATATATGAGACTTCAAAGGTCTTTTATTTTGAAACTCTACATCAGAATGTCCTGATTGTTTCTGAGTGACTAGATGGGATGTCCTGCTATCACCCTGAAGTGAAGTGAGTCTTTGATACTGGACAGTTTTTGTTTTATTCTCATCTAAACACAGAGGGATGATTTTTTTGACTCTACCGTAATGCATAGGATATTCGCGCACCGCAATATCACGTGAGGGCTGGCTTGACTAGGTTTTCCCGAGTGGAGGCTGGCTTGACCGCAGTTAGCATACTCAGCCCGACTCAGCCTGGTTGTTCCTGGCCCTAGAACCACGATTTTATGGGGCCATTACATCACCAGAAGTCCCAATTTAAGGGGTAATTTCTCCCATTTGTTTTACTCACTATAACAACAGCCCCACCAAAAAAAAATTCCACCAGCCGCCACTGTGTGTGTGTGTGTGTGTGTGTGTGTGTGTGTGTGTGTGCGTGCGTGTGTGTGTGCGTGTGTGTCACGAGCCATTTTGTGTGCGTGCGCAAGCGAGCGAGAGAGAGAGCTTGCGTACCGGTGGGTATCTACCGGAGATCGGTGTGGTTAGTATCTGGTGCTAGCTAGCTAAGCTAACGGATATAAGGAGCTTTTTCAACAACAAGGTGGAGGGAGAACTCTCTCCTCCTGTCAGACTGAGAGTCTCAGATAACCTCAGCTCAGGTGAAGTAAAGGACTCTCAGTGTTTAGATAGTTAACTTTAGTCTAGTTATCTCATTGGGTCTCAAACGGTTTGTTTTAAAAGGGGAGTGATTTGTAAAATATCTATAAAGAAATAGAACATCTGTTTACAGTTCTGTTTCATATGTATGTTGAGAGATGTATCCATAGATCTCTTCATTTTGCTCTCAAAGTGCACCAGATTGATGCTTTTAACTTCAATATTTAAAAAAAAATCTCCCGGGACCCCACCCGGGAGGACCCTCCTAGAGGAGGTGAGGTCCACTCCCCACTTGTAAAAATAGCACTTTACCCCTGATTACACCTATATGCCGTGAGCTGATTACCGAGCCTTCATTGTAACAGTCGCGGGTACACTGTGTGTGCGTGGGGAGTGTTGCAGTAGAAAATTCAACTGTAGCGCTGGTGCATTAATGGGAAACCCTTAATGTTTGAGCACCCTCTATGAAACGTCAAGCTACCCCACAGCACCCCCTAGAGAAAATCTCTGGCGCCGCCACTGTCTGTATGTCATGGGGAAAAGTGACAGTGACAAGTGTAGGAACTGTGGAGTAAAAGAAGATGTAGAACATATCTTGTTACACTGTGATATCTATAAAGCTGAAAGAGAAAAACTAAAGGATAACGTTTTAGAGGCAGAGAGGGAGTGTGGTTGCTATTCTGGGAACAAAAGGAGAGGGAGGAAGAGCTACCAGAAATGCACTGTTTACATTCTTGAGTGAAACTGGAGTAGGAAAAATAATTTAACATTAGGTCAGGAAAGAACATAGATTTGTATTTTTGTTTTATTTATTTCATGGTTTTGTTGATTTAAAAAAAATTTTTTTATTAGATCATATGTTAACGAGTTGGAATGATATGATGATTCATACTCTTGTACAGTAGGTGGCGGTATGCACCTTTTAAGTTGTTTGCAATCCGCCAAAAACGAGAGGAGAAGAAGAAGAAGAAACATTGGATAATGACGTATCAGTGATGAATCTCCAACGAGGCGTTTTGGGGAGGTATTTTCTGTGTCAGAGTTTTACTCGCTATAGGGTTTACTTTGAGGGTTTGTGACTCTGCAGACCGTTTTCATGCATAAAAAGCTTCATAACACACAAGGGGACGGGTAATAACCGGAAAAGCATGACATGGGACCTTTAAGTTTAGAAAGTGGAGAAGAATGAATCAGAAGGTTTGTGATGAAAGTTTCTCAGTGCACATGCTGTCCATAGTGAAGCTATTAGACGACGTGCTGGATGTGTGCTGCTCTCTGGTCAAAGGTATGCAGTGAGCGTGCACAGAGAGCAGAGGAGATGGGGGGCACAGACACAAAGGGAACAGCAAAGGTTAGGAAAGTAAACCGTATGACCCCCTAGAGGAGGTGCTGACCCCCCTAGAGGAGGTGAGGACCCCCCTATATGAGGTGAGGACCCCCCCTAGAGGAGTTTAGGTCCGCCCCCCACTTATAAAAAATAGCACTTTACCCCTGCTTACGTATATACTTATATGCCGTGAGCTGATTATCGAGCCTTCATTGTAACAGTCGCAGGTGTACTGTGTTTGTGCGTGTGGGGAGTGTTGCAGTAGAAATGTCAACTGTAGCCCGGTACCTTAATGTACCTTAATAAACTGTGGGCTAAGCCCCGAATGTTTCCAGGTCCAGGACACGCCCCTGGCCATACCTATACAAAACATGTCTGTGAAGTTTTTTGCTTAAAATACCAAACAGATCACCCATTGTAGCCATGCCTCTTACTGCTCAAACCCCTCTTTTGCAGACCTGTAAGGCCTGGACACACCGGGCCGATTTCGGCCATCGATAGATGTCTGGCCGTCGATGAGCGTCCTGTCGCCCTACTCAGATTGGTGTGTCCAGCACCGTCGACACTGTCGCCAAAAGAAATCACTCTGATTGGCTGTTCAGCTTAGCGAATCAGTGCATGAGAAGCGAAACGGAAGTGAAGAAGGCACACACAGACGGCTATTATTTTCAATTTTCCAGTACCGCACTAAACATGTTTTCGATTATAAGTCGTTATGTGAAACAGTCTGTGATGGACGAGAGCGAAAATGGAACGCACGCTATTTGTTGTTTGTATATATCACGCAGTCTGTCTTCCGGTTGCCTCTTTTGAATTAAGAATACACACTACTGCCGCTTGCTGGTCGGCTGAAGTCTTTGCGGTGTGTTCCAGTGTGACTTTTTGGCCAAAACATAGGAGACGTGAGATGACACAACAATCGGGTTCTTTGGTGTCAGTTTGGTGTGTCAGGGCCTTTAGAGAAATGCGGATTTTGGGTCCTTAGCTTGAAAACAAAAAAAAGAGGAGGCGGAGCTAATGCCTGATCAGAATTCTACCGGAGATAAAGTTAAATTCTGCTGTGATAAAACGCCATCCTGTTCTAAACCACTTTAAGGATTATTTCTGAAACAATATGGAGCTCAAATGCCTTTTCTCTTGCGGGTTTATCACAAGGTGAGTTCCTTTTTTATTTCCTGCTTTTTAAACACATGTGCTCTCCAGTACAGGTTAGCTCTGAGTGTTAGCGAGGCTTGCTAATGTAAACAAAGACGAGATTAAGTCCAAAACACGTCAGGCATTGTTTCGGTTTCAATCAATCAATCAATGTTTATTTATATAGCCCCATATCACAAATGTTACATTTGTCTCAGTGTACTTCACAGTTTGTACAGAATATCAATATGACAATACGACACCCTCTGTCCTTAGACCCTCACATCGTAAGGAAAAACTTCCAGAGAAACCCCACAGTTTAAAGGGGAAACCGGGAGAAACCTCAGGGAGAGCAACAGAGGAGGGATCCCTCTCCCAGGACGGACAGACGTGCAATAGATGCCGTGTGTAAATCGAAGAGATAATACATTTTACAGCGTAGGTAGACCAAATGTTTGGAAAGACCAAATGTTTGGAAATGCATGTGTCTATAATAAGAAGATGAATCCACGAGAATATCAGCAATCTTGTGGGAGCCATCAGGGAAGTAGTATGATGAGAGTCAGGCAGGACCGCAGAGACTGGTTCAGCCACGACTCGAAGTCCAGGACTCAGATCCAGTACTCAGGATAGAGGATCCAGCATACACTACCACAGCAACAGGATTAGCCTCGACTCAGGATCCCGGCGTAGATATAGACACAAAAAAGAGATTTGGGGGAAGCTGGGTTAATCGGAACATGAGAGTACACATGTACAAACAGACAGAAAGACGAAGTAAGGTGTCCCCCCCGACAGTCCAAGCCTATAGCAGCTAAACTAACGTGTCTACGTACATGCACTCCCATAGGATAGGTTGAGGGATCAGGGGTAGCAAGTATAACGGCCCGTCTACACTACAGGCATGAAAAAACCTTGGAGCTGGGCGTGTCTGAAGCTTGGCGATTTTTTGCGAGCAACCAATCACATGAATCTCCCGCCCCCGACATACAAAGCAATAGCAATGTTAAAACGAAGTAAACTGGATATAAACTCTCCAAACAGGCGAAAAAACGACCAGTTTCACCCACTGTCTCTGCCACCTCCCTCCATGCCTGATTCCTCCGGTTTGTATCCCGGTAAATAGTTCCGGTCGTAAAGAACCGGGTGATTTGCTACCGTAATATCTCGTTTGGAATATGAGGAAATGAACTGCGGTCTGGCTCTCCCAGCTTGCACGCGGTTTGATTGGCTGCGCTTGCACTGGCGGGATTTGCATAAACGGGATTTCATTGGCTGATGCCAAGCATCGAGCCTCAAAAGTTGAACATTGTTCAACTTTTGATGCCGATAGATGCTCGTGATGCTTGCAAAGCCATGCCATGCTCCCCACAATGCAGTTCGGCGAAGATTCAAAATCTTCTACGTCACCCCATTCAAGTGAATGGGCGAAGCGTTGAAAGCATTTTTTGATGCCTGTAGTGTAGACGTACCGTAAGAAGTAAGAAGCAGAGGTGGAGAGGCACACGCAGGGAGAAAGGTCCCCACTGGAACCTTAATTGGAATTGGTGAGAGGTGAGGAGTAGGTCTGTGGCTAAGCTCCACACTCCCCGGACGGGCTAGGACTTCTCTGCAACCTGTTACATAATAGAACCTCGAGAGGTCAGAGAGGGGAAAGGTTTTGGATAAAGTTTTAAATATAAGATCTAAGTTCTAAGAGTAAGAACTAAAATGTATAGGTGAAGAGGCACAACGTATCTATGTCAATGCACTCTTATTAGATTATTTTATTTTATCACTATAAGCTTTATCAAAAAGGAAGGTCTTAAGCGCACTCTTAAAAACGGATAGGGTGTCTGCCGCCTGAACACAAACTGGAAGCTGATTCCACAAATGTGGAGCTTGATAAGAAAATGATTGCAACTTTCTGTGGGTCCGCCGCCGATTTGACGTCATATTGGCAGCAAATCTGTATCCGCTCGTTGTAAAATATACTATTTAAAAAGCCTCTCTAAGTTATTTTCTATTTTCACTAACAGGTCAGTCTTATTTAGAAAATGAAATTCACAAAGGTTGAAGGTCATTATGTGGAAATGTAAAGGTTATTTTAGGTGATATTTATGCTAACATCAAATTACATTGATATATTTGATCACTTTTCTTAAGTCTGTGATTTGACCCTCATGTCTGTCATCTCAAGCCCGCTGCTTCTTGAGCAATACTACAAGTTGAATCTGTTGAAACCTTAACATGACCAGTAAATATTTAAACTTAGAATCCTTCACTTGAATAGAAAAGATACCTATTTGTTACTGACATATCGTCAGGCTGAGCACATGCTACACATTTATTCAAAACATTCAAAACATTTATTTCATTGACCCTTTAATGTGTACAAACCTTACAAGAACAAAGGGTTGATGATTGCTTACCAATCATGTTGTGTCAAAACTGTTCAAATGTGTAACCACTTGAGAACACAATAGGGGCTTTCACACCAAGTACTTTGCCGTACTTAGTTCATCAGAACTTAGTTCATCAGAACTAGTGGTGTAACAAGGTTGTGATTGGCCCCGTGGCAAATATTGTTTTGGGCCCCCCCCCCACCATCGCCCCAAACATAAGCGCACACTGATGAGCTCACACACGCACGGACATACACAACCACTCAGAAGCGCCACATGTAGGCTATCAACAATAGCCTACCCTGGCCTCAGACCACCACAGCCTGACAACGGCACAGTGAACTAAGAAGAGGATTAAAGTTTAACCTGTTTCTCTGATGTTTGTCTCTGGGGAATGGGCCGGTAGGCCTACATAGACCGGTTGCTATAATATGGCTTTTGATCTTGGCGTCGGGGGTCTCAATAGCGCCATAGAGTCCCCTATCTGTTGGGGCCCTTGGGGGAACTGTTGGACCACCGCTGGGCACAGCCAAATCCAGCCTCTCCTCCTGGCTGGCTGGAGAAGAAGGTTTCACAGCCACGGCCACGGATACAGCTTCTTTCAGTCTCTTCAGCACTGTCTCGAGTCTTGTTAGGTGCTCTTGAAAAGTGGATGAATACACCAACAAGTCATCGAGGTATAGCAACATGATCTGGAAAACTAAACCGCTCATCGTAGACTGCATAAGGCGCTGGAAGGTCGCTGGAGCGTTACAAAGTCCAAAAGGCATCCTGTCATACTCATATAGGCCGAACGGTGTGGTGAAGGCTGTTTTCTGCCTATCTTTCTCGTGGACTGCTACCTGGTGATAGCCACTGGCCAGGTCGATTGTGGAGAAGAACTTTGCACCACATAGCGCATCCAAACTCTCATCAATCCGTGGTAAGGGGAATGCGTCGCGTCTAGTCTTGGCGTTCAGCTTCCTGTAGTCAACGCAAAGTCTCAGACTACCATCAGACTTACGCACCAAGACGACAGGTGAGGCATAAGGGCTTCAACTCTCCTTGATCACTCCTTTCCTTAACAGCTCGGAGATGTGTTCCTTCACCTCTTTGTACTGGTTAGGTGGTATGCGTCTGTATTGTTGGGTGACTGTTGTGTCGTCTGTCAGTGGTATTTCATGTTTCACACTGTCGGTATGCCCCAGCTCGTCATCATGGATAGCAAACACATCGACGTATTTTGTCAGGAGTGCACTCAGCTCTGCCTGCTGTTCTTGCGTTCCACCAAGATGCAGTAGATCCAGCAGAGCTTGTACGTCCCTATCAGCTCCCTGATCTCCTTTCCGGTTGATGGTCACTTCTTCATGGTCGGCAGAAATCCGCTGAAACTTCACTTCATAGGGGTCACCCTCAACACCCTGACATTGACTGAGAACACCTAGTCTGGTTCTGGAAGGTAACCAAACATCCTCTTGTGAAAAGTTGATCACCTGGACTGGAAACACACTACTGGTGCCTGACACCAAAGTGGGGACGATGATCAACCCACCAGGGACCGGCGTGCTTCCTGGCTCCAACAGCATAATGTCATCACGGTCAGACGTTTTCTTTTTGCCTCTTGCATAGACTGTGGCGATAGATGAAGCAGGTATGTGAACCTTATTCCTACCTGCAACCCTGGCAGTGGACACCTTCTCGACCAGTTCTGCTTCCTGTAGCCGGTGAAAAGCTTCTCTCCAGACATGGTCCAACTGTCCCTTCAAAGTAGTGTCGAACTCTGCAAGAACTAGCGGCCTGCACTTTTTGACAATGTTCATACCAATAATGCCTGGGAGGTTTGAGTCTGGTTCTGCTTCCTCCCCATCCCGAACAATTAGGAAACCACACTCTGGTATGGTTAGGCCCATGGCTTGTATGTCTAGCTCAACATAGCCAAGGTAAGGCAGAGGCAACCTTTTGGCAGCAGTGATCTTAAGCCATTTGGCGGTACAGTGCATATCTTCATCTTCCCCATGGAGGTGTTTTCTAAAGAAACTTTCTGTTAGAGTGCTCACATTACTCCCAGTGTCTAGGAGACATTTAGCCGGAACGTCACCTATTAGGATATCCACTTCATGGCATGCGCCTACAGTGTTCTCTAAAAGCTTCTCTTTAGTTAACGGGCTGGCCCCTGAGCATTCTGGCTTGCCTCGCATTGCTCGGCTCATAGCAATGGAGGGATCTCGTTTACCTGTACTACAGTGGCAGCTGTGACGGTGGACTGCCTTTCTGCTTGCCACTGTACCGGGCACTATTTGCCTATGTGTCCAACACCTCCACATCTGAAACAGATTGGTTGACCATCAGCAGTGTACTTTGGCTTGAATTTAGGTTTAGCACCTCTGTCACCACCTGAACGAACGTTCTGCATAGTTAGTTCATGGACTGCACTGGTTAGCTCCCCAATAGCTTTACCCTGCTGACTGATTACTTTAACTACCTCCTGTAATGTTAGTGCTAAATCATTCTGGGCATTGCTGGCTGAGTTTGTGTTTTCTGGAATCCTTCTTCCCCCCTCACTCACTAGGTTTCTGTTCCTAGCGATGCTAGCACCACGGGGCCTGTCTTCCTGACACCATGTTATGGCTTCTTCACGGATATCAAATAGAGTAGAGCGGGGCTTCTCCCTAACAACCTTACAAAGTTCCCTACGAAGAGCTGGATCCCTCACACCTTCGATAAACTGATCTCTCAGAGTTACCTGTGTATCTAACACTGCATTAGGGGACTGCTGAAGAGCGGCGTTAAGAAGCTGGGAAAGGGCATGAGATAAACTACGGAAGTCTTCCCCCTCTAACTGTTTGCGAGCATAAAAGGCATGTAACAGCTGTGGAATAGTACGTTTCTCCCTGAAAGCTGCTCTTAGATATACAAACAAATCAGTTGGTTGCTTAAAGTCTTCCCCCATACAAAGTTTAACCTCCTCCAAGGCTGTACCCTTTAAGTGTGAGAGGATGAAGTCTACTTGGTCATCAGGACTAAAACCCCTTGTTCTTAGTACACGCTCCATCTCTTCTATGAATTCATCAACAGTATGGCTATCTTTTCCCACATCACCACTGAAAGGTGGGATCTGACGCTCACGTGGAATGTACACATAAGACTTAGCTGTAACATTACCAAGATTAGAAATGGTTGCCATTACTGCATCATGGTTTTGACTCAATTCTGCAATCTGTGACTGCAGCGTGCAGCTGGTTTCCCCCCTCACCGTTGAATGAAGAAGCTGCATCGTCTCCCTCATCGTCGTCCTCTTCTCCTACGCCAACAACTGGATCTCTGTCCTCTTCGAACATCCTAAAATGTCTTGACAGTCACAATGTCCTTTAACAGTCTCAAAAGAGCAATGTCCGTTGATCTTCTCCTCAAGTAGTCCTTTAGTGATGATGCAGACAGCTCTCTGGACTTGAAGGTCGGCCACTAATCACATGCAGCCACTCCAAGCAGATCACTCCATCCGTCAGCACCGTCCCTCTGGCATAGGACTCGAACAATCTTCACTATTACCGTTGTTTATCCTATTGTATTTTCTACACTACCTCTATCCCAACTAAAAACCTAAGACTAGATAAGGGGACCCCACTCCTGGTACCAAATTGTGTAGCCTGGTCATATAAGAGAGAACAGGACACAGCATACATTTTAAGGGTCTTTATTCCCCGACTGCACTCTGGTTGAGAACAGCATTAACAGTCTAGTAATAAGTGTAATAATTAGGATACAAGTTGTAAATGGTCCTTTCTGTCTCACAACAATATCAACTGATAAACAATGATCAGTAAACAGCATAGATAGCCTAAACAATAAACAACGGTAATAGCCTCTGCAGCTGAGAATAACAGTCACAAAAGTGCATCAGTTTTACCACTTCAGAACAGTACATGCATTAACTAACAATTAATACAGTACAGCATTTATCAACATATATCATTCGCAAAACACTTTAACTCTCACTTTTAATACAAACGCTCTCTGAACCGACCTGCAGCACCGAACACTGCGTTGCTTCTCCCCTCTGCATGAGACATGACATACAAAATTCACACACTCCACTTAAAAGGCATTTTAAACATATAATTCCTTAATGTGGTTCTTGTTATGGATATATCTGGTGACTTACGCCGTCCCACTCTCGTGTTGGACCCCGCACGGTGGAGAACACACACACACACGTCTTACAAAACTGCGTCTCTCTGTAAAACAACGCTAAAACTACCTGTTCCCGCGAAAACTACCAGTGAGTTGTCTGTCTATGACGTCATGACTGCGCGCCTTTCTGCTGTGCATCTCTGGGTGTAACCAAGCATCTTGAATCTCTTAAAGGAACAGCGTATGATTTATAACAGCGAGTAACTGTCTCCGTTAATAGCTTTTAACCTAGTTACATTTAGTTTAACAAAAATTATCCAACGATTTACACACCACTCTTTCCCAATGTAAGTCAATGGGAAAAAGTGTTTCCGGGCCCAGCAACCTAACGGAAGTGGAGTACCACCGTTTGGCCACAACGAATATTTTCCTCAGAGTCCGGCGCACTTCCTGGGTGCTTGGTTCCCACCAGAATAAGTCCCTGAGGGAGGATTAGGCAAATGATGCCGCTGACGTCACTTCTTCTGCTTTGGATTTACTGGCAGGCCGCAAACAACTTCACGGCATATACTGCCACCCGAAGTCCCCGACCGGAAGTCCCCGGAGTTGGGGAATGGCTTCAGTAGAAGCTGCTGGGAGTCCCAGCAGCTTCTACTGAAGCCTTCCGAGTAAATCACCAGAACGCCGACACCTCCTCATCTCCACCGCTCCCATGTTTTATTTTGTGTTGCCATAAGTTAGTCTCTCTCCGTTTGTGCGCTGGGCTAATGCTAATGCTAATAATGCTAATGCAAAAGCAAAAATGGCGGCTTCACAAAACTTTTGGGAGTTTTACGGGGCGTGGTTTGCAATCCGCCCAGCCAATCAGAAATAGGAACCTTTTTCTCCAACAAAAGTACCTGCTATCTAGCACGGACGGAAAAGGGGGTAAAAAGGTTGTCATGAACCAAGTTCTACTTCCGGATTTTTTTGGTGTGAACGCCTCCACTCTCTGAGATTCAGCAGTCCTCAGGAGGGATGGTGATATCACCTGTTGGGTGGGTGGCAATCTGCTGCAGAAGTTTCTCTGATTGAAGCAGCTCATTGGTCCAGGCCTGACCTGACCTTGGGCCTAAACCATACAAAGCTTTATAAACCAGTGATGTGATCCACTTTCGTAGTGTCAGTGAGGACTCGAGCAGCAGCGTTCTGAATCAGCTGCAGCTTTCTAATAGATTTTTTAGTGAGACCTGTGAAGACACCATTACAGTAGTCGAGTCTACTGAAGATAAAAGCATGGACAAGTTTTTCCAAATCCTGCTGTGACATTAGTCTTTTAATCCTAGATATGTTCTTTCGGTGATAGTATGCTGATTTAGTAATTGTTTTAATGTGACTGTTGAAACCAATAACTAATTAAACCCGCTGACAAGAGAGCCCACCTCCGAAGATCGTGACTGGCTGAGGGACAGACTCGGGGGCAGGTTCTCAGGAATTTCTTGGCTTCTCTCCCCCGAGCCAGAAGAGGAACACTACAGCTTGGAAACACTTACTGTTCCTGAAATTATCAAATATGTTGGGCATCAGGGACCTGAGGCAATTGTGGCAAGCATGGCATTGTCTGAAGAGCAACAGAGGGCAATTCAGGTGGCTACCACTGGTCAGCGAACCAATCCAAACTGGCCAGAGTCCATGACTACACCTAGGTTTCTGGCTTTATCTGTTGTTTTGAACATTGCAGGCTGAAGCTCAGCGCTAACTTTTATACATTCTGCCTTGGCTCCAAAGACCATTACCTCAGTTTTGTCTTTGTTTAATTGGAGAAAGTTCTGACACATCCAGTCATTGATTTGTTCAATGCACTTACTCAGTGTTTTAACTGGAGAATAGTCTCCTGGTGAAATGGTTATGTAAATTTGTGTGTCATCCGCATAGCTATGGTAACTTATTTTGTTGTTTTTCGTTATCTGAGCCAGTGGTAGCATGTAGATGTTAAAGAGAAGAGGCCCCAAGATGGAGCCTTGAGGAACCCCACATCTCATATTTGTCAACTCAGATTTGTATTTACCTACAGAAACAAAGTTGTTTCTGTCCTTTAAGTAGGATTCAAACCAATTTAGAACTGTTTCCGAAAGTCCCACCCAGTTTTCTAGTCGGTCTAGTAATATGTTGTGGTCAACAGTGTCAAACGCAGCACTGAGATCTAATAATACTAACACTGAAGTTCTGCCACTGTCTGTGTTTAAGTGGATGTCATCGAAGACCTTTACAAGAGCAGTCTCAGAGCTGTGGTTTGGACGAAATCCTGACTGGAACACATCCAAACAGTTTTTTAAATGCAAGAAATTACTCAACTGTTGAAAGACTACTTTTTCAATGATTTTACCTAGAAATGGCAGGTTTGATATAGGCCTGTAATTGTTCATTACTGAAGCGTCTAGATCATGCTTTTTTAAGAGCGGTTTAATGACTGCAGTTTTCAGGGCCTGTGGAAAAACACCTGAGTGAAGAGACTAGTTTACTATATGAAGTAGATCTGAGGCCATGCAAGGAAAAATATCTTTGAAAAATCCTGTTGGAATAATATCAAGGCAGCAGGAGGAGGATTTCAGAAGTTGTATAATGTCCTCCAGGTTTTTATCATTAATCTGATGGAACTGTGTCATGATGTCTGAATTGATATTAGGTGGACATAGGGACAACACATTTGCTGTACCTGATGCAGAGGCACTGACTGTTTGTCTGATTTTCTGAATTTTGTGAGTGAAGAAGGAGGCAAATTCATTGCACGCCCTGGTGGATAGAAATTCAGAGGCTACTGACACTGGGGGGTTAGTTAGTCTGTCGACGGTAGCGAACAAGGCACGTGCGTTGTTTTTGTTTTTGGCAATGATATCAGAAAAGAAAGACTGTCGGGCAAATTTCAATTACAAATTATAAAGGCCAAGTCTCTCTTTATAGATTTCAAAGTGAACCTGGAGATTTGTTTTTCGCCACCTGCGTTCAGCTTTTCGACACTCTTTTTTCTCTGTTCTCACGGTCATGGCCTTTCTCCATGGAGATATTTTCTTGCCAGACACTTCCTTTAACTTAGTTGGAGCAATGGCATCTATAACATTTTTAATTTTTGAATTAAAATAATCTACTAGCACTAGCTAATTTACTGAGATGTTAGCAGGGGCAAGTTAGGAAGAACAATTCTGAGTAAACATTTCCCTAGTGTTTTCAGTTAAATATCGCTTGGTGGTTACCTCTTTTTGAACATTTTTGTGAACAGAAATAGAGCTCTCAAAGAAAACACAGGAATGATCAGAGAGTGCAACATCAGTCACCACAACATTAGAGATATTCAGATCCTTTGAGATAATTAAGTCCAGAGTGTGCCCCTTATTGTGCGTGGGCTCCGTCACATGCTGAGTCAGTCCATAGCTATCAAGAACAAAAAACAGTTATTTAGCCCCTCTGTCCTGGGGGTTGTCAACATGGATGTTAAAATCACCAACAATGACTAGACGGTCAAAGTCAATACACACTATTGACAGCAGTTCAGTAAAGTCATCAAAAAAAGCTTGCACAGTATTTGGGTGGTCTATAGATATTTAGGAACAGAGCTCGAGAGGAGCATTTCAGCTGAATGGCCACATATTCAAAAGAAGCAAAGTTCCCATAAGATGTCTTCCCGCATTGAAGGGAATCATTGAACAGAATAGCAACTCCACCCCGTTTCTTATGCGTTATGCAACTTTTTTTTTTGCTAACCTTTTCACCCCTTTTTAGTCCCTGCTAGAGGTCAGGGACTTTACTGGGAGAAAAAGCTTCCAATTTCTGATTGGCTGGGCGATTTGCAAACCACGCCCCGTAAAACTCTGAAAGGTTTTGTGAAGCCGCCATTTTATCTGCTCGGATTAGTATTATTAGCCCAGCGCACCAACGGAGAGAGACTAACTTATGGCAACACAAAAGAAAACATGGGAGCGGTGGAGTGATGAGGAGGTGTCGGCGTTCTGGCGATTTACTCGGAAGGCTTCAGTTGCTGGGAGTCCCAGCCAGGGGCGCCGTAAGGGGGTGAAAAGTTAGGACGATTCTAAGGGCCCGTGACTGACAGGGGCCCAAACTATTTTAGAACATTAAGAAAACATTTTTTAAATAACCTTTCATTATTCATCAATAATTAACATTAATAGAACGTTATATTGATAATGTACTCACTAAACTTACTATTCATTTAGCTTATTTTCTTCCAAAAGTTAATTATCCAAAGCCTCTGTACACCCCCTTCTATTTACATGCAATGGTTTGGTCCTGCCTCCAACCACGGTGCTGCACCGGCACATGAATGGAATACAACATATATATATATATATATATCAAAACAAAAAGCTAACATCTCATTTCAATTATACATTTCAAACACAGTATTTTTCGAAATATTTAAGTTATATTTATTTGGATTTATGAATTCATGTTGAGAATGTTCCATTAAAAAATGTTATTATTAAAAAGGCATTTACACCATAAAAGATTACTATTGAGATCTAGGAATGTTAGTCTTGTATCAAATAGTGAATTCTACTGCAGCAGAATGTTGCACGTCTGCACAGTGTTATAGTTCCACAGCTCAGTGTCAGTATGTAAATATTGTGCAGTTAGTATTGGACTAAAAGATAGATGCAAGCCTGTACAGGTAGAGTTATTTAAACCATAAATGGGTGGTTTGGGTTCTGGAGGTGTGGTTACAGCAATTGTGCTTGGTTGGCGTGGCCTGTGCCTGGTGGTGGGGCCCAATGTGATATCTTTTCATGGGGCCCAAAATCCCTGGCGGCGCCCCTGGTCCCAGCAGCTTCTATTTCTACAAGATCCCCGACCTCGGCCTTGGTGAAAGGCGAGATCTACCTATTGCAGAATTGAGTGAAAAAGACAGCCCAGACTGTACTTCCAATTTGAGGCCTTTTATGTCGGCTAATTGCATCTGAATTATATCCAATCATTCGGTGCAACTTCCAATTTGATTAAACCAAGAACACAACATAACTAACATGTCAAAAAGGATAAATATATATATTTACATCATACCTATCATTTTAAGTTTAATTCATTCCTTAATTACAATCCTAAATATAAAAGCATGTAGCTTATTTTCCATTTGTTTGAGTGAATGAGTACATTATTTTGTTGACAGCAACAACAACAGCAAAGGGAAAAAAATTGAATGGAATATAACAAAAAGTGTTTCTGAAGTGAATTACCTACCCTACCTTTAAGATCGATATTCAAAACAGTTTCAAAATTGTACAAGTTGAAGCTTTTGTTTGAACAGGTTGCAAGAGCGCAGGTACTTGCTTTCAAGCAGAACAGGGGCAAACAAACTTAGAGGAGTGTTTACGTGTTCGGTGTAATTACGTACAACGTCCTCGACAACTTCTGTAGTCCTATTCAGCCACTTGTTAACAACCATCGTTTTTCAGACACGTAAACTCTTCAAAAATTATCAGTGGGGTCACTGCTGATGTGTTTAATGTCGTAGAACAAAACGTGATCCGTCTCTTAAATGTGTCTCAACCACAGACCTTATTTCCAGCTATTTTTCAAAATCCTATGGAGAAATTGCATTGCTTTTTTGTTGAGGGAACCGGAAGTGGTAAAGTGCTAATTTACTTCCTGGTTTTAGGACGCGTCACTGCACCCAGCGCCATATAGACTGAGAGTTACGTCATCTCCGTTCACTCCAATGGACCACTTTTTTACAGCAATGGCGGATCGTGGAGCCTCTAAATCGTTCCCCGGAAGTTAGCGCCAAGGCTAGCAGAGCTGTAGAGTTGCAGCATAATAGACCGTTCGTGACGGACTTTTAAAGGTAAGAAGAAGTTTAAAGATTTATATTGCGGATATTATCAGTACATCTGATTCAAATTAACATGTGTATTAAAGGATGTCAGTGGATTATCCCTAAATGAGTAGATTTAGGGAACGTTTACAGATAACAGATTAAGCTACCTACCGGATCAAGTTAGCAACACACGTTGAACAGCCTTTTAATTGTAAATTCCGTTCTCTTAATGTCATTTCGTCCAACGTTGTTGAATTAGAGAAGAGGGGCTTCTAAACAGGATTGTATGCGTGGGTGGAGGGAGTTAAATATTAGATAAATATAACTTTGGTGCGTGTAAGAGTGAGTGTTTTTAGCAGAGCCATATTGTGTCCTTGTGATTATGTTGATTATTACCTATCTGTATTATGTTGCAGCTCAGCTGATTTTGGATTGATGGCAAAGGGAGAGGGACTTAAGTGAGAGTGAAAACACAAGGTAAGTTTAATACTACTGTGTTATATAAGTAAGCATACTAAACATGTATTCTATCACTGTATTATATAAGTAATCTTGTTAGTAACCTACTGTATGGCAGGTGGAGGGGCAGTGATGTTACAGGTGGAGGAGCAAAAACTGCAAGACTGCAAACTCACAAGACAGAGAAATCAAAGTTTGTTCTCCAGAGAAGAGGTTGATTTCACTTCAACTTTTTATTTAATATTTTCTAAAGATGTGGAAATGGCAAAAAAAAAAACTTGAGAGCTGTAACCAAGACAACTGTAACAACATGAGTAGAGAGCCACCAAGGTTTTTCAAGTCCCTCTCTTACTCCATTTTGCCAACCCAAACTTCCAGGTACATGACAGGACACCTTGCTTGTTTTTGTTGTTTGCGCTCCTCTGGCTGGGTGCTGGCAGGTGGAGGGCAGTGATGTTGGCAGGTGGAGGGGCAGTGATGTCACGGGTGGAGGGGCAGTGATGTTAGCTGGGTGCTGGCAGGTGGAAGAGCAATGTTTAGTCCAAATATTTCCATTGCAACGACTAATGGAAATGATTGCAGCTGTGGATCTGTTTGGGGGTTGCTGGATGTGGTAGCTTGGCTGCTGTTGTTCCTTTTCACCTTTTTGGATTGGCTCTTGCTTCCAAAATGGCCATCTTTTAAATGTTTTTCTTTTTCTGTCATTTCTGATTTGTCTGGCCTCAATTCTCAGCCTCAGCCGTATGAATCTTTTTACGAGTTTTTGATGTACTCCACAGCATGACGGAAGCCTGCTGGAGAGGGCCTGAGCTTCTTTCTCCAAGACACCCACTGCGTTGGGGAGCTGCATGAGGGAAGAACCAGTCTTGGTCCTAAATAGTTCCTCAATCTGGTGAATGAAGTCAAAGACTTCTTGGGAGGGACGACAAAGAGCACCTGCCTTGAAGTCTTTTAAGTCCACTAACCAGTAGCGTGGCGTGGGGAAAAAATTAGGGGAAGCCAATAATACGTCCTTTCTTTTGGGGGGGGGGGGGGGGGGTGGGGGGGTGTGGTGGTCAATGTAATAACGGAACCAGATGAGTGATTACAGCGCCCGGTATCATTTTACACACATTTGTATCATACAGATGCAGGACTTACACACGCCTGTTATCTGACCGACAGGTCCGCACGCACTCTCCAGCCCAAACTCTAATAAGCATTAATTCACAAACTAAATCAGGACGTTTAACGTTTTACGTCCTGTTCGCTCCTTTGTTCCTCGCTGTACACAGCTCCAGTTTGGGCATTGGCCTGTCATCAGATTGTATTTGTTGTTGCTGCTGCAGCGGAAGTTTAGTACAATGATTTTTGATTAAATACTCCAAATCTCCACCCTCCATAATTGCACTTGCTTCAGTTGCTTGCTACTTTCTAACGGCGGTAAGAGTGGTGCAGTGACGCTATCTATCTTCCATCGATTAGATTTATGATTCGAAAATTATAAAAGTAGGGTAGACATGTGGATATTATCCGACTGAACAAAACGTACATTTACCTAACAGGTTCGTTTTCCACTGACCTTTTTTCGAGCTATTTTCCAAAATCCTATGGAGAAATCCCATTGCTATTTTGTCGAGGGAAACCGAGCGCAGCTTACTTCCGCTTTTTGGGACGCGTCACTGCACCACTAAGTTGATGCGATTTGATTGGATTGTGAGGCAAGGGAAGCCAGCCGCCTCTAGCTTCCCTTGGCATGGCCCTGACCAATCACAGGTTGGCAGGGGCATGACGTGGGCCTCATCTGATTGGTCAATCCCTCCATTTTTTTTCACCAAGGGAAGCAAATTTCGGCTGGCCTCCTCTCGCAACAGAGAGTGCAATCTACTGTTTCACCATAACACCTAGAGGGGCGCTGTTTCACTCTTTGTAAAATACTCAATGAGAATGGGGGAGAGACGGGCCGGCAGCGACACACAACAAAGAATTTCCGAAACTAAACGAAGTGTTTTTATTTATTTATTAAAATTATAATTACAATCCGAAAAAACAGGGGAAGCCTGGCTTCCCTTGGCCTCCAGGAGAAAACGCCACTGCCACTAACAAGCTGTTGTCACCAGAAGGACTCTCATCATGGTGCTCTGTTGCAATTTTGCATTTTTCACAGATGCTGGCAAACTTCATGATTTTGTGGACGATGTAGCCTGCAAGATGGAAGAGAATACATTTCTCAGTTTTTGTGAGGTCAGGTGCAGCTGCTCTGTTCACCGCCATCAGCTGTTCCACTCTGACTGATGGAGTGATTTTTGGCTCCCCTGTGTCCAGGAAGTCTGCCAAAAAGCTACTGTGGTCTTCCTGATAGCTCCCAGAGCTGATGGTGGTGAGGAACTGCCCCACAGATATGATTCTCAATGCACGATGGAATTCCACTGGAGTTGGGACAGGATTTTTAGACCTCACACAGCTGAATGTATTTTCAAGGCAGTCTTGTGTGAACCTTAACGTTAACACAAACCTGTGTCCTTGTGTAAGCATCTCCTCTTGTATGGCCAAAATTGATGTTGTTGCCATTATCACCCCTGTTTGAACAGGCTTCCAGCCTCCCTTTTGACCTATCTTTATCCCACGAAACAGATGGACGATGTTCTGGAGGACGGTGATGGCCTTTTGGTACTCCTCCATCTTGAGCCTGCTCAGGGCTGTAATTGGATGGCGAGATGACATGAGATCAAACCAACGATCAACCTGCTCCAGGAACCACGATGTCGTCAGGTAAGACAGAGGGCGGTTTTCTTGCTGCACCATGTATTTCAGCCCAGCACTTGTAGCCTTACTGAACACATTTAGAGCAAGACCAACCTTCATGTTATCAAAGTGACTTGGCTCGATGGCTGCAGCTGAAAGATGGGGAGCTATTTTTAAGGCCATCCCTTCCTGAAAGGTCAATAAGTCCTTAATGGGGACCACAGAAACCTCGTTAGAGGGGAGGTTCTCTCTGTTAACAACATCCTCAGGAATTATGAAGACCTGCCCACGGACAAGGGCACTTTCTAGATTTTTTACCAGATGTGGGACATCGGGCATGAAATAAAGCTGCCTGTCTGGTTTTGCTGGATGTGGCACCGATGTTTTATTTTGGTCCACCCCAAAGGATTTCCAGATGGCTCGGTTTGGGCTACCCATGTCGGTGGTGACATCAAGCACATGTAGCCCAATGGATGCTGCCCTCTGTATTATATCAATAATGATTGGCCTGTACTCTGCTCCATTGGTAGAATTGCCAGTGTAATGATATGCCACTACTTGCTTCCACCGTGTTGTGTTTCCAGCCAACATAAACACACAAGCATGTGTTGCCACTCCAGTGTGACCTGGTAAAGTCACATCAACGTACAGTTTGCCTGTAATCATGTCCAACATCACACTTGGTGTGATTGCCATTTCATCCAAAGTCAACACACACTCCCTTTCAAGGTCTGTCAATCTATCTGCTTTCAATTTTAGGAAATCAAAGACCTCTGTCAACACACCAAGCTCAAACGTAACACATTGCTTCCTTCTTTGCAGTGTCCTTATTCCTGGAAGGGGAATCTGCAATTCCTGCAGAGTTTTGTAACCCGTTGGTCCGCACGCAAAGCAACATTTTAAAGCCTGTAAAGCCTAATTGTCTCATTGCTCCATTTCATCCCCCTTTATAGAAATTCATATCACATCTGTTACTGATGACATTTGTCGTACTTTGTGAAACTCACAAATAATAAAGTTCCATAACTTCAGTTGGGAACAAAGACCACACATTATCTCGCCAAGGCAATTTCCCATCCAATAGGTGTGCTATATAGGTGTGTATAATAGGGGTTTCACCAACTAATCGACTAGTCGACTTACTTTACCACTAGTCGGCGCTTTAGGCCCTAGTCGACTAGTCGTGGAAAAAAATGGAGGTAAACGAGGTGCTGCAAAATGCTACAAAACACGTCCAACATTCTTATGTATGGCAGTACTTCAACGAAGATGTAACCAACTCCACAGTGAAGTGTCAGTTGTGTACAGCTGTACTGAAGTACAATACAAATGCATCTGCTATGCGCAACCATCTGAAGATGAGACACCCGCTGCCGACAGCTAGCACTAGCAGTAATGCTAGCACCAGTGAGCAACGGACCGGCGTCAGCACTGAACATAGGCAAACGAACAGCAAGAAAACACGGGTCAACAGTGATGCGGATGATGAGCTACGGGATTACTGCCAGCGGACACCGCATATCCCCACAATGGATAATCCACTGGAGTGGTGGGCAGAAAACGTGCACCGCTTCCCCCGCTTTCGAGGAGCTACCTGGTTATTCCAGCCACAAGCACCCCGAGTGAGAGGGTTTTTTCCCTGGCAGGCAACACTGTCACACGAAAGCGGTCAAGCCTCCTTCCCTCACATGTCGATGCGTTGGTGTTCAAACCAAAAATATGGAAAGGTGGACGTTATCGTGGAGGACAGTGAATAAAGTGTTGCGCAATGCGCTGTTGCGCACTGGATTTACGTGGCATTTATGTAAACAAGAGTTTTTTGCTGTCGATTTTGGTGAGTCCAGTGTTTGTTATTTACTCAGCCATGTAACACAAATTAAAATGCAGTGTTTAATGTTACTGTATGAGTTCCAATAGAAAATACAGTTGTAAACCTCTCTTTGTGTGTCTCTATTATGACGTAACGACTAGTCGACTACTATTTTGAAAAACTAGTCGACTAGTAAATATTGGTAGTTGTGAAACCCTTAGTGTATAACCCTTTCTCCTGTCTGTTACTGCCTCTTTCAGCACAAGAACCAGAGGGGGATTCAATGGAGCCTGAATACCTGCACTGAGACCCTCACCCTGCACCCTGAGTCTTAACTCTCAGTGTTTTTCAAGCCTTTCCCTGTTTTTTTTAATTAAACAAAAATATTAAGCTTTCCAAGGGTGTGGTTTTTGTTTTCTGAAAAAGTGCAAATGCAGTGTTTGTATATAATTACCTCACATATTTGTTTGCTGTTGGTCGTGAAATTGCTCCTGCTGACTTGAGCCAGCCATTTTTTCCTCCGCTCTGTGTCAGTGGGGAAGCCGTACATTCGTACTCCTTTCTCGGAGCGATTTGAGCATCCCCATGCAGCACAGCAAACCATGGTGGCAACTAGGAGGCAGCACAGCAAACCAGGACAACACGAAGGAAAAGGCACAGACAAACTGCATGATATGCTATTCAATGTTTATTGAATTCCATGTATTTGCAATGGATGTTCCTAAAACAACAACATTTAACATCATCATCATCATCATGCTGCTGCTGCTGCTGCTGCTGCTGCTGCTGCTGCTGCTGCTGCTGCTGCTGCTGCTGCTGCTGCTGCTGCTGCTGCTAGTCCTTTGATAGTCACCTGTCTGTCTCCTGTCCTTTCTGAAAGCCATAAAGATGACATTAGTCTAGTCTCTGGAAACTACCATGAATTTAAGAAAATGGTAGAAATGAATCTAATCTGAATTTTGAAGCATTCCTTTAGATCCCCTCCCTCTAAATATATCAATAAACATTATAAAGTGATGCTCCTGACTACCATACAAGTTTAAGAAGATAATATTGGTTTGAAAGAATTCAAAGCTATAAATAAACAGCAACAGGCTCTTTAACCAAGGCACTGTTAGCCTAACATGTAAACTAGTTGTTCACACTAATCCTAATATTATCACTTAATATTAGCAAATTCTATTTTATTTTTTAAAACACATTGATGTAAATACGTACACATATCGATTTGTTGTATAAATATTGCAAATCAAAACCTTTATTCACTAATAATTACCAAAAATCGTAGTTCTATCTCCTGTTATCAATGCATTCACATTGCTCGCCATGAACGTCCCGGGAACGATCCTCGTCTACATGAACCACGTGACGATAACCGTTTTTGGACTTCCGTTGTCGTAACTTTTCTATCTATATGGCACTGACTGCACCACTCTATAGAGAGGCGAAGTCCCGCCCTTCTACTTCCGCCCCATGGGACCTTATTTCGGAAAAATTATGTATGGAAGTCAATGGGGAGAGAAAGGTTATCTTTCGATCCCGTTTGAACTGTGCCACGAATTACACATATGATGTTTCTCAATTTAAAAGATAATTTAGCTTTTTTTGTTATTTTGTTTGTCAATCTTAAAAAATATTTCCATGTCAAAAAAGTCACAGTTTGTCGTAAAACTGTTGAAATATAAGACTATAAAAAATACGCAACTAGAAAGACTACAAATCCCAGAGTCGCGTAAGTGATGTTATCAGGGGCGGACTGGGGGGGGAAAGTGGCCCGGGGATTAATTGACAGACAGGCCCACTTAATGCGCGGCATGTATCGGCCGGCCGGCGACGAAAGTATGTTACTTAACAAAAAACCCTATGCATTGTATGTTCTTTTGGACCATTATTCATATAGTAATCACATTACCTGAGCCCTTGAGTTGCCTAGAGCAAACATAGTTACAGCATATATTTAGTGATTTTAATGTTAACATATCATTGATGCAATAACATTTGGACCCAATTTGCCTGACTTGACACATGGAATAAAACATTGGCGTAGGAAGCATCCTCAATGTGGGACTCACTACCCCAATCCATCAGAGACAATTTAACAGGGGGTGTGGGCACGTGGTGGACCTAACCTCCTCTAGGGGGGTCCGGGGGCATGCTCCCTCGGGAAGATGTTTTTTTAAATGTTCAAGTTAAATGCATCAATCTGGTGAACTTGGAGAGCAAAATTAGGGACTAAATCTATGGATACATCTCTCAACACCCATATGAACAGATTTACTTTTTCTTTCAACATTTATTTGAACAGCAAGTGGAAGCAAAAGTAACTGCACCCAAAACAATAAGCCTGCTAGCTAACTAGCCTAAACTCAGTAACAGAATGTGGGCAACACGTTCTTCTCCACAGCCGCGCGACCTCTGAGTCAGACGTCATTTCCCCCTTTTCTACGGGTACAGCTCATGGATGTATAATAAGAACTGGATACAGCGTGGAAGGCGGGGCCTCATTCATTCCTATGAGAGTTGCTCATTGGCGCATGGATGACAAAATGGCCCAACTTTTGAGAGAGTGAAACGTCACAGATTACCCAGCATGCCTGAGAAGTACCCGTATGTGAGCTCATAGAGCATGCGCAACTTTAACCACGCCCCCCAAAAGGCTCGTTCACATCACAAGCACGTCAATTTGCGTACACGTAACAGGACCGTGCGTTCTGGATTGTTATGATGGATTTGATATTAACGAATAACGAGGCGGCCACGGCAGTTAGCAGCTAGCGGCTAGCTAGTGTAACGTCCGAGCCATTAGTAGTTATGCTAACGTGCACATAAATCGTTATGTACTTTTATATTACGCTGGTGTAACACGATCTAGTGATGGTTTTGTTCAGCATTGCCAGCTTCACTGTTGAGCTTTATGTTGTGCCCAGTGGCGGTTCTATGGGGTGGCAGCTGCCACCTCAGAAAAATGCCTTGCCACCCCAGCTGCCACCCCAGTTGACAGCTTTGTTTTGAAAGAAAAGTTGTGGCTCATCGGACATTTATGAGAGAAAATCTCTAATGTCTGAGTGCAAGTGAATGCAGCACAAGACGTGAGCCTTGTAACCCCTCCCCCGGCCCTGGCGCGAGCCTGGAAATATGATTGGCGGTGATTTCATTTGAACGGGGGGACAGCGCAAAACGAGAAGCATTTCGGATCCAAGTAGACGGAAGGAATGAGGTGTTTGCGGTCTACAATGACAGAGAAGAGTCTGTCAAGTTTGGCTGTAAGGCAAGGCAAGGCAAGTTTATTTATATAGCACTTTTCTGTACGTGACAATTCAAAGTGCTTTACAAAACAAATTAAAAGACTTTTTAGGATAAATACAGTAAAAACACATATATAATGGCATTTTACAACAGGCATTACAAAGCAAAGATAATAAAATAATAAAAATAAACACCACAGGTATACAATACTGGCATACTGTAGTGTGAATATGAGCATCTCGATTAAAAGCAGCCAAAGAGATATTTTTTTAGTCTCGATTTAAAAATAGTAAGTAACTAGCAATAGTAGCTACTTTAAAATCAATTCTTTGGCCGACTGGAAGCCAATGTAAAGATTTCAGAACCGGACTGATGTGATCCACTCTTTTAGTGTTAGTGAGGACACGTGCAGCAGCGTTCTGAATCAGCTGCAGCTTTCTGATGGATTTCTTTGTCAGCGCTGTGAATACACTATTGCAGTAGTCGAGTCTACTAAAGATAAAAGCATGGACAAGCTTTTCTAAGTCCTGTTGTGACATTAGTTTTTTAATCCTCGATATGTTCTTCAGGCTGTACTCAGCATTGAATCAAAATGCACCATAGCTTTAAATCTTAATCAGTTTGTGAGGCGTTTTGCTGAACACAATGGTAATCGCCTCATTCAGCTGTTATAGGCATGCCAACTTGATGCTCTGCTCACGGATGACTCGATGAGCATAATAAACTGTTAAGATGATGACCTTACGTGTGTGAATTAATTTTTTTCTTTGTGGGGGTCTGCCCCCAAAAAACAGTTTTAAGTCCAGAGAAAGTCAAATAAGAAGGTGTGTAAAACTACACTGCCCAGCCAAAAAAAAGTAACCACTTTGATTTAACTAGGCGGGTAGGTACGGGCATTCCACTGGATAATAACTACAGCGATGTATATGTTTTAGCTGAATACACGTTTTTTAACCCTAACTGATGCAGTTAGTCACTTCTTTAATGTTTGTTCTTTCTGATGTAAAGTCAAGGTTGTGACTGTTTGCAATGAAGTTGTGGGGCGCTGAACTGTTCCTTTGAATCTTTTGATATATGATAGTAATTACTTGTCTTTCAAATTTGAAGGAGGGTGAGCAAGCATCTTGATGAACATTCATCATTAACTCCTCCAAAAAAAATTGTTTATTTAATAATAACATATGATTATCATAATATGTGAATCATAACAGTGATTGACAGCTAATAGGAAGTATATGATTGTTAATAATATCATATTCATACAGACACACATCGATGAGACAGTTAATTTACGTACTTATTGCAGCAGTCTGCATAGATTTGGTACCCATGCTGGTCTAAGAGTGAGACAAAATCCTTCAGTTATTGTTCAGTTAAAATTCATTCAATTAAGCCTGCCACCTTATATATTTATATTTAAGGCTTTACTGATGTGCCACAATAGTGTCACCAAATGTTATTTACTTAAAATATTAATATTGTGGCTTTCCAACTAACATTAATTGATATGACTGCGATTAAATCAGCATATACTTCTGCCAGGGGATGCCACCCCTGAAATTCTCCTGCCACCCTCTTGCCACCCCATGAATATTTTTCTAGATCCGCCCCTGGTTGTGCCCAGCATTCTCCTGTGCTCTGAAATCAAAATGTGGATAAGCATAAAACAACACTAAAATAAACAATACAGCTTGTTATTTGACACACACAAGGTTGTTCATTTGTGTGTATAAATATACAACACAGGCTATATACATATATACATATGCAAGTATAATTAATACAACTGTTGATTTGATTAGAGCTTTGACACATATATCTTTATTTAAGTATGACGACTTCCTCGGGCGATATCATAGGTAAAGCTAATTCATCTGGGTCAAAACGTGTTGTGCCCACATGCAAAGGTTGTAAACTCTGGCTTATCCCTGCGTGGTATTATAGTAATAGCAAACAGCAACGTTCAACTCCTTTAATGGTATATTGCAAGTGCAATAAGAAGCTACAGGGTCGGTAATATTAACTTAGTTTTTAATACAAGATTTACGGTACAAGATTTACATCATACAGCCCATGTAGTATACTATTTTACAAATGATGAATTACAGCAAACATGTGCAATATATCCATTATTACAGCTCCGTGGGCTGGCAGTAAGGCGATATGGGTCCGTTCTTATTGTGCATCCATGGGTAAAGGTAAAACTCATGTAGTACTGAACACGTCACATCACATGAACGTGCTGGGTGAAGTATTATTTGAGTTATTTGAAGTATTAAAGTAACGTGTTATGGCAGGAAAGTTCAATCTGGTATATTCATTTTAATGTCACCTTATATAGAATATGTGTTAAACTTGTGATTTCTGCATTGAGTGACTTCTGCCTAGCAGATACCAAGAAGAGGCCCCTAGGGTCTCTCTGTTAATTATCAATAGTCCTTGCAATTAACAGGGGAAGTCCCAGATACATTTTCAGATAATGTAGTTAAAGTCTTGTAGAATTACATTTTTACATTACATTGCATTTAGCTGACGCTTTTATCCAAAGCGACTTACAATAAGTGCATTCGACCAGGAAGATACAACCTTTAAGAAAACAGAATCATATAAGTACATCAGGTTTCATAGAGCCAAACATTTCAAGTGCTACTCAACTGGCATTTAGAAAGCCAGCCCTTTATTAGTATATAAGTGCTTTGTTAGTAATTCTATCGCTCGAAGTGGAGTCTAAAGAGATGAGTTTTCAGTTTGCGTCGGAAGATGTGTAAGCTATCTGCTGTCCTGATTACAATGGGGAGCTCATTCCACCATTTTGGAGCCAGGATAGCAAACCCACGTGTTTTTGCTGACGGGAACTTGGGTCCCCCTCGCAGTGCGGGTGCATCGAGCTGTTTGGCTGAAGCAGAGCGGAGTGCACGTGCTGGGGTGTACGGTTTAACCATGTCCTGGATGTAGGAAGGGCCAGATCCATTCGCAGCATGGTACGCAAGTACCAGTGTCTTGAAGTGGATTCTAGCAGTTACTGGAAGCCAGTGAAGGGAGCGGAGGAGCGGTGTGGTGTGGGAGAATTTGGGAAGGTTGAAGACCAGACGAGCCGCTGCATTCTGGATGAGCTGCAGAGGTCGGATGGCACATGCAGGTAGACCAGCCAGGAGGGAGTTGCAGTAGTCTAGGCGTGAGATGACGAGAGCCTGGACCAGAATCTGCGCTGATGTCTGGGTCAGCTGGGGACGTATCCTCCTGATGTTGTAAAGCGTGTATCTGCAGCAGCGGGTTGTAGCAGCGATGTTTGCAGTGAAGGACAGTTTGTTATCTAGGACCACACCCAGATTCCTTGCAGTCTGAGTCGGGGAAACAACAGAGGTGCCGATGTTGATTGTTAGGTCAAGAGTGGGACAATCTTTTCCCGGAAGGAAAAGCAGTTCAGTCTTGTCAAGGTTGAGCTTGAGGTGATGAGCAGACATCCACCGAGAGATGTCTGCTAGGCAAGCAGAGATGCGTGCGACGACCTGGGTCTCCGAGCGGGGAAAGGACAGAATTAGTTGGGTGTCGTCAGCGTAGCAGTGGTATGAAAAACCATGCGGGCTAATGACAGACCCGAGCGAGTTTGTGTACAGGGAGAAGAGGAGGGGACCAAGAACCGAGCCCTGAGGGACCCCTGTAGTTAATTGACAAGGGTCGGACTCGGACCCTCTCCAAGTAACCCTGTAGGTGCGGTCGTCAAATTAATGTTTATCTCCTACACATCCTGCAGGCCTGGAGACTTGGGTCACCCAGCAGTAACCAAGATAAACGTCCTTTTGAGCTTATCAATAAAATGTATTCATTCCTAGTAAGCTGACTTTGGGGTGAAGGGAAGTTCAGGGAAGCCATTAAGCCACAAGAACAATTAAACTTCTGTTAATCAACCAAAACTCATGACTTTCAGGGGACAGGACATTCGGACCTATAACAAGGGTCACTTCCTAGAGAATATGTGTGTGTATTTCTTACTGTGATCAGATGTCCTGTATAATCATTTATCAACTATTCCTGTATTAGTGTTTTATTTGATTCCTCTGCTTTTATTCTTTCATATGTGGGTACTGGAGGGCTACAAACAGTGTGGAGAAATTAGCTTAAACATGTTTTATTACTCTATGGGAAATGGAAGCAGCATGTCAAATGATCAGGGAAATCTACTTGTTTTAAATATATGTGTGTGGTTGATTACTTTGTATTAATAATAGCAGTATGTGTTAAGGGAAGCTGGAAATATGCAATGTGAAACCTTTTATTTGAAATAAAGTTTCTGCAGGGAATATTCTTAAAGAACAATAGCTCAAGTGTCTGGAAGAGCTGCAGGCTAAATGAGTGTGCGGTACTTTTTACTGCTTGAGATCAGAGCTGATGTTTTCCTGTTGTTATTATTGTTTGAGGTTAAGGTAACTCACATGTGTTATTTGTATAATCCAACTATAAAAAACTATGTCTTAAAACTATCTTTATAAAATGCCAAAAGTATGTGAAACTTGCAAGGAGGGGTTTGTTATCTCGAATGTAAGGGTCGCCTCTGGCTCGCGCTGATTGGCTGTCTTTTCTAAGTGGAGGACCCCTCGGGGGGGGGGGGGGGGGGGGGGGCAGCCGCATAGCTCCTCCTGGGGTTTTGGATATAAGCCGATGTTTTCTTTAGACCAGCCTCTTCTTTTCTTCAAACTGACCAGATCCGTGAGATTGGAGGAAGAGCAGGAAGTACTTCCTTTGTATTTGTATTTGTATCTGTATTTTGTATTGTTACTTTTTATCATTAAAACAAGATTATTGTTTAACTTGCATTCTGGTGTTTCTTAATCCCTTCCTTTTTACGAATTTACCCAGCTTATCAAACGACACGCGGAGACGAGGTTGGTTTTAAACATCCTCCAAATCTCCAACATGGGCAACACACTCTCACTCCATAAACGTCCAGGAGCGACGCTTGGTCAGGGTCCCCGAGGCGTGCAATTGTGACGCTCCTAGGCTCCTTCAGCTTCATAAAGGGATGCAAATAGCTTTCAACTGATTGCAATGTATTCCCATCTGCGGCGGGATTTGAAGCTCATGGAAGCACGGCATTCGTTTGTGTCGGCTGCCCTTAAAGGCAATGTGAGCGTCCATTCCCATTGGATAACGGAGAATTGTACACCCGGAAGTAAGTATTCCCCTTACTGTCGATTGATTTGACAGTGATATCTGCACTACTCATCGACTAAAAAACACCAGATTACCTTTGTTAATTACACAACATTGATTGGTTTAAATTGTGTGCAATGCTTTTGTATTTTTCCCCTTCGATTCGGAGAAACAAATATTTTTTCGGAGTAAAGGATGGCAGAAGACACTACACTACCCAGAATCCCCAGCCATTGTTTAGGACTACACCATGTGCTCTGTTTGACAAACCCCGTGATTCGTTTTCAAGCTCTGTGATTGGTTGACCTCCAACTGCATTCCATATGAAAAAAAAAGTTTCGCAAAAGATAAAATCATACTTTATTCAGCAGCGCTTACTTTACTCTTTGAAAGTCATCACATGAATGCATTGTAATAAATGGTTCGGCTGCATTAAATATTACACATCTGTCATAGTTCTTTATTTTTATTTATCTACAGAGATCGGGCTCAGAATAGACCGGAAACTATTCTTTTACCTTCAGTTTGAATTTCACAATAAAGTTAGTAGTAATATTTTGTTTTGATATTATTGTTTTTTATTAACTACTAAACCGCTGGGTCATGTTAAGACCATCTTTTCTGTGTTGCTGTGGGTTTTTTCCATCGCTTTTGTGTTACAAATATCAAAACAATAACTAAATGTATCCGTCAAACTAAACCAGAAACAGCAGTATATTTTATTTTGTTAACACTGTAAACTTGACAGATTTTTAACCCAAACCACCTACTGGTTAAAGCACATTATTACACGTTTAGAGTAATTGTCAGGTCTCGCAAATTATGTTAGTTAGTTTTTGTCTGGGTCTAGTGATTTTCCCCTTTATTTTTGAATAGTAACCTTCCCTCTCGTTTCAGATACTCTGACCTCCCTTCCTTGTGTGTCTCCCACTCCTGTGATTGTCGACCCCGCCCCTGATTGTTTCCACCTGTTCTCCATTACCTGGTGTATTTATTGTCCTCGTCTCCCTTTGTCCTGTGCCAGTTCGTTTCGTTCCTTGTGACTACCACCAGCATTAGCAATCCAGGATTAACCCCAAGCAGAGCTTTGAGCCACGTCTTGTTTAAGTATTTTTGTTGTTCATGCTCCTAGTGTTTTTCCTCTTTAAGAGTGATTTTGTTTTTGTACCACTATCGTTGAGCTTTGGTTTGAATAAAACCTTTTTTTTGTTAAATTCTGTGAGTTGTGCATTTGAGTTCATACCCGTTTAATCAGTCGTAACAGTACGAACTGGCCTAAACATGAACCCAGCCGACTCTGAACAGCTGAGAGCAGCGCTTCGCTCTCAGGGAGGCCGCCTCGCTCAACAGGAGGATCAGTTAACGGCCATCCAGCAGGGAGTATCACACGTCACAGACAGCCAGAGGGAGTTCGAGTCATCTGTTACAAACCAGATTAACCACCTGGCGGGGCAGATCCACCACCTGCTCGCTCACCTCAAGACTGAGCCCTTACACCCACCTCCGGCCGGACCCGAAGCGAATGCGGACCCGGCGCCCGCTTCCCACACCGTGTCAATCCGCCTGGCTCCGCCTGAGAAGTTTTCCGGGGAATCCCATGACTGCCGTCCATTCCTGGTGAATTGCAGCTTACATTATAGCCAACTACCGACAGCCTTTCCCACGGAGAGATCCAAGGTGGCTTTTATGATTTCCCATCTCACCGGACGAGCGGCGGCGTGGGCTACGGCTGAATGGTCACGTGACTCGCCGATATGCAAGTCTTTGGGACAGTTTACGGACTCCCTGACGAACATTTTTGACCACACGTCCCCAGGCAGGGAAGCAGCTCGGGCTCTTTACAAGTTAAGTCAAGGAAGACGCAGTGTGTCAGACTACGCAGTGGAATTTCGCACCATTGCGGCCGATAGTGGCTGGAATTCTTCTGCTTTGTTCGATGCCTTTATTAATGGGCTTTCTGACCCTATTAAGGATCAGCTGGCACCCTTGGATCTGCCAGTGGAACTAGACTCTGTCATTGCCATGTCCATAAGGATTGATAACAGACTTGCTGAAAGGAAACGGGAGAAGGACAGGGCTGCACTACCCTATTTCCACCCTAGAGGGCACTCCTACTCTTCTCACTCTCAGGAGACTGCCATGCCACGTTCCTCTTTCCTTCCATCCCAGAGATCAGCGTCCCCCAACAAGGCCGAGGAGCCAATGCAGCTGGGACGTGCCAAGCTGTCCACGGAGGAGCGGCGGCGCCGCCTGCTGGAGGGAAGATGTTTTTACTGCGGTCAACAAGGTCATCTTCTCTCTGGATGCCCGGTAAAAGACGGGGCTCACCAGTGAAAGGGAGGGCACTGGTGAGCCGTCTTTCCACGGCAGACTCTCCTCCCCGCAAGTTGACCAACATAAAGGTAATCTGCCATGAAAGAAGTAACTCTCAAAAAGTGTTAATTGACTCTGGGGCTGACGAAAGCCTGATGGATTGGGGATTAGCTCATGAACTGAGACTTAATACTGAACTTTTGTCGTCCCCTTTGAAAGCCAGTGCTCTGGATGGCAAACTTCTATTTCATGTCACACACAAGACCGAACCCGTCACTATCATGATTGATGATCATTGTGAACTCATGTCGTTTCACCTGTTTAATTCTGCTCAACATCCTCTCATCCTAGGTTTTCCCTGGCTAACCAAGCATAACCCCTATGTTGATTGGCGGTCAGGTAAAATTAAGGGGTGGGGGCAGGAGTGTTCACAGGATTGTTTTAAGTGTGTGGGAAACATGGCAGTAGGAGGGGTTTCTGGGGAATGTAGTACCGATCGGGTTACTAATACTCAACATAGCCTGGACCGCAATAATCAAACCCCAGATTTAACTTCTGTTCCCCCCTGTTACGATGACCTGGCCAAGGTATTTTGTAAAGTGAGCGCCACCTCCCTTCCTCCTCATAGGCCGTATGATTGTGCCATCAATCTGTTACCTGGGGCTCCAATTCCGAAGGGTAGGTTATACTCCATCTCGGGTCCGGAGAAGGAGGCTATGAAGGAGTACATTGACACGTCTCTTCGTGCAGGTCTGATCCGCCCGTCTTCCTCCCCGGCTGGGGCGGGTTTTTTCTTTGTGGGAAAAAAGGACGGGTCCCTTAGGCCATGCATTGATTATTCTCCTTTAAATGACATTACGGTAAAGAACAGGTATCCTCTCCCCCTCATGGCTACTGCTTTTGAACAACTTCAAGACTCTAACATTTTTACCAAGTTAGACTTGCGTAATGCCTACCATCTGGTGAGAATTCGTGAGGGGGATGAGTGGAAGACTGGTTTTAACACACCCACAGGGCACTATGAGTATCTCGTCATGCCATTTGGTCTCACCAATGCTCCAGGAGTTTTTCAAGCACTCATTAACGATGTTTTAAGGGAGTTTTTAAACCGTTTTGTGTTTGTATATCTTGACGATATTTTAATATACTCACCTGACAAAGACTCTCATGTTCACCATGTACGTCAGGTCCTCCAAAAACTCCTGGAGAACAAACTGTATGTGAAGGCAGAGAAATGTGAGTTTCATGCTAAGACTGTATCCTTCCTAGGCTTTATCATAGCTCCTGGTCTGATCCAGATGGACCCGGCCAAAATCAGTGCGGTGGCTAAGTGGCCTACGCCAGACAACCGCAAGGGGGTGCAACGTTTTCTAGGCTTTGCTAACTTTTACAGGCGCTTCATCAGAAGTTTCAGCGCCATTGCTTCTCCCCTTCATGTTCTCACGTCCCCTCAGGTGCCTTTTGTATGGTCTCCTCAGGCCGAGGAGGCTTTCCGCCGTCTCAAGGAGAGGTTCACCTCAGCCCCCATCCTCATCATCCCCGACCCAACTCGTCATTTCGTTGTAGAGGTTGACGCCTCAAATGAAGGGGTGGGGGCTGTCCTGTCGCAGCGGTCCAAGGAAGACAACAAACTTCATCCCTGTGCCTTTCTCTCCAAGAAACTCTCCTCTGCAGAGCGGAACTACGACGTGGGGAACCGTGAGTTGTTGGCGGTAAAGATTGCTCTGGAGGAATGGAGACATTGGTTGGAGGGGGCTCAGCTCCCTTTTATAGTGTGGACCGACCACAAGAATCTCGAGTACATTAGGAAGGCTAAAAGACTAAATTCTCGCCAATCAAGATGGTCTCTGTTTTTTAACCGTTTTAACTTCACTCTGTCTTACAGGCCGGGGTCCCAGAACGCCAAGCCGGATGCCCTGTCCCGTTTGTTTGACCCCGAGCCGGTTGCCAAGAAGCCTGAATCCATCCTGCCACTGAACCGTGTGGTAGGGGCGGTCACTTGGCAAATAGAATCTGTGGTGAAGCAAGCTAACGGTGAGAGCCCAGCACCTAGTGGTTGTCCGCCAAACCGTCTGTTTGTGCCTGTTACTGTACGTCCACAGGTCGTCCATTGGGCTCACTCATCGCTGCTCACCTGCCATCCTGGCGTCAAGAGGACCATATTCTTTATCAAGCAACGTTTTTGGTGGAGATCCATGGAGCGTGAGGTCCGGGAGTATGTGGAGGCCTGTCCTGTCTGCGCCCGCAACAAGACATCCTCCAGGGCACAGATGGGGCTGCTCCAGCCGCTTCCGGTTCCCAGCCGGCCCTGGTCTGAGATTTCCGTGGATTTCGTCACTGGGCTCCCAATGTCAGAAGACCGTTTGGACCGTTTTTCTAAGATGGTTCATTATATTGCCTTACCCAAGCTGCCATCTGCCAAAGAGACGGCAGAGATCATGATGACTCATGTGTTCCGTATCCATGGTTGGTTTCCCCAAAGATATTGTCTCAGACCGGGGTCCGCAGTTCATCTCACGCTTCTGGAGGGAGTTCTGCAACCTCATCGGGGCGTCGGTGAGCCTGTCATCCGGGTACCATCCGGAGTCCAATGGCCAGACCGAACGCCTTAATCGGGAATTAGAAACTGGGCTCCGCTGCCTCAGCTTCCAGAACCCTTCCTCCTGGAGCAGGCATCTCACATGGGTAGAGTACGCCCACAACACGCTCCCCACGGCCCCTACTGGGTTGACTCCCTTCCAGGCTGCCTATGGGTATCAACCTCCTACCTTCCCGGACCTCGAGAAGGAAGTCACAGTCCCGTCCGCCCATGCCCTGGTTCGGCGTTGTCACCGGATCTGGTCCGCCACCCGCAGGGCTCTTCTAAGGAGTGGGGAACGCATGAAGGTGGCGGCAGATCAGAAGCGTCGGCCAGCTCCGGAGTACAGGCCCGGCCAGAGGGTCTGGCTCTCTACCAGGGACCTTCCCCTTCATGTGGTGTCGCGAAAATTGGCACCTAGGTTCGTAGGCCCATTCCCAGTGGCCAAAGTAATTAACCCTGTCTCTGTTCGCCTTCGTCTCCCCAGGTCTCTGAGGGTTCATCCCACCTTCCATGTGGGACGACTGAAGCCGGTAAAGGAAAGCCCCATGGTTCCCGCGGCCAAACCCCTCCACCCCCCCGAATGCTCGACGGCGGCCTGGTCTATACGGTCAAGCGCCTGTTGGCGGTCCGGAACAGAGGCAAAGGGAGACAGTTCCTGGTTGACTGGGAGGGTTATGGACCAGAGGAACGCTCCTGGATCCCATCAAGATTTGTTGAGGATCAAACTCTCATGAATGACTTTTTTCGCCAGCACCCTCAGGTTCCTGGGCCGTCAGGAGTCGTCTCTAGAGGGGGGAGTACTGTCATGTCTCGCAAATTATGTTAGTTAGTTTTTGTCTGGGTCTAGTGATTTTCCCCTTTATTTTTGAATAGTAACCTTCCCTCTCGTTTCAGATACTCTGACCTCCCTTCCTTGTGTGTCTCCCACTCCTGTGATTGTCGACCCCGCCCCTGATTGTTTCCACCTGTTCTCCATTACCTGGTGTATTTATTGTCCTCGTCTCCCTTTGTCCTGTGCCAGTTCGTTTCGTTCCTTGTGACTACCACCAGCATTAGCAATCCAGGATTAACCCCAAGCAGAGCTTTGAGCCACGTCTTGTTTCAGTATTTTTGTTGTTCATGCTCCTAGTGTTTTTCCTCTTTAAGAGTGATTTTGTTTTTGTACCACTATCGTTGAGCTTTGGTTTGAATCAAACCTTTTTTTTGTTAAATTCTGTGAGTTGTGCATTTGAGTTCATACCCGTTTAATCAGTCGTAACAGTAATGCAATGCAGGTAGATTGTGTTGCTTTTTAATGACTGTGTCATGCTTTTCCGGTTATTACCCGTCCCCTTGTATGTTATGAAGGTTTTTATGCATGTAAAAGGTCTGCAGAGTCAAAACCCTCAAAGTACACCCTGTAGCGAGTAAAACTCTAAAACAGAAAATACCTCCCCAAAACGCCTCGTTGGTGAAACGTCATTGTCCATCGTTTACTTCCTGGGTGCTGTGTCGTAGAAGCACCCAGTAGCCGGATTGGCCACAAATGGGCCAATCCGTGGAGCCGCTACGTTACGTCCGCGGAGCCGTTACGTTAAGCCCCCGCTGATTGGTCCAAATTGACCAATCCACAGACTTCCTCACACACACTCAGTGCAGGCAGCTCTGCTGATTTCTCCTCCCTTGCTGCAGGCTGATAACAGACAGTTGGGATCGCGGCGAAATTCTCTCTGCAGAACCATTCTCACAGCGTTTACCAACCTATAAACCTTTTTCTTACTCAATATCAAGCCACACTTATTGTTTTTACTTCGGCTGTGACTTTGTGTGTGCTCAGGATGAGTTTGGCTGTATTTTGCTGTGTATCGCTAAACAAGGAAATCACACCTCCACGGAGCTCAGCGCGATTCACAACGTCCCGACCAATCGGAACACACTGGGTTCACAGGGAGGGGGGGGGGGGGGCAAAAGCTGCAACGAGCCGTCTATTGGAGAGAGTGAATACTGCTGAATACACATACTTTACAGAGATGCTGTATGCGAAACAAATGTGAGTTTGGAAAATTGCACAGTATAAATCTATTTTAGTATACCTCAACAATGGAATTATGATCAGTGGAAATGGCCATGACATGGGACCTTTAAAATGCCTTTTTCTTAATGTCTTTCATTTTTGTAAAGCACTTTTGAATGTGTTATATTTTATGAAAACATTTAAATATTAAGAGTATATATACAAAATAGGAGAAAAGTAGAAGGTCAATGATATAAATATAGAATAAAAAATATCAAGAAGATACTGTAAATGGTATCTAGAATAATAATAATAATACATGGGACTTGTATAGCGCTTTTCAAGAAACTCAAAGACGCTTTGACAGAGAATAAAAACTAAAACTAAGAAACTAAAACAAAGAAATACTAAAAGAGATAAACAAAGCAAAAAATAGGGGGGCCGGGTGGTCAGTGGTTGAAAGCAGTGTTGAACAGGTGGGTTTTGAGTGATGTTTTGAATGCTGTGAGGGAGGAAGAATCTCTGATGGATTGGGGTAGTGAGTTCCAGAGGGTGGTGGAGCAACGGAGAAGGCTCTGTTTAGAACTGAATAAAACAGTTTGGTGCCAGATGTACAAAGATATTAATAGGAGGATGTGCAAAAGAGACAAACTAATTGGGCTTTATTTAAACATTAAATAATACTTTAGGTTAAGGTCTTCTTTTAAATACATGTAAGCAAAAAGCTTTGGGGGTATCTATATTAAGCCTGACAAAATAATTAACGTTTAATATATTGCATGGTTTATTTTGGGACTTGACAATCCAACCCAGTCTCACAAAAAAACGTGTAATATCTACGTTGGTCCACAACGTAGGATGTAGTATTTCTACAAAAACGCCTCTGATTGTAGGATCCCTACTTTTTTTTTTCACCATTCATTCCAATGGCTGGCGTCTGTCACGTGATCTTCAAATTTCTCCCTGCAGAGAAAAAAAACATGGGCGAACTTCGTTTTATTCTCGTTGGAAAATGCCTATTTTAAAGTTAGTTTGGCTATTAAAATGCGTTTTGATGTAATTTGATGCGAGAAATATGAGTTTTTATTTCAGATTATGTGTGCAGTGGATGTACATGATCTTTAGTTTGCTAGTTATTACGAAGATTACTTCAGGAAATTGTGTCTACTGTCTATACAACGTTTTCGTTGTTACCAAGGTAGTTGCTAGGGACGCTGCTATCGATATTATTTCTGTTATGTTGTGTAACTGTTTAATGGTGTTATCTTTATTGCTACCCCCTTCCCCGTCAATGTATAGAGTTGGTCCACAGCGCAAACGTATTAGTTTAACAAAATCCGCATTGTGGCATAGATACGTTATTTTCCAATGTGCAATTCCAGTCTCACATCTCACATCACATCGTCATTAACAAATACCGGAAACAGACCGAAAACATATTTTTTAAAATAAAACAATGCTTGCTTTTCTTTTTGAAAGTCATCACATAACGGCATTGTAATACACGGTTCGGCTGCATTAAATATTACATATCTGCCGTAGTTCTCTATTTATAGAGCCCTGATGAGAAGACTTCTAGACAAACATGAGGAACTGCCGCCAACACTGAAAACGTGACGTGGATCATAAATATATCAGCACTTAAACCACATCTTACATTTCTTTTCACACAATACGTCTCTTCGCAGTATCAACACTAATTCGGCTGACTTTTATATTTGATCCAATTGGTAGATAGGCTGTATTTACACCATAAAGGTGCACAGCTGAAATAAAGGGACACCTAGTGGTTAAAGCATGTTATTGAATTTCATTATTTGTATTATTAGATATTAATTGGATCCCTATAAAGTATATTCATTACTCGTTATTCTCTACTAATAGTTAATTGAAGACTGTATATAATGACTATTTTGCACATCCCTTTCAAGATTTCAAGATTTTCTAAGTGTGACAGGAGGTCTTCTCCCTCCGTACCGCTGCACGGCACTGTGCCATGCGCCTCCGCGCATTTGTCACTACTGGGCGGCGCCGGTAGTATAAATACAGGGGTGTGGCATATCGTGACTCACCTGTCAACTCCTTCGCTGGTGGCTGGAGCACGACGTGGCCTAAATTAATGATTTGGCATGGCAGCCGTTTCGCAACATTTGCATCCGGACAGCGCATCTGGCTGCCGGTGCGGTGACGGAGAAATTGCTCCGCTGAAGACTCCCCTGGGCGCAGTGTTGTTATCACCTGGTGAGTTGCCGTTGTCTGCCTCCCTTTATCACCTGACACTTGGCTCCTGGCTTATCTTATTATATTTATTGCTGCAGCGGGATTTTGCCATGGCCTGTGCGCCTCTCTCCCCTGACTGCTCGGGTGCTGTGCTGTGGCTGAATAGATTGTATGGGAACCTGTAAATTCAGTTATTGACATCCATGTGTTTATTTGGCCTCTAAATAATATGATATGTACCTGTGCCCTTTCCAGGGGTGCTATTAATTGTTAGGCCCACCTTCGGACAACTGGTCCTGCTGTTTTGGCTCTTTGCAGTGACTCACTGCTGGGTTAAACTTGCCGTTGCTTTGCGAGCTCAGTGGCTGGTGACGTGCCCCCTCCCCCCCCTTCTGGACTCTGAAGCGGTTCGGGCTCTCCGGGAACTCGCCGACCAATTCTCACGGATAAGCTACAACTCACTGTTTAATTTAAGAAACTGTTATCTTGGTTTTGTTATTTTGTTTTGTTAATTTAGTTTATAGTGTTTTCGTTATTTAACATTGACCATTGCGTACAGACTGTATTTGGACAAGTTAATTAATTTGGTTGTATTTGTTTGGTTATTTATTTAGTTGTGTAATACTGTGTGGAGGTTTTAACCGTCTTCCTCTTGTCAGACAGGCGCTGTGGGCCTGAGGCGGCAACCCCAGTCCCTGGTGGTGGTGTTCTTCACGAGTCCTATTGTTTGGTTTGCGGTATCACGGGTGGTTTTAAGTTGGACCCTTCCCCCTTTTTATTTATTGCCGCCTGGTAAGCCCCAGCCCTGTCTTGTACCTCCTATGCCGCAGTATGAACTTTTAGCTGATTGTATTATGTGTATCTGGTGTTTTTAGAATAGTTAATTGATTTTTATAAAGTAATTGTGTTAACTGTAACTGAAACTTTCTCTGGCCCGTTATGTAAAACGAACCTGTGTTCCTTGTGGATCAAATCTTTTATAATCAATAGTTAGTTCCTAGGGGTGAAACGCCCTTATTGTAGGTGGCGTTGTTGGCAACACAAACCCTTACCTACACCACACTGTCACATAAGGTTTATTGACATATCATACAAACGGTGTAGTTATGCAATGAATGAAAAACTTGGGTTGCAGGTTCCTCAGCAGTGCATTACAAGACAGCTATCAATATTTGTACATACCTCCAGCAATGTTAATTATGTTGAAGCACTTATTTTAACTGATATTATACTCTTATTATATGTAGATATTTCATCTCCGGCCTTGTCAGGTATTGAACAATCAATAAATAAAGAACACAGAAATATTAAATATAAAACACAGAATTTCTGTGATTATACTAAATGATTTACAAATAAACACCACTGCATATTTACAACTGTTACACTTGCTGATGTAGTGCAAATTTCAACTTGGGATCAATAAAGTATCTTAAGATGATTGATGGCTACTGCCATATTTGCAAAATTTGCCTCTGAACCTTGACAAGTGCATGTTTCTGGCTTATCAATTAACAACAGGAGGGGTCACAGACATAAGACCAGCTGTTAAATAAAGCTCTTCTGACCTTAGCTGGCATGTGGGTATATATATTAATGCTGCCCATTATGGGCACAAGCAATTTTCACCCATTTTATTAATTATATGTTTTACGTTTGAGTGTTTCCTATCCCCTAAACCTCCAGGGATGTACACAGTTTAATACTGGCAACTTCTTATTATGGGAAATATGAAAACGTCTTTCAAAACTACAACTCCCAGTAGAGACGTGCCATAGATAGAGAACATTTTGCCAAACACAATAGCCAGCATGTGTAGTTCTAGGGATGGGGTGGACCCGTTCAAATCCAGTTTTGGACAGTGCCGTGGTTCCATCCCATTTCAAGTGCTGTTCGACGCTCGGCGTAACCCTCGGAGCACACTCTCCAATCACAGAGCTTGAGGACTATCACGGGGTTTGCCAAGCGAAGCGGAGAGAATACTTACTTCCGGGTGTAATATTCTCTAAAGCAAATGAGCTGCTCCGACCCTCGGTCCTGACGGACTCCAACTTGTGTTTATTAATCAAACAAATAAACACAAGGATAATTATGTTTTATTGTTGAGTAAATGGAGAATTGCACAGGGGAAAATAACGTATCTAGCTGCGTCCCTAGCAACCACCTTGGTAACAATGAAAACATTGTATGGACACAATTTCCTGAAGTAATCTTCGTAATAACTAGCAAACTAAAGATCATGTACATCCACTGCACACATAATCTGAAATGACAACTCATATCTCTCGCATCAAATGACATCAAAACGCACTTTAATGGCCAAACTAACTTTAAAATAGGCATTTTCCACCGAGAATAAAACGAAGTTCAGCCATGTTTTTTTTTTTCTGCAGGGAGAAATTTGAAGATCACGTGACATCCATTGGAATGAATGGAATGCAGTTGGAGGTCAACCAATCACAGAGCTTGAGAACTAATCACGGGGCTTGTCAAACAGAGCAGATGGTGTAGTCCTAAACGATAGCTGGGGATTCTGGGTAGTGTAGTGTCTTCTGCCATCCTTTACTCCGAAAAAATATTTGTTTCTCCGAATCGAAGGGGAAAAATACAAAAGCATTGCACACAATTCAAACCAATCCATGTTGTGTAATTAACAAGGATAATCTGGTGTTTTTTAGTCGATGAGTAGTGCAGATATCACTGTCAAATCAATCGACAGTAAGGGGAATACTTACTTCCGTCCCTTTATGAAGCTGAAGGAGCCTAGGAGCGTCACAACTGCACGCCTCGGGGACCCTGACCAAGCGTCGCTCCTGGACGTTTATGGAGTGAGAGTGTGTTGTGCCGGGCGGCGCGATCCCGTGGGTTAGATGCGCGTTCATAATGCAGAGGGGAATAACTCTCAGAATAACGTTATTAGCACATTTTCACAACTTGAGGAACGAATGTTTTTAACACTTGAACCGCCAACGGGTACATTTTACCCGCAGCTGTTTTTTTATTGTATGTAACCTTTTTTCAATAAAATATTAACGTCTCCCAGTCCGTGACTTTTCCTGAAAGTGTGTTATGTAACACCCTGTATTGTTAAAAATTGTCAATATGAAGTCAGATTGATTAAATCGCCAAAAAAATTGCTATTTATACCTATTTCCGCCAGCGGGTAATATTTACCTCATAGAAATGCAGCGCTCCTCGCGCTATTGATTTTGCGCGTAAACATAAACATGACGTGTTGCTATAGCAACGCCTTTTGTCTACTGCTGTAGATAGAGAGAGATTGAGAGATAGATAGATTGAGAGAGAGATAGATAGATATATTGATAGAGAGATAGATAGATAGAGAGAGAGAGCCGGTTATATTTCAAAAATGGACAAAAGAAAGAGACTCATGAACGTACAGGAGGCACTAGTGTTGCTAAACCGTCTGAGCGAAGCAGAGTCTGATGGTGGGGAAGTATCAGGACTGAGTGATTTGTCCTGGGTTTGTACTGCCTCTGATGGGTCATCTGACAGCGATCCTGAGCCTCCGCGGAACGTGAGGCTGTCCCATCCTGATACCCCGCTTGCAGATGGGCGTACTGTACCAGCCCATGCAGAAGGTATGATGATTCTTGTTTTTTATTTCCTACTTTTCTACAAATTGTAGGCTATAAGATATCAAGGCATAATGCCTTTTCTTTTTACAAATGATCTTTTCATTGCCTTTTCGAGGATGTAATATTATCAAATAAACATTTATGAAATATACTTTAGTCTAAAGTAGTGTTTTCCTCTCTCCTATTTAGTGTGTGCCACTGAGCCGTCACCAGCCCAAGAGATTGGGAAAGATGGCACAGTGTGGACGGTCATGGAGCCTTGCGGAGGCGCAGGGAGACGGCAGATACAGAACATCCTCACGGAGTCTGCTGGCCCCACACCACACGCACTTCACAACATTACTGACAAACTCACAGCATTTATGTGTCTGTGTGATAATGTAATGTTGGAGGAAATCCGTGATTGCACAATTGCTGAAGCGCGGAGAGACAGAGCCACCTGGGATGTCTCTATTATGGAGCTGAAGGCCTTTATTGCGCTTCTCTATGTGAGAGGTGCATATTGTGGGAAGAACATTGAGATGGAGAGTTTCTGGTCCGAGCAGTGGGACAACGCGTTCTTCAACGCAACACTGTCGAGGAACAGGTTTCGGGAAATCATGCGCTACCTGCGCTTTGATAAAAAGGAGACCCGCCGGTGCCGGTTGACCACCGACAAGTTTACGCACGTGAGGAAGGTGTGGGATCGTTTTGTCGAAAATTCAATCGCGTCCTACAGGCCAGGGTCCGACATCACTGTGGATGAACAGCTATTCCCGACCAAATCAAGATGTCCATTCACACAGTACATGCCCAACAAGCCGGACAAATTTGGCATCAAGTTTTGGCTGGCAGTTGACGTTGACAGCAAATACATGCTGAATGGCTTCCCTTACCTGGGAAAAGATGCCAGCAGGCCAGCAACACAACGGCTAGGAGAGAACGTGGTGCTGAGGCTGGTGGAGCCCTTTGTTGGTAAGGGAAGAAATATAACCACAGACAATTTCTTTACCTTCCTCCCTCTCGCCAAAGTGCTTCTCGCGAAAAATACCAGCCTAGTGGGAACCATCAAGCTCCCACCCTCTGTGCAAGGGAGATCTGAGCTGTTCAGCACCAAGGTGCTGAAGAGCGACAAAATGGTGCTCTCAGTCTACCAGTGCAAGCCGAGGAGAAACGTGACAATACTCAGCACGCAACACCAGCATGTGGCCATCTCCACAGAAAGAAAGAAAAAGCCAGAGACTGTGGAATACTACAACCACTCAAAAGTGGGGGTTGACGTGCTCGATCAAATGGCTCGCCAATATACGGTGAAAGATAGGCTATTATTTTTATTATTATTATTATTATTATTTTAGGCCTATAGAAAACACTGCATTGGTCAATCGTTTTTACTAAATCCTATGTTTCCCTCAGGTGGCACGCGTAGATGGCCCGTTGCTGTCTTTTATAATTTGCTGGATCTCGCTGCCATCAATGCCTGGGTGCTGTACAGGAGCTGCATGAGCCAGGAGAACATACCGAGAAGGGACTTCATGCTCCAGCTGGCACACGAGCTGCGCGCTGATTGGATGGCATCAAAAGCGCCACCACTTGCGGACCTGCCCTTCAGCGGTGCTGGTGCAGAAGAGCGCAGGAGAATGACCTGCATGGTGAATGCGCACTGCATGCAGAATAAAACGTTCTGCAAATGTGTCAAGTGTGGGGATGCTGTGTGTGGCAAATGCACAGCCAAGGTGCTCAGTGTTTGCAACAATTGTGTTTGAGTGTTTGTGAAGCGTTGTGATCGATGTGTTCGTTCTTATTGTTCTTCTTCTCTGATATTTTTTGTTATTTGTATACGTTCTGTGTTATCTGTTGTTCAATTATATAACAAATACATTATTATATTAATTTATATTATTGTCATGTTGTTGTTTTTTTATGAGTAGAAGGCTATCAGAAGATATATATATATATATATATATATAGATATAGATATATAGATATAGATATATATATAGATATAGATATATATATATATATATCTATAGATAGAGAGATAGAGATATACCTAAACAAAACACAAGTCTAACAACAAGCATTTAAATCAGCACTGTAGCGATATTTTATACTTATGCTATCTGTACAAACTATATAATATGAAAAGCTGAAAGTCCACAGATTATATTGGTATACATATCATCCCTGTGCGATCAAAACTCACTGTTCTGTATGGTACATTGTACCTTGGAAATCAATAGCGGGTAAACTTTACCCGTTGGCGGTTTTAGGTATACAGCGACCTCTGGCGGTTCTAGTGTTAATAAGGGCTATACAAGTGTTCTGGTAGTTTATTTAGTTTAAAAAAAATTATCCAACGATTTACAGACCACTCTTTCCCCATGTAAGTCAATGGGAAAAAGTGTTTCCGGGCCTGGCAACCAAACAGAAGTGTAGAACCGCCGTTTGGCCACTACGAATATTTTCATCTGAGTCCAGCGCACTTCCTGGGGGCTTGGCACAGCCACTCCCCCAGCTACTTCCCTGCCAACAATTTGTAGTCTTTTTAGTTGCGTATTTGTCATAGTCTTATATTTCAACAGTTTTATGACAAACTGTGACTTTTTTGACATGGAAATTATTTTTTAAGATTGACAAACATCATATGTGTAATTCGTGGCACAATTCAAACGGGATGGAAAGATAATCTTTCCCTCCCCATTGACTTCAATACATAATTTTTCCGAAATAAGGTCCCATGGGTCGGAAGTAGATGGGCGTGACTTCGCCTCTCTATCGGTGCGTTCACACCGGACTCGATGCGAATGACGCGTTCGCGCGGTAGCCAATCAGCGGTGAGGATCTCAGTCTGCCGCCACTGACGTTGAATCAGAAAACCAAAACATCAGCCGTTAGCTGTTAGCACACAGAGCTCACTGCTTCTCATATCTGTTCAGAAACTAGACAAATGTTAAACAAGTACAATCCACAGACTGTCTGTGTCATGATGAATACAGTCGCTGTTGTACAGATGTAGCACTCCAGATAGGACTCACATGGGTGTGTCCCAGTCAAAAGCCCAGCGGATCCCAGTGGCTGGGGGTGTTGCCAAATTGCTAGAGGGCGTTGCCAAATTTCCCCATTTTTTCAATTACAGGATTTAACATTGAGATGGCGCTTCATTCACAAATACACAAAGACAACTGGGTGTTGTAGAACTTAGTCTGTTTGCAATGTTTGCAGCTCTGCAGTTGTGTTTGCTGAATACTGTAGCATTTAATCACTTATTTGTTATGGTTTTCACAGGCTACTATAATGAAAAAACATCAATATTTTAGATCAAATAAAGTATATAGTTTGCTTTATGCAGTATATATTTTGTAATATTGTTGGGGTGTTTTTACACAGTACAGTAGATTGAAGTAGATCAATTTATACATTAAGATAAGATAAGATGGACCTTTATTAATCCCCGTGGGGAAATTCAGTAGTTCAAACAGCAACAGGGTAAGAGTGAAAAACAGGATAGCACAGATTCACACAGATTAATAAAATCAAAAATAAGATGAGCGATAAAAATAAAAATAATAATGAGAAAATATGAAATAAGATATGAATAAAACTAAAATATAATTATCATATCATATATTATAATGTATTGTATTATTAAGTAATATCATACATTAACCCCATTATAGGAGATGCCACATTGAATGGATGAACACATTTATGCATCAATAATTACAACAGAGTATTTCTAAATACAAGTTGTAAAAATACTTATATGTATTTAATATTAATAACATCATGATTAATTTCAGATGATAATGTTTTTCAGGGTTAGGTCCGGTCTGACAGCGCTTAGCTCTCTGCTGCAGAGAAGATGACTGCTCTAAACAAAGTCAAAAATCCTACATCCAAACGGAATAAATATAATTAATTATTATTAATACGTTAATATGGAGCTATTTCAGGGTCATAAGTTTTGATCATTCAAAAAAATACAATTTATTTGAAAGTTCAAGTTTTTATCCTGAACTTTGAAAAATACAATGATGTATTCAAAATAAAAATAAGTATTTGAAATCATTTTTCAGGTTGAATATTATTTTTGATTCAGTTCAGCAATTTTTTTTAAATATTTTTTTTTTTTTCAGATTTCACTTTTATACTATTTTGATATTTCAATCCTTATTTTTTTGAGTTACATTTTTTATCGTTTTCATATTCAAACCAATAATTTTTTCAGTTTCAAATCTTGTTTTTTCAGGTTTCACATTGCTTTTCACCTTCAGATCGTTTTTCGCTTTCAGATCTTTTTTTTTTCGCTTTCAGATCTTTTTTTTCCGCTTTCAAACTTTTGACCCTGATGTTGCTTGGGGGGGCGGGGCTTAGCAAAGAGTAGTTTGGCATCCTGAGTGACAGGCCTCCCTCTGTCATGTTGCCTTCATGGATGTTAGGTAGCGCAAGAAATATAACTCAATACTTTCTACACACGATGCTCCCGTGATAGGTGGGTAATAAAACTGATACCAGCATCAAAGTTCCGTTAAGCGAGCTGTTGAGCATCGTAGTTGGCAACAATCAAGGTATAAGCGCAATAAACTGTGCTAGAATGTGAATGTACGTATCCGCAACGAGCCAGCAGGTTGTTCTGGTCGACCTGACGCCATCCCCCGCTGTCTCACGGAGAGATACCGCAGGTCCTTCCTTCCTGCAGCGATCAGACCAGCACAGCCTCTAGACCCCGCACAAAACAACTCAGACTATAACACCTCTTGTTGATAAATACCAACTATGTGCAATATTTGCAATATGTGCAATATATATATGCTGTTAAAAACTGTGCTGCTCAATCCGCAGAGCTGTTACAGGGTGTGTATTAGGTAAAATGTGTAACTTTAAAATATATAATTTCTTTTTTTAATCTTTAATACTTTTTTCATGCATGCTTTAGGTAGCATTAAGCTGTCTTTGGCTCTTCTCTGCTGTAACAATGTAAATGTATCCCCTTTGGGCAGTGGTGTAGTGGGCGTTGGACGCGGGGGTACGCTGTACCCCCGCTTATTTGGGCCATGATCTTATTTTTAATAGTCTAATATATAAAATAATTGCTAGTGTTATCAGTTACAAGTGTGTATTTGTTGTAATAATGACAAAAACATAATACATTTCCCTCAAGAACGCTAACGAAAAAGCTCTATAATGGCAGCCGCAGGCAAACGTTTTTTACTTGACTTATTTTCTAAAAAGGATATAATTCACAAGAACGAAGAGGCTAGCAGCACCAAAGCTACAAGTGAAGCTGCTACTAGTACTACATCATCAGAAGAGCCACTTAAAGACGTGGATAATACCAGCACTAATGTTAACGTTAGCTGCGCTTGCAACGTTCCCCTGGCTAGCATAAACTCACCTTCCCCAGAGGTATGGACGGAGGAGATGTGGCGGAGGAAACAAGAGGCATACCCGTGGATAGACTGCAAAGCTGGGAAACTGGGCTGCAAAGTTTGTTCATCCATTTCGGATTTATCAGTCTTCAAAACGCAAGGTGTTTTCTCTCACACAGAGAGACACAGCGCTGTCTGCTTAGTTGCAATACTGTAGCTTATGCAACTTAGGCCTATACATTATTTATGTAACTTATGTGCCAGTGTGTCCATGGTTTTGAGTCTGTGTGTGTTGAGCGCAGCGCCGTCTGCTTTTTGCAGTACAGTAACTAAAGTAGGACTAAGCATACCGGTAGTTTCTGTGGACCTGCCTGTCCGTTTTGTTAGTGCACTGCGCGCGTGCGCACTTGTGTGGCATTGTTTGGGATGACCTAATTAAAATAGCGTCCCCCCAGTAAAAAAATCCCCACTATACACCACTGCCTGTGGGACTAATAAAGGTAATCTGATTCTGATTGCAAAAACCAAGCCAATACTATGCTGCGTTCATGGAGCTACGTGGAAGTGGGGAAGGACAATGCTTAATTGCGGATACGTAATTTCACATTCTAGCACAGTTTATTGCTCTTATACCTTGATTGTTGCCAATTACGATGCTCAACAGCTTGCTTAAAGGAACTTTGACGCTGGTATCAGTTTACCACCAATCACGGGAGTATTGTGTATAGAAAGTATTGAGTTATATTTCTCGCGCTACCTAACACCCTTGAAGGCAACATGACAGAGGGAGGCCTGCCACTCAGGATGCCAAACTACTCTTTGCTAACCCCGCCCCCCCACGCAACATCAGGGCCAAAAGTCTGAAAGCGAAAAAAAAGATCTGAAAGCGAAAAAAAGGTCTGAAAGTGAAAAACGATCTGAAGATGAAAAGCAATGTGAAACCTGAAAAAACAAGATTTGAAACTGAAAAAATAATTGTTTTGAATCTGAAAACGAAAAATCTGCAACTGAAAAAAATAAGGATTGGTATCTCGAGCTGAGCGCTCATTGGTGGTTTGTACCTCGTGCTGCTGATGAAACTCTCCATTGGCTCGGCAAATGTTTGTTGTTGTTTTGTGTCGCCACTTCCATTCACATTTTTCCACAATGTTTATCATGAAATTAATATCCATATATTTTATACTATACTTGCACTGCTTACCGTTTTCAAAACTTTATATATCTTAGCATATTCATACACACTGTTAATACTGCTCACAGGCTGCTGTGTATATCTAGTGTATTCATACCCCTCACTGTTTATTCATCATTCAATTCATTCTATATTTTATTCTGTAGATCGTGTACATTGCTTTTCACTTTACTGCTTGTTGCACCGTTAGAAGCTAAACTGCATTTCGTTGTCTCAGTACCTGTAATCTGTGCAATAACAATAAAGCACGCATCTTTATTGTAGCCTCAACATTCAAGTTCTAAGTAGTGCAATATGAAATAAAAACAACTACACTCTTTTGGCAGTGTTGTGGTGCCGAGAGATGGGAGTCGGAGGCGGGGTAACAAAGGTGCAAGCTAGACTTTTATTTAGCATCTGAAAACCATTGTAAACATTTTCATGCCCGGGAAGCGAAGACCGGCGGAAACAGGAAGTCCGGTTCACTAAAATGTCCGTGCAGAACAATACCCCAACCCATAGATCCGTGGGTGAATAATGTCAATCACCACAGTGTACACATTAACAACAACTGCACTATTTTGGCAGTGTAACAATTAAACAAGAACTACACTCTTTTGGCAGTAACAATTAGATGAATAATAAACTGTCAGACTGACACTGAAGACAAACAAACTATTTTCAGCAATCAATCTGTTTAGTTGACTCTGGGTGACATGTGGCGGTTTAAAAAAATCGTTTTTTTGGCTGTTTAGATGGTGTTGCTCCATCTGGGTCACTGCCGGTGGTTAAGACGGTGGGGTCTTTGGCGACTAGTTTTATAGCCCCATGTACATTACTTAGGTGCTTCAGGAGATTGGCATTGCTGTTATTCGATGTGGACAATGCTTTCTGTCCTGAACACAGTTTACATTTGACCGTAATATGTTGTGCGTCCTTTATCCCCACAAATTGAAAATAGTGGTTATATCTCCAAGTTGTAAATGCGCTGCTGCTCTCGCTGATACTTGTATCTGCCATAGTGTGTGTGCTGGTGGTGGGCGTTGCCGTGTATGTGTGTGTGTTAGCAAGTGTTTAGGCTTGTTTGACACAAGCGAGACCTGCGCAGACCTGCACAATTTCAACCAACGTCTTGCTACTGCGTTGCATGATGGTTAGTCATTTTGTCCGACCTGCTCTGGAGGCTCGCCCTACATGAGACGTTGAAATCTCGCGGGACAAAGACGCCCGCAGCCTTGAGAGCGAGGCGGCGCAGTCCCTCTCCACTGGCTGCGGAAGCGAAATGCTTGATGGGAAACGACTCGCTGGTATCTCGAGCTGACCGCTCATTGGTGGTTTTTACCACTTGCTGGTGATGAAACTCTCCAATTGGCTCGGCAAAAGTTTGTTGTTGTTTTGTGTCAGTTTTACGTCGCCCCCTACATTAACATTTTTCATAATTGTTCCACAATGTTTATCATCATGAAATTAATATCTATATATGTTATACTATACTTGCACTGCTTAACGTTTTCATACTTTATATATCGTAGCATATTCATACACACTGTTCATACTGCTCACAGGCTGCTGTGTATATTCATACCCCTCACTGTTTATTTATCATTCAATTCATTCTATATTTTATTCTGTAGATTGTGTACATTACTTTTCACTTTAGTGTTTGTTGCACTCCTGGTTGGAAGCTAAACTGCATTTCGTTGTCTCAGTACCTGTAATCTGTGCAATAACAATAAAGTTGAATCTAATCTTGAGCAGGAACAAATGTATTTACTTAGTACATATCTGATATTAACGATTAAACACATGTGTGCATTCTTTATAAATGCAAACTCTGGAGGTGGCGGTATGCACCTTAAAGTTGTTTGCAATCCGCCAAAAAACCGAGAGAAGAAGAAGAAGAAGGCGAAGAAGAAGAAAAAGAAGCCGACTCGGAGCTGTCCGACTTCAGGCGAGCTTTTTGAGACCTCCCCCGGCTGCGATCTGCAATACTATGGAAAGCCAAAGGTGCCATAATACGACCGTATGTATACGGGCGTATTATGGCACCTTTGTCTGTGTATTTTTCTATCTCCCCATAAGGCAAGACCCGCCCAACTCTGTCTCTGATTGGCTTACCCTGAAATGTTACCCCGCGTTAACCAATCATCACTCCTCTCTGGTCACTTTCACTTTTCCATGGTACTGTGAGAGGACACCGCTGTATTCAACTGTAAATTACATCCGCAGGGAGATTCGGTTCAGTTGGATCACATAATGTAATGCAAGTAAAGTTAATCATTCATTTTAAGTTGTTTCATCTTAAAAGTACTGAGTTCAGGCAACTTATATCATTACAGTAAACTTGAGTAGACCCAACTCAAGATCATTCATTACGATGACTATAAAAAGTTGGTTTAGAAAAATTAAATATCTGAGTTATGTTGAATTAGCACAACTCATAATAAAAAGTGAACCTTACTTGTCAAAGTAGTTCACTTTACTAGGGTAATATCAGGAAACCGATTGCCTCAACATTTTCAAGTAAGCTGAACATAAAATGTTAAGCTATTGTAACAAACAAGACATTTCAATGGTAATGATAGTCACATTTTATTTGTTTTGTTAAAAAACATATTTTTGAGGCTGACTTCTGTGCTTTCATCAGAAAAATCTACACATTGTACACAAAAACAAAGTCCCTCTGTGTAACGCGGCCTTTGAAAAATAATAATAATAACAAAGAAAAATCACTTTTCCAAAAGAGAAAAGGTCCAGTGGTATGGCAAGCCGATTTAGCTTTTATTCATTTCTGAAGGATATCAAAAAATCAACTCTTACTAGTAATAATGTTTATTTCTGATATCAAAAATTGAATTGTAACTAGTTGTAATGTGTATTCTTGATATCAGAAATACGATTTTAACTTGTGAGATTTGCTTCGTTTTTCTCATTCTTTTCAATGGGAGTTGGAATTTGAATAGTTCAAATGCCAATTTCTGATATCAGGAACTCAATTGTTACTAGTTACAATTAAATTTGAACCAGTAAAAATACCAATTTCTGATATCAAGAATTCAATTTGAACTAGTCGAAATCGTTTTTTGATAACAGGAATTCAATTGTAACTAGTTATAAATACAAATTGTATTATAACTAGTAACAATTGAATTGCTGATATCGAAAAAGGATTTTGAACTAGTTCAAATTCCGACTCCCATTGAAATGAATGAGAAAAACGAAGCAAATCTCACTAGTTAAAATCGCATTTCTGTTATCAAGAATACACATTACAACTAGTTACAATAGAATTTCTGTTATCAAGAATTCGCTTTCTAACTAGTTAAAATTCAATTTTTTATATCAGAAATAAACATTCTTACTAGTAAGAGTTAATTTTTTGATATCCTTCAGAAATGAATAAAAGCTAAATCGGCTTGACATACAGTGGGAGGTGACTCAGGACATTTTTGAGACTGACTTCTGTGCTTCCTTCAGAAAAATGTACACATTTATACAAAAACAATCTGAGTCCCTCTGTGTGTGATGCAACGCAGCCTTTGAAAAAGAATAATAATTACAAAGAAAAATCACTTTTCCAAAAGAGAAAAAGGTCCCAGTGGGGTGCTCTGACTCACTGCATCAGGGCATTTTTGATTGTTTTGGTTTAAGGGACTTATGGCCAAGTGAGAGCATCACCCTTTGAATTAATTCAAAAGTGTTCTTCAGTTGTTGAGGGTATTGCAAATTTAGGGCGTGAATGAGTCCAAAAAGTAGGCACATGGCACCTGGGAGAGAATTGATGCCGTCCATCACCATTTTCCCTTCCAATATGAAGGCGGATTGCTGCCGGTGCAAGGTGGAGTGAGTCAGGTGAAGCCAGGCTGTCTTCAGGGATGACTGTAACGGTACGTCCACACAGCAGCTTTGAAAAAATCTTGAAAATCTTGGAGCTGGGCGTGTCTGAGAGCTTGGTGATTTTTCGCGAGCAACGCGACCAACAACCAATCAAATGAATCTCCCGCCCCCGGCATACAAAGCAAAAAATCCCGGGGATTTTATGCGAGCAATATATATATATATATATATAAACTCCCCAAACAGGCGAAAACCTACCAGTTTCACCCACTGTCTCTGCCACCTCCCTCCATGCCTGGTTCCTCCGGTTTGTATCCCGGTAAATAGTTCTGGTTGTAAATAACCGGGTGATTTGCTACCGTAATTTCTCGTTTGGAATATGAGGAAATGAACTGCGGTCTGGCTCTCCCAGCTTGCACGCGGTTTGATTGGCTAGCGCTTGAACTGTCAGATTTGCATAAACGGGATTTGATTGGCTGACGCTTCCAGCTCAGCCTCCAAAGTTGAACATTGCTCAACATTTGAATCCTGAAAATCCTGAAAATCCTGGAAATCTTCGCTTCCCCACAATGCAGTTTGGCGAAAAGCGAGGCAAAGTGACGTCATCCCCATTCAAAGTCAATGGGCAGAGAAGCGTTGGAAGCGTTGGAGGATTTGTTTAAAGCTGCTGTGTGGACGTACCGTAAGGATCCCGATGGAGCTGTTGGAGATGTCCAGGTCATCACAATCCTATAACATAGGCAACAGTAAAATGACAACCACAATAACATTTTAAATGCAGAGTTTAGCGTGGCCTGCTGAAGGCCCACTTTTGTCCAGTATCATAACAAAAGCTAAAATATATTTATTTAACACAACGGACAGGATAAAATACATTGGGCATCCTGTGGCGTAGAATTTAAATAATGATGAAAAAAGACTACTTACAAAGCAAGTCTTGAATAAGTCATTGTTTTCATCACCCAGGATGACAGGAAGGCCTTGGAGGACTGCTGTTCGTTTGCTATTAACATCTGTACCCTGAAATATATTGAAACACCGATTATTCATTCATTCATTCAAGTGGTCAAGAATAATTTGTTAACAGAAAACAAAAAAATAATGTTATTTGTGTATGAAAAAACTTACCGCTGGTGCCACCTGTTGCATGTTTTAAGCGATAGTGCTTCAATAGCCCTCTTTTCAGAAGAAAATATGCAGTACTTACACTGCCAATGCATGTTTTCTGTCTCTGAAGATCAATACCTACACACAAAAAATTGAAAAACACAATAACTTAAACTGCATTCAAACTATACAGGGTTTCTGAACAAATTCTGAAATCAAATGTCATGCATTTCAGACCATGAAAAAATATAGAATAACACTTTACCAAACTAATAATGCAAATAAGGCCTGCAACAAATAATTTACTCAGCATTTATTGGAAATGTTTTTTAATATCGTTTTGTGTTATTTTACAATGTTTGAAAATATACAATCCGCTCATATATATCAGTATGTAGTTAAATGTGAAGTTTTTGAATTGTAATTAAATTAATTCATTTATGAGGCAGCTTGTGTTAAAATATTGCATGTAAAATAACAGTTTTTAGTGCTTTAGGACGCGGTAGGGCTGTGCGGTATGAAAAATAACATCACAGTATTTTTCCTAATTATAACGCAGTGTTTCCCCTACCATTGTCTTGGGTTGACAGTGTGCTCTCGTGTGTGTGTGGGGAGGGGAGCCCCGCCCTCCAGAAACAGAGCTGAGGAGAGAACGTGTTTTTGAATTTATTTTTTATATATGCCAAATTGCAACTGAAGTAATCTATCTACGGTCACTTTTTGCATTGAACATGTGCTCTTTTATTAAATAAACTAAATGCTTATATTATTTATCCAATGTATGTGCATGTTTCAGTGTCCACTGCATTGCACGTTCTCTCCTCAGCTCTGTTTCTGAAGGGTGGGGCTCCCCTCCCGACACACACACACACACAAATGCACACACTCACAGTCCGAGACAAGAGCGGAGGAAAGGAGGAGAACAACAAAGTGTAAAAAGTCAAACAACTCTGCATTATAGTCTCTGCTGTTGGTCATGTCCTGGGCGTCATTTCCCCATGTTCACTGTTCAAAATCCCGCTTGTGTCTAAAGTATATTTTGAAGTATTAAAATAACGTGTTTATAGCTGAAAGTTCAATAAGGCGTATTTCTGGTATATTCCTTTTAAATGTCCCATTTTTAATAGAAGTAGATTAGCGCAATAGTATTTTCTTCCACTTTTATGTGTAATCAAAAGGGTGGTTTTTTGGCTATCTGTGGTTAGGTATAATACAAATGACCTTTGACATCTGCTTTGCAGTTCCCAGACCTCTGAAGAGGCCCTGAGCCTCTGGCTTCTTCTGTTAATTGCTAAAACTATTATTGATTAAGCCAAAGGGGGTTTTCCTCAAATATAATGCAGTTAAAGTCTTGTTAAATTAATGATTCATTTCCTATAGACCCCAAAAAAGGCTTTGAGAATTAGGTCACACAAGTTAGAGAGACCATAGTCCTTTGTTCTCATTTATAAATGTGTTTGTTCCGGAAGGCTAACTTTGGAGTGGAAGGGAAGTTCAGAGATGGCCTTAGGGTATGGGAACAATTAACCTTTGTTATTTACCTAATCCTAAAGATGTCATGAGATGATGACTGGTAAATCTATACAAGCATAGCTTTCAGAGGAGAAAAACATGTGACTATTGTGTGATAAGCTACATGATAAGATACGTGTTCATTTCTGTTAAAAAGTCCTCTGTCTGTAAAATTATACTACTCCAAATCATTGATTGGGGGATCTGCCTAAGGGCAGAGAGGGACAGAAACACACACACACACACACACACACACACACACACACACACACACACACACACACACACACACACACACACACACACACACACACACACACACACACACACACACACACACACACACACACACACACACACACACACACACACACACACACACACACACACACGCACAGGAGCGAAACAGATGGAATCAACAAACTGCTGACTCACTGCCTGGGGTCCCGCCCAGAAGTGAAACCGACCAATGGAACACTGCCAACTCACTGGCTAGCTCGCTCAGAAGTGAACTCGCCAATAACAAATAGCTAGGGAGGAGCAAGTGATACAACTCCTCCCCACCTGTGTATAAATGTTGTGATCATTTTGAAGATCGGCGCTCTTGTTTTTGACTGGCCGTTCCTGAGACGTGTCTCACGCGGTGGTAGAACTTGGGCCCGGAGCATTCTGCATTTTGAAGCTGCTGTTGCAGAGTGCTTCGTGATTAGGTGATGTATTGTATGTGTACCATTAAAACAGATTATTGTTTAACCCTTATCCTGGTTGCTTTGAATTCTTCCTCTGTTAATCTGACCCATTCATAAAGGAACACGCGGAGCAGAGGTTCTGCCCCAACATGTCCCACACACTTTCAAATTAGTTTATCATTGTTTGTTTAGCCTCAAGCCGTCATCTTCACGGAGTAGGACACACAGCCTGCCTAAAACGAACGTAGCGTGCACATTCTAAAAAAAGCTCACTGATGATGATGAGCAAGTAAAGTGGGTATGCATCATTAATAGGTTTTTAAATGTTAAGAAGCCCTAAGACGCTGTTATTTGCAAGATGTTGCGTCCCGTAGGCTAAAGTGACAACAATAGCAACGCCTAAAATGGCGGTAGAGGAGAGTGCAGCAGTGGCTAATGTGTGCTAACAGGGAATGCAGCCGTTGCTAAATGTGTCAACCGTTAACGGACATACTGCTTTTGCTTTTACACAAGTTTTCTTCAAATACATTTATTTTACCGGAATTAATTCCACGGCATAGGCTATGCCTACATGACGGGCTAACTTTCTTAGCTTTAAAGTTAGCTCTTAACCACTTATACCACTTATACTTTATACCCCATTTATACATATGTAGCACTTCATTTCAGACTCCAGCTTACAGCCTACCACCTGCCTAAAACCAGTATAGAGGAATGTTAAGCCCTCCCACTATTTTCCAAGAGGGCGTTGCCAGATTTTCAATTTCAGGTTTTAACCAGGAGATGGCGCTTCATTCACAAATACAGAAAGATAATTTTCATGGACTTTCAGTTGTGTTTTGAAGAGCATTTGAAAACATCAATATTTTAGATACTATACTAAAGTATATCTAATCTTGTAATTCAATAACATATAGTCTTTATATATTAAATAATCATAATAATAATGTAAATGTTTACAATACACTTCTTTATTTGTTATGCTCATACTTTTACCTTTACAACCGTTTGCTTTAATATTTGTTGTATATTTTTGTGTTTGCTTCCTCCTGCTCCCTTTCAGACACATACTGTATGATTTATTATTATTATTATTAATATGAAGATATTATTAAGATAAGATAAGATGTTACTTTATTGATTGAACATTTTAGTTTAGAGTGTGCTGTCCCACGGTAATTCAGAAGGCTCACAGGTCACATTCTGACCATTATTTAAAACAATAGGTGCTTTCACACCGTCTACAGTTTGATTTGTATAGAGGGAGCTCTGTGGCTGAATGGCCAGCGATTAGGTGCGGCGCATTTATCATAGGTGATCAGAGCTAACTGCCTGCCGTCAGATTTCATTTAAAAAACAGATCTGATTTTAAGACTATTTCTGCGCTCATAAAGAATGATAAGAATAAATATAATGCGTATTGAACTAGTTTCATTAATTAGTGAGTTTATTTAACACTAGAACCACCAATCGGGTCAATTTGTGTGATGTGTGTTGTGTGTGTGCAATGTAACTTTTTTTCAATAAAATATTAAAGTCACCCAGTCCGTGACTTTTCCTGAAAGTGTGTTATGTAGCACCCTATGTTGTTAAAAATTGCATTCTAATAGCGGGATTTGACGGTTTTAGGTAGGCCTATACAAAAACCTCTGGCGGTTCTAGTGTTAAGGTAATTAGGTACAGTAGAAGCCCTTTTTTATCAGTAACGAATTTAGCAGTTGAACATAAAAGTAAACTAGCTGAGGGTCACTTTCAATGACAGTGTTGTGTCTACTGTAAGCTTGTCACTCAGAGTAACCTACAGTTAATTTAGCTGCTGGAGAAGAAAGATCAGGGGGGAGGGGGGAAGAGAGCTGTGGTTGATGGGCCATTAGTTGTGTAAATACACAGCTGAGAGGTGCCGTTTCATTCAGACTGTTTAAAAAACGATAACAACGGACTATTTTTCAAGATCAAGATCCCTCCGCTACGCTTTGGGATCCTTATCTGCCGACGAGGCTCCATTAAAATATAAATATTTTTAGTGAATTAATGAGTTTAGGCACGTTAATAACGTTTTAATGAAGTTGAATACAGTATATTCATATTTGTCAGGGATTTCATGTCATTTCATGTAGATCTGCAATAAAAATATTTTTGGGGTTTGGGGGGTTCTAGGACCCGGAGTAATCTGCGGCCGTGAGCTGTTATGTGCCATCATGACACGCATGGTGTTCTTTTTTATATATATTATAATGAAGTGCGAGCTGTGTGCTCGAGTCTTCCTGCCTGTCGGCTCTGCTCATGGATGGATAATAAGGCTCTGCTGCTCCGAGATGATGGTCTAGCTTCAGCAGCTACAGTACCTACGGGTGCGTTCGTTAATGTTAACTGCACGTCCGGAGTCACTGTGGCACAGACTGGATCGCTGGTGAACAGCTGTTAGAACGGGCCGTTCAGGTGTTCAGAGCAGAGCTCCCTGTCGGAGCGGCAGAGCGTGATGTGAACTGAAAAGTTTTTCTGTGGCAATATTATTTAAGGAATCGTTGTGCTAGCTAGCTAGCATATATTGTCACTATCTGCTAACGTTAGCTTTAGCCTTCTATTTCTAATAGTTTTTTTCATAGGCTATAAACAGAGGTGGTATAAGTATATATATATATATATATTGTACTTGAGTAAAAGTAGAAGCACTCAGATCTTGTACTAGAATAAAAGTAGAAGCACACAGATCTTGTAGAGTAAAAGTAGAAGTACTCAGATCTTGTTCTTGATTAAAAGTAGAAGTACTCAGGTCTTGTACTTGAGTAAAAGTAGAAGTACTCAGATCTTGTACTTGAGTAAAAGTAGAAGTACCAGAGTGTAGGAATACTCTGTTACAGTAAAAGTCCTGCATTCAAAATGTTCCTCAAGTAAAAGTAGAAAAGTATTCTCATCAAAATATAGTGAAAGTAGCGACAGTAAAAGTAGTCATTGTGCACATTGGTCCATTTCAGAATAATATATATGATATGTTTTATAATGATTGATCATGAAAGTGTTCTCAAAGCTGGTAAAGGTGCAGCTAGTTTGAATGACTTTGTGTACTGCAGGTAGCTTGTGGATTTGCTCCAGGTGGAACTAAAGTCTGATTTAACACTTGATTATATTTCACATCATTCATCCACATCTGTAAAGTAACTAAAGGTATTAAATACATGTAGTGGAGTAGAAGTACACCCAGTGCTTGAATTGGGCCGGTACTCACCGGTACGCAGTACCGGCACTTCTGATTTTTACCCATGTGGTACCGGCACTTCTTACTGAGTACCGGCAAGGTGCCGGTACTCAGTAAAATGCTGGTACTTATACGTATGTATTGTGAACGCAACGCTGCGCAAATGTGGGTCTGACTCTGCCTCACAGAGGGTGACTGGCTGTCTACATGATGTGGCCTGCCGACATGGCCACTTTCATACAGATCATACTAATGCCCTCGATTGGTCTCTGTGTGTCATTCAAGCTCGGGAGGGTGTGTGTTAGTGTATGTGTGGCGCGAGCAAGCGAGAAAGCACGCGCACCGGTTACGTGTATTGTTGTTAGCATCTGGTGCTACTAGGGCCGTAGGAAGTAGGGGTGCTGAGGGTGCTGCAGCACCCCCTGGTGGAGGACAGGGGATCTGCACTTCCACAAGATTACATTTCAAAAAAATAAATTTTCAGCCTTGATGTAACAACATTCATAATTAAGTAACACCCAGATAACACCCTTTTCACCCCGGTTACATTTTCCATTTGCCCTGTACGATGGGCGCTGTAAGTGATGAAAGTGGGGGATGTTGGCTTATCAGGCGCCCGCAGCTCACAGCCAGCGTGAGAGAGAGAGAGATAGATAGAGAGAGGGGGTGCACCGGTACCGGCGAGGAATGTTGTTAGCTTCTGCTGCGCTAACGGATATAAGAAGCTGTTTCTACAACCAGGGTGGAGGAGAGCTGCATGAATAATACAAATAAAATGTTAACTAGGTGAAAAAAGGTAAGATAAAGTTGTTGAAAGCTAAAACTAGTCTTTGCTGCTGCCTCAAAGAGGAGCAGGGGGGAGATGAGGGAGACAGGAGAGGCTGATTCAGGAGCATAGACACACTATAAATGAACGAAAAACAAATAATTAAACAAGTTTCAATGTTTTTTCATATTGGATATGGTATGTTATTGGTTATGGCCATGTACTTATGATTTTAGGATTATTTAAATGTATACAGTTCTGTTTCATATGGGTGTAGTCTCTTTATTTCCCCCTCAAAGTGCACCAGATTGATGCATTTAAAGGTGGGGTAGGTAAGTTTCAGAAACCGGCTCGAGTGCACTAAAATTTGAAAGTACGCAGCCAAAAAGAATCTGCCCCTTCCTTCAGACTTCCTTACAGAGCACCTCCTCCGCGAGAGCAGGCTGCAGTAACGTTACATATCAGGCAAAGCTAAACACAGGTTAGCAATACTACACAGCCAAAGCAACTCTGGTTTGACTTCTCCTAGTTACCACTTTCTTTTTGTTCTTAATTTGCTCCGTTACATTTTTTCTTTTGCGAGCAGTAGACGATGTTGGACCTAACTCTGCCATGGTGAAAGTGGCCGCCTGTTGCTTGCGAGTCATTGAAGTACTGCTGCAATGCACGCCCAATGACGGCACGCCCAATGAGGACACGAGATACATTTGTGCGTGCACGAGATGGAAGGCTGACAGACAGGGCGGCAATCCAATCCGTTTCCCGGCTAAACGGATTGGTTGTAGTTTTTACAGTATTACGGCTTCCACAGATGACATTTTTTTATGGATTTTTTGTCAAAGCACTTAAGATATTCATTGCTATCGGGATGTTAAGAGTATTCCATGGAATATAACAAAAAGTGTATCTCGAGTTTAAGTCCAACATTTAAAAAAAATCTTACCGGGGGAACATGCCCCCGGACCCCCCTAGAGGATTTGAGGTCCAACCCCACTTAAAATATGTTCACATTGACAGGTTCCTAAATAGATTTGCAATTTTTTTTAAATAGTAACCCATCTTCATATGTTTATTTTTGGGTAGTAGATTTAAACTAGAGGGCTATCACTATGGGCAGCAACGTTGTAAATATTGACAAATAAATCCAGCAAAATGGCACAAAAAACAGGTAGTGGCCTGGCTGGGTGTATAATTCCCGGCCCGACTTATTGTCCCAGTCCGGCCCTGATTGACGCATGACAACAAATATGGTCTCTTTATTTCCCCCTCAAAATGCACCAGATTGATGCATCTACTGTAACTTCAATATTTTAAAAAAAATCTTCCCGGGGAGCATGCCCCCGGACCCCCCTAGAGGGTGACTGGTCCACTCCCCATTTATAAAAATAGCACTTTACCACTTCCCCCCCTTCTAATCTCAGATGCACCCCGAGTCATTTTGTTTAAGTACAGTGAGCCTTTCTAAAATATAAAGTAAAGAGACAAACACACCAGCATTATAGGATATACTATATGACTTTGAGCCAAATACTTGTTTTTGGGCTGTTTAAATAAATTGACTTGAAACAGTTGCTGATTTAGAGTACTGGCCCCTTTTTTATTCCAATTCAAGCACTGAGTACACCATGTACCTCTGAACTGTAGTGGGGTAGAAGAACAAAGTAGCAAAACAATGAAATACTTAAATAAAGTACAAGTATCTCAAAATTGTGCCCAAGTATAGTACTTGTTGAGTTTATGAACTTAGTTACTTTACACCATGTGGCTATAAAGATAGAAAGACTAAGCCTTGCACAGAGGCATGAAAATACATTTTCAAAATGCTGAACAGTGCTGCCAAAATTATAAACTGACTGCTACACAATTAAAATAAATGCTTTTATATATTTCTATTAGATGTGACTCTTTGGCGTTTCTGTTATTATTAACACTGCTGCTTTAGTTGTTCTGCTAAAATCCTCTGTTATTCCTCATTTTAAACCCGATATTCTGTGGGGTGGGGGAGCCGGGGGCTCGGATCCTTGTCACCTTTTTCATACCTGATGAGTTTGCATCCCTGTATGTTAAAAAGCCTCAGTCACCTTAATTCATGTAATAAAAACATCTCAGGTCAGTAACACTCAAAGCTAAATGTGCAATACCATGTTCAGCTATGTTACTATTTATAATGTTATTGTTGTTACATCAGAAGATGTACATATTGCAATGATTTCTTAACTTATAGTAGGCTATTTTTTACAATGTGTGTTGGAAGGATTGATTAAATTACTATGAATATTGTCATTGTTGAAGGCTTTTAGAGAAGGGTGAACTATAAGCCTGAATTACATAACATTTTATACCTAAAAACATAAAAGCCACAATAAATGAATCACAATTATTCTAGTTATTTTTACCTCCCGTATTGCTTTCAACCCACCAGCTTTTATGGTGTTGTTACGTCACTAACTGTAAGCTTGTCACATACAGTCCATGGTCACTCAGAGTAACCTACATTTAATTTAGCTGCTGGAGAAGAAAGATCAGGGGGGGGGGGGGGGGGGGGGTAATTAGAGGAGTATAATTTAAAGAAATTGATATTCTATATTCAACATTAGATAAACACAGAAGAACCCGTTCCAAGTACCATAAGTAGATTTTCAGGTAAGCATGGCTAATAAGAATAATTAATTGAATTAATTTGTTACAGGTCAGTGGAAGCATTTGCAAATGTATGAATTAAAGTTTTAGGAATGTATAATCCTTCATTTCCAGGTTTTTACAAAAGTCTTTGAATATTTGCCTAACTTTTCCTTTTCACATTTTGAAATGACATAATGATTGATAGTTTAAGTAATGTAATTATGTTATCATGCCATAGTCTTTTGATTTAATATTTAATGAAGCTAACGTAAATATAATCCGAAATTGAAGACACTGCAATTTTGCAGATTACAGATTGATCAAATCATAACTGTGAATTATATACCTCAACTGTGAATTTGTATATTTTAGCTGGATCTCTTACGATCCTGAGTTTTAAATGCTTTTGACTAGTGATTGCCTTGAAGTAAATCTTTAAGCTGCAAGCTGGTTTTGATTTTGTAGTTTGATAAAGGAGATTAACTAATGGTTAAATGTTAAAACATATTAGTTTAAGATAAATGTTTTTGCTATTATGTATCTGTGTTCATTATTATGCTTTTGACAAAGGATGCTCCAAACACTGACGAGAGATGATTTTTCTATTATGATTGGCTGTATCAATCATTGTGATTGAATGTTTCAATCTTATTTTGTTGTTACTGATGTGATTGTTATTGATGTAATTGATGTTGTGAGGATCTGCAGTACTTCGTCCTTCTTTTTCCCCCTATCTGTGTTTGTTTTGTCTAGTTTATCGCCGGAGCTGTTAGATTAACATTAACATGCTTATTGTAGTTCTAAGTGCAGCCTGTAGCATCATCCTTGATGGTGATGATGATATGTGTGGGCAGGAAAGGAGTGAGCAGAGAGTAGAGTAGTAGTCGATTTTTGATCTGTTTTCTGTGACTATCTGCCTCACCCTGTCAGACTTTCAGTTGCGCGCGGCGTGCTACTAAAGAGACGTGTTACCATGGAAACCAAACAATGGTGTAGCTGTATTAAAGTCCGAGTGGAAACAGTCCTGAGCTATCTGATTTTGTCAGAAATCGGAAGAAATATGACCCCGGGAGGAAACCGGGAGAGGGCAATGAAATCGGGAGTCTCCCGCGAAAATCGGGAGGGTTGACAAGTATGCACACAGTAAGCCCAGTTTTTTCACCTACCCTGTCCCCTCAGTGTTTAAGTCTCCCTCCGTTTTCTCGCCGCCCAGCGTGCGCACCTCTTCTCACAAGGAGGCTATGCAGCTGGGGCATGCTAGACTCTCTCCGGAGGAGCGTCAGCGCCGGATGTGTTCTGGCCAATGCATGTATTGTGGCAACGCCGGGCATTTCATTGCCAACTGTCCAGTACGCCCAAACGTGGGAGCTCGCCAGTGAGATTGGGGGTCCTGACGAGTCCACAGCTATCATCTTTACCCCCTTCCTTGAGTCGTTTTCTAGTACCCGCCAATATCTGTGTTAACACTATGACTTTGCCTCTCCAAGCCCTCATTGATTCTGGTGCTGAGGATAGTTTTTTGGACCGTGAGCTAGCTGAACAGCTGGGACTCTGTCTGGAGCCTTTAGATTAACCTCTAACAACCTATGCACTTAATGGGCAAATAATTTCCTGAGTAACAGCACAGTCAGCTTCTTTGACATTAATCACCTCCGGCAACCACAGAGAGCTCATCCAGTTAAAGGTAATCTCTGCACCTTCCACACCTCAGGTATTGGGTTATCCGTGGCTTCGCACCCACAACCCACACATTGATTGGGCTAAGGGAAAAATCATTGAATGGGATCAGGACTGTCTCGCTAACTGCCTGTTAACTGCCGTGCCTCCTGTCTCTGTCTCCGCAAACCCTGCCTTCTGCTCTGCTACTTCTGTAGACTTAACTGGAGTCCCTACGACCTACCACAACCTGAGATTGGTCTTCAGCAAGGAGAGGGCTCTCTCCCTTCCTCCTCACCGGCCCTACGACTGCTCCATAGATCTGTTTCCTGGGGCCCCTCTACCCACCAGCCGCCTCTACAACCTGTCCCGTCATGAGAAAGAGGCTATGGAGCTATATATCACTGACTCAGTGGCTTCTAGGATTATTCGTCCTTCCTCCTCCCCTGTGGGTCCCGGGTTCTTCTTTGTTGGAAAGAAGGATAAGTCACTGCCACCTTGCATTGACTTTCGTGGGTTAAACAACATCACTGTTAAGAACAAGTACCTATTACCCCCTTCTCACCTCTCACAGTACCCCCCCTCTGGGGGAGGATCTGCAGTACTTCCTCCAAACACTGACGAGAGAGGATTTTTCTATTATGATTGGCTGTATCAATCATTGTGATTGAATGTTTCAATCTTATTTTGTTGTTACTGATGTGATTGTTATTGATGTAATTGATGTTGTGAGGATCTGCAGTACTTCCTCCTTCTTTTTCCCCCTGTCTGTGTTTGTTTTGTCTGTGTGTCTGTCTTCCTGGCTGGGCGTGGCTACCTACATTCCGATTCCCGCCAACTCACCTCCTCAGCTGCTGCTCATCTCACTGATTGCCACTACTCACCTGCACCTGCTTAAAACCCTGGTTCCTATCCTCAGACTTCGCCAGTTCTTCGTTTAATCTTCAGTGGAAAACTATCGTCCAGGCCTACTAGTGGTTTTTCCTAGTGACTTTTTGATGCTCCTTGTGAAAGGAAATTATTTCCTAATCCTGCTTGTTTTTCCTGTTCCAGATCCACATACTCCAGCCTCTCTGCCTGCCACATCCAGCCTCCCCTCCTGATCAGCCCAGCTCCACGTCTTCCCTCTACGTGTGCTTCGTCAACTCCTTGTCAGTGTCGTGGACAAAATAAAGCCCTTTTTTGACACTTCACCACTGTCTCTGTTTTAGTGCTTGCATAGCGGGTTCTCATCTCCAGTCACTTCTCGGGAAACCTAACAGATGTTGTGTAAGTCCACACTCAAATCTGAAGATTCCCATTGATTTAAGTATTGAACCAATTATAGACTAAGGTTTTTAGATTATCAAAATTGATAAAAAGAGAGGAACTGTTGGGGAAATATTTTCCAAGGCCCATAACTTTGACCCAGTTTATCAGTTCAAACTGTCCTGACTGAGCACACGCACCTGTAACTGCTGTGGCTGCTGTGCTCAGTGTTTTGTCTCCCTGTTCCTGCCTGTTGGCGTCAGCTGATAGAGGTGTTATGATTCTATCTTGTTATGCACCATGTTGATTATGCTCTCTGAACTAGCTAAATACATGGATCTGCGGTAGAGTTCTTCAGAATTGATTGTGGCATCTCTACCTCGTGGTCAGATCGTGACCCGTGACATGTCTTGTGAATTCTCCGGCAAAGCTCCAAATAAACCGTCAGTGTTTGCCGTCAAAGCTCCAGGCAAAATTCCTAATTGATGTGTACATCTAAATTTGTTTGCATGGTTCTTAATCAATAAGCTTATATTTGGAGGTTTAACAGATAGGCTAATGAAACTGGACTTTACATTTCACACCCCTCATTTAATCCCTGCATTTATCACTTTCATATATTGAATCAACTGATGAAAAAAAGCTTAATTTTATTTGGCCTTGAAGGTCCTCTCTGAAAATAGTCCTGGGATTGCCTGTGTGCATGAAATGAAAAATTAAAACTGTGTCGTAGTAGGGCTACACAAACTACACCAATGTCTCTTATTTGCTTCCATAGTATTCAGCCTGTACAACATTTTCTTAAAAGCAACTAGAATTAAAGAGGCAATTTAATGTTGTTTTCCTGCCAATCTACCGATCCACACTCCAGTCCATTAGGTGGCGGTAATGCACATTTTAGTTGGTTGCCAACCGCCAGTAAACCGAAGAAGAAGAAGAAGAAGTTTTACACGTTTTACACATGCCACTTCTCTCCTGAAAATGTCCACACTCCAGACACTGAAAACCTTCATCAGCCAGCGTCTTGCTGTCGCTGTGGAGGAGATATCTGGGCTGCTGGAAACAACAATCTCAAACTATGAAGAAGAAATCTCCCGCCAACGGAGGCTGCTCTCCAACGAGAGGTCCGGGTCCCAGATCCACACCGCAGGTATCTGATCCACTGCTACGCAGAAACTCGGCAATATATCGCTATTCCTCTCTTCTATCTGTAAAGCAGCGGACTAGTTGTTTTGTCGTGTTTGATAAAAGGTCGTTTAGCTCCCGCGGCATCAATAGTTTGAGCATTCCCGGTCTTCAAAGTAAAACGGAAATTCAAACACACAGTAGGCTACTGTCCATTTGATCTTTGGTATATTACACCTACTAAATCAATACAAGAGGAATTTGGCGTTATTTTATGACGAGTATGGGCAATATGGCCAAATTAGTGTTTCATGGTAAAGCATGATTTGATAACATGGTAAAGGTTACTTTACACTTGTCCTCTGACTTCAATTCCTGCAGAGGCTACTCCATTGGGGTTCAAGAGATAACTTGTAGAATCCCAGATAGTTTCATAGATCACTTTTAAGTTTAAGGCTCTCAAGTCATATTAAGAAGAACAGTAAATGAACTGCTTCCCACATGTCCTCCTTCTACATAAGCTGGTCAGCTGTGAGCCGTGGCTCAGCTCCACCTGACTGGACAGGGTTTATCTGCTGCACAAAGTGTTTTTAAAATGTTCCTTTGTGTGGATTAAGATAATTAACTGTATATAGTCTGTTTTTAAATACAGTCCTCCCCATCATCCAATCATGCTTTTCCTAATTTGTCCTGCTCTTTTCAAGTGGTTTTAATCTATGAATAATTGTAAAAAAATTACATTAGACTACAGAGTTGTTTTTTGTTTGTGTGCTGCCTTCCGTACTACTGATCCTAGTGGAATCTAGGCCTGGATAGACTGAGTTGGAATGGAACCATCAACCATAACACGTTATTCTCAGACCTGGAGTGATACTGCATAGCTTAGTGGTTCCCAAACGTTTTCAGTCAGACCCTTCTTGGGTAATTGGAAGTATTTGTGACCCCCCCCGTAGCCCGGTTCCCACCGAGATTGGTAGGATTAATTATATATAGTTGTACAAACATTACATTTTCTCTACTAATAATAACAAGACACAAAGATCTAACTATAGTTTTACATTTTTATCATAGATTGAACATGATCTTAAGTGCTTGTATTGGCAAATGACCCTGTGCCACTGTGAAATAATTAGGCCTAATTGAAACAAGCAGGCCTACCTCCCTGGATAGTATATTTTTAATTAAAAGATGTTTTATGAATATATATATAAATCAACATGAACTAATACTTGTACTGCAGGTTGCAAATAATCACATCACTATTCCATTCCTATTTCAAACATAGCCTTCCTTTCAATGATTTGTGGTTAGGGATGGGTATCGTGAAGATTTTAACGGTACTATTATTCTTACTCGATACTGCTTATCGATCCGGTACTTTAGCTGCATTTTTATTAGGGATGCACCGAATATTCGGCCGCCGAAAATTATCGGCCGAAAATGGTGAAAAAGGCCCTTTCGGCCGAAAGGGTTCGAGCACCGAAAAAATATCACCGAATGTCAGAGAACAGGGTTACGTTGGTAAACTAACGTGTTGTTGTGATGACGTAATCAAAACGCGGCGACAAACACGGAGCGCGACCATGCTCGCGGCTGGCTCACAGCCAACATGTCTGCCGCTTGGAGATATTTTAAAATATCAGAGAAAGAGGCGCGGATTGCGATTTGTAAAACGTGTTCAGCTGACATTTCTCGAGGGGGTGTAACTGCAAAGACTTTCACCACTTCGGGATTACTCCACCACTTGAAATCAAAACACCCGGACAAATATGCGGAGTAAGATCAAATCACAAGCACTGACAGCGAGAGACTGTTCAGCGCTGCCTCTCATGTGCTTGATGAGAAGAGGAACAGATTTATGGCTGATAAAGCAGAGAAGCTAATGTTCATTAAAAAGAACCTCCCACTTTTCCTTAATAAGTAGAGAGGCTGGCTTATCATAAGTTTATCTAGTTCTACATGTCTACTCTATACCCACTTTCCTGAACAATTTTCATTGTGAGTTATAATTCACCATCTCAGGTTATCATTAGGGGGAAATGACAGCAGCACAGTGTTCAATATATTCTACTTTCGTTATCTAAATGATACAATGTTGTTTACATTGCTCATGAGGACAGACCACCTTATTTGCAGATTCTTGAAATTGTAATTTAATTTGTAATTGATTGTGGATTTTGTATCCAGTTTTCACTTTATGTATCTTTATACAATGTTTACTACTTATTTACAGATTCTTGAAATTCAATTGTAATTTCATTTGTAAATAGTTACATTCATGTGGATTTATCAAGTTTGTACATTTGTATGCATGCACTTATAGGTGCATTTGTTGTTGTTGAAGGCCTGGCTGTTACAGTCTTTATTTACACTATTTTGTTGTAGGCCTACTGGCCTGGATGTTTATGTAGTTTTAAAGCACCTTGGCTTTGTTCTGAATGCACTTTGTTGTAGTTATCCTACAGAGAAAATAAAATGCACTTGACTTGGAATTAATGTACTGTATGCATTCAAAAGTGCTGAATAAATGTTTTATGGACCCATAATAGTGATTATTATTTAAGTTAAGTTTTGCCATAATCATTTATTTTTCCATAATCAGGTAGCTGAACAACATTGGTAAAAAATGTATACATTTTATATATATATATATATATATATATATATATATATATATATATATATATATATATATATATATTTCTATTAATCATTTTCGGCCTTTCGGCATTCGGTTTTCGGCCAACCGTTTCCTATTTTCGGTATCGGTTTCGGCCAAGAATTACCCATTCGGTGCACCCCTAATTTTTATCGATTATTTTTGTTACTTTTTAAGGGAAAAACTAAACAAATTAGAAACAGAATTAACATTGCTTTATTTAATGTATATGTTTTTCTACTTTACTTCTATTCCACTACATGTATTTAATACCTTTAGTTACTTTACAGATCTGGATGAAAGATGTGAAATCTAATCAAGTGTTAAATCAGACTTTAGTTCCACCTGGAGTAAATTCACAAGCTACCCTGCAGTATACAAATCCATTGAAACTAGCTGCACCTTTACCAGCTTCAGTGTTTCCCCTACCATTGTCTTGGAGGGGCGCTGCACCCCGCCAACGGAGCCCCGCCCCCCCTGATATTCAAGGTGTTTTAAAAAAAAAATGTTTATATATATATATATATATATACCGTAATTTTCGGACTATAAGCCGCGCCTTTTTCCCTATTTTTCGACGCTGCGGTTTATATAACGGTGCGGCTAATCTATGGATTTTTACAGCTAACGGTCAACACCTTTAACTCTATGGGCTCTATGGCCGGTCCGCGAACCCCCACCTTTAAGCGGCGGGTTCCAGCAGGAAAAGCTGGAGGCCGGAAAAGAGTGAGACAGGTAGCGCGCAAAAGTAAAAGTGGAACCGAGAGTGGTATGCCGCTGCTGCGGCTTATATTCAGGTGCGGTTTATAGTCCGAAAATTACGGTATATATATAGCACCAAATTGCAACTAATCTATATCTACTGTCACTTCTCTTTTATTAAATAAACAATTTCATTTTAAGTTGTGAGTTTAGTGTTTTTGACCCTAAGAAACACTGATGCATTAATCAATAACAATAATCCACAGCTCCTCTCTCTGCTCCAGAGGATTACAAAAATATATATCCCAATGCCACCCATTGTGCACTCTCTGACAGAATAAGACGCCTTTTGGCTAGATGTTTGGACAGACTGCTCGTGTTACCGCGCTTACACAAAAACACTAATGGCAAACGAGCATTGTCCTTCTACTTCTGAACGCTCCGTTCTCCCGGCAGATCTGTGTGCACATCGCTGCAGCGTTTCTGTGAGCGAGCAGCCCCCCCGCACACAGACGAGAGAGAGAGATCTCTTTTGTGGAGTGAAGAGAGCGGAACAAAAAATACACATGCGTTAATCGCGTTAAAATAATTAGTGGCGTTATTTTTTTTGTTTGTTTTAACGCGTTTTGAACTTGACAGCCCTATAAAAAAACACATCTCGTAGGTACTGCATCCGTGCCCCACAGTTTGAAAACAATCTTATCGCAAATCAGACCCGGCGCCAGAACAAATCTAAAGGGAGGGCTTATGATTTTCATGGGAGGGCACACAAAACCGTCATGTGCTGCAGGCCTGCGGCACAATATATATAATATCAAACAGTAGGCCAACGGCATTGCGCAAAGACGCACACTTATCGCAATGCATGAACAAATAAAGGGCAACATAGAAACCACTTTTGAAACATTGTGTGCGTGGCAGCACAAACACTGGTAAATCACGAGCAAGGCACACAGTTAAGGATGGCAGCTTCCTCATCGTTGCACTCTGAGATAAATAGTAGAGACGGAGATGATTAACTGCTGTTAGTTCTATTATGGCATTTTGCATGTCGTGAGAGGTGTATTTGCTGTGTGGGGAATGCTTTCCATTATTTTGGCCAACTCTGCATCTTCGTGCAGCGTATACTCAAACAGCAATAGGAAGAGCCCACTGCCTGACTCGGACATATAGTTGTAACTTGTTGATGTACAGCACTTTGTTCAACTCTGTTGTTTTTAAATGTGCTATTGAAATAAAATGGATTGGATTGGACATGCTGTGGAGTGAATCGTGGTCACCTCTGAAAGGGAGTTCGTTGACAGCTAAAAAAGCTATAATATCAACGACAGCTGACACGTAATAACGGTTCCGTGCCAGCTGATCTGTGTGCACCAAAGTACTCATTTCCTTATTTGTTTCCTCGCATATCTGTCTCTCTCTCTCCACGAACTCTCAGATGAAATGTGTTCTTTTGATGCGGCATGCCTTAGCATTCCTTTATCAGTCTGTAATATGTTTCCAGTCGCAAAAACCTTTGACAGTAAAAGCCGCATCATATGAAGACGTATTTACTTTAAACTGTCTACAGGGGAAACAAAAGGCTGCGTCTGCTTTAACGAATATTCAAGTCATGGTCTGTTGTTGTACCATGCAGTGGCAAAAATGCGCTTCTTTCCTGAAAACAATCTCCCTGGATAACGATCCAGTTTCACGTGGTTGGGTTTATTAATCCCAAGATCATTTGAGGCTGTTGGTCTTTGAGCGGTTGCTGGCCCAATAGTACCTGTTGATGTGCTGCAAGGTAGCGTCTGTAGTGGAGGCACCGGCACGGAGGAGGATGCTGGCGGGTTGTACAGGGTGTAGCAACGCAGGTGGTGATGGTAGGGGCACAAGGAGCTGTGCCTCGGAGGACAGCGATGGTGGCGGCCGCCTTGATGAGTCAAGGCTTGGGCTCGCTAACTCAGCCCCGGGGTTTGCCGAGGTCAAGCTTGTGACATTAAGACGTGCTGCTGCAACGGCAGGTGCAGGGTCGCCAGCAGTACCATCGGCTGCAGTTCTTTCATCGTTATTTCTTTTTAATAAATCCTTAGACCTTTTTAAGCCAATTTCTGATATCCATTTTGGAATTCAAACAGAAATGGGAGTCTACAGAATGCACAATAAACAATGCGGCAGAGTGTGACGCTGTGATTGGTCTAAATGTGGATGAATCACAAATCACAACAGGCACATGAATTTATTTGACGTAGCCTGCAATTTTTTGTTTTAGTTACTATCTGACATCACATACATCGTAGCATAAAGGTTCACAGTTTATTTATAATAAAAAAAAATAAAAAAAATATTTTTTTTATAAATAATAAAAATCGTGTTTATTGGGGAAGGGCAGGAATGTCAAATGGGAGGGCCTGGCCCTCCCACGGCGCCGGGCATGTCGCAAATAAAAACCATGTAGTTTACTCCATTAGAGCTACCTGTTTTATAATTATGGTTTATAAAATACAATCATTCGATACCATAACAGGACGGATCGTTTAGGATTGATTGCATATGACCATACAGTGTATGGGTGACTTGAGCGGACTGCCCAGGTATATCTAGGCTGCCTGTGTTCCTTCTTTTCATCCAAGAAAAAAGTGCCTTCATTGCCTAGTGGAGGCATGATGCTACTGGGAACCCGAGTAAAGTGATAAGTGGTCCAAATGCAACTCTTTTTTTCTCAAAAGCAATCTTCTTCCATGGTAACCATAAAGTAACCCTATCTTTAACCTTAAGATATAGCTGTACATCCTGGTTTCAAGACCACAGGAACATGTTTAACTCATGTATAACCGCTTGTGTTTCTTTTATTTGCAGATATGCAACAAGCTTTTAAATTTCGAGTCGTCATCCATCACGAAATAAAGAAGATAACTTTTCAAAATGGCCTCCCCTCATCTGTGGAGGATTTGATTAAAGTGTTTAAACAAGCTTTTTCCATCACCACAGAAATAGGTCTTCAGTACAAAGATACTGACTTTGATGACTTCTTCACTCTAACCTCTACAAGTGACCTCAAGGATAAAGACACACTCAAGGTAGTGCACATTCCACCAGGCCTCTTAAAGTCCACAGTTCCTCAGGAGCACAACCATGACACATCTGACATGTCCCCTGTCGATGATCTGCCCTCTGTGGATTCACAAGATCCAGTAATTCATAGCCCCCTTGCCTCTGACAGGCGTAACCTGTGGCCTGCCGTCTTTCCAATTCCCGTTTTCTCCTACAACACAGAGATGGCTTTGCAGCAGGGCAATGAATTTTTTTTAAAAGACGGAACCCTGCTGACGTCACAAAGTGGTAAATCGGACATTCTGGAGCGCCTGGCTGAGGCCATGTTTTCCTACACAGCTTATCCCAATGATCCACAGAGGACCGCCGTTGCACATGCACTTATAGAGAGGCACCCCTGCTTGAGGGAGCCCGGCTCCTATAACGGATGTGACGGGTGGCAGCAAAGCCTAAAGTACAAATGTGCAAACTACCGGAGCAAACTTAAAGCCCATGGAAACCCTGAACTGATGATTAATACACTGAAACACAAGCAAGAGGGTGACAGAAAACCTGCCAAAAATATAAAGAAACCAAGGAAGTCTGAGGTAAACTACTACCCCCCACACCCAGCCGGTGAAACTGATGACAGCCTGGAGAATACAAGACTTGAGCTCATTTCAGCAAGCAAGTCCAGGGACAATAGCCAGATGATGAATGACATGATGTCGAGAACATACAGCTGTAGAAGAAGGGAAGTGGTCGGCCAGTCCATGCAAGTGGCACAATTCTATGAGAGATGGCCTGCCCTCTTCAATCCTGTACAGGTAAAGAAACTGGTTGAATGATCCTCCCACACCCTGTAGTGTAGCAAAGTGGGGTTTGTGAGAGACTCATTAAATGGGAATCTTAAGAAATGTTAGTGTATATTTTTCCTCCAAACTTTATATCTGTCAGAAGTATTTCAGCCAGTGTTGGAATTCAAGTTTTTCTTTTACTCATATTATTTATAAGACACAGTTTTGTAATCTTACTTTAAAAAAAAAAGAAAACTCATCCAACAAATGTTCCAATTGCAAATTCTACATTTGATATGTATTCATGTGTGTTTATCCTTTTTAATCTCTCTATCACAATGCAGCTGCATCAAATACGGCCAGAGCTTATCATGGACCCTTTTTCAGAGCATCACCGTGTGTTTAATCTTCCCAACGTGTGGGCGGCATATGCAGTCTCATACCGATTTTTTAAATAAATTATTGTCATAAAAACATACTATGGAAACACAAGTGATGAAATGCAAGAATGATACCCCCAGGGCCCTGCACCTTTCTGCCAGAAAAAAAACATTATTAAACTTTTCGAAGATTGAATTGGGTGTAAGCATATCTAATCCTCCCATGAAAGAAGCCCCATCAGTTGCTTAAAGATACCAAAAACCAATAATGAGAGGGTAGAACAAGATAGATTTGAATTAAACAGACGCGCTTTTGTATGGCAATCATGTAGCAACATCTGATATTATGGGAAAATATGTGTTTTGTGTCTATATATACATACATTATGTATAGCCAGGTCTGGTTGATGAGGCTTATTTATTATTATTATTTATATTTGTGTATTTTTACAAAAAAAGTCGCAGAAACCTGAAAATGACTTAGGCAAGGCATAATTTGGAGCATAATAACTGAACTTCTCAACGTTTAGTTCTGACTGAGAGAAAGCTGACCAGTCCCTTAAGACGTGAGAGATCTGGATGGTTCATAATTTAGCAGTAGATCAGAAATGTATTTTGGGCCTAAACCATTCAAAGCTTTATAAACCAGCAGCAGTGTTTTTGAAATCTATTTTTTGACACAGCACAGAGTGCTGTGGCAGGGAGAAACACAAAGTTAGCATTTAGCTCACCTTTTGTCAGCTCTAGACATGTAATTGGAACTTTGTTTGGTCGAGTCAGTGATACCAACTTACCAACATTTGTTCTTCTGGAGTATTTTATTAGACTAAATGTGAATGTTCCTGTCCTGCTTCATACACCCTTTTCATGTTTTCTGTATAAGTAGTTGACCAAATCCTCTCCCCCAGATAAATGAAGAGTTCCGAAGGTGCAACACTATTCCCTTGGAGTCAACGTTTATGTCTCAGCTGGACAGGTTCACTTCAAAGTTCCTGCAGTTATTCAGCTCAAAGGGAGGAGCTGTTGGACAGCGCATGAAGGGCGTCATGACTGAACTAAGACAGGTGAGGAAGGGGTGTAGAACCAAGACAAACAATAAATGAATCCGGAGCTTAAGGTTTATTCCAATTGTCTTTGGTTTGAAAATAAATGTTTTCATTTTCACCAAGCCATACGGTTCTTCTTTTATTTATGATCCAATGATTAACTGTAGGATAAACATGTGTCCGTGGTGAAGAAGAGGGACGTGATTCTGAGATGCCTCATAGAGTACCTGGGGGAGAGTGTGCCTGAGCTCATCTCTGACTACTACGTAAGTATTGCCCTTATTACTGTATTTTAAGGCGTGTTTGTATATATGTATAGATTAATGCATACACATACTTGCATATGTGTTTATATATATTTTATGCATATATATAAAGGATTTTAAAGTCATGTCATGGCCATTTCCACTGATCATAATTCCATTGTTGAGGTCTACTAGAATAGATTTATATTGGGCAATTTTCCAAAATCACTTTGGTTTCTCATACAGCATCTCTTTAAACTACGTGTATTCACGGAATTTTACTCTCTGCCTTTAACGGCTCGTTGGAGCTCCAATAGCTCCAGCCCCCACCCTCCCTGTGAGCACAGTGTGCTCTGATTGGTTGGGACGTTGTGAATCGCGCTGAGCTCCGTGGAGGTGTTGTTTCCTTGTTTAGCGAAACACAGCCAAACTCACCCTGAGCACACACAAAGTCACAGCCGAAGTAAAAACAATAAGTGTGGCTTAATATTGAGTAAGAAAAAGGTTGATAAACGCTGTGAGAATGGGTCTGCAGAGAGAATTTCGCCGCGATCCCAACTGTCTGTTATCAGCCTGCAGCCAGGGAGGAGAAATCAGCAGAGCTGCGTGCACTGAGTGTGTGTGTGAGGAAGTCCGTGGATTGGTCAATTTGGACCAATCAGCGGGGGCTTAACGTAACGGCTCTGCGGACGTAACGTAACGGCTCCAAGGATTGGTCCATTTGGTTCCGGGTAACGCATGACATCATGAGTTACCCGGAAGAATCAATGGACGTATCTCCAATGAGGCGTTTTGGGGAGGTATTTTCTGTGTTAGAGTTTTACTCGCTACAGGGTATACTTTGAGGGGTTTGACTCTGCACACCGTTTACATGCATAAAAACTAGAGATGTCCCGATCCGATCACGTGATCGGGGATCGGAGCCGATCACGTGATGTTCAAAAGATCGGAATCGGTATTTGTATTCAATGTTACAAAACAAAAAATGACCATGTTCATGTCTTAAAGTCATCCTGAGGCCTTAGTTTTGGTTTCAAATTACACAACATCATGTATGTGTTGCTTCTTTGGGGCTTGTTTTCATAGACCTGGTTGCTTATTTCTCTAAAATCTGGCAACAGAGTGGGCAGGGCGCAGTGTCTAATTGTAGCAGTAAGCTAACGAGTACTGATAAGCTTTATTTTGTTTTGATCCAATGCTGCACAACTGAACTGATCCAATGCTGCTGTGAAAAAAGGAAGCTACTGTATATCCATGTTGGATAGAATATCCAATTTAAATAAAAAAAATAACCTTAAGGGACAACTTGAATGATTTTTTTCATTTTTTTCTCAATGCATTGCATAAAGATCGGATCGGGAAAAATCGGTATCGGCAAATTGTCAAAATCAAATGATCGGAATCAAAAAGTGATCGGGACATCCCTAATAAAAACCTTCATAACACACAAGGGGACGGTTAATAACCGAAAAAGCATGACATGGGACCTTTTAAAACCTTGTATTTTAGTAATCCTCTCACATACTTCACACATAAATGGAATCAACCTTGAAAACGTGACCTCAAGTGTCTTGTAACTTTTTTAACAAAGTGCAAAATTCTAATTAATTCCAAACACAAAAAAGATTGAAATAAACTAAATGAGTACTTCAATAAAAAAGTTAAACACAGTTACAAATCAGTCAGGATAGACTGCATGGTGGTTACCTCCGCTGACCCAAAACCAAAACTGCCCCTTTTTAATCCTTTAGTGCAGCCCCTCCCACTTGGCTCGCCCTTTTGAAGAGGAAATACAATTTATACAAAATAAAACAATTCCTGCTCCTTACATTGAGTCATTATTTGAAATGGATTACATTAATTATTTTAAGTTTGCATGTTTTCTTATTTCAAAGCTTGTCAACTGCAATGTAAGATAGTATGTATGCATCAGGCGGTTGTGGCATCAGGTGGCTGTGGCTCAGTGGATAGAGTGCTGGACTTCGAATCAGGGGGTCGCAAGTTCAAACCCCACTGCAGTCAGCATGTCGTTGTTTCCCTGAGACACTTCACCCCAAATTGCTCCTGTGGGGATTGCCCATAGTATTGAGTATGTAAGTCGCTTTGGAGAAAAGCTTCTAACAAGTAACATGTAATGTATGTTTTATAGAGAACAGCAGAGACGAAAGTGCATCAAGACCTTCAAGCAGAAAGTATGAGGATCTATGTCTGCCAGCAGCCAGATGCAGTGGGCATCATCATTGATGGAACTCCAGTGATGACAGATCTGGATAACCTGCCCAAAGCCTGCTGCCTTCTCCTTGGCCTCACATATGCCCTAAATCTGGATTATCCTCCCAAACTTGCCAAGACTTTTGAAGTCTTTCAAAGACTATTTGTAGGACTTGATATGCTTCAACCAAAGCAAACCTCCAAGTTCATCAGCCTGAAAAACAAACTCTTCACCTAGACCAGTGGTTCTCAAACTTTTTCTGTCAGGCCCCCCCTTTGGAGAAAAAAAAAAGTCGGGCCCCCCCAACACAAATAGTCAGGCTCAGTGGCGGCGCCAGAAATTTCTTTTGGGGGTGCTGTGGGGTAGCTTGACGTTTCATAGAGGGTGCTCAAACATTTAGGGCTTCCCATTAATGTACCGGGCTCTACAGTGGAACTTTCTACTGCAACATTCCCCACGCATATACAAAGTGAGACAGTTACAATGAAGGCTCGATAATCAGCTCACGGCATAGGGTAAAGTGCTATTTTTATAGGTGGTGTGTGGACCTCACATAGGGGGGTCCGGGGGCAAGCTCCCCCGGGAAGATTTATTTTTAAATATTGAAGTTAAATGCATCAATCTGGAGCATTTTGAGAGTAAAATGAATAGATCTATGGATACATCTCTCAACACACATATGAAACAGAACTGTAAACAGATTTACTTTTTCTTTATGGATATTTTACAAATCACCCTTTTAAACGTTATTCTTGTTTTACTGCCATATAGTATTTCATACCTGTTTTTCATTTATTCTCTTATTTTTGTATAACTATAATGATCATATAAACGTGTGCCTCAGAAATAATTGTTTACATTAATCGTGACCAAACCGTTTGAGACCCACTGAGATAACTTAGACTAAAGTGAACTAAGTGATCTAAACACTGAGAGTCCGTTAGCTCAGGGGTTCCCAACCCCCGGTCCGCGGACCGGTACCGGGCCGTGGAGGTGTTACTGCCGGGCCGCGAAATGGCTGTGAGTTTATCGTAATATTTGCAGAATTAGAAATATTTAAAAATATTTTATCATTGTTCATTTATGCACAGAGAAAGTTACTGGTGCGCCAATAGGAAGTGGAGCACACAGGGGACAACCGTTTAATCGCAGACTGTTATGTTTATGTGGGGAAGTGGCAGTGCATACATTACATTACATTACATTGCATTTAGCTGACGCTTTTATCCAAAGCGACTTACAATAAGTGCATTCGACCAGGAAGATACAACCTTTAAGAAAACAGAATCATATAAGTACATCAGGTTTCATAGAGCCAAACATTTCAAGTGCTACTCAACTGGCATTTAGAAAGCCAGCCCTTTATTAGTATATAAGTGCTTTGTTAGTAATTCTATCGCTCGAAGTGGAGTCTAAAGAGATGAGTTTTCAGTTTGCGTCGGAAGATGTGTAAGCTATCTGCTGTCCTGATTTCAATGGGGAGCTCATTCCACCATTTTGGAGCCAGGATAGCAAACCCACGTGTTTTTGCTGACGGGAACTTATTTGAGATATATTTCGAACTCAGACTTCATTTTAAGGACATTGCGGCCAGGGGTGTAGAACTATTTTTTTAATTTGTAAAACCTCCTTCACTTCATGAAATGGCTGCAGCATCAGGAGGCAGCCTCTGAGAAGTGCAGCACCAGCGTGTACACACAGCCTTCACTGTGTTCTCCACTGCAGGCTGCTACGTTTCACACACACACACCGAACGGCCTGATTATTACCCCTATTACTCGTTGTATGAAGGAAATGTCCGGTCACAAAGGCACATGATGTGTGTGTGTGTATGTGCTCTGCTCAGCTCCGCTGTGTGTGTGTGTATGTTCGGTGTGTTTGTGTGTGTCCAACAACGGCATTTGTTTTCAAATTACCATGAACAGTAATTTACACACATCTGGCCAACTCCATAGGTATGTGGGTGTTCCCAAAATAAGTTAGTTTAATCTTAATCTCGATGTAGTTCTAAATGCTGTCGGAGTGCACCGGAACGAACGCCCCGGTATGACGTTATTATGGCTGGCAAACAAGCCCAGGGGTCTCCCTGACATTTCAGTTATATCAATATGTGTACAGTGGTCCTAATTTGTTTTGATTGTATCCTGGTTTTAAACGTTGTTAATATGTTTTGGATGCATATTGTTCTATTATTTGTTACATACAATGTAACAGCCTTATATTGCCATATTAGGCTATATTATATTATATATTATATTAATATTTGTAAAGCGGTCCTAATTTTTTGTTTTAATTGTATCCTGGTTTTAAACGTTATTAATATGTTTTGGATGCATATTAGTATTTCTTCGGGCTGTTAAAAACAATTAGCCTCTGTTGCCACCTGCTGGTGAGTAAATATTAAAATCAGCTAAAATTGACAACCGGTACGCGATTTTTTTTTAATGTATCTGCCGGTCCTTGGCACAATAAAGGTTGGGAACCCCTGCTTTAGCTCACTGAGTCTCTCAATCTGACAGGAGAGGACACTCCACTTTGTTCTTGAAAAAGCTCCTTATATCCGTTAGCGTAGCTCGCTAGCACCAGAAGCTAACAACAACGATCCCCGGTAGCAGTGCGCTCTCTCTCTCTCACTCGCGCACACAAAATGGCTCGTTCCACACACACACAGAGCCGAGCTTTAATGAAACACAGAGACCCAGACGTAATAGTACTGCATCATATTATTTTCGAATAAATAATTTTTCAATTTATGATTTTTTATTTTTTTATCTTTTACATTTTTTATTTTTACCATTTTTCCTCCTGGTCTCTTGCGCCCCCCCTGGTATGCCTCTGCGCCCCCCACTTTGAGAACCACTGACCTAGACAATTGCTGTGTGCTTTTTACTTTGTCAAGTCTCCGTTTTTACAAGTGTATAACCTTTAGGAGGTGTGAAGGTGTCTGGTTATTTGACATTAAGGATTGCACTGCAGGTTCGTAGTTCACACGTAGTGTGTTAAAGACTAAGGATTAAAACATTGAACAGAATTTAAGAATTTTAAGCAACATAAAACTGACAAATTGCAATGGGAACATTTGGCATTTTTCCACAAGTATGGTTGTGAAGCCTTAGTGCACATCCTCCTTTAACATAATCGAGCAAAACAATGAAACCAGCAGCTTTCAGGGCTTAGAGCTCTGGCTCGAACAGTTCGCAATTAAGATGCATTCATTTTCTATGCAAGCTCAAAAATGTAGCTTAGTTATTTTATGATTTTCTCTTAGGGGGGAAATAATACTGAGATTAGTGTTAACATTTTCCAAATAATTACTGCTTTTTATTCATTTTTTTTTTTAAATGGACATTTAGGTTTAGGGCAGGGGTCGGCAACCCGTGGCCCACGGGCCGCATGCGGCCCTTTAAGCCCTCTGCTCTGGCTCCCTTGAGCTTTGACAAAAATAAGAAGGAAATAAAATAAAAGTATTTGTAGGACTATTTATATTTTGTTCCATGGTTGACATTTTTTCATATCTTGTATTTTGAGGTGATACTGTGACACATAAATAAAAAACAAAACGGTTTTAATTAGGTCAACAAAAATATGCGTCACATCCTGCTACGGTCCCGCGCCAGCGCCTTTTCCTGCGGGTGAATAACCTGACCCACGGCTCGATGAGCGAACTATGGATAAATAAAAGAAAAGTACCGGAGGAGCACAGGATTTATTTCTGTGTGGACAGTTATATGCTTTCACAGCAAACGATGCTGGTTTACCGGTATGTTTGATATGTAGAGAGAAGTTGTCAACGGTGCTGCAGCCTTTACATATCGAGGAACAACAAGGGAGAGGAAGACAGCTGACAATCTTCAGTCATAATTCAATGGGAGGCGTGTGGTGTAGTGGGTTGTGCATTGGTGTTTGGATCAGGGGGTCACAGGTTCAAACCCCACTGCAATCAGCATGTCGTTGTGTCCCTGGGCAAGACACTTCACCCCAAATTGCTCCTGTGGGGATTGCCCACAGTACTGAGTATGTAAGTCGCTTTGGCTAAAAGCGTCTAATAAGTGACATGTTTGTATGTTTACATGTAATGTATGTAATTTATTTCAGAAAACACTTTTTGTTATATTCCATGGAATGCTCTTAACGTCCCGATAGCAATGAATATATTAAATGCTTTGACAATAAATACATACACAAATTAATCTCTGGAAGCCGTAGCGCTGTAAAAAGCACGACCAATCATTTTAGCCAGCCCGGCTAAAATAACTGGATGGCCTACCTGCCTGTCAGCATTCCATCTGTGCACAAACTTATCTCGTGGCCTCATTGATGATGCACGTTCGTGTGTGTTGGAGGAGGGGCTCTGTAAGGAAGTCTGAAGGAAGAGGCATATTTTTTCCGGTTGTGTATTTTCAAATTCTAGCGCACTCGAGCTGGTTTCTCCATTCGTACCTACCCTACCTTTAACTCTTTTTAGGGTGTAGCTATATGTTTTATTTATTTCAAAGTGGGCACATTTTAATTATATATTTTTTTCCTTCAAATGTGCAGAGGACTCCCCAAGTGCTGTGTTTAATTTATTTTAAAGTAGGCCTGTGTATTATTTTTAATTGTCCTTTATAGGAGTTATTTGTTTCTTATTAGAGGTTAACAGTTTTATATAACATAATAAATAGCCTAATAAATGCAAAAAAACTGTAGTTTTGTCTGATATAACAATGAATACAACTTTATTAGCTATCAAGCTATGAAATATGTTTTGTGGCTCCAGACAAAAATGTTTTGGGGAAAAAGGAGCAAAATGGCTCTTTTGGTCAAAAAGGTTGCAGACCCCTGGTTTAGGGGGTGGCTGGAGAAAATTCTCACTACGAGTTTACAATTCTCAAACAAAATGAAAGGTTTCAAGATGTTTGTGTTGTAGAGTTGATCTGTTCTCATAGACTTTCACACTCATGCTTTATGACTCAATTCTGAATAATCTAATGAGAATGATATAAAATGGGTCTGTAGGATTTTAAAAAACAACATTGCAGGTTTTGGTTTTTTTCACTTTTCACTGATGGAAATAAAAGCATTATGGTTAGCACGTAATATGTATTGGCTATTATTTATTAATACATTAAAATGATTAATGTCCTTGTATTTTGCCTCGGATATATTATAACATTTTGAGTGGCTTGGATAGAAATACCTAATAAAAATCATTAAAACCATGAACCACCAATCATTGAATATGTTTTTGCTCTAGTGAGCCATAACTATTCGATATAGTTTATCAACTAGATATAAACTTACTAACTTAAATCCTAATTTAAATTCTGCTCAGTATGAATGTGATTGCTAATATCTGTACAGGAGGTAGCAGGGTTCAACGATTGGGTACATGGCTGCTGAGTCCATTTTAACTCAACCACGTTATTGACATTGTCTGAGTGTCAGGGCCACAATCCAGGGTGAAACACCAAAGATCCAGGAGTACATCAGGAAGATGGCCACAAGATGACCGTTTTATGGAATAGTTTCGTAAGTTGCTGCAGTGAACACGAATATGTCGTCAGGCCTTCTCCAGTCACCACTTGTCACATCTTTACCTCCTGCACATACAGATTGGTAAAATAAACAAAGGCTCGACAAAAAAGGGAGGTACATGCATGGACATATCTGCCTGGTTACATTATGCTTTATTGTTTTTACTTTTTTCATTTTCTGGTGATGAACTCATTGCATTAGCCAGACGTTTAATCAAATGTATTGTGTAAGACAACAGAACAATGTAAACTTTCAAAATATGAAACCACGATATTTAGCATTAACATGTGTCCTTTGCTCAGTTTTTGAACAAAAGAAAACCTGCCTTTCATTAATCATATTCAGACAGTAGACCAACAACTAGAGAATGCAATTCCTAAAGAAATTGCTAGTGGGAATGCTTTATGCTGAATTGCTATGCTGAAATATAATGTGTAAGAAGAAAGTGAAGAATTTAGGTTGAAATTATACATTAACACAGGGGGCTTGAATGTGTGATGAGTAGGGATGGGTATCGTTAGGATTTTATCGATACCGGTACCGGTACTGCTTATCGGTATCGGTATTTTTCGATACTCTTATCGATACTTTTCAATAATTTGGTGTTAATAAATTAAAAAAAGACAAGGCGATGTGCCTGCAAGACCGCACCCAGGTAAACAAAACATATTACCCGTGCGCAGCAGCTAACCTGCCTGCGAGCCTTCGCTCAGGTCACATTTACACACGGCACGGCTGAAGCCCGCTAGCACTATTAGCACTAGCACCGTTTTAGATTCAATGAGTGTCTCGGTTGCAAATGCTTCATTAAGTTGATTGTGTCACCCCCTTTACAAGCAACTAATTGAGTACATAGATTGCACCTTGCACTATCGCCACTACATTTTTTTAAAGTGCACCCAGACCTTGGATCGCTTCGCTCTGTCCGCCATGCCTGCGGGAGTCTCACAACAATAATAAGAGGGATGAGGAGTGGCATTTACAGTGGCCAATCAGAGGGGTCTCAAACTGGATACATCACACGGGATGAGGGTTCCCAACCAACCAGAATGGTTTAAACTTAAACTAAGGAAGTAGACGTAACAGATATACCGATAGCAGCACCGTTTGTCCAGCGGCTTAACGGTATACCGATACCGTCCAATCAGGTACCGGTATTGACTTAGTACCGGTTCTCGGTACCCATCCCTAGTGATGAGAGAAGAAAATAAAGTAAAAAGGCTTGGAAAAGCAGCAGAATATTTGAACTGCACACCTTTGAACTAACTTGATGGGAATGATCTGTCGCCATGGCAACGGCATTTGATTACACCCCATAATACGCTTAGATGCGTTGATGGCTGCATCGTTACCCAACCTGTCAATGTGACATCGTGTTCCATGACACAGGTGTTTATATTTGAGCTAACAACGATAGCTGTGTGTCACCAATAATGTATAAAATATGTGGAACATGTTGAGGTCAGTATGAAGTCTCCATCAGACAGAAAAGAATAGGCTCAGACAGTCTGTTAAACTCCAGTGACCACGTTGTTAGCTCAAACACGAACACCTGTGTGTTATGACATCATCGTGTTCCATGACACAGGTGTCATATATTGTGTTTATATTTGAGCTAACGAGGTGTGCAGAGATCAAAGGTTTCCATTGTTCTGAGAGATAAACCTCTTACATGTGAACGTTTTGTCAAAGAACCGTAACAGATATCTGTGAAATTTCAAAGCGTGAAGCATGTCAAGGAAGTTGAGTATCTGAAGTGTAATATTTGTGTACTTTCGGGTGAATAATGTGGCCTTTTTGGCAGATTAACTAAAGGTGTGCGGCTGCTACCGTGAGGAAATATCAGCCTGAAATTACAATGGGCTTTAATGGAGGCATGTTGAAAGTGTTTGTCACTTCATGCCCTCAAGAGGCATTTTATTTAATTATTTTTGCTTAATTATTTGTCATTTTTCAAGCTACGAGATATTTACCTACGTTTGTCATGAACAATTATGTCTCAGGAATGTGGGGTTTGGGAATTATGGCAGTTTTAAAAAAAATATATGAAGGCAAATTTCAAATTGTCCTCCAATCTAACTCTGACATCACGCACTCTGCCTTAACGAGCTGCGCAATGTTAAAGTTCAAATGTAAAAAATGTGATGAATTATGAAAATTATGAATGAGAAAAGTAATAGCCATCGATTCCCGACCGAGGTTTTTCTGATGTGGAATGTGGGAGAAGAAGAGGGCCAAAATAACAGGAGGAATAATAAAGAATTTTGTGCGTAGAAGAAGTTGTTACCAGCATTCCCACTAAATGAAATTGCACAACACATGACCAAATAGCAGAGGTAATAGTTGACAAGCAAAAATCACATTGGAGCTAACAGTAGGCAGTTTTTGCCAGAAATCATTCAAAGAGCTAAGTAAAACAATACATGGTATTTTTGTCACTGATATTAAACCTAATTGCAAGTAAGACTCAAGATATCTATTGATCCATCAGTTGTAAAATGTGCTATTTCAGTAGGAGCTGTCTGTATTAGCTTGTTAGTTGTATTGACACTGTTGCCTTTGAAAGAACTTGAGCAGCGGATCTTTGAATATCATGTAGAGGATGCTGTTGCAGTAGTGATTCTGGATGTGATGAAGGCCTGGATCAGGGTTTCGCAGCAGAGAAGGACAGTGGTGGGCGGAGACGTGCTATGTTTGTGAGGTGGTGGTGATCCGACTGATGTGTTCAAAGGAGAGGTTGCAGTTGAAAATAACTCCAATATTGCAGATGTTTTTGGAGAGACAGTGGAGTAATCAATAATAGGGAGGTATTAAAGGCACGTCCAGCTGGGAGGAGACCGGGGGATTATATCTCCACGCTGGCCTGGGAGGGCCTCAGAGTCCCCCCAGCCAGAGGAGGCCTTCTGCTGCTTCCCCCGAGACACGACCCCGGATAAGTGGTTGATGATGGATGGATGGGCGGAACAGGTTGTTGGAGTTGAGCTGTACTTTAAAGAGTTGGGTAGAGACTACACGTTCCAGGATTTTTGAAAGACAAGGAAAATGGATATGGGCTTGAAATTGAGCAGGGTCTCTTGGGGAGGGGCTTACTGATTGGGGGCCAGATCGAATGATGAAGGAGTTGATGTCAGTGATGAGTGGAGAAATGCTTCACTAGATGGATCAAGCTTTTCATCCTAAGAAACAAAATCCTGAATGGTTACGAGCAAGACCAGGGATTTCCTGCTTGTTATTTGCCGTTGTGGACGGTTTTGGTTTACCTGTAAAGGTTATTCGTTTTTTGTTTTGTACAAAGGGATTATTTGTTTAAACCTACAGTTTGGTTTAAACCGACGAGTCAAAAATCACGGATGCTGATGATGATGAACTGAAATTGTATTCTAAGCTTCTTCTTCCCCCTTTTGAACATGAAGGTAACTATATTTGAGTATTTATTTCTATACCTTGTTAAGTATTTTGTTATTTTGCTTCTTTTCATTATTATCTTTTCCTTTTTTCTTGTTTGTTTTTAACATGTTCAATTCTGATAATCAGGTTAGAGATCTCAAATGGGGTCCCAGGGGATACTGCATTTCTGCCATGTAACATGAATAGTCCTTTCTCCCTTTAACTGGTGGAATGTTAGCTAGTGTTACAACCCGGGGTCGTTATGTTTGTGTGCAGGTATTTTCTTCCTCCTCCTGTGTCTGTGTGGCTGCGTATGAGTGAACAGGTGGTGCCCGGTAGCTGATTGGCTGCCCTCGACAGACTGATTGGTCCACCTGGGGAGACGGGAGGATATTTAGCGGCAGCCGTGCAGTTCCTCGGCCGCTCTCACTGACTCAACTTCTCCTACTCCCAACGCGGCGCTTTTTCTGAGATTATGTTCTATGGTGCTGTGTTCACACCTTGATGTCATTGTCCTTCTCCTCTGGCTGCGGGCCATTTATACCTTACCTGTCTTTGGAAGACAGACGTATGTTCTTAGAAGTAAAAAACCTTTTTGTTTTTCTCTTCCCTTTTTGGGTTGATCGTTTTCTCCTGTTTAGGTATAGGTAAGAAGCCTGTATATTTATTTTCTCGGTTAGGTAAGATTTTGAGTTCTAAGGTTTGTTTATTTTTTGTTGGTTTTATTACTCCTATTTTTGTATCATTGTTTGGTAAATAAATTTAACAAACGCTTTCTCTGACTCAGTGTCCGTGTTCTTGGGAGTGGGAAGAGTGGGGGAGAGTGCATTTTGCGCTGCGCCTAGGTTCCCCTAGACCTGGGCGTAACACTGGCTGCACATGAATACCCAGGGTTTGCTTATTAGACACTATAGTTCAATGTTGACCATTCCATTGAAAGTGTGTTTGAGAGCAATTCAAATGTGTTGTTTGTGCACAGCATTTACACAGTTTAAGACAAAGTCAAGAACCATGAAAAAATACATCTGACAGATAAAAAAGACAGGAAGACTCAGTCTACAGAAGTATGAAGAAATAGAAATGCTTTGGTTCTTCTTCGAGTCCGTAGCAATCTCAGATGTCGTTCTGCCAGTATCAGGCACAGGCCACAGCTGATGGGGTAGGTTCTGCCAGGTCTTCTGGACTGCACCGAGGGGCATCGGCACATTCCAGTAGGTGGGACATTGTCTGCACTGATCCACAGCTGCACGTGTCTTCTGTGGTGTAGTTCCACACTTTCATCAGTGCTTTGCACCTCCCCTGTTCCACACGCAGTCTATTAAGTGACTTCCAGGTTGTCCAGCCAAGGTCGTGGCCACTAGCGATGCTTTCCGTTGGTGTGATTCCTCAGTCCAGCCATTCAAGAGCTCGTGTGTCATTTATTTGCCATTCATCTTCCCAGATGTTGGTCCTTGCTGCTTGTCTGGAGGGGCAGGACTGTGCACAAAACTGGCTCTGGATCGGAGCCTGCGTGGGGGTGCTACGTGGCCATGCAAGGGGTGCCTGATGTCTGTCTCCTGTGTTTTCCGTTCATCTTGAGCGATACCTAGCCGTCTGATGTGCGGGGGAGTGCTTTGGTATGGTCTGCGCATCCTGTGTGCAAAGTCTCCAGGTAACAAGAAAAATGGTTCTGCCAGATGTCCTCAAACTGGTGATACAATTGGCAGAGTATTCATAACACACCAAATCAGGATCACAGCAGAACCCATTCCACATCTAGAACACAGTGTCTGCTGCCATTACCAAGGTCAATGGTAAATACTTTACTTTAAAAGAAACATACCAACACTTTGACCGCAAATGTAAAGGCTTTATTAAGGTAATGCAGAAGACATTTCAATAATAATAATAAGATAAAAAAATCAAGAGGAAAAGTTGTGATAGCTCAGAAGTATCAAAGTAATCAGCGAGTCGTGTTTCTTACCGGTAAAAGGAAGCGTTCCTTCCTGCAGGCGCTTTCCCTCCACCTCTCTCTTCAGTTCTTTGTAGTCTTCGGTCAGCAGCTCAATGTGTTCCTCATGGAGAATAACTCCTGACACACATGCACAAATGTTGACTGAGATGTTAGAATGAAACATTTATTTTAGGTAAGGCCTGTGTGTTTTTTCTAAAGTAACAGAGCCGATGACTTATCTTAGGATGTAGTCATTTATGAAGTCCTATCAGGAGCGCCCAATGTTCACCTTCATAGTGGAAGATGTTTTGACTCTGCCTGATACAAATAATTATGTGAAAGGCTTAGGCCAATCCTGAATCCCGCACATAGCTGCACACTCTCGGCCCCTGTCTGTGAATGAAGCACTTGCAATAGATCAGCACATACATTGTGTGCTCAATTATTAGGCAAGTGAGTATTTTGACCATATCATAATTTATGTGCATATTTTCAAACTCCAAGCTGAATAAACTTAAATGTGTATTGGATTTAAGCATATCAGGTGATGTGTTTTTGTTTGATGAGGGAGGGTGTGGCCTAAGGAGATCAACACCCTACATGAAGGTGTGCAGAATTATTAGGCAGCTTCTTTTCCTCAGGCAACATGGGCCAACAAGGAGAATGTAAAATGTCTTTCAGAGGGAAACAGCTCTTGAAATTACAAAGATATTGGGGCATTATCACAGAACCGTCAAAGGTTTTGTTGAAAATAATGAACAGGGTCGCAAGAAACGTGTTGAGACAAAAAGACGCAAATTCACTTCCAAAGATCTGAGAAGAATCAAACGTGAAGCCACCAGGAAGCCATTATCCTCCAGTGCTGTCAAATTCTAGAACTGTGACCTACGTGAGGGCCCAGAAGTCTCAGGTGTTCAGAGACACGGCCAAGGGAAGGAAGGCTGAAACCACCACTGAACAAGACACATGAGTTAAACATCAAGACTGGGCCAGGAAATATCTGGAGACAGATTTTTGAAAGGTTTTCTGGACTGATGAGGGTGACTTTTGATGGATGGGTGGCTGGATCAGTACCGGGCACAGAGCTCCACTTCAACTCAGACGCCACCAAGGCGGAGGTGGTGTATGTTTTATTAAAGGTGAGGTAGTTTGACCTTTTCGGGTTGAAGTTGGACTCAAAATCAACTCCCAAACCTACTGCCAGTTTTTAGAAGACACATTCTTCCATCAGTGGTACAGGAAAAAGTCTGCATCTTTCAAGAAGACCATGATTTTATGAAGGACAATGCTCCATCGCAAAGTACTCCTCTACGCCTTAAAGAGGAAAGAATAATGACATGGCCCCCTTCCTCCCCTTACCTAAACCATATTCAAAACTTGTGGACCCTTCTTTCTTTCCTTACTTTATTATTATTGATTTTTTACATGCATAGAATACAAAGAGGAAAGGAAAAAAAAGCACAGAAAAGCATGTAAAAAAAACAAAACTAATTGGGTCAATGAGTAACTTTTTTTATCGTTTGTTTAGTTAATTAGCTTGGGAGTTGTCTCCTTCCAGTCTGTTTCTTTTTTTGTATCGTCCTGTCAGGAACTTAATTTCAAAATAAAATAACCGGAAACAGACGTAGGCCTATAAGGGACATTTCGAGCATCATTGCGATGCACACCCACTGAACTGATTACCCAAGATCCTCAGTTATGGTTTAAGCACGGTGATTGGATATGGTGTTGATGGAATATGAAATCTGAAAAAAAATTCGGAGTTTAGGACGGCCGAAGACATTACACTACCCATAATCCTCAACTATCATTTGGGACTACAGTGCCTATGCTTGAAAAACCCCGTAATTAATCTTCAAGCTCTGGGATTGGATGTTGGAGTGGCAGTGCACCAAGGTTACGCCGAGCGTCCCCCCCAGAACAACACATGCTGGTTATTGTGTTTTGCAAAATGTTCTATGGGATGTCTCTACTGAACATTTTCGTTTTTCCAACAATTAGAAGTTGCCAGTATTAAACACATTGGTGTTATCAAATGTAAAACATATAATTAATAAATGGGTGAAAATCGCTTGTGTCCATAATGGGCAGCATTAATATATACCCACATGACAGCTCATTGTTACTTTGTAATTCTACTCCACTACAATTCAGAGGTTAACCTGGTATTTTTACTCCACTACATTTATTTAAGTTACTTTGCAGATTCTGATTAATGATGTGAAATATAAACAACCCTTAAATCAGAATTTAGTTACACCTGAGTAAAATTCAGGGAAGGTGATTGTCAAATGCCATCAATCAGGAGAGATATTTGATAGTTGGTGCTTGAGAAGACATTTATCTGCAGTTCCCTATAAAGTAGGGATGCTGTCATCTCTCGCAAATTATGTTAGTTTAGTTAAGTGTTTTTTTTGTCTTTGTCTAGTGATTTTCCCCTTTAATTTTGAATAGTGATCTTTCCTCTCGTTTCTGATACTCTGACCTCCCTTCCTTGTCTCCCACTCCTGTGATTGTCGACCACGCCCCTGATTGTTTCCACCTGTTCCCCATTACCTGGTGTATTTATTGTCCTCGTCTCCCTCTGTCCTGTGCCAGTTCGTTTCGTTTCTTGTGACAGTCTATTAGCGTATCATGCCAGAAAGAATCCCAAACAAAGCTTTGAGACACGTCTTGTCTAAGTATTCTTATATTCATGCTCCTAGTGTTTTTTCCTCATTGACGTGATTTTGTTTTGTTAGTGTTTTTTCCTCATCAAGAGCGACTTTGTTTTGATACTATTTCTCCTCGTTAAGAGTGATTTAGTTTTTGTTTCCCACTGTCGTGGAGTTTTGGTTTGAATAAAACCTTTTTTGTTAAAAACCTGTTTGAGTCGTGCAATTGAGTTCAAACCCATTTATTCAGTCGTAACAGATGCTCCGATCGCCAATTTTGGGGCCGATCGCCGGAATCAGTATCGGCCGATACCGATCGCCGATCCGATCGAGTGGGCGGGGCCTAAATGGAAGATTTAAAAATAACTTTACATCTTCCATTTAAAGTGATGTTTAAAACTCAGTTAATGGGTCTCATTCACTGGAGCTTCCACAAACAACAACCAACATAATTATTACATTCAAATGATGTACATTATTCAAGTTTACATTAACTTTGGATAATAACACGGGAGAAATGAGCGGAAGCGCTCTCTTTTCCTCTCCCTCTCTCTCTCTCTCTCCCCCTCTCTCTCCCCCTCTCTCCCTCTCCTGACAGCCTGTCAGTATCTCATGCAGCTCACTGATCCAGTACTGAGTGACCCGACAGTGAAGAATAAATATATGTATAACTAGTTTAGCTTGTTCCAGAGGTAGATAAAATAGCTAAGTGTGTTAGTTTTAACTCTTGTGTGTTTCGCTCCGCTCACCGGTCCGGCGGGCGGAGCTGCAGGATTTCTGCTTCACACACGTTGCATACCACTATTTGACTGTCTTTTTCGGATACCTTAAAATAATGCCAGACTGGTGAAGCCATTTTGGCGAGCTTGTTTTGCCGCACACAGAGAAAAGTGTCATGTATTTTACGTCACGCGATCGGCTCTCGCGATCGGCATGTTTAGAGAGCACTGATCGATCGGTAGAGAGTGAGTATCGGCCGATCTCGATCGGTGACCGATCGATCGGAGCATCCCTACTATAAAGTATATTCATTACTCGTTATTCTCTGCTAATAGTTAATTAAAGACTGTATATAATGGTTATTTTGCATATCCCTTTCAAGATTTCAAGATATTCAAAGGTTTATTGACATATCATATACACAACTACGGTGTAGTTATGCAATGAATGAAAAACTTGGGTCACAGGTTCCTCAACAGTGCATTACAAGACATCTATCAATATGTGTGTATATCTCCACCATTAAACTGTCATATTCTGCACATTTCTTATACTATCTACATACATAAGATTATAATTCATATGTATAATATCAGTTAAAATAAGTGCTTCAACATAGTTAACATTGCAGGAAAGCAATATATTAGACGTTAAGTACTTTGTCAGGCTTAATATTTATCTGTAAATACCCCCAAAGCTTTTTTCTTATAAGAAGACCTTAACCTAAAGTATTCTTTAGTCTTTAGATAAAGGTTAATTTGTTTTCCTGTTCTGCACCTCCTCCTATTAATATCTTTGTACATCATGCACTAAACTGTTTTATTGTAGAGATCACTTACAGTATCTTCTTGATTTTTTATATTCTATATTTCTATCATTGACCTTCTACTTTCCCCCTATGAAAGTATGTACTCTTAATATTTTTTTCATCAAATATAACATATTTAAAAAAAAATGCAATAACTTGCTTTAACCACTAGGTGGTGCACAAAGAATACAATGCCATAATTACTTTTTATTATTAGTGTAGGACACTTCTGTATGTATAAGAGAAATTGAAGAAGTTGTTTAATTGCTGATATATTTATGATCCACATCACGTATTCAGTTTCGGTGGCAGTTCTTCCAGTTTGTCCAGAATTCTTCTAATCAGAGCTCTATAAATAAATAACTATGGCAGATGTGTAATATTTAATGCAGCCGATTTCATATCGCATTAACACCACATACAAACGAGCATTGCGGCTAAACAATCCAATCACCGAGCTTCAACGATAGCTGAGGACCTTGGGTAATCAGTTCAGTGGGTGTGTTTCTGGTTATTTTATTTTGAAATTCAGTTCCTGACGGATGCCAAAAAAGCCCAGCATGAATTCCATGCCGGTCTATGCTGATTTTTTTAGCAGGGTTTCCTTTGATTTATCCGTAGTTCGCTCATCAAGCCGGGGGACAGGTTATTCACCTGCAAGAAAAGGCGCTGGTGCTGGATCGTAGCAGGATATGACGCATATTTTAGTTAACCTAATTAAAACCGTTTAGCTTGTTTTCTATTTATGTGTCACAGTATCACCTCAAAATACAAGATACGAAACATTTTCAACCGTGCAACAACATTTAACCTGCTAAGCCCTAAGGTCCCTGCCGGCGGGTACTTTATTTTTTTTTTTTCACGACACTGTGTCTCAGGGGATCTTAATATTTAAGAACCTATTAATGTGTTATACCAGATTAACGGAAATAATCTCAGCTAACTGACTATACAAACCATTTTTACCAAAACAAAACACAAGTCTCATAAGAAGCATCTAAATGTCCCCTGAGCGAAAAATGTTAACGGACTTTGGCACAGAACTCAATATAAAAGTACTCTTATTACTTATCGTAGCTGCACATACAAGATATCCGATTAAAGCTGAGGTTCCACAGATTATTTAGGTATATAGTATCATCACTGAGTGATCCGAACTCGCGACAGGGGAAACAAACACAGACATCACAACACGTACCTTTACAGAGCTTTTAGGGAGATCGTCTCACCGTAGCTGTCAATGTGATCAAAAGACGTGTTCAATGGCATTAAAACGAGAAAAAACGCGGCTGAATCGGTTAATCCATAGGTTTTTAACGTCTCTGTATAAAAAAATTATTTCATTTATAATCCATAATTCCATTTTAATGTAAAAATCGGAGAGGAAAAGTTAGCTGCTAATGGTAGCCACCAGAGTTATCGCAGCTTCCGGTCTTTGCTATGCAGCAGTCTAACACACACACACATGACCAAATAAGGACTATGTGGGAGTTCCTCTCGATTCCATTGGCTCTGATGGTTAGAAAGAGATGTCACATGTCAAAATCCAGCAAGGGGGGCCAGAGATATGGAAAATCCACCCAAATGGCCCCAGAAGAGGTTTTGTTTTGCTAAATCTGTCTAAAAAGGTCAAATATCACTTGTTTTGCATCAATCTTGATACAGGGTACTTATTATATGTTGTACTTTGGATTCCTAAAGCTTTTAGTCTACTAACCCATCATCCAAGGTTAATTTTCACTATAAGTACAACATATTTTTTGGACGAACACTATAATTTACAGTTTTTTACCATGTTCAATCTGAATTTTCTTTCAAATAAAAAACATCTATATTGATTCTGACTTTTCTAAATCCAACTCACAGGTTTATCATTACTTTGAGAAAAAAGCATGCGGCTCGAGAGCCGTGGGTTGCCGGCCCCTGGACCAGTAGTTACTACATTATTCAGAAGTTTACAGTAACTTTGGATAATAACACGGGTTACGGAGCCTCTATTTTCCTCTCTCCCTCTCCTGACAGCCCGTCTGTATCAGTCTCATGCAGCTCGCTGATCCAGTGAATGAGTGACCCGACAGGACAGTAAATAATAAACATATTTATAACTAGTTTAGCTAGTTCCAGGGGTAGATAAGATAGGTAAATGTTTACCATTTTAAATATTTCTAGTCACTAGAATGATTTCCGCCGCAGGTTTATATTTGCGTAACATTTGCGCGACTTGTCCACATGCAACTGTCACAGGGGTTGTGCTGCAGTGCAGAGACAGAGCCATCAACAGCTATAACTTTTGAGGGGTGGAACAGGCCCGCCCAGAGCCGGCCCTGACCAATTTGCTGCCCTAGGCAAGATTTTAGCTGGTGCCTATTTTATTTTTATTTATGGATATTTTACAAATTACTCCCCCTTTCAAATTATTTTATTAATAACAACTTTTTTTACTGTCATATGGTATTTTATACCTGTTTTTCATCTATTCTCTTATTTTGTTATAACTATAATGGTCATATAAAGTGCCTTTACCACACTGAGCTGAGGTTATCAGAGCCGCTCAGTCTTTCAGGAGACAGCTCTCTAAAGCTCTCCCCCCCGCGGCCGCTTACACAGTAAATCCCAATGTTAATAAAAGCACACAGAAGCTGTATACGTTTTTTGGGAGTTTGATTTATTTTAAATTAACACAAATACAAAATTAAAACCTATAATTGCACACTAAAACCATTATTTCAAAAAAAGGACTATTTCACATAAACCTCTGGTTTTTACTGGGGATGGGGCAGTTCAACTTGATTTTTGGGGGGTGGGCTATAGTTTATGGGCTCTGTACGCAATATAGGCGTAGTTCTGTTAGTATAAGATAACAAGATGTAATTTGTTGATCCAAAATCGGGAAATTGTGTTGTTCTGAAAAATAAAAAATTCTCCCCAATTTTCGGCGCCCCCGATGGGTTGACGTCCTTAGCATTTGCCTATACTGCCTATGCCAAGGGCCGGCCCTGGTCCCGCCCCTCCCTACACGCAGATCACGCAGACTGCGTGGGGCCTCCACTCGCCGGGGGGGACCTCATCTTGCAGAGGGAGCCTCAACTTGCAGAGGGAGCCTCATCCGAAGGCAAATGCGGCGCAATTACTGTAAACGCCTGTAATGTCTTCCTTATTGCTATAGTAATTGATGTGTGCACATGTTGGCTATAGGTTGTTGCTGAGTAACGCAAAAGTAATGTAAAGAGTTACTTAGTCTTAGAGAGTAACAAAGTAAAGTAATATATCACTTTTTTTGAGTAACGACCCCATCACTGGTGGTAAAGTACAAATAAGCCTCATTACTCAACAGGTCATACATTTTGCAGATTCATCTCAAGTCCATCCTAAATCTTCAATCCGGGTTTTCTCTGCCTGGAGAAAAATGTCAATTTGATTGAAAATGGTGTGAAAGCTGTGAAAAAGGAACAGGACAGCATGAGTCAGATGTAGGACTGCCCCTTCAGGAGACACTCTGTCACCCAGCTCTAAGATCAGTCTTCTGCAGCATACACGGAAGGCTACCCCCCCCCCCTACTAGCTTATTGGTTATGAACAAGACTTCACTTTAAAATAGGGAACATATTCTTAGATAGAAATACCTAATTAGAGTCAAACTACTAGCTTATTGGTTATGAACAAGACTTCACTTTAAAATAGGGAACATGTTCTTAGATATAAATACCTAATTAGAGTCAAACTACTAGCTTATTGGTTATGAACAAGACTTAACTTTAAAATAGGGAACATGTTCTTAGATATAAATACCTAATTTTGAGTTGTTTAGACTTAATTAACTTGTTTCATGTCTTGTTACATAAGAATAGATCATTTTTGTTAAGTGTTATTATGGGAGAATTACTATTCTTGTGCTACTGCTGCCTTATTAGGCCCATATTGAGCAGAACATGTTAAGACCAAAACTCATGTACAACAACTTCCTTACTTGCAATAAATAAGCACTAATTAGAGGGTTATTGAGGAAAAACTCTCAACTAATGGCTTATTACTTGTAGAATATGGTCATGTAGATAAGGCATTAATAAGTGTTTTATGATGTAACCAGTCATCCGTCAGAAAATGAGCTGCTCCTAGATACACAGTGCAGAATCGATGCATTTGTTAAAAAGAAACATGTGCAAAGTAAGTTACTATGAAGCCAATCGGACATCCACTTAGACATTTGCACAGTAGTAGTAAAAGCAAGCCACTGGCTCACTTATAGCAACAGAAACAAACATGGTCATCATCTGCCAACATAAATTATCCTTGTGATACATATTATAAATTGATCAAATGTCAAACATTTTTACAGGAAATTAAAAAAGAGCTTTCTGAGTGCTTGTGAGACTGACCGTTGAGCGGCCCAGACCAAGCAAGGAGGCAGAGGCAGAACGTCCAAAAATATAAACCGACGTGGGCATTTATTAAAATCATGTGCACAAAGTTCACAGCCTCAATCCTGCTGTTCTCCTTGCACACATCCTGCAGCCACAAGGATCTCACACACACCACCCAGTTACAAGGAAACAGCACCTAAATACACACACACTAACAAGACACAGGTGAGGGGGGAGGAGACAACACAGGACACCAGGTGCACACAATCATCAGCCACAGACATCAACATATTATTTGCACCCTGATTACTCTCAACCGGTGTCATCCTTACACCAGCATAACTACTCTCGGCGCTCTCGCAAACTCCCCTATCTTTTCAGGCGGAGCCGAGGACCCGACCAGCACCTGCCAGACGACATTCCAATAAATACGGTTTAATCAGTTAATAAATACTACCTCAATAATTAGTATAAATTATGTGCAAATATGTAATGTCAACTGTACTGTGCAATCACGCTAATAAAGTGCAATATTACCCGGCCCGAAGCCGTCAGTCCATAGTGACTAAGTTACCTTCGTCACAGTGCTACACCACAAATGAAAGAAGATCTTAACATCAGCTCCAAATTGCACAACTGCAGGGAGGAGGGTGAAAACCCGGCCGTTTCCTGAATTTTATTATATATATATAGATCCAGTGGCGAGCCATGACTTTTATACCTTGGCCCACATTGAAAATGACTTAGGCGTACCTTTGATGATCACATCACTTAAACACAAAGTCCATCCTCCTGTCCTTTTGGATGAAGCACTTGATGGCGGGTCATGCAGCTGATCCTTTGCTACTCCAGTTTATCATTGTAACTCAATCTTGAAAATGACTCGGTTAATAATTTCGCAACGATGTCATCACTATCACTGAAGTGAGCCATCATGAACAAACTTAAGCTAATCATAAATCTATCGATCATAAATCTATTGATTAGATTTATGATTCGAAAATAATAGAAGTAGGGTAAACATCTGGATATTATTCGGCTGAACAAAACGTGCATTTATCTAACAGGTTCGTTTTCCACAGACCTTATTTCCAGCTATTTTCCAAAATCCTATGGAGAAATCCCATTGCTTTTTTGTTGAGGGAACCCGAGCGCGGCTTGCTTCCGGATTTTAGGACACGTCAACTGCACCACTTTATACACATGTAAAAACTTCGCAGCGGGCGGAACTTGTCATAAAGTCCGCGAAAATAAAGCCCACCCATTTAGAGGGACGATATGGTTGGTCAATTGTACTGTCATTTGACATTACTCTCTCATTGAGTTACTATCGCGGGCCCTCTGTGAATCTACAGAGGGCCTATAGGGTCACTATTCTGTAGTTACTCTCTGACTTTTCTGTTGTATGAATCCTCATTATTTGTTTACCAAATCTTCTCGTTCTAATTTCTTCAGGTGAAATATGAACATGAAATAGATGTAACTCCCATGACCTTTTAACCAGCAGCCAGACCATGTGACAACTTATCAGACCAATTGACTTGTTAGCAATTTCTTCAACTTGCAGAAAGGTGACTAACATGGTTCCCTAATGTCTCACAGGTCAAAACCCGGCCATGAGCTATGATGACAAATATTTGGCGTTTGAGGAAATGTATGAAGCCAATAGCTCAACTGATCCCAGCTATGTGGTTAGTGAAATAGTCAAGCTCTGTTCAAAGCAGGCTCTCAACCAGTTTGGTGCGAGACTCATCCCAGTTTTCTACTACACCATCTTCCTCCTGAGTTACCTTGGCAACGGGCTTGTTCTCTTTATCATCTACAAGTTTGAGAAGCTCAGCACACTGACAAACATCTTCCTTCTGAATTTGGTCCTCTCCAACCTTCTATTTGCCACCAGTCTCCCCTTTTGGGCGACATACCATCTGTCTGAGTGGATCTTTGGTGTGGCTCTGTGTAAGATGGTAAGCAGTGCGTACTTCATCGGCTTTTACAGCTCAATCCTATTCCTCACACTCATGACATTTGACCGATACCTTGCAGTGGTGCATGCAGTGGCAGCCGCCAAGAGCAGGAAGAAGGCATATGCCATTACTGCGTCAGTGGCAGTTTGGTGCATCAGTATTGTAGCTAGTGTGAAATAGCTGGTTTTCCAAGATGTGGGAAAGAGTCTATTCAATGGGCTGACATGTGATGAGTCGGGATACTCCGAGAGCACCATGGAGCGCTGGCGGCTGGTCACTTACTATCAACAATTCTTGCTCTTCTTCCTCCTCCCTCTCACCATGGTGATGTACTGCTACATTAGCATCACCATCCCTATTTTGTCTACCCGCTTGAAGGAGAAATGTCGCGCCATCAAAGTCGTATTTGTCATTATCTTCACCTTCTTCGCCTGCTGTACACCCTACAACATCGTCATCCTCCTTCGAGCTCTTCAGGTCACCAGCAAGGAGGAAGACTTATGTTCTGACTTGGAAAGCTTGGACTATGCACTGTATGTGACCCGGAACATAGCCTATCTGTATTGTTGCATTAGTCCTGTGTTTTACACATTTGTGGGAAAGAAGTTCCAGAGCCACTTCAGAAGGCTGATGGCTAAAAAGATTCCCTGTCTGAAGAGACACATGAGCACCAGCAGCCAGAGCACCAGGAGCAGCTCTCAGAGGACACACTCTGCCTACGAGTACTAGACACACACACATGCTCATACACACACACAAATACACACACACACACACACACACACACACACACACACACACACACACACACACACACACACACACACACACACACACACACACACACACACACACACACACACACACACACACACACACACACACACACACACACACACACACACACACACACACACACACACACACACACACTCTCTATATTAAGAGTGCATCTTTTAATGGGGACACAACATCACATGACCTGGCCTGTGGCCCACCAGACTGTTTAGGGTGTGTCACTTAGGGACTTCATGAGATAAAATAAAGGCTAAAGCTGAATAAGGAACTTTCCAGAACATTTAAATGTCATGTAACATGTGTCACGGTGGATTCTTATGGGTTAATTGGAACGTTTTTAAAGGCATTTATCTGACATGATAAGGACCTCAAGTATAAGACAATGACTTCAATGAAAAGATCAAAACCAGCAATGTGTTTCTCACTATACTTTCTGGCTCTGTAACCTACAAATTGCCTCGCCATCCCAACCGAACAATAATAAACAAAAAAAATGTTTCAATAGATAAGAATTGAGGCTGACCGTACAGAATCTTTACACTGTTGGAGCGAATTTTTCTCGAGATTTTTAATAATGCTGAGAATTATGGAATGTTTCTGCTGTAGACCTGCTTTTGGTGTGATCATTATTCTTAGATTTCCTGTTGGCTGAATGCAAATGTATGTAAAATGTTGTGTATTTGACACATTTTATCAAAGCCCCTGTCACTTGTTGTATTATTGAAACGTTTTTTTCCCTGATTCTTTGCACTGTTGCATTCTGTCAGATGTTATGACTCATAAGATCATTTCCCTTTTCTGACTGAACATCTTGAGCTGTTTCCTGTCAGCTTAGCACTTCCTTCTTTTGATCAGTGTGGTAAGGCCTTGAAAACTACATTAAATAAGTGTGTGGACATGTGGAAATATGTTTAAACCCTGTGATTAAACAAAGCTTTATCATACACACAGTTTGAGTCAATGTTTTGCAAAATACATTTTTTTACATGAAACATATGTTTTATATAAAAAGAGACTGTCTCTAAACAGCTTAAAGGTCCCATGTCATGCTTTTCCAGTTATTACCCGTCCCCTTGTGTGTTATGAAGGTTTTTCTGCATGTAAACGGTCTGCAGAGTCACAAACCCTCAACGTACACCCTGTAGCGAGTACAACTCTAACACAGAAAAGACCTGTCTATGCTGCCTCAGAACGCCTCGTTGGAGATTTTTCTTTGTCTTCCTGGGTACAGTGACGTGCCCATACAACACACTCTCACTCCATAAACGTCCAGGAGCGACGCTTGGTCAGGGTCCCCGAGGCGTGCAGTTGTGACGCTCCTAGGCTCCTTCAGCTTCATAAAGGGATGCAAATAGCTTTCAACTGATTGCAATGTATTCCCATCTGCGGCGGGATTTGACACTCATGGAAGCACGGCATTCGTTTGTGTCGGCTGCCCTTAAATGCAATGTGAGCGTCCATTCCCATTGGATAACGGGGAATTGTACACCCGGAAGTAAGTATTCCCCTTACTGTCTATTGATTTGACAGTGATATCTGCATTACTCATCGACTAAAAAACACCAGATTATCCATGTTAATTAAACGACATTGATTGGTTTAAATTGTGTGCAATGCTTTTGTATTTTTCCCCTTCGATTCGGAGAAACAAATATTTGTTCGGATTTTAGATGGCAGAAGACACTACACTACCCAGAATCCCCAGCTATCGTTTAGGACTGCACAATGTGCTCTGTTTGACAAACCCCGTGATTAGTTCTCAAGCTCTGTGATTGGATGTTGGAGTGGCAGTGCGCAAAGTTTACACGCGTCAAACAGCACTTTGAAATGGAATGAAACCCATCGACGGCACACTATCCAAATCAAGACTCGAACGTGTCCTACCCCCCCCCCCCCCCCCTTAGGTCACAGGCTCCTCCAACGGTGCAACACAATGAAACAGTAAAACAGAAAAAATAGTGCAAGTAAATACAAAAAGAAAAATAGCAAAATAGTGAAATAGTGCAATAAGAGTCTATATACAAGTGATTGGAATATGATAGATAAATAATTTCTAAGTAGCAGCCAGATTAATGTTATGGATGTTGTTTCAAAGTTCAGGTGTTTAGTAGTCTTCTGGCCTGTGGAATGAAGCTGTGCCTGAGTCTAGTGGTTTTAGTCCATATGCTGCGGTACCGCCTGCCAGACGACAGCAGACAGAACAGTTTGTGGCTGCACTGAAAAAAAAAGGCTGTTGGATTCACATGATTTTATTATGGACATCGGTTGCACATATTAAAAACATGTGTACTCAAAACTATTCCATTATGTTAAAGACACACAACTATATTATGTCAAAGAAACACGAAATTGTTATGTTAATGTGAATATTTCCTTTAATATTAGGTATATTAATTTACCCTATGTTTAACCAACATGACTTTTTATGTTCATTTTAGGCTCTTAATATACTCAGTATATTTCATTTGTCCCTGTTAAAGCCACATTAATGTTTTGTTTAAACTACATGCTATAGTTTTCTGTTTAATCTACCTAGTGCTCATACACATAGTACATAAGATTATGTATTTCATGTAGGGCTGTCAAGTTAACGCGGTAAAAAAATTAACGCCACTAATTATTTTAACGCGATTAACGCATGTGTATTTTTTGTCATCGACCGCCCCGTAGTTTCAGAGCGCATCGACTTTAAAATACCATCTACAAGCAGATGCTGACAGCCCCGCTCCTGCCGTCCGCAGACCACACTTCCACGCTCACCGGCAGGCACCGACTGGCCATCGGGAGGACCGGGAGGGTGTGTGTATGACAGGTTGACAAGTATGGTTGCAGTAGAAAATTCAACTGTAGCGCTGGTGCATTAATGGGAAACCCTTTAAGTTTGAGCACCCTCTATGAAACGTCAAGCTACCCCACAGCACCCCCTAGAGAAAATCTCTGGCGCCGCCACTGCCACACACACACACACACACACACAAACACACACACACACACACACACACACACACACACACACACACACACACACACACACACACACACACACACACACACACACACACACACACACACACACACACACACACACACACACACACACACTTTGTATTGTATTATTGTATGAGAGAGGTTCCAGGTTGAATTGAGGCGAATATTTGTAATGTTCAGAGGTTGTTGTGTTATTCATGAGAATATTTCTCATTATTCAAATGATAATAAACGTTTGCATAAAGCATATTTGTCCACTCATATGTTGATAAGAGTATTACAAACTTGAAAAATATTCCTCTAAGGTACATTTAGAACAGATAAAAAATGTGCGATTAAGTTGCGATTAATCGCGACTGACAGCCCTAATTTCATGTGAATAGAGGCATGTCGTACATTCTTCTACAGGATCCATCCTAATCTCTTATATCTACAGCATTTATCATAACATTTTAAAACAAATAGTCAATAAAGACAAACACATTTCTTTGAACAACATTCATGTATTTTTCTCAAAAAATAAAACAATATTAACAACCACCACACATCCAGAGGAGCTTTTGGTTTTTCCATCATGCAGCCCCAGGAGAATTAACAAATACATTGAAAATAAAGAAATAGAAGAAATAGAAAATGTTTGTGATGCATGTACATATACATTATTGTGTTAGAACACAGCAAGGAAGCTTAAAGGAAATTATTCTCCCGACCAAAATAAAGGTTTATTGGGCCAAATGGCAAAGAAAGGCTTATTTTTGTAACTCATTCATAGTAAACAATTAACAGAAAATGTCAACGCCTAGCCGAAAAAAGGAAATGTTCTTGTAAATCCATTATTTAAATAGTAACCTGCTAATATGAAAGGGCACTTTAATACAAAAAAGCAATGGCATTGCTTTGGAAAAATACATGAAAGTATAATAATGGCCTGGTTTCTCACCACATATGCACTAAAGAAAGTATTACAAATAAAAACAAGAACTGACATTTTGAAGTAGCGCAATTAGTACATTCTGAAACACATGACAAGTGGTACATTATGAAAACACATGACCCCAGGAAAAACACACATTTCTGAAACATACAAACAAGCAAAAAGCATGAGCAAAGGAAGTGCAAGACAGTTGTATCGATGGAAGTTCAGTATGAATGCTGTAAAAGTGCACAATGGTCCATGGCAACAGCTCACTCAAATAGTTTGTTTTTAAACGCTTGGGCTTTCTTGGAGAGCATGTTGCCGTCTAGCTCAATTAACATTTGCTGGAGCATTTCGAACGTGCACTTCAGTTTAGGGGGGTAGTTCAGGTTCCTTGCATACATTAGTCCAAACAGCATGGGAGCAGCTAATGCAATGTTTTCGACATCAGTTAGTACCTGTTGGACTTTCAGGACAATCATTCCTCTGGTCTCATCTGTCCTCTGGTCTCATCTGTCTCATGGTGGAATTATGTTTGACAACATAATGTCCCACTGTAATCCCCTGAATGGACCGCAGAATGACGTCTTCATCTTCTGCCTGCAGAGTGCACAGTCACAAAGGGAACAGAGTGAGATCTAACAAATCAATACATACAGTATATACTGTATACCCATTACTAAGTCCCTGTGTTTAACAAGTACATTTTGTCAGATTTCATTACTTTTAAGCCTCCTTGTTATCTGATATACTCCTGTCTGACCTGATAACAAAGGTTTCATTTCCTGTATCCGTTTTAAGTTAAAAGCCCTCTCGCTTTTCAGTGTAGTCTGGCTATTAAACAGAAATGTGGGATGTTCACATACTTTAGGGCAGTGGTTCTGAACTGGTGGGTCGCGACCCCGTTTTGAGTGGGTCGCGGATGTGTGAGTGAAGAAAAAAAAATTGGAAAAAAAATGGAATTTCTTTTTTTTGGGGGCGGGGGGGGGGGAAGTCAAACTTTTATTTTGAAGTTCCGATTTTCAAACGCTGTGCATGCAGTCGGCGTTGGACTGGAAGTACCGGAGACAATAAACGGTTTTGAAAACTTCTGTCACGTAGTGATCATCTTCTCAATAAAATATCTTTGCTGATGTTTTTTCGAGTCTTCTGGCCAATCAGAATCAAGATTGTTGCCGGAAGTCCCCACGGAGAATAACTTTGCGGTAGAACTCTTCTTTATACATCCATGGGTACAACTTCAGATAAAAATGAACACATAATGAAATATGACCCCCGGTTTGATGATTGACAGGTCACAGAACAATGGGAGCTATCTACCCTTACCCACAATTTAAAGTAAGTCACACAGACTATCTCCTCTTTACTCTTCTCTCTGTGTGGAGCAGCAAGCTGTTAGAACAAAGTGAAAAACAAACAATGGCATAAAATATTATTAATATGTCGGGTAGTAATAGATTTATTTATTTTCTTCTCAGTGTACCAGAATGCATAGTTTATGTTAGTATTTCTAAAAATCTCCTGGGGGAGAATCCCCCCAGACCCCCCTGCTGGGGTTGGCTTGTCAGCATGTGTGCCTTTTTATATAGTTCGGCTTGGATTCCATTATATAATTAAATCTGTTTTAAAAGCATACTTTTGTTCTGTGAAGGGATATAAGGGATATATGCACTGTACTTCACTTTTATTAATATTGTATGCTGAAAAGCGTATATATTACAGCAAAACATTTTGTTGAATAGATTTGAGTGCTTCAAAATGTTGGGTCGCGATGTATTGACCAAGTAAAAAGTGGGTCCCGAGGCCTGACCAGTTGAGAACCACTGCTTTAGGGTTTAGTCTATATACTGTGTAGTATTTCAATAAATACATATTTTAAAGCCCAACAAAAAAATCCAAAGGTCAAATATTACCTCTACTGACCACAAACTCTCACACACAGCACATTGAGAAGACAATCCCGGCCTTAATCGACATCATCAACCTAAGTGAAGGGGAATAAGAAAATTAAGAATCTGTTTTGCTCAATGAAATGTGTACACTATTGACTCGATGCATAATGCCTTTTTCTTAATGTCTTTCATTTTTGTAAAGCACTTTTGAATGTGTTATATTTGATGAAAACATTTAAATATTAAGAGTACATACAAAATAGTGGGAAAGTAGAAGGTCAATGATATAAATATAGAATAGAAAATATCAAGAAGATACTGTAAATGATATCTAGAATAAAACAGTTTAGTGCCTGATGGGAGGATGTACTAATAAGGCTTTATTTAAACATTAAATAATACTTTAGGTTAAGGTCTTCTTTTAAATAAGAAAAAAGCTTTGGGGTTATCTATCTACAGATAAATATTAAGCCTGATAAAGTCTAATATATTGCATGGTTTGTTTCGGAACTTGACAATCAACTTTCCTGCAATGTTAACTATGCTGAAGCACTTATTTTAACCGAAATTATACATATTTATTATACTCTTATAAGATGTATGTAGATAGAATAATACATGTGCAGAATACGACAGTTTAATGGTGGAAGTATACACACATATTGATAGATGTCTTGTTGAGGAACCTGTGACCCAAGTTTTTAATTCATTGCATAACTACACCGCCCCGATGGCATCCCCCGACGTGTACTCAGCTCTTGTGCTGAGCAGCTGACCAGGGTCCTGACTGACATCTTTAACCTGTCCTTGGCCCAAGCAAAAGTCCCCACGTGCTTCAAATACACCTCCATTGTGCCTGGTCCCCAGCACGCCTCTCCAACAAGCCTTAACGACTACCGACCCGTGGCACTTGCATCGACCATCATGAAGTGTTTCGAGAGGCTGGTCCTGGCTCGGCTTGAATCATGCCTCCCACCCACACTTGACCCCTACCAGTTTGCCTATCGTCAGAACAGGAGTACGGATGACACCATCTCCACAGCACTACACCCTGCCCTCTACCATCTGGATCAGAGCAACACATACGTACGATTCCTGTTCATTGACTTTAGCACGGCATTTAACACCATTGTTCCTTCCAAACTGATTACCAAGCTCAGTGACCTTGGCATCGACCCCTCCCTCTGCAACTGGAAACTGGACTTTCTCACAAACAGACCCCAGCATGTTAGAATAGACAAGCTCACATCTTCTAATCTCATCCTTAGCACTGGTCTCCCACAGGGCTGTGTGTTAAGTCCCCTCCTATATTCCCTCTTCACACATGACTGCAAACCTATACATGGCTCAAACACCATCGTTGAGTTTGCAGACTACACTACAGTGGTCGGGCTTGTCAGCAACAATGACGAGACGGCATACAGGGAAGAGGTTGAGCATCTGGCAGAGTGGTGCGCTAACAACAACCTGGCTCTCAACACCAAGAAGACGAAAGAGGTCATTGTGGACTTCAGAAGGAACAAAGACGGCACGCACTCCCCAGTCCATCTTAGTGGAGAAGAGGTTGAGCGGGTCACCAGCTTCAAGTTCCTGGGAGTCCACATCTCGGAGGACCTCTCCTGGAGCACCAACACCTCAGCCCTAGTCAAGAAGGCTCACAAGCGCATCTTCTTCCTGAGGAAACTGGCAAAACTCCGCCTATCCTCCCAGGTGCTAATGAACTTCTACCGTTGCACCATCGAGAGCATCCTCTCCACCTGCATATCAAGGACAAGAAATCACTTCAGAGGGTGGTGAAGATCGCACAACGCATCATCAAGATGCCACTCTCCTCCATAGCCTCAATCTATGAAAAGCGGTGCCTGCGAAGGGCACGAAACATCATCAGAGACTCTTCCCACCCCAACCATACACTGTTTATCCCCCTATGTGGCACCCGCTCTGGGACACGCTACCGTAGCCTCCCGGGTAGAACAAACAGGACTACGCACAGCTTCTTCCCTTCAGCAGTCAGACTGCTGACAATGAACCCCACGCTGTCCCATACTGCCTAGTTGTTGTCGTGTGCTGTGCTGAAGCGCAATTCTGTATTCACTGTATTTATTATTATCTGTGTATTTATTCTTATTTATACATTTCCCATCTATTCACCTTTATTTTTGTATCATTTATTTTGTACATACTTCTGATAATTGTGTATATAACTGACTGTTTTGCACTCTGGTTAGACCCTCCTTAATTTCGTTACACTGTGCTTGCATTTTTGTAATGACAATAAAGTAATCTAATCTAATCTATATGATATGTCAATAAACCTTAGAAAATCTTGAAATCTTGAAAGGGATGTGCAAAATAGCAATTATATACAGTCTTTAATGAACGATTAGAGAATAACGAGTAATGAATATGCTTTACACGGATCTGCAGATAAATATTTAGTCTTCTCAAGCACCAACTATCAAATATCTCGCCTGATTGTTGGCACTTGACAATCACCTTCACTGAATTTTACTCAGGTGTAACTAAAGTCAGATTAAAGGGTTGTTTATATGTCACATCATTAATCCAAATCTGTAAAGTAACTCAAATAAATGTAGTGGAGTACAAATACCAGGTTAACCTTAAAGAAAGCCCTTATAAAAGACCCCCATCACCCCAGCCACACTGTTCCACAACTGTTCTGTCTGCTGCCGTCTGGCAGGCGGTACTGCAGCATCAGGACTAAAACCACCAGACTCAGGGACAGTTTCATCCCACAGGCCATAAGACTATTAAACACCTGAACTTAGAAACAACATCCATAACATTCATCTGGCTGCTACTTAGAAATTATTTGTCTAATATATCATATTCCAATCACTTGTATATAGGCTCTTATTGCACTATTTCACTATTTTGTCTGTGTATCTGTGTTATTGTGTTGCACTGTTGGAGGAGCCTGTGACCTAAGGGGGGGGGAGGGGGGGGACATGTTCGACTCCTGTTTTTAAATACAAAAGCATTGTCCACAATTCAAACCAATCAATGTTGTGTAATTAAAAAGGATAATCTGGTGTTTTTGAGTTGATGAGTAGTGCAGATATCACTGTAAAATCAATCGACAGTAAGGAGCATACTTACTTCCGGGTGTAAAATTCTCCATTATCCAATGGGAATGGACGCTCATAATACAATAAAGGGGGCATGATCATTATCTTTTAATTAACGTTAACTAAAGGGAACAATCTATTTGACCCAGCTGAAGCTCTGGCCTTCCTTAAAAACTAACTAATTTAATAAAAATCACAGTTGTATTACACACAATGCACTGTTTTTTGAGAACAAAAAATCGTAACTAATGTAATTTTTACATTCTGACGAAAAATAAAACTTATTATCAATACAAATAAAAGAAAAGAAGCCTCCCGTGAGTTACTACAAGCTATAAAGTCGATTTAAAAAATGTTTTATAGAATAAAAGTTCACTGCGGGACGTTGTAGAAATGTGTGTGTGCACCTCAGTAGTATTATTCATCCCGCTTCCATCATTAGTATGCATAGAAAGTGACAGGTGCTGTGACAGGTCACACCTCTCCCTCCTTATGCTAATGAGCTAAGTCCCGCCTCCCCTTTGTTCGAGGTGTGAGATCTCAAGTAGGTGTGATATCCCAAGTAGGTGTGATATCCCAAGTAGGTGTGAGATCCGTCGATAGGAGGGGGGTGATGTGTATTCACAGGTGTGAAAAGCCCCCACTGTTGCGCCTTATGGTGTATAATAAAACAATTTTCAATCACATTAGTATGCATAAAAAGTGACAGGTGGGCCCGCCCCCAAGTCTATTAAAACAAAATGCCGCTTCCATCACATTAGTATGCATAAAAGTGACAGAAGGGCCCGCCCCAATTATGTGATGTCAGTAGACCGAAGGGGTGGAGTGAGATAAAAAAAAAAGAACCCCGTGCAGATAAAAAGCCAGTCATTTCCAATCATCAAGTCATCTTTCCAAGAAGAAAAAATGGCCAAGAGACGCCTCGATATGGGTTTAATCAGCGAGACGCCTGTGACAACTTACCGCCATCCGTCCGGAGCGCCAATCAAGAAACGGATGCAGTATCTGTGCCGGGTTCAAACACCTCCGGTCGAAGATCTTGAAGAGAAATGGCTTCTGGAAAATGAACATGTTTGGGGATACGTATTCAACTATATGGCGAATGAACTGCATTTCTACAATCTGAAGAATGGAGAAACGTATGGACCCCACAGTGTTAAAGCATCGTTGACCTCAACAGATTGGGCTGTGTTAACTCTGGTGTCTTCCAGAGATCTCCACGCAACCATTGTATCGGAAGAAGTAGTGCATCAAGAAAACACTGTGGAACCAGCGGTGTACAAGATATGTGCAACAAAAAGCAAAGAAACGCAAACAAAAAGCGAGATCAAAGAAGAGTTTTCACCGTTACCCCTCAATGTGGAGGAAGAAGAAGGAAATATCCCCCCACCGCCAGAAGTGAAAAGAGTCCTGACAAGCACCGTCTGGGAAACTAAAAGCGGACCATCTGGGCGATGGTATTACCGTGCAAGCCGTTTGCTGACGCAGGGGGGAGGGGTTCTCTCTAAAACACAGTGTCCTGCCATCTCTCTCTGTTTCTGCTGATGTGTAAAATATACAAAATAACGTTTTATATACTTACTCTCTTGTTAAAAGGTGATGAAGTTTGTAGCGTAAGCCAGCCATCAGTGTTCTAGTTTTAAGGATCGAAGGATCCAATGTATTTTTTAAATGGAGCAGAAATAGAACTAGTCTCCCAGTGTAAGTATCTTGAACAGAGAGTGTCATATTGGACTCGCACTTGACTTTTTAAGAAACATATCCAGAAAGTATCCAATACCATTAAATTCAACTTGCAACATTTTAAACAAATTAGACCTTTTTCTTAACTGTCAATGCTGCAAAGTCATACCTCCACTGTATGATTCTATCCCACATTGAATACTGTTTTACAAACTGGTCGTTTGCTTGTGCCACACACCTGAAACCCCTAGAACAGCTGTTCAAGAGAGCTATCCAGGTGTTCGACAGAAAGCCACAGTCATACCACCACTGCACCATCCTTGAATATGCTGCTCATGCTCTTTCTGCATATCATGTATTTATTTTTGCTGTATGTATATATATATAAATGTCATGTTCTTATATGCTGTATGTGACGGAACTATAGATGGAAATTAGCTCAGAGCTAAAATCCGGCTCATTTACACTTGTAAGCATTATATTTGTTTTAAAGTGTTCATCAATGTGCACTACGGTAGCCCTGAAGAAAATTAAACATTAAAATATGTTATCGATGTCCCCATTCCCAGTTTGTTTTGGGAATAATTGCGATGTTTACTATGTTTGTGGTAGCTCTTAACAAAACAGATTTTTTGTAAAAGACTGCGACTCTAAAAGTCAAGTTTGTGATTTTAACACTGTTTCGATGAAACAATACATTATACAATATTACGACTTTTTTGCCATATTTTTAACACAATCTTTTTTTTTGTGGTTGTAGGGCTTCAAGATATTTTGCATGTCATGCATAAACACGGTGTCATCTTTTCCTTGAAAATGACGTGCTGCCCGTTTTACAAAACAAGTTATTTTTCTGCTTCTTCATCCTCTGAATTTTCCTCCCCCGTCCCTCTTCCTTCAGCCAGCACAACAAGAATCAAGGTGGATCTGTGAAATGAAACACCTCTTCCCAAAGCGTGACTTCCCTATTGAGAGCATGCGTCTAGGGCAGTAGGGTCTAAACCAATTGGCCAGATATACTAACATGCAGAACGTACGGTATGTTTGAAGACTAACCATTTATCCAGTTCAAGCTGTCTTTAAGATGTGACAATGCGCTCTGACTATCCCCCGTAAAATCGTGACAAACTATTACTTATTCTTAAATTTGACCTCTTGCTGCTTGGTTGAAAATGATAGATGAAAAAATAACTTTAAAAAAAAAGACTCAAACAGCGAGGGACATTATAGTGGTGAAAAAACTCTCAACGACGATGTTCAGTAAACGATCAGTCAAAATCGAAGGATCCAATGTATTTTTAAATGGAGCAGAAATAGAACTAGTCTCCCAGTGCAAGTATCTTGAACAGGGAGTGTCATATTGGAACTCGCACTTGACTTTTTAAGAAACATATCCAGAAAGTATCCAATACCATTAAATTCAACTTGCAACATTTTAAACAAATTAGACCTTTTCTTAACTGTCAATGCTGCAAAGTCATACCTCCACTGTATGATTCTATCCCACATTGAATACTATTTTACAAACTGGTCGTTTGCTTGTGCCACACACCTGAAACCCATAGAACAGCTGTTCAATAGAGCTATCCAGGTGTTTGACAGAAAGCCACAGTCATACCACCACTGTACCATCCTTGAAAATCACAATTTCTTGAGTTTTTGACATTTTTATGTCTTTTAAAAGTATGTGTTTTTAAAAAAAAAATATTTACATGGGCTGGCCCCCCTCCCCTTGGGGGAATTCATCCACAGAAAACACACTGGACGCAGCACTAGGTCAGAAACCAGAGGAGACTGTGAAGTCCACCACAGACGGACCACCTTTGGACAAAATGTCCTCTCCATTAAAGGCAGCTCATTGTGGAATAGCCCCCCAACTGAGATACGGGATTGTCCCACTCTCAATAGTTTTAAAGGTCAACTTAAAGAATGGTTGAGCAACAAACAGACGTGTAATCACCGCTAAATAAATGCACTTTAACACAGGGGTATCTCCTCTTGCACTTTATGTAGCGCTTTTATCTTATCTTGCACTTTATATATCATAGCTGCTACATTGTACTGCCGTGTGGTAAATGCTTGTATGCTGCTCATGCTCTTTCTGCATATCATGTATTTTATTTTTGCTGTATATATATAAATGTCATGTTCTTATATGCTGTATGTGACGGGACTATAGATGGAAATTAGCTCAGAGCTAAATTCCGGCTCATTTACACTTGTAAGCATTATTTTAGTTTTAAAGTGTTCATCAATGTGCACTACGGTAGCCCTGAAGAAAATTAAACATTAAAATATGTTATCGATGTCCCCATTCCCAGTTTGTTTTGGGAATAATTGTGATGTTTACTATGTTTTGGTAGCTCTTAACAAAACAGAATGTTTGTAAAACACTGCGACTCTAAAAGGCAAGTTTGTGATTTTAACACTGTTTCGATGAAACAATACATTATACAATATTACGACTTTTTGCCATATTTTTAACACAATATACTTGTACCTTTTTTGTTGTTGTGGTTGTAGGGCTTCAAGATATTTTGCATCTCATGCATAAACACGGTGTCATCTTTTCCTTGAAACTGAAGTGCTGCCCGTTTTACAAAACAAGTTATTTTTCTGCTTCTTCATCCTCTGAATTTTCCTCCCCCGTCCATCTTCCTTCAGCCAGCACAACAAGAATCAAGGTGGATCTGGGAAATGAAACACCTCTTCCCAAAGCGTGACTTCCCTATTGAGAGCATGCGTCTAGGGCAGTAGGGTCTAAACCAATTGTCCAGATAAACTAACATGCAGAACGTACGGTATGTTTGAAGACTAACCATTTATCCAGTTCAAGCTGTCTTTAAGATGTGACATTGCGCTCTGACTATTTCCCGTAAAATGGTGACAAACTATTACTTTTTCTTAAATTTGACCTCTTGCTGCTTGGTTGAAAATGATAGTTGAAAAATAACTTTAAAAAAAGAAAGACTCAAACAGCGAGGGACATTATACTGGTGAAAAAACCTCTCAATTCTACAGATGACTCCCCCTCCACTCAGCGCAATAAGTCCCTCCCTCCACTCAGCAAAGCATCTAAAACTAAGGACCCCACTAAGACGACAGTTTGAAAACTATAGGTTACTTACGTAACCCCAGTTCTCAGAGTAACATGAAGTGAGATGTCTCACTATGGGATGCGCCTCATCGCGGAGCAAACAGAAGCATCATTCTCATTACGCCAATCCTGATTGGCTGGTGATCTTGACGTCAGCGTCAGGGAATCCACCCCCTATAAGTGGCTTGCGCTACGCCGCATGCGTCATTCAAAATAAGCACCTCTTCTCGCTTCACCATAGCAAGGAGGGCCGTCTGGTGAGACATCTCACTTCATGTTACTCTGAGAACTGGGGTTACGTAAGTAACCTATAGTTCTCATTCATAACACTCCGTTCGATGTCTCACTATGGGATATTGTAGCTCCCGTATTGCCAGACGAGCTTATCTCGAAAGTCACCAAGACCAACCAGAACTTAACAGTTAGAGCTCTAACTCAGCAGGGGGCCCAGCACTGCATGGGCCACACTGGGAGCAGAGACGTCTAATCTGTAAAAGCGGACAAAAGTGAGCGGCGAGGACCAGCTCGCTGCTGCACAAATGTCTTGGATGGAAACACCCCTGAACAAAACCCAGGATGTAGCCAGACCACGAGTCGAATGAGCACGCAAACCCGAAGGTGCCTGCAGACCCTGACTCGTGTAAGTCAAAGCAATTGCCTCCACAATCCAGTGAGAGAGCCGTTGCCTAGTAACAGGCTTGCCCTTCTGAGGGTTAGCCCAGGACACAAAGAGTTGGTCATTATGACGAAACTCTTTTGATCTGTCCATATAAGTGCGTAAAGCACGGACTGGACATAGCAAATTCGGCTGCTGTTCCCCGGAGGGACACAGCGGCGGAGGAAATGCCTCAATGTCAATGGGGGTACATGAACCAACCACCTTAGGTATAAAGGCAGGGTTGGGCTTCAGCAACATTCTCGTTAACCGTCGGGCGAACTGAGTGCATGAAGGATGTACAGATAGCGCATGAATGTCACTGACTCGCTTGGCGGATGCCAGGGCCAGTAACAGCACTGTCTTGAGTGACAGGTGCTTCATGTCAGCTTCTTCCAGCGGTTCAAATGGAGGTCGAGTGAGCCCATCTAAAACCACTGTCAAGTCCCATAAGGGCACCAGTGACCTGGAAACAGGAAGGAGCCTGCGAGCTCCCTTCATAAAACGGCAGACCAGAGGATGCTGGCCTGCCGTCTTACCCTCAAAACCCACATGGCATGCAGCAATAGCAGCCAGGTACACTTTGATCGTGGAGAAAGCTCTGTGTTTATCAATTAGGTCCTGTAGAAATGATAAAATCACTCCCACAGCGCATTGAAAAGAGGTGTGCCCTTTTTGAAGGCACCAGTCCTCAAACACCCTCCACTTACAGTCATAAAGAGACCTAGTGGAGGAAGCTCTTGCACTCTGAATAGTGTTTATCACCTTCTGCGGGAGACCCACTGCATTCAGATTATACCACTCACGGGCCAGGCCCATAGTGCCAAGCGCTCTGGGTGTGGGTGAAACATCGTCACCCCCTCCTGAGACAGTATGTCCCTGCGTAGCGGGAGCTGCCACGGCTGACCGCACAGCAGCTGATATATCTCCGCCAGCCAGTACCTTACAGGCCAGTGCGGAGCTATCAGGATCATTGTGTGTCGCCGTTCCCTCACTCTGGCCAGAGTTGGGGGTATCAGCGCCAGGGGCGGAAACGCGTACAGGAGGACCGGAGGCCAAATGTGCGCGAGCGCGTCCACGCCTAATGGTGCGTTTTGATCGCGCATTGAAAAGAAAAGCTGACAGTGAGCATTTTCTTTTGATGCGAACAGATCTACCGCGGCTCGGCCGTAACGCACCCACAGCTGGCTCACAACCATTGGATGTAGAGTCCAGTCTGCATATAGTGGTACGCTTCTGGACAGCAGGTCTGCCCCGAGGTTCATCACACCCGGTACGTGCGTCGCTCTCAGAGAGAGGAGACTGCCGCAGCTCCACAAGATCAGTTTGCGTGCCAGCATGTGTAACTGGAGAGAGCGCAAACCTCCTTGTCGGTTTATATACGATATTGTGGTCGTATTTTCCGTCCTCACGAGGACATGGTGTCCTCTGAGAAAAGGCAGAAAGCGTTTTAGGGTGAGGAACACCGCTAAAAGCTCCAGGTAATTTATGTGCGACCGCTGGAGGTCTCTGCTCGAGAGACCCCTCACCGGACGACCTTCGTAAATACCTCCCCAGCCCGTCAGACATGCGTCTGTGGTGACCACCTTCCGTGAAAGGACAGCACCCATAGCCCCGTACCAGAAAAGTCGGATACAGCCAGTGGCGCAGTGCCATTACGCATTTCACAGTAACATCACTCTCCGCGCGGCATGACGCGCGGGGTTTAGTTTTAAAGCGGCTACCCAGCGCTGAAACTCCCTCATGTGTAACCGTCCCAGTCGTACGACCAGGATGGCTGACGCCATGAGCCCCAGTAACCGCAGGCATGATCTGAAAAGAACATGTTTGCGCAGCTGGAAATGAGCGAGGCAAGCTCTGAAAGCTTTCACTCTTTCCGCTGACAGGCAAAGTAAAGGGCACCGAGTTCAGGTGTAAACCCAGGAAGAGTACAGTCTGTGCCGGGCACAACATGCTCTTTTCTGTGTTTATTATGAAACCCAGGTTGAGCAGGTGCTTTACGAGGACATTTGTCTGCGTAATAGCCTCCTGTTCCGACTGTGCGAGAAGCAGCCAGTCGTCTAGGTAGGTTGCCAGGCGAATACCCTGTTGTCTTAACGGGGCTATCGCGGCTTCCGTACATCGTACAAACACTCTTGGACTGAAAGACAGACCGAAGGGAAGTGCTCTGTATTCGTAACAGATCCCCTGAAATGCGAACCTCAGATATTTCCTGTGTGGGTAATATACTGGGATATGGAAATACGCATCTTTCAGGTCGACTGATGTAAACCAGTCGTTTTGTCGCACGAGACGCAGCAGAGATGTGTGAGTGAGCATTCTGAATTTGTATCTTTTTAGATACGCGTTCAGAGCCCTCAAATCTAGTATTGGCCGAATTCCGTTCCCTCCCCGTTTGGGAACGAGGAAATACTTGGAAGAAAAGCCGCTCTGACTCCGCTCGGCGGGTATTATAGATATAGCCTTCTTTTCTAGAAGCGAGAGGATCTCTCTTTCTAGAATGTGGGCTGACTCCCCTCGGGCCTGTGAATACAGAACGCCCGAGAAACGAGGGGGGGTGACAGCGAATTGGAGTCTGTAGCCCCGTGTAACTGTCTTGAACACCCAAGCAGACTTTGTGAGCATCTTCCGCTGTTCGCTCCTTAGAGCCAGCGGAGATGTCACGTCTTTTGCCCTCTGAGTCTCTACTTGTTGTGTTATGGGGCCCTCTAGTGTCTGAACACGGTGGTACCCCGATTTGACAGTCCCCACCGACACTGCGCATGCGCGTGACGGAGGTGCCTTAACAACCCCAGCCGGCACTGCGCCTGCACGTGACGGTGGTAGCCTCACAGCCCCAGTCGTCACTGCGCATGCGCGTGGCGGCGGTGCCTTCACAGACCCGTTCATTGTCCGCCTTTTGAGAGAGGCCGTAGCTGCTCTCAAAAGGGGAACAAATGGCGGGCTGTTTATTGCTTTTATTGTTTTCATTGTTTTCTCTTTCATTTTTCTGAGCTGCACCCTCAGCCTGAGGCCTGGATGCGTCAGCGGAAAATGCTTTATCTGAGAAAACAGAACAATATTGTGACATGTGTTTTGGTGCACTTGAGGATGGCATTGAGGCATCTCTCGAGGCAGCGGGAACACATCTGGAGCTGGGGAACCTTCCAGCTCCGTCACCGAGGAAAGAAGAGGAGGCTGTCAGGCCGCCAGCTTCTTCTTCCTCGACTGCTGGCCGAAATTCCGGGTTGGCTGCGCCTGGGCTGCAGCCGGAACCGGAGATTTTCTGGGCCAACTCGCCCTCGTCTCCTGCCTGGGCTGGGGACTCGGGGTGGGCCGTAACCTCTGCTGTTTCGGTACTTTAAACCGAGCAGCTGAGGTAGCTTGGGCGAAGGACTGCCGCTGTGAAGGCAGCGGCTGGACCCTTCGAGGAAGACAGAGGTGGAGGGCCTCGTCTTCCTTCTTCTTGGACTCGCATCTCTTCTGCATAGAAGCGAGCGCAGATCCAAAAATCCCCTCGGGAACGATGGGCATGTCCAGCACATCCTCTCTTTCCCGGTCTGGGAGGTTGGTGAGGTTGAGCCATCTAGCTCTTTCCTGCACCACCATAATTCCCATTGCCTTTCCCGTGGCCTGGACGGCGCAGCGTTGAACGCGGAGACAGATGTCCATGATCGCGGCTATCTCGTCCAGTACTGCCGGTCCAGGATTACTTGACAGATCCTCGCAGAGCTCAGCTTGGTAAGCGGTTAGCAGCGAGGAAACGTTCAAAGCCCTGGCAGACAATGCTGCGGCTCTGTAGGACCGTTCAGTCATGGTTGACTGGAACCGGTCCGCCTTTGCCGGCAGCGTGGGGTTCCTGCTCAGTGTAGTCGCCATCCTCGGGAGGAGGTGAGCTGCCACCAGCGGTTCCATCGGCGGTATGCGGAGCAGGCCGAGCCTCTCCATACCGTCGCAGTCTAGGGAGGAGGCACCCTGGATTGGGGCCTTGTTGCTGAAGGGCCGGTCTCTCTACGAGACCGACACCTCATCCAACATCTCCGGGAAGACCGGCAGGAGTTGCCTCTTTGTCCTCGTTGCTTGGGGCCAATTTTTCCCCTCGTAACGGGACCTGGAGGTCTCCTTGGCCATTTCGGGCCATGGGATGTCTAGTCTGGCTGCGGCACGCTGACACACGGCCTGCAGGTCCATACTCAGACAGGGCGAAGCTGGTGTGCTATCGCCCGGGAGAGCAGCCATCGCTCCCGGCGTTGCAGCCTGAGCCGATGACATGAAGACGTTGTCTTCCTGCTCATCAGAGTCGGACAGGAGGAATCCAGAGGTTTCATCCTCTTCGTCCTCCGTATAGTCCAACTCCAGGACATCTTCTGCGGGCGAGACCATGGTGAGGTCCAGCCGGGGGCCCCAGCTTGGTATAGCGTGGGGCCCCGCTCGCACGTCCCTCGCTGCCACCGAGTCCCAGCCTGACACGGCGCGAGACTCCGGTTCTGCAGCTGCCACTAATGATGAGCCCCAGACCGACACAGTGCGGGGCTCCATCTCTGTGGCGGACGCCCCCGTGTCCTGATTTCCGTCCGGTAAATCAGAGGACATGAGGGGGTCCTGACCCGACAAGCTAGCTTGGCGAGCTAACCGTCGGCGGAGGCTCTTCACGGTGAAACGGGCACAATGCCCGCATGAGCCGGGGTTGTCGATAGCCTCCTGGGCATGTTGCAGCCCGAGGCAGGACGAGCACACCTGGTGTGCGTCTGTGTCCGAAATCTCCAACCCGCAACCGCAGAGCCGAGCCTCCGATTCCCTGGCTCCTCTGGTGTGAGGGAGAGACGTGTCCATCTTGTCCACCATTATGGCGACGTGGGAAGGACGCGCTCGTAGCAGGTGCGTTGCTGAGAAAAGAGAATCACAACCTGTCGTTAATCCGGAGAAAAAGCGACGGTGTAGATTTTATTCTCAAAGAATATTAACTGGTGTGTTAATACCTTTTTTATCTTCTACTCCTCTGGTGTGAGAGAGAAAAAGAAAAAACGTCCTCGCTACCGTAGTGTCGGTAGTGAGGGAAGACAAACTTGAAAAAATCAAAACCTTACCTTTATTTCCGAAGAAAAAACGGCGAGGTCGATTTGCAATACTAACTGGTGTGTTAGTATTAACAGTCTTCTTGCAGAAGTATATATAGAAGTAGCCGGCGAGCGCCCGTCGACCGAAGTTAGCTTGGATAGCTTGGTTCAGTCTGTGGACTGTTAAGCTAGCCCGGCTACCAATATAGAGATGTGCTCTGAAGCGAGAAGAGGTGTTTGAATGACGCATGCGGCGTAGCGCAAGCCACTTATAGGGGGTGGATTCCCTGACGTCAAGATCACCAGCCAATCAGGATTGGCGTAATGAGATTGATGCTTCTGTTTGCTCCGCGATGAGGCGCATCCCATAGTGAGACATCGAACGGAGTGTTATGAATGAGAACTAGCTATGGATCTGAGAAAAACCAAGTCTCCCCCCGTGAGTTGCAGCCAGGAACAAACTCCTGGACTACCATCATCACCACCATTCTGGACACCCGAATCTTGCAGTACTACTGCTGCTTATTTTGCTCCTTGGGCCAAGACGTCTCTGTTTATGGACACAGTGAAATCAGTGTTGGTTGATATTGTGGAGGGGGTGATACATCGGTACAGAGAAGAAATATGCAACGGATGCCGAGTCAGTCACCCCGGCCAGAGGCAACACGATTGTCTGAATGACATGCCCGATTTTTTCTTCAGAAACAATTACAACGCGTTAATGAAAAGACTCTGGCTCACCGACTTCATTACTGAGATCGACCAGACTCTTATTGATAAAGAAATGTTCACGGATGATTGGAGGATCCAAGGCGCTTCGGAGGCTTTTCTGCACAATCTCAAAAATTGTAGACGCCTCAAGGAGAGACTTGAAAAGATCCATGTCGAGTTGGATGGAGAAGAAGAGGACTAATAACCTACGGTTGGTTGAAGCCAGGGATTTTTTCTTTTTCGATACATTGACTTTTTCTTTAAAGTAAAATTAAAATGGGGAACTACTATGCAAAACGCTCGGTATATATTGATCAGAATGTAGTCAATACCCTTTTAATAAGAGTGGTGATTAGGACGATTGAAAACAGAGTGAATAGTGATCCCCGTGTAAACAGAATGGCTGAAGTTTGTAAACTAGAAGACATTTTGGATATCGTTCGTTCTGCCAGTACTATTCCTGGTCATTGGGAAACGATTGTAAATGAAACATTTAAAGTGGTCCTGGAATCTTCATTTTCCGAAACATTCTGTAACATTACCGAAGAAATGAAACAAACATCAAAAGTGTATCATGTGCTCTCATTGTATGCTCTGTTTGTAGATGTAATGCATCTTTGTGTCAAAAACAGCATACACATGAATATTTTGACTGAAGTGAAAAAACTCCATCATGATATTTCCAGTAATCTGGGGAATTCTAAGCTGGAGACGGTCCTGGGGATGTTACAATCAGTATAACTATTGATTTTGTGTGTGAAAATGTTTAAATGTAAATAAGACATTTTTTTTTTAAATAAAAAAAAGTGTTTTTTACATTTTAAAAACTGTTGTCTTCATTATAGCAAGGGGAGCGTGTCTGATACATGTGTATTACAGTCCTTCACATGCACTGTTGTCTTAATTATAACAAGGGGAGGGTAACAGTGAAGATGTACGATACATGTGTATAGACAAGTTTACGCGCCAAACCACGGGTAGCGCCATAACCCTACACAAATGCACTTCATTTCCGCCGGAAGTCTTTTGCACAGCGTCTGTCGGTGTAAACCGGTGTAAACAGTCAGACGGGCACTGGTGTAAACACAGCGATTTCGATGCTAACAGTGATGCTAGCTTGGGAACACGATTCTACTTCTTTGACTGGAGATGGCGTTACTCTCCCCCACCCGAATTCAGTGCAAAACTGGGAGGATAACATGACGACGTGGCGCAGCATAACGTACAGCAAAATTTGCTCCTACTTCGTTCAATCCATGGCAATAGATGGAAAAGCAATGGACAGTCTGAAGGCATATCATAAGGCTGCGCACATTCTACTTTGCCCACATGCTCCCGAAAATTGTTGACGATTTTGTTGAGGGAAGGTTACAGTTCTGCAGTAAATATCTCAGCATTTTAAAACCAAAATAAACTGCCTTATTTAGGTCATGCCCACAGGAGCCAACAGTTGTCTGTTGTTTACATAATGCACAATTTACATGATCTCTTTATGCTGTGCAATATATCATATGTGCCTGTACTGTTTGAGTGAAAATAAAGTTTGATGTAATTTAATTTCATTATTGCACTGTTATTGCATTATTGCATTTCATATGTTCCTTAGAGTGCTACAATTTCTTTTAACACAGTTCATCATTCATATTAAGCTCATACTGTACATAAATAACACTGAATTAATTAATTGTTGAGAGGAAACTAAAGAAATGGCTTCAACAAGAAAGATCACATGTTTAATCCTAACAGGTATTACAAATTAAAATATAAAAGCAGCCCACACAATTACATCACTATGAAAATATTCATATATAATATTAAAAAATACAATGCATGCAGTATTTGTTGTGTTTATCTGTATTTAATGAACAACATGGCTGGGTGCTGGGTGCTGGTTTGTGGTCGTAGCACTCTCTATCTAACCACTCGTTCAGGTGCTTTCTCGAGTGATTGCAACCAACTACCGGACACGTAGTTCCCGAACCACTTTTCTTCATGTTGTAATTGTTATATCCTTTTTGTCTCTGCGATATCAGTGCTTTGTCGGCACAACGGAGCTAGCTAGCAAAACAAACCCAGTCCGCCAAAACGGAAGTGCATTGCATCGAAGGGAGGAGTTCAGGATGTAGAGCGGAAACGGCTCAATAACTTGTGTATTGAAACGTGCGTATTATACCCCCACAGAAACACAGAAACATGGAAACACAGAAACACAGAAAACACTGAAACCACTGAAACACTGAAAAAACACAGAAACACTGAAACACCGACACACAGAAACACCGAAACACAGAGACACAGAACTACAGAAACACAGAACCACAGAGCCAAAGAAACACAGAAACACAGAAACATGGTGTTACGGCTGCTGCCTTCCTGGTCGTCTGAGTGTTTTCAGCTGTGTGTGTTCTATGTAAATGAGCTGTGCGGTTGCCCTCCCAGCATTGGCTCCCATCTCCTGGTCCGCCCCTGAAGATTGCGATTGGAGCACGCCGGGCCCGACGCACTCCAATCGCAGCGCACAGCCGGCGCACACCTGCTGGAGATTATTACAAAGCTTGGGGACAATCATCATTCTGGAGGCTCTGTAGGTGGACAGATGCCTCTCGCTACTTGCTCTTTGTTCTGGGGTTAAAACTTGTGTGATTAGTTAGAGTGTAGAGTATAGTTAGTGTTTAGAGTATAGTTAGGATTTGTGACTGTTGCCTTTAGTTTAGCTGTGTTTTTGTATGGATTCTTTGTGTTAGTTGTACCACTTTTAGAGTGAGGTTTTGTTTCGTTCTTTATTTAGTATATTAGTATGTATTTTCCCTGTATGTCTTTAGACTCCCTTTTTAGAGTCCTCCTTTGGTTGGTTATTTGTCAACCTGTGCCCTTTTGGCTCTTTTGTTTGTTTCAGGCTGTTTGCCTGCTATTTTGTTTACAGCTGTTTTTAAATAAACGCTTATAATTAATACCAATTACATACTGGTGTGTGTTGCATTCCTCTTCCCCTAGTTGGGCGTAACATACATGGGGCTTGTCCGGGATAAATAACTAATTCCTGGGGTTATAAGTGGTTTGTATAGCTAAAAACAATTTGGTAAGGTTCTGTGCAGTTTTAGCTGAGTATGGCAACTTTTGATTTAGAGTCGTTTTTGGTCTGTCCTTCTCATGAGCAGTTAGTTCAGTGTCGTAGAAACGACTTATATGAGATAGCGCAACATTTCGGTCTCCCAGTGGCAAAACAATTGTTAAAAAAAGAGTTAAAGGCTCTGGTGGTGGATGAGTTGGTGGAAAGGGGTTTTCTGGTGCTGCCTGCACAAGCTGAGCTCACTGTGCCAAATGTCCGTGCTAAAGGAGAGGGTAGTGACAGCGAGGGGAGCGAGCAGTGTAAAGCACCGTCTGCGCCGCCTCGCTATAGTCCACCGTCTCCTGGTAATCCTGATTCCCGGGAAGGGAATAAGCTTAAAGTCCGCCTCGCCCGACTTCAGTTGGAAGCAAAAGACAGGGAGCAAGACAGGCAGTTTCAGTTGGAGGTAAAGAAAATCGAGGCAGATAAGGAAGTCCAGATCCGGATGCGTCGGCTGGAACTGGACTCCCAATTGCGCGCATCTGGTGCTTTTGACTCTGCCGGAAGAAACTTGCCATCTCCACCTCTTCCACCTGCCTTTGACGTGAGTAACAACATTTCGCTATTGCCAACATTCTGTGAGACTGAGGTGGATGCCTATTTTGGTGCCTTCGAGCGCATTGCTATGGCGTTGCGGTGGCCGGTTGAAGTTTGGGCTCTGATGGTAACGTGCAAATTACATGGAAAAGCTCGGGAAGCAGTTGTGGCTCTCACGTTAGAGGACAGCCTGCAGTATGACTCAGTAAAAGGTGCCATCCTCAGAGTGTACGAATTAGTTCCTGAAGCTTACCGGCAAAAGTTTAGACACTATAGGAAGAGTCCTGATCAAACGCACGTAGAGTTTGCTAGGAAAAAGGGAATGTGTTTTGCTAAGTGGATTGCTTCATGTAATGCTACGGATTATTCTTCTCTGAGAGAATTGATCATGTTGGAGGAGTTTAAGAAGTGTTTGCCTGATCGCCTTGCGGAGTACGTGAACAAACAAAGGGTAAACTCTCTCTCTGCTGCCGCTGTGTTAGCTGAGTATGTGCTGATGCATAAAACTGTGTTTTCCCCTGTCTCTACGGAGAGATCCCGCCGTGTGTCAGCCGCACCATTTACTCAGCCAGCAAATGTGTGTAACGTGAACAGAGAAGAGAGGGAGTGTTTTTACTGTCACAAACCTGGACATGTCATCGCCAATTGCGCAGCTCTGAAACGCAAGGAACAGCTGCAGAATTTATCCCCGCCTAAAGGCATTGGCCTGGCTACACACGCACGCGCACAGGCAAGTAAACGTGACCCTTATGTTTCATTACCTGACCCTGTGATTGTGCCTGTGCCTTCAGATGAAGCTGTGTCCGAGGAGAAGCCAGCAATTGTGGCTCCCCCTCCCCCTCGTGAGGATGTCATGAGACCAGCGCAACACGCCGGCTCAGACAAGCCTCTAGACTTCTCGACACTCCCGGTAACCAGAGAGCGTCAGGTAGTTCATCGGATCTTGGTGTTGGTGTTGGCGCTACAACATTTTAAGATTCATGTTGGACCCAGCCTTTGGCCAATTGTGGTGTTTAGCTGTTACGATCCATTCATATTCTGCCCCAGCGTGTCCAAGCACAACCAGCGTCTCCTGCAATGGGCTCTGATTGTGCGGGACTACAACAGTAGACACCCGTCATTAAAGGGTTCAGAGAATGTGTTGGCCGAGTCTTGTCCAGGTTGAGTTTGAGATGTTAGTGTGTCAGGTTGAGTTTGTGATGAATGTGTGTTATTAGGAATTTCGTTAGAGTGCTTAGGTTCACAAAACCTGTGGGTTTGTGTCTTAAGGGGGGGAGTGTTACGGCTGCTGCCTTCCTGGTCGTCTGAGTGTTTTCAGCTGTGTGTGTTCTATGTAAATGAGCTGTGCGGTTGCCCTCCCAGCATTGGCTCCCATCTCCTGGTCCGCCCCTGAAGATTGCGATTGGAGCACGCCGGGCCCGACGCACTCCAATCGCAGCGCACAGCCGGCGCACACCTGCTGGAGATTATTACAAAGCTTGGGGACAATCATCATTCTGGAGGCTCTGTAGGTGGACCGATGCCTCGCGCTACTTGCTCTTTGTTCTGGGGTTAAAGCTTGTGTGATTAGTTAGAGTGTAGAGTATAGTTAGTGTTTAGAGTATAGTTAGGATTTGTGACTGTTGCCTTTAGTTTAGCTGTGTTTTTGTATAGATTCTTTGTGTTAGTTGTACCACTTTTAGAGTGAGGTTTTGTTTCGTTCTTTATTTAGTATATTAGTATGTATTTTCCCTGTATGTCTTTAGACTCCCTTTTTAGAGTCCTCCTTTAGTTGGTTATTTGTCAACCTGTGCCCTTTTGGCTCTTTTGTTTGTTTCAGGCTGTTTGCCTGCTATTTTGTTTACAGCTGTTTTAAATAAACGCTTATAATTAATACCAATTACATACTGGTGTGTGTTGCATTCCTCTTCCCCTAGTTGGGACGAAACACATGGAAACACATGGACACATACACACCGACCCACAAAAACACTGAAACACTGAAACACTGAAACACTGAAACACTGAAACACAGAAACACAGAAACACAGAAACACAGAACCACAGAACCACAAAAACACAGAACCACAGAACCACAGAAACACAGAACCACAGAAACACAGAAAACACAAAAACACAAACACAAACACTGAAACACCGACACACAAACACCGTGTGTTGATTCAAAAACCATACGAGCACACAAGCCTGTTTTTTTTTTTGTGTTTTCAGTGTTTTCGGTGTTTCTGTGTGTCGGTGTTTCATTGTTTGTGTTTTTTGTGTTTCTGTGTTTCTGTGTTTTTGTGTTTCTGTGTTTCTCTGTGTTTTTGTGTTTCTGTGGTTTCAGTGTTTCTGTGTTTCAGTGTTTCAGTGGTTTCAGTGTTTTCTGTGTTTCTGTGTTTCTGTGGGGGTATAATACACACGTTTCAATACACATGTATCGTACATCTTCACTGTTACCCTCCCCTTGTTATAATGAAGACAACAGTGCATGTGAAGGACTGTAATACACATGTATCAGACACGCTCCCCTTGCTATAATGAAGACAACAGTTTTTAAAATGTAAAAAACACTTTTTTTTATTTAAAAAAAAAAATGTCCTATTTACATTTAAACATTTTCACACACAAAAGCAATAGTTATACTGATTGTAACATCCCCAGGACCGTCTCCAGCTTAGAATTCCCCAGATTACTGGAAATATCATGATGGAGTTTTTTCACTTCAGTCAAAATATTCATGTGTATGCTGTTTTTGACACAAAGATGCATTACATCTACAAACAGAGCATACAATAAGAGCACATGATACACTTTTGATGTTTGTTTCATTTCTTCGGTAATGTTACAGAATGTTTCGGAAAATGAAGATTCCAGGACCACTTTAAATGTTTCGTTTACAATCGTTTCCCAATGACCAGGAATAGTACTGCCAGAACTAACGATATCCAAAATGTCTTCTAGTTTACAAACTTCAGCCATTCTGTTTACACAGGGATCACTATTCACTCTGTTTTCAATCGTCCTAATCACCACACTTATTAAAAGGGTATTGACTACATTCTGATCAATATATACCGAGCGTTTTGCATAGTAGTTCCCCATTTTAATTTTACTTTAAAGAAAAAGTCAATGTATCGAAAAAGAAAAAATCCCTGGCTTCAACCAACCATAGGTTATTAGTCCTCTTCCTCTCCATCCAACTCGGCATGGATCTTTTCAAGTCTCTCCTTGAGGCGTCTACAATTTTTGAGATTGTGCAGAAAAGCCTCCGAAGCGCCTTGGATCCTCCAATCATCCGTGAACATTTCTTTATCAATAAGAGTCTGGTTGATCTCAGTAATGAAGTTGGTGAGCCAGAGTCTTTTCATTAACGTGTTGTAATTGTTTCTGAAGAAAAAATCGGGCATGTCATTCAGACAATCATGTTGCCTCTGGCCGGGGTGACTGACTCGGCATCCGTTGCATATTTCTTCTCTGTACCGATGTATCACCCCCTCCACAATATCAACCAACACTGATTTCACTGTGTCCATAAACAGAGACGTCTTGGCCCAAGGAGCAAAATAAGCAGCAGTAGTACTGCAAGATTCGGGTGTCCAGAATGGTGGTGATGATGGTAGTCCAGGAGTTTGTTCCTGGCTGCAACTCACGGGGGGAGACTTGGTTTTTCTCAGATCCATAGCTAGTTTTCAAACTGTCGTCTTAGTGGGGTCCTTAGTTTTAGATGCTTTGCTGAGTGGAGGGAGGGACTTATTGCGTTGAGTGGAGGGAGTCATCTGTAGAATTGAGAGTTTTTTTCACCAGTATAATGTCCCTCGCTGTTTGAGTCTTTTTTTTAAAGTTATTTTTCATCTATCATGTTCAACCAAGCAGCAAGAGGTCAAATTTAAGAATAAGTAATAGTTTGTCACGATTTTACGGGGAATAGTCAGAGCGCAATGTCACATCTTAAAGACAGCTTGAACTGGATAAATGGTTAGTCTTCAAACATACCGTACGTTCTGCATGTTAGTTTATCTGGCCAATTGGTTTAGACCCTACTGCCCTAGACGCATGCTCTCAATAGGGAAGTCACGCTTTGGGAAGAGGTGTTTCATTTCACAGATCCACCTTGATTCTTTTTGTGCTGGCTGAAGGAAGAGGGACGGGGGAGGAAAATTCAGAGGATGAAGAAGCAGAAAAATAACTTGTTTTGTAAAACGGGCAGCACGTCAGTTTCAAGGAAAAGATGACACCGTGTTTATGCATGACATGCAAAATATCTTGAAGCCCTACAACCACAAAAAAAAAAAAGGTACAAGTATATTGTGTTAAAAATATGGCAAAAAGTCGTAATATTGTATAATGTATTGTTTCATCGAAACAGTGTTAAAATCACAAACTTGCCTTTTAGAGTCGCAGTCTTTTACAAACATTCTGTTTTGTTAAGAGCTACCAAAACATAGTAAACATCGCAATTATTCCCTAAACAAACTGGGAATGGGGACATCGATAACATATTTTAATGTTTAATTTTCTTCAGGGCTACCGTAGTGCACATTGATGAACACTTTAAAACAAAAATAATGCTTACAAGTGTAAATGAGCCGGATTTTAGCTTTGAGCTAATTTTCATCTGTAGTCCCGTCACATACAGCATATAAGAACATGACATTTATATATATACATACAGCAAAAATAAATACATGATATGCAGAAAGAGCATGAGCAGCATACAAGCATTTACCACATGGCATTACAATGTAGCAGCTATGATATATAAAGTGCAAGATAAGATAAAAGCGCTACATAAAGTGCAAGAGGAGATACCCCTGTGTTAAAGTGCATTTATTTAGCGGTGATTACACGTCTGTTTGTTGCTCAACCATTCTTTAAGTTGACCATTAAAACTATTGAGAGTGGGACAATCCCGTATCTCAGTTGGGGGGCTATTCCACAATGAGCTGCCTTTAATGGAGAGGACATTTTGTCCAAAGGTGGTCCGTCTGTGGTGGACTTCACAGTCTCCTCTGGTTTCTGACCTAGTGCTGCGTCCAGTGTGTTTTCTGTGGATGAATTCCCCCAAGGGGAGGGGGGCCAGCCCATGTAAATATTTTTTTTTTAAAAACACATACTTTTAAAAGACATAAAAATGTCAAAAACTCAAGAAATTGTGATTTTCAAGGATGGTACAGTGGTGGTATGACTTTGGCTTTCTGTCAAACACCTGGATAGCTCTCTTGAACAGCTGTTCTATGGGTTTCAGGTGTGTGGCACAAGCAAACGACCAGTTTGTAAAACAGTATTCAATGTGGGATAGAATCATACAGTGGAGGTATGACTTTGCAGCATTGACAGTTAAGAAAAGGTCTAATTTGTTTAAAATGTTGCAAGTTGAATTTAATGGTATTGGATACTTTCTGGATATGTTTCTTAAAAAGTCAAGTGCGAGTTCCAATATGACACTCCCTGTTCAAGATACTTGCACTGGGAGACTAGTTCTATTTCTGCTCCATTTAAAAATACATTGGATCCTTCGATTTTGACTGATCGTTTACTGAACATCGTCGTTAAGAGTTTTTTCAACAGTATAATGTCCCTCGCTGTTTGAGTCTTTTTTTTTAAAGTTATTTTTTCATCTATCATTTTCAACCGAGCAGCAAGAGGTCAAATTTAAGAATAAGTAATAGTTTGTCACGATTTTACGGGGGATAGTCAGAGCGCAATGTCACATCTTAAAGACAGCTTGACCTGGATAAATGGTTAGTCTTCAAACATAACATACGTTCTGCATGTTAGTTTATCTGGCCAATTGGTTTAGACCCTACTGCCCTAGACGCATGCTCTCAATAGGGAAGTCACGCTTTGGGAAGAGGTGTTTCATTTCACAGATCCACCTTGATTCTTGTTGTGCTGGCTGAAGGAAGAGGGACGGGGGAGGAAAATTCAGAGGATGAAGAAGCAGAAAAATAACTTGTTTTGTAAAACGGGCAGCACGTCAGTTTCAAGGAAAAGATGACATCGTGTTTATGCATGACATGCAAAATATCTTGAAGCCCTACAACCACAAAAAAAAAGATTGTGTTAAAAATATGGCAAAAAAGTTGTAATATTGTATAATGTATTGTTTCATCGAAACAGTGTTAAAATCACAAACTTGCCTTTTAGAGTCGCAGTCTTTTACAAAAATTCTGTTTTGTTAAGAGCTACCACAAACATAGTAAACATCACAATTATTCCCAAAACAAACTGGGAATGGGGACATCGATAACATATTTTAATGTTTAATTTTCTTCAGGGCTACCGTAGTGCACATTGATGAACACTTTAAAACAAATATAATGCTTACAAGTGTAAATGAGCCGGATTTTAGCTCTGAGCTAATTTCCATCTATAGTCCCGTCACATACAGCATATAAGAACATGACATTTATATATATACATACAGCAAAAATAAATACATGATATGCTGAAAGAGCATGAGCAGCATATTCAAGGATGGTACAGTGGTGGTATGACTGTGGTTTTCTGTCAAACACCTGGATAGCTCTCTTGAACAGCTGTTCTAAGGGTTTCAGGTGTGTGGCACAAGCAAACGACCAGTTTGTAAAACAGTATTCAATGTGGCATAGAATCATACAGTGGAGGTATGACTTTGCAGCATTGACAGTTAAGAAAAAGGTCTAATTTGTTTAAAATGTTGCAAGTTGAATTTAATGGTATTGGATACTTTCTGGATATGTTTCTTAAAAAGTCAAGTGCGAGTCCAATATGACACTCTCTGTTCAAGATACTTGCACTGGGAGACTAGTTCTATTTCTGCTCCATTTAAAAAATACATTGGATCCTTCGATCCTTAAAACTAGAACACTGAAGGCTGGCTTACCCTACAAACTTCATCACCTTTTAACAAGAGAGTAAGTATATAAAACGTTATTTTGTATATTTTACACATCAGCAGAAACAGAGAGAGATGGCAGGACACTGTGTTTTAGAGAGAACCCCTCCCCCCTGCGTCAGCAAACGGCTTGCGCGGTAATACCATCGCCCAGATGGTCCGCTTTTAGTTTCCCAGACGGTGCTTGTCAGGACTCTTTTCACTTCTGGCGGCGGGGGGATATTTCCTTCTTCTTCCTCCACATTGAGGGGTAACGGTGAAAACTCTTCTTTGATCTCGCTTTTTGTTTGCGTTTCTTTGCTTTTTGTTGCACATATCTTGTACACCGCTGGTTCCACAGTGTTTTCTTGATGCACTACTTCTTCCGATACAATGGTTGCGTGGCGATCTCTGGAAGACACCAGAGTTAACACAGCCCAATCTGTTGAGGTCAACGTTGCTTTAACACTGTGGGGTCCATACGTTTCTCCATTCTTCAGATTGTAGAAATGCAGTTCATTCGCCATATAGTTGAATACGTATCCCCAAACATGTTCATTTTCCAGAAGCCATTTCTCTTCAAGATCTTCGACCGGAGGTGTTTGAACCCGGCACAGATACTGCATCCGTTTCTTGACTGGCGCTCCGGACGGATGGCGGTAAGTTGTCACAGGCGTCTCGCTGATTAAACCCATATCGAGGCGTCTCTTGGCCATTTTTTCTTTTTGGAAAGATGACTTGATGATTGGAAATGACTGGCTTTTTATCTGCACGGGGTTCTTTTTTTTTTATTTCACTCCACCCCTTCGGTCTTCTGACATCACATAATTGGGGCGGGCCCTTCTGTCACTTTTATGCATACTAATGTGATGGAAGCAGCATTTTGTTTTAATAGACTTGGGGGCGGGCCCACCTGTCACTTTTTATGCATACTAATGTGATTGAAACATTTTTTATTTTACACCATAAGGTGCAACAGTGGGGGCTTTTCACACCTGTGAATACACATCACCCCCCTCCTATCGACGGATATCACACCTACTTGGGATATCACACCTACTTGAGATCTCACACCTCGAACAAAGGGGAGGCGGGACTTAGCTCATTAGCATAAGTAGGGAGAGGTGTGACCTGTCACAGCACCTGTCACTTTCTATGCATACTAATGTGATGGAAGCGGGATGAATAATACTACTCACCTCGACAAAGGAGCCTAATTCACTTTATATAGGGGTTGTTTGCGTGGTGCCGACACATAAATGTAACAAAGTTTGTGACTCCACAGTAGTTATATTCATCCCACTTTCGTCTCATTAGTATGCATAAAAAAGTGACAGGTCACACCTCCCCCCATTATGCAAATGAGCTAAGTCCCGCCTCCCCTTTGATCGAGGTGTTTCATTTCACAGATCCACCTTGATTCTTGTTGTGCTGGCTGAAGGAAGAGGGACGGGGGAGGAAAATTCAGAGGATGACGAAGCAGAAAAATAACTTGTTTTGTAAAACGGACAGCACGTCAGTTTCAAGGAAAAGATGACACCGTGTTTATGCATGACATGCAAAATATCTTGAAGCCCTACAACCACAAAAAAGGTACAAGTATATTGTGTTGAAAATATCGCAAAAAGTCGTAATATTGTATAATGTATTAGTTGCATGTTGTATTTTGCTAAAAACCACTATGTAGTTTTTCAAAAATATAATGGAAAAAGGAGAGAAAGACAAAAACAGAATATCACAGTATGTTGAAAAATATGAAAAAAGTAATGTTGTTTTAAAATAACATGAAAGAAATCAAAGTAAAGCATCTAAAAACATATATTTAGAAAAGGAATGTTGGTCAAGTCAAGTTATCAAGACTGCATTGTTTCATCGAAACAGTGTTAAAATCACAAACTTGCCTTTTAGAGTCGTAGTCTTTTACAAAAATTCTGTTTTGTTAAGAGCTACCAAAACATAGTAAACATCGCAATTATTCTCAAAACAAACTGGGAATGGGGACATCGATAACATATTTTAATGTTTAATTTTCTTCAGGGCCACCGTAGTGCACATTGATGAACACTTTAAGCATCTTTGGGTCTAGAAAAGCGCTATATAAATCCCATTTATTATTATTATTACTTTAAAACAAAAATAATGTTTACAAGTGTAAATGAGCCGGATTTTAGCTTTGAGCTAATTTCCATCCGTAGTCCCGTCACATACAGCATATAAGAACATGACATTTATATATATACAGCAAAAATAAATACATGATATGCAGAAAGAGCATGAGCAGCATACAAGCATTTACCACATGGCAGTACAATGTAGCAGCTATGATATATAAAGTGCAAGATAAGATAAAAGCGCTACATAAAAGTGCAAGAGGAGATACCCCTGTGTTAAAGTGCATTTATTTAGCGGTGATTACACGTCTGTTTGTTGCTCAACCATTCTTTAAGTTGACCATTAAAACTATTGAGAGTGGGACAATCCCGTATCTCAGTTGGGGGGCTATTCCACAATGAGCTGCCTTTAATGGAGAGTACATTTTGTCCAAAGGTGGTCCGTCTGTGGTGGACTTCACAGTCTCCTCTGGTTTCTGACCTAGTGCTGCGTCCAGTGTGTTTTCTGTGGATGAATTCCCCCAAGGGGGGCCAGCCCATGTAAATATTATTTAAAAAAACACATACTTTTAAAAGACTTAAAATTGTCAAAAACTCAAGAAATTGTGATTTTCAAGGATGGTACAGTGGTGGTATGACTGTGGCTTTCTGTCAAACACCTGGATAGCACTCTTGAACAGCTGTTATATGGGTTTCAGGTGTGTGGCACAAGCAAACGACCAGTTTGTAAAACAGTATTCAATGTGGGATAGAATCATACAGTGGAGGTATGACTTTGCAGCATTGACAGTTAAGAAAAGGTCTAATTTGTTTAAAATGTTGCAATTTGAATTTAATGGTATTGGATACTTTCTGGATATGTTTCTTAAAAAGTCAAGTGCGAGTCCAATATGACACTCCCTGTTCAAGATACTTGAACTGGGAGACTAGTTCTATTTCTGCTCCATTTAAAAATACATTGGATCCTTCGATTGTGATTGATCGTTTACTGAACATCGTCGTTTGCATCAACATGCATACTGTTTTTGTTGTACTCATACTGTCAATACGTAGATTGTGTTATATAGCTTTAGATAGAATGTTTTTTCTTCCTCTTTGCATAATTTGCATCCACAATCCTTTGGCAGTAGGTGTTTCCACAGTCCTTGCGGTTTTCCAATTGTTCAACTAATTGGGAGCTACTGTAAGCTATTTGTATTTGCATTTTAGCACATTACTTCCTGCAGTGATTCAGAAAGTATTGTGTTTGGGCTTTTATTGTGAAAGGGAGAACACTACTCAGAGCCAGACATCATTTCATAGAGAAAGCGAGTCTTATAGGGAGCCAATTTAAATGCTAATGTCGTCTTTATTCTACATCCATTACAAATTTGTGCAATCAACTACTTCATTATGATAAGTTGTACAGCCACTTTAAATGCAATCAAATGCATATTTCTAAGGGCTTACAACTTAAAAAATCTTTACGTACAAATGACTGTATATTGAAAACATTTCTGTACCCAGTGTTGAACAGGACCCAAACCTTTGAGAGATGAAAAAGGACACATCTGCTTTAATCAACTGCCAAGTACTCAAGTCTGCATTTGTGTCTGTTCATTTGTAAAACGTGTATTACAATGCCGTAATGTGATGACTTTCAAAGAGAAAAGCAAGCACACTCTGAATAAAGTATTTTTTAATTTTTTTAAAATGTTTTCGGTCTGTTTCCGGTATTTGTTAATGACGATGTGATGTGAGATGTGAGACTGGAATTGCACAGGGGAAAATAACGTATATTTAGATGCGGATTTTGTTAAACTAATACGTTTGCGCTGTGGACCAACACTATGCATTGAAGGGGAAGGGGGTAGCAATAAAGATAACACCATTAAACAGTTACACAACATAACAGAAATAATATCGATAGCAGCGTCCATAGCAACCACCTTGGTAACAATGAAAACGTTCTATGGACGCAATTTCCTGAAGTACTCTTCGTCAGTGGCGGCTGGTGGAAAATATTTTTGGTGGGGCTGTTGATAGTGAGTAAAAACATTTTTTTGGGGAGAAATGACCCCTTAAATTGGGACTTCTGGTGATGTAATGGCCCCATAAAATCGTGGTTCTAGGGCCAGGAACAACCAGGCTGAGTCGGGCTGAGTATGCTAAACTAACTGCGGTCAAGCCAGCCTCCACTCGGGAAAATCTAGTCAAGCCAGCCCTCACTTGATATTGCGGTGCGCGAATATCCTATGCATTACGGTTGAGTAAAAAAAAAATCATCCCTCTGTGTTTAGATGAGAATGAAACAAAAACTGTCCAGTATCAAAGACTCATTTCACTTCAGGGTGATAGCAGGACATCCCATCTAGTCACTCAGAAAAAATCAGGACATTCCGATGTACAGTTTCAAAATAAAAGACCTTTGAAGTCTCATATATGAGCTATCATCCCTGTTTTTAGATGGGAATAAAACAAAGACAGTCCAGTATCATAGATCCATCTCACTCCAGGGTAGCAGGACACCCCATCTAGTCACTCAGAAAAAATCAGGACATTCTGATGTACAGTTTCAAAATAAAAGACATTTGAAGTCTCATATATGAGCTATCATCACTGTCCCCAAAGGTCTTTTATTTTGCATATTTGCAAATTGAACAACCCCAGTTTCCCCTTTTTTTCAGTGTGGGGTGATGGGGATCTTTTATAATCCTGAGGGCTTTCTTTAAGGTTAACCTGGTATTTTTACTACATTTATTTTAGTTACTTTACAGATTTGGATTAATGGTGTGAAATATAAACAACCCTTAAATCAGACTTTAGTTACACCTGAGCAATGTTGGGACTAACTGTAACTGTAACGCAACCACCTTTTAACGGTAACTAAAAGCGTTACTAGTTACCTATTCCCATTAAGTAACGCCGTTATAGTTACTGTGATTTAAATGGGTGCGTTACATTATGTGATGGAACCACTGAGCCGAATCTCCCTGCGGATGTCATTTACAGGCGAATACAGCGATGTCCTCTCACAGCACCATGGAAAAAGTGAACGTAACCAGAGAGGAGTGATGATTGGTTAACGCGGGGTAACATTTCAGGGTAAGCCAATCAGAGACAGAGTTGGGCGGGTCTTGCCTTATGGGGAAAACACATACACGAACACTTGCTAATGCTACACACACACACACACAAACTCACACACACACACACACACACACACACACACACACACACACACACACACACACGCACACGCACACGCACGCACGCACACACGCACGCACGCACGCACGCACACACACACACACACACACACACACACACACACACACACACACACACGGCAACGCTCACCACCAGCACACACACACACAATGGCAGATGCAAGTATCAGCGAGGGCAGCAGCGCATTTGCAACTTGGAAATATAACGACTATTTTCAATTTGTGGGGATAAAGGACACAAAAAATAAATGTCTAAACATATATTTTGTGTTTTATTGTTCCTCGACATTTCATAATGATAATTGCTACACTGATGGGGAGTTCTCTTTTCTCTTACTGTGCCACAGAACAACACAAAAACTTGTATTTTTATTGTTATTATTTTTAAAAGTAAAGTAACTTGTTACTAGTTACTTTCATAATTTAGTAACTAATAAAGTAACTAGTTACTTTTGAGAGCAGTAACTATAACTATTACTAGTTACTTTTTAAAAGTAACTTGCCCAACACTGCACCTGAGTAAAATTCAGTGAAGGTTATTGTCAAGTGCCAACAATCAGGAGAGATATTTGATAGTTGGTGCTTGAGAAGACTAAACATTTATCTGCAGATCCCTATAAAGCTAAAGTGGTGGTGCTGGCACGACCTCCGCAACGGGGGCGCCCCCCGGCCTTGATCCCTGTCACTGAGTTGAGATCCGTTGTTCCGGTCTCGCCTCTTCCGGAAGCCGCACAGGCAGAGGTCGTTTTTCCGACTCCCGTGCTCAGGAGTCGTGGGGGTCGACCTGTCGTTCCACCCCGCCACGCTGACTTTGTTTATGGGTGAATTCTGGGGGGGCTTGTGTGGTGACACATTATTAGTACATAATTCACCGTGTGATTAGTGTGTGTTGCAACCCAGACCCGTTAGTGAGGGTACCGGGGTGAGAGGTCATTCATGCTAGCTTGTCATGCAGAGCAGCTCATGTACCACCTGCTTGTTGATGAATGGATAATAAAGTGTGGAAGTCCATTCTGAATACACCACCTTTGACTACCTTTCATCGGCACTACACTATATACTGTATATGTATACACATTCTCGCAAGATCTATCAGGGGTCGTTGTAAGTTAAAGCGCAAACTGTTGCTTGGCTAATGTTGATATAATTCTCAGTATGTGAACACAGATCGAAAATGGAAAGATTTCTCACAAGTCAGCGTAAACGACCGCGATCTCCAACGGAGCCAGTGTGTGTGTGTGTGTGTGTGTGTGTGTGTGTGTGTGTGTGTGTGTGTGTGTGTGTGTGTGTGTGTGTCTGTCTGTCTGTCTGTCTGTCTGTCTGTCTGTCTGTCTGTCTGTCTGTCTGTCTGTCTGTCTGTCTGTCTGTCTGTCTGTCTGTCTGTCTGTCTGTTTGTTTGCGGTGTGGTGATGAGGTTAAATGCCACAGCATGCCAGTTGAAACAGTGAACGATTGCTATTGTGTACTTTTACGCTTAGGGTATAATGGTATTATACAAAAATATTGTAGGAGCAAAGAAGCAGTGTTCAAATTCTGCTTTTACAAACTTATTTTGGTTGTGCTTGCCTTGCAAAGTAATGTTATAAGTGTCAAAGGAATGTTTTAATGTAAATATTAATGATAATATTGTCGCGTGTCCAAGTTAATAGTTATGTCAGTTATCAGATGTGCACAGTTTAGTACATTTGTAAAGTTATTTAGACAATGTTGTTGGTGGGAGTTAGGGAGAGACCGCCCCTTCCAGGTGTGTGTGTGCATTTTCGGTGTGTGTGTGTGGAGGGAGTACGAAGCGGTAGGAATTATCTTCGAGTGTGGGGAAAAGTCATAATGAGTGTTCTACTATTGATTGGTTCTGTAAGGCGTAGCTGTGGCCGTCAATACGAGAAAATAAAGAGAACGTTTTCGACATTGAAGGCTCGTGATCTGTGATTTTGAATAGCGGTGAACGCTACAATATGAACAGGCTCGTGCTTGGCCCACTGGCATTGTTTGTTTATTTATTTTGAAAATTAACTAGCAACGCCGGGCTGTCATATAGCAACTGCTAAGCTACTGCAGCAAAAAAATCCTGGCGCCGCCCATGTCTTTTACACAAGAGTCACGAATGACACGCTTCAACGCTTCTTCCCATTCACTTTGAATGGAGTGACGTCACACTTTGCCGAACTACATTGTGGTACCGTCGATTCGCTTTGCTCGCGTTGCTCGCTTCAAAAGTTGAGAAAAGTTCAACTTTTCAAGCGTCAACCAATCAAATCCCGTTATGCAAATCTGCCAGTACAAGCGCGAGCCAATCAAACCGTGTGTATGCTGGGAGAGCCATATTCCTCATTTCCTCATGTTCCAAAAAATTGAGGAAAAGATCATGGGGGGGAATCACCCGGTTTTGTACGACCAGTCCCTATTTACTTACCGGAATACAAACCGGAAGAGCCAGACATGGAGGGAGGTGGTAGAGATAGTGGGTTAAACTGGTAGGTTTTCGCCTGTTTGGGGATTTTATATCCAGTGTACGTTTTAACATTGAATGGACAGCTTGCAGGCATAGACAGTATTTAGCCAGCATGGAATGTTGCATAAAATAGCACCAAAGACATTAATGTCATACATTTTCATCATATAAAGTGTGACATGTAAAACCTTTTATGCAATTGACAGTGATAACGGGATAAGGTTTTCATTCAGGGAGGAATCATTTTGTAAATTCTTCAAGTAATTCAAGAAATTAAGTTTATTATTTAATTTGATTTCATTTCATTAGAGGAATTGTGTAGGACAAGGTGGAAGTCACTGAGGTACAGATTCAGGAAGGAGAAAGCTAGGGATAAAGAAGCTAAAAGAAGCGGGGCAGGGTCGTCAGGGGGATATAAACCCTGGCGTTTCACGGCAGTGATGGGTTTTTTAACCCCATTTATCACTGACAGTGAGACGTCCAGCAATGTCCCCCGGCAAACACTGCCTCCATCCCCCTTTACTACTCCTGACCCTCAACCGCACAGCCTGGTGCCAGAGGAAGAGAGCCAGCTAAGTGAAAGCCAGCTAGGTGAAAGTCAGCAGGTGGGGGGTTTCGGGACACTTTCCTCACTCGAGTAAAGTACTGGAGAATGAAACCTAACTTTGACTCGTCATAATTCTCCCCTTTTATCAGGTATGTAGATAGTACAAAAACATAGCAAATTGGGCCAAACTATAACATAGCATGTTTAAGGTACGGTGGCCCTGAGGTGCAAGACACCACAGCATTTCAGAAAACACTACAGCATTTCAGAAAACACCACAGCATTTCAGAAAACGCCGCAGCATTTCACAAAACGCCACAGCATTTCACAAAACACTAAAGCATTTCAGAAAACCCTACAGCATTTCAAAAAACACAACAGCATTTCACAAAACACCACAGCATTTCACAAAACAATACAGCATTTCACAAAAAGCTGCAGAATTTCACAAAACGCCACAGCATTTCACAAAACACTAAAGCATTTCACAAAACACTACAGCATTTCACAAAACACAACAGCATTTCAGAAAACACAACAGCATTTCAGAAAACACTACAGCATTTCAGAAAACGCCACAGCATTTCAGAAAACACCACAGCATTTCAGAAAACGCCACAGCATTTCAGAGAACGCTACAGCATTTCAGAAAACACAACAGCATTTCAGAAAACGCTACAGCATTTCACATTGGACGGAAAGGGCAATGGGAAGTAGGGGTGCTGAGGGTGCTGCAGCAACCCCTGATGGAGGACAGGGAATCTGAACGTCCACAAGATTAAATGGAAAAATACAAATATAATTCAAAAAAAATGTCAGCCTTGATGTAACAACATTCATAATTAAGTAAAGATAACACCCTTTTCACCCCGGTTACATTTTCCATTTGCCCTGTATGATGAGCAATGTAAGTGATGAAAGAGAGAGAGAGACACAGGGCGCACCGGTACCGGCGGGGATTGTTGTTAGCTTCTGTTGCGCTAACGGATAAAAGAAGCTCTTTCTACAATAATGTGGAGGGAGGGCTCTCTCCTGACAGACTGAGAGGCTCAGTGAGTGTTTAGATAGTTCACTTTAGTGGGCGCATTCACACCAGCCTTTTATAATCCGGTTGAATCGAACCCTGGTGCGTTTAGCCGCTTGGTGCGGTTCATTTGGGTCGGTGTGAACGCAGTCCGAGACCTCTTAAGTGAACTAAACAACCGGACTCTGGTCCGCTAAAATAGGTGGTCTCGGACCGCTTGCTAGTGAACTCTGGAGCGGTTCATCGCTAGTGTGAACGCAGTCTGCACCAAAACATAGGAAGCGTAGTATTTACGTGTCACAAGAACGCGGGTGTCTTCATTTCTTTAGTGAAAGAGTGAAGCAGAATGATATGTTGAAAACAGGTTGAACAGTGTCGTGTAAAGTAAAAACAACTATCTAACTTTATACATAAAAGTCAGAGCCACCTGCCGTCGGTGAAACGCCCCTCCTTACTGCAGAACGTCTCTCATGTGTTATAATGTTTTGTATCGCACGTTGTCTGATTATATAATCATATGCGCCGTTGCTCTTGATATGATCTCCAGATTACTGTAACAGCAGCATGAAAATAACCTGCCGATGCTCCATGGCGGAGGCTCCATGGTGGAGGCTCCGGTAGAAATTGCCGGGATTTGCGTTTTTACCCCCTTAATGTCTGACCAATAGTTGAACAGCATTTCCGTGCACATGACTTGTGTTTAAAGTTTATAATCTGCTTGAATTTTGCCCGTGTGAACGCAAACCGAACCTTCTGAAAAATGAAACAATGTAACAAACTGTCGTCTGGTGCACACCAGAGAAGCGGACTAAGTTGTGAATGTTATCTCAGTGGGTCTTAAACGGTTTGATCACAATTTATGTAAACAAATATTTCCAAGGCACTCCTTTATAACTTATTGGGATGAATAAAAACAGGTTTGAAATAATTCCAATGCATACGGGCAGTAAACAAAAAATATTGTTTAACTCCGGAGAGATTAAAGAATATGCATAAATAAATACATGTTAAGGTAAAATAAGAAATAAATTACAACACAAATAAAATAAGTTACATTTATTTGTTATTGGGTATGTTAGGTTATTGGTTATGTCCACATACTTATTTGATTATTAAAATATAAACCGATCTTTTCCATATGGGTGTTTAGAGTTGTACCCCTTAGATCTAGTCTCTGGTAATTCAGCTCAAAGTGCACCAGATTGAAGCATTTTACTTTAAAATGTAAAAAATAAATCTTCCCTGTCTGTGTCATTGCGAATACAGTCGCTGCTTTATTTATGTCTGTATGACGTTGTGAGTGTGGACGAAGCAGCTACAGGTTAGTTTAGCCTGATTTCACAAAACGCCACAGCATTTCACAAAACACAAAAGCATTTCAGAAAACGCCGCAGAATTTCACTAAACGCCACAGTATTTCAGAAAACACTATAGCATTTCAGAAAACAATACAGCATTTCACAAAACGCCACCTCATTTCACAAAACACCACAGCATTTGCTGTAGTGTTTTGTGAAATGATGTGGTGTTTTGCACTTCAGGGCCACCGTACAATAGATTCATATTCAATTTCTAATCCGTTTTATTGAAACAGGCATATTAAGGACATTGCTTTGTGTGCAGTGTAGTCGTTTCAATTTCATCTTTCGGACCCTCCTTCCCCCCTCCCAATACATCCATGCCCCCTCCTCATCCCAGAGAGCCTGTATTGTTGTACGTATTGGATCGTACTAAGTGCAGCAAAAAGTGGGGGTGTTTGATTAGTAGGGCAGCTCAGCTCAGTTCGTCTTTCTGGTGATGCACCTGGAGCACGATGCCCGACATGCGTTACAGACGTCAGGTCTCAAGATAGTTCTGGAGATAGTGTATCAAAGCCCGATAAATTACATTGAGGCGAGTTGAAAAGAAAGGAAGGACAAGACCAAAAGCACAGGCGGCGGGCAGCCATTGCTTTCTGTCTTCACTGCTAATAAAGAAAGCAGAATCTCGCGCACAGGTCTCGAGGGGTGAAACAACAGAGCTTCTGGATCCGGCCATCCCGCTCTGCTCTGCGGACCGAGAACATGAATCTGCTGCCGGTCCTGGTGACCATCATCAGCACCTGCAGCGCAGCATCCACAGTATCCCACAGTAAGTACACACACACACACACACACACACACACACACACACACACACACACACACACACACACACACACACACACACACACACACACACACACACACACACACACACACACACACACACACACACACACACACACACACACACACACACACACACACACACACACACACACACACTAGCAACCATGCTAGTCTGGTAGCCGCTCTTGTCGGGGCAGTGCAGTGATTAAGCAGGAAGGACTCAGCCTGGGGCCAAAGCAGCAGCAGCAGCACACATTTATGGGCTCAGAACATTTTCATAATACACACATGCACAGAAGGATTCCCACTTGTATTTCATGATCCGCAAAAGGATTCACACTTTTGTTTTTCAATGCACACACAAATGTGTTCCGTTTCATATAAATGTAAATAAAATACAAATACAAAAAAAAGTTTTAAATGTGTATTTTTGATCCACACATATTTGTTTTCCGTTTAAAACCTCTGAACCTGCAAACACAAACCGCTTTCTGTGCACGGATCGCTGTGCATTGGTGTGTGGGTTTTTTGAGACTCCCCTTACGATCAGCCGATTCTTACTTGTAATTTTTTCTATCTATAGCCAATCAGATGTCTCCTCAATTCTAAGCCAATCACATGAGCGCCCCCATGACGTAGCGCTTCATGTACGCATTTTGCGCCGTCCGGAGCTGACAGGTCCATGGAGCCTGCCTGCAGGCGCTAATCTCAGGACACCACCACTCTCAGTACATTGCCACTTTCCGAACAGGAAATGCACGCAAATACAAGCCTTTATATTATTAGGGTACAGCGCCACTTTCCGAACCATTGATGAATGCTTGTGTGTACACAAAAACGGCAGGCAAAACCTTTTTAAATGTGTGTTTCCTGTAAGGCGAATACAGCTGCTTTATTTATGTCTGTATGAAGTTGTTGTGAGTGTGGAGGGAGCAGCTACAGGATAGCTTAGCCTAATCGATCAGTGCACTACGAAGCCAGTGCTAGACAGTGAACTGTCAACGGGGGGAGCCCCTCCGGTCATTATCGGCCGATATTCACTCTAAATAGTTTGATCGGTGCTCTCTATAAAGGCCGATCAGGAGAGCTGCATCTGATCGATATGGACATAAACGCGAGTGAAGTGTAACCGGACGCGAGAGAGAGATCAGATCAGCTGCTGAGTCTGGCGGAGACATGGAGCTGAATCACCTGAAGCTCCGCCCTCTGTTTAGCGAGCTGACCGGACTGCGCAAAATGCGTATATGAAGTGTCATGAACGCAATAAATTATAGCCTCGTGGGGGCGCGCTCATGTGATTGGCTTAGACTGAAGGAGACATCTGATTGGCTATAGATGAGAGAAATTACAAGTACGAATTGGGTGACCGTCAGGGGAGTCTCAAAAAACCCACACAGGAATGCACAGCGATCCGTGTACAGAAAGCGGTTTGTTTTTTGCAGGTTCAGGGGATTTAAACGGAAAACAAATATGTGTGGATCAAAAATACATATGTAAAACTTTTTTCTGTCTTTGGATTTTATTTACATGTATATGAAACGGAACACATTTGTGTGCGCATTGAAAAACAGTGTGGATCCGGAAATAAGTGTGAATCCTTTTGCGGATCATGAAATACAAGTGTGAATCCTTGTGTGCATGTGGGTATTATGAGACTGTTCTGAGCCCATACACATTAGGGCTCATACAGAATTGTACTATTGACGACACCCATAATAATGTGATTTGTTTCATATAATTCAGAACCCCCCCCTCCTCGCCCCTCATAATGGTCAATGCATTCATATGTGCTCCACAATACCAAAAATAGAAATTATAGCCTTATAGTCAGTGTAAAGCATATCACACATGGAATTCCAAGTATGCTGGAGATTGGAACAGTCCTTCGGCGGCACTCGATGACGTAATATCCTTGAAATATTGGCTTGGAAGCCAGTTTCCTCGCGATTGAGAAACGGCCTCTGTCTGCACTTTAACTATCCGACTTGTGCACCAGCGGACGTCATTGTGTGCGTCTTCTGCTGTGGGGAAACTACAGTTTTCTATACAGCGGATGTTTAAAAAGAACGAGGGACTACTGTAAACTCATCTAGAGACTCTGCACCGTGCTCTGACGCTGTTGCGGTATGCTTTTTGAACCTGGACAACAGAGAAACATATTCTTAATGACCAAAGTTGGAATTGAAATAAAAAAGGAAAGTGAAACTTATGCTCATCGTCACCCTCTCCCTCCGGTCCATATTAATACAAATGATCCCAATACGTATGATTGTATGAACTATGAAAAGATCTTAAAATCAATACAAATGTATTTATTATAAACGTTAGTCCTTAACATCTATCACTGTGTATATCACCATTCAAACATCTTTTAAAAGTTGAACAAACCCCACACAGCTCAGTAAAGACTGTGAAATGTTGACTTTATTTGATCATTTCAGTAAAAAGTAACGTTCATGTTTCTCTTTTTGATTATAATACTGATGAACGTTCAAAACAAAGCACTTTGGCAAGTTACCACATACGTTTTAAAAAGCTTAATAAGCACCGTAACTTTCATGATATGCTTTCTCGGTCATAATTGGTTGTTTCCGTGAACGGCCGAATGTTGTGTGACGGCAAATGCTGCGGCTGCAAGGCATTGTGGGGCAGCATTTTCTCCTCTCCTTTCGTAAAGGGAGGTCCAGTGGTTCCTAAGCTAAAGGAGTTTATAAAGGAAGTTTGAAACCTCCTTTCCTATCATCTAGAGCAGGGGTTCCCAAAGTGTGGGAAGGTGAGCCTCCCCTCAGAGAACATAATCACAGCCGCGCCCCCCCTCCCAATTATTATTGCTATTATTATTATTATTATTGTTGTTGTTGCTATAATGCAGGGGTATTCAATTGCATTTCAAAGAGGTCCAGTAAGAGAAAATGTCATAAAATGCTCTGTTTTCGCTACCTTTCTCTTTTTAGATTGGCTGAGCGCCACTTCCTTAAAACATTAAACAATAGCTTTATAAACCTCTTTATTTTTATGTTTTAAACATGTTGAGGTTAAGGATGGCAGCTTCCTCATACGTTGCACTCGGAGAAAATAGTGGAAAAACAATGGACACATGATTAAAACGATTTTTATATTATATATCAAATTAATTATATTGAGCATTGTATACTTTCAGTATCAAACATTGATACCCTGTAAATCTAACCTTTGAACTCCTGCATCAAATTGATCCTAATTATGAATTTTATGACAAAAGGAGTACAATTCCAATAAGGACCACACTTACAAATATGATAAAAGGAAGATTACTCCAAACTGTTAAAGCTAACGGGGCGGCTGTGGCTCAGAGTGCTGGACTTCGAATCAGGGGGTAGCAAGTTTGAGTCCCACTGCAGTCAGCATGTCGTTGTGTCCCTGAGACACTTCACCCCAAATTGGTCCTGTGGGGATTGCCCACAGTATTGAGTATGTAAGTCGCTTTGGATAAAAGCGTCTAATAAGTGACATGTAATGTAATGTAATGTAACAAACAACACTACTCTGCCATCTTGGCATAGTTTGAATAAAGTAGGAATACATGAAAAAGAGAGGCAATATTGTTCAAATGACAAAATAAGATCAAATATTCTTCAAACTCTAATGATTCTTCAGAAATGAGACGTCAGTGGTGTGTTTGGGGGTATTATATATGCAATTTTTTTGTTGAGAATCTCTCCCTTCTTCCTGTAAACAGCTTGAGACATGCTTGGCTTGGTGTTTTGTAATGCATATGAGGAAAGGCATTACCATGCCCCACACCTGTCACACACACACACACACACACACACACACACACACACACACACACACACACACACACACACACACACACACACACACACACACACACACACACACACACACACACACACACACACACACACTGAGGTGACCCCTCCCCCGCCAAAAAGCTGTTATGTGTTGAGAACAAAGACACCCACACACACACACACACACACACACACACATTTATGGTTTTGTTTTTGACATCGTGGAGAAGAAACAAACTGATCAGCCTTGTACAAAACCAAATCAATGTTCTGTTTCCATGTATTTGTTGTTATTGTTGTTTGGCCTTTAAAAAAACTGTTAGGGAAAAACATATAAGTGCAATAGGGTTAAAATAACCTTAATGATACTGTATTCTTTCTAATTCAGCCTTTATAAAATGACAATACATTGATGTTGGGCATAGATGCAATGCTGTTTCTTCTTATGTTCTTATCATTTTAATGAGCACTTGAATCCATTATGTAAATGTAGCAGATTTAGCCATTAAGGTTAATTTTTATCTGCAGTCGCTGGCAGGTGGATTGCATTAAAAGCGTATGAGCAAATACATAAGCACAGATAAAAGCTAATAGTTACTGACAAGTTTCCAAAAGTCCCTCTTATTGCTGCTATTAAATGCCATCATATATGTTTGTTGAAATAGACTGACATACATTATTGCTGTAACATTAAAAGGTCTCCTATCATGCAAAATGCATTTTTTTATGTCTTTTATACATCAATACAGTGGGGTAAAATGGAGCTGATCCAGATTTGCGTCCGATATGACGTTATATTGGAAATGTGGACTGGCTTTTTACAGCGCCACAGCTTCCACAGAGGAAATATTTGTATTTTTTGTCAAATCATTTAATGTATTCATTGCTATCGGGATGTTAAGAGCATTCCATGGAATATAACAAGTGTTTCTGAAGTTAATTACCTACCCCACCTTTACGATGATATTGTTCTCTCTAAAATAATGTTATACTGATGGAGGATTTCATGGGAACAAATTAGTACAGTGTGTTATAAATCTATTATTCATGTTTAATGTAAATGTCCCAATCATTCTCAGGGCCTTGAATGTGTGTAAATGTGTTAAAAACGATGGAGGACGCATGATTAAAACGATTTGTATATTATATTATATATAACATTAATTATATTGAGCATTTTATACTTTCAGTATCAAACATTGACAACCTGTAAATCTAACATTTGAACTCCTGCATCAAATTGATCCTAATTATGAATTTTATTACAAAAGGAGTACAATTCCAATAAGGACCACGCTTACAAATATGATAAAAGGAAGATTATTCCAAACTGTTAAAGCTAACAAACAACACTACTCTGCCATCTTGACATAGTTTGAATAAAGTAGGAATACATGAAAAAGAGAGGCAATATTGTTCAAATGACAAAATAAGATCAAATATTCTTCAAATTCTAATGATTCTTCAGAAATGAGACGTCAGTGGTGTGTTTGGGGGTATTATATATGCTATTTTTTATAGCATATATAATATGCTTTACACCCATGGCCCTATCAGAAACGTTGCTGTATCAGAAACAATGCGTGAAATGTTTTGGAAGTAATATGGTCTGTGTTTACATTAGCAAGCATCGCTAACACTCAGAGCTAACGCTGTGCTGGAGAGAGTAGGTGTAAAGAAGCGGGTTGTAAAATGTACAGTCCCTGTGGTAAACCGTTTGAGCTCCATACTGTTTCAGAAAATAATGCTTGATGTGGTTTAGAACATAATACGGCGTTTAATCACGGCAGCGTTTTTTTTTTTTTTTAAAGCTACGGACCCAGAATCAGCACTTTAGTAACAGGGCTGAAATAGAGGGGTATAAGGCATGCTACTGTAGCCGCGTTCACACCGGAGTACTTTTCCCTGTACTTTTTCCCTTTAGTTCCGTTAGTACCCCTTGTGTTGCGTTCACACCAGAAAGAGTACTTGGTGCCGGGAACTTTTACCCCAATCTTTAGTGCCTGCTGAGAGGTGGTATTATCCTGGGGGGAAAAAGTACCCCAGTTCTGATTGGCTGGGCGAATTGCAAACCACGCCCCGTAAAACTCTGAAAAGTTTTGTGAAGCCGCCATTTTATTTGTGGCATTAGCATTAGCATTAGCCCCCCGCACCAACGGAGAGAGAATAACACAAAAAAAAACATGGGAGCGGTGTAGTGATGAAGAGGTGTCGGCGTTCTGGCGATATACTCGGAAGGCTTCAGTAGAAGCTGCTGGGAGTCCCAACAGCTTCTACTGAAGCCAGTCCCCAACTCCGGGGACTTCCTGCTGGGGACTCCGGGTGGCAGTATACACCGTGAAGTTGTTTGCAGCCTGCCAGTAAACCCAAAGCAGAAGAAGACGAAGCGGCTAATTTGCGTAATCTTCCCTCAGGGAAAAGTGTGAACGCGATTGGTACTTAGTGCCCTGGGGCACTAAGTGCCGGCACTAAGTACTGCTAAGTACTGCAAAGTACTGCAAAGTACGCGGTGTGAACGCGGCTAATGGGTGATCTGTTTGGCATTTTGAGCAAAATACTTTATAGACATGTTTTGTATATATCTGAGACCTATAATATATGCCTAAAAATAGTACTATAATAGGAGACCTTTAAACATGTGATTCACAAATGCTATCCATATCAGAAATGTATTGGTGTGTTATGTCTCTGTTATTTTGACAGTTATTAGTTGGCATGCTTACAGCTGATAATCAGCCAATACAGACTGACATATTTGCTGATAAACATTGCGTCTGTTTTCTGTCTGTCGTTCAGGAAAGTGTGAGAACAGCCTGGCCACTCCTCTGCCCTACAGCTCCTTCAGCAGCTCCTCAGTGTACACCCAAGGATGTGGAGCGGGTTACGCCAAACTCAATCGGAAACAAGGTACTGTATGCTTCTGTAATGGGAGCTGCTGCTGTGTCCTTCTTACTATAGTGTGTGTACATAGGGTCATACTCTAGATTTTGTCTGTTAATATACTGATGATACATTTAATCCTGCATACTAGTAGTTGTTGCGTGGAATAGTACTGAAGAATTGTGATGGATTTTTTCCATTATGTTTTGAAAATAACAACACTTTGTAAGTAGAGAGGGAGGATCCACTTCCACCAAGTCAGGGTTCATCTTCTTCACCCACTGAGGAGGTTTTAGCTTTCAGCAGTACATGCCTTTAGACATTAGCTGCTACAAGCTCAAATATTCCCTTTCAGATTAAACATGATATAATAGAGTGGTGTACGAATGGTTCCTAAAACAAGGAAATTATTTAGCAATTTGCCATTTCGTGTTCCCTCGTCTGGTAGTCAATGGTGTTGTGAGCATGTGTGTGGTTAGAGGACTGTCATAAGATCTCTTAACACAAGCTAAAGAGATTTAAAGTCTGGTGTTCTACGGCATAAAATACATCATACAAACAGCAGTTGATATCATGCTGATTAAATGAAACTACTAAATGTAATTACTCTGAACATTAGCCGCCTTTAGCTTAGGGGTGGTGAAGGCAGACATGTGACCGTGATGTAGTTTCTTTATAGCCTACATTAGCTCTTTACTTTTGGCGATTGCATGTACGCTTCAAAAATCATAAAGTGTTGTTATATGTGGAGATTACAAAATATGCATTCAGGGGTGTAGTGCTATTTGTACTGGAGCGCACCTATGACGCATGCATGCGTTCACGCACACAGTTTTTGCTCGTTTGAAAGGTTATGTAACCGCTGTTAATTAACACTCTCCGGACAGAATTGACAATGCAGATTATTTCAGTACCTACGGCACACAGCTGCTTCATAGTATAAAAAGCTCACTAATCATTTCATGAAATTGCTGCAGCAGAGCCATAGTATGGAGTCAGATTTGGGTCAATATTCTAGCGCGCAAAACAAGCTACTCACGAGCGGAAAATGTGCTTTTACACAAGCATGAAATGACCCTTGCGCGCAGATTAAACGAGCGGCTATGCGCTCGCAAGCTTTTTATTTAACAAAAGTACATATTGTCTCTGTGGTTGTTTACCACTGACTCTGCAAATGCTGTTGTGTCACAAATATGTGATTATCCACAGTAGACGATACACAATAATTATATATAAAACAGTGCCAGTTCGCCTTATTCAAACTTTTTACCAAATCACTTTCATTATTATTTTATTTGTGTCGATTTAACAGTGTCTTCCTCATGTTAAATCTTACTCAATCTGCACTAGGTGCGTGCTGCTGTGTTCCAAAAGTTAAACTAGGATACCTTCAACTAATGACACTGTAGTGCCCTGGTGATGAACAGGGAATTTGAGCATGCAAACACTTGGCATTGGTACGGGGCCTTATGCGTAGGCCTACTACAAATATACATTTTCCTCTGAAAAAAAATACCAGTGCGGCATTCTGGTGCGATCTGGCAGTACCTTAAATGTGTGTTCGCCATAGATACATTTTTTCAAACTTATCTGACGCTTCACAAATTACCTTGCAAGTTACCTAACTAGAGTGTTGTTGAATACACACATTTTAACAGATATACTCAGATACTAATGTGTCTGTATTTCCAGAGGGCTGCCCACAAACTGAATGGGCCACAGCGGTTGGGGCCACATGCTAAATATTGTGACATATGCCCCTTTTCCACCAAACCGGTTCCAGGGCCGGTTCCGAGCTAGAGCCTGATTAAGCTCCGGTTCTTAGCTGGCCCCACTCGGCTGCCCGGCAAGAACCAATACTTCACGCTTACGTTGGAAGGGGCACGCTTAACCTGAGCAATAACAGTTCTGGCTCTGTCTGGCTTGGGCTCAGGCAGGTCACTAACTACAAGCCAAAAGCCTCACTCTCCATGAACGACCAACGCCTTGCAAACTACCTGAATCAGTTTTTCTGTCGCTTTGAAGAGTTTAGTCCTGACCCCACCATCCCCCGTGACAGCTCCCAACAGCTCCAGTCTCACACCTCCATGCCCCCCTCCCCTACAGTGTCCCGCTTTTCCCAGACCACTGCCCATGTAAATAAACGTTTCAAAAAACTCAGTACCAGAAAAGCTACTGGCCCAGATAATGTCTCCCCCTCCACCCTGAAGCACTGTGCTGATCAGCTGTCTCTGGTGTTTATAGACATCTTCAACACCTCACTGGAGACATGCCACGTCCCAGCATGCTTCGAAACCTCAAAACAAGGATCACAGGATTAAATTACTACAGACCCGTCGCCCTGACCTATGTGGTTATGAAGTCCTTTGAGCGCCTTGTCCTGTCCCACATCAAATCCATCACAGACCAACTCCTGGACCCCCTGCAGTTCGCCTACAGAGCCAACAGGTCTGTGGACGATGCTGTCAACATGGCCCTTCACTTCCTCCTCCAGCACCTGGACACAGCAGGTACCTACGCCAGGATCCTGTTTTCCTGTGGACTTCAGCTCTGCCTTCAACACCAACATCCCGGCTCTGCTGCAGGACAAGCTCTCCCAGCTGCACATGCCCGACTCCACCTGCAGGTGGATCACAGACTTCCTGCCTGACAGGAAGCAGCATGTGAGGCTGGGGAAACACGTCTCTGATCTCCAGGCCATCAGCATTGGTTCCCCTCAAGGCTGCGTTCTTTCCCCTCTGCTCTTCTCCCTGTACACCAACAGCTGCACCTCCAGTCACCAGTCTGTCAAGCTCCTGAAGTTCAGACGACACCACGCTCATCGGACTCATCTCTGGTGGGGACGAGTCTGCCTACAGGTGGGAGATGGACCATCTGGTGACCTGGTGCAGGGACAACCACCTGGAGCTCAACGCTCTCAAGACAGTGGAGATGCTTGTGGACTTTAGGAAAAACGCAGCCCCACCCACCCCCATCACTCTGTGTGACTCCCCAGTAACTGCTGTGGAGTCTTTCCGCTTCCTGGGCACCATCATCGCCCAGGACCTCAAATGGGAGCAGAACATCTGCTCCCTCATCCGAAAAGCACAGGAGAGGATGTTCTTCCTGAGGCAGCTGAAGAAATTCAACCTGCCAAAGACGATGATGGTGAACTTCTACACCTCCATCATGGAGTCCATCCTCACCTCCCCTATCACCATCTGGTACACTGCATCCACAGCCAAGGATAAGGGCAAGCTGCAGCGTGTCATCCGCTCTGCAGAGAAAGTGATCGGCTGCAATCTGCCATCCCTCCATGACCTGCATGCCTCCAGGACCCTGAGGCGGGCAGGGAAGATAGTGGCCGACCCCTCTCACCCTGGACACAAACTGTTCACCCCCCTCCCCTCTGGCAGAAGGCTGCGCTCCATAATGACCAAAACCTCTCTCCATCTGAACAGTTTCTTCCCCTCCCGGCCTCATCAACAAGGATCGCGCCCCCCCCCCCCCCCCCCCCCACTGACACTTTACCTCAGCCACATCATAGACTATGCATTTCATTAATGCACACAATGTTGACAATATTGCCTACAGCACATATTTTATATTATATAATTTATTGCATTCTATTTCAATGTAAATTACTGCTTTATTTTATTGCTATCTTACTATATTTGTATTAAAGTGTTCTTAATATAGTTAGCTATCTGTGTTCATTTTTAAATTAGTGTTTTTTTCTTTTTATGTGTGCACCACAACAGTAAAATTCCTCGTACGTGTGAACCTACCTGGTAATAAACCCGTTTCTGATTCTGATTCTGAGTACCTTAGCAACTCTGCCTTCACTGACAGGAAACTTCCTATAATTGTGTTTATAACGCTCAAATCCATAATTGTGCTCTTCTTCCTTTTCCCCATTTATTTTTTTACCCTACCCACACCACTAGGTGCTGGAGGCTGGGCCCCCCTGGATAAAGACCGTTATCAATGGTTACAGGTAGACCTGGGTTCAAGGAAGCAGGTGGTTTCCGTAGCGACACAGGGTCGCTACAGTAGCTCTGATTGGACCAGCAAATATCGGCTACTTTACAGTGACACACAGAAAAACTGGAGGCCTTATCTACAGGATGGAAACATCTGGGTAAGAATCATATGTCATCTCATCTAAACTTTACTCTTAACCAATTGAGGAAATTTGTGGCACTAATTGCCCAAATATGTAATTTACATACTGCTGAACTCAGTGCAGCTACGTCTCTGCAGTGACAGTGACTCTTTGAATACATAAACCGAAAAACTCTTCAGATGTAATTTCACATCTTTCCTACAATAATAGTTATAACCAGTCTTGGGCAAGTTACTTGTAAAAAGTAACTAGTAATAGTTATAGTTACTGCTCTCAAAAAGTTACTAGTTACTTTATTAGTTACTAAATTATAAAAGTAACTAGTAACAAGTTACTTTACTTTACTTTAAAAATAATAACAAAAAAAATAGAAGTGTTTGTGTTGTTCTGTGGCACAGTAAGAGAAAAGACAACTCCCCATCATTGTAGCAATTATCATTATGAAATGTAGTGGAACAATAAAACACAAAATATATGTTTAGACATTTTGACAGTCACTGCCGGTGGTTGAGACGGTGGGGTCTTTGGCGACTAGTTTTATAGCCCCATGTACATTACTTAGGTGCTTCAGGAGATTGGCATTGCTGTTATTCGATGTGGACAATGCTTTCTGTCCTGCACACAGTTTACATTTGACCGTAATATTTGTTGCGTCCTTTATCCCCACAAATTGAAAATAGTGGTTATATCTCCAACTTGTAAATGCGCTGCTGCTCTCGCTGATACTTGCATCTGCCATTGTGTGTGTGTGTGTGCTGGTGGTGGGCGTTGCCGTGTATGTGTGTGTGTTAGCAAGTGTTTGTGTGTCTGTGTATTTTCCCCATAAGGCAAGACCCGCCCAACTCTGTCTCTGATTGGCTTACCCTGAAATGTTACCCCGCGGTTAACCAATCATCACTCCTCTCTGGTCACTTTCACTTTTCCATGGTACTGTGAGAGGACATTGCTGTATTCGCCTGTAAGTTACATCCGCAGGGAGATTCGGTTCAGTTGGATCACATAATGTAACGCAGTAACGCACCCATTTAAATCACAGTAACTATAACGGCGTTACTTAATGGGAATAAGTAACTAGTAACGTTATTAGTTACCGCAAGAGTTAGCTGCGTTACAGTAACGCGTTAGTCCCAACACTGGTCTCAGGAGAGCAGACACAGAGCCGTTTTAAAAGTATTTTTGTAACTTCATATTTTCCTTCTTTGGAGTTAAGTTTAGTGTACCCTCTTAGTTAGTCCCAACACTGGTTATAACGCAAGTAGGAAATGCATAGAATTAAAAGAAATGTACATAAAAACTGCCAGGGATTGGCCAGAGTGTCGACCCAAAATCAGTACAAACAGGGGGGCAGGTATGAGAAAGTAAACGAAAGGCGAGCTTTTATTAAATGAAAAGATGGTTCCACACAAAAAACGGCAGGAGCAGGCTAGGTGGAACAAAAGGAAAAGTAACAAACAAAACTAGAACAGGAGGGCAGACCAGGGAAATCCAGAACAAGACATCCAAACCACAGGACAAACGATGACTAACTGACAAGGAACGCAAGGGAAAGAAAGACTAAATACAAAAGGGTAATAACAAGACAAGACACAGCTGGAGAGGGGAGGTGAAACACAGGGGCAACAGGTGAACACAATGAGACAGGAGGGAAAACACAGAGACAGGAAGCAAATACAGACATGAGACAGGGGGTGAACACCTTTCAAAGTAAAGCAGGAAACCAACGTAAAAATGAAAATATACAATTTGTGACAAAAAACGATACAGTAGCTACTGCTAATTCAATGATTGCAAAGCAAACTGCACATTTGCATTAAGCTAATGCAAATTACATAACTGTTTTAAACACCATATTTTTACAATAGTCAGGCTTTATAATATGTCTGTAATTACAAACTAATGGACATTTTGTCTCTCCCTTTGTATCAAATCCCAAATTTGACTCAAGTTGGGCTATGACTTTACTAAAAGCCAGTGCTTCTCAAAGTGACCACTGGTGGTCCGTGAGCGCCCCCTAGTGGTCCTTGAGTATATTGTCAAAATTTCACATTTGAAATAAATAAATAGATTTAAGTTTTTCCGCACTCTCGCAGGAATATCTCCGCAATGGAGCGAGCTTAAGTTTCGATTGCATGATATAGCACAGCGCAACACCTTCGCCCCACATGTTGCCACTTGTTTGAACCATTTTCAGGCGATTTGTAATCTGTTCTAGAAAAACAATGTGTTTTTTTTTTTTGATTTCATGAAGCGTATAAAACAAACAATGGAAGTCTTTTATGAACATTTATCCATGCTGGAAATAGATTAACATGTGTTAGGAGTTAGAAATTATTATCTAATATGCACGCAAGGAAGCATTGCATGAAATCTGTTGATGATCAGAGGCTGTTGTTGGGGCTGCATAAACTGTTTTTTATTTTTGTTATGTAGGCAGACCTTGCAGGCCAGCCCGATGGTCACCAAGGTTCATATTTTAGTAGCATTTTTACAAAAAAAGCCCAGCCCAGGCCAGCCTAACATGTGAAAAAATGGCTTAGACCTCAGAGAGTTAAACTTGGGCCTGCGACCATAGTTTTACTGTATTTTTTTTACGGAGGTTTGTATGATACTACATGCAGTGTATTTTGCATGTCTCTCAGTAGCCAACGATCTGTGAGTCTGTTGGCTCAGACATAAACTCCGTAATAAATGTAGTCTACATTTCATAAGAGGTTTAAAACCTGAGCATTTTAAATTGCATTTGAACTAAATGCTTATATAATCTGTAGTTGTATTTGTATTGTTGATTGTGAACGAGGCGATATAGAGAAGGTTAAGCTGTCATTATTAGGCTGTCATTTTTTATATACTGTTGGAGTGGTAAGCAGGCCTATTGCTTTTGGGGAGTTAGGTGGTCCGCGAGTGTTTTTTTATTGGTTAAGTGGTCCGTCCTTGGTATGAAAAAGTTTGAGAAACACTGCTATAAGCACTTCACTGTCCATGAATGAGCTTGCCACCGCTCTGTCTGATGACAATAATTAGAACTGTAGCTTCCTTTTTGACAGAATTGTTTTGCATGTTTTTGTTTCAGATGTTTGAGGGAAATATGGACAGTGAATCGTCTGTTCGCCACGAGCTGCAGCACGCCATTCTGGCTCGCTACATCCGCTTCATCCCAGTGAGCTGGAGCAGGGAGGGACGCATCGGACTGCGCCTGGAGCTCTACGGCTGCTCATACTGTGAGTGACAACAGAGGGAATCCTCGTGCTCAGGGTTTTATAAATAATAATAATACATTTTTGGGGGGTCCCTTTCATAGCACCCAAGGACACCTTACAGGGCATAGGGTAATATAGGGGAAATTAAAACAGTGGAATTAATTAAATATCAGCCGGGGTAAAACAAGACAAACAACAGGAAATGGACTACAAAATGACACAAAAGGACACAGGGTACAGTTTATAATGAGAATGCCAGTCTGAACAGGTGGGTTTTGAGTTGGGTTTTGAATATTTTTATGGAATCAGACTGTCCGATATGTAATGGCAGGGAGTTCCAGAGTCTGGGAGCCGAGCAGCTGAAAGCTCGAGCACCCATGGTTTTGTGGCGAGAGCTTGGGATGGTGAGAAGTCCTACGGAGAAAGAGCAGAGGGTGCGGGAGGGGGTGTACTGCTGAAGAAGGTTGGTGATGTAGATGGGGGCAAGGTTGTGGAGAGCTTTATATGTAAGTAGAAGGTTTTTGTATTTAATACGGTAGCGTACAGGAAGCCAATGTAGTTGAGTGAGAATGTGGGTGGAAGAGGAGAGACAGTTATTACAGTGATTCACCAGGTCAGCAGGGTGGGAGGATTGGGGTAAGAATTAATCAGAGTGGTGAGATCTGTGGGGTTAATATGTTTAATGTTTCTGAAGGTGATGGACCGTTGTTCTTTGGAAAGGGGGGCATGGATATCAAAAATTACAGCTTTATGGTCAGAAATGGGGAATTCAATGACAGCAAGGTTAGTGGGAGTGATGCCAGTGCAGTAGAGTAAGTCCAGTATGTGACCTTTGTTATGTGTTGGGAGGTTGACATGTTGTGTGATATCGAGGCAGTCCAGGAGTGAGAAGAAATCATTTGCAAAAACATTGGATGGGTCATCAAGAGGATAACAGTACATTACAGATGTCAGTAGTGATGAAAATTCAGTGAGAAAAACAGCAGAGGGCTTCGGTGGTCTGTAGATGGAAATAATGATGATGGGTGTGTGACAGCAATGACTTTAATGTTTTCACGGTGCAACACAGCAAGCCCTGCAAAACCTGCACTGCTGAGGCGGAGGAGTAGTCGTGTTGGTTGTAGCAGCAGGTTTTCTCTCGAGGCGGAGAAACCAGACATACGGCGCTGAAGACGAGTGACAGGTTAGCCGGTAGTGGCTAACCTGTGTGGGGCGGCCTCCGTGTTGGCAGCAATCCACAAGCGGAGATTTGCACCCAGGAGAGCTGGCAGAATGGCAGCGGACAGATCCGAACAGGTGTGCTTTGCATGGCGCACCAGATCAGACTATCCGGTGAAAGAGAGCCCAGCACAAAAGGGCCCAAGTAGTCCAATACGGTGAGCCGTGTATCGGCGCGGCTAGCTTCAAGCCACCGAATGACAGCACAGTAGCACAAGCACGTACGTTGTACGGACTGTCAAACGACTAAATTAATCGTCACAATGTTAGATGGGACAGGCGGGTTTGTAACAGACGGGTTTGGAGTCCAGTTGCACAAGACAACATTCAATAGATTGAGATGAAACGACACGAAACAATCGACAGACAACGGTGGAGGCGCGGCAGCAACTTGCCAGCGGTCCCTCACTGAGTTAGTCAACACGTCAACAATCCTGTGGGAGCCATCAGGGAAGTAGTATTTATTTCCTCATCAGACACTTTGGAGCTTTTATTTGTGGTAGTACTGTCTCCTGCATCATTTTTTGTTTCAAAACCATTTTCAATTTGTGTCACTGCATCCAAGAACAAGAACACAAAATGTTATCTTTCCCTGAAGTAATTGGTGTGGTAATTTTCCAACGTAATTTTAAATGTATTGGTAACATTGAGAAATAAAAAATAAATAGTTTTGTTTATTTCCAGCATTATCATTTTTGTATTGATTTATATCATTTGACAGTACTCCACAGCCTACCGGTTAGAATAGCTCCTGCAGTGTATGAGAAACGAAGGGGGCCACATTTGATCCTATGCCTGATCTGTTCCTCTGCGCTGTAGAGCTTGCTTTACTGTTGCACAAAGAGTATAGGAAAACACATCAATGAGCCACACATGTTCCCTCATTACCACTGTGGTTTATTTGAATTAAAGTGATGCACACACACCTCAACACACAACAAACAACACTATCCTTTTGGGAATAGCTATTCATAACTAGAAAATGCATTTCCTGCTGAAAATGCTTGCGAAAGCTGTAAACTGTGCACATTTGTGACTGAATTTAGCTGAAAAAGCTGAATATTTTATTAGTTGGATGGTCTCTGTAGCTGCTTTTAACTACAAAAAACAAGTAAGTGTGTTGCTGAACTTAGCGGAGAAATGCATAAAAGTGAAATTATTTGAATCTAAATGGTTACAGCTCAAATGCATTGCAATTACTTTGTTGAAAACTTGAAAGTGAAATGTTAAACTGGAAGAGTAGGAAAAATAGTGAAGAAGCTTAATATTTAAAAGAAAAGGTTTAAAAAAGGTATAAAACAACATGTTGATGTCCTGAAATAGCTGAATAATGTAATAGTTGAATGGTTTCTGCAGCTGAAAATAAGCTGAAGGAGTTAAATATCAGATGTAAGTAGTAGTGAATTAATTAATACTAAGAAGAGAAAAGAAAGTAAAAAGGCTTGGGAAAGCAGCAAAATATTTTGACTGCAAACGTTTTGACTAAAACCATACGTCACCAATAATGTATAAAATATGTGGAACCTGTTGAAGTCAGAAGTCTCCATCAGACAGAAAATAATAGGCTGAGACAGTCTGTTAAAGTCCAGTATGTTTGTCAGTGTTTGTTTCTGTGCTGAGCACCTAATCATAACAAATAATCATAACACCTGTGTGAGCCCAGAGATCAAAGCTTTCAATCTGCCCAGCAACACAATAGTTCCGTCTGTAACTACGGTTATATGAGTCCTGGATGACCGCCAGAGGCGGTGCTTTAGCACTGGATATGTCCATGGCGTGCATGCACCGTACGAGTACCAATAACAACAAAGTCACCTGTGACCCACGTGACACCGGCTATATCAGCTGGTGTCATCAGAGGATCTGTTCCCAGAATCTTCTCGCGAGCACACAAGGATTCTGAGTGACAGGAAACTCTGGCGGTCATCCGGGACTCATAGAACCGTAGTTACAGACGTAACTATCGTTCCATTTCGTCCCTACTGACTGCCAGAGCCGGTGCTTTAGCACTGGATGACTTATACCAACCATGTCATGAAGAAACCAAATATTCACCTAGCTGGAGGCAGCGGAGCTTGGCAACATGACCACGCCCAAAGGATGGGGGGTGGCGACATTGACCCGGTAGAACGCCCAAGACGCCGCGGCACAGATGGTCTCCAGGGGCGCTCCTCTCAGGGCGGCCCAAGACGTTGAGACGCTCCTTGTAGAGTGGCATCTCACCCCTAATGGCAGGGGGCGGCCACTGGCCCCATACTCATGTGCGATTGTATCGAAAACCCAGTGGGACAGCCGCTGCTTGGAGAGAGCACAGCCCTTCCTAGTGCCGCCATGGCAAACGAAGAGATGCTCTGACTGCCGTATATGGGCCGTAGCATCGACATACGCTTTTAGGGCACGCACAGGGCACAGCAACTCGGGCGTGCAGCTCTCCTGTAGGACGTTAAAGCGTGCCAGCTGGATGGGCCGATTGGAGTGGGCAAGTGGAAGCACCTTGGGCAGGAACGCCACATTCACCCAGAGGGCAACACCCGAGCCATCGGAGTTCCAGCTCAGGCATGTATTGCTCACGGAGAGGGCATGCAACTATGGTGTGGCCTGCTGGGGCAGCAGCATCTCGGCTGCTGACAGGAAGAGACTGAACAGACTGGTAAGGAAGGCCAGCTCTGTCCTGGGGAGTCCTCTGGACACCGTGGAGGTGGTGGGAGACAGGAGAATGGCAGCCAAGCTGTCCTCCCTGCTGGACAATGTGTCCCACCCCCTCCAGGACACCCTGTCCTCACTGTGCAGCTCCTGCAGCGGTCAGACTGTACAACCAGCACAGCCCCTAGTAGACCCCCCCCCCCCCCCCACACACACACACACTGTGTTTTTTGCATTTTGTATTTTGTAAATTGTGTAACTTGCTGCTGTTAAATACCATCAAACTATATTTGCAATATGTGCTATATGTGCAAGATATACATTATTATATACATATGCCATAATATATATCTGGCTGCTAAATCCTAAGAACTGTTACAGGATTTGTATTTTGAAAAGTATTTTTATTTTTTACTTTTATTTTTGTATAATATTTGTTATTATATCATAACTTAGTACTTTTTTTTAACATATGTAATATTAAGCTGTCTGTGGCTCTTTCCTGCTGTAAAGATGCAAATTTCCCCTCTGTGGGACTAATAAAGGGATTCTGATTCTGATTTGAAGAACTATAGTGGAATGCTATAAATAGTATTCAAAGAACTATAGTGGAATGCTATGTATAGCATTCACACTAATAAAGATTCTTTATTCTACTATAGTGGAGTGCTGTGGCACAGCATTCCACTAATAAGAAGAAGGGGGTTAAAGATTCAAAGAACTATAGTGGAATGCTGTGGCACAGCATTCACACTATTTAATGTTGATTAGATTTGGGATGATTGTATGAATAATGTTGGATTACTAGGGATGTAACGATATATCGAATATCGCGATATCATGGTAAATAAATGTTTCAATACCGTCGTGAGACTGACAAAATCTACCGCGGTTAAAAAAAACTTTAAATAATCTTTTTAAAAATAATAATACAAAAAAAACAACTTTATTCAACCAGATGGTCCCATTGAGATCTTCAATCTCTTTTTCAAGGGAGACCTGTCCAACATGGCAGCAAGTAGGTTACAACATGAACATAAAACAACAGATAACACAAAAGGACATCGTATTTACAGGGCTACATGTACATACCTAGAGACATTGACAAGTACCAACAGTATATTTATATCTCGCCCTGTCAATAAGCCTCAACTTCTTGGCAAAAACGGTATTGTTTTTGAAGTGGTGGAGAGACAATGCTGTCACCCATGGCCAAAGCATATCTCTCTGTCCCAGCAACATAAGTACCAAGCAAGAGAGTTTTTTCCACAGCAGGGGATATTGTAAACGCCCAAACATCCCAGCTTCTACCTGGAAATGTGGACATGCTCATATCCCTAAAAGATAACCTTGATGATGTTGAGTGAGTGACTTAGTGAGTTAGAGTTGAGTTACTTGAAAAACTAAAGTGAAACTTGATTTATTCTATTGCAGGGTCTGATTATTATATTGTTGACACTTTAAAATACTACTATCCTACTAAAATGCTGTACAAATCAGATTGATTATTTAATGGAGAAAATTTAATTAAAAAAAAAATATTTTTATTTTATTTTTCAATATCGCGATAAGTATCGTACCGTGGACGTTTTATCGCGATATTATCGTACCGTGAGTTTTTGGTATTGTTACATCCCTATGGATTACTATTCCTTATTTCGTGGATCATTTAGGATTCACAAAGTTGTACATACAGTGTTTCCCCTACCGTTACCCACCCTGACAGAAAGTGTGTGTCTTAGGCAGTGTTGGGCAAGTTACTTAAAAAAAGTAACTAGTAATAGTTGTAGTTAATGCTCTCAAAAAAGTAACAAGTTACTTTATTAGTTACTAAATTATAAAAGTAACTAGTAACAAGTTACTTTACTTTAAAAATAATAACAATAAAAATGCAAGTTTTTGTGTTGTTTTTTGCTGACTAGTTCTCTGAAGGCAACAGACTCGAGCGTTGCGATGGGCAGCATGTCCTCAACAACATACCTGGCAATCAATCTATTTAGTTGACTCTGGGTGACAAAAAAATCGTTTTTTGGCTGTTTAGATGGTGTTGCTCCATCTGGGTCACTGCCGGTGTTTGAGACGATGGGGTCTTTGGCGACTAGTTTTATAGCCCCATGTACATTAGTTAGGTGCTTCAGGAGATTGGCATTGCTGTTATTCAATGTGGACAATGCTTTCTGTCCTGCACACAGTTTACATTTTACCGTAATATTTTGCGTCCTTTATCCCCACAAATTGAAAATAGTGGTTATATCTCCAAGTTGTAAATGCGCTGCTGCTCTCGCTGATACTTGCATCTGCCATTGTGTGTGTGTGTGTGCTCCCATAAGACATTTTACCATAGTACCATGGTATATTTACCATGGTACATGTACCATGGTATTTTTGACAGATTGTACAATGGTAGGCTATATCAAATAAAAATAATGGACTGAAGCAAATACAAATAATACATGGATTCAACATGTATTTACATGTATTACATTTTTTTATTTATACTACCGAACATACAATATTGCATGAAAAAAAAGAATGGCCTAACGTGGCCGAACAAATTTGATTTTTTAAAAATGTTTTCCTTTTGAGGATCTTCGCAGAGTTGGAGAGTTTCTGGCGTATGTAGCCCTTGATCTCCGCCTCTGTCTTCTCTTTGAAGACAGATTTAACTTCACCTAAAGAGAGAAAGAAATAAAGAAAAGGGGAATTAACAGATGAAGAGACAAATTACAAAAACAGACAGACAGTCAGGTAGACAGCAGGGATGCAAACTCATCAGGTATGAAAAAGGTGACAAGAATTCAAGCCCCCCGACCACCCCACGGAAAATCGGCTTTAAATTTAGGAATAACAGATGATTTTAGCAGTCAGAACAACTAAAGCAGCAGTTGTAATAATAACAGAAACGCTAAAGAGTCACATCGAAAAGTCACATCGAGTCACATCGAAAGTCCCATAGAAATATATAAAAGCATTTATTTTAATTGTGTAGCAGTCAGTTTATAATTTTGGCAGCACTGTTGAGCATTTTGAAAAAGCATTTTCATGCCTCTGTGCAAGGCTTAGTCTTTCAATCTGTATAGCCACTGGTGTAAAGTAACTAAGTTCATAAACTCAACAAGTACTATACTTGGGTACCATTTTGAGATACTTGTACTTTACTTAAGTATTTCAATGTTTTGCTACTTTGTACTTCTACTCCTCTACAATTCAGAGGTAAATGGTGTACTTTTACTACATGCATTTAATACCTTTAGTTACTTTACTGATGTGGATGAATGATGTGAAATATAATCAAGTGTTAAATCAGACTTTAGTTCCACCTGGAGTAAATCCACAAGCTACCCTGCAGTATACAAAGTCATTCAAACTAGCTGCACCTTTACCAGCTTTGAGAACACTTTCATGATCAATCATTATAAAACATATCATATATATTATTCTGAAATGGACCAATCTGCACAATGACTACTTTTACAGTCGCTACTTTAACTATATTTTAATGATAATACTTTTCTACTTTTACTTGAGGAACATTTTGAATGCAGGACTTTTACTGTAACAGAGTATTCTGTAGGGCTGTAGCGATACACTAATCTCACGATACGATACGATACACGATATTCAACTCACGATACAATATATATCACGATATTCAGCCAACGATACAATTCGGTACGATTCGATATCATTCGATACACTTACATCATTTTCTGAAAGATTTTAAAGGGACAGTGTGATTTTGGTGACATCTTCGTCAGTGTTCCATTGACTTGGATTGAATTAATTCAACTGAAAACTGAAAGCATCAATTATACAATATATGGCTCTGACTAGACAGAGAGTCTACAGCTTGCAAATGCTGGACAAAATGACTCAAAAGATGTGGTGAGAAAATTTGTTTCATTTATTGAAACAGTGCCAACTGTAGCTTACAAGCCTTTGAAACGTAAGTACATAAAGTGCAGTATCACAATGGACAATGGAGAATTAAAAGGTGCAGCAGGTGGCCTGTTCTGAACAGATTCTTTTACAGCATGTTTAGCTTAACACAGAATATGAGGTAGCCAATCATCCAAATCACTAAGAACAACATTTAATGTAAAATGTACCTGCCAATAATTCAAGTTTAAAGGAGTAACATTTAAGCCAAAAACACTAAACAGAAAGGCTCCTCTCTACATAACTGCATCTACATTCTCTTCAGATTTTTGTTCAGCAATATAATCTGATCAACGTGGTCTGGGAGAAGTGCACTTCTCTGAGCAGTGACGATGTCCATTCCCAAACCGCCCCCTACACCCTACCCCCCCGTTTGCGCGTTCACGCGGAGGGTCCGCCATATTGAGGGCTGTTCCAAAGCAACGAGTGTGGAGGGGGAGTGGGCTATCAAGCCCTCAAACAGCGAGTCTGCAGGGGTGCTGACTTGAGACCGGTCTCTACCTGACCGGAGTCACGCTTTGTGTGTCCGTCAGGAAACAAGCTGTTAACAAGTAGTTCCAGCAAACATCCACTGATAAACTGCGATGTTAACAACTTCATGATAACCTCATATGTTTTTAAGTTAGGATTGTACCTGTATTTAGTCTAGAAAAAGGTAAATGTGTGCATTTTATTATAAAGTTGTGTATATTTACAGACCGTTGCAAAAACTAAGAAGCTTATAAACATCAGGTTTAAAACTAAAAGAGCTTTGAAACACAATGAAAGATGTTAGGATTTTTATTTGAGTAATTAATTTAAACTTTTTGTCTAAGAGATGCTGATTTGAAACCGTTGTTACATATAGTTACGGCATTTCCTGTTTCTGCCGGAGAGAGGGGAGGCCGTCCCAAAGCTTGCTGCTGTATTTACTCCCTCCATCTGACAGGAGGGAGCCTCGTTGAGCTGCGAGTGTGGCTACAGACGGAGTTCACTCCGTCGAGGGAGTGGTTTGGGATTGGGCCGATATCTCCGGCGGTAGAGAAGACCCTCTCCAGTGTGGTTAATGTTTGCCGCCATTCTCCTGAACCGCTTCGCACTCACTGCGAGAAGAAGACACCGGCGTCTGTGTATCTAGAAATGCTCTACAGCGACACTAGCGGCTCGGCTGGCTGACGTAATTGCTCTTCATGCAAAGCGAACGGGGGGGAATGGGCAGCGAGCAGAGTGCCAGGCGGAACACGGGGGATTTGAATGATACTTAATGTATCGATACCCGCGGCTGAAATATCGATACTTTCTCGGGAAACAAAATATCGATATATATCGCAGGATCGATTAAATTGCACAGCCCTAGCATTCTGACACTCTGGTACTTCTACTTTTACTCAAGTACAAGATCTGAGTACTTCTACTTTTACTCAAGTACAAGACCTGAGTACTTCTACTTTTACTCAAGAAGAAGATCTGAGTACTTCTACTTTTACTCAAGCACAGTTAAATCAACATACCTTCAATGATGCTGAATAATTCTCCCTCTCCAGTGCAGCAACCCTTTCCTCCAACGTCATTCTGGTAACTATTTTTGTTCACCTCTTGGGCCTATCAAAAAGCACACCATTAAAAAAAAAAAGAAGAAGGTTAGGTTTAAAAGCCAGTGTGGAAAGTTAGTTCTAAATAAATGTACTTGTGTTTTGAGGATTTAGCAGCCAGGTATGTATTGCACAGTTTAGGTACATTTAGGTCACTGCACTTTGGACTTAGTATAAAACAGATACATACCTTCTGAAGATCCTTATATTTTTGGATAATGTCTGTGGATGACGATGACTCCGGCCTTGGTTTTTTGCTCGGTCTCTCCTGAGAACAGACAACAACATATCTAAATATTTGTTTTTGTGTGTGGTTGTGTGTGTATCTTAATAAAGTGGTGGTGTTTCGATTTGGAATAACTCACCTCTTACTGTTCCACGTCGTCCTCCTCCTCCTCCACGAAAGGCCTCCTTTTCTTTGCCCTCTTGCCTTTTCCCATCGGCCCGGATTGTTCCAAAGGTTCTTTACCTTCAACCAGCCGGTTCCTCATCTTGAGGAGTGCACCTTTGTCATCTATTGGAAGCAACAAAGATATTCAGCCTATTACTTTGTACAATCCATATATATATATATATATATATATATATAGGGTACATCAACATTTGTATGTGAGTCACATTGTCTGCTTACATGACAATATGTTGGTAATGATACTCTGTATAGGAAAATATAACATATGGTCATGCTACACCCATTAGTATACTTATGATACTTAGCTGATAATACCTATTTAGCCAGGTGATTTAAACTATTTATTAGTGGCAGCTGGTGAAACATATTTTAGGTGGGGCTGTGGAAGATGCGCTGGGGTGCTTAATTCCCAGACGAGAGAGGGTAATGATTCTAATGAAACATATAACGGTTTAGATTTGATATACTAAACAGTATTGTACTTATTATAAATATAAAACTTTCCATAGCACCTCTATTGACCAGCCGCCACTGCTATATATTAACAAATAAAACATAGGCCTAACAACTGTTAATAATAATAATAATGATAAGCTGTACATGTATGATCTTTTTAAATATGCAAACTTACCGCCAGTTGATAACACTTTCGCAGTCCAAGCCATCTTTTTCCCATTTTGAGGCCACCAGACAAGATACTCCTTGTCCCATTTAGGATCGTACTCTCCCTCAATTAAATGTAACCGGCCAACTTCGATTGTATCATTGCTAAATTCATAGAGCCCGTAAATGTTTGTGTTCAAAAGTAGCTCTAAGTAGTGGCAACAAAGTGATTACAATCCGGAGATTGCAGTTGGCACTGCGGTCTGTATCCTAGCAACGCTAAAGAACCACTCACCGGCTACCCTCAGCGGCAGAATAATCCGTGCCTGGAAAAAGTTTTTAATTTTGATTCTCATTCACAAAAAGAGAGAAAACCTGAGAATGTACAAAAGATATTTGTCAGATTTAGGTAGATATTCCCAGGACTACAAAACGGTACCGAAGGACCCGTATGGAGGCATAACTTGTGACAGGTAAGGACGGGTTTTCTCTTCACATTGGACGAACGGGATGAACTGCCAATATAAGACGTATTTCATTTGGTGTTTTTTGTCTCACACTACTGTATTCAACGAATTATAGCAGAGTATACTACAACATTTTGAAACGTTTTTTAGATGTACATGTATAGATTCACTTTGTGTATACTGCTATTATTCCTATTTTGATAGCAGTAGGGCAATATGTAAATTACGTTATAAAACATAAAATCAATATTGACTCTAAAAAAGCTGAGACATATACAGTATAAACCAACCCTAGCTTTTTGCTGAGATGCTAAATTAAAATGCCCACAATCAATGTGTGTATAAATGTCTGTGTAACAGCTGTGTGATTTTATCAATTTACAGACTCTGACTCATCCAGTGATGAAGCTTCAAATGAAGATCGAATGGTGGGTGAGAGTATAATGTATTACAGTGACGATGATGTTGTGTTAGATTCATTAAAATCATATTATCAGGATAGTTATTGTGTAGCCTTTTGCTTTAACTCAGGCTGATCACCATTCTGGCGGGATATCAGATGACAAAGGGGAGGATCCACATAATGAAATTGTTGTTTTTTGCATTGACTGATCCACAGACTTAAGAAATTGGACTCACTGGTGGACTTAACTATGACTCTGCTACTTAGTCACTGATTTTTTTTTTAAGGCATTGCCACTGTGCATTGCCACAAGGTCATCGTTCGTCCGTCATGTACTGTCTTTGTATCCTGTTTGAATGCTCTTTTTATGATGCCTGTCTCAGGAATAGCCCCTCTTTTTTTATTGAATTCATTTTATTTCAACTTTTCTGTCTCTCAGAGTGACGATGAGGTAGAGATGGCTGCAGACGACGAAGGAACAGATCAACAACATGAAATGGTACAACATAAACATGCAGGGATTGTTTTACTTATTAAAAAAAATAACGTATTCTGTTAAAATCCATGACCTTTGCTACATTACAGGTAGCAGTAAGAGACAACACAGTTTTCTATGATGATAAGAATACAGATTTATCCGACACAAAATAATTTGGGTTACAAATAGCAAAAAGTATCAGGAGTTATTTTATAACTTATAGTTAACATTATTTTCACTGTATGCACATATGACTTTCACCCGCAATGCTACCTTCCCATTTAAATATATTTTGTTGCTGCATGCTAACACCTGTTCCCTATGGGCATCAATAAAGATCCATCTTATCTTATAGCCTTTTGCTGTCTCTCAGTCTGGAGGGTCATCAGAGGATGGAGGGGAAGATCCAAACCATGAAATGGTATAATTTGTGCAGGTCCACTTTGTTCAAGAAAGACAAACTGGTGTTGCAAAATGTCTTGTAAAAGTAAAGATCTCCAATGAATTGTGTGTATTGACGAGGACATCATAGCTAAATGTATTGCAATTGAACATGGGGGTAAGCTATATGTGATGGAAATGCCTTTGTTTGAGACAAGTCAAATGTTGAGGGCTAGCACAAACTGTTGAGACTCAATTTGTCTGCACATATATGATGATTTAAATGTGTTTTTATTTATGCTATTATTGTTTTTTTATAACTCACTGTTTGATCATTAACTGTATTTTTTAATGCATTTGTGTCTGTGACTGGGTAAATCTATATGGATATTTCTAAATATGTGAGTAAAACGCCACATTGAAGCGCTGTATGAACTCAGTTGTCTCATTCAATAACAACATTGAGAACATCTTTATCTAAAGTGTAATTCTTTGGCTATTTTGTGTGAAGATGTGTTGAAAAAGAAGATGAAAATATATGTTACCTAAAGGGAAACCAACTAAAACCAGCAATGAAAAATACTAAACAAGGTATAAGACTTGCATTCACATAAATAAAAAATAAAAATGCATACAATGGGACTTGAGTGATTATCATGATACATACCATGGTAATGTCTGTAGTACCATTTGAATACTCTATGGAGTACCAGTTATCTGAGGTACCGCGGCATGTACTATAGTATCGGAGGTGGCATGGTACGTACCACGGTAACAGCTGTGGTACAACGGTATGTACCAGAATTATACCATGGTATGCATCATGGTAACATCTGAGGTACCATGGTATGCCATGGTACGTACTATGGTACACTATGGTAACATCTGAGGTACCATGGTAGTACCATGGTAGTACCATGGTGTACCATGGTACGTACTATGGTACACTATGGTAACATTTCTTATGAGCTGTTGGTGGGCGTTGCCGTGTATGTGTGTGTGTGTGTGTTAGCAGGTGTTTGTGTGTCTGTTTAATTTCCCCATAAGGCAAGACCCGCCCAACTCTGTCTCTGATTGGCTTACCCTGAAATGTTACCCCGCGTTAACCAATCATCACTCCTCTCTGGTTACTTTCACTTTTCCATGGTGCTGTGAGAGGACATCGCTGTATTCGCCTGTAAGTTACATCAGCAGGGAGATTCGGTTCAGTTGGATCACATAATGTAACGCACTAACGCACCCATTTAAATCACAGTAACTATAACGGCGTTACTTAATGGGAATAGGTAACTAGTAACGTTATTAGTTACCGCAAAAAGTAGTTGCGTTTTTGTAACGCGTTAGTCCCAACACGCCATTTTCGTTCCTACCCTCACCTATGGTCATGAAGGATGGGTCATGACCGAAAGAACGAGATCGCGGGTACAAGCGGCCGAGATGGGTTTTCTCCGCAGGGTGGCTGGTGTCTCCCTTAGGGATAAGGTGAGAAGTTCGGTCATCCGGGAGGGACTCGGAGTTGAACCGCTCCTCCTTCGCGTCGAAAGGAGCCAGTTGAGGTGGTTCGGGCACCTAGTTAGGATGCCACCTGGGCGCCTCCCTAGGGAGGTGTTCCAGGCACGTCCAGCTGGGAAGAGACCAAGGGGTAGACCTAGAACCAGATGGAGGGATTATATCTCTTCGCTGGCCTGGGAGCGCCTTGGGATCCCCCAGTCAGAGCTGGTTGATGTGGCCAGGGAAAATAAAGTTTGGGGCTCTCTGCTGGAACTTCCACCTCCGCGGCCCGACCACGGATAAGCGGGAGAAGATGGATGGATGGATGGATAGTCCCAACACTGGTCTCAGGAGACCAGACACAGCCGTTTTTAAAAGTATTTTTAAAACTTCATATTTTCCTTCTTTGGAGCTAAGTTAAGTTTAGTGTACCCTTTTATCCGTATAGGAGTAGTTTTGATTTACTGTTGATGAACAGCGGTAATGAACCAGCTTTGATGGATTGTCCTGCTTCACCACAAAAGCCTTCAAATATCAAAATAACAAAAGCTTTTAGTGTGAAGAATGTATAGGAAATTAAATGTTCACCACAAAATTAGCAAAGCTTTTATTAGCGACTATTCTTCAAGTCTACTATTACCCCCACCCACCCTGCACATCAAATGTACAATTACGCGTTTAGCATCTACATTGTTATGTGCATGCGCACAACAGTGTAATTTTTATGTTGTGCCATCTCCATTCAAATCTATTTGAATTTCTAATCTCCATTTGAAAACGTTTTCTAAGCACTAGCTGTGATGAGCACTAAAAAAAGGCAACGAAAAGGGAAACACTTTCCCACGATCCAGCAAGGAGGCACAATGATGACCCCGCTTCCATGATCTGTTCTTTTGGCAGGAAAGATAATTGTCTGAACCTTTTTTGTGATTTTCTCATATTCTTCCAGGGGCAGATGTGATCAGTTTTGATGGCCTTGGTGTGATCTCCTACCGCTTCAGGAGTAAGAAGATAAAGATTGTGAAGGATTTGATCTCTCTTAAGTTCAGAACCACAGCTGGAGCCGGGGTCCTGCTCCACGGAGAGGGACAGCAGGGGGACTACATCTCTTTGGAGCTGCGCAGGGCCAGACTGCAGCTAAGCCTCAACCTAGGTAGCAAGCATGTTCACAACAGAGAACCTTTTTTATTCTATTGCCGTTTTAAGGACTATATTATACTACTGATACTGTTGCATGATAATGCCATGATACACTTGTACAATCTTTCTCTGTGTGATTTACTTGCTCTCCAGGAAGTGACCAGTGTGGTTCCATCCAGGGTCACACATCTGTGACCAGTGGGAGCTTACTAGATGATGACCACTGGCACTCAGTCGTCATAGAGCGCTACCGAAGGAATGTTAACTTCACACTCGACCATCACACTCAGCAGTTCAGGACCAATGGAGAGTTTGACCACCTGGACCTGGACCATGAGGTAAATTACAGTCCGTACAGTTCGGAAGCCATCAAAGGAATATCAGATATATCCTGAAGCAGCCATGTTTCCGTAAAGCACATTACACTACACTCCTGATATTGTGTCTGACTCCTGGCTTACACCCGTAGTTTGTTCATTCCCATCATCCAGTGATTTTACGTCTCTTGTCTCCATTAATCTGTAACTAAAATGCCTCCTTCGTCTCTTCTGGTTTACAAGGCACCCCCTGTGTTCACCAGATTTCTGTGGGGATAGCCATTGTTCGGACCACTATTCTAGCCTGTTTTAGCATGATTAGCTTCTCTCTGCTGGAAACAAGGCAGCCATATAGTTGCTGCGCCACAGTGGCTTGGATGCACAACAGAAGCAAATCAATGTCGATAAAACAAAAACAAAAATCTCTCTCTACACCAAGGTTTAGAGAGGGCACAGCTTAAAATAACCCAGCTTCCCTGGTGAAATAGACCATGGTTGACCATGGTTGACCATGGTCAACCATGCTCTCCGAACCATGGTTGTACCATGATCAACCATGGTCAACCATGGTTGGGAAGTGGCATCACGGTTTGAGACCATGGTAAAATGGAAACCATGGTTAACCATGGTATCAAACCATGATTCTTGACCATGGTTAGGAAGGAGAATTTGGTTGATCAAACCATGGTAGACCATGGTCAAACCATGGTCAAGCCATGGTCGACCATGGTCAAACCATGGTCGACCATGGTTAAAATGGTATGGTTGACCATGAAAACAATGGTTGACCATGGAACAATGGTGGACTGTCGGTACAAAATGTCAAAGAACAATGGTTGACCACAAATAATAAAACAATAGATTGATGCAGACATAATGGTGTTGTTTATGAATGACACATGGTTTACAAAGATGTACATTTGAACTTCAAATTAGAAAAGTCTGGTTAATACAAGTTCATAATTCTCCAATATATTTGCCCAGCTGGGGCCAGACTTTTTTATTTTGTGTTTTATTGATCCACTGACATTAAAACAGACAATTTGGGCAATTGCGACAAATTGTTAAGCAAAGAATTTTTCCTTTTCTATTCCCTCTCTCCATTCAGAAAAAAATACCAATGTTCACACCCCCCCCCCCCCCACCCCCGTCTGACCATTGAAGTGAGGTTATCCCCCCCCCTTCCAAAAATCTAAAAAGTTGAAGAAAATATGTAAAACACAAAATAAAAAAGTCTGTCTTGAAGAGCATGATCACCTACTTGTTCATGTTGTACTCTTGGTCAAGCATTTCTGTACAGCATGAACAAGTGGGGTGATCATGCTCCTCTTCAGCTGGGGAAATTTCCCCATCACAACCGACAGCATTCTGCCAAAAAGTCGCAGATCAAAGGGTGGCTTGGCAGTTGTTTTGCTGTTTGAAGCCTTCCCCGAGACGCTGTGGCTTAAAATGTAAGCCCGGGGGAACAGCTGGCACAAAACAATTTTGACAGCCAGGAATGGTTTGTCCTCGTGCCGAATCAACTCATGAAGGGCCTCCTCCGAAGGTGATGGTGACGGTGATTTTGGCGACGGTGATTTTGGCGACGGCGATGTTGGCGACGGTGATTTTGGCGACGGTGATGCGACCTCCAATGTTGGCAGTGATGGTGATGGTAGAGAGCTGCCATGTTCGGCAGGGTTGCAGTGGCGCCTAATTCTCTTGATCTGCGCCTTCAGCTTCCTCACCTCCTCTTCCATTTCCTTAAACTCTTTACGAGTTACAAAGCTGGAAAACAAAATGCGTATTTTTTAGGAATCATTTTGTATTATTTTTAGGAGGAATAATTAAGTACACATTTTTCATGAAAATTAATTAACATATAATGTCAGTAATTTTGTAGTTCTTTTTTTAAATTATGAGAACTGTACCTTAATCCTAAAAAGGTATTCAAGTGTAGCATAGGGCCTACTTGTTTTAGCTTAATTTTCCTTTTGGCTAAACATCAACTCATTAGACTCCTGAGAAATAGTTCTCATCTTTCGGGCTACTCGTCTTCTTGCCTGAAATCGGACTCGTTTCATGTTGTTTGGTGTCACCATAGCTGTACAAAATGCATGATTTTTTTACAAGGAATACTAACAGATCAAATGTTTGTAACCATGGTAGTATTGTCAGTATTTTTCTAAATTGTTAGAACTGTTACCTTAATCCTAAATAGTATTCAAATGGTCCAAAATTAAACATACTTGTTTTAGTTTAGTTTTCATTAGACATAAGACTCCTGAGAATAAGCAATTAAGCATGATATAAGTTCTTACTCGTCTTTGGGTCTACTTGTCTCCGTTGAACTCGTTTGAGGCTGTTTGGCGTCACCATTGCTGTACAGAAAAATAATATTTAACTGAATAAAATATAAACAGAAGAACAAGACACTAAAGTACAGGAGTGCCCGGTAACATGTTTAATTAAATATTTTTTTAAATACAAAATTAACATATTTCATGATTTACAGTATTTATCTTGAAACCTACCCATTGGTCTTCTCTGCAATTCTTTGGGCCATGTCGGCCACCACAGGGACATTCACTGGTGTCTTCTTTGTTGGCTTTTGGCCTTGGGCTGGCTTTGGTTGATCAGTGTCACAGACCCTGGTGACCTCCTTCGGCTTTGGTTCCACCTCCTCCTGCATGACCAGGGCCTTTTCCAAAAAATTTGGATCCTTGGAAAGAATATCCAAGTCTTTCTTTTGCCCTGTAAATAAATTAGATCAACAAATATAAATGTTAGCACTGGTTAGAGTGTAATTTTTAGACCAGTGAAATTACAGACAGATTTACAGTAGAAATGGTTATGCCATATGGCCTGTCTAAAAAAATAATGCTCCACAAGTGTGACGGAGGGGTAAAAAATAAAAAGTTGTATAAATTGTTTTTTGGTGTGAATACTATGAAAGTTGATATATTAAATATTTGAAAAATCACATATAATATTGCCAGTTTCTTCCGAATTATGTGTAATGTGTATGTTTCTATTGTGTTTCGCGGTTTTCTAGAAACACACCTTAATTGGTATAAAGTGTCAACACAGCAAGTCATATTAATTACATACACATTTTTATCTCTCAAATTACCTTAACCAATACATGTATCTAACAGTTATAAAGGTAAAATTTGTATAAAGCCATGATTATAAAAAATATATTTACTGCAAAAATTGTATACATTGTAATTCAAATAGATAAGGAGGGTAGACTACCTTGCACTTAGCATCTTTAAAAAAGGTACTAAAATTTAATATTTTCTGAAGAGAAACTATCAAAATTCTTCACAATATACTAAGGCCCTAGCCTAGAATAGTTGAAAATGTATCAATCTCATTTGTATAATATGAGTGTCAAATTAGTTATGAGATCACAAAGTCAGAATTTGTATTTATCCACTGATGCATAATGTGGCAATACATTCACGCAAAGGTAGCTTATATACTCAAATAATGAGATTTTTGCATTTAAAATGGTTTCAAATAATTCTCAAGATCAAGCTCTTATGATTTAAAGGTTAAACAGCTCCAAGGAGACTGGAAATGAAAAAGATATAGGCCTACTGTCACACAAAAAGCGTAGCGTATGTTATAGGTCTAACACTCCTGACATTTTGACGTGCATAAAAATCATTTATTTCGCACAAAATTGTACATATATGTATTATATATATATTCTACATATATCCTCTAGGCTAGTCTAGGCCTATAATAATAATCATTGTCAACATATACACAGTGATAGTCATAGTTTACATACCTATACTGTACACTATGGCCCGGTGCAACCCAGGGTAGCCAGGGCACTGAGCTTGTACTTCTTCCCCAACGTGGTACTCTGACAGCTCTTTCCTAGGTCTTTTTATCAAGTTCAGGCTCACGACCGTCCCCTGTCGGTCTGCAGGCCACCACATCAGTGCGTGTGTCGTCATCTTGAGTATCTTGGCTGAGTTACACTTTAATAAATGACTTGCAGATGTAGAATTAAAATCTAGGCAATTTGGCCGATCGTGACGCTAACTGGCAAGATCGGAAAAGGTTGCCTTCGCGCCAACGGTTATGGAACAGCGAATGGCATCATCTGGATCATCTGGGATTTCTGGAGACCAATCAAAACACTTGACATTCGGCCAGTCTGAGGAAATTTCCGCGGGAGACTGCTCCATAGACTCCAATCGCCCGCCGAGAAAATACGAGATTTCGAATGAGACTTCGAGAGCAAGACAAGATGGCGTACTGTGCACGCAACACGAGTTCATATTTACTTTTAGGCTGAACTCGTACTCCTAAATGAACAAACTGGACTCATTCAGCAAACTACAAAGATGTCAAAGGAAGACTGCTACTCGATCCAGACTGACACTGATGGAAACACAAGGTTTAAGTGTTCTGAATGCGGGAGGATTCTATCACGGAAAGAACGCATCCTGTCTCATCTCGTCAGTGCTCACAACAAAAGTAAGTCTGCCAGATGAAATTCGATTTTTGCGAGATAAGCTTAGTCTACAGGGCTCGACATTAAGGATTGCCCGATGGCCCGGGGCCATCTAGTATTTAGCGCGGGCCATGAAGCCTCACCTGCTGGTTGCCCGATCGGGCAATCTATTATACCAGTATCATGCAGCTCGCGGATCCAGTAATGAGTGACCCGACAGTAAAACTAAACATATCTATAACTAGTTTAGGTAGTTTGAGAGGTAATTAAAATAGCTACGTGTGATATTCTAACCTGAAGTGTGTGTTTTGTTCCGCTCACCGCTGCATGTGATCATGCAGAGCTGCGTGTCGACTCGTCAGCAGCAGCTGATCTCTCTCTCCCGTCAGATTAGACTTCACTCGCGTTTATGTCCATATCGATCGGATCCAGCTAGTTTTAGCTAATGATATGACTACCTGCTTATTAAAAGACACCGTGACCTAAACAATAAGTGTCGCTATGCAACTGGGTGAGGCCACAAAGTATAGCGCAGCATTATGCATTTGTTTGCATGCCCACCGGAACCCCGAGGCATTAGCAACAGATCAACGCACAATCAACCCATAAAGCACATCTCTTCCTCCACATTAAGTGTTACACATTAGAATTGACTACTCTTGTCTGTCACATACTCTTCTTGTCTGTCACATAAGTGGCGCAACTGAAGCGGTATTGCGCTAAAGGGAAATTATTTTGACCGGACATTTTGACCGAAGAGATTTAGATTTGCTTGCTTGTGTGTGTGTGTGTGTGTGTGTGTGTGTGTGTGTGTGTGTGTGTGTGTGTGTGTGTGTGTGTGTGTGTGTGTGTGTGTGTGTGTGTGTGTGTGTGTGTGTGTGTGTGTGTGTGTGTGTGTGTGTGTGTGTGTGTGTGTGTGTGTGTGTGTGTGTGTGTGTGTGTGTGTGTGTGTGTGTGTGTGTGTGTGTGTGTGTGTGTGTGTGTGTGTGTGTGTGTGTGTGCCATCGAAGCTAATTTAATTTATTTAATTTATTAATTATTTAATTTAATTTAATTTAATTTATTATTTATTTATTTAATTTAATTTACACAAGCTAATCATTTAATTTTCTTTCTTCAATTTGTTGTTTATATTTGTGACCCCATTTAAGGCAGGTTTAGAACAAGGGTACATGTAGACCATGGTTGACCATGGTTTCTAGAAACAAAAGTACGATGTACAAATGTAGGCCATGGTCTACCATGGCTGACCATGGTTTCTTGAAACATAGATTTAGATCATGTTCTACCATGGTTGACCATGGTTTCTTGGAACAAGGTACATGTAGACCATGGTCTACCATGGTCTAACCATGGTTGAAGGAAACCATGGTTAGACCATGGTTATAAAAACATGGTAGACCATGGTTGACCATGGTAGAATTTGGTTACCATGGTCAGGCACCATGGTATTTCATGGCCGACCATGGTTTTACCATGGTTGGCCATGAAATACCATGCTGACCATGGTCAACCATGGTCAGATTTCACCAGGGTTCCCCCAAATTTATTTTTGGTGTCTATCTACGCCGGGATCCTGAGTCTTGGCTGATCCTGTTGCTGCGGTCCTGTGTCCTGGATCCTGTGTCCTGAGTCCTGGATCCTTAGTCCTGAGTCCTGGATCCTTAGTCCTGAGTCCTGGATCCTTAGTCCTGTGTCTTGGATCCTGTGTCCTGAGTCCTGGATCCTTAGTCCTGAGTCCTGGATCCTGTGTCCTGGATCCTCTATCCTGAGTTCTGGATTCAAGTGCTGGACTTTGAGTCGTGGCTGAACCAGTCACTGTGGTCCTGCCTGACTCTCATCATACTACTTCCCTGATGGCTCCCACCGGATTATGGACATCCTTGTGGATTCATCTTCTTGTTATAGACACATGCATTTCCAAACATTTGGACTACCTATGATGTAAATGTATTATCTTTTCGATTTACACACGGCATCTATTGCACGTCTGTCCGTCCTGGGAGAGGGATCCCTCCTCTGTTGCTCTCCCTGAGGTTTCACCCATGTTCCCCTTTAAACTGTGGGTTTTCTCTGGAAGTTTTTCCTTGTACGGTGTGAGGGTCTAATTTCATTTCATTTAGTTTCAAACCTTTATTTAACCAGATTGGTCCCATTGAGATTATAGATCTCTTTTTCAAGGGAGACCTGCCGACTGAGGACAGAGGGTGCCGTATTGTCATACTGATATTCTGTACAAACGGTGAAGTCCACTGAGACAAATGTAACATTTGTGATATTGGGCTATATAAATAAACATTGATTGATTGATTGATTGATTGATTGATTGATTGAAAAAGGTACTAATAGAGTAACAATCTAATCAAAATAGGAACCCTAAAAGACAAAAATAGTAAAAAATCTAGCAACTGCAACAGGCTGTATGCATGGTCGGCGTATGCGCACTAATACATACATTTTGCTGTTATCAAATTGGCAATATGGCAAAGTGCAATTTCCAAAATCGCAATATTTGTTATAAATGCAAAATATGTGTGGAAGCCCCATTCTGAATAAGTATTGCCTACAGATCAAATGTTCAAGACAAAACATCTCTGTTTGGTCCTACAAATTATTCAGTAAATCATAATTTGAATATATAAATTTTTAAATAATTTCACTGGAGATTGTGAATTTCCTACCTGGAAAAACAATATAATATATTTTTTAAATAGTTTTTTGTTTTGTTGTTATGTTAAAATGCCTTAAGTACTAATTATGTAATGAGAGTTCCGGCCGGTAACTGTGTGTGTCTCACAGTAGTACAATAAACATGGGGGTGGGATGAGTTTCATTTAGTCTCTGTCGCTCTGCTGCCTGTCCTCAGATCAGTTTCGGGGGGCACCCTGTTTCAGCAAAGCCCAGCTCCGGAGGTGTAGATAACTTTGTGGGCTGCATGGAGGGAATCACCTACAACGGAGACAACATCACCAACCTGGTCCGCAGGAAGAAGGTGGACACCTCCAGCTTTGTAAGGAAACTTTGAAATCAATGGGGGGGGGGGGGGGGTGTGTGTGTGTGTGTGTGTGTGTTTACAGTAGGTTATACTTCTACCAACTAGATGACATGTCAATTTGAGTTATAACCCCCCAAAAACATTGTATGCTTAATAACAGAACAAAACGAGGTCTAACACCAAAGCTATGGAAAAGGCCCTAGTTTGTGATTGGTTGGATACTGCGGATCTAATTACAAGTAGTTAAACATTTCACATTACAACTTGTAACTAGATCCGTTGTTGATGTATTACTGTTCATAATTAGAGCTGCTGTAACAGCTCAAGTCTGTCTCTGTGTCTCTTCTCCTCTGTAGCGTAACCTGACATTTTCTTGTGCTGAGGCCAACTCCTTCTCCGTCTTCTTCAACTCCACGTCCTTCCTGCGGCTGCCGGGTCAGACTGACAGCGACACGCTGTCCGTCAGTCTGTCGTTCAGGACTTGGAATCCCAACGGGCTGCTGATGTTCACCGCACTAGCTGATGGCTGGGTGGAGGTGGGACTGACGGAGGGCAAGGTCACCGTCTACATGAATGTCACACAGAAGAAGAACATGCGTATTGACATCTCATCAGGTTTGCTCAGATCATTGATCTTCAGAATGGATGTTCAGGAACCCTCAAATCTTCAATAAGTTAGAACTTTTAATTCAATTGTTTTTATTGCTGCTTTCCTCATATTTTTTAATATTTTAAATGTTATCGTTAAGTTAAATGTAATTGATTCAAGAACACGTTAATATTATATATATTACTAACACCTCTTTGATTGGAGAGAGAGAGTTCATGTATTACACAGAAGCGTGTTTAATGGGTTTTGTTTTTGTTTGCTTTATTTTGTGCTGCAATTGTAAGTAAATTGTGCTCATGTGTTTCAATCATGCTCATGTGCTTTTATCTGTGCAAACTCTTGTGTGTTTTAGTTTTTTTGAATGCCATCAACCTGCCAGGGACTGCAGATGAAAATTAGCCTCTATGGCTAAATCTGGCATTTTCATGATGGACTCACATGCTCATGTTCATTAATGTGCATATAAGAAGGGACTTCTTATATAAAAATAAATAAATCAATCTAACCCTAACATCTAAATGCTAAGATATATTAAACCGAAATGTTTGACATTTACTATATTCAAGCTTTGACATATGTGCTCGACAAATGCTGCTTTGAGCACTTTTGGAGGACAGACACATTTTTAGTCAGTGTACAACTTTTATAAAATCTTTTTTTCTAGCCGGTGTGTGAGGGGAAATAAGTTGGAATAAGTTCTATTGTTGAACATATTTATGACATTATTATACATTTAAAGCGCTGTGAAAGATATTACATACGTGTTTATAGACTAAAGTGTGGTTTACCTTGCAGGCTCAGGTCTGAATGATGGCCAGTGGCACAGTGTCCATCTGAATGCTTTGGAGAACTATGCTATGCTGACAGTTGATGGAGACGAGGCCTCCACAGTGAGAACAGCCATCCCAATCCAGATCCAGACTGGAGGAACCTACCACTTTGGAGGTGATTCCTCAAAAACATTACTAACTGTCTGTTGTAACTTGTATGTGTCTTGAAAAGGTTGTAGTAAATAATGTAATCTGTAATATGTCTCTAGACACTTTAGACTCAGGACCTGAATGTTTCTAATATCTTGCCTACAGTCATAGGGGTGACACAGCAGGAGAAGATGCAGCACATACAAACTGTTCAGTCGCAGCAAAGTTCATTCTATAAGATCTTTAGTGTTATATTAAAGACTTTTGACCTTCTCCGCTTGCTTTCAGGAAACGTTCTGCATGGCAACACTCGATCCTTTCAGCGCTCCTTTCAGGGCTGCATGCAGATGATCCACATAGACGACCATCTGGCTGACCTCAGGGCTGTGGAGCAGGGCCTCATTGGAACATTTGAAAATGTCAGCCTGGATATGTGTGCTATTATAGACAGGTATAAACATAAGATTGGAACAAATCTAAGAATGGATCAAGGATGAAGGTTCAGTTGGTTGTTATGGTGCCTAACAGCAAATACGGTAGGTTTGAAACAGGTTCTTATGAGATTCCTCCCACTATCCCTCCCTTCTTTATTAGGTGTGTTCCTAATTACTGTGAGCACGACGGGCGCTGTTCTCAGACGTGGGATACATTCAGCTGCAACTGTAGTGGCACAGGATACACTGGAGCCACCTGCCATACATGTAAGTGCACATGCATGCTCGCACACGTCACACAAGCACACTAACTGATCTGTGTGTGCTGACCCATGTGTCTCCTCCTCTGTAGCCATGTATCAGCAGTCCTGTGAGGAGTATCAGCACCAGGGGAAGAGCTCAGGGAGCTTCTGGATTGACCCAGACGGCAGTGGATCTATCGCCCCCTTCAGAGTCCACTGTGACATGACAGGTGAGATGTCGCTGAAAAGGTTTAAACATATTTGTACATGGTAATACAGCAACAAAAGACCAGAACAGCGCTTGTCAATGTTTGCCCAAACATTTTACACAAAATTCTTCTTTCAACTCCTCAGCTTAAAAAACATGGTACCTTTTTCTGAACGCCAGTGCCTTTTGTCAATTGTTTACAAAGAGGAGAAAGCGCAGCCATCTTGAGAACATGTTTTTTCAAGCGCATCGCCGTTTTTGAGCGACTGGTGGTGCTTCCGGATGAAAATATTTCAACTTTTCAGGACAGCTCTGATGATGCCACTGTATAAATTGGAGGAGAAGCTTGTTTTTGACCATATATTTTAAATATAAACTATCAAAACAAAGACCTAAAGGATTGTTTAAGCAAACAATAGATGTTGACTTTTACCTCCATACCGACATCGTCCTCCTCGCTCTACGGCTTTCAGAATGAGCTTTGACAGACCATTCAGTCAAAGTGTGAGAGCAATAACCATCTCATTGGTGTTAATAGTAAAAAACCTGTCAGACAAATATATAGTAGCACAAATAGATTTGTTTAAAACCCAGGGGTGCCATGCTAGCTTGTCTTACAACAGCGATGATACATTGTCGATCATTTGTTGTCATAGAGACATTGAAAAAGTGCTGGGAACACTATTCTGATGCTGGGAGGACGACCTCTCTAGCGCCCTAGCAGCGCTATGTTGACACAGGCTCTTAAACTAAAACAATTATTTCCCTTTATTATTATTATGTGTGTTTTTGTGAATGTCAAGATACATGTAAGTGCTATTGTATAGAAACATCTATCTGTCATATGATACTAATGCTGGTATTTCTCTGGGGCTTTAGAGGGAAAGGTTTGGACGATGCTGAAGAACAACCTCTCTCCTCAGACATCAGTCACCAGCTCAGAGCAGGAGGGGAAGGCAGTGCTGCAGATCACTTACAATGTGACTGATGAACAGGTACACAATGACTACACACCTACTGTTAGCCACCTGGCTCCACACTATGTCTTGTTGTGTTCAGAGTGGAGAACTTGAAGTATTTGTGTGCTTTGCATTGGTGCTACTAATAGTCACTAGTTAAGGTATTTTTGTTTACATTTTTTTTACACTGTGTTGTGTAATGAAGGTAACAAATGTATCAGTTTAAAAATAACATTAACCTTGTTTAACAAAAGAAAACATAGAAAGAATTTCTGTTTGTGTGTCCTTCCTGTGAGTGCAGCTGCTGTCAGTGTCCAGCAGTGCAGAGTACTGTGAGCAGTACGTGGGCTACGCCTGCAGGATGTCCCGCCTGCTCAACACTCCAGGTAAAGCTGCATGCAGATATATGATACATGTTAACCATTAACCAATGGACTCTTCAGGGCATTTTTTTATTCATTTATATTAGAAGGGACATTGTACGTAATTACATGAACACTTGAGCCCATTATGTAAATATGGCAGAATTGTTGTCTGCAGTGCCAGGAGGATGATGATGGAATAAATATATACATATAAGAGCACACAAGCATAAAAACCACATGAGCCCAATGTCAGCAAAAAGTACTGTCAGTAACACAATTATGGCACATATTAATGCATATCTGCACAATTAAATGCATGCATGTAAATACTCACTCTTAAACCGACAACAGGTTTAGGTGTGTGCTCCGTGTTGGTGGTTTGCCATCACCTATAATAAACCATGAGAGTAAGCTGTTATACCCTTCAGTCACACTGTTTGAAGACTCATTCAGATGTAAACTCTATCAAAACAATGCACATGGTTAACAGTTCTGTGTAACTGATATGTTTTGGTGTGAATTGTACTGTAGAAAACACTACTGATATTTTCAAGGTAAACATGTGTCTGAACTAAAACATTTTGAATTTAAAAATGACACCAAGCTGATGGTCTGACTTAGATGGTGCCCCTTATACCTGGTGGGTAGGAAGAGCCAATGAGAGGCATTCTTACTGGGGGGGCTCAGGACCAGGCATACAGAAGTGTTCCTGTGGTATCGAACACAACTGTACTGACGCCAAACACTACTGCAACTGTGACGCTGACCTGCGCTCATGGTGAGTGGACCCCCATCTGTTCTGTCCATTTTACAAAGGGGGGTATAATGCTTCACTTGAATTTATTTTTTATGAAGTGACAATTACAGTTGTTATTTGAAAAGTTAGTTGCATTCTCTCTGTAGGGCAGTTTCCTTGTTGTATTTGTACGTTGATTAACTCTTATGGGCGAAGTCCTTTATCTGCACCGCTAAATTATGCAGTAGACATATTTTGTTAATACGTCAGTTGTGTGTGTGTGTGTGTGTGTGTGTGTGTGTGTGTGTGTGTGTGTGTGTGTGTGTGTGTGTGTGTGTGTGTGTGTGTGTGTGTGTGTGTGTGTGTGTGTGTGTGTGTGTGTGTGTGTGTGTGTGTGTGTGTGTGTGTGTGTGTGTGTGTGTGTGTGTGTGTGTGTGTGTGTGTGTGTGTGTAGGAGGGAGGATTCAGGCCTGTTGGTGTATAAGGACCACCTGCCGGTCAGTCAGGTTGTGGTTGGTGATACGAGCAGAGCTGGATCTGAGGCCAAACTGACTGTAGGGCCACTCAAATGCCAGGGGGACCGTGAGTTTCTCTCTCTCTCTTGCTCTCTCTTTTAAAATAAAACACACACACACCCTCATCACACAAACACGCATCTATCTTTCACAGAGACTTGACGTATCATTACAAAAACATTTGGTATGTTCATGCATGGCCTGCTGTTGTTTTCCGAAGGGAGCTTCTGGAATGCAGCGTCCTTCAGCAGCCCGGCCTCCTCCCTCCGCTTCCCGTCCTTCAGAGGAGAGACCAGCACCGATATATCCTTCTACTTCAAGACCTCCTCCACCCGTGGAGTCTTTCTAGAGAACCTAGGAACAACCAGCTTCCTTCACATTGAACTCAGAGGTGTGTGTGTCTGTCTGTTTGTGTAAACACTCCTAGTTAAAATGTAATTATTTCAATTTATTTCAACACAATGACAGTATATTATGCTCTGCAGTGTGTGTGTATGCTTCTTCTTTGCCAATATAATTAAAAAAGACTAGAAGTAGGAGCATAAATGGGAGACTGTGGCGCAGTGGAGTAGTGCGTTGGTGTTCGGATCAGGGGAGCACAGGTTCAAACCCCACTGCAGTCAGCATGTCGTTGTGTCCCTGAGACACTTCACCTCAAATTGCTCCTGTGGTGATTGTCCACAGTATTGAGTATGTCGCTTTGGATAAAAGCGTCTAACAATTAACATGTAATGTAATAAAGACTAGAGACAAGAAGCAGGAGCATAAAGGTTGATACTAGAAACAGGGATAAAGACTAGAAATAGGAGCATAAATGCTAGAGACTAGAAACAGGAGCATAAAGACTAGAAACAAGGGGATAAAGACTAGAGACTAGAAACAGGGGGATAACGACTAGAGACTAGAAACAAGGGGATAACGACTAGAAACAGGAGCATACAGACTAGGGACTAGCAACAGGAGCATAAAGACTAGAAACAGGAATAAAGACTAGAAACAGGAGCATAAATATTAGAGACTAGAAACAGGGGGATAAAGACTAGAAGCAGGAACATAAATACTAGAGACTAGAAACAGGGGGATAAAGACTAGAAACAGAAGCATAAAGACTAGAAACAGAAGCATAAAGACTACAGACTAGAAACAGGAGCATAAAGACTAGAGACTAGAAACAGGGGGATAAAGACTAGAAACAGAAGCATAAAGACTAGAAACAGGAGCATAAAGACTGGAGACTAGAAACAAGGGGATAACGACTAGAGACTAGAAACAAGGGGATAACGACTAGAAACAGGAGCATACAGACTAGGGACTAGAAACAGGGGGATAAAGACTGGAGACTAGAAACAAGGGGATAAGGACTAGAAACAGGAGCATAAAGACTAGAGACTAGCAACAGGAGCATAAAGACTAGAAACAGGAGCATAAAGACTAGAGACTAGAAACAGGGGGATAAAGACTAGAAGCAGGAGCATAAATACTAGAGACTAGAAACAGGGGGATAAAGACTAAAACAGGAGCATAAAGACTAGAAACAGAAGCATAAAGACTAGAAACAGAAGCATAAAGACTACAGACTAGAAACAGGTGCATAAAGACTAGAGACTAGAAACAGAAGCGTAAAGACTAGAGACTAGAAACAGAAGCGTAAAGACTAGAAACAGAAGCATAAAGACTAGAAGCAGGGGGATAAAGACTAGAAACAGGGGGATTAAGACGAGAAACAGAAGCATAAAGACTAGAGACTAGAAACAGGAACATAAAGACTAGAAGCAGGGGGATAAAAATTAGAGACTAGAAACAGGAGCATAAAGACTAGAGACTAGAACCAGGGGAATTAAAGACTAGAGATTAGAAGCAGGGGGATAAAGATTAGAAGCAGGGGATAAAGACTAGAGATTAGAGGCAGGGGAATAAAGACTAGAGACTAGAACCAGGGGAATTAAAGACTAGAGATTAGAAGCAGGGGGATAAAGATTAGAAGCAGGGGATAAAGACTAGAGATTAGAGGCAGGGGGATAAAGACTAGAGACTAGAAACGGGGATAAAGACTAGAAACAGAAGCATAAAGACTAGAGACTAGAAACAGGAGCATAAAGACTAGAGACTATAAGCAGGGGGATAAAGACGAGATTAGATGCAGGGGGATAAAGACTACAGATTAGAACCAGGGGGATTAAAGACTCGAGATTAGAAGCAGGGGGATAAAGACTAGAAGCAGGGGGATAAAGACTAGAGATTAGAAGCAGGGGGATAAAGACAAGATTAGATGCAGGGGGATAAAGACTACAGATTAGAAGCAAGGGGATAAAGACTAGAGATTAGAAGCAGGGGGATAAAGACTAGAGAATAGAAGCAGGGGGATACAGACTAGAGATTAGAAGCAGGGGGGTAAAGACTAGAGACTAGAAACAGGAGCATAAAGACTAGAATCAGGGGGATAACGACTAGGAACTAGAAACAGGGGGATAAAGACTGGAGACTAGAAACAAAGGGATAAAGACTGGAAACTAGAAGAATTGGGATAAAGACTAGAGACTAGAAGCAGGAGGATAAAGACTAGAGACTAGAAGCAGCGGGATGAAGACTAGAGATTAGAAGTAGGGGGATAAAGACTAGAGTGTAGAAGCAGGGGGATAGAGACTAGAGATTAGAAGCAGGGGGATAAAGACTAGAGACTAGAAACAGGGGGATAATGACTGGAGATTAGAAGCAGGGGGATAGAGACTAGAGACTAGAAGCAGGGGGATAAAGACTAGAGATTAGAAGCAGGGGGATAAAGACTAGAGATTAGAAGCAAGGGGATAAAGCCTAGAAACAGGAGCATAAAGACGAGAGACTAGAAACAGGAGCATAAAGACTAGAGACTAGAAATAGGGATAAAGACTAGAAACAGGAGCATAAATATTAGAGACTACAAACAGGGGTTAAAGACTAGAAGCAGGAGCATAAATACTAGAGACTAGAAACAGGGATAACGACTAGAAACAGGAGCAAAAAGACGAGACTAGAAACAGAAGCATAAAGACTAGAGACTAGAAACAGGGGGATAAAGACTATAGACTAGAAACAGGAGCATAGAGACTAGAGACTAGAAACAGGTGCATAAAGACTAGAAGCAGGGGGATAAAGACTAGAGACTAGAAGCAGGGGGACAAAGACTAGAGACTAGAAACAGAAGCATAAAGACTAGAGACTAAAAACAGGGGGATAAAGACTAGCAACAGGAGCATAACAACTAGAGACTAGAAACAGGGGGATAAAGATTAGGGATTATAAGCAGGGGGATAAAGACTAGAGATTAGAAGCAGGGGATAACGACTAGGGATTAGAAGCAGGGGGAAAAAGACTAGAGATTAGAAGCAGGGGGATAAACACTGGAGACTAGAAGCAGGGGAATAAAGACTGGAGACTAGAAACAAGGGGATAAAGAATGGAGACTAGAAGCAGGGGGATAAAGACTAGAGACTAGAAGCAGGGGGATAGAGACTAGAAGCAGGGGGATAGAGATTAGAAGCAGGGGGATAGAGACTAGAGATTAGAAACAGGGGGATAAAGAAAATAAACAGAAGCATAAATACTAGAGATTAGAAGCAGGGGGATAAATAATAGAGACTATAAGCAAGGGGATAACGACTAGGGATTAGAAGCAGGGGATAAAGACTAGAGACTAGAAACAGAAGCATAAAGACTAGAGACTAGAAACGGGGATAAAGACTAGAAACAGAAGCATAAATACTAGAGACTAGAAACAGGAGCATAAAGACTAGAGACTAGAAGCAGGGGGATAAAGACGAGATTAGATGCAGGGGGATAAAGACTACAGATTAGAACCAGGGGGATTAAAGACTCGAGATTAGAAGCAGGGGGATAAAGACTAGAAGCAGGGGGATAAAGACTAGAGATTAGAAGCAGGGGGATAAAGACGAGATTAGATGCAGGGGGATAAAGACTAGAAGCAAGGGGATAAAGACTAGAGATTAGAAGCAGGGGGATAAAGACTAGAAGCAAGGGGATAAAGACTAGAGATTAGAAGCAGGGGGATAAAGACTAGAGACTAGAAGCAGGGGGATACAGACTAGAGATTAGAAGCAGGGGGGTAAAGACTAGAGACTAGAAACAGGAGCATAAAGACTAGAATCAGGGGAATAAAGACTAGGGACTAGAAGAAGGGGGATAACGACTAGGAACTAGAAACAGGGGGATACAGACTGGAGACTAGAAACAAAGGGATAAAGACTGGAAACTAGAAGCATTGGGATAAAGACTAGAGACTAGAAGCAGGAGGATAAAGACTAGAGACTAGAGACTAGAAGCAGCGGGATGAAGACTAGAGATTAGAAGTAGGGGGATAAAGACTAGAGATTAGAAGCAGGGGGATAGAGACTAGAGATTATAAGCAGGGGGATAAAGACTAAAGATTAGAAGCAGGGGGATAAAGACTAGAGATTAGAAGCAAGGGGATAAAGCCTAGAAACAGGAGCATAAAGACGAGAGACTAGAAACAGGAGCATAAAGACTAGAGACTAGAAATAGGGGTTAAAGACTAGAAGCAGGAGCATAAATACTAGAGACTAGAAACAGGGATAACGACTAGAAACAGGAGCAAAAAGACGAGACTAGAAACAGAAGCATAAAGACTAGAGACTAGAAACAGGGGGATAAAGACTATAGACTAGAAACAGGAGCATAGAGACTAGAGACTAGAAACAGGTGCATAAAGACTAGAAGCAGGGGGATAAAGACTAGAGACTAGAAGCAGGGGGACAAAGACTAGAGACTAGAAACAGAAGCATAAAGACTAGAGACTAAAAACAGGGGGATAAAGACTAGCAACAGGAGCATAAAAACTAGAGACTAGAAACAGGGGGATAAAGATTAGGGATTATAAGCAGGGGGATAAAGACTAGAGATTAGAAGCAGGGGGATAACGACTAGGGATTAGAAGCAGGGGGGAAAAGACTAGAGATTAGAAGCAGGGGGGAAAAGACTAGAGATTAGAAGCAGGGGGATAAACACTGGAGACTAGAAACAAGGGGATAAAGAATGGAGACTAGAAGCAGGGGGATAAAGACTAGAGACTAGAAGCAGGGGGATAGAGACTAGAAGCAGGGGGATAGAGATTAGAAGCAGGGGGATAGAGACTAGAGATTAGAAACAGGGGGATAAAGAAAATAAACAGAAGCATAAATACTAGAGATTAGAAGCAGGGGGATAAATAATAGAGACTATAAGCAAGGGGATAACGACTAGGTATTAGAAGCAGGGGATAAAGACTAGAAACAGAATCATAAAGAGACTAGAAACAGGTGCATAAAGAATAGAGACTAGAAGCAGGGGGATAAAGACTAGAGACTAGAAACAGGAGTATAAAGACAAGACTAGAAACAGGGGGATAAAGACAAGAAACAGAAGCATAAAGACTAGAGACTAGAACAAGGAGCATAAAGACTAGAGACTATAAACAGGGGGATAAAGATTAGGGATGATAAGCAGGGGGATAAAGACTAGAGACTAGAAACAGAAGCATAAAGACTATAGACTAGAAACAGGAGCATAAAGACTAGAGACTAGAAACAGGGGGATAAAGACTGGAGACTAGAAACAATGGGATAAAGACTAGAGATTAGAAGCAGGGGGATAAAGATTAGAAGCAGGGGGATAAAGACTGGAGACTAGAAACAAGGGGATAAAGACTGGAGACTAGAAGCAGGGGTATAACGACTAGGGATTAGAAGCAGGGGATAAAGACTAGAAACAGAATCATAAAGAGACTAGAAACAGATGCATAAAGACTAGAAGCAGGGGGATAAAGATTAGAGACTAGAAACAGGAGCATAAAGACTAGAGACTAGAAACAGGGGGATAAAGACAAGAAACAGAAGCATAAAGACTAGAAACTACAAAACATGAGCATAAAGACTAGAGACTAGAAACAGGGGGATAAAGATTAGGGATTATAAGCAGGGGGATAAAGACTAGAGACTAGAAACAGAAGCATAAAGACTATAGACTAGAAACAGGAGCATAAAGACTAGAGACTAGAAACGGGGATAAAGACTAGAAACAGAAGCATAAAGACTAGAAACTACAAAACATGAGCATAAAGACTAGAGACTAGAAACAGGGGGATAAAGATTAGGGATTATAAGCAGGGGGATAAAGACTAGAGATTAGAAGCAGGGGGATAAAGACTAGAGATTAGAAGCAGGGGGATAAAGACTAGAGATGAGAAGCAGGGGGATAAAGACTAGAGATTAGAAGCAGGGGGATAAAGACTATAGACTAGAAGCAGGGGAATAAAGACTAGAGAATAGAAGCAGGGGGATAAAGATTAGAGACTAGAAACACGAGCATAAACACTAGAAGCAGGGGGATACAGACTATAGACTAGAAGCAGGGGGATAAAGACTGGGACTGGAAACAGGGGGATAAAGACTGTAGACTAGAAACAAGGGGATACAGCCTGGACACTAGAAGCAGGGGGATAAAGACTAGAGACTAGAAAGGAGCATAAAGACTAGAAGCAGGGGGATAAAGACTAGGGACTAGAAAAAGGGGCATACAGACTTGAAACAGAAGCAGAGAGACTAGAAACAGGGGGATAAAGACTAGAGACTAGAAGCAGGGGGATAAAGACTAGAGACTAGAAGCAGGGGGATAAAGACTAGAGATTAGAAGAAGGGGGATACAGATTAGAGATTAGAAGCAGGGGATAAAGACTAGAGACTAGAAGCAGGGGGATAAATACTAGAAACAGAAGCATAGAGACTAGAAACAGGGGGATAAAGACTAGAGAATAGAAGCAGGGGGATAAAGATTAGAGACTAGAAACACGAGCATAAAGACTAGAAGCAGGGGGATACAGACTATAGACTAGAAGCAGGGGGATAAAGACTGGGACTGGAAACAGGGGGATAAAGGCTGGAGGCTAGAAGCAGGGGGATAAAGACTAGAGACTATAAAGAGGAGCATAAAGACTAGAAGCAGGGGGATAAAGACTAGAGACTAGAAGCAGGGGATAAAGACTAGAGACTAGAAGCAACTGGATAAAGACTAGAGATTAGAAGCAGGGGGATAAAGATTAGAGATTAGAAGCAGGGGATAAAGACTAGAGACTAGAAGCAGGGGGTTAAAGACTAGAGACTAGAAACAGAAGCATAAATAATATAGAATAGAAACAGGAGCATAAAGACTAGAGACTAGAAACGGGGATAAAGACTAGAAACAGAAGCATAAAGACTAGAGACTAGAAACAGGAGCATAAAGACTAGAGACTAGAAGCAAGGGGATAAAGCCTGGAGACTAGAAGCAGGGGGATAAAGACTAGAGACTAGAAAGAGGCGCATAAAGGCTAGAAGCAGGGGGATAAAGACTAGAGATTAGAAGCAGTGGGATAAAGACTAGAGATTAGAAGTAGGAGGATAAAAACTAGAGACTAGAAGCAGGGGGATAAAGACTACTGACTAGATGCAGGGGGATAAAGACTAGAGACTAGAAGCAGGGGGATAAAAACTAGAGATTAGAAGCAGGGGGATAAAGACTAGAGATTAGAAGCAGGGGGATAAAGACTAGAGATTAGAAGCAAGGGGATAAAGCCTAGAAACAGGAGCATAAAGACGAGAGACTAGAAACAGGAGCATAAAGACTAGAGACTAGAAATAGGGATAAAGACTAGAAACAGGAGCATACATATTAGAGACTAGAAACAGGGGGATAAAGACTAGAAGCAGGAGCATAAATACTAGAGACTAGAAACAGGGATAACGACTAGAAACAGGAGCAAAAAGACGAGACTAGAAACAGAAGCATAAAGACTATAGACTAGAAAAAGGAGCATAGAGACTAGAGACTAGAAACAGGGGCATAAAGACTAGAAGCAGGGGGATAAAGACTAGAGACTAGAAGCAGGGGGACAAAGACTAGAGACTAGAAACAGGAGCATAAAGACTAGAGATTAGAAGCAGGGGGATAACGACTAGGGATTAGAAGCAGGGGGGAAAAGACTAGAGATTAGAAGCAGGGGGATAAAGACTGGAGACTAGAAACAAGGGGATAAAGAATGGAGACTAGAAGCAGGGGGATAAAGACTAGAGACTAGTAACAGGGGGATAAAGATTAGGGACTAGAAACAGGGGGATAAAGACTGGAGACTAGAAACAATGGGATAAAGACTAGAGATTAGAAGCAGGGGGATAGAGATTAGAAGCAGGGGGATAAAGACTGGAGACTAGAAACAAGGGGATAAAGACTGGAGACTAGAAACAAGGGGATAAAGAATGGAGACTAGAAGCAGGGGGATAGAGACTAGAAGCAGGGGGATAGAGATTAGAAGTAGGGGGATAAATACTAGAGACTAGAAGCAGGGGGATAAAGACTAGAGACTAGTATCAGGAGCATAAAGACTAGAGACTAGAAACAGGGGGATAAAGATTAGGGACTAGAAACAGGGGGATAAAGACTGGAGACTAGAAACAATGGGATAAAGACTAGAGATTAGAAGCAGGGGGATAAAGATTAGAAGCAGGGGGATAAAGACTGGAGACTAGAAACAAGGGGATAAAGACTGGAGACTAGAAGCAGGGGTATAACGACTAGGGATTAGAAGCAGGGGATAAAGACTAGAAACAGAATCATAAAGAGACTAGAAACAGATGCATAAAGACTAGAAGCAGGGGTATAACGACTAGGGATTAGAAGCAGGGGATAAAGACTAGAAACAGAATCATAAAGAGACTAGAAACAGGAGCATAAAGACTAGAGACTAGAAACAGGGGGATAAAGACAAGAAACAGAAGCATAAAGACTAGAGACTATAAACAGGGGGATAAAGATTAGGGATTATAAGCAGGGGGATAAAGACTAGAGACTAGAAACAGAAGCATAAAGACTAGAGAGTAGAAACAGAAGCATAAAGACTATAGACTAGAAACAGGAGCATAAAGACTAGAGACTAGAAACGGGGATAAAGACTAGAAACAGAAGCATAAAGACTAGAAACTACAAAACATGAGCATAAAGACTAGAGACTAGAAACAGGGGGATAAAGATGAGGGATTATAAGCAGGGGGATAAAGACTAGAGATTAGAAGCAGGGGGATAAAGACTAGAGATTAGAAGCAGGGGGATAAAGACTAGAGATGAGAAGCAGGGGGATAAAGACTAGAGATTAGAAGCAGGGGGATAAAGACTATAGACTAGAAGCAGGGGAATAAAGACTAGAGAATAGAAGCAGGGGGATAAAGATTAGAGACTAGAAACACGAGCATAAACACTAGAAGCAGGGGGATACAGACTATAGACTAGAAGCAGGGGGATAAAGACTGGGACTGGAAACAGGTGGATAAAGACTGTAGACTAGAAACAAGGGGATACAGCCTGGACACTAGAAGCAGGGGGATAAAGACTAGAGACTAGAAAGGAGCATAAAGACTAGAAGCAGGGGGATAAAGACTAGGGACTAGAAAAAGGGGCATACAGACTTGAAACAGAAGCAGAGAGACTAGAAACAGGGGGATAAAGACTAGAGACTAGAAGCAGGGGGATAAAGACTAGAGACTAGAAGCAGGGGGATAAAGACTAGAGATTAGAAGAAGGGGGATAAAGATTAGAGATTAGAAGCAGGGGATAAAGACTAGAGACTAGAAGCAGGGGGATAAATACTAGAAACAGAAGCATAGAGACTAGAAACAGGGGGATAAAGACTAGAGAATAGAAGCAGGGGGATAAAGATTAGAGACTAGAAACACGAGCATAAAGACTAGAAGCAGGGGGATACAGACTATAGACTAGAAGCAGGGGGATAAAGACTGGGACTGGAAACAGGGGGATAAAGGCTGGAGGCTAGAAGCAGGGGGATAAAGACTAGAGACTATAAAGAGGAGCATAAAGACTAGAAGCAGGGGGATAAAGACTAGAGACTAGAAGCAGGGGATAAAGACTAGAGACTAGAAGCAACTGGATAAAGACTAGAGATTAGAAGCAGGGGGATAAAGATTAGAGATTAGAAGCAGGGGATAAAGACTAGAGACTAGAAGCAGGGGGTTAAAGACTAGAGACTAGAAACAGAAGCATAAATAATATAGAATAGAAACAGGAGCATAAAGACTAGAGACTAGAAACGGGGATAAAGACTAGAAACAGAAGCATAAAGACTAGAGACTAGAAACAGGAGCATAAAGACTAGAGAATAGAAGCAGGGGGATAAAGACTAGAGACTAGAAGCAAGGGGATAAAGCCTGGAGACTAGAAGCAGGGGGATAAAGACTAGAGACTAGAAAGAGGCGCATACAGGCTAGAAGCAGGGGGATACAGACTAGAGATTAGAAGCAGTGGGATAAAGACTAGAGATTAGAAGTAGGAGGATAAAAACTAGAGACTAGAAGCAGGGGGATAAAGACTACTGACTAGATGCAGGGGGATAAAGACTAGAGACTTGAAGCAGGGGGATAAAAACTAGAGATTAGAAGCAGGGGGATAAAGACTAGAGATTAGAAGCAGGGGGATAAAGACTAGAGATTAGAAGCAAGGGGATAAAGCCTAGAAACAGGAGCATAAAGACGAGAGACTAGAAACAGGAGCATAAAGACTAGAGACTAGAAATAGGGATAAAGACTAGAAACAGGAGCATACATATTAGAGACTAGAAACAGGGGGATAAAGACTAGAAGCAGGAGCATAAATACTAGAGACTAGAAACAGGGATAACGACTAGAAACAGGAGCAAAAAGACGAGACTAGAAACAGAAGCATAAAGACTATAGACTAGAAAAAGGAGCATAGAGACTAGAGACTAGAAACAGGGGCATAAAGACTAGAAGCAGGGGGATAAAGACTAGAGACTAGAAGCAGGGGGACAAAGACTAGAGACTAGAAACAGGAGCATAAAGACTAGAGACTAAAAACAGGGTGATAAAGACTAGAAACAGGAGCATAAAGACTAGAGATTAGAAGCAGGGAGATAACGACTAGGGATTAGAAGCAGGGGGGAAAAGACTAGAGATTAGAAGCAGGGGGATAAAGACTGGAGACTAGAAACAAGGGGATAAAGAATGGAGACTAGAAGCAGGGGGATAAAGACTAGAGACTAGAAGCAGGGGGATAGAGACTAGAAGCAGGGGGATAGAGATTAGAAGTAGGGGGATAAATACTAGAGACTAGAAGCAGGGGGATAAAGACTAGAGACTAGTATCAGGAGCATAAAGACTAGAGACTAGAAACAGGGGGATAAAGATTAGGGACTAGAAACAGGGGGATAAAGACTGGAGACTAGAAACAATGGGATAAAGACTAGAGATTAGAAGCAGGGGGATAAAGATTAGAAGCAGGGGGATAAAGACTGGAGACTAGAAACAGGGGGATAAAGACTGGAGACTAGAAGCAGGGGTATAACGACTAGGGATTAGAAGCAGGGGATAAAGACTAGAAACAGAATCATAAAGAGACTAGAAACAGATGCATAAAGACTAGAAGCAGGGGTATAACGACTAGGGATTAGAAGCAGGGGATAAAGACTAGAAACAGAATCATAAAGAGACTAGAAACAGGAGCATAAAGACTAGAGACTAGAAGCAGGGGATAAAGACTAGAAACAGAATCATAAAGAGACTAGAACAAGGAGCATAAAGACTAGAGACTATAAACAGGGGGATAAAGATTAGGGATTATAAGCAGGGGGATAAAGACTAGAGATTAGAAGCAGGGGGATAAAGACTAGAGATGAGAAGCAGGGGGATAAAGACTAGAGACTAGAAACCGAAGCATAAAGACTAGAGTAGAAACAGAAGCATAAAGACTATAGACTAGAAACAGGAGCATAAAGACTAGAGACTAGAAACGGGGATAAAGACTAGAAACAGAAGCATAAAGACTAGAAACTACAAAACATGAGCATAAAGACTAGAGACTAGAAACAGGGGGATAAAGATTAGGGATTATAAGCAGGGGGATAAAGACTAGAGATTAGAAGCAGGGGGATAAAGACTAGAGATGAGAAGCAGGGGGATAAAGACTAGAGATGAGAAGCAGGGGGATAAAGACTAGAGATTAGAAGCAGGGGGATAAAGACTATAGACTAGAAGCAGGGGAATAAAGACTAGAGAATAGAAGCAGGGGGATAAAGATTAGAGACTAGAAACACGAGCATACACACTAGAAGCAGGGGGATACAGACTATAGACTAGAAGCAGGGGGATAAAGACTGGGACTGGAAACAGGGGGATAAAGACTGTAGACTAGAAACAAGGGGATACAGCCTGGACACTAGAAGCAGGGGGATAAAGACTAGAGACTAGAAAGGAGCATAAAGACTAGAAACAGGGGGATAAAGACTAGAGACTAGAAGCAGGGGGATAAAGACTAGAGACTAGACGCAGGGGGATAAAGACTAGAGATTAGAAGAAGGGGGATAAAGATTAGAGATTAGAAGCAGGGGATAAAGACTAGAGACTAGAAGCAGGGGGATAAATACTAGAAACAGAAGCATAGAGACTAGAAACAGGGGGATAAAGACTAGAGAATAGAAGCAGGGGGATAAAGATTAGAGACTAGAAACACGAGCATAAAGACTAGAAGCAGGGGGATACAGACTATAGACTAGAAGCAGGGGGATAAAGACTGGGACTGGAAACAGGGGGATAAAGACTGGAGGATAGAAGCAGGGGGATAAAGACTAGAGACTATAAAGAGGAGCATAAAGACTAGAAGCAGGGGGATAAAGACTAGAGACTAGAAGCAGGGGATAAAGACTAGAGACTAGAAGCAACTGGATAAAGACTAGAGATTAGAAGCAGGGGGATAAAGATTAGAGATTAGAAGCAGGGGATAAAGACTAGAGACTAGAAGCAGGGGGTTAAAGACTAGAGACTAGAAGCAGAAGCATAAATAATATAGAATAGAAACAGGAGCATAAAGACTAGAGACTAGAAACGGGGATAAAGACTAGAAACAGAAGCATAAAGACTAGAGACTAGAAACAGGAGCATAAAGACTAGAGAATAGAAGCAGGGGGATAAAGACTAGAGACTAGAAGCAAGGGGATAAAGCCTGGAGACTAGAAGCAGGGGGATAAAGACTAGAGACTAGAAAGAGGAGCATAAAGGCTAGAAGCAGGGGGATAAAGACTAGAGATTAGAAGCAGTGGGATAAAGACTAGAGATTAGAAGTAGGAGGATAAAAACTAGAGACTAGAAGCAGGGGGATAAAGACTAGAGACTAGAAGCAGGGGGATAAAAACTAGAGATTAGAAGCAGGGGGATAAAGACTAGAGATTAGAAGCAGGGGGATAAAGACTAGAGATTAGAAGCAAGGGGATAAAGCCTAGAAACAGGAGCATAAAGACGAGAGACTAGAAACAGGAGCATAAAGACTAGAGACTAGAAATAGGGATAAAGACTGGAAACAGGAGCATACATATTAGAGACTAGAAACAGGGGGATAAAGACTAGAAGCAGGAGCATAAATACTAGAGACTAGAAACAGGGATAACGACTAGAAACAGGAGCAAAAAGACGAGACTAGAAACAGAAGCATAAAGACTATAGACTAGAAAAAGGAGCATAGAGACTAGAGACTAGAAACAGGGGCATAAAGACTAGAAGCAGGGGGATAAAGACTAGAGACTAGAAGCAGGGGGACAAAGACTAGAGACTAGAAACAGGAGCATAAAGACTAGAGACTAAAAACAGGGTGATAAAGACTAGAAACAGGAGCATAAAGACTAGAGATTAGAAGCAGGGGGGTAACGACTAGGGATTAGAAGCAGGGGGGAAAAGACTAGAGATTAGAAGCAGGGGGATAAAGACTGGAGACTAGAAACAAGGGGATAAAGAATGGAGACTAGAAGCAGGGGGATAAAGACTAGAGACTAGTAACAGGGGGATAAAGATTAGGGACTAGAAACAGGGGGATAAAGACTGGAGACTAGAAACAATGGGATAAAGACTAGAGATTAGAAGCAGGGGGATAAAGATTAGAAGCAGGGGGATAAAGACTGGAGACTAGAAACAAGGGGATAAAGACTGGAGACTAGAAACAAGGGGATAAAGAATGGAGACTAGAAGCAGGGGGATAAAGACTAGAGACTAGAAGCAGGGGGATAGAGACTAGAAGCAGGGGGATAGAGATTAGAAGTAGGGGGATAAATACTAGAGACTATAAGCAGGGGGATAAAGACTAGAGACTAGTAACAGGAGCATAAAGACTAGAGACTAGAAACAGGGGGATAAAGATTAGGGACTAGAAACAGGGGGATAAAGACTGGAGACTAGAAACAATGGGATAAAGACTAGAGATTAGAAGCAGGGGGATAAAGATTAGAAGCAGGGGGATAAAGACTGGAGACTAGAAACAAGGGGATAAAGACTGGAGACTAGAAGCAGGGGTATAACGACTAGGGATTAGAAGCAGGGGATAAAGACTAGAAACAGAATCATAAAGAGACTAGAAACAGATGCATAAAGACTAGAAGCAGGGGGATAAAGATTAGAGACTAGAAAAAGGAGCATAAAGACTAGAGACTAGAAACAGGGGGATAAAGACAAGAAACAGAAGCATAAAGACTAGAGACTAGAACAAGGAGCATAAAGACTAGAGACTATAAACAGGGGGATAAAGATTAGGGATTATAAGCAGGGGGATAAAGACTAGAGACTAGAAACAGAAGCATAAAGACTAGAGAGTAGAAACAGAAGCATAAAGACTATAGACTAGAAACAGGAGCATAAAGACTAGAGACTAGAAACGGGGATAAAGACTAGAAACAGACGCATAAAGACTAGAGAGTAGAAACAGAAGCATAAAGACTAGAGACTAGAAGCAGGGGGATTAAGACTAGAGACTAGAAACGGAAGCATAAAGACTAGAGACTAGAAACAGGAGCATAAAGACTAGAGACTAGAAACAAGGGGATAAAGACTAGAAACAGAAGCATAAAGACTAGAGACTAGAAACAGGAGCATAAAGACTAGAGACTAGAAGCAGGGGGATAAAGACTAGAGACTAGAAACAGGAGCATAACGTTTAGAGACTAGAAACAGGGGGATAAAGACTGTAGACTAGAAGCAAGAGGATAAAGCCTGGAGACTAGAAGCAGGGGGATAAAGACTAGAGACTAGAAAGAGGAGCATAAAGGCTAGAAGCAGGGGGATAATGACTAGAGATTAGAAGCAGGGGGATAAAGACTAGAGACTAGAAGCAGGGGGATAAAGACTAGAGATTAGATGCAGGGGGATAAAGACTAGAAACTAGAAGCAGGGGGATAAAGACTAGAGATTAGAATCAGGGGGATAAAGACTAGAGAATATAAGCAGGGGGATAAAGATTAGAGACTAGAAACATGAGCATAAAGACTAGAAGCAGGAGGATAAAGACTATAGACTAGAAGCAGGGGGATAAAGACTGGGACTAGAAACAGGGGGATAAAGACTGTAGACTAGAAACAAGGGGATAATGCATGGAGACTAGAATCAGGGGGATAAAGACTAGAGACTAGAAGCAGGGGGATAAAGACTAGAGACTAGAAACAGGAGCAGAAAGACTAGAAAAAGGGGGATAAAGACTAGAGATTAGAAGCAGGGGGCTAAAGACTAGCGAATAGAAGCAGGGGGATAAAGATTAGAGACTAGAAACAGGAGCATAAAGACTAGAAACAGGGGAAAAAAGACTTGGACTAGAAACTGAAGCATAAAGACTAGAGACTAGAAAAGGGAGCATAAAGACTAGAGACTAAAAACCGGGGGATAGAGATTAGGGACTAGAAACAGGGGGATAAAGACTGGAGACTAGAAACAAGGGGATAAAGACTGGAGACTAGAAGCAGGGGGATAAAGACTAGAAACAGAAGCATAAAGACTAGAAACAGGAGCATAAAGACTAGAGATTAGAAGCAGGGGGATAAAGATTAGAAGCAGGGGGATAATGACTAGGGATTAGAAGCAGGGGGATAAAGACTAGAGACTAGAAGAAGGGGGATAAAGACTAGACATTAGAAGCAGGGGGATACAGACTAGAAGCAGGGGGATAACGACTAGGGATTAGAAACAGGGGGATAAAGACTAGAGACTAGAAGCAGGGGGATAAAGACTAGAGATTATAAGCAGGGGGACAAAGACTAGAGATTAGAAGCAGGGGGATAAAGACTAGAGACTAGAAACAGGAGCATAAAGACTAGAGACTAGAAGCAGGGGATAAAGACTAGAGACTAGAAGCAGGGGGATAAAGACTAGAGATTAGAAGCAGGGGATAAAGATTAGAGATTAGAAGCAGGGGATAAAGACTAGAGACTAGAAGTAGGGGGATAAATACTAGAAACAGAAGAATAGAGACTAGAAACATGGGGATAAAGACTAGAGACTAGAAGCAGGGGGATAAAGACTAGAGCCTAGAAGCAGGGGATAAAGACTAGAGACTAGAAACAGAAGCATAAAGACTAGAAACAGGAGCATAAAGACTAGAGACTAGAAACAGGGGGATAAAGACTAGAAAGAGAAGCATAAAGACTAGAGACTAGAGACTAGAAACAGGAGCACAAAGACTAGAAACTATAAATAGGGGGATGAAGATTAGGGATTATAAACAGGGGGATAAAGACTAGAGACTAGAACCAGGGGGATTAAGGACTAGAGATTAGAAGCAGGGGGATAAAGACGAGATTAGAAGCAGGGTGATAAAGACTAGAGACTAAAAGCAGTGGGATAAAGACTAGAGATTATAAGTAGGGGGAAAAAGACTAGAGACTAGAAGCAGGGGGATAAAGACTAGAGATTAGAAGCAGGAGCATAAAGACTAGAGACTAGAAACGGGGAAAAAGACTAGAAACAGAAGCATAAAGACTAGAAACTACAAAACATGAGCATAAAGACTAGAGACTAGAAACAGGGGGATAAAGATTAGGGATTATAAGCAGGGGGATAAAGACTAGAGATTAGAAGCAGGGGGATAAAGACTAGAGATGAGAAGCAGGGGGATAAAGACTAGAGATTAGAAGCAGGGGGATAAAGACTATAGACTAGAAGCAGGGGAATAAAGACTAGAGAATAGAAGCAGGGGGATAAAGATTAGAGACTAGAAACACGATCATAAACACTAGAAGCAGGGGGATACAGACTATAGACTAGAAGCAGGGGGATAAAGACTGGGACTGGAAACAGGGGGATAAAGACTGTAGACTAGAAACAAGGGGATAAAGCCTGGACACTAGAAGCAGGGGGATAAAGACTAGGGACTAGAAAAAGGGGTATACAGACTTGAAACAGAAGCAGAGAGACTAGAAACAGGGGGATAAAGACTAGAGACTAGAAGCAGGGGGATAAAGACTAGAGACTAGAAGCAGGGGGATAAAGACTGGAAGTGGAAACAGTGGGATAAAGACTATAGACTAGAAACAAGCGGATAAAGCCTGGAGACTAGAAGCAGGGGGATAAAGACTAGGGACTAGAAACGGGGATAAAGACTGGAGACTAGAAACAAGGGGATAAAGACTGGAGACTAGAAACAGGGGGATAAAGACTAGAGACTATAAGCAGGGAGGTAAAGACTAGAGACTAGAAACAGGAGCATAAAGACTAGAGACTAGAAAAAGAGGGATAAAGACTAGAAACAGAAGCATAGAGACTAGAGACTAGAAACAGGGGGATAAAGACTAGAGACTATAAGCAGGGGGATAAAGAGTATAGATTAGAAGCAGGGGGATAAAGACTAGAGATTTGAAGCAGGGGAATAAAGACTAGAAACAGGAGCATAAAGACGAGAGACTAGAAACAGGAGCATAAAGACTGGAGACTAGAAATAGGGATAAAGACTAGAAACAGGAGCATAAATATTAGAGACTAGAAACAGGGGGATAAAGACTAGAAGCAGGAGCATAAATACTAGAGACTAGAAATAGGGATAACAACTAGAAACAGAAGCATATGACTAGAGACTAGAAACAGGGGGATAAAGACTAGAGACTAGAAACAGGAGCATAGAGACTAGAGACTATAAACAGTGGGATAAAGATTATAGATTAGAAGCAGGGGGATAAAGATTAGAAGCAGGGGGATAAAGAATGGAGACTAGAAACAAGGGGATAAAGACTGGAGATTAGATGCAGGGGGATAAAGACTGGGACTAGAAACGGGGATAAAGACGAGACTAGAAACAAGGGGATAAAGCCTGCAGACTAGAAGCAGGGGGATAAAGACTAGAGACTAGAACCAGGGGGATTAAAGACTAGAGATTAGAAGCAGGGGGATAAAGATTAGAAGCAGGGGGATAAAGACTAGAGATTAGAAGCAGGGGGATAGAGACTAGAGAATAGAAGCAGGGGGATAAAGACTAGAGACTCGAAACAGGAGCATAAAGACTAGAAGCAGGGGGGTAAAGACTAGAGACTATAAGCAGTGGGATAAAGACTGGGACTAGAAACAGGGGGATAAAGACTAGAGACTAGACAACAAGGGGATAAAGCCTGGAGACTAGAAGCAGGGGGATAAAGACTAGAGACTATAAGCAGGGGGATAAAGACTAGAGATTAGAAGCAGGGGGATAAAGACTAGAGATTAGAAGCAGGGGGATAAAGACTAGAGATTAGAAGCAGGGGGATAAAGACTAGAGAATAGAAGCAGGGGGATAAAGACTAGAGACTCGAAACAGGATCATAAAGACTAGAAGCAGGGGGGTAAAGACTAGAGACTAGAAGCAGGGGGATAAAGACTGGGACTAGAAACAGGGGGATAAAGACTGGAGACTAGAAAACAAGGGGATAAAGCCTGGAGACTAGAAGCAGGGGGATAAAGACTAGAGACTATAAGCAGGGGGATAAAGACTAGAAATTAGAAGCAGGGGGATAAAGACTATAGATTAGAAGCAGGGGGATAAAGACTAGAGACTAGAAAGAGGAGCATAAAGACTAGAAGCAGGGGGATAAAGACTAGAGACTAGAAGCAGGGGGAGAAAGACTAGGGACTAGAAACAGGGGGATAAAGACTGGAGACTAGAAACAAGGGGATAAAGACTAGAGACTAGAAGCAGGATGATACAGACTAGAGACTATAAGCAGGGGGATAAAGACTAGAGACTAGAAGCAGGGGGATAAAGACTCGAGATTAGAAGCGGGGGGTAAAGATTAGAGACTAGAAGCAGGGGGATAAAGACTAGAGACTAGAAGCAGGGGGATAAAGACTAGAGATTAGAAGCAGGGGGATAAAGACTAGAGATTAGAAGCAGGGGGATAAAGACTAGAGACTAGAAACAAGGGGATAAATACTTGAAACAGGAGCATAAAGACTAGAGACTAGAAACAGGAGCATAAATAGTAGAGACTAGAAACAGGGGGATAAAGACTTGAAACAGGGGCATACAGACTAGAGACTAGAAGCAGGGGGAAGAAGACTAGAAACAGGAGCATACATACTAGAGACTAGAAACAGGAGCATAAAGACTAGAGACTAGAAACAAAGGGATAAAGACTAGAAACAGGGTAATAAAGATTATAGACTAGAAACAGGAGCATAAATACTAGAGACTAGAAACAAGGGCATAAAGACTAGAAACAGGAGCATAAATACTAGAGACTAGAAACAAGGGGATAAAGACTTGAAACAGGGGCATACATTTTTCTTAATGTATTTTGGTTTGAGTGATTTCACACCAAGACATTAGTTTGAGTTGATCTTCCACATGTGGCAGTGCTGATCTGAGTGTGGTGCTCTTAGGGGGCTCGGTGGTCTCCTTCTCTTTTTATGTAGGCGGTGAGCGGGTGGAGCTCAGCGTCCGCTCGCCGCTGCCTCTGAACGATGACCAGTGGCATCACTTGGAGGCAGAGAAGAACATCAAGGAGGTCCTGCTGCAGCTTGATGGACAGTACAGAGAGGTCAAACCCATGCCCCCCCATGGACACACAAAACTGGAGTTCTACAGTGAGCTTTATGTTGGTAAGACACACATCTAGCACTGTACTGTCCACAGCTGAGAAATGTCTTTGGAGTGTATCAACAGAGATTGCGGTTAGTTTATTTATAGAGCAAATTTCAGACACAAAGGCAAATCAAAGTGCTTTACATGACCATTAACACACAAGAAAAATGTGAGATGTGACTAAATGTTCCAAACCTCATCATGGAGTCCCACTGGGATTCTGGCAGAATGATTCTAATGCTGCGTTCACACCGGACGCGATGCAATGTTTGGGGGCGGCGTGATTACATGTACAGTCAATGCAGAGACGCGGACAGACTCAAATTCGCTCCGACGGCAAGCATGAAGCGATGGACGCGAATTCCGCGGCGTGATTTAAGGGGGCCGCGACAAACGCTCGAGTTCAAGCGAGCGGCATATTCGCGTGACACGATCTCGCGGTAGCCAATCAGCGGTGAGGATCTCAGCCTGCCGTCACTGACGTTCAACCAGAAAACATCAGCCGTGAGCTGTTAGCAGTTAGCACACAGAGCTCATAGCTCCTCATATCTGTTCAGAAACTGGACAAAAGTTAAACAAGTACAAACCACAGACTGTCTGTGTCATGGTGAATACAGTCGCTGCTTTATTTATGTCTGTAGGCCATTGTTGTGAGTGTGGACGGAGCAGATACAACATTAGCTTAGCCTGATCGATCCGATCTCCATTCAGAAAACAAGCATTACAGGTTTTTCGCCTGCCGTCTTGTCTGCAGACTTGTCAAGCATTAACTCATGGTTTTTACTATCAGTATGTTGTTACTTCGGCATCATTTAGAAATGTTTATTAATAATAATAATAATAACTTTTATTTATATAGCGCTTTTCAATAACCCAAAGTCGCTTACAAAAAAAATTAAAAGTACAGAAAGGGGGTGAACAGGCAGAAGACAACATATTGGACAAGAAAATTGAACATGAACATTACATGAACAGGCAAAGGACAACACAGGGGGGGAGCAAGCATAGGACAACGAGCAAAAGACAACATAATGGAAAAGAGGAAAGAAAAAGTTGATGAATGTATGAATAAGAGATGCAGCGTGGGGTGAATAAGAGATACAGCGTGGGGTGTGAGTGAAGTCAGTGGGTTGGGGGGTAGGGTAAGTTGAAGGCTTGGGAGAAGAGGTATGTTTTCAGCTGGGTTTTGAAGGTAGACAGTGTGGGAGAGTGGCGGACAGATTGGGGGAGGGAGTTCCAGAGGCGGGGTGCTGATCTGGAGAATGCTCTGTTGCCAAATGTTTTGAGTCTTGATGGTGGTACTGTGAGGGAGAGAGTGGAGGAGGATCGGAGGGCTCGGGGGGGGTTGTAGGGGATGAGGAGGTCAGAGAGGTAGGGGGGGGCTAGGTGGTGAAGGGCTTTATAGGTGAGGAGGAGTGTTTTGAAGATGATGCGTTGTTTGATGGGGAGCCAGTGAAGAGAGCGGAGAACGGGAGTGATGTGTTCACGGGTCCGGGTGTGGGTGAGGAGGCGGGCAGCAGAGTTTTGTACCATTTGGAGTCTATGGAGGGAATGGGAGGAGATGCCAGTGAGGAGGGCGTTGCAATAGTCGAGGCGGGAGGTGATGAAGGCATGGATGAGGGATTCAGCAGCACGGGGGGGAGGTAGTGTTTGATTTTGGCAATGCGGCGGAGGTGGAAGTAGGAGATCTTGATGATGGAGCTGACATGGGGGTCAAAGGAGAGGGTGGGGTCCAGGATAACGCCAAGATTGCGTGCCAGGGGGGAGGGGGTGATGGTCGAATTCTCAATGGTGAGTTAAATGGGTCCTGTTTTATTGAGGGTTGATCTGGTGCCTATGATGAGTAGCTCTGTTTTATCACTGTTGAGTTTAAGGAAATTGTGAGTCAGCCATGTTTTTATTGAAGAGATGCAGGTTTCGATATGGGTGAGGGGAGGGTTGTGAGGGGATTTGGTGGTGATGTAGATCTGGGTGTCATCGGCGTAACAGTGGAAATCAAGGTTGAGGTTGCGAATAATGTGACCAAGGGGGAAAAGATAGCAGATGAAGAGGAGGGGGCCGAGGACTGAGCCCTGGGGGACCCCCTGTGTGACTGGGGAGAGGGTGGATGTGTGGCCAGAGAGGGAGATGAATTGTTGCCTGTCGGTGAGGTAGGAGGTGAGCCAGTCGAGAGCGGAGCCCTCAACACCCTGTTGGCGCAGCCTTTGTAGGAGGATTGAGTGATTCACAGTGTCAAAGGCTGCGCTGAGGTCTAGTAGTAGCAGGATGTTGAGGGCACCGGAGTCTGCAGAGGAGAGGAGATCGTTGATTACTTTGACCAGGGCTGTTTCAGTGCTGTGGAGTGGGCGAAAACCAGACTGGAGGGGTTCATAGAGGTTGTTGGACTGGAGGTGGGTGTGGAGCTGGGTGGCGACAATACGCTCCAGTGTTTTGGAGAGGAATGGCAGGTTGGAGATGGGGCGGTAGTTGGAGAGGTTGGCTGGGTCAAGGGTGGGCTTTTTGAGGATGGGGGTGATGGAGGCCAGTTTGTAGATGGAGGGAACAAGACCAAGGGATAGAGATTGGTTGAAGAGGGTGGTGAGGTGGGGGATGAGGACAGGGAGGCAGGCCTTAGTTAGGGTCGTAGGGAGGGGGTCAAGAAAGCAGGTGGTTGTTTTGGATGAGGTGATGATGGCTAGGATGTGGGAGGAGTCAACAGGAGAGAAGGCAGTGAGGGGAGGGAAGGGCGGGTGGACTGGGAGAGGAGGGGGGGCGTGGGGGTTGGAGGAGATAGTGGTCATGGCAGTTAGGGAGCTGTTGATTTGTGAAACTTTGTTGTTGAAGGCGAGGAGGAAGGAGTTGCATAGGTCAGGGGAGGAGGGTGGATTGATGTCAGGTGGCTGGAGCAATTTATTGATGGTGGAAAACAGGATGCGGGGGTTCCGGTTGGTGCTGTCGATGAGGGTGGAGAAGTGGGCAGATTTGGCGGCTTGGAGAGCATCACGGTAGGAGGAGATGTGAACTTTATAGGCTTCGGCGTGGACGGTGAGGTGGGTTCGTTTGAACAATCTTTCAAGTTGACGGCCGGTCTGTTTCATGGTACGGAGTTCCGGGGTGTACCAGGGGGCGGGGTTGGTGAATGAAACAGAGGAGGTTTTCCAGGGGGCCAGAGAGTCGAGGGAGTCAGAGAGAATTGAGTTGAGTGTGGTGGCATAGTCGTCAGGGGAAGAGGGGGCAGAGTCGGGCGGGAAGGCAGAGGATATGAGCTGGGAGAGCGTGAGGGGGTTGACTGCCTTGATGTTGCGGTAGGAGATGGTGCGTTTTTTGGGGTTGTGGGGGGAGGGTAGAGGGGCGGAGAAGAGGATGCAGAGATGATCAGAGAGTGGGAAGGGGAGGGGCTGGGGGTTAGATAATGGTAGAAAGGAGGAGCAGACTAAGTCCAGAATGTGGCCTTTGGTATGGGTGGGGAAGTCAATGTGTTGGGTGAGGTGGAAGCAGTCAAGGAGGGAGAGGAAGTCAGATGTCAGGGGGGCATTGGGCTGATCCATGTGGATGTTGAAGTCGCCGGTAAGTAGGAGGTGGGAAGATAGAGAGGATGCAATGGTGAGTAGTTCAGACAGTTCAGAGAGGAAAGAGGGGTGTGGCTTCGGGGGACGGTAGATTAGAACAGTAGTGATAGAGTTGGGGAGGGAGAAAGCAAGGTGTTCAAAGGATGAGATAGGTGGGAGGTTGAGGTTCAGTTCAGTGATGTGTAGGGATTGTTTGTGGAGAACAGCGAGACCACCCCCGCGCCCGGAGAGGCGGGGTCTGGCAGTGAAACTGTAGTTGGAGGGAGTGGCTTGGTTGAGAGCGTAGAAGTCCAGGGGCTGTTGCCATGTTTCACAGAGGAGAAGCAGATCAATGTTATTGTCCAGTAGCAGTTCGTGTATAACAGGTGATTTGTTGGAGAGGGAGCGGCAGTTCAGGAGTGCGAGGGAGATGGATGGTGGAGCAGGGGAGGGGGTACAAAGGTTGTTGAGGTTGGCAGTGCGGTGGATGGGGATGGCGGGGGGGTGGGGGATAGTCCAGAGTGAGGGGATGGGTGAACCGTCAGGGAGGTGTCGGTTGCGGGGGAGGCCAGCGCCCCGGTGGATGTAGCGGCGTCGGCGGAGGATCCCAGCGGCGCTAGCTGCGGTGGCAGTAGCAGCAGGGAGACGATGGTTGTTGTTGAGGCTGTGGAGGTCAGCAGCAGTGTAGATGAGAGGGCGAGAGGTTGGTGGTGTAGTAGGCTGAAGCAGCGGGAGAGATAGTCCAAGCAGCAGATGAAAGGTAGCAGCAGATGAGAGTAGCCAAGGTAGTGTATTTGCAGTGGTTATTAACTGATTGGCTAGGAGTTGGTAGGCAGTGAGATATGTGAAAGCAGCAGTGGACCAGGTGTTGGAGTGAGTGATGCGTGTGGTGTTGGTTACCCCAGACCGTCCCTGCGGCACCATGTCTGGACCTAGCTACCCAACAGTAGACGAGCTGGTGGGGAGTGGAGGCTCCCCGCAAGAACGCCGGCTGGGCAGCCAGACAGAGTGAGTGTTGTTGTTGTTGATGTACGGCGCACAACAGGTCGGTCCAGGTTGGCACAATCACCATCACAAAACACACAGCGTACTCACCCGAGTCCAGAGCAGCGATCAACACACCCAGAGCCAGGAAAAACAATCCAGTGGTGTAATCAGGTAGTCCAATTGTGACGGGAGCCAGCTGTTAGCTTCGGTGGCTAACGTAGCATACAGACCGGGTAGTCAAGGTGACGGAGTGGAGCCAGCTGTTAGCTTTGATGGCTAACGTAGCATACAGTCCAGTAGTGAGGGAGCCTATGAATGGAAACGGAGCTGGAGAGATGCACAACGGAGTGAAGAGCAGCCTTGGATCGGCGAAAACCAGCATAGAGACCCGTAGACAAAACAAACAAACATCCAGAAACAGTCCGGGGGTAGAAGCGGCAGTCAACAGACAAGACGCCAGCGTTGCTCTAGCACCGGAGGGACAGACGTGACGTGACACGACAGCTGTGATGCTGATACAATTAAATCACGGTGAAATATGTTCATTTTGTTGTAGTTGTAGCTCCCGAGCCAGCGTGTCTTGTTTGAATGACGCGAGTAAACACAGCTGGCAGCCGCTGTGAAACTTGAGCGTTTAGAGAAGGGATCACCAACTACATTTGTCCAAGGGCCAAAATGTATCCAATAGACACTATCGCGGGCCAGCGATTTTTATATATATAGGGGGCGGTGCTAGTGGAGCACGCTCAGGTACTGCGGACCGCATAAAGCTTAGCAGACCCTTCACGCTAACGAAGGATCACTTCTAGGCAGGGTTGGGAGGGTTACTTTGTAAATGTAATCAGTTACTGAATACTGAATACATGCTCTGAAAGTAATCAGAATACAGTTACAGTTACTTGTCTTAAAAAAGTATTCAGATTACTTTTAGAATACTTTTGGAATACTTTCTTTTTCTATAACAGATGGGTATGTTTTGGTGAACAGGAGACACGTATTTTACTGTTTTAATGGCTTATCAAGAACTCAAACACAACATCTTGGTGTCATTCTGGACAGCTCTCTTGTCACGGTTTGTGAAACAAGCAGGACCCAAATGCAGATATAAACTGAAACTTCCTTTATTTCAAGGCTATGATATATATATATATGGACAATGACAAAACAGAACACTCACCGCAGAACTAGTCAGGGAACAAGACGAACCGACCAAGACAGACAGAAAACCCAGAACTTAAATACACACAAGACCAATCACACAACAAGACACAGGTGAGGAGGGAGGAGAAAACACAGGGGCCCAGGTGAACATAATCAGACAATTAGACACACCAGGGAAACTAATGACAAGAGGAAAACACAGGGAAAAGGACCAGACAATAACCCAAAGGAAAACATGACATGGAAAACAGCAAAAACACCCAAACCTACAAAACTATAAACGTGACATAACATGAGAATCGTGATATCTCTCATCTGCACCCCACATAAAAAACATCACCCGGACTGCATTCTTTGTACTGTCTTAAAACCTTTCCTTGGAATATGTTATGAATTGTAAGGTGTCCTTGGGTGCTTTGAAAGGCTCCCCTAAATAGAATGAATTATCATTATTATTTATTATTTATTATCTGAAACTATGTAATAACTTTTAAAACTTGTTCCAGTCACTTGCCCCATACATTCAGTAGCAGCAGGCCATTCACTTTGATTTGATCCCGTTATGAAATGTCATCATTTCGACAATAAATAAATGCTACATAAACGTCATCTTGCACATTTTATCTAACCATCTCCGTTTCTAAGTTACTTTAAGGCAGGGAAGGTTTCGCAGAACGCAGTCTACTGTCCCGCTGCTGCTGCCTCTCTGTTGGACTCCGGTACTGCACCTTACTCACGAGACGTAAAAAAAGAAATGGGTGGGGGGCCGAACGCAGTAACCACTCCAATGCCACAGTCACCCCCGTCGTGCGGGCCGGATGAGAATGTCTGGCGGGCCGGATGTGGCCCGCGGGCCGCCAGTTGGTGGTCACTGCGATGCGATTGGAGCGATTAGAGCGAAGCGAATATTCGCATCGCGTCCGGTGTGAATGCAGTATAAGGATCCCTGTGACGTTTGTCATGATGAACAAACTGTTTGCCAGTTAATGAAAGCTATAGTGTGTCTTTATAACTATAATTATTTTGTCAAATTTGCTATATTGATGGAAAACAACTTATTCTAAAGAAATACGTAAAAAGTGTCTGCGCTCTATACCTGCATTTTTACAATTCACAGTTTCAGAAATCAGAAACAGGTTTATTCCCAGTTAGGAGGAATTTACCTCGGTGTGTATGGTGCACACATAAACACAGCCAAAGAAGATAAATTGTTACAAAAGGACCAAACTTTTTTTATTTCTTTTAAAAAAAATAGCGTTGTGTGCAATGTACACAATTCGGAGGGTTGTGCAGGCTTGACAGTATTACAATGAACAATATATTGTTTGCATGAATGTAATGCATGCATTCTAATGAGCCAGCGGCGGTGCAGCTTGAATGAAGAAACTTGTGACTAATGTGATATTTCCAGGGGCATCCAGTGGTCAGAGAGGCTTTCTGGGCTGCATGCGGGCTCTGAAGATAAATGGTCTGACTTTTGACCTGGAAGAGAGGGCACAGGTATCTCCAGGGGTGAATCCAGGCTGCCAGGGCCATTGCAGCAGCTTCGGGATGCACTGCGGGAACGGAGGGAAGTGTGTTGAGCAGTACAACGGATACTTGTGTGACTGCTCCCTCACTGCGTACGATGGACCCTTCTGCTCTGATGGTATGTTCTCCAACATGCTGCATCCCTTTAGATCAGTGGTTCCCAACCAGGGGGGCGCCAAAGATCGCAGGGGGGGGCCAGGCCTCAGATGATTTGAGGCCAAATATGATATTTAGACTTTCTTTTTTTTCTTCTTTTTTCTTTACATATAATTGTAACGCAATACATGATTGTCACTAAAAGCCTTGTCTCTACATTACAATCAAATATACTAAATAATTGATTCATTAATTTGAATAACAATTCAAGTTAGTAGCTAATAAAGGCATAAAAAGACAGAAATGTATAATTCTTTCTTTAACCTGTTAAGCCCGAGAGACCCCGATACCGGGGCCCTCCCGCAACATCTTGCAGGAAACCGTGTCTGAGTGCATCTTAACATTTAATAAACTATGAATGTTTTATATCCATGTAACGGGAAGAAACTCATCTCACTGATCTTTTTTTTTTTTTAAAACCCCTGCTAACGCTGAGCCTCTGAATTAGCAACGAGCGAAAAATGCTAACAGATTACTGCACCGAAGCTCACTCATAAAACCTTATTATTTATCCTTTCTGCACATCCAACACATTGATTCACATAGTGAGATGACACAGAATCGATGGGTACATACATTATCACTATATGATAAGAACTTGCAACTTTATAAACAAAAACAGGCATCAAAACGTGGCGCTAGGTAGCTAAAAACGCTAACATGGCTTACCTGTGTCGTTGTCTGGTCAAAAGTGTTTTTCAATGGCATTAAAACGATAAAAACGCTGCTGAAGTTAATCCATAGGTTAATCCAATGTGTCTGTGTCCCTTTGAATTGATTTCTGATAATCCATAAGCAATAAACCTGCTTTTCCGTTTCCAGAGGTCAGAGCGAGAGATAGGTTCACTCTGATGCAATGTGTGTCCATGTGGGTGTGTGGGGAAATTCCCCTTCGATTCTATTGGTTCTAACGGTCAGAAAGAGATGTCAATCACCAAAATCGACCAATGTGTTCCAGAGAAACGGTAAAACCCCCATTTCCACCCAAATCACCTCAGAGGTGGAGTTATTTTTTGCTAAACCTCTCTAAAAAGGTCTAATGTCACTTGTTTTGTATCAATCTTGATACAGGGTACTTATTATATGTTGTACTCTGGATTCCTAAAGCTTTTAGTCTACCTTACCATCATCCAAGGGTAGTTTTCACTGTAAATAAAAAATAATCTTGGGACGGAGACTACAATTTACAGTTTTTTACTATGTTCAATCTGAATTTTCTTTAAAATAAAAAACATCTATATTGATTCTGACTTTTCTACATCCAACTCACAGGTTTATCATTACTTTGAGAAAAAAGATTATTAATTTTCCCCTTTTAGAAGGGAAGATATGGTCATTTGTTCTGGGAATGTCATTTTCGAGCCTGAGACCTGAAAAACAGGCTCAGGGCTTAACAGGTTAATAGAAATGTTTCTTCTGCCCGTAAAGTGTCCAAACCGGGCTTTTCTGGATAAGCACATTTTTAAAACATAGTCATTGTCCATGCCGGTTTCGGTTGGATTATTTGTCACAGTTTCTTCGATCAGCTCGGTCTCCTCCATTTTGTAGATTATTTACGACTTTTGAATCCATATAAACACATCGGCAAAATCTGGCTTACTTTGAGCATGTGTTTTAAACAGTTGAATGCGTTTGTGAGCGCAACTTCCAACAGGAGTCATTTGGGGGGGCTCTTGGGACAAAAGGTTGGGAACCCCTGCTTTAGATGATGTTATTCATTAGATAGATCAGATCATCTGATAGTCATTTACACTGGGGATGGAAGGCAAATGTCCCCACCACAAAAAGGCTGGTTTTGTCCCCATTACCTTTTTTAAAGTTTACTTTTTTTAATAAATGTTTATCAAAAAGTACAATGAGATACATCAATTCCAATTTTATTATAATAATAATATATATAATTGGTGTGGGTAGTCTTAAAAAAAACCTGTCTAGATTACTTATAACTTATACTTATAACTTTTATAAAATTACCAAAATCATGCATGTATCAATCAGTGGCTTTAAACATTTCCTGACATACTTTCGTCTTTTGTTTCAATCTTGATAAATACAGTATCTACTCTGACCTGAAACTGATCCCCCACTTACATTGTCTTAACGTGTACATGTTGAAGATGACTTAGAGATCCTTAGACCACTCACTCTGTCCCTATCACTTTTCAACTCCAAGTGACACCCTTGGGAGCAACAATCCTTCTTGTGTTTGTTAGATGTAGGCGGATACTTTGAGACGGGGACCCTGGTGCGTTATGACTTCCTGCTGGAGGCGGCAGCAAACGTGTTGCAGGAGGGGAAGAGCCTCTCAGAACTTGGTGTTCGTGGTGATGCCAATCTGACCCAGGAGGAGCTTGTGTTCAGCTTCAGCACCTCTAGCACCCCCAGCATCCTCGTCTACGTCAGCTCCAGGACTCAGGACTACCTAGCAGTGGTGCTCCGACACAACGGTGGGCTCATCATTGGACCTGATCCATTTCTTACAACGATATAAAAATACATATTTATTAGCCTGTGTTTGTGTGTGTGTCCAGGCACCCTCCAGATCCGCTACAGTCTCGGGGGGCTAACAGAACCGTACACCATAGATGTTGACCATCGTAACATGGCTAATGGACAGCCTCACTCTGTCAACATTACGAGGAACCTAAGGGAGATACGGCTGCAGGTCAGTGCAACACTGCAAAATCATTTTAGGTAACAGTTCCACTGAGACATTAGCCGATTTAGTTTTATTCTGGAGAAGTACATGTTTAAATAGTTCCTTTGATACTTTACTGTAGTGTGTATCTATAGCTTTTTTGTGCATGTTAATGGTCTGCAAAGTCTAAAATCCCTGTGTTCCCTCCAGAGGGAGTATCTCTCCCACACACACACACACACCCCCCTGCCTGAAACGCCTCCATTGGACTCCTTTGTTTACTTCAGGAACATAGTGATATCGCTATGTCACACTCATGCTCCTATTGGCTAGCGCTCCAACAGATTGTAGGCAGCAGCTAAACAATCAGAGCAGAATGGGCTCTGATTTCAGACAGAGGGTGAAAAGAGGTGCTGCAGCACAGGCAGTATGAGAAAAATAAAGAGCTTTTTGAACATTAAAGGATGGAGACACGTCCCAGTAGAGACACTACATACTGATATACACCTGGAAATGAACACAACATCTCCTCTTTACAGATGTAGCACTGAATTTCGGACTCCAGCTTACAGCTTCCTGCCTACGGCCTGCCAAAGACCAGTATAGAGGAATGTTAAGCCCTCCCACTATTTTCCAAGAGGGCGTTGCCAGATTTTCAATTTCAGGTTTTAACCAGGAGATGGCGCTTCATTCACAAATACAGAAAGACAAGTTTCATGGACTTTCAGTTGTGTTTTGAAGAGCATTTGAACACATCAATATTTTAGATCAACTAAAGTATATCTAATCTTGTAATTCAATAATATATAGTCTTTATATATTAAATAATCATAATTATAATGTAAATGTTTACATTACACTTCTTTATTTGTTATGCTCATACTTTAACCTTTACAATCGTTTGCTTTAATATGCAATATATTTTTGTGTTTGCTTCCTCCTGCTCCCTTTCAGACACATACTGTATGATTTATTATTATTATTAATATGAAGATATTATTAAGATAAGATAAGATGTTACTTTATTGATTGAACATTTTAGTTTAGAATGTGCTGTCCCACGGTAATTCAGAAGGCTCACAGGTCACATTCCGACCATTATTTAAAACAATAGGTGCTTTCACACCTTCTACAGTTTGATTTGTATAGAAGGAGCTCTGTCAGTTTTCGAATTACCCATTTGCTTTCGGGGAGCCCTATTTTTCAGAGCACATCCTGCTACTAAATATGTCACACGCACGCTCTGTTGACTGGCGCAGCAGCGCGGATGCGATCAATTGCTATAAAAACACTCTTCTACTAATACAGACGGTGTCACTATGCCGGCGGATGTGGCCGTTGTTGAAGCCTCTTCAGGCTCCGCATCGGCAGGCCTCTCCCTCGGTGTGGAGCTGTCAAACTCGACCCTAACGCCGCTTACAGCCGGCCAACTAAAAGTTGTTTTCCGTTCACGTTGTCATTTTTAGACTCCTTCGCTTCTTTGCTTGTGAATCCAAAAGCTGTAACGCTTGGCTGTTTTCGTTTTGCCATATATTTTTATTACACAGCCAGAGTTAAAAAAAATATCAATATGAACATTTCAAATACCGCGCCGGCATCACCGCCATAATCATAGCAACGTAAGTAAGAATGCAGCGCCGCCACATACAGATGGCAACACACAGACATATTCACAAATATAAAACAAATATTCAGAAACTGTAATGAACAATAACTATTATTTATTTCAAGAACTGTTATTTACAGAAACTCAACATTTCTAATCTGTGTGACACAAATATGCACGATTGTTTTGGGCTCCCCCTATTTATCTCAAAGTCAGCCTTCAGGGGAGCTCCCTCCCTCTTCGGGGGAGCCAAGCTCCTCCTAGCTCCCCCCCATTTCGAACAGTGTCTGTGGCTGAATGGCCAGCGATTAGGTGCGGCGCATTTGTCATAGGTGATCAGAGCTAACTGCCTGCCGTTAGATTTCATTTAAAAAACAGATCTGATTTTAAGACTATTTCTGCACTCATAAAGAATGATAAGAATAAGAATAATGCGTATTGAACTGGTTTCATTAATTAGTGAGTTTATTTAATACTAGAACCGCCAATCGGGTCAATTTGTGTGATGTGTGTTGTGTGTGTGCAATGTAACTTTTTTTCAATAAAATATTAAAGTCTCCCAGTCCCTGACTTTTCCTGAAAGTGTGTTATGTAGCACCCTATGTTGTTAAAAATTGCATTCTAATAGCGGGATTTGACAGGTTTAGGTAGGCCTATACAAAAACCTCTGGCGGTTCTAGTATTAAGGTAATTAGGTACAGTAGAAGCCCTTTTTTATCAGTAACGAATTTAGCAGTTGAACATAAAAGTCAACTAACTGAGGGTCACTTGCAATGACAGTGTTGTGTCTAACTGTAAGCTTGTCACTCAGAGTAACCTACCGTTAATTTAGCTGCTGGAGAAGAAAGATCAAGGGGGGAGGGGGGGAGAGAGCTGTGGTTGATTGGCCATTAGTTGTGTAAATACACAGCTGAGAGCTGCCGTTTCATTCAGACTGTTTAAAAAACTGTAACAACTGACTATTTTTCTTAGCGGATGCATGTCAATTTAAATCAATACATACAACTATTTTTTAAATCAATAAAAACATTTTCTAAATCCATAAAAGCATTTCAATTAATATTGGGAGTCATGTCGTTACTTTGTTGAGAATGTGGCCATGTAATAAGCGGGATAATTTGCAGCGACTTGTTCTTTATGGGGAAAATAACACCCTTCATCCAGATGAGGATCCCTCCGCTACACTTTGGGATCCTGATCGACCGACGAAACTCCATTAAAATATACATATTTTTGTTGAATTACTGAGTTTAGGCACGTTAATAACGTTTTAATGAAGTTGAATACAGTATATGCATATGTGTCAGTGATTTCATGTCAATTCGGCGAACATAAACATAAATGATCGTGGTGAAGATGATGATTAAATTAGGATTAAAAATCGAGAGCCGGGCTGCATTTCCTCCCGTTTGTTTTTTTCGAACAACAAAATGATTTTGTTAAATAACAACATGGTGATGTTTTGTAAATGATTACATGTCTCTTATTTAGCACAGTAGTATCATATCCGTGACATATGGATCTTAACAAAGTTCCGCTGTACATCCGGCATACTGTATCTCACTTTATTTCACATGAGCTCCAGTGTGGAACCCCACTGCACCCCCTGGTGGATCAATGATCCATTGCAGCTGGCTTCATTATAATTACATTTATCTATCACGGGGGCGGTCTCAAGTCAAGCTGGAGGTTTTCCCTTGAGCGAGGGCAGATCACGTACCAATCACGGCCCTCGCGTTTCAAACTGTCTGAAATGAATCGCTACATCTGTAAATTGATTTTAATCTCTTGTAAATATATCAAGCTATTTAAATGACTGATCTGAAAAGCAGAAGCAAGGGAAACAGCTAGCCTGCTTCCAAACATCACCTATTACATGACAGCAATACATGTACTGGGACTCCCAGTAGCTTCTACTGAAGCCTTCCGAGTAAATCACCAGAACGCCGACACCTCCTCATCTCCACCGCTCCCATGTTTTCTTTTGTGTTGCCATAAGTTAGTCTCTCTGCGTTTGTGCGCTGGGTGAATGCTAATGCTAATAATGCTAATGCGAGGATAATAAAATGGCGGCTCTACAAAACATTTCAGAGTTTTACGGGGCGTGGTTTGCAATTCGCCCAGCCAATCAGAACTGGGGCACTTTTTTTCCCCCAGGAAGCAGGCACTAAAAATTGGGGTAAAAGTTCCCGGCACTAAGTACTATTTTTGGTGTGAACGCGACATAAGGGGTAATAACGGAACTAAATGGGAAAAGTACTCCGGTGTGAACACGCCTAAGGTATTAAAATAATAAATTAAGGCAGTAAGGTCTCTGCTCTAAGCTAAAATTATAAATAATTGTATTTATATCTTTTTTTTTATATTAAGATTGTTATTACATTTTTCACATTTTATACATAAATGCAGAACAAACATATACAGGCAGCAGCCGCCCCCCGCCCCTGGCACCCCAATTATTAGTGCGAATGCTGTTTACCTTTTCAAAATATTTTATACTTTTTGAAATATTCAGCTTTTTAAACTCTTTTTTTATCATGGAACTCAAGGGGAGGAACCTTCAAATCCTCTTTTAGCTACACTGTTTGCAAAATTCTTCTCCTTCCACATACTTTCAGCTAGAGATTTCATTCCAACTTTAAAATGATCACAAGACATTCAGCTATTAAAATCTTTTTCAGATTTTTGATATCTTTTACACTTTATGAGATATTTAACTTAGTTTGGAGCTTGTTAAAGATGCCTTCTTCAGATTTTAACATGAGTGTGTATTGCGCAGCTCGTTAAGGCTTAGAGTGCTTGATGTTACAGCTAGAGTGGAGGAGAGCTTGAAATACGCCTTACATTTTTTTTCAAACTGCCATAATTCCAAAACCCTACACTCCTTGGACATAATTTGATGCTTGAATTGTAGGAAAACCCCTCTTACGTTGAAAAATAATAAAAAATTAAGCAAAACAATTAAACAAAATGCCTCTTGAGGGCATGAAGGGACAAAAATGTTCAACACGTCCCCATGAAAGGGGACCTATCATGCAAAATGCACTTTTTGATGTATTTTATACATAAATATGTGTCCCCGGTGTGTCGGGGAACTCACGCAGCGTCATAAATAAAACCCTCTGTCTTTTCCTCCGTACCCAATTCTCTAAAAACGGGGCTACAACGGAGCTGATCCAGATTTGCGTCCAATATGACGTAATATCGGAAATGTAGGCTGGCTTTACACCCACGGCCCTATCAGAAACGTTGCTATCAGAAACAATGCCCGACTGTTTTGGAGGTAATATGGTCTGTGTTTACATTAGCATCGCTAACACTCAGAGCTAACCTGTACTGCAAAGAGCATGTGTGTGAAGAAGCAGGAAATAAAAAGGAACTCACCTTGTGGTATAACTGGCAAGAGAGAAACCCTTTGAGCTCCATACTGTTTCAGAAATAATCCCGCATGAGCTCAGCCCCCTCCTTTTTTTAATGATTTTTTTTTTTTGTAAAGCTTTATACCCCAAATCAGCACTTTTGAAACAGGAAGTGAAACGGAGGGATATGAGGCATGGCTAGAATGGGTGATCTGTTTGGTATTTTGAGCAAAACACTTCATAGACGTGTTTTTTATATATTTGTATATATCTGAGACCTATGCTATTGCCTAAAAATAGCATGATAGGTGACCTTTAAGGCCCATTGTAAATTCAGCCTGATCTTTCCTCAGAGCAGCAGCTGCACACCTTTTAGTAAATCTGCCAAAAATGCCACATTATTGACCCGGAAGTAACTAAATAGTGTCAGTGCAGTGTCATTACATAGTTTGTTTATAATTGCACATTTTTTTCAGTTACAACGGATTTAGTTTTTTAACCCTTTCATGCATTGTGGTCACTACAGACACTGCTAATTGAATGCTGTTTTCTTAATTTGCATCGGGTTTCGGATGGTATAGTTGCATATCAGGCACCACAGTGGATTTTATTATAATATTTGTGTATTGTATTTGATAGTTTTTGCATAATATATCATTTTGTTCATTGGTTTGTTAAACATATATTACTTAAAAATCTGTTTTACATTTTTTTCTCATGCATAAAGATGAAAATATCCTTAGTTTGTTGTAATTCGTGCATGAAGGAGTTAATTACATCACATTGCATTGAGCTGAGTTAATAAATCACACACTGATGGAACATCACTATATCATTATTTATATAGGCCTTTTCTATCAAAAATGTTCGGGGTCGGTCAGGGGGTACTTGGCTGAGAAAATGTTTCAAAGTGGGTACATTACTGAAAAGACTTTGAGAAGCACTGCCTTACCCCTCGATTCCACCAGGTCCGTCTGCGTTGCATTACGGCTGCGCCGCGGTTTTTCAGAAGCGGAGCGTCTTGCCTGCCAGCTACTTTGTACAGACAAAGTTAATAATAATAATATTCCAGTTATAAACGACATGAATCAAAGATGTGTTGCTGTATTTTAGTGGTAAAAAAATGCATTCATCATCATAATTGTTCTATATATATAATTTACACAGTGCCTGTAAACCGGAGGAGAACGCTGGCATTTCTCCTCCTACTTGAAAGACAACGGAGGGATAGGGTCTGCAAAATTAGTTTGTGTGTATATATATATGCTATATATCCTCTGAACGTTCCACTTCCTGCCTGCCCGACATTACCTTACGGCTGCTTCGCGTCGAAAAATAGACTTTGAGCGGAGCCCAGCGGCGAGACGCTTCTGGGACGCTTCTGAGCGGTAACGCGGCGCGTCTGGTGGAATAGCACCCATTGACTAGAGTGGCCGCGATCCTGGCGGACGCCGCGGCACAGCCGTAACGCAGCCGTAACGCAGCCGTAACGCAGCCGTAACGCAGCCGTAACGCAGCCGTAACACGGCCGTAACGTGCCGCAGACTGACCCGGTGGAGTATAGGGGTAACGCGGCCGTAACGCGGCCGTAACGCGGCCGTAACGCGACCGTAACGCGACGCAGACGGACCCGGTGGAATCTAAGGATTAGAGGCCTCCCAGACTGTCCCTACTTTATCTGTTGACCCGATGTTCACCAGGAAGAAACTCTCAAGATCCTCTGCCATTAAACTATTAAAATCTGTGTCCTGAAGCAAGGAAACATTCATCCTCCATCTGCTTTTCTTAACCCCATCTGGCTCCATTACTAAGCATGATCAGTCAATGCTAGGTCCTATCGAGCAGTCTGAAATGCTCTCCACCTAATCTTTGCTGATCAGAAAGTAATCTATCCTTGAGTGAGATTTATGGTTGTTCGAATAGAATGTATCCTCTCCCTCTCTCTCTCTTGGGTTGACAAGCCTCCACATATCTGTCAGTCCAAGGTCCTTCCCCAAAAGCTTGATATTTATATCTTTTAACATTTCTGACATATCTTTTGACTACTTACAGTATATTAGACGCACAAACCTGTAAATGTGAACACACATACAGCAAAAACCATGGTATGAACGGAAACCACCTGAGCTATCTAGTATATCATTAATAAAACAATTACATTTCTCTGAAGTGTTTCCCATAAAAGGGGCTGCCCATGTAATAATCTACCCACGCTGGAAGATGAACAGGTGGAAGCAGCATGAAAGATAATAGTAGGACTTACTGTTCTTTTCTTTCATCCATGTTCTCCAGCTGGACCACTACCCAGTGTCCACACACTTCCTGCCCGAGGCCTCCGACACCAACTTCAACCTGCTCAAGAGTATCTTTCTTGGAAAAGTATTTGGTCAGTGTGAAGATGAGAAAATCTGAGTGTGGATCCTGTTCAGACAGCAGTGAAATCTACTGGGGTTATGCATTAGGAGTTTCAGCATCTTGAAGCAAGATCAACGATAAGCTTCAAAATGATCATTTGTAAATCAATTACTCACCCTTGAATTCTTGAATATGAATATGAGAATATGCTTATTTTGAGTGTTGATTCATTTAATTAAATAAAGGTTTGACAAAAGCGAACATATGTCCAAATATCTGTTCACACACGTAACTCGTGCTGTAAACTTCATTCAAACTCATATTTCCCAAACACATATAGTTTTAGAAGAACAAAGCTCTCAGTGATAAATGAGAAAGGGGGGAGACAGAGGTGATGTCAAAAATCTTCCCAATGACGGCAACTTTCCAGGTGAGGGACACAAAATCTCCTGATGATTCCCGGGATGCTGACAGGAGAGGAGTTTAAGAGCAGTTTTAAACACGTTTGTGTTGTGTGTAAGGTAACTAACATCTGAAAGGAATGGCCACTGTTGCTTACTATAATATAATACCATTTTCCAATAAGAACTATCCTCAAATGTGCTAATTATAATGAATCAAGATTTCATACTATTATTTTTGCTGTTCGTAAATGTTGGTTTAATAGCTAAATATGACATGGATCATCTCTGCTCTTTTTAAGATGAATGAATATGTATGCATGTTCCTTATTTGAATAATATTATTTTTTGATGGTTATGACCACCATGTAGAAACTGGACAGATTGACCCCATCTTAATCGAGCGCTACAACACGCCGGGCTTTGTGGGCTGTCTGTCTCGCGTACAGCTGAACGGCGTGGCCCCGCTGAAAGCAGCCCTGCGCTTGGGCCCCGCAGCACCCGTCAGCACCCATGGCATTCTAGTCCCCTCCAACTGTGGAGCATCACCCCTCACCATCTTCCCCATGGCCTCAGCCAGTGACCCCTGGCACGTCGAAGCAGGTAGAGACACAGACAGATGATGCATGTTAACCTCAGAACCAGCCACAGTCAGATTCTAACAGATGTTCCTCCACAGCTGGAGCGGTGTTCCCCTTTAAAGAGAACAAGGCCAAGGAAGGAGTGGACCGAAACTCTGCCATCGTGGGAGGTAAATCTCATTCAACTCCTACAGACTGTGAGAGCTGCAGCTGTCTCCTCCAAACACAATGTATTTTTCTATCAACATTACACAACTTAAGATTTATCACATCTAATCTTGTCAGGAAGGAGCACAAATATTAAAGCATAAAAATCAATAAGTAAAGAAAGAAAATACCTAGAGCAAATGAAGTGGACAATCCACAGGACACATATCCAAGTCAATCAATCAAAGTTATTTTATTTAGTCCATAATCTCAAATGTTAAATTTGTCTCAGTGGACTTTACAGTTTGTACATAATCTGAATAAGACACCCTCTGTCCTTGGACCCTCACATCGGATACGGAAGCACCCCCAAAGAAACCCCCCAGGTAAAGGGGAAAATGGAAGAATCCTCAAGAAGAGCAACAGAGGAGGATCCCTCCCAGGACAGACGGACGACGTGAAACAGATGTTGTGTGTAATTTAAAAAGATTATACATTTACAACATAGGTAGTCCAAATGCTTGGAAATGAATGTGTCTATAAATAAGAAGAAGATGGATCCAGGAGGATGTCAACAATCCTGTGGGAGCCATCAGAGAAGTAGTATGGTGAGAATCGGGCAGGACCACAGAGACAGGTTCAGCCAGGACTCAGGATGCAGGACTCAGGATCCAGGACTCAGGATCCAGGACTCAGGACCAGAGACAGGTTCAGCCAGGACTCAGGATGCAGGACTCAGGATCCAGGACTCAGGTTTCAGGACTCAGGACCACAGAGACAGGTTCAGCCAGGACTCAGGATCTAGGACTCAGGATGCAAGACTCAGGATCCAGGACTCAGGATCCAGGACTCAGGACCACAGTGACAGGTTCAGCCACGACTCAGGATCCAGGACTCAGGATCTAGGGTTTGCGACCGCAGCGACAGGACCAGCCACGACTCAGGATCCCGCCGTAGATAGACACCCAAAAGAAATTTGGGGGAAGCTGAGTTATTCGGAACATGAGAGTACACGGGTACAGACAGAGAGAAGGAAGAAGTAAGATGTCCCCCGACAAACTAAGCCTATAGCAGCAAAACTAGGGGCTGAATCTAATCAGCCCTAACTATAAGCTTTATTTAAAAAGGAAGGTCTTCCGGTGACATGCAGTGAAGGCGTCTAGCTCGCAGCCAACTACCCCTCAAAATATGCATTAAGTGACTTTTTCAGAAGGATCTAACAGCTTTAAATAAAGCTTTCTCAAATATTAATATCGAAGAACATTTCGGCGTGTCATTTGTTTTTACCACACGTCTAGTCTGATCACACCGGGCCAATTGTTTGTTCAGCCTCGCGGATGCCGACCACGCGCAGCACCCTGATGGATCCTGAATCGCTTGGAAAACTCATAAGAGATATCGTTCGAGAGGAGATCACTTCTGCATTGGAGGATAAATTAAAACCAATACAGGATTCCCTATCTAAGCTCCAAGTGACAGCGGTGAACAGCGTCTGCAAAATCCAAGATCTGGAGGGATCTGCTAACGAAACAGACAGTCGCCTGACTCAATTAGAGAACGACTACTAACTTTTACAAAGTTCAAACAAAAAATGTATGCAGAAAATTGTGGTTTTTGAAGATCAAAACCGAAAATTCAATATAAGAATTTACGGACTGAAAGAGGGACTGGAACAAGGATCACCGACTGCATATGTAACTGAGCTCCTCGCAGATTTGTTTGGCCAAAACATTATTGGGCCGCTGCCCACAGTGAGCTATGCGTACCGCAACGGGCCGGTTAAAGGCAACCAGTGTATTACCGCACGGCTTAACAGTTTCGAAACGGTGTTTGAAAAAAAATAAAAACTTGTGAAACCTCAGTTACATCGATTTTGTCACTTTGTCATTTTGTGTGTTTACGTGTTCACAGAAACATGGCTCCACAACAACATCCCTGACTCCGCTATTCAGCTAGACAATCTAACAAGCTACAGAGCAGACAGGAACAAAGATAACGGGGGAAATAAGACTCGCGGCGGCGGGGTGTGTGTGTACATCAGTGACGCTTGGTGCCGAGATACTGTTGTTTTTTAGCCAACACTGCTCGCCGCTGGTGGAGTTCATGGTTCTAAAGTGCCGCTCTTTTTACCTGCCGAGGGAGTTTACAGCGATTCTTGTGGTGGCTGTTTACCTCCCGCCTAACCCCAGTTAGCGAGGGTAAAGAGGAGGCACTCGGTGAACTGTACAGAGCCATCAGTGAGCAACAGACAGCACACCCAGACGGCCTTCTCATCGTAGCTGGAGACTTCAACCACGCTAACTTAAAAACTGTGCTGCCTAAAATATATCAGCATGTTCATTTTCCCACCAGGGGAAAAAACACATTAGACCTGGTCTATACCAACATCAAAGGTTCTTACAAGGCATCCCCCCTCCCCCACATCGGCCTTTCTGATCACCTCACTGTTCTGTTGGAACCAGCTTACAGACCCAGTGTCACGGTTTGTGAAACAAGCAGGACCCAAATGCAGATATAAACTGAAAATTCCTTTATTTCAAGGCTATGATATATCTATACAATGACAAACAGAACACTCACCGCAGAACTAGTCAGGGAACCAGACGAACCGACCAAGACAGACAAAAAACCCAGAACTTAAATACACACAAGACTACACTCACACAACAAGACACAGGTGAGGAGGGAGGAGAAAACACAGGGGCCCAGGTGAAAATAATCAGACAATTAGACACACCAGGGAAACTAATGACAAGAGGAAAAACAAAGGGAAAAGGACCAGACAATAACCCAAAGGAAAACATGACATGGAAAACTGAGGTTACCTACTGTAACCCCAGCTTCTATGAGTAAATGGCGCAGCCCTCTAAGGCTATCGCTATTGGGTAATCCCCCTGCGCCCCCGTGTAGCACTGAAACACTTGTAGTCCACGCCCACCTGCAAGGTGGGCCCCACCCTCGGGCCTCCTTCCGGTATAAATAGGAAGGAGGCCCGGCAATCTGCTCCCATACCAAATAACTTTTCTTCAGCTATTCGTAGAGCCAGTGGGGCCCAGCGCTTAGAGGGCTGCGCCATTTACTCATAGAAGCTGGGGTTACAGTAGGTAACCTCAGTTCTATTTCGTATATGGCTTCGCCCTCTAAGGCTATCGCTATTGGGTTAAGGGCGAAGCATGATGTAGTCTGCGCTCCTCTGTGTAGTGGCTCCAGCCTATTCTACACAAATGCGAGGAGCCAGGAAATATCCGAACGGCAGCAGTTGTGTGGTCTAATATTCCCTGAATGGAAAACGCAGGAATTTCCTGTGTTTCGGGATGATGGGTACGTGGAAGTATGCATCCTTCAGGTGGAAGTGAACCAGTCGTCCTGGTGAAAACATTCCAGCACCTGTTTGATCGTCAGCATGTGGAATACTGACAGATCGAGGATGTCTCATTCCCCCAGTCTTTTTCGGGATTAGAAAAATAACGGGAGTGAAAACCCCTGATTTTCCTCCCTTTGAGGAACCCTGGAAATATCCTCTTTCAACAGGAGTTCCAGCAGCTCGGATTGGAGCGAAAGACATGGCTTCTGGGAGGACAGGAGTGTTTCCTGTATCCCATTGAACTGTGGGGGGGGGGGAGAGGCGAACTGCAGGACGTATCCTCTGCTGATCAGCCTGCTCATCCATCTGTCCATCAGACACACGCGCTGCCACTCTGAGAAACACTCTAAGAGCGGGCGCACATGCTCGAGATGTTCTGTGTTCGTCATGGCAACGAGCCACGCCAGGGAGTTTCACTCCGGCTCTCATCATGAGGCGTGTACACGCTCAGGGGATGAATGGAGGTGTATGCAGTGCTGTCCACACGAGGCGTTATAACAGCGCTCATGGGTTTATTAGGACCGTGTGTAGGAGGCGTATCTCGGACAGAGGAATGCCGCGAGCTCTGCAGGTTATTAACCGAGGTTAAAACCGGCAGGCTTCTGCAGCGAGCCCTGCTTTCAACTTAATCAACAGATTATTTGCAGCCGGCTTAATTAGCGAGCTCTGCAGGTTATTAACCGATAGGTTAAAACCAGCAGGCTTCTTGCAGCGAGACCTGGCGCTGCGGGCGCTGCCGCTGGGGGCACTCAGCCTGGAATACTGCTCATTCCCCCGTTCTGGCTTCTCTGTGATGCCATTGCCCTCCCCGCCACTGTGAGGCGAAAGGGCTGCGAGGAAGCCTCCACACGCTGCGTTTCACTCCAACTCTCATCATGAGGCACGTACACGCTCAGGGGATGGATGGAGGTGTGTGCAGTACTGCCCACATGAGGCGTTATAACGGCGCTCATGGGTTTATTAAGGCCGTGTGTACGAGGAGTATCTCGGACAGAGGAATGCCGCGAGCTCTGTAGTTTATTAACCAACAGGTTAAAACCAGGCTTCTGCAGCGAGCCCTGCTGTCTACTAATCAACAAATTAGTGGCAGCCGGATTAATTAGCGCGCTCTGAAATGTATTAACCGACAGGTTAAAACCAGGCTTTAGCAACGAGCCCTGCTAGCTATTAACCAACAGGTTATAGGCAGCTGGTTTACACAGGGCGTGAGGCAACCCCAGGTGGGCTTGGACCGAACGGGCTGCGCGGGGGCCTCCACACGCTGCGTCTTACTCCAACTCTCATCATGAGGCGCGTACACGCTCAGGGGATGGATGGAAGTGGGTGCAGTGCTGCCCACATGAGGCTTTATAACGGCGCTCATGGGTTTATTATGACCGTGTGTAGGAGGCGTATCTCGGACAGAGGAATGCCGCGAGCTCTGCAGGTTATTAACCGAGGTTAAAACGGGCAAGCTTCTGCAGCGAGCCCTGCTGGTAATCAACAGATTAGTGGCAACCGGCTTAATTAGCGAGCTCTGCAGTTAATTAACCGATAGGTTAAAACCAGCAGGCTTCTTGCAGCGAGCCGTGGCGCTGCGGGCGCTTCCACTGGGGGCACTCAGCCTGGAATACTGCTCATTCCCCCGTTCTGGCTTCTCTGTGATGTGCTGTAATGGTCGTCATGGTGACGAGCCACGCCATTGCCCTCGCCGCCGCTGCCCGTGAGGCGAAAGGGCTGCGAGGAAACCTCCACACGCTGCGTTTCACTCCGGCTGTCATCATGAGGCGTGTACACGCTCAGGGGATGAGTGGAGGTGTGTGCAGTGCTGTCCCCATGAGGCGTTATACCGGCGCTCATGAGTTATTATGACCGTGTGTAGGAGGCGTATCTCGGACAGAGGAATGCCGCGAGCTCTGCAGGTTTATTAACCGATAGGTTAAAACCAGCAGGCTTCTGCAGGGAGCCCTGCTGTCTACTTAATCAACAGAATAGTGGCAGCCGGCTTAATTACCGGCTCCGCTTCCTCGGAGGCTCTCGCGGAGCAGACCAGGAGCGGGGAGCTTCACTCCCCTTTGACTCGCCGCCGGGAGACCCTGTCTCTGGGGTGGCGGGGGAGCGGAGACGTGGGACGGAGCCCCTGCAGCCGCCGGGGCGGTTGCTGTGGGCGTCTCTCCGCTTGCGGCCTCCTGTGGCCGGCGTGGACGCCGCGGCTGCTGCGGGCGTTGGTGCCGCTGTGGCAGATCAGCCGACTGGAGCCAGCTGTACATGCTGGCGAATGCCGTCCACCTGTTCCGCGGCCGTCTTCATGGACTCGACCATGGCGTGGAACTGGGGTCCGAACAGCCCGTCCGGGCTGATTGGAGCGTCCAGTAGCACTTTTCTGGCCGTCTCCGTAACAGACGCCGCCGCGCTGGAGAGGGGGAAAGCATGTTCGGCCGCCAAGCTGGCACCCTGCTCCGACTCTGTCTCCCCCGTCCGGGGGAGAGGAGGGAGGGGAGAACCGAACGGTGAACCGTGGAGGGAGGCGGGGCAGGAGTTGCTTCGGACTCCTGCCCGGCACTCTGCCCCAGGGACACGAGGCCCCGTCCGCGGGCTCGTAAGCCTGGACGGGCCAATCGTCCTCCTCGGCCACAGCAGCAAGAGTGTCCGCTCTCCGCTTCCTGTCGCCCGAGGGGAGACGAGCGCAGTGCATGCTACCTGCTGGTTTAGAGCCGCGTACGCGTGCTCTGACCCCCGGCAGGATTCGCATACTGCTTTTATCTCTGCAGGTCATAACTCATTATGAACCCAGAGCCAGAGGGACAACCACGGACGCAGTTGTTGCTCATGATGATTCTCAATTGCTGTGCTTCAGTAACTGTGCTGGTTTGCTGAAAAAAAGAGGGAGCAGATTGCCGGGCCTCCTTCCTATTTATACCGGAAGGAGGCCCGAGGGTGGGGCCCACCTTGCTGGTGGGCGTGGACTACAAGTGTTTCAGTGCTGCGCGGGGGCGCAGGGGGATTACCCAATAGCGATAGCCTTAGAGGGCGAAGCCATATACGAAATAGAACAGCAAAAACACCCAAACCTACAAAACTATAAACGGGACATAACATGAGAATCGTGACATAACCCCCCCCTCAAGGGAAGGATTCCAGACGTCCCAAAAAAACAAAAGTCCAGCAGGGTGGGTGGAGGGGGTCTGGAGGACGGGTCTCGGGCGGACGGCCCGGGAGCAAGGCAGAGTTCAAAAAAGGGGAATTCGGGCGGACGGCCCGGGGGCAAGGCAGAGTTCAAAAAGGGGAATTCGGGCGGACGGCTCGGGGGCAAGGCAGAGTCCATTGAGGGAATCTCGGTCGGACGGCCAGGGGGAAAGGCAGAGTCCGAGGAGGGGTGAAGACCAGACAGCTCCGGAGGCCGGTCAGGAGCCGGTGTTGGCAAGATCCCCCATGGAAGAGGACACAGGACCGGCAGGACCCCCGGCAGGAGAGCAGTCGGCGGAATCCCCAACGCGACAGGACATGGAGTTGGCAGGACCCCCGGCAGAAGAGTAGTCTGCGGGACCTCCAACGGCACAGGACATGGGGTTGGCAGGACCCCCGGCAGAAGAGTAGTCTGCGGGACCTCCAACGGGACCAGACATGGAGTTGGCAGGACCCCCGGCAGAAGAGTAGTCTGCGGGACCTCCAACGGCACAGGACATGGGGTTGGCAGGACCCTCGGCAGAAGAGCAGTCTGCGGGACCTCCAACGGCTCAGGAAATGGGGTTGGCAGGACCCCCGGCAGAAGAGTAGTCTGCGGGACCTCCAACGGGACAAGACATGGAGTTGGCAGGACCCCCGGCAGAAGAGTAGTCTGCGGGACCTCCAACGGCACAGGACATGGGGTTGGCAGGACCCCCGGCAGAAGAGCAGTCTGCGGGACCTCCAACGGCACAGGACATGGGGTTGGCAGGACCCCCGGCAGAAAGGCAGTCTGCAGGACCTCCAACGACACTTGAGTGGGTTGGTTCGCCAACAGAACACGGGGAGCTGGCGTCGTACGGACAGCCAACAGGAGACGAGGTGCTGGAGTCGGCCGGTATGCCGACAGGACTCGGGGAGCTGGCGTCGGACGGACAGCCATCAGGACACGGGGAGCTGGCGTCGGACGGACAGTCAACCGGAGACGAGGTGCTGGAGTCGGCCGGTACGCCGACAGGACTCGGGGAGCTGGCGTCGGGACCATGGTTACTGGACCCGGCACTGAAGCCGGACCATGGCTGTAAGGTCCGGTTCTGGAGCCGGAAACATGGCTGTATGGGCCGGCACTGGACCCGGAAACATGGCTGTAAGGTCCGGTTCTGGGGCCGGAAACATGGCTGTACGGTCCGGTTCTGGAGCCGGAACCATGGCTGCTGGGCGCGGAGCGGAAGCCTGGACCCTGGCTGTGTAAGCCAGGTAATGGAGTATGGAAGCAAAGCTGCGTGGGCCGGTACTGGAGCACGGAGCCACGGCTGCTGGGTCTGGCGCTGGAGCCGGAACCATGGCTGTTGGGTTCGGAACCCTGGCCTTGCGTCTCTTAGGAGTTTTTTGGAGGCTTCGTGGACCCCCAAACTCCAGACCAGACCCCAAGAAAGGGTCAGAAAATGAGGATTGGCTCTCAGGGCTACGTGAAAAAATCCCAAGCCACTCGGGCAACAAGCTCCAGGGCCACGTATAAAAAATATACTCCAGAGAATATCCAAGACGTTCCGCCTGTAGCTTCAAAAGGTCTGCTGGGTCCATTTTAAGGTCGGTTCGTACTGTCACGGTTTGTGAAACAAGCAGGACCCAAATGCAGATATAAACTGAAAATTCCTTTATTTCAAGGCTATGATATATCTATACAATGACAAACAGAACACTCACCGCAGAACTAGTCAGGGAACAAGACGGAACCGACCAAGACAGGCAGAAAACCCAGAACTTAAATACACACAAGACTACTCACACAAAAAGACACAGGTGAGGAGGGAGGAGAAAACACAGGGGCCCAGGTGAACATAATCAGACAATTAGACACACCAGGGAAACTAATGACATGAGGAAAAACACAGGGAAAAGGACCAGACAATAACCCAAAGGAAAACATGACATGGAAAACAGCAAAAACACCCAAACCTACAAAACTATAAACGTGACATAACATGAGAATCGTGACACCCTGGGTAAAAACCACCAAACCGATTTCAAAACAGGTACGGGTGTTGTCAGCAGACAGCACAGCTACACTCAGAGACTGCTTTGACACTACAGACTGGGACATGTTCAAGCAGGTAGCCACATACAACCATCACACCAACATACAAGAATACACAGAGACAGTCACGGGCTACTTCACTAAATGCATTGACGATGTGACACAAAACAGAACCATCACCATCCGGGCCAACCAGAAGCCATAGCTGACAGGGGAGGTCCTCACGCTGGTGAAGGTCCGCAACATCGCCTTCAAAGCCTTCAGAGCTGGAGATCCAGCTGGGCTGAAAGCAGTCAGGGCTGACTTCAAAGCAGCCAGGGCTGACCTGGACCGTGGCATTAGGAAAGCAAAACAAAAATTCACCCGAAAAAGTACAGGACATTTCAAGGATAGCAGGGACTCACGGAGCCTGTGGCAGGCATAAGGACCCTAACAGACTACAAACCACCGCCACAGACCTGATACAGTAATACCTCCCTGCTCAACAACCTCAACGGCTTCTTTGCACGCTTTGAAGCACAGAACAACACACCTGCGCAGAAAACCACCCCCCCCCCCCCCCCCCCCCCCCCCCCACCGACGACCAAGCTTTGCATCTTTCACCAGCCAGTGTGAGGAGCACACTGTTGAGGATTAACCCCCGTAAGGCTGCAGGACCTGACAACATTCCTGGTCGTGTGCTGAAAGACTGCGTGGAAGAGCTCACAGATGTCCTCACAGACATTTTTAACATCTCCCTGAGCCAGGCTGTTGTTCCCTCGTGCTTCAAGGAAACCACCATCGTTCCAGTGCCAAAGAAGTAATCTCCATCCGGCTTCAACGACAACCGCCCCGTCGCACTAACTTCCACCATCATGAAGTGCTTTGAAAGGCTGGTCATGAAGCAGATCAAATCCACCCTCCCCCCATCGCTGGACCCGTTTCAGTTTGCCTACCGAGCTAAACGGTCCACAGAGGATGCAATCTCCTCCGCTCTCCACCCAGCCCTCACACACCTGGACACTAAGACTGACACTAACACTAAGGACCCATATGTCAGAAAGATATTCATAGACTTCAGCTCAGCATTCAACACCATCATCCCCCAGCAGCTTGTAAAAAAACTTACAGACCTGGGCCTCAGCCCCTCTCTCTGTAACTGGTTGCTGGACCTCCTAACAGAGAGACCACAAGCTGTACGGGTCAACAATAACACCTCAAACACCCTCATACTGAGTACGGGGGCACCCCAAGGATGTGTGCTCAGCCCCCCTTCTCTTCACTCTGCTGACCCACGACTGCAAACCCATCTTCAGCACCAACCACATCGTGAAGTTTGCAGATGACACTACTGTGGTGGGTCTCATCAGCAACAAAGATGAGACTAACTAGAGCAGGGGTGTCAAACTTATTTTCACAAAGGGCCACTCTGGGAAATTGGAATCACATTAAGGGCCGGACATATGCTTTACTGACATGCCTTTTTTATTCAATAAACAACATAAAAACATATCTTTCAATGTATTGTTGTATGTACTATATAGCCTTCCCATATATATTTAAACACATTGCTTGGCAATCATAGCATTTGGTAAAGCAAAATAATGCTTTCTGGCTAGCATACAGCCAACTCAGAACCTGTTGCACAGGCCTGAATATGACAACAATATGAAAACATTGTTGTGTTGAATAATAAACAAACACAAATCAACCTAATATAAAAGGACAAATATTGAACGTTGTCCCACATTTCAACAGATATCACAAGCCTTGATACAACAATTAAATGGTTGTGTGGAACATTGTATAAAAGTAAAACACATCTCAACATGTTGTCCCTTGCAGTCTGTCCCATTGGCATAACATCAGCTGCAAATAAAACCCCCAACATTTACATACTAACCTCACTGTCAAGCAAAACACACATTTAACCTAATTCACAGACCAGTACCATATGTACATTTATATATATATAAATATATATAGCCTTTTCACATTAGTTGGTCAAGATAAAGCCCAAACTAAGTCGACAAAAAACAAAATTTCTTAGCATCATAGCATTTAGTCAAGCAAAACAATGCCTTCTGAATACATTTGAACTGGTAGGCAGCCAACTCAGAGCAACCTCTTTCACAGGCCTGAATAGGACTATTTAAAAAAAGGTTATTTGGGACATTATATAAAAAGGTATGGCCTGATGTAAAAGCTAAATAATGAATAGTGAATGATCTTGCCCACATTCTACAACTCTCAAAAGGCTTGTTTTAAAGTCCTGAATATGGTTGTGTGGGACACTAAATAGTAAGCAAAAAAGTAACAGTAACAGATCTTTGATCATATTGTTAACACGTCCCATATAAACTGTAGCCTTCTGATTTGCAACCAGGTGCACATAAATGTCAACAAACGTACAAATAAACTTTTCAGTCAAGGAAAACTCACATGCAGCTAATTTCCCAGATTTGACACATCAATATTGGCATGCTATTTTAAGCCACCAGACACCTGACATCTTTTCTTTGATGCAAGTTCATCTATTCTTGGCTGAAAGTCCTGAGCTGTAGCCACTTTCAGAATGGAGCCAAGGTGTTTGTCTGTGAGTCGGGATCGGTGAGAAGACTTGTTGATCTTCATCAGAGAGAACATCTGCTCACACAAATATGTGCTCCCGAACATGCTCAGGACACGGGCACACAGAAGGCGGAGCTGTGGCATTGTGCTTGGGATGAATGTAGCAAACTCACCTGCCCCAACAGAGTCAAACTTGGCCTTTAGTGGCCCATTGCATTGTAGTTCTATTAGTTCTAACTGTAAGTTATCTGGGGCGCTTTCCACATCAACTGAAAATAGATTTGTAAAAAGGTCAAACCTGAATTTCTGGGTCTCAAAGTCGGAAAATCGCCTTTCGAATTCGGCTTTGAGTGTTTTCAGTTTTTCTGCGCATCTCTCATTCGGGAAAGCAGTGTTGAGGTTGTCTGCAACAGACTGACAGGTCGGGAAGTTAACATAGTTTCCCTGCTGCATTTGGTTCTCCCACAATCGCAGTTTTGTCCGAAAGGCTTTCACTGCATCGCGCATGTCCGTGATCAGCTGTTTGCGTCCCTGCAGTTTCACATTCAGTGCGTTGAGATGGTGCGTTATGTCACACATAAAAGCCAAGTCATGTATCCACTTTTCATCGGCCAGCTCGGGGACAGCTTTCCCCTTCATAGCCATGAAACTAGCAATATCCTCGCGCACCTCATAAAATCTGTGCAACACCTTGCCACGGCTTAACCAGCGTACTTCTGTGTGGTATGGCACATCTTCATACTCCGAATTTCTCTCCTCCAAAAGTGCCCTGAATTGGCGGTGGTTCAAGCCCCGTGCTCGGATGAAATTCACCGTTTTCGTAACCACTGTCATGACATGTTCCATACCTAGCACTTTTCCACACAGGGCCTCCTGATGAATAATGCAGTGGTAAGCAGTCAGCTCTCCTCCCGTCTCCTTCATCTTCTCTCGCACCTTTGCTACCAGTCCACTCCTTTGCCCACACATAGCAGGCGCCCCATCGGTCGTCAGCCCCACAAGTTTATTCCATGGTAAGCCGGTTCCACTGATGCACTCATCCACCTTTTTGAAAATATCCTCGCCGGTGGTTGTTCCGTGCATCGGTTTTAAGTCCAAAAGCTCCTCAGTAACAGACAACTGTGCATCCACTCCGCGGATGTAAATCGCCAGCTGAGCCGTGTCTGATATATCCGTACTTTCATCCACAGCAATTGAGTAGTTTACAAATTATTTTGCTTTATCTTTGAGCTGTGATTGCAAATCGTCAGAAAGCTCATCCACACGGCTGGCTATGGTATTTCTTGTCAGACTGACATTGGCAAAGTTTTGTTTATTGGCGGGGCAGACAATGTCACAAACTTTAAGCATACAGTTTTTTAGAAAGTCCCCCTCGGTGAATGGCTTCCCTGATTTAGCGATTTCCTCTGCTATGATGAAACTTGCCTTTACAGCTCCATCTGTTAAAGATTTGGCCCTATGAAACATATTTTGCTGTTGTTGCCTGCCTTTTTTGAGCTCCGTGACTTTCTGAAGCCTCTGTTCCCTGTCCATGGTGGCATATTGCTGCTGGTGGGCCGTCTCAAAATGACGACGCAAATTATATTCTTTGAACACGGCTTTTGTCTCATTGCAAATAAGACACACAGGCCTCTCTTTATACTCAGTAAAGAAGTATTCTATCTCCCACCTCTCTTGAAATAGCCTCCCTTCAACATCAATCTTCCTTTTTTTTGACATTCTCTGTGTTACTAGCTAACAGGTGCGGGCTAGCAGACCGTTAATGCTTCTGTGTTGGCTGCTACGTAGGCTCCGCAATTGGCCATAGGAATTGAGAGCATTCTGCCTGTGCCAATCAGGTACCAACAACGTAATTTGCGTAGCTTACGGCGTAGGCTCTTCGTGCCGCCAGAACAGTATCATACATTTAAGCGGGCCACATTGTATTGATGATATAAATTGATATGCGGGCCTGATCAAAATTGTAGACGGGCCGGATTCGGCCCGCGGGCCTTGAGTTTGACACATGTGAACTAGAGGAAGGAAGTGAACCAGCTGGCCCTGTGGTGCCTCACTACAGGACATATACAACACCCGCCTCACCCGCAAAGCACTCAGCATTGTGGGTGACTCCACCCACCCCTCCAACAGCCTCTTCAGCCTCCTGCCTTCAGCAAGAAGGTTCCGCAGCCTCAGCTCGGGCACCATCAGGCTGGGGAACAGCTTCCTCCACCAGGCGGTCAGGATGCTGAACTCTCTCCCCTCCCTACCTCCCTGTCTCCCCCCCTCTGACATCTCTCCCCTGAACTCTCCACCCTGCCTCCGACCTTTCTCCCCTGCCCCAAATGGTTCTGGACTCTAACCCACGCACGCACGCACGCACGCACGCACGCACACACACACACACACACACACACACACAAACACACACACAAAACCAACCTTCCTCATCCAGCACCAGTCACTTTTCTGACATCTCCGCTGAACACTTTAACATATTATTAACATTTTAAACTGTATACCCCGGTTATCTAGGCCTTTTTTGTTTTTTTGTTGTTGTTTGTCACACTGTAGGACACCGAGAAACGATATTTCGATATTTCTGGAAGTACAACATGTAGAATTCTTGACAATAAAGCTGACTTTGACTTTTGACTTTGACTAATGCTTTGAATGTATTGTGCAACTTGTTACACTAGAGGGGATGTTGAGCATGCGTTCTTACTGCTCTACATGCCACAGCTCTGCTAAATGGAGCGGAGTTGTAGGAGTCTACAGAGGGAAATTATGATTTATCTGCTGATATTGCATATTATTATTTCATTGGCCCTCTTTTTTTTTTTTGTTTCGGGTGAGGAGAAGGGAGGAAAGTTGTGAATTAAGGGAATGGAGGTAATCTGGCCAAATCGCAATCAGGGTTTGCTATATGACATTGTAAATTACGTTAAAATATGCATAACTAAGTCCACAAAGTATATTTGGTTTGATACATATGACTAGATGAATTGTTCTCTCATTAACGTATGCGGTCTTAACTCCAATCTAAAGATTACAAAATGTCTTGATTTCTTGAGTCGAAAAAAGGCTGATATTGCATTTCTTCAAGAAACTCACATATTAGCTGAAGATATACATACAATTGGGAATAGTATTTATAAAGTTGTGGCTTATTCATTTTCAAACAGTAAAACTAAAGGAGTAATCATTTTAATTCGCAATAACTTAAAATTACATATTGTTAACAAAGGTCAAGATCAAGATAGAAGAATTACATATCTTCAAGGAGTCATTTGCAATAGAAAGATAGCTTTGATCGCATGCTATGCACCTAACTCATATGAACCTACGTTCTTTGAATCACTTTCAAAAGTAATTTCCGAAATGACCAATTATGACATTATTATTGGTGGTGATATGAATGCTTTAATTAATCCATTGTTAGATAGATCAAGGAATACCAAAGCAATTCATCAGCTAACCTAGCATTAAGTACCATTAAAAATAATTATGCGTTGGTAGAGTTTACTTTCTTTTCTAAGAGGCTTCTTCCCAGCATGATGTTTCTGCAGATGTTTCAACAGATTTGAATTGCTGTTTTGGGCAGTAGATAGGATCTTTGACCCGCCAAGACACAACTTACATTTAACTAAAACGTTCTTTTCTTTGTGCTCGACAAAAGTGAAACAGTGAAAATACCTCCAGGCGGAGAAACTCGACTTGAGCTCTGCTACCGCCATGATAGTCTTGTTAGTAAACACAAACACGCCCACAGCGCGTCTCCGCGTGTGACACAGGAAGTATCTAAGTACATTTACTCAAGTTCTGAAAAAATAACGGAGTAACGCACCATGTAGTAACGGTAACTGAGTTACTGAATTTAAAAAATAACGCGTTAGAGTACTAGTTACTGCCAAAAATAACGGCGTTACAGTAACGCTTGTTTGTTGTTTTTATGTTTCATGTGGAACTAAATGATGCAGGTCTCCCTTGTAAATGAGATCGATGATCTCAAGGGACAAATCTGTCTAAATAAAGGTTTGAAATGAAATGAACACGTTACAGTAACGCGTTACAGTAACGCGTTAGTCCCAACACTGCTGGCAAGTAAACTCAGAAATAACGAGCAGCTTGCCCAAATATCCTCAATTACGAATAATGATGGCATTGTCATTTATGATCCAGTTCGTATTAATCATGAATTTGAACAGTTCTATAAACATTTATATACATCTCAACTACAGACATCAAAGGCAGAGTTAGAACATTTCTTTGTGGATCTGAATTTACCACATCTATCCCCTGAGGACATTGATTGCTTAGATTGTGAAATAACACTTAAAGAATTATCTGAAGCATTGGAAGACATGAACCTTGGCAAATCCCTTGGTATAGATGGTATCCCTTCGGAATTATATTCCCAGTTTGGCCTGATTTAGGACTAATATTATTGGAAATGATTCAGGTAGCACTTAAAGAAGGACATTTCCAAAAGGATACCAATACAGCTATAATTTCTCTCATACACAAGAAGAGAAAGACCCAAACTTATGCACAAGTTTTAGACCAATATCACTTATAAATTCAGAAATCAAACTTTATGCAAAAGTAATAGCTCGACGATTGGAGAAAGCCCTTCCAACATTAGTTCATTATGACCAAACAGGCTTTATGAAAAACCGATTCTTATCAGACAATATCAGGAGACTACCGCATGTTATTCATTTTGCAGCAGACATAACATCGCCTTGCGCCGTATTATCAGTTGATGCTGAAAAAGCTTTTGATAGGCTAGAATGGCCATTTTTGTGGCATACAATGCAAAGAATGGGTTTTGGGGCAAAATGTATGATTATGGTGAAGATCCTATATAATAATCCAAGTGCTATGGTTCTGACAGGCAATCAGTGGTCACCTAGATTTCCAATTCTACGTGGCACACGGCAAGGCTGCCCTGTCTCTGCGCTTCTGTTTGCAATTTCTCTAGAACCGCTTGCACAGAAAATAAGACTATCCAAAGAAGTAAAACATATAGTTGTAAAAGACACAGACCACAACATTTCGTTATATGCGGATGATCTACTACTGTACTTAGACGAGGTACCAACTACGCTTCCTAAGCTGTTAAATATTTTTACCCAATTTAGTTCAATATCTTGTTACAAGATCAATTTGAATAAATCATGTCTTTTACCCCTCAATAGTGCCATGGTTGAACTAAACTTAAATACAGAATTGCAGATCGTCCAACACTTTAAGTATTTGGGAATTGATATATATCCCTCATTAGACACAATAGTAGCAAAAATATACAAAAGAATATATACAACAAGTAAAGATGACCTAAAAAAAGTGGATTAATATAACAATTTCTTTAGCAGGACGAATTTCAACATACCCATTTTTCATAACCTGTTACTACATATTGGGAAAAAAGCAATCCAATTCTCACAATGGCAAACTCGAGGAATATATTATCTTTCTGACATAACCAACGACAACGGCTCGAGGTCCTTCCAAGAATTGAAAGACACGTATAATGTACCTGGCTCTTCTTTCTTTTTCTATTTGCAACTACGTACTGTCATGCGCACATATGGAGTTCCTTGGAATCAACCTCTGCCAACATATCAATTAGTTAAGTTCATATTAAGTCCAAACAGTGTGAGAGGCACTACTTCATATACAGGACTGTCTCAGAAAATTAGAATATTGTGATAAAGTTCTTTATTTTCTGTAATGCAATTAAAAAAACAAAAATGTCATACATTCTGGATTCATTACAAATCAACTGAAATATTGCAAGCCTTTTATTATTTTAATATTGCTGATTATGGCATACAGCTTAAGAAAACTCAAAAATCCTATCTCAAAAAATTAGAATAGTTCCTCAGACCAAGTAAAAAAAAAAGATTTATAACAGCAAAACACAATCAAACATTTGAAAATGTCCATTAATGCACTCAGTACTTGGTTGGGAATCATTTTGCACGGATTACTGCATCAATGCGCCGTGGCATGGAGGCAATCAGCCTGTGGCATTGCTGAGGTGTTATGGATGCCCAGGATGCTTCAATAGCGGCCTTTAGCTCATTAGCATTGTTGGGTCTGGTGTCTTTCAGCTTCTTCTTCACAATACCCCACATATTCTCTATGGGGTTCAGGTCAGGGGAATTTGCAGGCCAATCGAGGACAGTAATGCCATGGTCAGTACACCAGTTACTGGTGGTTTTGGCACTGTGGGCAGGTGCCAGATCATGCTGGAAAATGAATTCCTCATCTCCATAGAGCTTTTCAGCAGACGGAAGCATGTAGTGCTCTAAAATCTCTTGGTACACAGCTGCATTTACTCTGGGCTTGATGAAACACAGTGGACCAACACCAGCAGCTGACATGGCTCCCCAAACCATCGCTGACTGTGGGAACTTCACACTGGATTTCAAGCAACTTGGATTTTGCTCCTCTCCAGCCTTTCTCCAGACTCTGGCGCCTTGACTTCCAAATGAAATACAAAACTTGCTTTCGTCTGAAAAGAGGACTTTGGACCACTGTGCAACTGTCCAGTGCTTCTTTTCCTTAGCCCAAGTCAGACGCCTCTTCCGTTGTCTTGAGTTCAGAAGTGGCTTGACCATGGGAATACGGCTATTGTAGCCCATTTCCCGGACACGTCTGTGAACAGTGACTTTTGATACCTGGACTCCAGCTTCAGTCCACTGTCTTTGAAGCTCCCCCAAATTCTGGAAGCGACTCTTCTTCACAATGCTGTTAAGGCTGCGGTCATCTCTCTTGGTTGTGCAGCGTTTCCTGCCACATTTCCCCCTTCCAACAGACTTTTTGTGGATGTGCTTTGAAACTGCACTCTGTGAACAGCTTGCTCTTTGAGACATTTCTTTTTGTGTCTTACCCTCCTGATGGAGGGTGTCAATGACGGTCCTCTGGACAGCAGTCAGATCAGCAGTCTTCCCCATACTTGTGATTTAGTTTACTGAACCAAGCTGAGTGTTTTTCAAGGCTCAGGAAACCCTTGCAGGTGTTTCGAGTTAATTAGACGATTCAAGTGATTCGTTGAACACCCTACTAGTATACTTTTTCATGATATTCTAATATTTAGAGATAGGATATTTGAGTTTTCTTAAGCTGTATGCCATAATCAGCAATATTAAAATAATAAAAGGCTTGCAATATTTCAGTTGATTTGTAATGAATCCAGAATGTATGACATTTTTGTTTTTTTAATTGCATTACAGAAAATAAAGAACTTTATCACAATATTCTAATTTTCTGAGACAGTCCTGTATATATAAAAAACTGCAAGATAAATTAACCGGATATATTGGCATCTCTGCAGTATGGAACGCAGATCTAAAAAATTATACGCAGACTATTAATTGGAAGAGAATTGATGCAGTATAAAATGATACACAGATATTACCTGTCAACCAGAAAATGCTGTCAATTAAGGATGATTCCAAGCCCCATATGCCTTCTCTGTAACCAAAAGACTATTGGCACATATGTACAGATGGTTTATAAATGTACTGCAGTAAGAACGTTCTGGAAACAGGTTATTGACATTGTATCTGAGATTATTGGAGTTCACATACCCTGTCTCCCAAATATTGTATTGTTGAATGATGATTCTTCTCTTGACCTACAGAAACATCAGAAAAGGGTGCTTTTTGCTGGTCTAACAGCAGCCAAAAAAATAATAGCAATACGATGATAACCCCCACATACTTTATTTATTAAGCAATGGATATCATCCTTCCATGACCTACTAATCTCAGAGCTGTCAATCGCTTCTGCTAATAAGGCTAAGGGGGAAACATTAGAGGCTATTCAAAGAGCTGCTGATCGGGTAATATCATTCATGTAAATTATGATTGTACATATACCTATATACCTTGGTGCAATTGTAGATTATTAAGAGTTAATCACAATTCAGCTTAAACAAATGAAATGTTATGTGGGAAAAAAAAGGTATGAATGTATTTTATGTGGATAAATTGTTATGCTATAAATTGTTATGCTATAATATAAATAATATATATAATATATAGATGAACTCAGACGATTGCTAAAAAATATCAGGTAGGATTTTCTGTGAAATGGCAAGATGGGTGGGAAGAGGGGGGGACGGGGTGGCATGAGAAAGGGATTCCCTATATTTTTTCTTTCTTTGTCTTTTCTTTTTCTTTTTGTATTGTCTATATTGTCTATATAATTTGTATCTGTATAAGTCCCTTTTGTGAGGGCAAAAAAAAAGCAACAATAAAAATTTGGTCACAAAAAAAAAAAAAGGAAGGTCTTAAGCGCACTCTTAAAAACGGATAGGGTGTCTGCCGCCCGAACACAAACTGGAAGCTGATTCCACAAAAGTGGAGCTTGATAAGAAAAGGCTCTGGCTCCCATTGTACTTTTAGAGACTCTAGGAACAACCAACAACCCTGCATTCTTGGAACGCAATGCCCTAGTAGGAGAGTAGGGTATAATTAGTTCTTTAAGGTAAGATGGCGCCTGCCCATTAAGGGCTTTGTAGGCGAGAAGAAGAATTTTAAATGATATCCTGTGTTCTATAGGGAGCCAGTGTAAGGCAGCCAGAACAGGAGTAATGTGGTCCCTTTTCCTAACTCTGGTTAGTACACAAGCTGCAGCATTTTGAATCAGCTGAAGCGACTTAACTGACTTCTTGGTACTCCCTGATAATAAAGAGTTACAATAATCCAGCCTTGAAGTAACACATGCATGGACTAGTTTCTCTGCATCGTTTTGAGGCAAGATATGCCTGATTTTTGCAATGTTACGTAGATGAAAGAAAGCGGTCCGTGAGATTAGTTTTGTGTGGGCGTTAAAGGATAAATCCTGATCAAATATAACACCAAGATTCCTTACAGTCTCAGTGAAGGCCAAATTAATGCCATCCAGAGTTAGTGTATCTTTAGATTGTTTCCTAGATTCTTGGTGGTCAAGAACAATAACAGTTTTGTCCGTGTTTAAAAATCCAAGTTTATAAGTCCTTGAGGCAATTTTGAATTTGATTGAGAGTATCATGCCAAATGAAACGAGATTCTTCAAGCTTAGTGGAACGCCATATCCTTTCAAGTTGTCTCTTGAAGACTTTTGCTTTATTTTGCGGGTTTCGGCGTTATGCCATGGAGCTAGTCTATGTTGTTTTACTTTCTTCTTTTTCAAAGGAGCAAGTGCAACTACATGATCAAATTTGGATGGTGAAAATGTTGTATAAGTTTCCTCCCCTACATGCAGACATGCTATCGAGTTAAGAGTTGATGGAATCTCTTCCTTAAATTTGGCTATAGCACTAACAGAAATATTTTGTACTGCAGGAACTTTTGACTAATGGTTTGTAGTCTAGTAACACAAATTCAAAAGTTACAAAAAAATGGTTGGATAAAGCAGGATTATGCGGTTCGACTAATAGTTGCTCATTTCAATACGATAAGTCAGAACAAGGTCGAGAGTGTGATTATAATAATAATACATTACAATTATATAGCGCTTTTCCTGGTGCTCAAAACGTGTATAACAGTGGGTTGGGTTATTTACACTTTTACTGAAACCAACAGAATCTAATACAGAGTTAAATGCAACAGAAAGACTATTTGTATCATCGTCAACATCAATATTAAAGTCACCTACGATAATACCAAAGTTGATAAAAACTCAGAGAATTCTGAATAAGGACCTTATTCAGAATTCTCTGAATAAGGACCAGTGTACATGTTGTACACTGTAACAAATAAGATTTATTGCAATGTTTTCCAGGTCTGAAAAACAAGGCTTTCAAAGGAGGTATAATTTAATTTATTATTGATAAATAAACTTGAGTCAAAGATGGCTGCAACTCCACCTCCTCGGCCTGTGAAATGGTTATGTAAATATGTGTGTTATCTGCATAGCTTTGATAACTTATTTTATGATTTTTATATTTTATTTGTTATTATCTGAGCCAGTGGTAGCATGTAGATGTTAAAGAAAGAGGCCCCAAGATTGAGCCTTGAGGAACCCCATATGTCATATGTGTCAGTTGTTAGTACATGTTAGTAATAGTGCCCCTTTCTGTTTTGACTCTAGGCATCATCTCCATCGTGATCTTCACTGTCCTCTGCATCATGGTGTTTGTGATCCGTCACATGTTCCGCCACAAAGGTTCCTACCACACCAACGAGGCCAAGGGGGCGGAGTCAGCAGACTGTGCTGACGCAGCGATCATCGTCAACGACCCGGCCTTCACTGAAACCATCGACGAGAGCAAGAAGGAGTGGTTCATCTGAGCCGCCCTCACCATGGACATATGACATTAGGATGTATGTAGTTTTTTAAGCATAGGTAGTAGTGGTGAGGGCCCCACCTGTGGACCCTCCAGGATGTGCCAAGTTGGTTGGTGGTTTATTTAAACAATGATGGACACCATGGCATCACAGCATGGGTATTAAAGCACAGGGCTGCCTGCTAAGTGTGACAGGACCACAGCCTCAGGTGGTGAAGATGAGAGGGACTGTGCTCATTAGCTTTTATTTGAGTCTTTATTTGTATCACTGTTTATTTCATTTTGTTAAATAATTGATCTTATTTCATTTTTTGTTTTTCTTTTTTGTTTTCATAATTAGTTTTACTTTGTTTAAGTGTATTTATTTTTTCCAGATTAAGATCTTCTATGCCTTGTGGGTATATAAGAAAAATAATGACATTTATTGTAATGATCATTCATCCCAATCTCATTGTCTTAATCTTTTAATTTTAAATGTATTTCAGTTAAGTGAATTTCTGACTGAAGCGTTTGTGTGTGTGTGTGTGTGTGTGTGTGTGTGTGTGTGGGGGGGGGGGGTTCTGCACTTGTCAGCCTATCTATACAGGAGATGTAGCCATGACTTTAGACTAAGAACGGAAAGGAAATGTCACATTTCTATTTATTTTGCTATTTATTGATTCTCTTATGATTGCATATGTTATTTTACTGTTACTGCTGCCAAATTAGTTGAGGGGTTGACCTTGAACTGAGTCCTGTCCACTGAGCTCCACTCATGGTTTTTACTTTGTATTAGCAAGACCAGTACGTGATAATGCTAAAAAGCTTTAGACCATGTGCTTTAAGACTTTTATTTAAGGAACAATAACAACTTTTGAGGAATCTTCTGGAGTGGTATCTGACTAAGAGTTTAACTCAGTGCATCCTGTGCAGAGACAGTTGAGGAGGGATTTAGTGTATAGACATAAAGCAGGAGGAATCACTTGACTCATTCTATGCTGTTACCGATCAGACAGAGGCGGAACCTGACACTATGGGGACAGGACTTTTGCATTTTCAACTTAGTATTTTGGAAGAATTTAGCAGTGTTATTGATATTGATTTATTTAGTCTTAGTTAATTAGTGGTCATAGTATGTGTGTCTGAGGGTGGTTAGCAACACAAACTCTTCAAGTGGCTTGAAAGGACTCTTAAGTTCACAGTTCTTCTCAAATCTGTCCTTTAAAGACGATGTCTTTGTTCTTTGAGAAGTAGGGAGGTTCTATGGAAAATAATGTATGTTGCCCACATACAAAACTATGGCATACATCCTGACAATTGATTGTATTGCATTTGTATTCCTTTAACTGCACTGCAGTGTAATGGCATGCTGTTTGACACTGAATGACACATATTTCTGTTTGATAAGCCGCTGTGGCATGTCATTGCTTTTGTCTCATGTTATATGTAAATCACTTTGCTAAACTGTACTTCTTTCATAGCTGATTTCTCATCATTTGTGCTTTTCTCATTGTCGTGAAACATGTGATGCTTCCTATTGGGAAAACCAGTAAAATATGAGTCAAAATCACACACTGGCTGTTGTTAGTGTTTTTGACCAAACACATCTGGATCCAGGTGTTCAGCTTCTGGAAGATGCCGAACCCCTACCTTTCGACTGAAAATCCTACTGTATACTTCAGGAAATAAAACATTATCAGTATGGAGATGTTGGCGCTGGGAGTATAGGTCCTCCATGGATGGCAGCTCCGTCCTGGTGATGTGCTGTGTAGTTTTCACCAACATCTGTAAAGCCTTACGATTGAGGGCGGTGCAGCTGCCGTACCAGGTGGTGATGCAGCCAGTCAGGATACTCTCTATCAGAGGTGGGACCAAGTAATTGTTTTGTAAGTCACAAGTAAGTCTCAAGTCTTTGGACTTAAATCACAAGTAAGTCACAAATCTTTGGACTTAAATCACAAGTAATGGCGCCTCGCTCGGTCTCGCTTTGTACGGCTAGGCCTCATTAGGCCTTGTTAGGACTGGCTCACTTTATGCTGCGTTTCCATTACGTAGCTGGGGCAGTAACTATAGTTACGCAGTGTAGGCGGAGCCGTGACGTCATCTTCAATGAGAACCACAGAAAAACAACCGTTAGCTGTTAGCACTCAAGCTCACAGCTCCTCATATCTGTTCAGAAACTAGACAAAAGTTAAACAAGTACAAACCACAGACTGTCTGTGTTATGACGAATACAGTCACTGGTTTATTTATGGCTGTAGGCCGTTGTGAGTGTGGACGGTCGGAGCATATACAACGTTAGCTTAGCCAATCTCCATTCAGAAAACACACATTTTAAAAGGTTTTTTGCCTGCAGTCTGTCTGCAGACTTATCAAAGCATTAACTCATGGTTTTTACTAATCGGTATCAGTATGTTGTTACTTCCGCATCATTTTGAAACGTGTATTACAATTAAATCACGGTCAAATATGTTCATTCTGTTGTAGTTTTAGCCCCCTTGCCAGCGATTCTCTCTCTAGTTTAGCATACTCAGCCCGACTCAGCCTGGTTGTTGGCCTGGAAAGAACCTCGATTTTTTTGGGGCCAGAAAACTCTGAAATAGCACCCGCTAGCCAGAACTACGCCAAGTGGAAACGCAACCAAAAATGGGCCGGGCACGGCACGCTTAAAGCGAGCTCCGCGCTGTAGTGGAAATGCGCCATAAGTCTCAAGTCTTTGTACACAAGTCACAGGTAAGTCTCAAGTCTTGGGACTCAAGTCACAAGTAACTCTCAAGTCTTGGGACTTAACCTGTTGAACCCCATCCCCCCGCCTCCGGGGGGCGGAAAAACGCATCATCTGCAGGAAACAGCGTCTGAGGGCTTCTTAATATTTAATAAACTATGAATGTTTCATGTCAATGTAACGGGAAGAAACTCAGCTAACTTGATGATATGAATCATTTTTAGCAAAAAAAAACAAGGCTAACGCTGAGTCTCTGAATTAGCCCTGAGAGAAAAAATGCTAACGCCGTTAGCGCAGAAAACCCGGTATAACACCCTTATTACCGTAACTGCACATCCAACATATCACTCCATGATCAGAACTCGCGACATTATAAACAAAAACAGACATCACAACACGTGGCATTAGGTAGCAAACACGGCAATATGTCTTACCTTTGTCGTTGTCTGATCAAAAGTTGTCTTCAATGGCATTAAAACGATAAAACAATGCTGAAGTTAATCCATAGGTTAATCCAATGTGTCTGTGTCCCTTTGAAATGATTTCTGTAGCAATAAAAAGCAATAAAACTAGTTTTAAATGTTCAGATTTCAGAGCGTAAAACAGCTTTCGTTTTGGGCAAACTGCGTGCGCATAGCCCCCACTTTTCAATGGTAATGTTGGTGTGTATGTGGAAATTCCCCTTCGATTCTATTGGCTCTAACGGTTAAAAAGATATATCAAACAAAATCGACCAATGGGTTCCAGAGAAACGGCAAAAACGCCTATTTCCACCCAAATGACCCCAGAGGTGGAGTTTTTTTTCCTAAACCTCTCTAAAAAGGTAAAATGTCACTTGTTTTGCACCAATCTTGATACAGGGTACTATAGGGTATATGTTGTACTTTGGATTCCTAAAGCTTTTAGTCTACCATCCATCATTCAAGGCTGGTTTTCACTATAAGTAAAAATAATTGTTGAACGGACACTATAATTTACAGTTTTTTACTATGTTCAATCTGAATTTTATTTAAAATAAAAAACATCTATATTGATTCTGACTTTTCTACATCCAACTCACAGGTTTATCATTACTTTGAGCAAAAAGATTATTCATTTTCCCCTTTTAGAAGTGTAGTTATGGTCATTTGTTCTGGAAATGTCATTTTCGAGCCTGAGACCTGAAACCAGGCTTGGGGCTTAACAGGTTAAATCACAAGTGAGTCTCAAGTCTTTGGACTCAAGTCACAAGTAAGTCACAAGTAACTCTCAAGTCTTTGGACTAAAGTCCTGAGTCAAGTCCCAAGTCACGATGGACAAGTCCAGTCAAGTCCAAGCCCTAAACTTTGAAAACCGACAACTCATTATGTCCTTTCACCAAAACAGAATATAATATATAAAATTTAAACAAATCATGAATCATGTATTTATTTCTCAAACAAGTTGCTCCTGAATGCAAACATTAAAGAGTACCATAACAATAATAACTCAATCAATAAGTGGATAGTGTAAGCTGTGATCGTTATTCTCGCGTCTAGGAGAGAAGCTTTAAAAAGGAGACTAAATGGAGTCTCTGAGAAGGTTCAATTGGGTACTTTAATTAAAAAAGGCACGGGTATGTTACAAGCAGGATATTGTTCAGTCAGAAAAACAGCTGTGATCTGGTCCTCGTCAGCGGCGCCGGATTCATTTCAGAAGTGGGGGGGCCAAAAAGTGTGTGTGTGTGTATGTGAAAGAAATGCTAAATCTACAGTGGTAATCAGTCCGCCAGTGCCTCCGCCAGGGCGGAGTGGTAATCACTCCGCCTCTCTGGCTACAGGAGGTAATGCAATTCATGAAACTTATTTCAAGAAATTCAAGAAATTGACATAAATTATTTATTCAACCGATGAACAATAGTTGTAATACAGTTACGAAAAGGACGAAGAGCCACTCGAACTGGCCTGGCTGGGGCGTAATATGAACTGTATAATAAAATAGGTCTTCCAATGAAACTATTGGTTAATAACACCTAACACAAGCTGTGATGTCATGTAATCAAAATCACATGACTCAAATGTCCAATCACAGGTGAGGGTGGAGGCGGAGCACCCTTCAAACAAATGTCCGACATTAGGCTAAAGCTAAAGAACATTTCCACGTGGCTAAATCTACACAATCTTCCTAGATTTTGCCGAAGTAAACCTCCCTTCGCTCACTGGCAAAGCAGAAGCTCCGGAGCACTTTTTTGAGGTCCAGGCCGTCGGTCAAATCTTTGTGGATGTGGAGGAAGAGAAGGTGATTTAAGCGGCGCTCGGACATTGTTGAACGGAGGAACGTCTTCAACCGACGGAGGCTGGAGAAGCTCCGCTCAGCTGTTGCATTTGACATTGGCACAGTCAAATACAGCCGTAGAAGTATATCCACTTCACTGAAGAGGGATTGCGTGCCTCGTCCCTGTGCCGCCAGCATGTCGGTGATTGTGGACACCTTTGTCACCTGCATGATGGGTCTTTCAGCGGCGGAACTACTGTTGTGTGCCTGCAAAACTGCTGGAAACAGTGACAACTGGGTGGACAGCCGTTCCATGTCAATATCACCTGTGTACATGTCGACCAGATTTTGGGGGATGTTGATGCTGCCGAAACCAGGGGGACTGTTTACTGCTGTGAGGAGTACCTGCTCCATACTCATCAGCAGCTGCAGAGTGGGTTGGTTAAACCTGCGAGTCAGCTCAGAAGTGAGCAGGTCAACTACCTCAAAAAACTGGCTCCTGAAGTAGTCCTCTGGATTTTCCCACTGATGAGACGCATCCCCATCATCATAACGGCGTGGAGCGCGCCGCCTTGGAGGAAGAGCCGGGGCCTGGACCAGGTCGCTCATGTTCGTTCTTTGGGCCTCTTCAAAGATGCTGTGGAATGCCTCTGTGGACCTCAGGTTTGTGTAGTGTGTCTGGAGCATCTGCACTGCTGACTTAACTGTCTCTGCTGAGAGGTCTTTGGACTGGAGCACCCGAGCCACCTCTTCCGCAGAAGAAAACAGTGTAAGACACACTTTCAATCCGAAGAACACACTAAATTGAGTCATCAATGCCTGCAGCCCTGGTGCCTTCTTGCTTGCTTCTGTGTTCCCCCCCATTCGGATTATTTCATCCAACGTGTCGTAGACGGCTTCATAATTCGCAAGCAGGGATTTTATTGCACTGCCTCTGGCTGTCCAGCGAGTGGGGCAGAGCGGTGTGAGGCCACTGACAGTAGGAGAGGCAGCAGCTGCAGCATCCCTAATGGTATTAAAGATGGCAAGTCGTTTTGGTGAGTTGTTGATGACCTCATGTATGTCGTGAACTAAACTGAAGGCACCACGTACCATGTTGCACTTTGAAGCAGCTTCCTGGAGTATGAGGTTTAAGCTGTGATTAGTGCAATGCATTGAGATTGCTTTGGGATTGATGTCTTTAAAACGTTTGGCCACACCTGACATTTGTCCCTGTAGAACAGATGCGCCATCGTAGGTTTGCCCTCTCATGTCACCAATGTCCAGGCCGCATCTCAGTTACATGTCCTTAATAGTAAGCGTTATTGATAATGCGTCAGTCTTAGGACAGTCATACATTCCTATGAAGTCTTCATGGACAACATAATCAGCTGATACCCATCGTACAGTCAGAGACAATTGTTCATGCCCGGAGCAATCGCGAGTTTCATCCACAATAACTGCATAATGTTCTGCATTGTTTTTAATTTCTGTTAATAAAGTGGTGAGAGATTCCCGATACATTTGGTTTATGAGTTCATTGATTGTCTCGTGTGATGCATATTTCCCGGTGAGCATGAAGCTTCTCAGAGTGGGGTTTTTATCAGCTACGAGTTCTACTAGCCTTTTGAAATTGCTCTCCTTATCCTCATGCCCCCTGATTGCTAGGCCCTGTCGGGTTAGAAACTGCAGACAGCGCAGCTGCTCCATCATCCCATCTCTTCTTTTTTCCTGCTCAATACGCTCCTGTTGGACAAGCTGGATGTTGACTGGTGTTTGACTGAAGAAAGCACACTTTTTTTGAACACACTCTCTGTGAACATTGGACTTTTCGTGGCTGTCCAGGAGGCTTGGGCACTTTTTCCAGTTATTACATCCGGTATTTACAAAACTGTCATCTCCACATTTTGAGAAAGTTACCAGGCGTTTGACAGCAGCAAATCTGCAAATTTCACAGAAGGCCCGTTTAGTGGTTTTACAAAGAATTAGCCACTCTCGGTTTTTGTACCATTCTGCATTAAAGTACCTTTCTCTTTGTCCAAACGATCTAGCGGTCTCCTTTTTATCAACAATTAGCTGTGCAGCTTTACCCGTCTCGATGTCGCGACAACAAGCCTCCACGCAGTCGGAACCAGCCTGTTTCGGTTCAACGAGGCCTGCGGTTATGACAGTCTCTGCGGCCGCAGAGCTGCTGCTTTTGGGTTTATCTGGCTGCGCTGGTTCTATAGTTGAAGGTCCAGGCTCCGGAGTTGTGGTGGATGTCAGGGATGTGACATTGAAGTGGTTGAATTTAAGTTTAGTTTGACTGTATTTCATTTTCTTATGCGCTGGTTCTTCTGACATGTTTGCGAGCTAAGTTTATCTTTCTAGGTTAACGGCTGCCACACACAGAACAACGTAACAAATAAACAAATCTCAGCTTTTTTATTGGTTGTAATGTAGGCTACTTGATACATTTGAATGGTGTGACAAAGTCCTCTTTGATTGGATTAAAATGTACATATTCTTCCTGTTATGTTTGCCTGCTTTATTTTACCTAGTGCAATATTTGAACTGCTCGCATTGACCCAAAGACACATTTTGAGTTGTATACACTGTTGGAAAGAGGAGATTCCTAGCTTTCTAATGATATCAGGATTGTTGTTGTACTCCAAATATTAAGCAAAATGTCACATTATATAATGATTGCCACCGAGTCATAATTTTGAGAAAAAGACGTTCAAAGTTTCCTCTTCTCTGGAATCCATCGATCTGATTGATTATTAGCGGGGCAAATGACCAGAGTAGCTATGGAGGGAAAATATTTTCGTTTGGATTACTTGTCTGGGGTAAACTCGCAAGTGTGTCTGTGTTAAACACACAGACGAGAAACACCGGCTGTTGTTATGCCCTGTGACGTTAAATTACTCCGTTCTCCTCTTGTAATTATGCCGTTACAAGCTTTCAAAGTTGTATTTATCATCTGGATTTGCCGAAACAAGTTTAATATTCTGAAAGCCAAGACTTTGTTTATTTGAAATCAGATGAAACTGTCACGGACCCTGCCGTGTTATCTAGATTACTATACGGTTTACATTAATAATTTCAGTGAGAGGGAGGGGGAGGGGAGCTGCTGCTGCTGCTGCGCTGAGGGGGAGCCGAGTGAGAGCGAGGTGCCTGTCTTCTTCCCTTTACAAGCTTCAAAACTGTATTTATCGTTTGTTTTTGGAAATAAAAGTTTCATATTCTGAAAGCCAAGACTTTGCTTATTTAAAATCAAACAAAAAACTCGAACCCCGGAAAAATATTTTTTTACACAAATACACGTATATTTTTGAATTGATCCATACAAGTGGGGGGGCCAATGGCCCCTTGGCCCCCCTGCTTCCGGCGCCCCTGGTCCTCGTGAGCGAAGAAGAGAGAGCGAACCCCTCCTCTCCAGCAGTTACATATCCTCTGCTGGCTCCTCCCAGTGAGCCGGCTTGCCTCGTCTCTAATGTCCGTTGTTGCATTTAAACGGAGGATTGGTACCTTTCACATTCAATATATGCTTAACACGCCTCTTCTCCTCATATTCTCTCTCATCACTTTTCATTTAACACATTCTAAACGCTGTAATCAATACTCTAAAAAATACAGAAAATACTTCATGGCTGGTTTGGTTTCCGGTGGAGTTCCGGATGTTGTCACATGCTACCCACGTCTGTAAACAATAATGTATTCAAATAAACTGTACCTTCTGTTAAGGGAAATTATTACATACTGTATGTCCTCAGTTATTGTATGCAGTGCTTGAATTGGAATAAAAAAGGTGCCAGTACTCTAAATCAGCAACAAGTATTTGGCACAAAGTCATAGTATATCCTATAATGCTGGTGGGTTTGTCTCTTTACTGTATATTTTAGAAAGGCTCACTGTACTTAAACAAAATGACTCAGGGTGCATCTGAGATTAGAGGGGGTGCAGTGGTAAAGTGCTATTTTTATAAGTGGGGAGTGGACCTGACACCCTCTAGTCTAGGGGGGTCCGGGGGCATGCTCCCCCGGGAACTTTTTTTTTTTAAATATTGAAGTTAGATGCATAAATCTGGTGCACTTTGAGAGCAAAATGAAGAGATATATGGATACCTCTCAACATCCATAATGAAACAACTGTAAACAGATTTACTTTTTCTTTATGGATATAAAAGAAAGTAAAGCTTGACTCCTACTGGCTGGTTAAATGACTCCTCGTCCCTGAGGCCACTACCAGTTTTTTGTGCCATTTTGCTGGATTTATTTGTCAATAGCGTTGCTGCACAAAGTGATAGCCCTCTAGTTTAAATCTACTACCCAAAAAGAAACATATGGAGATGGGTTACTATTTAAAAAAAATTGCAAATCTATTTGGGAACAGGGCCTCAAATCCTATAGGGGGGTCCGGGGGCATGCTCACCCGGTGAGATTTTTTTTTAAATGTTGGACTTAAATGCATCAATCTGGTGCATTTTGAGGGAGAAATAAAGAAACTACACTCATATGAAACAAAAATGTATACATTTAAATAATCATAAAATCATAAGTACATGGCCATAACCAATAACATACAATATGCAATATGAAAAAACATTGAAACTTGTTTATTTATTTGTTTTTGGTTCATTTATAGTTGTGAGTGTGTCTGGGCTCCTGAACCAGCCTCTCCTGTCTCCCTCCTCTCCCCCCTGCTCCTCTTTGAGGCAACAGCAAAGACTAGTTTTAGCTCTCAACAAGTTTATCTTACCTTTTTTCACCTAGTTAACATTTTTTTTGTATTATTCATGCATATTTTACGAATCACTACCCCCTCAAATGGAAATATGTGTTTACATAAATGGTGACCGAACCGTTTGAGACCCACTGAGATAACTTAAACTAAGTTAACTATCTAAAGACTCAGAGAGTAATTTACCTCACCAGAGCTGTAGTTTTCAGCCTCTCAGTCTGACAGCAAAGGACTTTCCCTCCACCTTGTTGTTGAAAAAGCTCCTTATATCCGTTAGCGCAGCTAGCTAGCACCAGATGCTAACAACAATACACGTAACCGGTGCGCGCGCTTTCTCGCTCGCTCGCGCCACACATACACCAACACACACCCTCCCGAGCTTGAATGACACAAAGAGACCAATGGAGGGCATGAGTATGATCTGTATGAAAGTGGCAATGTCGGCAGGCCACGTCATGTAGACAGCCAGTCACCCTCTGTGAGGCAGAGTCAGACCCACATTTGCGCTGCGTTGCGTTTACAATATATACGTATATTGCCGGCGGCTGAGTACCGGCATTTTACTGAGTACCGGCACCTTGCCGGTACTCAGTAAGAAGTGCCGGTACCACATGGGTAAAAATCAGAAGTGCCGGTACTGCGTACCGGTGAGTACCGGCCCAATTCAAGCACTGATTGTATGTATAGAGAGATTGTGTCTATTCTGTACTATAGGGATGTAATACTGTTATTGTACCACTGTGAGGCACTGTAGTATTACGTGCTAAGTAATGATCAGGCTTGCGTCATGTAAATGAGGGCGTGTTCACCTGATGCACGTGTACACCTCCGCTCGGGAAATACTAACAAGCTGAAGGAACGGCACACCAACCTCCGCACTATGGGAGATCGAGCTTTCTGTGCAGCTGCCCCCCGGCTGTGGTGGAACTCACTCCCAGACCATCTCAGAGCTCCTCAACCTGTGAACACTTTTAAGAGAGCACTAAAAACCTACCATTTTAACAAAGCCTTTGGTTAGCTTTTTAAGCCGGTTTTAATAACCCTGCCTCTCCTTTTTAAAACTTGTTTTTAAACTTGTTTTTTAACCTGTTTGTTGACTCTTGCAAATGGTTTTCTTTATCTTTTTTTATTATGTACTGTAGCACTTTGAGGTTTGTTTCAAATGTAAAGTGCAATACAAATACAATTTATTATTATTATTATTATTATTACACTGTCTATCTTTTGTTCTCTTCTAAGTTAGCTCGGCTGAGCAAAGGAATCACCTGTGAAGCAGAGGAATAAAACATGCTCAAGGGCTAAACAGTTCATCGTCTCCGTCTCCACTAATTATCTCCGAGTGCAGCGCAAGAAGAAGCTGCCATCCTAAACCTCAACAGGTTATGGGCCCAGGAGTCATTCGGGAAGAAGTTTGAAGATTTATCACCGTCAGAAAGCCACGGCGAACAGCGTGCTAACGGGATAGCAAGATAAGCTAACATGGATCATCGAGGGACAAGCAGGTTGCCTCGACTGATGTTCGACGAAGATGAAACTAAGTATGAACTGTGGGAGACAAAAGTGTTAGGACACCTTCACCTATTATGGTTAAAGAACACGATTCTAAGAGAACCAGATAGTGAAGCCGAGATAGCGGCAGACGGCAAGAAAAATGCAGACGCGTATGCTGAGCTAATACAACTTTTAGACGACAAAAGCCTCTCGCTAATTATGAGGGATGCGCCCGACAATGCAAGAGAAGCCTATATATAGAAGGATATTATGCCGGGAGGGGAAAACCCTGGATAATAAACTTGTATACCATGTTGACATCGCTTCAGAAGACGAACAGTGAAAGTGTCACAGACTATATCATACGGGCAGAAACCACCATCACTGCGCTACGGAACGCAGGTGAAACGTTAGCCATGGTTTTAAAAGGACTGCCTGAGATGTTTAGGCCATTTGCAATACACGTGGCACATAATGATGACAATATAACGTTTCCAGAGTTCAGGACAAAGCTAAGGAGTTTTGAAGACACAGAGAAATTAAGCACGACAGAGTCGAGTGATAACGTGATGAAGACTCAAGCGAGACCCGGACGGCGGCCCGCCAAGCAAGGTGCATATGACAGGAACAGTGACAATGCCGATATTGTGTGTTTTAAGTGCGGCACAAAAGGCCACCGAGCGAGAGTGTGTCGGCAGAAGACATGGTGTAGTCAATGCAAAAGTGACACACACAAAGACGCCACGTGCAGGCGTAAAGACAGACAAGATGGCGCGAGAAAAGTCTCAGAAGAAGATGGCGGCGGTGGCGACGCAGATTACGTCTTCAGGATCAAAGACGGAGAAAACAGGGTCCAGCGGCAGCCAGCACGCAGCATCCAGGAGAAGGGCCTGATGGTCGACACAGGAGCCACCTCACACATCATCACGGACATCACCAAGTTCAAAAACTTCGATGACACGTTCAAGCCAGAGACACACTGCGTGGAGCTGGCAGACGGTACCCGGTGCAACGGCGTCGCTCAATGCAAGGGAGAGGCAGAGGTTTGCCTGGTCGACAGTGGAGGACGGCGACATACCACTACTCTGAGAAAGGCGTTGTTTATACCGTCATATCCCCAGGACATCTTCTCAGTGAAGGCAGCGACCGCCAGCGGAGCCACGGTCGTTTTCAAGCAGGGAAAAGACGCTTTGATACACAAAGACGGTACCAGGTTTGACATTCATGTGTACAACAGGTTGTATTATTTGCACACTGAAGGTAAGAATAGTGACAAATGCAATGCTTGCCATGATGTACAGACGTGGCATGAAATACTAGGCCACTGTAATTATGACGATGTGCTACAAATGCAAAATGTGGTTGAAGGTATGCGGATCAAGGGCAAAACAGACCAAGAATGTGAGGTTTGTATTCAGGGGAAATTTGCACAAACCAGAAATAGAAACCCTGATAGTAGAGCAAAGGCTCCATTACAAATGGTACACACGGACCTAGCCGGTCCAGTAGCTACAGAGTCAAGAGATGGTTACAAATATGTACAGTCATTCACTGATGACTACTCGGCTGCAATATTTGTATATTTTCTAAAAACTAAAAGTGACACGGTACAGGCAACAGAAAAATTCCTAGCAGATACAGCCCCATACGGGAAAGTGAAGTGTATAAGGTCAGACAACGGCACAGAGTTCACATGCAGGGATTTCCAAACGTTGTTAAGGAAAAATAGGATAAGACATGAGACGTCAGCCCCGTACTCACCCCACCAGAACGGTACAGCTGAGAGAAGCTGGCGTACTCTTTTTGAGATGGGTAGGTGTATGCTAACTGAAAGTCAGCTACCAAAAGACTTATGGAACTACGCAGTCCAAACAGCAGCCATAGTGCGTAACAGATGTTTTAACAGGCATAAAGGACAAACCCCTTACCAGATACTGACAGATAAAAAGCCTAACGTCTCTACAATGCAGAAGTTTGGGTCTGTATGTTACACATACAAACAGGACAAGGGAAAACTTGATTCCAGGTGTGATCAGGGGCGTTTTGTGGGTTATGACAAGAACAGCCCCGCGTATTTGGTCTATCACCCAGATACTGAGAAAGTACAAAAGCACAGGCTAGTCAAGTTTGTAAACAAGGTAACTGTGGAGAAACAGACACAGACCTTTGGGTCAGACCCAAATGATGACAAAAACAGTGTGAGGCAGCCTAGGGCTAGCAGGGTCACACAGGAGATAAATGAGAGCACAGAGAATGCTAAAGATACTAGTGCACAAAGTGACAGCTCAGTAACTATGTCTGACGACAGTAGCCAAACACAACCAAGTGGGACAGATGATGAATCTGAGGGTGGGAGATACCCGACTAGAGACAGAAGGAAACCAAGTCACTTAAAGGACTTTGTAACTGAAGACAGTGATAGTGATGGGATTCATACTACCATAGACTACTGCTACAGAGCTGTATGTGGCATTCCACAGACATTTAAGGAGGCTATGACGTCAACTGAGAGTGGGTCAAAGCCATGGATGACGAAATCCAATCATTAAACGACAACAACACATTTACCCTGACAAATCTCCCAAAAGGCAAAAAGACAGTGGGGGGCAAATGGGTTTACTCTATCAAAAGTGATATTGAGGGAATGGACAAGTACAAAGCAAGGTTTTGGCCAAAGGCTATAGCCAGAGGATGGGGATTGACTATGGAGAGACTTTTTCCCCCACGGCCAGCTTGACGAGTGTAAGAGTGTTGTTACAGAAAGCAGCACAGGAGGACTTGCTACTTCATCAGATGGATGTAAAAACAGCGTACTTACACGCTCTTATAGATTATGAAATCTATATCGAACAACCAGAGGGTTACGAAGAAAGAGGGGAAGGTCTAGTGTGTAAGCTAGAAAAATCTCTTTATGGTCTAAAACAATCCGGTAGAAATTGGAACAGGATTTTGCACGATTGTTTAACTGAAGACGATTTTGCACAGAACCCAGCAGAACACTGTGTCTATGCCAAAGAGACCGAAGGTGGAAAGGTGATAATAATTATCTGGGTCGATGATCTGATCATTGCAGCTAGCAATGACAAAATACTGAAGGAAGTGAAAGAGATACTCTCTGCCAAATTTAAGATGAAAGATTTAGGCAACCTAAAACATTTTCTGGGTATCGATTTCAAACATTCGGATGGATGTGTAAAGATGTCACAGGAAAAATATGTTAACAAGATACTGGAGAGGTTTAACATGCAAAACTGTAAACCCAGAGAAACACCCTGTGATCAAAAACTTGACTATACAGAAAATGCAGTGAAAATTGATGATGTCAGGATGTACAGAGAGGCGGTAGGCAGCCTTATATACCTGACCACATGTACAAGGCCAGATTTAAGTTTTGTTGTGAGCAAACTATCACAATATTTTGCTGTGCCTACAGAGGAGCAGTGGGTAACTGTGAAACACGTGTTAAGATACCTTCGAGGCACGATAGAGAAAGAGTTGTGTTTCAGAAGAAATGATAGTGAGAAGCTAGGCTTACTAGCCTACAGTGATGCCGACTGGGCATCTGATGTCACCGACAGGCGCAGTACCACAGGATATTGTGTAAGCCTCAGTAAGAACAGCTCTTCAGTCTCATGGAAGAGTAAGAAGCAGCCTACAGTGGCACTTTCCACCTGTGAGGCGGAATAAATGGCTCTGGCCACAACTATACAAGAGTGTATATATCTAGAGCAGTTACTGGAGGGTATCGATGATTACAAATATACACAAACAGTAGTGTATGAGGACAACCAGGGAACAATTGCCCTAGCCAAAAACCCTGTAAGCAGACAGAGGTGTAAGCACGTTGACATAAAGTACCACTTCATAAGATCAACTGTAAAGGGTGGGAAAGTAACTCTGGTGTACTGCCCTACTGAAGAGATGGTGACAGACATAATGACAAAACCTGTAACTAAGCTGAAACTGAAGAAGTTTGCAGGAATCGTTTTTGGAGTTTAAAATGTGAGAGGAGGTCCACATTTTCATTTTGTTTACATTTTTGGAATAAAGCAACCTGAGAACAAGTGGGGGTGTTAAGGGAAATGTTTACATACTGTATGTCCTCAGTTATTGTATGTATAGAGAGATTGTATCTATTCTGTACTATAGGGATGTAATACTGTTATTGTACCACTGTGAGGCACTGTAGTATTACGTGCTACGTAATGAACAGGCTTGCGTCATGTAAATGAGGGTGTGTTCACCTGATGCACGTGTACACTGTCTATCTTTTGTTCTCTTCTAATTTAGCTCGGCTGAGCGAAGGAATCACCTGTGAAGCAGAGGAATAAAACATGCTCAAGGGCTAAATAGTTCATCGTCTCCGTCTCCACTATTTATCTCCGAGTGCAGCGCAAGAAGAAGCTGCCATCCTAAACCTCAACACCTTCATTTAATATTCAGCATGGTAGTATCTCAACATCTATAGTTGTAGTGTTAAATCAGTAGGTTTCGGTGTGCATCACTCAATGTCATTTCGCTACTAAATTCACCTCTTTAGGAAATAGTATATTAGCCACATGCTAAATGCTAACCGGAGATGAAGGATTTTCAGAATAAAAGCTTAACAACTGGTTTTGCACGAGAATTTCTGTTTTTTTCAGTATAAAACAGCGTTTAAACTGACGGTATGTTTAAGCTACATTATACCATCAAAACATTGATTTTAATTTCTAACAATATGTGTTCCTCATCGTATTGCAGATCAAACTGCTCTTTATTAGTCGTATTAATAATTTACGAATCAATTTTCTCTCTGCTGGTAAAGTAACATGTTTTATTCTATTTTAAGAGGGATAAGTAAGGTTAGGCTACTGTGACGGTTTGATTCAGGAGGAGTTTAATTTATAAGATCCCTGATGTTAAGGTGACCAGAATGTTTATTTCCACTGTGTACAACATGTTATAAGGGACCCAAAATCTATCTTTATGCAAGGGATGATGTGCAGTGAGGCGGTCATTATGGGGGAAAGAACACCTACAGATGTAGCACTTCATTTCCAGTGTTGGGTGTAACGCGTTACAAAAGTAACGGAGTTACAGTAATATATTACTTTTTGCTGTAACGAAGTAATGTAACGCATTACTAATGAAATGTGGGTAATATATTACCCGTTACAATGCTCAGTAACGCAGTTACAACAGATTTTAACCCGAAATTAAATGGTGTTTTGTTTTTTAAGAATGTACTAACAAAGCGAGACATTCCGACATCGGACAAATTGTGCGGGTAGATTAGTAAACCTGGTGTTTACCCTTCAGGCTTCGCGTCGAGATCTTCGGGGAAGTTGAACGTTATGCAACCATTCAAAAAAGAGAACGTAGCAAAAAATACAAACAACAAATTGTGTCTGGTGCGCGTAACCTGCTCCGTTGCGCATGCATCATTTCCAAAGTGCTTCCACAGCAGTGACACACATCTGATCTGTGGATAATCATTTATACAAAAATGGTTAAAGCAACCATCAGTAAACGCCAGCAACACTGCATCTACTGCAGACAGTAGCAACAGGTCAGATGCGGACATCACGTTACCCTCCGTTGTGGACACTAGCTTACTCCCGCCTGACTCGCCAGCCCCGGAGCAGCAGTCTTCGTCGCCCGAAACTACGCCGCCCCTCTGCGGCCCGCAGGTGCCAGGTATATTTAAACAACTACCCGCCTGTACAGTGGGGTAAGGTGGTCATTTTGCAGCTTGTGGTATAAAAATAGACAATGGCTAGAATATTCATGTGAAAATAGTACCATATTCTGACATGCCTGTAGAAATGTTGGGTCAAAAATAATGCATACAATAGCACAGATGCCTTCACCACGAATGGCTACAAAAATATCTCATATCCTAAGCTTATTATCAACGAGCTGATGTTGCAGCTGAAATGTTCTCCAGGTCACAAAGTCAACCTAACATGATGATGTGATACCAGTTTTCAAGTACAGTAAATATTCTCTTCCCAGCGTATATGATGGGACCAAGGTGATGATGTAGTAGGCTACATGGTTTTAATAATACTTTTGCCTTTCAATGTTTGCCATTTCAAACCATGAGCATGGTTTAAATAATATCTGCCTGGATTTACAATATGTTAACCTTCATTATAGTCCTTGACAGCGGTTTGTACTGCTGTATTAACAACGTGTCACATGTTAAGAGTTTACAATCAGAATCGAGTATTCAACTAAGCCGTGTAATACAAGTTGTTAGTAGCCTTAAGGGCCTACACAGTTGTTATGCTATACCACATTGCCCTTCACTGGATGCATAATGAGCTGCACTAAACTACATTTTAGCATTTAAAATACCTAGCTATTCTTTTGCGGTTATTTTGGTGAAAGTAACTAAAAAGTAACTAAAGTAGTGTAACTCATTACATTTCAGAGACAGTAATATTGTAATGTAACTTATTACTTTCTAAAGAGACTAATAAGTAATATGTAATATATTACATTTTGGAAGTAACTTGCCCAACACTGTTCATTTCAGACTCCAGCTTACAGCTTCCTGCCTACGACCTGCCTAAGACCAGTATAGAGGAATGTTAAGCCCTCCCACTATTTTCCAAGAGGGCGTTGCCAGATTTTCAATTTCAGGTTTTAACCAGGAGATGGCGCTTCATTCACAAATACAGAAAGACAAGTTTCATGGACTTTCAGTTGTGTTTTGAAGAGCATTTGAACACATCAATATTTTTGATACTATACTAAAGTATATCTAATCTTGTAATTCAATAATATATAGTCTTTATATATTAAATAATCATAATAATAATGTAAATGTTTACATTATACTTCTTTATTTGTTATGCTCATACTTTTACCTTTACAATCGTTTGCTTTAATATGCAGTATATTTTTTGTATATTTTTGTGTTTGCTTCCTCCTGCTCCCTTTCGGACACATACTGTATGATTTATTATTATTATTAATATGAAGATATTATTAAGATAAGATAAGATGTTACTTTATTGTAGTGATTGAACATTTTAGTTTAGAATGTGCTGTCTGTCCCACGGTAATTCAGAAGGCTCACAGGTCACATTCCGACCATTATTTAAAACAATAGGTGCTTTCACACCGTCTACAGTTTGATTTGTATAGAGGGAGCTCAGTGGCTGAATGGCCAGCGATTAGGTGTGGCGCATTTATCATAGGTGATCAGAGCTAACTGCCTGCCGTCAGATTTCATTTAAAAAACAGATCTGATTTTAAGACTATTTCTGCGCTGATAAAGAATGATAAGAATAAGAATAATGCGTATTGAACTGGTTTCATTCATTAGTGAGTTTATTTAACACTTGAACCACCAATCGGGCCAATTTGTGTGATGTGTGTTGTGTGTGTGCAATGTAACTTTTTTTCAATAAAATATTAAAGTCTCCCAGTCCGTGACTTTTCCTGAAAGTGTGGTAGCACCCTATGTTGTTAAAAATTGCATTATAATGGCGGGATTTGACGGTTTTAGGTAGGCCTATACAAAAACCTCTGGCGGTTCTAGTGTTAAGGTAATTAGGTACAGTAGAAGCCCTTTTTTTTTATCAGTAACGAATTTAGCAGTTGAACATAAAAGTCAACTAACTGAGGGTCACTTGCAATAACAGTGTTGTGTCTATTGTAAGCTTGTCACTCAGAGTAACCTACAGTTAATTTAGCTGCTGGAGAAGAAAGATCAGGGGGAAGGGGGGGAGAGAGCTGTGGTTGATGGGCCATTAGTTGTGTAAATACACAGCTGAGAGCTGCCGTTTCATTCAGACTGTTTAAAAAAAGGTAACAACGGACAACCTCCGCTACGCTTTGGGATCCTGATCTGCCGACGAGGCTCCATTAAAATATAAATATTTTTAGTGAATTACTGAGTTTAGGCACGTTAATAACGTTTTAATGAAGTTGAATACAGTATATTCATATTTGTCAGTGATTTCATGTCAACTGTGTGTGTGTGTGTGTGTGTGTGTGTGTGTGTGTGTGTGTGTGTGTGTGTGTGTGTGTGTGTGTGTGTGTGGGGGTGTGTGTGTGTGTGTGTGTGTGTGTGTGTGTGTGTGTGTGTGTGTGTGTGTGTGTGTGTGTGTGTGTGTGTGTGTGTGTGTGTGTGTGTGTGTGTGTAGAGGTGTGTGTGTGGTTAAAACACTTTCATGAAGTGAAGGAGGTTTTCCTTCTATAAAACAGCTGTGGGCAGCAGTGAGTGTCACCGACATGAATTCATAGATCAAGGCAGACTGGTGCACACACTCTCCTGTCCTGCCAGTCGACACGCCCGTTCTAAGCCGTGTCCCTCACTCCTCACATCACAAGCTGCATCAAAGTGTATTATGTTGTTACATCGTTTCAGATGTTATGTTTCAGTTGTGTTTGATGCAAACTTGTCGAAATTCGCAGTTTTTAATCCAAAATAAGTCGTTTGTGTGATTCATTTAGATCTGCAATAAAAATATTTTTGGGGTATGGGGGGGTCTGGGACCCGGAGTAATCTGCGGCCGTGAGCTTTTATGTGCCATCATGACACGCATGGTGTTCTTTTTTATATATATTATAATGAGGTGCGAGCTGTGTGCTCGAGTCTTCCTGCCTGTCGGCTCTGCTCTCATGGATGTATATTAAGGCTCTGCTGCTCCGAGATGATGGTCTAGCTTCAGCAGCTACATTACCTACGGGTGCGTTCGTTAATATTAACTGCGCGTCCGGAGTCACTGTGGCACAGACTGGACCGCTGGTGAACAGCTGTTAGAACGGGCCGTTCAGGTGTTCAGAGCAGAGCTCTCTGTCGGAGCGGCAGAGCGTGATGTGAACTGAAAAGTTTTTCTGTGGCAATATTATTTAAGGAATCGTTGAGCTAGCTAGCTAGCATACATTGTCACTATCTGCTAACCTTAGCTTTAGCCTTCTATTTTTAATAGTTTTTTTCATAGGCTATAAACAGAGGTGGTATATATATATATATATATATATATATATAATTGTACTTGAGTAAAAGTAGAAGCACTCAGATCTTGTACTAGAATAAAAGTAGAAGTACTCAGATCTTGTACTTGAGTAAAAGTAGAAGCACTCAGATCTTGTAGAGTAAAAGTAGAAGTACTCAGGTCTTGTACTTGAGTAAAAGTAGAAGTACTCAGGTCTTGTACTTGAGTAAAAGTAGAAGTACTCAGGTCTTGTACTTGAGTAAAGGTAGAAGTACTCAGATCTTGTACTGAGTAAAAGTAGAAGTACCAGAGTGTAGGAATACTCTGTTACAGTAAAAGTCCTGCATTCAAAATGTTCCTCAATTGAAAGTAGAAAAGTATTCTCATCAAAATATAGTGAAAGTAGCGACAGTAAAAGTAGTCATTGTGCAGATTGGTCCATTTCAGAATAATATATATGATATGTTTTATAATGATTGATCATGAAAGTGTTCTCAAAGCTGGTAAAGGTGCAGCTAGTTTGAATGACTTTGTATACTGCAGGGTAGCTTGTGGATTTACTCCAGGTGGAACTAAAGTCTGATTTAACACTTGATTATATTTCACATCATTCATCCACATCTGTAAAGTAACTAAAGGTATTAAATACATGGAGTGGAGTGGAAGTACACCATGTACCTCTGAACTGTAGTGGAGTAGAAGAACAAATTAGCAAAACATTGGAATACTTCAATAAAATACAAGTATCTCAAAATTGTGCCCAAGTATAGTACTTGTTGAGTTTATGAACTTAGTTACTTTACACCATGTGGCTATAAAGATAGAAAGACTAAGCCTTGCACAGAGGCATGAAAATACATTTTCAAAATGCTCAACAGTGCTGCCAAAATTATAAACTGACTGCTACACAATAAAAAAAAAATGCTTTATATATTTCTATTAGATGTGACTCTTAGGCGTTTCTGTTAACACTGCTGCTTTAGTTGTTCTGACTTCTGAAATCCTCTGTCATTCCGTGGGGTGGGGGAGCCGGGGGCTCGGATCCTTGTCACCTTTTTCATACAGATGAGTTTGCATCCCAAAGCCTCAGTCACCTTAATTCATGTAATAAAAACATCTCAGGTCAGTAACACTCAAAGCCAAATGTGCAATACCATGTTCAGCTATGTTACTATTTATAATGTTATTGTTGTTACATCCGAAGATGTACATATTGGAATGATTTCTTAACTTACAGTAGGCTATTTTTACAATGTGTGTTGGAAGGATTTATTAAATTACTATGAATATTGTCATTGTTGAAGGCTTTTAGAGAAGGATGAACTATAAGCCTGAATTACATAACATTTTATACCTAAAAACATAAAAGCCACAATAAATAAGTCACAATTATTGTAGTTATTTTTACCTCCCGTATTGCTTTCAATCAACCAGCTTTTATGGTGTTGTTACGTCACTAACTGTAAGCTTGTCACATACATTCTATGGTCACTCAGAGTAACCTACAGTTAATTTAGCTGCTGGAGAAGAAGATCAGGGGGGGAGGGGGGAGAGAGCTGCCGTTTCATTCACACTGTTTAAAAAACGGTAACAACGGACTATTTTTCTTAGCGGATGCATGTCAATTTAAATCAATACATACAACTATTTTTTAAACCAATAAAAACATTTTCTAAATCCATAAAAGCATTTAAATTAATATTGGGAGTCATGTCGTTACTTTGTTGAGAATGTGGCCATGTAATAAGCGGGATAATTTGCAGCGACTTGTTCCTTATGGGGAAAATAACACCCGTCATGCAGACCAATATCCCTCCGCTGCGCGTTGGGCTCCTGATCTGCCGACGAGGCTCCATTAAAATATACATATTTTTAGTGAATTACTGAGTTTAGGCACGTTAATAAAGTTTTAATGAAGTTGAATACAGTATATTCATATGTGTCAGTGATTTCATGTCAATTCGGTGAACATAAACATAAATGATCGTGGTGAAGATGATGATTAAATTAGGATTAAAAATCGAGAGCCGGGCTGCATTTCCTCCCGTTCGTTTTTTTCTCGACTAGACAACATTATTTTGTTAAATAACAACATGGTGATGTTTTGTAAATGATTACATGTCTCTTATTTAGCACAGAGTATGATATGCGTGACATATGGATCTTAACAAAGTTCCGCTGTACATCCAGCGTACTGTATCTGACTTTATTTCACATGAGCTCCAGTGTGGAACCCCACTGCACCCCCTGGTGGATCAATGATCCATTGCAGCTGGCTTCATTATAATTACATTTATCTATCACGGGGGCGGTCTCAAGTCAAGCTGGAGGTTCTCCCTTGAGCGAGGGTAGATCACCTACCAATCACGGCCCTCGCGTTTCAAACTGTTTGAAATGAATCGCTACATCTGTAAATCTAGATCCCTCTGCAGGTGGTAATTTAAGTATATCTTAACCTCTTAACCCCGAGGGTCCCCCCAGTGGACCCCCCCCCCACCGCTTTTTTACGAGACTATGTCTCAGGGCTTCTTAACATTTATGAAACTATTAATGTTCTATACCCTTTTAACGATAAGAAACTCAGCTAACTAACAATATGAACCATGTTTCGCTAAAAGAAACACAAGAGTAATACCAAGCCTTTGAATTAGCATGGAGCGAAAAAATGCTAACTAATGCTAACGGACTTTTGCACAGCACTCACGGTAGCAATGCGCTTATTACTTATCGTCACTGCACAAACAAGATATCCGATTAAAGCTGAGACTCAACATATTCCACACATGTAATTTCATCACTGTAGGACCCCGAATTGCGGGGCTATCATCCAGAAAAGAGAAACTAAACAACATCCGGTTTCAAAAATATTACAATAATTACGTCTTACCTTTTTTGATTTGTGATCAAAAGTTGTGTTCACCGGAATAAAAACCCCGCTCAAGGTTAATCCAATGTTTTTGTGTCACGTAGATTTTTGTAGTGATAATCCACCATCATATTTATGGCAATATACTGGGTATAAAGTTTTGTCGTCCAGGCTTGGACTTTCAGATGTGCTTTGTTTGCTTCTCTATTTATTATATGGTTCAATGATAATGTTTACGTGGATTTGGGAACTACCCCTCGATTCTATTGGATATTTTGGTTAAGAAAAAGGTGTAAATCACCCAAATCGACCAATGGGTTCCAGAGATATGGTCCTGCGTAAAGTATGAAGAATGCCAGCCGGCGTAAGAACATTACGCAGCCGACTTCATTTATTGTTTACTACCGTAAGGAAGCAGGAATTGCAGGACCCAGAGTGCACGGAGCACAGAGCGGACAGCAGATAACGGAATTGCAGTTTTATTGCTTATAGATTATCAGAACATTTCAAAGGGGAAACAGCCACATTGGATATTAACCTATGGATTAACTACATCATCGTTGTTATCGTTTTAATGCCATTGAAGACCAGTTTAGACCAGACAAAGACAAAGGTAAACCATGTTAGCATTGTGTAGCTACCTAGCGCCACTTCTTTTGATTTACGTTTTTGTTGATAACGTTGCAAGTTTGTATCTTTCAGTGTTGAGGTGGGCACCGTTAGATTCTGTGTCTTTACGATCATAAACGATGTGTTGGATGTGCAGCTGGGATAAGTAATAAGGGAGCTATGAGTAATTTCCGGTGCAGTAATAGGTTAGCATTTTTCGCTCGGGGCTAATCCAGAGGCTCACTGTTAGCATTTTGGGGCCTAAGAGGATAACAGAGTATGTTTTTTTTATTTTTTTTATTTTTTCACAACAGTTGTATTTGGATGGAATGAATACCTATAGTGATAATTCAAAGTAATACAATTATTTTTACAGTGAAAAATGTCAAATGGAACCGATGGTTCCCAAATTACCCACAGGTGAGTCCGCCTGGACTTTATTTTCTAAACCTCTCTAAAAAGGTCACATTTCACTTGTTTTGCATTAATCTTGATACAGGGTACTTATTATATGTTATAGTTTGGATTCCTAAAGCTTTTAGTCTACTAACCCATCATTCAAGGGTGGTTTTCACTATAAGTAATGGGGTTTTTTTAGGCGGGAATTATAATTTACATGTTTTTACTATGTTCCATCTGAATTTACTTTAAAATAAAAACATCTATATTGATTCTGACACTTCTACATCCAACTCACAGATGTAACCTTGCTTAGAGAAAAGATTATTAATTTACCCCTTTTAGAAGTGAAGATATAGTCTTTGCTGTGTTAGTGGCATTTTGGGGCCTGAAACCTGAAAAACAGGCTCAGGGCTTAAGAGGCTAATAAAATAAACTCCCAGAAACCTGCAGGTCCGCTGCAACTCTTACTACTTTTAAATCCAGGCTGAAGACCTTTCTTTTTGTCGCTGTATTTAATTGAACTATTCATATAATATAATAACTGCACTGTAACTTTTATCCATGTATTTTTTCTTTTAATGTTTATTTTATTAGCTTTTCTTTTTAATGACTGATTTTAAATGCCATTTTGTTAATGTCTTTCATTTTTTGTAAAGCACTCTGGTACTTTTACTCAAGTACAAGATCTGAACTTCTTGACTTTTTCCGACACGCTTGCATTTAACGCTAGAACCGCCAGAGGTCGCTGTATATCTAACGGTACGTCTACACTACAGGCATCAAAAAATGCTTTCAACGCTTCGCCCATTCACTTGAATGGGGTGACGTAGAAGATTTTTAATCTTCGCCGAACTGCATTGTGGGGAGCATGGCATGGCTTTGCAAGCATCACGAGCATCTATCGGCATCAAAAGTTGAACAATGTTCAACTTTTATTTGAACAATTTTATTTGAACTCATTTCCAACAATGTTCAACTTTTGAGGCTCGATGCTTGGCATCAGCCAATGAAATCCCGTTTATGCAAATCCCGCCAGTGCAAGCGCAGCCAATCAAACCGCGTGCAAGCTGGGAGAGCCAGACCGCAGTTCATTTCCTCCATATTCCTCATATTACGGTAGCAAATCACCCGTTTCTTTACGACCGGAACTATTTACCGGGATACAAACCGGAGGAACCAGGCATGGAGGGAGGTGGCAGAGACAGTGGGTGAAACTGATAGTTTTTTCGCCTGTTTGGAGAGTTTATATCCAGTTTACTTCGTTTTAACATTGCTATTGCTTTGTATGTCGGGGGCGGGAGGTTCATGTGATTGTTTGCTCGCAAAAAATCGCCAAGCTTCAGACACGCCCAGCTCCAAGATTTTTTCATGCCTGTAGTCTAGACGGGCCGTAAAACCGCCAACGGGTAAAATGTACCCGCTATAGATTTTCAAGGTACAATGTTCTTTTATTTATCATACAGAACAGTGAGTTTTGATCGCACAGGGATGAAACTTATACCAATAGAATCTGTGGACTCTCAGCTTTTCATATGATATAGGTTGTGCAGATAGCATGAAGTTTAAAATATCGCTAAGAGTGCTGATTTAAACGCTTGGTGTTAGACTTGTGTTTTGTTTAGGTACAAATGTCTCTATCTCTCTCTATCGATATATCTGTAATGTTCTGTTCTATGAACATATAATTGTCTACATAAACAGAAAACGCGGACTACTTCTCTCATTCCGAGTGTCCATCTTTATTCAACTGGCACGTAACCTGCACACATGCATTAGGTCCTCAACGTGAGCTCAGTCATCCAAGATCTTGTATTCTCCAAGATGTTACACTATCTATAACTATCTATCTGTCTATCTCTCTCTCTATCCATCTATCAATATATCTATCTATCTCTCTCTCTCAATCTATCTCTCTATCTATAAGGAATCGCAGTAGACAAAAGGCGTTGCTATAGCAACACATCATGTTTACGCTGCATTTTCTATGAGGTAAATATTACCCGCTGGCGGATATAGGTATATAAATGGCATTTTTTTGGGCGATTTTTTCAATCTGACTTCATATTGACAATTGTTAACAACAGAGTGTGCTACATAACACACTTTCAGGAAAAGTCACGGACTGGGAGATTTTCATATGTTATTGAACAAAAGTTACATACAATCAAAAAACAGCTGCGGGTAAAATTTACCCGTTGGCGGTTCTAGTGTTAAATCCGGCTCCTCGTCTCCCCGTCGCTCTGTGTAGCTGGCCTGTACCACTACAGTTGCTGTCTTTGGAGCGTCTGCCCCCCACCCTTCTTTCACATAACGTGTCCTTGCACATGATTGGCCTCATGGTGGCCCAGCAAAATAAAGCCCCGCCCCTCCCTGCAAGGATTCTCAGCAAGAGTAGGAGGGGCTGAGGATGAGGCTCTCCCTGACGGGAGTCTGGTCTTCTACCGGTAGCTCGCGATCGACGTGTTGGAGACCCCTGAATTAAAGTATCAAGTCACCTCAAGTCAGAAGGCTCAAGTCCAGGTCAAGTCGCAAGTGTTTTGTAATGTTGTCAAGCCGAGTCCAAAGTCATCAAATTGGTGACTCGAGTCCAAGTCATGTGACTCGAGTCCACACCTCTGCTCTCTATACTGCACCTGTAGAAGGTCAGGATCCTCTCTATGGTGCACCTGTAGAAGGTCAGGATCCTCTCTATGGTGCACCTGTAGAAGGTCAGGATCCTCTCTCTATGGTGCACCTGTAGAAGGTCAGGATCCTCTCTATGGAGCACCTGTAGAAGGTCAGGATCCTCTATGGTGCACCTGTAGAAGGTCAGGATCCTCTCTATGGTGCACCTGTAGAAGGTCAAGATCCTCTCTCTATGGTGCACCTGTAGAAGGTCAGGATCCTCTCTATGGTGCACCTGTAGAAGGTCAGGATCCTCTCTCTATGGTGCACCTGTAGAAGGTCAGGATCCTCTCTATGGTGCACCTGTAAAAGGTCAGGATCCTCTCTATGGTGCACCTGAAGAAGGCCAGGATACTCTCTATGGTGCACCTGTAGAAGTTGTAGAGCAGGAGTATTCAACTAAAATTCAACGAGGTCCAGTTAGAGAAAATCTCCCCGTGCAAAGGTCCGGAACTTCAAAATGTCTAACTTGCTTTATGAATTAGTGTGATATATATTTAAGTAGCCTGCAGCTGTATCAACGTCTGCATGTTTCATGTGGAACCTAATTGCTGCAGGTCTCCCTTGAAAAAGAGATCTATGATCTCAATGGGACCAATCTAGATAAATAAAGGTTTGAAATTAAATTAAATGTAATCAACAACTGACTGCCAATCAAATAAAGAAAGGACAATCATAAACAACAATATGTATTGTCAATTAACATTGAACTATACAGATATACAGTAAAATACTGTGGATATGTGTAATGTTCCTCTCGGGCTGCATTTAAAAATAAAATAGAGAAAATAAATAAAATAGATTTTGAAAATGTGTGCATCTTAAAAGTGCTCAATTTTAGATAAATAATATAAAGTGTAGCAGCAGCTTGAGTTTCCCTTTTTCTTTGTTAACCGTTTCACATCATGACTTAACAGTTTCAGACTATTATAAAACAATATCAGTCTTTACACATCATAACAATTGAACAGTTTTAAAGTTTCTCTTTCTTTCCCTCTTATATTGCAGTCCCTCACTCACTTTTTTTTATTCAATGCGAGAATTGAGCTCAAGCTTGTCCTGCCAGGAGTTTAGATCTGGGCTGAAATGGTGTCAGGTCCATTCTCATACACACACATGCAGGTGCTCGTTGGTTAGCCTTGGTTAGCCTGCCCTAGAACAATATTTATTTTTTGTGACCTCAGTTCTGACTTGAGAGGGAATGTTTGGTCAAACACTTTGTGTTTTGTCTCATAGTGGCGCTTTGGCACTTTTAATGAGCACCACGGTCTCTGAAAAAATGAGACACACTGGTTCTGTGCTCCCAGTGGGCAGGATGAACATGAATGAGTCCACTCAGGGTTAAAAGCTCTGTTCTCACTGTCCACTTTCCTCTTCTTGGAGAGCGCCATGTGTAATTATTTGTCTCTCCCTGTCTGCCGCTAACACGCCTTTTCACTCTCCTCTCCGTCTTCTCTCCCTGTATCGCTAATTATTGTCTTCACTTACTTTCCTCTCCGCTTCTCTCTGCCACGCTCTCGTCTCTTCTTCTGTGTTTCTCTCCCTGTATCTCTCACTCCTCTCTTTCGCCCCCTGTCGGCTGCGGTTAAAATAAAATCGCCCTGTCAAAATTGAAATCCCCTATTAATGTATTGATTATAGGTCCGGGTCCGTATAGGTCGGCGTCTGGGTCCGGAACCGGACCGCGGTCCGCCTGTTGCCGACCCCTGTTGTAGAGTAACCTGGGATCCATGTCCTCAGCCTGCGGAGGAAGAAGAGCCGCTGTCAAGCTTTTTTGGTGATGGTGGTGGTGTGAAGAGTCCATGTCAGGTCCTCAGTGATGTGGACACCGAGGAACCTGAAGCTGCTGACTCTCTTTACCGTAGTCCCATTGATGGCGATGGGGGCGTGTCCCTCTCTCTGCTGCTTCCTGTATCCGCAATCAGCTCCTGTTTTGCTGACGTTGAGATGGAGGTTGTTATCCTGGCACCAAGATGTCAGGTTTTTTACCTCCTCTCTGTACGCCGTCTCGTCGCCATCGGTGATCTGGCCGATGACGGTCGTGTCGTCAGCAAACTTCACGATGGTGTTGGAGCTGTGTGTGGCCACGCAGTCATGTGTGAACTAGGGCTGGGCGATATGATCTCTAAATTATATCGCGATATTTACTGACTATATCGCGATACACGATATATATCGCGATATTCTGAAATTTTCTCTAAAACACATACATTTTTTTTATTTAACCCCTTGATCTTTACAGTCACACCAGTATTATGATTCTAGTAGTCCCTGCAACATATGTCTGCATTAAACCATTGTTATTTATTCTGTCTTCATTAGTGGTTTCTATTAAAACGATTTTAACCAACACACAAAAAAAATAATTCTTAGAAAAAAGGGAATGTAAAATAATGAGACAAATGTGTGGTAAATCATAAAGTTGAGTTGAACAGTATTTATTCAATACATATTAAAATAAATGTAGGCCTACCCTACATACATACTGTTGCCCTATTTCTATGGGCAAAAACAGAGCTCAATGAAAAAGCGCAGAAACCCTTATACATATCAAAACATATTGAAAGTGCAATAATAAAATAATAAAGTAAAGTCACTGTCACTGGACATTTTTATGTAACATAAATAAAATGAATTTTTAGACATTTTAAATCAAAGTGCATCTTTTCTTTTAAATCAAAAACCAGTGCATGATGTCAAACTGGTTTGGTCAAAAACTATATACAAAAAAATAGCTGCATTTTGTGCAAGATTGTGTCATGTTTGCAGTCAGTACTAACTGCTTATCTACAGGTTTTGTGCCAAAAACACAAGTCTATCAACTGTGTCGGGTTTGAGAGATGCTCGATGGCATGAATTCCCACATGTACTGAATAATCGTTCCGATGGTGGCGGGCATACACAGATACTTTTTTGCCACTTTTTTCAAGTTTGGGAACATTTCCTCATGGGTCTTCCACCACTGCAGGAGATCTGATTCACTGTCAACATCGACAGATTGCAAGTAGGCAGACAACTCTGTTTCAATCCGCTCTCTATGTGATGATGTGGCAGAGGATGTTGTTGCCCTTTTTGAAGAAGCTTCCAAGGGTTTTCTTTTTTGGTGGCTCTGATACTGCTGGTGCTTGATGTTGTGAAGCAGATGACTCAGCTGTACCCTGGTCAGACTCAGACAGCATTGCCTCCATCTCTGATATGGCTCTGCACTTGGTTTCCTCTAGCTTGTCTTCCGCTATGTATCTTGTTTTGAACCTGGGATCCACTAAGCCAGCCATGTCCAGCAGGTCGTTGGTGGCAGGGTCGTCAAATTTCTCCCTCAGATAATCCAGGATGGAGACTTTGATGGACTCAGTAAGTGCAGTGTCATCATCCTGAATTACCAAGATGCTGGAGTGGAAGAGATAAAGCACAGGCTTTACATAAGACACTGTAACATAGTCTTCCCCTGATAACGCGTCGGTGAATTCCAGGAGGGGTTTTAGGGCCTTGAGCACTGACTCAAGGACTTCCAGGTCTTGCCAGGTCAGAACCAGATGCCTTGTTTTTTTGTCTGCGGCCAAGACTTGTGAGATAGCTCGCTCCTGCTCCAGCACTCGCTTAATCATTTTGGCTCTGGAGCCCCACCTGGTAGGAGACTCACTGATCAGCTGGTGTGCAGGTAAGTTTAGCTCTTGCTGTGCTGTTCCAAGATCTCTCCTCTTTTTCCAGCTGAATGAGAAACTGCTCACTACCTTCTTACAAACACCAACAGCACGATCGATGCGGGAGTCTTTCATGCTTCTCTCTGACAATATAGACAAAGAAACAGAAATCCAACAATTCAGTCAATCAGCGTGGAGTTGGCACCCATAATATTTTTGGCAAATATCTTTTAAATACAGCACATTGCAAAAGTCATAGGCACATGTAATAACAAAAAAGTTAACTGAGAAAGCATAACAAAATTATTAAATAAATGGTTACAAAATATCACAAATAATTACCTTGACTGAGTAGGTGTATCTACTGACACTAATACAGAAACAAAAAACCTTTGCAGAGTAATGTTTTTACTAATCAGTCCTAAATCTCAGTCAGATTTTAAATCAACTTAGGCCAAATAGTGTGTGGTTGCATCATGTATATGAATTGCACAAAACGTTATGAAGTATTCTTAGTGTTTACTAGCAGGCTGTTGTAACATTGATGATATTAAAAAAAATAAAAGATGCAGACAGATAGCCTACTCACCAATTGCGAGGTGCAGACGGTGGCCAAAACATTGCAGTCATTTCCACTTATTGAGGCTCACAGCTTTGACAATGTTACTCCCGTTATCTGTGGTGATACACACCTGACGAGCCTCTGGTAAATTCCATGACAGGAGAGCCTCTTGTAAACCTTGCGCTATTATCTCGCCTGTGTGATCCCCCGGAAAAAGGACGTTTTGAGGCATGCACTCTTCAACTCCCAGTTGTCGACGTAATGAACGGTCAAGCTGAGATATGGCTCACAGGTTCTACTGGACCACAAATCTGTAGTCGTAGAGAAGTGGGTCACATTTGTAAGCTGGTTTGTCACTTTTTCTCTCACTTCAACGTACAAGGCTGGCAGAGCTTTCTCCGCAAAATATTTTCGACCAGGCAAGTTATACTTTGGGTCAAGTGTCTTCACAAGTTTTTGAAAACCCGGCTTTTCTACCACACTGACTGGGGCCATTTCTTTGGCAATGTATTGAGTCACTGCAGCCGTGATTTCTATCCATTTTGACCTTTTTTTGTTATACGGGACTGATGTCGAAAAAGAAGAAGCCAGAGTCATTTGTATCCTGGCTGGTTGCTTAGGCGTTTGTGTGGAACCAGATATTGACATTCTGAGTTTAACACACTCTTCATTTTGTAGTGGATGATGGATTTTTAGATGTTGGAACAAATTTGAGGTACTACTACCTTTGGCGGCAACGGATTTGCTGCATATTTTACAGATTACCGTTGTTTGAGAAACGTCATCCTTATGGTAACCAAACCACCGCCAAATTACGGACCCAGTGCTGTTCTTTTTTTGAACAACTTCGTCAGCCTCGGCACCTCTATCTTCCATAGTCGTTCCGTTTTTAAATTAACATGTTGTGCTAAGGTTTAAACCATTTAAACTAGCTAACCTTCGCTCTCCTCAAAACAAATGCCTCTCACTGTGCGTGTGTGTGCAAGTTGGGTGGGGCCTGCGTGTGTGCCTGCGTGTGTGACTGTGTCTATGAGGGATAAAGGAAAGCTCACTTTCGCCGCGGCGGGAAACTGATTTGACAACGTAATACTCGATGTTCACGATGTGGTCATTTACGACATCGCATGTAGTGCAATCCACGATGTATCGTGTAAACTCGATATATCGCCCAGCCCTAGTGTGAACATGGAGTAGAGGTGAGCTGAGCACGCAGCCTTGAGGGGCTCCGGTGTTGAGGATCAGGGTGGAGGATGTGATGGTCCCCACCCAAACTGCAGGGGTTCAGAGAGTCAGGGAGGGAGGAGGTGATGAATGTTTTGACTAACCACTCAAAGCACTTCGTGAGGATGGAGGTGAGTGCTAAGCTGGGCGGCTTAAGAATGCAGCTCAGTCCTTTCAGTGGCTGATGGATTCGGCGCTCAGAGACATGCCATTGTCTCACGGCAAAGTGTCAGTTTGGGTTGTCCTCCATCCACTTCCTCGGACATCTCATCAGCAAAGATGGAGCCACCCCCTAACCCGTTGAAAGTGGAGGCCGTGTCCGCCTTTCCCCGACCGTCCACAGCTCAGGCGCTCCGAGAGTTCCTCGGGATGGTTATGTTTTATCACCGGTTCATCCGCCGGGCTGCCCACACCATGCGTCCGCTGTACGAGGCCCTCAAAGACAAGTCCCCCAGCCAGGCCATAGACTGGACGGCCGAAAGGGAGACCGCCTTCGATGCCACCAAAGCTGCCCTGAGCGAAGCCGCCATGTTGGCTCACCCGTCACACAAGGCCCCCATCGCTATCACCACCAACACGTCTGACTACGCTGTAGTACGCCTGGCAACCGCTTGCCTTTTTCAGTCGCAATGTTTTTTATTTTAAAGAAAATTCAGATTGATTATTGATTATTTTTTACTTATAGTGAAAACTACCTTTGGATGATGGTAAGGTAGACTAAAAGCTTTCGGAATCCAAAGTATAACATATAATAAGTACCCTGTATCAAGATTGATGCAAAACAAGTGACATTTGACCTTTTTAGAGAGGTTTAGCCAAAAAAAACTCCACCTCTGAGGTCATTTGGGTGGAAATGGGCGTTTTTGTCGTTTCTCTGGAACCCATTAGTTGATTTTGATCATTGACATCTCTTTTTAACCGTTAGAGCCAATATAATTGAAGGGGAATTTCCACATACACACCAACGTTACCATTGTGAAGTGGGGGCTACGCACATGCAGTTTGCTTGAAGTGAAACCTGTCTCACGCTCTAAATCTTTGCTCTTTTTGCTGATGGATGATCAGAAATCATTTCAAAGTGATTAACCTATGGATTAACCTTCAGCAGGGTTTTTATCGTCTGTGAAGGGATATAAGGGATATATGCACTATACTTCACTTTAATTAATAATGTATGCTGAAAAGAGTATATATTACTGAACGATTTTTTGTTGAATAGATTTGAGTGGTTCAAAATTTCGGGTCGCGATCTATTGACAAAGGAAAAAGTGGGTCCCGAGGCCTGACCAGTTGAGAACCACTGATCTAGATACCTATCGATTCTGTGTATTCTCACGATGCTATTCAATATGTTGGATGTGCAGCTATGATAAGTAATAAGGGTGTTATACCGTGTTTTCAGTGCAAACGGCGTTAGCATTTTTTTGCACGGGACTAATTCAGAGGCTCAGCGTTAGCTTTGTGTTTTTTTTTGCAAAACAAAAAAGAAAAAATGATCAGTTAGCTGAGTTTCTTTCCGTTACATGGATATGAAACATTCATAGTTTATTGAATATTAAGAAGCCCTCAGACGCTGTTTCCTGCAGATGATGCGTTTTTCCGCCCGGGGGCGGGTCGATGGGGTTCAACAGGTTAACAGTTAGGCCCTGTGGTCCAACGTAGCTATTATACATTTGTTGTGAAACTGGGTTGGCAGAGCTGTTCTCGGTTTCTTTCTCTGATAAATAAGATGAGAGGCTTTGTGTTGAACCTGATGAGTTCATGAGGGTTTCTGAAGATGTGAAAAATAAGGTACACACAGCATACAATGCCATAATAGGGTTCGGTGCCGAAATCCGATTGCAACATTTTGATTCCATCGGTATCATTTAGACATTTTAGTTTTGGTTCTGCTTATCGATTCCTAAGGAAATGCATCTCGCCGCTTTCTGTTAGACGGGGCGGGACGTGTAGCATAGTGGCAGGGTTGGGAAGCAAAACTCGGTTCAAAGTAAGAACAAATAACAATTGTCCGGTACCGGGATTAATAAGAGTTGTGAGGACAGGAGGATTGCAGCTGTCTCCGGATCAGCTGATCGCTGCATGGTGCATCCTATGCAAGATGCTGTTTGGGGGCCCTAGTTTTTACAGTTTTTTAACTACAATGGGGGGGATTACGAAGCCTTTAAGATGATCTGTGCAGATGCATCAATCTGTTACACTTTAATAGGAAAACAGGCTAATTTCACGAAAACCAAGCAATTGAAAATTACAAAAAATGATATCAAAAAGGTAAACAATAAGGCTCCTCTATGTCAATAAATGCAAGAGATGCAGCATTTTCTTTTGTTGGGGAAAAGTACATCGTATTTTGTTAGATATTTACACATGTCTTTGTTTGTATCATTTCAGTTTCACACCGCTCCTATTAAAATACCTGTCTAGGTCATTTTTGGGAGAGTGTTTAGCTCGCTGCATAGCCATGCATCTACACGCATGGTGAGGGCAGAAGAGTGAAAAGATTAACTTCACCTCAAGATCATCCCGTGGACTAGAAACCCTGCATTACTGCTGATAGCAACGATGTCGAACGCCCCAGATCTCACTGAGCAACACAACATGGAGGGTAGATCACAAAGCAACACTTCTTCATCATCACGACGCTCCAGTCGGTTGGGTATTAACATGCTGGCAGCAGAGGCACGTGCAAAGGCTGAAGCTGCGCGTACGAAGGCAGCTTATGCAAAACGTCAAGTGGACATGGAAGTAGAGAAAGCACGCATTGATGCTACGCTTCATGCTCTTAAAGAAGAGGGTGAGGCTGAAGCTGCATCAGCAGCAGCAAACGTGCTTGAAGCAGCTGTAGACATTGAATTTAAAGAACATCAAAATAAATCTAGCCACTTCTCATCGGCGCAACAATCTATGCAACGCACCAGTGAGTATGTCAATGCACATTACAACAATCAGGAAAATTACGAAATGGGTCATCAGACAAATCACGAAGAACAGCAAGCAGCTCTTTCTTCACTGCAAGCACGCCCTGAACATACAGAGGCCCCCACTTGGGGTGGGTTATTGTGGACGACGTCTGTCTTGGGGAAACTCATAAGCCAACTGTGAACACTTTCAAGACCAGCATCTTGGCAAATAGACGCCCCAGCTTCTTCCGTCCATACGAGAGTAACATCTACGTGAAAGAGAATTTCACAGGTCAACAACAAAGGCCTACACCTGAGAAGCTAGGCAGGTGTCCAGCCTTTCCGATGACGACAACGACAAACTCGCACCCTCAGTTGAGGATGAGACCTTCCTCCACATAATGGACAAAGACTTCACAAAGGATGATTGCAACAGTTGGGTGGCCCCCCTCCCTTTTCGCACTCCTAGACAACATCTTCCTAACAATCGGGGACAAGCTCTCAGTCGTCTCATGTCACTCCGCAGGACTTGACAAAGAAACCTGAGATGAAGGGTCACTTTGTGGACTTTATGAAGAAAATCTTCAGCAACGGGCATGCAGAACTTGCTCCCACATTGGAAGAGCATCAAGAGTGCTGGTACTTACCAAGTTTTGGTATCTACCATCCCCAGAAACCAGGACAAATCAGGGTCGTTTTTTATTCAAGTGCACAGTACAAGAACGTTTCTCTTAACAATGTGCTTCTTGGGGGACCAGACCTCAACAACAATCTACTTGGGGTCCTCATCCGCTTCAGGACTGAGCCAGTTGCAGTCATGTCAGACATCCAGCAAATGTTCCACAGCTTCTTAGTCAAAGAAGATCATCGTGACTACCTTTGGTTCCTGTGGTTTCGTGACCACCAGCTGGACAACGAGGTTATGGAGTTCTGAATGACAGTCCATGTGTTCGGCAATTGTCCCTCACCATCTGTGGCTATCTACGGACTGAAGAGGGCGGCCATGGAAGGTTAAAAGGAGTTTGACACTGCAGCAAGACAGTTCGTGGTACGGCACTTCTACGTAGATGATGGTTTGAAATCATTCTCCAATGTTATGGAGGCCGTTGATGTCCTGAAAAAGACTCAAGAAATGTTGACCCAGTCCAATCTCAGACTGCACAAGATCGCTTCCAACAACGCGGAAGTCATGAGAGCTTTTCCAGGAGAAGACCTTGCCAAAGGTCTGCAAGACCTCGACTTTGGTCAAGACTCGCCTCCTATGCAACATAGTCTTGGGCTTGGATGGGACCTGTCTACAGACACGTTTGCCTTTCGTGTGACAGCCAGTGATAAACCCTTCACACGTCCTGGTGTACTGTCAACCATTAACAGCTTGTTTGACCCTCTGAGATTCGCAGCACCCATCAGCATTCAAGGCCGTATTATCCTGAGGGAGCTTATGACTGATGGCTGTGAATGGGACGAACCTCTCCTTAAAGAGAAACTGGAGGAATGGCTAAGATGGAAGAACTCCTTGGAAAATCTTCAGGGTTTGAAAATTCCTCGGATGTACACATTGCTTTCATTCTCTGGAGCTCGTAAGAAAGAAGTGTGTGTCTTCTGTTACGCCTCAACCAATGCAATCGGTGCCTTTGCATACCTCAAAGTGACAAATACAGAAGGACAGAGTGAAGTGGGGTTAATCTTGGGAAAGGCGAAACTTGCCCCCAAACCTCATCTAGCTATTCCTAGTCTTGAGCTTTGTGCAGCTGTACTTGCGGTTCAGGTGGCAGAGGTCATTCTTGAGGAGTTGGACACTGAATTAGATGACGTCAAGTTATTCTCTGATAGTAAGGTGGTGCTCGGCTACATTTCAAACGAATCAAGACGATTCTACGTGTACGTCCACAACCGAGTAAAGCGCATCAGGCGGTCTACACAAGCTAGCCAGTGGAACTACGTTCCTTCCGAGCTAAACCCAGCTGATCAGGCTTCAAGAGGTATCCCAGCTAGTCAGCTTGCTCTGTCTTCATGGCTGGTTGGACCCGCCTTTCTGACCAATCCACAACCTTATCAACCAGACAAAGAAGCATTTGACCTCATCAATGCTGGAACAGATGTTGAGGTACGACCAGAAGTCACTGTCTGCACCACTCGTCTTTCAAACAACGAGCTCAGCGGTGCACGCTTTGAGCGGTTCTCCAGTTGGAGATCTCTCTCAAGAGCCATTTCTCTGCTTTCCCACATTGCTCACTCATTCATTCAAGTTTACAAAGACAGTACTTGCCATGGATGGCACACCTGCAAAAGGCCACTAACTAAGGAGCAACTTGACCAAGCCAAAGCTACGATCATCCTCAAGATTGAGGTGAAGATTGTCAAGGACGGTACAACAAAGCTGTTTCTTAGACCTATCTCGGAGACAGTCCTTCTCTTACAAAAGGACACTAATAAGTCACTGTGAAGTGAGCTACTACAGTGCATCAGACCTAACACTCCTTTCTCAGTTTCTAGTTAGTGTTGACATCTTACAGATGCCAGGCGGGGGGGGGGTTCTGTCATTCTAATGAATGACATCTATGTCCTTGACTGCTATATCCTTAGTGGCCTCTAGGTACAGGCAAGTGCGTTCCTAGTAAAACGTCTGTGTTGGGTTAACGTTCTGCCATTTTGTTTGAGAGCCGCATGGGGAGCAGGTTCCTGACTCTATCTGTCTCCACCCGGTTATTTTCACCCTTGAGAAGGCATAATCTGTGAGTACATTTTTTTAGGGAAACATTTTGTATAATGTGCTACTTATATTTTTGGGGAAAAGTACATCGTATTTTGTTGTTGTTAGATATTTATACATGTCTTTGTTTGTATCATTTCAGTTTCATACCGCTCCTATTAAAATACCTAACATCAGCTCCTGTCTCGTCATTTTTGGGAGAGTGTTTAGCTCGCTGCATAGCCATGCATCTACACGCACGGTGAGAGCAGAAGATCCTACATTGGATTTTGTTGTATCTTGTGATCAATAATTGTATGTCCACAACGTAGGAGTAGATTTAACTGGTTTACTTTGGTAACATGCTTCCGGGACTTCCTCATGGGAACGTGTACATCAGGCTCTTTTAATACCAAGAGTGAGTTTGCCCCCCGCTGGACAAATGCAATAACATGTAATAATAACTAGGGCTGTCAGTCGATTAAAATATTATTCGCGATTAATCGCATGATTGTCCATAGTTAATCGGGATTAATCGCAAATTAATCGCACATTTTTTATCTGTTCTAAATATACCTTAGAGCAGGGGTGCCCACACTTTTTTGGCTGGTGAGCTACTTTTGAAATGACCAGCTAACCGAGGTCTACCAACCAAAAATAAAAACCCAAATTGCAAGGGTTGCTGAATAACACGTTTTATTTTTACATGGGATAACTACAATAGGGCTGCAACAAACGACTAATTTGATTATCGATTAATCTATAGATTAATGAAACGATTAATCGACTATTCGGACTACTGTGTGCCTTGCACAATTTCTCAAACGCTCTTATTTAGCCATCAACTTTTAGATTTAGTTTGAGGTTGTTTTAGGCATGTGGAAACTAACAATGAAGACAATAAAGATGAATACTTGATTCAAAAATACATATATTATTAAATTAACTTAACAAATTGTGAACAAAATTAACATTGCTTTTTATTTGAATTAAATAAATAATATTTCACATCAAAAGAAACAACAATGTTTTAACAAATCTTATTAAATAATCTGATGACAGAACTATAAACAGAATAGCTGAAACTTTAACAAAATAAATAACTCAGTTACCTCTAATCATTAACCCATGTTTGTATAATGTAGTTAACTCCGTGTGTTGCTGCTAGCATACATAACACCTGACGTGGAAACGTTACTCGTGGATGGGGCTACAGAGCTACTCGAAAGACAGTCGAACCCGGTGCATTCCTCCGTCTGAATGTGGTGCACTTTTGCTAAATGTTTAGACAAATTGCTCGTGTTACCGCCCTTACATGCTAAACTCTTTTGGTGACGAGCATTGTCCACCTCAAGACGGGTAACATGTAACCACACCTTGGAGCGCTTCTCTCCACCATCTCCTCCGTGTGTTGCTGCATGTAGCAGCTGCGTGTGTGTAAACTGCCCCGCCCCCTTGCAAACAGACGGGGGAGAGAGAGATCTCTTCTGGATTGGAAAGGTCGAAAATACACCGACCATAGACGCATTTGTTTGTCTTTTTGCATGTTAGAAACGAGTTGGCGACACTAAAACGAAGAGATAATGTTTGTGTAGCAATAATACATGACCTTTCTCTTTCTCAACTCGCTACTCGGAGGGAAGTCGCTGTCATATGCCTTGTGAACACTCCGATAATGCCTCTCCACGTTACCTTTCTTTGGCAGAGCGACGCTTGCTTTACAAATAAGGCAAATAACCTTTGAATGTGACATCACAAACAAAGATTCTCCCTCCCATTCTGTGTGGAAGTGGTATGTCTTTAGCTTTTTGCTCGTTCCCGCACTCATTTTGTTGTTTGTCTCTCCCGGCACTTGACTGATTTTGTATCGCTTTGCATTCTGTGTTAACAGACTGGAAAGCAATAGGTCGCTTTTTCTGTCAATCAAGTCAACTCCTGAATTAAGTGGCAGGGAGGCCAAAGGAGGAGGGATCAAAACCTGTTTTGTCTATTTTAACGGAGCTGGATTTTTTTTTAAATGTATGAATGACTCGCGATCTACCAGCATTGCCCCCGCGGTCGACCGGTCGACCGCGGTCGACGTACTGGGCACCTCTGCCTTAGAGGGTCTTTCTTAAATCGTCCTCGACTTTCGCTTTTTAGACTTCATACAAGTTGTGTATTTTCGACACAGTGGTGGCTCTTGAAGGCAATTCATAATTGCAGTCGTTGGATGCCACCAGAATTATATCACGCAGCCCCTCGTCCTCCACAATGTTAATTGGTCTGCAAGTTGTAGCCACCCATTTAGCGATCTTTGCGGAAAGTTTGCTGCTTGTAGACGTGTCCAGGCGTCTTCACCGCACACTTTCAAGTGTGTTCTGCTGCAAGCGGGCGGCAGGAGCGGGGCTATCGGCATCAGCAGTGTGCTTGGATTAGATGGTATTTTAAACTCGATGCGCTGTGAAACTTCGGGGCGGCCGAGGACAAAAAATGCACATGCGTTAATCGCGTTAAAATAAATAGTGGCGTTAATTTTCTTTTGCACGCGTTAACGCAAATCACTTACTTGATCCACATGCCGCTTCACGACTTGACCACTTCCAATGATCACTGTATATGACACTGGACCTGATGAGCTGTCGATGACCGCAGGGATCCATTTAGGTCCATAAGAGTAGTTTCTGATGAAAACTTTATCCCCAGGTGAGAAACTTTTCAGTTTCCTGTTTGTGTCATGGGACTGTTACTGCTTTAGTTGTTTTTGCTGCACTCTTGTTTTCACATCTGGCAGGAGCAGGTCAAGTGCAGATCTGAGTCTCCTTGACATCATCAACTCTGCAGGCAACAGAACAGGCCTGTGGTCGTGTGAGGTGTGATGCGGTAACTGAACAGAAACCTTGACAGTCTAGTTTGCAATATTTCACCTTTCATCTTTTTCATCTCCCCTTTGAAGGTTTGGACCGCTCCCTCTGCCAGCCCATTAGAAGACGGGTGAAATGGTGCTGACCTCACATGGCGGATGCCATTTTGTTTCTTGAAAGTCTCAAATTCAGCACTTGTAAAACAGGTTCCGTTGTCTGACACCAACATTTTTGGCAGTCCAAAAACACTGAAACTCTGACGTAGCTTTTCAATTGTCACCTGTGATGTAGCTGACTTCACTGGATAAATATCCATCAATTTTGAGTGAGCAGCCACTATCAGTAGAAACATCTCTCCCAGGAAAGGACCTGCATAGTCCACATGAATTCTCGTCCAGGGAGACTCCGGCCACTCCCAGGGATGTAATGGTGCTGATGGTGGTGACTTGTGGTGCTTTTGGCACTCCTCACAAGACTGCACTTCCTTTTCTACATCCTGGTCCATCCCCGGCCACCATACATAAGACCTAGCCTGACCTTTCATCTTTGACATGCCGGAATGTGTTTGGTGTAGTACTTTCAATGTCTTTTCCCTGCCTTTGTTTGGTACGATGACTCTGGCTTCCCAGAGCACGCAGCCATCCCTCACTCTCAGTTCCTCTCTCCTCTGATGATACGGCTTGAAAGGAGCCTCAGTCACTGAAGGCCATCCCGACAGGACATAACCATGAACTTGAGACAATATTACATCCTTAGCTGTCCAGTGTTTTATTTTGGCTGTGTCCACGAGTGTGTCATCTAGAAGATCAATCATGAGCACTTGTTCTGCGGTCTCACTCTCTCGCACATCTTCCGACAGCGGCAGTCTGCTTAATGCGTCCGCATTAGCGTTGTTCTTTCCTGGTTTGTACACAATGTCATACTCATAGGCACTCAGGTGCACCGCCCATCTCTGAACTCTAGGGGAACCCGTTTCTTTTGCCATGTTCATCGCACATCTTGTAGTAGAAGCTCATGCAGTGGTGCCAATAGTGTAGCTAAGTTTGGCAGACATTTGTTATAGTAATTTAGCAAACCTAAGTACGACTTGAGTTCAGTAACATTTGTGGGGTTGGGAGCCTCCATGATGGCTTTGCAGGGCTCAACATTAAGGGCTGCCCGATGGCCCGGAGCCATCTAGTATTTAGCTCGGGCCATGAAGCCTCACCTGCTGGTTGCCCGATCGGGCAATCTATTATACCAGTATCATGCAGCTCGCGGATCCAGTAATGAGTGACCCGACAGTAAAACTAAACATATCTATAACTAGTTTAGGTAGTTTGAGAGGTGATTAAAATAGCTACGTGTGATATTCAAACCTGAAGTGTGTGTTTTGTCCGCTCACCGCTGCATGTGATCATGCAGAGCTGCGTGTCGACTCGTCAGCAGCAGCTGATCTCTCTCTCCCGTCAGATTAGACTTCACTCGCGTTTATGTCCATATCGATCAGATCCAGCTAGTTCTAGCTAATGATATGACTACCTGCTTATTAAAAGACACCGTGACCTAAACAATAAGTGTCGCTATGCAACCGGGTGAGGCCACAAAGTATAGCGCAGCATTATGCATTTGTTTACATGCCTACCGGAACCCCGAGGCATTACCAACAGATCAACGCACAATCAACCCACACAGCACATCTCTTTCTCCACATTAAGTGTTACACATTAGAATGGACTACTCTTGTCTGTCACATACTCTTCTTTTCTGTCACATAAGTGGCGCAACTGAAGCGGTATTGCGCTAAAGGGAAATTATTTTAACCGGACATTTTGACCGAAGAGATTTAGATTTGCTTGCTAACGGGAACTCTGACGTCGCCATTCTGTGTGCTTCGCGGATGCACTCGGCTGCTCGGGTCTACTCGGTCAGCTTCTGGATGAGGAGGCATTCCTTCGACCAACTTACAGTAGATAACATTACAAACATTTTTAACAGGGGCCATAATAGTGTAAATAATGTTTGTTTTGGCAGTTATAGCTGCATGTAATGTTTTCTACTTTTTTACATCTGGGAAGGCATTTGCCTTCATCAGATGGAAAGTGTCTTGACAAACAACTTAAGTATTTATTATAGCTATGCAGGGCATGCAAGCGAGCAAACACAAACAAGTTAAATGAAGAATACAATTGAAATTGTAATATTGTGGTGGTTCATCTTATAATTCAGTCTAGAGAATGCACCAGACAGCATCTAAGACCTGCAAAAATCTAAATGTTCTAGGTGGAGGCCCCCCAAACCCTTCGTGCGTCCTTTCGTCCGCGTTCATTTTTCAGGGCAATCTCTATTGGGTTCAGGGCCATCTGTAAATTAGCTTAGATGGCCCACAGGGCCATCTCCCAAAATCCTTAATGTCATGCACTGCTTTGACTTTTTTTTCCACAGGGTGAAGTCCCTTTGCGCCCACTCGATGTCCCAGATATTCCACTTCCTCTTCCAGGAAAGTGCACTTGCTCCTTCTCAGACGCAATCCTGCCTCCTCCAGGTTTGCCAACACTGTCTCGAGGTTCTGCAGATGGTCTTCCTCATCCACACCGCTCACCAGGATGTCATCTAAATACACTGCCACGAAAGGAATGCCTCGCAGGAGACCTTCCATTGTCCTCTGATATATAGCTGGGGCTGATGCTACTCCAAAAGGCAGTCTGTTGTATGTGAATAAGCCTCTGTGCGTATTCACTGTTAAGTATTTATTTGATTCATCACCGATGAGTATTTGCTGGTATGCATGAGTCATGTCCAACTTTGTGAACTGTTTTCCTCCTGTCAGTGCTGCAAACAGATCTTCCATTATGGTATGGGGTATTGTTCAAGTGAGGAAACTGTATTTACAGTGAGCTTGTAGTCTCCACATAGCCTTAATGTCCCAACAGGCTTCAGTATTGGAACCACTGGTGCTGCCCATTTGTCCTCTGTCTTCAGGTGTTTCAGGACTCGGGATTTGTGTCTGAGCTTGATTTCTTTCCAACTCAGATGTATTTCCTCCAGCCTGGGGCCGTCCCCTTTAACCACAATGAGGGGCAGGTACCGCCTTTGATGTTTGTATTTCACTTTAACAATGGCAGCTCCGACCACATTAACAGGGTCACCTGTATAAGACTCGATGTGGATTTAGGTTGGTCTCAAACATGGACTTTTTGTGTCTTTCCATAGTCTTTGAAATGTCTGTTCATTCATTATTGTGAGACTACAGCCAGTGTCTATCTCAAAGTTAACAAACTTACTATCCAGCTTCACTTCAACCATGTATGGGTCTACTCTTCTCAGGTGCACTTCACTCATAATCTGTATAATAATAATAATAATTCTTCATAATCTGAACCTCATCTTATTCAGAAAGAATGTATCTTCTTCTGAGCTATCACTTTGGCTCTGTTGCTCTTGTACTTTATGAGAACGGTGATATGTGGTTTGCCTCCTTTCTCTCTTTGGGTCTGCATTTTTGTTGCTGTTTCCATTCTGTGTAGATCTACTACGACAAGCCAGAGCTTGTGTCCTATTTTACCACATGCATGACATTTCTCTTGTTTAAACTTACAGTCTGCTGTTCCATGCTTGGTTCCCTTGCATCTGTAACACTCTTTGGTAGGTTGTCTGTGTGCATAAGCCTCCTGTGGCTTTGTATCCATTTTGAAGCATTTAGCTGTGGCCCCTTGGTTTTGTATCTACTGTGCATTTTTATTTGCAGTCCCTGACGCCACAGCAATTGACAATGCTTTTTCAAATGTTAAATCCGCTTCTGAAAAGAGTCGTCTCTGAATCCGATCTTCATTTATTCCTCAGACGATCCTGTCTCTCAACTTCTGCTGTAAAGTGTTACCATAGTTGCAATCCTGCGCTAACCGACGCAGCTCAGCCACGTATTCCATTACTGACTCATTGGGCTCACGGTTGCGGGAGTCAAACTTGTACCTTTGCACAATTTCACTAGGCTTTGGGTCAAAGTGATTTTTTAGCAGCTCCACAAGTTGTTTGTAAGTCTTATCCTTGGGTTTATCCAGACTGAGGAGGTTTTTCATAAGGCTGTATGTTGATGATCCCACAACACTTATTAATATGGCTCTTTGTCTGTCTCCATTATCAATTGTATTAGCCTCAAAAAACTGTTCCAATACATCACAGTATTCTTCCCACTTCTGATGTTTTGCATCAAAAGGTGCCAGCGTGCCAATCATTGCCATTGTGTGTCAATGAATCCTCTCCTCCACCCCAGACGTTGATAACAATTTGAGCTAGCTGCCGCTAACGACCCAAACCTGCATGTAAGGTGCTAACCAGTCCTTTCGGCATATCCTCTTTGATCCCTTCTTGATCCTTGTCTTAATCCTCTTCTTAATCCTCGTCGCCAATAATATGTTGTATCTTGTTATCAATAATTGTATGTCCACAACGTAGGAGTAGATTTAACTGGTTTACTTTGGTAACATGCTTCCGGGACTTCCTCATGGGAACGTGTACATCAGGCTCTTTTAATACCAAGAGTGAGTTTGCCCCCTGCTGGACAAATGCAATAACATGTAATAATAACACAAGGTAAGATCCATCCCAGCCGCTTCACACTCTGTTGCGAACCGATCCAGTGAGTGCTGAAGGTCGCAGACCGATGAAGCCATCAGAACCACATCATCTGCAAAAAGCAGTGAATTGGAACAATATTCCCAACTACAAAATGCATTTCCTGCAGAAAATGCGTGCGAATGCTGTAAACTGTGAACATCTATGGCAGAATTTAGCTGAAAATGCAGAAAAAGCTGAATATGTTATTAGCTGAATGGTAGCTGTTTTGGCTTAAAAAATGCAGGAAAAGCTTAATACTTAAAAGAAAAGGTTTAAAAAAAGGTATACAGATGTAGCGCTTTATTTCAGACAGTTTGAAACGCGAGGGCCGTGATTGGTACGTGATCTGCCCTGACTCAAGTGAAAACCTCCAGCTTGACTTGAGACCGCCCCCGTGATAGATAAATGTAATTATAATGAAGCCAGCTGCATTGGATCATTGATCCACCAGGGGGTAAAGTGGGGTTCCACACTGGAGCTCATGTGAAATAAAGTCAGATACAGTACGCTGGATTTACAGCGGAACTTTGTTAAGATCCATATGTCACGGATATCATACTCTGTGCTAAATAAGAGACATGTAATCATTTACAAAACATCACCATGTTGTTATTTAACAAAATAATGTTGTTTAGTCGAAAAAAACGAACGGGAGGAAATGCAGCCCGGCTCTCGATTTTTAATCCTAATTTAATCATCATCTTTACCACGATCATTTATATTTATGTTCGCCTAATTGACATGAAATCACTGACACATATGAATATACTGTATTCAACTTCATTAAAACATTAATAACGTGCCTAAACTTAGTAATTCACTAAACATATTTATATTTTAATGGAGCCTCGTCGACAGATCAGGATCCCAACGCGTAGCGGAGGGATATTGATCAGCATGAAGGGTGTTATTTTCCCCATAAGGAACAAGTCGCTGCAAATTATCCCGCTTATGTAGGCCACATTCTCAACAAAGTAACGATATGACTCCCAATATTAATGGAAATGCTTTTATGGATTTAGAAAATGTTTTTATTGATTTAAAAAATAGTTGTATGTATTGATTTAAATTGACATGCATCAGGTAAGAAAAATAGTCCGTTGTTACCGTTTTTTAATCAGTCTGAATGAAACGGCAGCTCTCAGCTGTGTATTTACACAACTAATGGCCCATCAATTCGTTACTGATAAAAAAGGACTTCTACTGTACCTAATTACCTTAACACTAGAACCGCCAGAGGTTTTTGTATAGGCCTACCAAAAACCGTCAAATCCCGCTATTAGAATGCAATTTTTAACAACATAGGGTGCTACATAACACACTTTCAGGAAAAGTCGGACTGGGAGACTTTAATATTTTATTGAAAAAAGTTACATTGCACAGTACACAACACACATAACACAAATTGACCCGATTGGCGGTTCTAGTGTTAAATAAACTCACTAATTAATTAAACCAGTTCAATACGCATTATTCTTATTCTTGTCATTCTTTATGAGCGCAGAAATAGTCTTAAAATCAGATCTGTTTTTTAAATGAAATCTGACGGCAGGCAGTTAGCTCTGATCACCTATGATAAATGCGCCACACCTAGGGATGGGTACCGAGAACCGGTACTAAGTCCATACCGGTACCTGATTGGACGGTATCGGTATACCGTTAAGCCGCTGGACAAACGGTGCTGCTATCGGTATATGTGTTACGTCTACTTCCTTAGTTTAACTTTAAACCGTTCTGGTTGGTTGGAAACCCTCATCCCGTGTGATGTATCTGGTTTGAGACCCCTCTGATTGGCCACTGTGAATGCCACTCGTCATCTCTCTCAACAGCGCTCTTATTATTGTTGTGAGACTCCCACAGGCATGGTGGACAGAGCGAAGCGATCGAAGGTCTGGGTGCACTTTAAAAATGTTTAGTTGCGATAGTGCAAGGTACAATCTATGTACTCAATTAGTTGCTTGTAAAGGGGGTAACACAAGCAACTTAATGAAGCATTTGCAAACGAGACACTCATTGAATCTAAAACGGTGCTAGCTATACTGCTTGTGCTAATAGTGCTAGCGGGCTTCAGCCGCGCCGTGTGTAAATGTGACCTGAGCGAAGGCTCGCAGGCAAGTTAGCTGCTGCCCCATGCACACGGGTAATATGTTTTGTTTACCTGAGTGCAGTCTTGCAGGCAGTGTATTAATGTGAGCTCCTACACCTATCATAATTTGGCCTTTCATTGAATGCTTTATAAACCAGTTAAACTTACAGATGTCATTGTGAATTGGAAAACTGCATTTAAATGTTGTTAAAGGTCAACTTTTCAATGTATGGTTCAGCAATTGTTGGTCGTTTACTAGGAATTGACATATTTTAAGCTCAAATACGTTGTTCTATGTTTAAACCTTCAGACACATTTTGACGTGTTTCAGTTCAG